>NC_086288.1:74599348-76999348 GCF_963924245.1 Chroicocephalus ridibundus
CCTTATAAACTAGAAACTTGATATGACTGTAAGGACTGTGGTCCCAATAATTACAGCACTATTTTATTTTCAGAATCATATACTGCAGATAAATGTAATCCACAAAATAGAAGCAGTGACAGGTCAAATACAGTGTAAATTAAAAATAGAAAAATGAAAAATGAAAGTCCAGTACAAATCTAAACAGAAGGGATTGTGCAACCAACGCGACAGAGGAGAGATTATGAAAAACAGTATTTTCTATACTCCTAGTGGCTGAAATGCCCGTGAACATGAGAATGATATCTCTTCAAATTTTCAGAAGCCACAGACAACTTCTACTCATAAAGAAAGAAGCGAAGTGTTAGGAAAAGAGAGATTTCAGAAACATCTATTGCCTGTGTTACCACTATCTGCTACCATGTTGGCAACTTTAACACCCAAAAGCCAAGTCTGACGCACCATCTCTCTCTGACAGGTAAAAAGAGATTTTTATCTTTTGGAGCTAGGTCACCGGTGTATCATTCAAACATCATAACGCAAACACATAATTTAGTTTGAAACACTTTTCACTGCATTCCTTGAGGGTCTGCAGATACATAAGTTTTCTGTATGCTTGTGAGTATCCCTAACATACAAGAGGATCATACGCTGTGTGCTACTCCCATTGCACGAGCCCTCAATTGGAACGCTTTGGAGCAAATGGTCACATCATTAACTGTTTTCCTAAACACAATATAAGCCAGCAAATAGATTCACCACTCGGAAAAAGAAAGATAGATGTCTTCATTACAGTTCACACAACTGCCCTTTCCATAGGGCAGGTTACATTTCCAGAAACTAAAACACAGAAATACAACAAAACAATGCAAGATACTGGACACTAACCCACTGCCTTTCTGAGCAGGAGGAGAAAAGAAATATTCTTCCTGTAATGGAAATTCTTACGCTAGCCCGTGCTCTTACGCCTGCTCCTAGATCATCCACAGATACGTAGATCCACCATCACACTCGTGCTGGAACACATTCTTGGCAATTCTTACCTCCAAAACAAGCAGCACTGGAACTTTTCATGAAGATGTTTTATTATCTAAGCAGAAAGTGTCAAACTGTTTGTAGCCATAGGCAATTAAAACAATCTCTAATGACACAAAGACATTTTCTGTGATTCTTACATATACTTTATGAACTAGATTTTGCCAATATCAAAACTTAAGCATATAAACACTTTAATGATGTTTTACTAAGGAGTCAAAACATGACCTTTAAAACCTTTTATTTTTAACAAACTTTTATAAAAAATTGTAACATTTTATATTAATAGAATCACAGAATTATCATTTGAATAGGTATACAGAAAACACATATGTGTTATGCTGTTTCCAAGCCTACAATATACAAGACAGCCAATAACATAACATCTGTAATTACCTCAGTACTATCCAAAAACCACCACTATATTTCTTTCCTTGCTGCAAAAAGGATATTAAAGATCATAGAAATCAAAAAGGGGAACTATTTGCATCATATTAATGTAGGCATATGAGTGGCTAGTTCCCTTAAATTCATTATATAGTCTAAAGTGAAATATGCTCTTCTAACAGATGATGAGAGCAGTTGTGTTAGGTTTTCCAACTCATTCTTTCACTGAAAAAAGAACTGGACTTCTAACTTAAGCTCTTACCCTTTCAAATTTAAAATCCAACAAGACAGGTACCTCATTCTCCTACTTGCAAAATGAAATAAGAATGTAGTTTTTACCACAGAATCTCACAATACTTTTTTTCAATACATTTCAGTTTCAAGGAAGAATGAAGGCCGGAGCAGCAATAAAAGAATAATGCATTGGGTTCACTTCACCTCAGAATAAAATAAGCCTGACAGTGTTTCAGTTGTATACATAGACATAATTTGGAGGGATGGTATCACATAACTAAATCACAGAATAAGAGAATAATTACGTTGGACAGGACCTTTGGTCATCAGCTAGTCTCACGTCTATTCAGAGCAGGACCAAGTTAGATCAGATTGTTCAGGACCACATCAAAACAAGTTTTGACTACCAAGTCTGGATTGTCAAGCCTCCCTGGGCTACACATTCCAATGTTTGATCATCCTCACAATGAAAAAAAATTCAATATATCTAATCAGAATTTGTTATCCAGTAGTTATTCAGACTTGCTACCCAGTAGAAGCCCCAGGACCTATTCTGCTGACCTATTTTCTAGTCAGTTGGTCTCTACCTGTAGTGATATGCAGGGCTGGTCTGTACCAGCAGTAGAAATTTTGCTTTCTCTCAGTTCTTTCTTAACAAAATTTGGCCCATTATCTACTTACATGAACTAATAATCAGCTTTCCAAATTATTTTCCCACTTGTCCACTCATAGAAAGAAGATTTCTCTTTTTTCCGAACAGATGGTGAATACTTCACTAACTGCTCATTATAATCTGAAAGTAAACATTGGCTGGGGATCAAACAAGTTCTCAGTATAACCTCTGAGGCATCTGGCTGATTGAACTATTATAAAGACAATTAAGTACTTAGAATGTTAAATTAGTAAAACATACCTAATGTAATAAAGAGTGTATTGAGCATGAACAAATACAGTCTGCTTCTCCACCTACAGAGATAACTGCAGCCTACAGAAAGCTCAAGAAATCTGTGCAAACATTCTCCAAGTATTTTTCCCAATATCCGTTTTCAGGGTAGCTCTCAACCAAGAAAATTTGAAAATTATTATTCCTGTTGCAGGTTTTTTAAAGCTGTGTATGACCACGAAGTCATTGACAGAGCAAGAAATATTCAAGCAAAGACCTATTTCTGATGCTGCAAAGTGCTACTGGGAACTTGCAAAAAAAAAAAAAAAAAAAAAAAACCACACACTTGTGACCCATTGTTATAAAATAACTTTAAGTTTTCTTAGATGAGACATCTGTGCTCAAGTGTCCCATCATGCGATATAAATCTCTTTGAGACCAGAAACAGTATCGTTTAGAGACTTCGTATATGCTTGTTCAGAACACATGAGCTGCCAGGTGTATAGATTGTACAAAATGTATGCACATGACAAAAGATTCAATTGCTTCTCTTGCGGGGGGGGGAATAGCATGCTACAATGACAGGCCTTAAGAAGACATTTTCCAACAAGATTATTCATTTTTTTGCTGTCCTGTTTCTCTTTAAGAAGTGAAAAGTGAGTTAAAGCTTCATTCAATGTACTGATGCAGTTCTGGGTTCTCACAGGAAGTTTATATAAATGTTTAAGATGCGATTGATCCTGCTTTATGGCTTTAGCATGATAAGAACAGATGTTCCTAATTATTTTTTTTTAATCTGAATGTGATTAGATTGAACACTTTAGCAAAACAACTAATAAAGTCAACGTGCATTATTCTGATACTAAAACTTCAGTGTTTATCCTGTTCTAATTTTTGTACTATACGCCTGTATTATTTATTTGCCCTGTTAGATAATATTCAAGTATTCATGAAGATTCTGCTTCTTTTTCCTCCTCCTATTTTATGAATCACAGTATATTAAAATGAAAGCATTATTACATTAACCACTTCATGTTTATTTTTAGGAAATTGGCTAATAAATATGATGAGTTTTCATTAAAATATGTTGCTATATGCACCTTTATATTCACACTTCAAAAGTTTCTTAGCTTTTCCTTATATTTACTATGAAATTGATAAAAATTACAGGCACGATAAGTAACAAAAATAACATCAAACTTTTACAGAGCCATCTGGATTACTTGGTTAGCAGAATGCGGTGAAATATGTAAAATCAGCAGAGCCACATACCAGATCATATAGTTGGGAACTAAAAGTATACACTTATGGTCAAGACCATAAAGTTTTTCCTCCATAAATAAACCCTACCTCCTAGGCTTGGACAGCCTTCATTCTAAAAATGCTCTCCATCCCCTATTTGCTGTTCAACCAGAGACAAACAGTGAAGCAGCAGAGAATTCATCTTAATTGAGAGACGGCTTCAAAGTGTAAAGATATTTCCAAAACAGAAATACTGCAGTGTCATCTAAGAAAGGTACTTGGAGTACAGTCACAGTTAATGTCCTACAGAAGTAATTCCATCCTTAGCACTATTTTCACTACCTTTTAGCTTTGAAAAAATCCCTGTCAGGCTGAAATTTCTCATACTTAGTCTGAGCCTAAAGGATTATTTTAAAGTTTAAATTAAAACTTTAAGAAAATTGACTAACTAAATGAATTTTTGCAGCATGACAAATGTTTTCATCTCTAGTCTGCTAAAACTGTTCCTACAACTCAGGATAATTTGTTTTACTGCCTACACTGACAAGAATTTGACTGCTGAACAAAGCTTTTCAGCATGGACTCTGACTTCAGCTGAGTTTGTACGTGATATGCCGAGAACTCTGTATGCTGTATAATAAACATTCGCCTGGGACAGAAAAGCTGTCAGTGTCACTTCTACTTACTGCTGTCTGAATTATTTGCCTTAAAGTCAAACCAGGTGGACCTTTTTGGATGAGAGGAAAGGACAAAGGAAAACGTGGGGCTAGAGCAATTAACAGTTCAAGGGTAAAGACAGAAGACGCTTAAGTGTGTCCCTGTGGAGCCTCTGTGTCTGGCACTGGCTTAAATGAGGTGCCCAAGAAGTACCGTATAAAGGAGATGGTCACCAGCAAAACTCAGCTATGCTGAGAACTAATAACACACCTAATGGTGGCCGTCTCACAATTTATGTCATCCAAAATGTACACACTTCTCATAGCCAATTTTAAGAGGATCTTGCAAGAAGAAAATGCATGTTGACGTGATGCTTCAAAAAGGAACTGGGATTTTAACAAAGAGAGTACTGTGTCGCTAATTTACAATTCAAGCCCATGACTTTTCATTCAGCTTTTCATTTGAATTAAATGCTTGTAAAGGTATGCCTTAAATATTATTTGTACAATTGACTGAATAACGGTAGAAATATTTTTGCTCAGCCATTATGAATTCATTTTTCTTGGGCAGCTTCAGCATCCATCCTTATCTCTCACAGACGCAGTTGCTAAGGCTGTTCCAAAGAACTCAACATTTTTAGTACAGCCAGGTGAAAAGCTTCTGAGAACAGCTGCAGCCTAACGAGTGCACCTTTGATTTTGTTTTAACAAAGGTTTTATTCTTATGGCATAGTTCTCTCCTTTAAGCATAGCCATAAGCATGGCTTTCAACCTGGTTTCAGAGCTTGAGCAATATTTATGTGGTGTAGAAACATTCTGTGGGCTTCTGAAGCACAGCAGACCTATTTTCAAGAATTCAGTTCAGCATTTGGAATGTGCTATAGAAATAGTATATTTTTTATGGAATACAATAGTTCTGGAAAAGGCATAGGATGAGTCTTAAAGTCTGAATGATAACCTCTCTATAAAACTGACCACACGTACACTTTTGCTTTGCGTGCCAAAAGCATTGCTATGGCAGTAACAGAAAGTTAGAGTACACTGATTTCATACTCCTCCCAGAAGATCAAGTACTTCCCGATAACTGGAGAGAACACGGATGCTTTACACCTACCCAGCCCTTCTGTATCTCAGCACAGACTAAAATCCCACTTCAAGATTAAGTATTTTATAAGACTTCCTAGTATTCTCATCTGCTTGTTTTTACAGGACTATTTGGCAGATTAATGAATGTAAAGGTTCACCCAGTGGTTGATCCAAGCCATCATTCTTCAAGCAAGTAACTAGAAGTTTAAGATAGCTCAAGACATCTTTCAGAAAGATGTCCAAACAAGAGATAAAAAGTCCACCGTATTCTGTACAAATTACTCCAGTAGTTCATCATTCTTCCTACAGAAAAAGACACATTAACCTGAATTTGCATGGGTTTTGTTACAAGTCATTAGATAATGTTATGTCTCTATCTGATATATAGCTCTCTCGTATCGGAAATCTGGTTCCTATGAAAGTATTTTCAGATGCTAATCAGCCGTTTTGAAACGTTTCTCTTACGTGAAATAGATTGAACTTCCTTAACCAGGCATGCACAGAGACACAGAAACACATCATGTTTGAGACATGGGTCAAAATCAGATAATTTCTTTGCAGCCAAGAGGCTTACAAATTAAATTGAAAATATTTAATTGCTTTTTTTAAAAACAAACAAAACCCAGATCTTTCTTTAACTGGGTCATTTTTCAATTGCATTATCTTTTTTTAAAATAAAGATTGATCTTCTAATGATAAATAGTAATCAGTGGAGAAGGTTTTATTTAAAATCTGTTCTAAGGTGGCTACTTGGCTTCATAGAAGGAGAAGCCACCGCTTCTAAGCGTAGCAATAGTGTGAAAGGAGCTTACAATCAACGCTACAATACGAAGAGGCAGGGAGAAGAGGTAGCATTAAGTATGGAATGCTGTGAAGCATAGACCTTGGTGATGGAGGAAATGGAAACAAGATTTTAAATGTAATCAAGAGTCAAAAATATGCAGATCCATGAAGATGAGAATAAGTATTTTGAAATTTTCTGTGAAATGTAGAATTATTAACTATGCGGTGGAAGAGCTTACCTGCTATATAAGAAATACTCAAACCTGACTTAAAGCAAGAACTTAGATATATAGTCAGTAACTCATATTTCTCATGCCAACGCATGTTAAATATTTATTGTAGTCAAGGGGATGTTAAATTCATAACATTTACTTAGCATGATACACCATTTTTAAATGTCTCTCATTTTATGGAGCAGTATAAAAACATTTTGCCCTGATTAAAGTAAAAGAGGGTCTATTTGTACATGATCTTTTTAAAGGCAGCAGACATGTCTTTGTCTCAATTGCATGATATTTTTTTTTTATGATTAATATCCCTGCCAGACAGCTACCAGAGACACCTAACCTGCATCTGCTTAATTAATTGAAGATGTAATTTCATCAGTGGCTAAAAGTAATAAGAACAGCTTTTAGTATTCTTTCTCACAAGGATTTCAAGAGTGATGGAAATTGTCACTGAAGAGTGTAGCACAGCTCTGGCCTTTGGCAAAAAACCTGTAAGATGAGATTGTCAAATAAAATAAATACGTGAACAAACCATAAAAAAAAAAAAAGTGTTGCTTTTGTTATTAGTGGTCTGATAGCTCCCATGCCTTGGGAAAAGGTTTTTGTGACCCACTGACATGAAGGACACACTCCTGAAAAACTGATACTGGCACCCATTCCCTACAATAATCATAGAACACCAGGTTCGAAAGGACCTCGAGGATTATCTTGTCCAACCTTTTTTGGCAAAAGCACGGCCTAGACAAGATGGCCCAGCACCCTGTCCAGCTGAATCATAAAAGCATCCAAGTTGGGGGAATCCATCACTTCCCCAGGGAGATTATTCCAATGGCTGATTGTTCTCATTGTGAAAAATTTTCCTCTTGGGTCCAATCAGAATCTCCCCAGGAGTAACTTGTACTCATCACCTCGCATTTTTTCCATGCGGCTCCTTGTAAAAGGGGGAGTCTCCATCTTCTTTGTAGCCACTCTTGAAATGCTGGAATATGGTGATAAGGTTTCCCATAAGCCTTCTTTCTCAAGGCTGAACAAACTGAATTTTCTCATCCTTTCCTCAAATGGCAGGCTTCCCAGTCTTTTGATCATCTTGGTGGCCCTTCTCTGGACCCTCTCCAGTCTGTCCACATCTTTTTTGTATAGTGGGTACCAAAACTGAACACAAAATTCCAGGTGTGGCCTGACGAGTGCTGAGTAGATTGAGCATCCTGTTGGCTTTCTTTGGTGCAGCAGCAACCCGTTCACTCATAATGAGCTTCTTGTCCCCAAGGACATGAATGTTTGTTCATTCCAAGGTACAGAGAGTAGAACAATCATTAAGAGCAGGACTACCCTGCTTTTATTCATATCCATCACATGGAAATTCATATATCTCTAAACCAAATGTGGACAAGTATATTTATAAATTGCAGCTTTGCATTTCTGAGGATCAGGACCTAGAAGTTTACAGAGTCCAAGACAACATTTAACTTCTGATATGAAAGAAAGGTAATGAGCTTGCTTCCTTTACAAGGAATATTCTCATTTTGTAATCTATAATGTCTTCCAGACTATGAAGAAGTGAAACAGGCAATCAAAGCATATACATGCAATGAAGAATACTAGAGCTGTGAAATGTGAGACTCATCAGTCTACTGAAGAACTTCATCATCAGAATATAATAATGACACCCATACAGATTGTATAGCTTTTAAGAACGCGTGGAATAGTTTACCAAGAACTGTCTTTTGGATAGCTATAGCATAATAAAGCATCCTTAATTTAAGTTAGCATTCTCAATTTATAGTATGGCACATCCATATATTATAGTTATATTTAGGGAGTGAAAGCCTTGCCCCATTTCATATCAGCATAAGATTAAAGCTTTTATTGCTTAAAGAAGCTATGAAAATACAAAGGAACCATGACAATCACATTACAGTATAGAAGGTATTAAAATTAGCTGAGTCACAATTCAGTATGGGGATGATTTGATCCCGTAGGAGAATGATAAAAGAGGGGGTTGGAAATCTGAAGGAAATGGAAATAAAATAGGGCTTAAAATCAACAATACTAAAACAAAATGGAAGACAATAAACTATAAAAAATAAGAGTTAGGACCAGGATATCCAGCATATGAATATACCACTCTGTTAAGATATCTGGGAGGATTCATGCTTACTACAGTATATGAAATGGAAAAAAAAAAATCAAGGTGGGTCAGTATGTAGGAACACCTGATACTTTTCCCTAGAGTAGTTTGTAGCTCTAAATAATGCTAAAAAAAACCCTGCAGTAGCACAAGGTCAGTAAAAAATGTGCTCTTTTATGCAAATGCAATGCCTAACTACCTACCAAGAACAAAAAAACCTCTGTAAATAAGTACAGAGATTAATTTTGAAGCTATTGAGGACCAGCGTAATGGAAGAGGAACCACGTGAGATCTACTTCAGGAAATACAACGTAATTCTGGTATCTGTAGTGACTGTGCTATATGCTTAATGGCTCTTGCAAGTTCCGTCTCATGCTGTCCAGGTTTGTGTCCAATCAAGGGGAAAAAATAAGGTTCAATATTCAAAAATGTTTAAAATTTTTGAATATGAATTATAAATAAATGCAAAAATACGCCTTCAAGAGAAAAGGGGGATATGCTACACAGGCACACAGGGATTTCTGGTGACTACAGCAAAGGAATGAAAAAGGAAAGCACATAATACTCAACAAGGCAGGACCCTGAAACAATAACAGGTTATTATTAGTACATTTTTAGGACTTCAAGGTGTTAACTACTACTCCTCATTAATAATGAAATAAGGCAAGGCTTAGGTGGTCTGAGAGGCCTCTCATCTTTGTAACTCCACAAATGACACCGTGCCGTGAACATGTGCCATGCTCATCACAGTAATGATGCGGATCCACTCAAAAAAAAATAGACTGCAACTAACTTCTTTTTCCCAAACCTGAGTTTTTCTGTTTACTTCAATATGAATTGCGTGTTTATCAAAGTTTTCTGCTAAATGCAACTTGCAAATGCTGATGCAGAAGTGATTAGCGCACAATGATTTCTGGCCTTGCAAATATGCTGCAGAAATTTTTGGCTTTCATTCACATAAAAAAAGTGCTTATAAGCCATTTCCAATACACGGAGTCCCCAGATGTCAAAGATCAAAGACTCATTAAAATATATTAAATTACAGCTGTGGAATGAGCTATTAGAATGCTATTTGTGCATGCATAGTGCTGGAAAATGAAGAACACTTCTTTAATGTATCATCACTCTGATTCTCATTTAGTGAACTCAGCATTTATAAAGCCAAAGAATTCCACATTATCAAATATCATTAAAGTTCTACCAGGTCTGCCTTAAGGGTAAAAACACACTTGGGGTCACCTACTGTGAATCTAATTTGGGTTTTTTGTAATGAACTTTTATTTAACTTTGTTACCATGAAATAAAAAGCGCTGAAAATATCAACACTGATTCCCAGTTCTTCTCGCACAGAAAAGGTTCTTTTCAAACTATGCTTATACAGCCAAGTCTCATCTGATCATCTGTTAATTTTCTCCTAATTAGGACAAACCATTCATTTAATATTTACAATATGAGTTATTTTTGCAGAATCAAAGTCCTGCTGACCAACATTTCCAGCTGGTGAAAGGTAAAATTACTATAAAGGCTGTAACTGTACGCCTAATATCCATTTTAAAATCAAATAAAATGGCATTTTTCAATCTGACCAAAAAACAATGTTTGAATTTCAAAGTGCATATTTAGAAGGAATATATCTGCCAGTCTCTTCAGTTCCATACGAATACCCTCAAAATGAATATACTTGTTGAATTTTAAAGTCCAGTACAACTTTTCTTATAAAACTAAAGTTAAAAATTCACTTTTTAACTTTAAGTTAAAAGTTTAAGTTAACTTCATCAGTTCTACCAAGATGCAGTTACGTTTAGGATGGCTTGCTACAATGGAATAGTTAGGACCCAAGTTTATTGACTGCTATTGGATGTTCATATCAAATGGACCTTTTTCCATGCTAGGTTCTTTCAGTCTCACGCATCATCATCTCTCATAAAGGTGTTGCAGGGCAAATTAAGCTCTCAGTTAAGCTTGAAAGTTTGTAATAGCCCTAGCAAGATATTTAAACTTTAAAATAAATGGGCAACCTTGAGTAGCAGATGAAGCAAGAGATAGGAAAATTATTACGATATACCTGAATAATCCCATCTTGTATGGTATCATTAGATGGGTTTGCTCGTTTGCAGTATGAGGTCAGCAAGTAAAAAGCAGCCACCTTCAGGCCCAGCCCTTAATGGAAAAGCCTTGGTGTCCTTCCTGTGTGCCTGTGGTTCCTTCATATTAGGGGTGTCTCTTTTGTCCAGTCCTCTAAGATTCAGCCCACCAACATCTCCTGTCCTCCATCTGCATGTTCTGGGCTCTGCTAGGTTCTGTCTTTCTATCCCGCCTTCTCCCTGCATGTGTTCTTATGTTATCTCTGGTCCTTGTCTTATTCAACAAATACTTACAGATATGTTACTATTCACTTTCAGTGACTTCATCCTATTTAGGTTATTTACTTATTCACAGTTGGACTTGATGATCTTAAAGGTCTTTTCCAACCTAAGTGATTCTATTCTTTTCTTATTTTGGTGAAATACCAGGGTAGTAAGTTGCTTTATTTACAGAGACTTGAAAGCTCTATGCTTACAGAAGGCAGAGAAAATGGAGATGAAAAGTGGGTGTGACAGTATCAGTAAGTGCCAGAGGCTGCTATAGTTAGCAATAGCTCTATCTTCCCCAGTAATTTATTATCAGGATCTGTAAGGCAAGTAGCAGCACAGTTCCCAGTGCTTCAGGAGCATGGCAGGCCAGCACTGGCTTCCAGCATAAACCAGCTTTCCAACTGGAGAAATGCATGGCATGTTATTCAATTCCCTGCACCAGCATCTTGGTGAGCATTAATTAATAATTTGTATCTGTTACCACAGGCTGCGCACAATACATGCGTTTTCATCTCTATGTAGCAATCTGTCTTTTCAAGGACTATTCCACAGTAGTGCGCACTTTGAGTTAGAAATTGCTTTTGTCATTAGTGACGTAGGTCAGTATGTCACCCGCTCGATGAATAGCATTTTGATTTTCACAAAGCAAATATCTACTGCTTAAGCCCTATCACCTATGATAGCCATTTTTTTTTTCGCTGAGTAACTAAGCCTACCTCTCTGTGATAGTGTAACTTGCTTTCTGATTCAAAAAAGTGCTTTCAATCATGCTGTGTCCACACAAAACGCACTCTGGCTCATTCCAAGCCTGAGACCAATATTTCAGTTCTTGCTCTCTAGAAATACCAGGCCAACTCCTTCGAACAAAACCTTAACACTTTTGATTGCAGATGTAAAAACCAGTGAGGTCTCAAATGCTAATCATACTTTGCTCATGTAAAAATCACTCAGGAAAATAGCCGCTGTCATTCAGTTTCTCACAGACAGACGTTAAACTGTTTGCAAACGACAGTCCCCCAGATCCCCCAGTCCCACCCTCCCCAACCTTCTGCTGCACGGACCAGCACAAGCTCTGATTTACAACTCATACATACTATTCCCCAGATCATTCTTCCCAGCTGGTTCTCCAGACAGAGGCAGTTAAGTAAAATCAGAATTGCAAATAGCACAACTTCACACCAGTTTCAGAGTACTTTTAAAGGGGCTGGTTACTTTTAAATACTTACATAACTGATACATTTTTAAAGACTGTCAGGCAGGGTTTTCAGCAATTTATGGTAAAGACAACAGAAGAAAAGATATTAATATTAGCTTATACTTCCCATTGGGATGTCCCAACAAATAATAAGATAATGCAGATTAGTAAAGCCTGGTCCAAGAACCCTGTTCCAAAATCTAAAGGTACACCTATACAGCTGGAAAGATCTTTAAAAGCCTTGAACATGCCCCCAGAATTATCTGAACGCACTGAGTAGCTATTTTTCATTTGCACTAACTAGAGAAAACGTTAAGTGTATTGGCGTGCATTAGAAGGACGGAGGACTTTAAACTACTCGCTGCACCCTGATCGGGGGACTCATGTTCTTGTAAGGAAGTCTCACAGTGAAATTAAATAAGGAAATTTCACATGGAAATACATGTAAATGATGTCTTGGTCCTGTGGACAAAATGCAGTGAGAATAACTTTTATAAGTGTTGTAAAACACTTTTACAACATCAAAACAAAGATTTAAATTTTTTTATCAGCCAAAATCTATTCTTCAGTCATTCATAGCTCATATGCAATAAACATAAGGGCCTAGTAACGCCAGGAAATCGTCCACGCAATATTTTTCCTCTCTATTCGTATGTTTACTCATATACTCATGACACACATGAGTCAAAACCATAAAAGAGGCACATAGAACTGTTATACGGGCTAGCTCACAGTAAGCTCAAGTAGCACAGGAGCTGTTAAACTCCAGGAAGCAGGATTACCTGAATCCAGGCAGAGGGAAGACACACTGTACGTAAGAGATGAGCAAATGGCTCCCTGGGCTGGAGCCCACAACAGTTACAGCAGTTCAAAACAGCCTGTTTCTGAGGCTTGGTTCAATGCTCGAAGTGAAAACAAAGGCTAACACAAAGTCCTCAGGGGGCTTCAGTAAAAATTGCTCATTTTCCTTTCCTTCTGTAAGGACATGTTTATACCTCAAGTATTTTAACAAGCCTTCTGCATAACAGTAAGTCAGCAAAGCAGAACTCCATTTATTTATTTTTTAGGACTTCAGTCAAGCTGGAGTTTTCAAACCAACGTGGGCAGAGTGTTACCAGAAGGAATCAGAAAATGCAGCTTATCTTCCTGAGAAGATTAAAAGAAGAGTTATCTGAGGGCACTGGATAGCTGGGTTTACACCTTTGTTTTTCCTCCATCCATAGGAACAACATTTTTTTTTCCTTCCCATATGATTTATAGTGGTCTTTTCATGGTCTTCACGGATCATTAAAAAGTGCAATAGCATTTGGTGGATGTTTTGTTACAAAGAAGATTGATATCTCAAATAGTCCAACCACTTTTAGGATCCATTCTTAGGATCCCAAAATAAACACAGTCCCAGGGAGGTGGGTTTTTTTAAAAAGGTAATTAAAAAAAAACACAGTCAATCCCAAGTGAGGCAGTAAGTTAAAATTTTACATTATCTCTACTGCAATGACATACCTTAAGAACGAAGGTTAATACTAAAATAAAGTTGAACTAATTATTTTTTAAGTTTCAAAAAATCGCTTATCTTCAGAACCCATTCTGCATTCCCAGATTTCCAGCAATTATTCCTTTCCTTAAAGCCTTAATCACTTGGACTTAATATTTTATACCTTGTCTAATAATATTTAATAGTAATATGTAAGCATTCTATCTACGCTTTGCTTAATACAAAGGAAAAGAAAGGGCAAAATCACAGTGAGTACTCTTTTCACAAAGACAAAGAAAAAAAGACATATTTCCATATTTACAAGTACAACACCTGATTGTTTGTAAAGCACATGGGAAAACACCCACATATATGGGGACAGGTGTTGGAGAAATGTATTAGATGAAAGGAAGAAAACTGAACATTATTCAGGAAACATGAAAGCTTCTGAAGGCAAGACATGCAAATGAACAGCATCTGAGGGTCTTTGTGTTTGTTGACCCACTCCCCAAAAGGCAGTCAAAGAAATTAGCAGCTATCAAAATACAAAGCTATACATTATTAGAGTATTGATTAATATTTAGAAGGCATATTAATGATAGGACATACAGTATAAATGTTAATTATTTAGTATGACGTAAAATTCTTCATCTCCCTGAAAATCTAGATCAACCAATAGCAGTGGCTTTAAAGTCAGAAATGTTCATGGATTATATAAAAAAATTGTTTTGAATAAAATAAGTTCTTTCATCAGAGCTCTACCATTTTAGTATAAGAGATGCAACTCCAGACCATGAATCAATCCTGTGAAAATTTTAGTGGATGTTATTGAATTCTGCACTGGTTCATTAAAAAAAAAAAAAAAAAAAAAAAAAGAGAGAGTCAGTAAGAATAGAGTGGAAATTAATCATAGTTTATCAGTAAAGCCCTTAGTATTCTTAGGAGAGCTTCTTACTGTTATGTGAAGTCTGAAAACCTGCGAATAGGGTTATGTTCCATTTAATTTGTCATCAGAGTGCCAGGCAGATATTTACTAACTTTGGAAAAATACAGAAAATTCAAGATTGGCTAAAAATCCAGAGGCTCTGCATCAAAAGAAACTGCATTATTTTTAGTGTTTATTAGTGTCAAACATGACAGAAAAGACAAAAGTGTCAAACTATGCTCTCTGTGTTCTTAAATCAAAACAAACATAATTAAAATTGAAGATAACACTGGCATATTGACCCTTGCAAATGTAAGAAAACACAATAAACATTTTACAAAGAAGGCCTACAGAATGCCTACTTCACACCTTTCAAATAACACATATAGGCTTTAGCAGTATGGATGGGGAGGAAAATCTTGAGGAATACACTAAGCACTGCGGAAACTACTGCTGATGAGCATACCAACGTACCTGAAAACATAAGAAATGAGCTGGCTTTGAGCTTATAAGAAAACAAGGATGTATTTATTAATACATCTACAAGGAAAGGTGACAGGGTAAATCGCTGCTAATATTAGTTTTGCATTTGCAGCTCTTTAATAACAGGACAGTCAGACAAGTCACCAAGTAAGCCATTCCTGTGCATCAGTGTTTCCTCACTCATGATTCTTTTGTCCCTAGTGAACTAATATGAGTAAACTGGGCTCTGGCATTCAACTTGGTGTGAATCCTCTCTGGGTTTTAGTGAGGAAAAGAAACAGAGGGAGGCCCTGAAAACAAATAGGCTTAGGGAGAACAAAGATTATCCCTGACCCAGCTATGGCAACAGCGTAAGTGTGACTGAGCAAAGAGACTGAGACAAAAAAGATAAACCTGCAGAAAGCTGGGAAAAAGAACATGGGAAAAGCAGACTGAGGATCCCCTCAGGGGTAACTGGAGTCAGACAGCTGCTGAAGAAACAAGAGAGAAAAGCAAGGCTGTGGGCAAAGCAATGGGTCAGTAACATAAGATTAGCTGTAGAAAGAATCTGGTAGGATAGAATCTGCTGGCAGTAGAAGACATGAAATCAAGGATAAGGCTAAAGCATATGGGATTAGCTTTAGATTAGCATTGCTGAGCAGTCTTGTACTCATGAAGCCTGGAGCATAAGAACAATAAGACTTAGACTAGAAGAGAAGGAATAAACCAATCTACCCTCCTCCTCCATCCTCTCCAGAGCTCCTTCCATTCCCAAAGAAAGAACCCCAAATTCCTGAACTTCGCTATTTCTCTGTGGATATAGTACATTTCTCAGCCTATCTAGTGTGCATTTTTGTAGCAAGTGACAATGTAGTTCTGAAGACCTAGCCATGTATGATAGTAGTGAAATAGTCATTTTATTTTAGTAGATTATACAGAACCAAGATACTAAATGGACACTTTGCTGCAAAAGTTGGAATACACCACCTAAATTTTCTCTTCCGTCTCACACTCATTGAACAGACCACAAGAATCATAGTACATCCCTTACACGATCACATATTGTCCTACCTTCCTGAACGGGAAGTGAAAATAAGTGAAATCAGCAGCAACTTACTACTTAGCTTCATGCCTGTGGGTTCAGCATATTGTTCCATGCAACTCCTACTCTGAAATCAGAGTAAATCATTTTTGGTTTTTTTTTTTTCCCCCCTGGAATTATCATCATTGTTATACCTGAGCTTCTCACAAATATTAATCTTTAAAATACCCATGAGAGCTAACTAGGTGGATTTATTGCTATTTTACAGATTGGAAACTGAGGCTTGGAGAGCCAAAATAATCCATTCACGTTACATTTTTAATTCCCCTTTTGCACAGAATTACAGTTCTTATTTGTCACCCTCTCTGGGGGAAACACGACACACCATTCTACTTTAGAACTAAGCAGACTTGAGAGAAAATTCCATACAATGTATTTTTATCAATTTTTAGGCAGAATATAACAAAGTTTTCCATCCTCCCTCAGTTTTCACTTTACATTACATTCAAGTGATAGAGCGTGAAGATTATGTCATAGAGCTAGCAACTAAAGATATGGCAAAGTACAAGGTGCCACATTTGGCACGTCAAGATAGACTCGGAAAGCAGGATTTGACTGCTTTATGGGACAGGATAAGGAACAAAGGGAAGAGGAATAGGCAGCAATTCTGTTTCAGCAACAAATATGTTTCAGGTGAAGACTTGTACACAACTGAACAATAATCCATTAATTCTCTCTCTCTCCTTTTCCTTCAGTAGGATTTTGAACAGGAGTCCAACTCTGTAGGTTTTAAAAAGCATCCCAGCTTCAAGAGAATCAAAGATATACCACTAACAATTCTGCTTCAAGTAAAATCAAAACAGTAGGTACCAACAATCTTCAGAGTAAACCTAGATTTAAAGGACACATTAAAAAAGATTGAGGAATACTTCCATTGATTTCCACAAGCTTTGGATTTAGATCTTTAAAAACTAGACAACCCAAACTGAAGAAATTAAGGAACTAGAGGAAATTCTAGTTGAGGAACTAGATTCTCAATTTAGAAAGTAAACCTGTGATCGTTCTAACTTTGAGCTTAGGCTGAATTATTTTTAGTCATGTGCACGATCTGATTTTATCTGAGTATCTAGTACATTTTATCACTGTCTAGGTTGAGAGTATAATTATTGATTACCTTGCCAGAAAAGTCAAGTTAATGAAAATTAAAATTCTGCTATACCAGACGCATCTAAATTAACTTGTTCAATGAGCCCCAACATCATGGTCTGCAAAAGCCAGAAACTTCCCTTGGAAGTTTCATAAAACAAATAGTTGCAGAATACACCTCCTGTGCTCTTTCTGAGGTAGAGGTGAAAGGCAACAGACATCTCTTGAATTCACTTGATTTAGTAACAAGCCGTTAGAAAGCAATACTATCTCCTTTGAGGCAAAAGGGTTATTAACTAGAGAGGATGGCTGCTCTTTTTGTAACTAAGGTTAAAGAAGTGTTTCTCTCCAGTGTTCCAAATAAAGTGTCAAATTATTATTTCTTGAAAGATTTCTCTTTGGTAATCAACTCACTATAAAAAACTAAGCCATCTATGAAAAATTACTATTAATTTATTTTGAACCACAGAGAACTACAGAGAACATGTGAAAAACACATCACTGTTTTCCCTCCCCATGCAAGTATCACTGAATCCAGCAAGAGGACAGTTGTTAGACACAATCAGAAATATAGACCAAGATGTTTGATACAGAGAGCAACCAAAGAAATATTTGCAGAAACACTGTGACACACAAAAAAAAAAAAAACCCCTACACACAAAAAAACAGTCACTGAGGAAAATGAAATAAAACATAAAATAAACTATCACGGGAAAGTAGTTCGAATCCCAAGCAACAGATTTTTTTCTTATAGCCAAAAGAACTGGGGTGTTGTGTGCCAAGAATGCACTCTTCCCCTCTTTTCTTTTTTTTTCCTCTGAACGCAGCTACTGGTTCAAGTATCAGATAAATGTCAACCAAAGCATCTCTGTTAAGATTATCAATATTGCACAGGGACTCTATTTATACCACCCATAATTTTGCTTATTAATATGATATCCCAGCTCTTTGAATTAAAGTCACATTTATGCTTCAGTGAATAAAGTCTTAATTATTGCCAGATACCAAAATGCTATTAGCATGTACATAACCCGATTCTGGTGTGTAAGTACGGGGATTTATTGAGATGATCTCACTCAAAATTTTGCTTTTATATTTCTTTTTCATCAAGGGTTGGAAAGTAGAAATTAATATCTTCCCATGTCATTTTTATTATTAATCCAGATATTCTAAAGTCTCGTGTGATTTAGATCAGGTCTGGAAGAGGAGAGGCTTTCAGGGGAATTCAAGTGCCGTGCTGAAAAACTGTGCTGATAAAAGGGACAATAGTCTTTTCTTTATCATAACCCAGCCTAGCAAAAAAAAGCCAGAGCAAAGCAAAACAAGATACTACCAGGAGGACAATGCAGAAAACCACACTGGTAGGAACCATCAATGCTCACGATCTCTAAAAGCATTGGGACTGTACCTTTCACAGCCACACACTTTTCCTTACATCCATACGTACACATCAGCAAGTAACAAAAAGCTACAAATTTGCTTAAAAGGAAAAATGCCTTTTCACGATTATCATTTAATTATTGTGCAGGTAATATGAGTAACTCCTTTCTAGTCTGCAGAGAAGGCATTTGTGGTGACCAAGCGCTTTTCAGTAGTAGTAATTACTTCTATATGGGATTACAGTACCTTAATAGATAATAGCGTAGAATGAAGGCATAAAAATCTAATGAAATCTAGGTTTGGAAGCACGTCTGATGTTTGATATTATCATTAAGGCCTTTTAGCTGTTTAATTGTTAGATTTTTAAAGTTAAAAAGCGAAAAATAAACTTCACTATTTCCTTTCCTCAGTCAAAAACCTTCAATGCTGGTTTGCTCACAGCATTTGAGGCACATCTAAATATTTCAGGGCACATGGCAAATGAAAAATGTTAGTTAATCTAAATTTTGTTATAGTCAGTTGTTTAATCGTGGCTAGCGAAAGAGTGTGAAAATTAGAACGATACGTCAACATCTGTCACTATTTACAAGAAATATTGTTACTACTTGGCAACTTGAACTTATATAAAGTATTATCCAAAAGAGTCAGTTCTAAGAGAGGGAGATTTTTAACGGCAATATCTGTTGTCTATGTGTAAATACATTTAATCAGACCTGTAATTAATAAATATAAACTGATAAACAATTGCCCATTCAGGTTGACTGAAATATCATAAATAACAGTTGTAAAGGAAGATTAATGAAAGGGATGACAACATTTATCCATGTTGTTTATGCACCACAGACGCTTTGCATTCAACACATTTATAAGGGGATGTAATGACCATCTGCATAACAAAATTGTTAATATAGCTCTATGGAAGTCAAGAGCAAATATGTCACCAGGCCAGAGGGATTTGTCCCTCTGATAGATAGACCCATACTCTGCTCTTAGCAATTCATTTCTAAGCAACTATACACTTAATTAAAAGCTGTAGAATGGAGCAAGAAAAAAATAATTAAGAAAATAACACAGGAAATCAGTACTCTGTCAGTGAAATGAAAACACAGCCAAGTATATTTCTCCTTATCATTAACTTTCCCATTTTCTTGGGCTTGTATTTCGTAAAAGCAGCACATACATGCTTCAAAAAGCAACACCATCAAATTCTGAAAGCATATCTCGGTTACGCCTGTGTACTATTATTCATGAACATATCTACGTGTATGCAGAGGGTCACACACGCACACTAATCAAGCTGTTTTCTGTAGTACTACATGTTCAGGAGTTTTCCATTTCAGTGCTACCAATCAATTACCCACAGCAACACAACAAAAGGCTTCCTATTTAAATGCAAGCAGCAGGCAAGGTCTCTTCGAGTAAATTGATCCATTAAAAACTTGAGGAGGGTGTTCCCTGGATTTTATACTAAGGCCATCAAAAAGTGCAATCAAAGCCTCAAAGGAAATGTCTGTTCCTTCTCTTCATACTTATATTCCTGATTCTAAATACTGTCTCTTCATATGAGCTTTTGATTTTGAGTCACTGCATTGTCATTGATGTTATTTTGTTTCACTGCTAAGGAGATGGCCTATGCTAAAGTTCAGCCACTTTTAACTCCAGAAGCCTCCTTTGGGATTGCCACTGACCAAGCCCCTACACTTCAAATGTTATTCAGTAGAATTTCTAGGCATCAGTTAAGGCAACAGTTGAGTATCCTGCCTGGCAGCTGCTTGTTTTCATAATGCCAGAACCAATATCCAGTTTGTCACTGGATCTAAAATAACAAAAATTTGTTGCTGCTCTTGAGCTTAAGCATTTCTAAAGAAACCCAAATAAATAGTTAGTGTTTCTGGGCAACGTTGCCCTTTCTGCAGAGCCTTGCGTATTTATAGCAGAGCTAATAAGTGTTCAATTCTAAAAGCTCTCCCTAGAAGACTGCCACCAACAGGGAGGGGGCTCAGAGCGGCAGGTCAAGTGAGTGGATAAAGAAATACCCAGAGAAGGCTCCTGGCTGTAAAATAACTCAAAATACATATATACATACATACATACCCTTACAGCGTAACGGTAAGCAAAAGGGTAAATTCCCATTTCTAAAAAGATATTCAGAAACTAGAAAAAAAGATATTGGGGAATGTAGCTGAAACTAGAGTCCATTAAAATGACAAAATAAATTCCTGTAACACTTCAGTAATCACTTCACTATATGTCTTTTTAAGACCCTGCTAAATGAATGGTGAGAAAATTTTGAAGTTTAATCTTAGCACTGGCTAAACATTTTTCATCTTCATTTTAAGAGTAACCAGAGTAGTACAAAATAAAAAGGGGATTAAATTGTTCAAAGGCATTTAGGTCCAGACTTTTAAACATTTGGGAACTCTTAACAGCACAGAAAATGGCAGGGGTCCCTGAAATCAGTGGGAAAACAGGCTACTTCCTATATTTCAGTTTGGAATCACGAGGATTTGTCAAACAGAATGTAAGATCTCGATTTTATAGATCTCATCTGAGCTACACGGAGTGCCTGTATCAACACGTTGCCTCTGTACACCATTATTTATTATTAATAAAGCATGACACGTGTGCCATGTCATTAAGCATGATACTTGAATCTGAAAGAAATATAAATAAAATCAAAACAGAAAAATAAAAAATAAAAACAAAATTAAATAAGCGTGACTAAAATTATTATTTGTTTTGACTGAAATTGGAAAATAATGTGATTATTCTCTTCCACCAAAAGTAGTGTCTTACTACCCTTGCTATGGTATCCATTTCATATATATCATGGCAGTGCCACTACAATGATTTATACAGAAAGATTTATATTGCCACAACTCTCATTTTTGCACTCTAGAAAGTGACACTCCTTAAATTGTATCTCTCTATACCAATTTAAAAAATTAATACGGACTCCATTACATAATTATAAAAACTCCAAGGTCACATAGTTTATAATGTAGCCAAGATTTAACTTGTAATTCTCAATGCGTCACTACACCACAGTGTAGTCATCTGAGTTTTTTCTTTGGTTTGGTTTGTTGTTTTTTTTAAATCATACCTCTGTTCAAATAATTTTCTTGTTACATTATTTCTAATGGTATTCCTGTTTTCTCTGTGGCCAGGATCTCCTATTTGAAGACATAAGTGTCACGAGTCCTCCAGCTAAAGCAGTTGTTAATGCTCTCTTACAGCTTTTAGACTTCACAAGAGTACTACTGTCTTTACATGTAGCTTCCTGTTTCGAAAGGAAAGATGCCTGACTATCTGAAAAAAAAATGAATCATCTGTTGCTTTTTTCTTGTGCATGGTACTTGGCCCTCACTTCTTCCTCACATTTACTCTCTGTATTTACCTGTAATGAATTCCCTTGGACCAAACAAGAGCTCAGTCGCTCTTGGTACTAGTTGCAATCTAGGTACTCCTAGATTTCCCATAACCTCCTGTCTATTCCCCTCTGCACTGAATTCCACTCGTTATGAATGCCTCTTATCTGCTGCCGGACCCTCTTCTCAACTTGAAGCTGCTGTACCTTCCTTCACATTTCCTTCCTGCCTCTGGCCACGGCTTCTGGTGTGATCAGACTCCTCCTGCTCCTTTTATGATTTCCTTACTAAAAAAAAAAAAAAAATCACTCAGATAACGGCAGAAAATGGAAGATGAAAAAGAAGCATCTGAAAGCCAGAAACAAGGTCAGCAAGAATTGCTTTTCTAATGTGTTAATTGGGTCCTCCGCCAGCAGACAGAAGTCCTCAGTCCTTATCAAAACAACAAAAAACAGAACTCTATATAAAGGTTTTCTTTTACTTATCTGGGAAATATTTTAGCTCTATGAATTACATTTTTAGCTCCTCAATCTACACCTGATATCTCTTACAGTAAAACTCAGTACATTCAAAACACCAACAGCAGAGTTAGTTGTCAAGTCCATTTTTGGATGAATCAGTTTTTTCTGCTGTTCCTTAGTTACAATTGTGTCTATGTTACTGTTTTTAAATGCTATTCCAAGACATAACATACAAGTGCAAGCACTTGAATACGGTGTAAGGAAGTACAGATTCATAAAGTCCTGTAATTTCTTGTAAAATCTGATCTGATGCAGACACTCTCTGTACCCTGCAAGGCTTCACGTGAGGTTTGAGTGTCACCCTCTGTTGATGATTTTCATGCACATTTCACGTCACTTCTTTTAAGCATGTTATACAACTATGTGTTCTTCTATAATCACATAATAAGCTATATGTTAGGTTAGTTTGAGTATAAAAGTTACCTTTATCATTTAAATGATCCTATAATTCCAAAAAATATCCTGGCTGGGAATTATCCCATGCATCTTTCACATAAAGGGAATATTTATTCTTCTGATTTTATACCCTGAACAACGGAGAACGTGAAATCCACTGCTATCATTCTGAATTGTTGCAAGTATGGTCTTAATGCACCTTCTAAAATTCAGAATTTGGCTGAAGATTATTTTTCGTACCACATCACTGAAACTTTGCATCACTTTTTTTTTCTGTTCGCAAGGTTCTGAAATCTTCCTTGGCATTGCCGGGTAACTCTCACGCCTTTCAGATTCCAAGAACAGATTTCCTCAACAGCTCCTACAACTATTTTAGTTTCAGCTGAGATGAAATACTACAAATGGTAACATTTTGCCCTTGAATGAGCCTGTAATAAGTATTTCAGGTGGATGCTCCCAAAGTGGAAATTGCATAGCTTAGACTAAACCTGAAGGGGATGCTAAAGGGCAGTACCAGCTTCTTTTGGCTTTTTTTTCAAGGTACTGCCAAATCCAGCATTAAGACTCCAGTTCAGTGTTTTGATTAAAGGAGACTACGTGTTTGGGAGCTTAGCTGTTTTGTGCATTCTTTCTGGTCCTTTCAGCCTCAAGCACAGGCACTGTGACTCTGTGGAGACACTGACTGTAGCCATTACAAAGAGGTATTACTATTATTTTGTTGTTCATCTGACACTTCTATACCAACCATTATGGTCACCATGAATTTGTTCTGACCACATGTCCTGCCACCAGAAAAACTACTACTTCATTTCCTTTCACCTGAGAAATAACTATATTCTATTTCTATTCTCCTACATTTTTCTCTCCTTACCTATTTTTTTTTTCTTCTGGGTGATAGAAGCAAGGTAGTAGCTTTGTATTGCTTGGTATTTGAGGAAGATGAAAGACTCGCCAAAAAACAGCACTTCCTTTTCAAAGATGAAAACATCTTCTCCACCACTGATGTTCTCTTTCCTTTTTTTGCTCACTCTCTCCTCATAAAATCAACTTTGCTCCCCACAGACCTATTTAACTCTCAAATATCTCCCAAAACTCACAAAAAACAACACAACGTGCACTGCAAAGGTTTCCCAGTTGCCATAACACAATGCTCTTAGAAGAATACAGCATGAAGTAGTGAATAATCTTTTGCTCTTTGGAATAAAAAAGAAAACCTTACAGTTATCAGATAATAGTGATTTTGCCCCATTTTTTTTCTAGGATTTCAGACTTTTAGAAGGGGAAAATCTTTAGACAAGGCTGAATTTTGGTATCCCTGTTAAGATTCAACACCATCACATTGATTTTGAATGGACTTTTCAGCAGTTAATTATGTACAGAAGAGAACAAGAAGAACCACATGCTCCGCACGGATCAGCAGAAGATGGTCTTCCTCTCGCACACACACTGAATTGTTAAAGCATCAGTAATCTGGCCACTACTTTAAACAGAGTTTTCAGAAACAGAACTACAGACTTCAGCATTTCTTAGAGGAGAAAAATAACTAAAAAGTGCTTTGGGAGAAATGAAAACCTTCAGAAGAAGGTAGAGCAAGGATTCCCCCTAATGGAGAAAATGTAGACTTTTCACAGATTCCTGTTTTGGCTTTAAATGCAATTCAGTAAGATGACATGGAATGTTAGTGATATTTTTAATGTATGATGAGCAGTTGTGGTCTTATTAGTATTGTTAAGGGCTGCTGGAAACAGTAAATACTAAACTCAAAAGGAAGTGACTACAGAAAAAACACAAAGCAGAAAAAAAAAAAAAGTAGAATGTTTTAGTTGTCACAAAGAAAGACAGAAAAATTAAAAGATACAGTGTTTAAATGAAGAATTGACCATTGCAAAGCAGTAGACCTGCTCTCCTGGCCTCATATTATTTATTATTACAGTTGGTGGAGAACTTGGTAAAGACCTACTGAAGGTGACTTTGGATTGCGTGACTCTGCACTGAGCAAGGTGAGGACTAGCTCACACTTGCAAGCATGTTCAGCCATGCAGGTTGGTCAGTTTGCTACCATCCTTCTATCATCCCGTAAGACAGTTCTAACTAGCAAACTAGAATCCAGATAATATCTCCAGAGTTTAAATTGTATATATTATCAAATGTGAAAGCCCCTAATTTCTGTGCTTTAGTTTCATATTCTGTTTACACGTGGCTGGTTTTTTTAACTCTCTTCTTAGTAACGTTATTGAAAATTCATAACCAAACCACTTTGGAGTAAAAAACATTTTACACTTTGTGTTGACAAGCCATTTGCTAAGGTACTTATATGAAATATCTTATAGATTTTATATGAAAGTTTTTAACTACATAGACTTTCTTGGAAACAATTATACCCACAGAATAATTCCCATTAGTCATATCAAATTATCCTGTGTCACTGTGTAAGGTCAAGTCAGATGAGAATGTTAAAAGAATTGCATCTGTCAGGGTTTTAAAAGTATGACTGGAATTAAAGTTTTTCAGACTTACTTCCCTAAATAAAACTGCAAATTTTAGACACTGTTCATCTTGGTCTTTCGCCTAACACAATCACACTCTATCAAGACAGTGCAAACGTTTTTATGAAGACACTTAAGGCATCCTTTACTTTTCGTGGTAATGGTGTTTACTACACATAGCTACATTTTTCTCTACCATTTGTGTCTGTATAGGAAAAAAGGGTATTTTTATCAAAACCAGCTACTTAAAGGGATATTTTTCTTCCCATGAATGAGAAACTTGATTCCTTCTAGTAAAAGAGTAAGGGTAACGGGAAGCCAGCTGATATAATGGCCACATGAGACCCTGTTGGATTCACACTTTGTTCAAAAGCATATAAAACCAGTAAAAAAACCTAAGCTTTACTGACCTAAATTTAAAATCTATAGCTTTAATATCCCGTTACACCACAAATCACAAGCTTTCTCCTTAAAATCTGACAACTTGACTTACAGATGCACCGCTTTCTCCCTAGCCATATTTTAAAATATAAAATAAATGTAAGCAGAGTTTTCCAAGGTTCTCATGCTTTGCAGGAACATGCTACTCAAAGTGTGTCCTTTCCCAGAATGTTAAAGACATTTCAAAGGAGTACATATAAACCAGGGAAACTCCCAAGTCTGCATAGCTACACAAAGACCTGTTTAGTCAGAGATAGTAAGAGTCCTAGGAGAAACAAATTTATTTGCCTTATTCCACGAGCACTTGTCCTTGATGCCAAGCCTGGCAGGCAACCGCAGCTATTGAATCCCTTTAACAGTTTCTTATTAACTGCTTCTGAAAAAAATTATACTTTGACTTTGCTTCTTCCCGGATCAGTTACAGGAATTGATGTAAACTGCAAAGCCAAACAGATGCAGTTTCAGTAATAGAAACTCAGACAAATCACAGCTAGCGGATAGTCTGATCGACTCCACAGATTTACATTTCACCTGCAAAACTCAAACGATGTCTGCAGGCAGGTATGTGGAAGTGTATAAATATAGCTCCAAGGAGAAGATAATTTAGTATGAGATTGGCTGATCTTAAAATATTTAACTCAAGCACACCCGTAATCTGAAGAATATTTACATTTGGATTCTGATTCATGGCATGGGCCCAGTTGTGACACTATTTTTTTCCACAGATATTTATGGAAGGAATGTTGTCCTCTGCTGTTCCCTTTCACTGCAGAAAGTAAGAATCTGGAGACTGTATGTTAAGTGGGGAATCTATAAAATCATCAGAAACAAATTTCTGTAGTTCATGAAATTCCTCAATAGCAGGGCAGGTGGAGGAAGATAAAAATAAACTAGCTTTGTCAGCTTATGGTTCTTGCATTGGTTCATGATCATAAAGATTTTTCTGCAAGAATACTGACAAAATAACTTACCAAAAGCACAAAGAAGAAATCATACTAAATGTCTATGAAAAGATGAAACAGCATTAAAGACATACAGGAAAAATCAGAGGAAAATCTGTGCTGTGTTGTTTTGTTCTGACATCAAAAAATATGCTTAATAAATGTAACAGTTCACCAAAGTGGAGAAGATCATAACACTTGCACTTGTATTCTCATTTAGCCTTGTAATTTTGCAAGGTTGAATGATGAGAGTATTGTAAAGTCAGCTTTCTCTGTAAACATGAATTCATCATCCAGTATTACGCTTATGGATTATTATTGAATTGCATGATTCAGGGCTAAAGTTGACATCAGTTTTCATTATTACATCCTACATAACTTTGCCTTGGAAAACTAATTTACCTGAAATGGTCTCATTTAATTTAAGGTAAAACAAAAGATGAGACTCCTCTGTTGGTCTTTGTAGATCATACTCACAGCACAAAGTTGCAGAGACATCCCACCTGATGTGGCAAGGTGGTGTTTGCCCCTGTAGCAGTTGATGATTGAGCTCCGGGGTCTTCAATGTTGGTCCTCTTCTGCTGGTCTCACCTCTTAGTCTTTGAGATGTGCCCTTTTATCCTTTCAGATCACCACAATCTGTGGCCTTTTGTACTCTCTCATTCTGTCCAGTCTGATTGTTCAGTGTTCCTGGTAAGTCTGTCTCAAAACTGACCCAGAGACAAGTGCTGCACAGCAGGCACAAAGTGAGCCATCTTAACTACAGTGTTGTCACATTATTTACTTTATGGCCTGCTAAATGTTAAATCAGCAATTTGCTAAATATGTTTAGCTAAAATCCATTTTACCATAAGGCTGAACTGCTGATTTAGCAATTCAGCTAGTCTATGTCTTGCTACTGGAAATGCTAAATATATCTATGCAAGGTTGGCAATTCAAGCAATTCATCTCAGCTTGAGTCCTTTTCCCTTAGTGTTGATCCATGACCCCTTGCTGCCTTCAGATTTCCCCTTACAAATGCAGAGCTTTGCAGATATTGAGAACCTGAACAGGAGCCTATCTGAGCATGGCCTCAGTTTGAAGTGCTTAAGGAGCAGTGGAGGAATTTTTCTTCAATACCTGACTCATTAATCAAAATTTTACATTAATTACCAATAACTAAATTAAGTTAAATTCCCCAAGTCAAGCCTGTTTGCCTGCAACAAGGAGTCAAGGATTTTTTGTGGGGAACACTTGATCTGCTGAGAAGACGCACAATGACAGAAATACTGAGAAATTCTGATCACTTAGCTGGCTCCCCCATTCTGAAGTAGACCTTCCTGCCAGAATAGCGGCATCAGCTGATTTTCTTGACCTATTCCATCTGTGGTTTTCCATCTGTACAAGCCTGCCGTATGTTTACCCTCCTGCTCACTTTGGCCTCGCGTTCCACGGTGGCACTTGAACCTAATGAAAAGCTTAATAAGTTTTAAATTGTCGATATTGTCAGTTGCTTAAAGTTCCACCATTGCCTTTACTTATGCTCTGGTAATATATCAGCATCAGCAACCAGTCCATTAGGTTTTACTTAGCTAATGAACAATTATTTATTATTTATCTTCTTTTATCTACTCTCTACATCTTTATTAAAATTGCCTAAAATTTTGTATGCATTCCAAGAACTGCTTTTTTGTCGCTCTAAAAAGGCAAAGTACTGAGGCAACAAAAAGTATTACCGCCAAATATACATTTTAATATTCATCTTGGTATAAAGGCAGAATTGATTTGTCATGTTTGTTATTCTACAAGCAAGTTTACAATTTAAAATGCAACAATGATATATCCATCAACTGAAGTAATACTATGAAAATAATCATCTCCCTCTACCGAGTCCCAGTTCCGAGAATATCTGTCATAATTTCCCATGCAGTAAAAATACCTAAGACATGGAAATGACAAAATTTAAATGTAAAGTGAAGGAGGTTTCAGTGTCCTACTGCAGGGCTAGATTTAAAGTTCCTTTCTGGAACTCAGAGTTTTCCACACCTTCTTCAGCAGCCTAGTTTCTCGTTGTACTTTCTAAGCCGTTGCACCCTTTTTACTCCCCAGTGAAATCACTTATAATGCTTCTTCATCTTCCTAGCAAAATGTTCTTTCCCCCATGAAACTGAAGTCTGATCCTTGCTGAGTGAGTATCAACTGAACTCAACTGGAGCTCAGCACCAGCACAAGCATTCATGAATGCTAACTAAAACAGCTAAGCTTATTGGAGTCTTTTTTCTAAACGTTTGATAAAGGATGTCATTATATCATTTGTCTAACACTTTTTCCTTCACTCCCTGCACTCCTCATATTTTAAATTAGTTGTAAAAAAAAAAAAAAAAAGACTTTAAAGATGAGAAAAGTTTGACCAGACTGACAAAGCAGTGACATACTTGCTCTACATTTGGTACCCACTTTGTAAACAAGCATTTTGTTTCGTCCGGCGATCTGTATTTCGAGCAGTAGAGGGAGTCTTTTATTCAGTGGAGCCACATTCAGTTCCATTCATTTACTCTCAAGCTTGAAGTTTGGGGTATAATTGATTTAAAGGTCAAGGCCAGCAAACCAAAAAAGGATATCAAGCAGAATGTTTTCTCTTTCTTTTTATTCAGGAGGGATGGAGAACTAAGATCTTTTGCCATCTAATTGTCAGTAATGTTTTCTTCCAAAAAGAAGAAAAATGTTAATCCACTCTTATCTTTCCTCATCTCAGCATTGGTTTGCAAAGGCCTTGAATGTTTTCAACAAGAGGTAGTAAAGATTTGGCTGCAGAAGACAGGATTTATTTTTTTTCAGGACATGAAACAGCAAGTCTTGCAAATAATGGCTATTTCCCCCCAACTCTTTGCACTGTTGCCTCTATCTATGTACTGTTGCCATTAGTATTGAGAGAGCCATTGTTCATTGTAAGAAAATATAAAAGAACATCATTATAAGTTCAGATTTCTACAGTGGCTTTCTGGAGGGGTTTTGATCAATGCAGAAGGACTGCCTGAAAAGAGAAACATTTTCCAAGAGAATGTATTACACAGAAAGAGAATGCCCTGACACTGAAAGAAACTGGGAAAAAAACGTACCTACCAGTAGGCTAGACAAAGGGCACAGGTCGAGGCCTTTTCTTTGAAAGCACTGATTAACGTGAGGTCCTGTTACCTGCTATAATCATCGTTTTGTTCCGAGTGAAAGGTTTCCTACATTCCTAATTTGTCTTAGGGATGTAAAAGAGAAAAAACTGTCTACCTCGATCCAAGGGTGAGACAGTTTCATTTTGCATTCAGTTCAAAGTGATGGATACAAAGGATGCAGGTTGTTGTACAAATGCTAACTGAGTGATTCCCTGGAAAAGCAGCCCCTGCAGCTCACATCACTCAACTATTTATCTTGATGAGAAGGGGCGTTTTAGACTGTTTCCTAAATAAAATGTTATTGTGGCAAAGTTAGCAAGAACTGTTGAATCCTAATAGAGACAAATCTCCATTTATATGCACGTGTACTCTCATCTTAAGGAGACTAGATGTTCACACAAATTAAGTCTCCGTACTTGATTTTCCACTGTGATATGTAAAACATGCTGGCAATTCCTGCTTTCTTAAAACTGGTAATCTAGGTACATAGGGGTCCTGATTTTGTTTTCAAGGAAAGCCATAAGAGATGTCCAGTTCATTAAAATGGGACTTACACAGACATTCGGGGGGGGGGGGGGTGGAGGGCAGAGTTGAGCACCTTTCTCTAATGATGGACTAGCAAAAGGGAGCGCAGGACAGATAGGCTTCTAGGACTCAGTTAAGTGCCTAAACTGATGTAGAATAAATACAGATTAAGACTCACAGGATACAGAAGGTAAGTTACAGCAAAAGGCTACACTAGCTACAACTGCAGACAGAGTAAAATCAATGCTCAGATTTTACCCATTACAACCTCAAAAAGGAACAGTTTAACTACTGCTAATATAAGGGTTCACTGACACTAGGGATGTGTCCCGTCTAGGGAAACTTCGGAGCTCACACCACCAAAAACATAATGACTTTCCCAATAATCAGCAGATATTCTGCCCCAAGCTTTAGTTGGTTCAATGAAGGTTCATATAACCTCCTAGGTTCTGAGGATTCTGCCTAAAAATGGGAGCTTTGCTCTTTCTATTCTATCAGAATATTTTGCCAACCAACTAAATGCTCTAACTCAGAGACGGCACAGAGTAATTGACTTCTGTGCTGTAGTGAAGCATGGAAATTATATTCATCACAAAGCATGTACACCATCTACCACCTAATGTAAGTATGCAACAAAACCACTAATTTTCTAAAAAAGTATTTTAGTTTAACACTACTGGAACAGTCAAGAAGAAATACTGTCTTTGACACAGTTCACAGGTTGTGAGAACATTCATCCCCGAAACTGGTATCACCAGGGCCGAAGGGGAAATGTGAAAGTCCCATCACAAATCCATGGCAGATGACAGTAAAAGAAAGAAACTTTCATCTCCACCCTTACTTCTCCTAGCAAAAGCCACGAACATCATCATTAATTGGAAAGGCATGTAACATTTTGACTGTGAACTAGTAACCCAGGCAAAATTCAAGAGAGTTCGGAGACCAGAAAAAAATAAATATAGTCTAGTATGTTTTATCTTAGAGTGACATCCATGTGTCCTTCTTGAGCAAGGGTTTTCTAGCCATTCTGCACTCCTGATGGCAAGGAGTACTGATCACACAAGAAACAATCTCTGTAAGTTATAGTAATGGTAAATACCAAAACTCCCAGAGGCCAAACCCACAACAAGCACCTGAAGTACCAATTACAACGCAAATTGTATACTAAAGACAGTCCCTGTTCCTCACCTTACATCTCAGTTACTGATTAAGGTAAGATTGATAACGATTGATCTGATAACTCAGGTGAAGTATTGTTGATGTTTTATGCAATATTTCAACTTTTCCCTATTTCCCTTTTAAACTAAGCTATAAAATGCAGGTAGCCGTTCTTGGGTTTTAAGTTAAACTGTGATTTTCAAAATGTTTGGCATTGCCTTATACAATTCAATACTCGGCCACCATTTGGTTCTTTGGATGTTCCCCAAAAAATTTACATCAATCAGTGACATGCAGTAATGATTAAATAACATTTGCCATTTTAAGTCCCTTAAAACATTTAAGCAAATGCCACCTGTGCCTGACTCAGGATGGGTACTTTTGTAAAACTTCAGCTACATCAGTTAAAGCCATCCAACCATGATAATACAACAATGCTTTCTTTCTCTCTTCCCCCCTCTCCTCCACACACACATATGTATACTTTTATATGTCTTTCTCCAAGCTTAAATATCTATGTATCTCACATACAACATTTTGTTCAGATATTCTACGACCTCTGGACTTTGACACAAACATTACAAACTTGTATGGAAGACCCCTTTATGTCATGCAGATCTCTCTCGTCATCTCAGTGAAAAGTCACTAACAGTTTGCCAATTAATATGACCAGAGAAATCATTTTAGTCATGCCTAGCACACACTTGCTAGCATTCAGCAACTACAGGCAGTACCAGAATGCTATGCAAGAGAGCTAAATAAGCCAGTTTATATAAAACAAAGTAGCATCGAATCAGCTAAGCGTCCCATTCTTGCTGACTATGAAACGGAGACAAATGAAAAATGAGACTGAAGAGGTGAAACCCTGTACTGAGCAACGTAGGGGTCCCCATAAGGGTTATCCCACATCTCCACTGGAGATGTAGATTTTGGGTTGTCTTTTTCTACATTTCACATTTGTGATCTCATGTCAGAATACTGCAACTCATTTACCTACAAGTAATTACAGGCTTAGATCAGGGCTGTAGTATGTTAAATTAAATTGCCTGTGCAAACTGACATTACTGAACACATAGGAAACATGAAACTTTATTTGATGCATCCTGCGAATTGTATAATTCTTTCATTCATTTTAAGTTGGTGCATGAATTTTTTGTTGATCAAATAAATTATTTTTTAATAAGAGCAGATGCTACTTTTAAGTAAACCAATTTAATTTACTGATTTATATTACTTTGTAGTGTAGTATATCATAGGAAAACAGATAAAAATCCTACAACTTACTAGGTCTGTTGTATCCTTGACTAGCCCTGATGTAAGACATTTCCTCAAGATGTGTAGACAGCTCCTGACTTTTAAGGGGAAGACACCCTTCAACAAGGCAAGATCGAGTCACAAGAATGTGACTACAGCTATCTGCAAACGTAAATGCCATTTTCTATCCTTTCATTTTCACTGAAGCTTTGAAGTAAATGCGAAAGGAGCCAGAACTGAGCAAATTACCTGAGGACTGAAACATTTTTGACATAAGTCTCAAATGCAGTTCAAGTCTTTTATACTACTTCTTCGTTGTTCTAGTTTTGTTTCATCTTAGAATGTGAAGTGATGGTAGTGATGATGGAAAGATTGGACAGCTGGCCTCAGTTCCCCATGTTGGATACAGACAGAAACACAGTGAGATGCCCTCTTTCAGGAGCCTCAGAGCCTGTGCAGCAGAAACATTTAACTATTTCTTGCTGAAGGAATTGTGCAACAGCAAGGATCCATTTCACATCCACTACTTCAGCAGGTCCTCTATGCTAAAAGATTTCCTTTCTAAGTGGAACGGCTGTAATTTCAAACCCATTTACAACTGATGTGGTGAATTTGCTGTGCCAGCATGAAAAATTCTTAAATCTCCTTACTGCTATAAGGCCCAGTAAGAAGTTGCTGAGCAATCCCTACTTTGATCCATCCACCAAACATGGGAAGAAAGCATATGAGTTTTTAAATATAACCAAGCCTAGGACAATGAAATCAGCATGAAATCTGACTTAGAAGTCAAAGCAATTACTTATTCCGAGTACCAACCTCTAGAAGACAGTTTTTAACTAATTCTGTCCCTCTCTACCCAACTGATAGTCACCCCTATTAAGCTACTTCACCAGTCTGTGTTTTGTTTCAATTAGCATCCACCACATGGGGTAAGAGTAAGGGCTCCATCACAATGTGAAGGGATGGAGCCAAGACCAGACTCTCATATTTCCTGCCTCAATACCTTTAAAATATGTAGGGAAAGGTAACTGGTATAAGAAGCCAATTTATATTTCTCACTTCCAACAGATCAGTTCTCAGGCAGGTAACTGTAGGCCATTCTGGCTTCCTCTGTGCCACTTCCAGCTTGAAGCAAGTAAGAAAATCCATCCACGCTCTCGCTGGCATAGGCAAAATAGGGGAAATACACAAGTTTTGAAGTATACAGGCTTCTAATGGAGGGCTTGTATGCTGAAATTTTTCACAAAGCCTTGACTCATATACTGAAATCATCACAGCTTTAAGGGTTTGGGGTTTTTTGTATCATCTATAAAATATTAGCAAATGTGCTACATTTGAAAGATAGGAGAGTGATTCTACAACACTTACTTTTTCATCGTATACCTTTCTGGATTAATAAGATATAATTATTAGATACATTATTGTATACCATGCTAGACGTAGCAAGAATGTGTCTGTTCTACAAAGTAAGGTCACCAGGGGTGACCCCAGAAGAAAGCAGGGCAGTGCCCTCACTGGCAGGGCACGATCCCAGGACCTGAGCAGGGCAGGGGTGGTAATCGTCAAATACATGCAAGGTGAAAAGCTAGGTCTGAGGTCAGCCCAGAAAATCCAGTCAGGACCAGCAGGGACAGGACAAGACACAGGTCTGCCCACAGCCCTGCTCAGGCAAGGGCTGAAGCCCAAACTCACCTGGAGCCCCAGGTCCATGGATTCAGGTTGAGGTTGGGCAGTGGAATTAAGGACAATCTCCAGAAAACCCTCAATGATGCCAATTGGAGCATTGTCTGCACTAATACTTAAATGCTTCATAGAAGGCTAAAAAATTTCACAGGTGGAAATCAAACACTGATAGGTGACAGACATATTAATTTTACTTTAAAAGAAAACAGCAAAACTTAATGTGACTGACAAAGGAAAAAAAAAAAAAAAGACTGCAAGACTGTCAAACCACCGCACAGGAGAGACCCTACACATACTGTCCAGTGCAGTCTCCTCCTCCTTTTCTCATCCAAATAATAGTGCATAATAAGAACTCTCAAAAAAATACATCAACTATGATTTATAATAATTCAGATGGAAATGTTAGTAACTTGTGACAACTTTTTCATCTGCCTCACTTTTTTTAATGTGGCTTCTGAAGCCAAAAGGGCAGGTGCATTGTATTCAGCCTCAGAGTGTGCTAGCAAACAAGATCCAGAGCATGTGAAGAGATGCTGTAAATCAGCACTGATAGACAGAAACTTAAAAGGAAACTGGATAAAAATCATTACTACTTACAGAGGCCTCTTGCACAGTCGGCATCTAAGAGCCAGATTCGTACACTTTGATAGAGTGAAGAATGCAACCTGAATTCTTTCATTTCTCTGTGATGCCAACACCTGACATAGCAGACTTTCTGAGATTGTCATCAGCTGTTTTCTTCTAGCAGACTATTAACATTACTTAAAAAAAAAAAGTGTGAGGGTTTTTGCGGGTTTTTTTTTTTTGGAGAATATACGTAGAGAATTGAATACCTACACTCTATTGATAAACTATCAGTAACTAAATGTGGGAAGAATGTATGCGCAATGTGTTCTTATTCATTTTGAATTACCATCACATCTGTGAGTTCCTAGAAGCCATTATACTAGCAACAATACAAAAGTAGAAGATTTAAACAAAAGAAAAAACACCACTCTACACCACATAAGCCTGTTCCAAGAAGTTTACTGTGTCTATAGGAGAGTAAGGAAAATGGCTGACATCAGATGGGTAAAATGCCAGATTAGAGGACTTCATTGCCCCAGGAAGCGAAAGAACTTTGTCACTTGTAGCATGAGACTAGGGGAGATATCAAGGCAGGAGAGGTTTCGTACTGCCTGTAATAGATCCCCTGTGACATCTGACTTGTATTATGGGATCTCACTTGAATTCAATTTTACTAGTGTAAATTATAACACGATCATCTCTTCTTAGTCTGTCATTTCTAACTGGTGTTTCCATTGCAAAATGTCAAAGCAGACTGCTCTATTATTAATTTTTATAACATTTGCATTTGTAGCTACATAAATTGTCAGAGTGCTTTACTGAATTATCTCAGTTTACCTGTAATATCTAAAGCATACACAGGTTAAATCATAGAATGTGTTGGGTTGGAAGGGACCTTTAAAAGTCACCTAGTCCAACCCCCCTGCAATGAGCAGGGACATCTTCAACCAGATCAGGTTGCTCAGAGCCCCGTCCAACCTGACCTTGAATGTTTCCAGGGACGGGGCACCTACCACCTCTCTAGGCAACTCACCTCAGTGACTCTTTCACCACCCTCACTGTAAAAAAATGCCTAAATCTCCCCCCTTTACCTTCTTTTAGTTTAAAACCATTACCCCTTGTCCTAATGCAACAGGCCCTGCTAAAAACTTTGTCCCCATCTTGGGGCTGTTCAGCCTGGAGAAGAGAAGGCTCCGGGGAAACCTTTTTGCAGCTTTTCAATACTTAAAGGGGGCCTACAGGAAAGATGGAGACATCTAGTTGAAGATGAGAAAGAATAAGAGAGCAGAAACCACCAGCAACAACTGATCCCTCCTCACTTTGCCGCATCTCCTCTGTGTCACTACCTAGACCCAGAAGAAAGTCACATGAAGACCATAACCCAGACCCAAAGGCAGAAGGAGGACAAACACAATACTGTATCTACATGCTATGGCGTCTTACGGCACACACTTAAGACTTTCTTAAGAAGCCTAAAATAGAAGCTACACATTGTCGTAAGAGTTCCTTTCCATCCAGTGTATGAAATAAAGCAGTTTACTTACGCTATGAATCCTAGCTGAGTTTAGATTTATTGAATTGGTAGCACAGTAGGTTCTGCCTGGCAAGCCACTTATCATTTCATGTACTTAGAGAGCACAATACAGAGAAGTATAGGCTTACCATGCAGCTTATACGAAAACAGAGCAAAACCAGCTCCAAAATATTTCTCCATATTGAGTGATCTTAATTTTTTATGTATAAAAATAGTAAGTTGTAAGTTTGAAGAGATAGTATGTGGAATACAAAAGAATTAATGAAGGACCTTATAATTGATCTTATGAATCATGGATCTATTCCAGACAGCTGTAACTGCTTTCAGCCCACAGACATTTTGTGTCAAATAAGAAGTTTAAATTAGAGATGCTCTGTTCTTAAGGGTTTGTATCATTAGACAGCACCCTAATATGAAACCTAGATAATTTTCCATCAATTTTTTAATGACACATGCACACTGAAAATAGCTATGTTAGCAGTCACCTTGGGCAGATTTACATTTCTCCCAGTTTTTACATCCAGTTCTTTTTCAGTTAACATTTTAGCAGAGATTAAATCACCGATAACCCTGTCCTTTCTTTCACTTCCAGTTCAAACTTATCTTGCAGTAAACCCAACCTCTTAGCTTCTTTTACCTTGTTTCATTATTGTGCACAAGTCTACTCCCCATTCCTCATGCCTTCAAGCATTAAGTCATCTTAGGTATCTGCTTTTGGCGACTTGATTTCACTTCATAACTTTATTTTCTGACATATCAGATTATTCCTATCATTCAGTGTCGCTTACTGTGATACAACATCTAGTAATAAAATATTTAATTAAAACAGATTGAGAAACAGATTACGCTATATTCCTGACCTAATGCAATATTCTAATTACGTGTATTATCAAAGTGTTTACTGATGACTTGCAGTACAGGGCCACAAGAAATACAGGTAGGTCTTTATTCACTCATTAAAAACTCTTTTCTTAGAGTTTTAGAGATCTTTTCTTAGAATCATAGAATGGTTTAGGTTGGAAGGGACCTTAAAGATCATCTAGTTCCAACTCCTCTGCTATGGGCAGGGACACCTCCCACTAGACCAGGCTGCTCAAAGTCCCATCCAACCTGGCCTAAGGAAGGTCAATCTTTTTTATGGAAGTTGTACTATATAAATCATAGAAGTGCATTTTATCAGCTATGGCTCATCTGTCTAATACTTTCCACGCCACGTATTGTCAAGTGTTCAGCAGGTGCTGAAGATGGCCAAAACACCTAATCACAACCGCTAGTACAGACCAAGAAAATTAAGGAGACTATTTGTTGTGTCCACAGGAAATGAGGGGTGGGTTGTGGGGGTGTCAAAATTCTCAGTGCATTCTCTTTTTTCTTGTCATGCAATAACGCTTCTGTTTGTGTAGCCTGGCAGGCTGTTAAAGCTAAAATGCTGAAGTTGGTAGTATAATAAAGTTGAATAATTGCAGCCTATAGTCTTTTTCTAAGTTACTTGAAAGATAACGGTTGTAAAATAGATTTACTTCTGGTAAATGGCATATTTTAAAGGGTGTGCCATGGAACAGATGGGTCTGGCTGGCACAAAGTTACAATAAGTGGCAGTGAAGTGTATGGTAAATCACTCAAACAGAAGCAACTCAAAACAGTCAGTTCAATTAAACAAGGCCCTGTTAAAACTTTTCAGATTCAAGTTAGTATTCCTGACATCGGTTTTAGTATTTGTAGCTAAATGTCAGATCTGCTATTACTTTTTCATGCCCTTGAAAGTAAAACTGCATCAGTGGTCAAAGCTCTGAATGTGAAATTAAACATTCAAGGATTTGCTCAATTAGTAGCTCTAACTTAAAAATAAGCACCTGGCCTCTGAGCTCTCCGTTGAGTCAGGTAATCTCCAACCTACAAGTTCTTATTAAACTGACTCTACATGTCTGAGAATTAAAACACAGGATGGGCGATCACCTTTATTTGTGGATATGCCTTATTTGAAACCTGATGTTTCCTGAATAAAAGTTTACTTAAAACAGATTAGTGTATTTATCAAGCAAAGGCATGTAAATAATTTTGCTATTACTTTCTGTTCAGCTTTGGCAGTCTCCTTTCAGTCTGTGACCAGAAGGCGTGGAGTACCCTCTGCAATGCCCACAGATGCATATTCCTGCTGCTCTCCTTGTGAGAGCACATAGCAATCAGGCAATGTCAAGTCATCTCACTGATTCATCTGAAAATTCACCTTGCAACAGCAATAACAAAAACAAAAAAAGCACACCAGGTCTCAGACATCCTCTAACTGTGCAGCTTAAAGTATGGAGAACAGCAGGACAATTCATTTCAACGGCAGCCTCAAATGTGCCAGCTGAAGCCGTATCTCAAGATACAGGTGTATGTGTAGGAATTTAACACCAGGATTAAGCCAATCTTAAATTCTGACCTCTAAAATTCAGTTATGTCCTATTGTTTATTGAAATGCATTTAGTAACCATAATGAAAATCTTACTTGGATCATAGTTATTAAAAACTCTAGTTAAACAAATTCTAGTTAAATTTATGAGTGTCAGCATTATTCAGGAGTTTTTAGCATTATCATTCCATTTGCTTCAGTACAAACAATAACAAAGTCCAGGACAAGAAAGAACCTGGCCCAGAAAGCAAACCAAAACCATCCAAAACTCAAGATCATCCAAGTCAAAGCTCCTCCTCTGATGTCACACTCTCTAAAAGTATGTAAATATCACTGGAAATACATCAAGGCAGATAGATAGTGTATTTATTGTATCTTAGGAGAGCTGTTTATCACTGTAGCACTCCATAATGTGAAACAAGAGCACCAGTAAAAATTCACTGCAGGGGAATATAATTTTGCCACACACTTGAAGAATTAGGGCTCAGTTGAGGAATAATACACTTTTATCCATTGATCGAATAAATACTCTTATCTCAGAAGAATTCCAAATATATCCTGGGAAGTCTGTCTGTTTTAAAAATTCTAGATGCATTTCTAAAGAAAAATAAGAAGCAAAAGCTTTGGAATTGTGCTAAAATGTAGTATATGATGAGTACTGCATTAAAATACAGGGTGAGTATTATATTGACTACTGAATTCCCTCTGTCTAAAATGAAATTAATTTAACTCTAGCTTCAAATCCACGAAAGGAGCCTCATACATCTTAGAGCTGAAGTCCAAATATTGAAGAACAGAGTTCCTTTCAGTGGCTTGTATTGCCATACCTACACTAAATTTCATTTCAGGAGTTGCCAACAGAAAAATATTACGTCTTTCTCCCTCAGGTGTTTTGCACAGGTGTTTCTTAAAAACAGAAACATATCCATCTGTAATCTATTAATTCTACTGACATGAAGGGGAAATCTGAAAATGGATAAGCATATATCAGGCTGAAGGAAAGAGCTTTTATTTATAGCTTCCTAATAATTCCTGTATGCAAGTGGTAACACCCTTTGGTCCTGATTTACTGAATACTACCCAAACGAATCCCTGAAAACAAAATAGAGTCTTTAGGAAAGACATTTACTGTAAAATCTGCTTATCATTCACTTCCTTGTTGATAGGTTGTTGTTTTTTTTTTGCATTCTTATGTTCACATGCATACAATCGTATCTGATAAGGCCCAAATTTTGACTTGCCATCATTGTATATGGTAGACTAATTATGAAGTAATTTGTACAAGTACAGGAAGTGTTCTTGTAGAAGTCTAATTTACAGAATTGAAGCTTTCAATGAATGTCTATATGTAGATAGAGAAATTAAAACAGAAAATCCACTGGACAGAGAATGTGTTCAGTTTTGATCAATTCAAAAAGAATATGAGAATTTAAAGGTTAAAAAAAGGCAGAAAATATGAATGCAAGCAGGTAAATACCTTTATAATATAATAGGGGCTTTCTGGCACAAGAACATTATAAAAATAGGAAGATTACTTTAAGAGCGCTAAATCTGGACATAAACTAGTAGAAAAAATTCAAGAATTTAGTCTAGCATCAGAAAACTACTCACATTAGGAAAGTTGGAACCTAAGACCCACAAAGCAAACATTTTGCCATTCTGCACCTACAAAATCTGCCTGGACTAGCAAAAAAATAATAAATCTGAGCATGGTGAAGACAGATGCACGTTCATTGGAGTCTGCAAAGAGTATGAAAAAATTTGGAAAGGTGTGAATTGCTCCATTCATCTAATATGATAACTCTGAAACCTATCTGTAGTAATCTAAAGATACCATCCCGAAACTGATACCTTATATACAGCTCAGTACCATTAACTCTCCTTGCAAGAGAGGAGGCTCGAATATAAAAACTATTAACTGAGTATTATTTTAACAGAATTCTGGGTTTAATTAATTTACTTTAAAATCCTAAACGCTAGTCAGAAATCACCCATCTTTTTTTCCCCAAGCTTTCAAAGCCTGATAACTATTACAACTAATTTTTTGTCAAATAAAATTATTTTAATACTTTAAAATTTAGAATGAGGGCCACAAGGTAAAATAAAGAGAATTCAAACTAAGTAGTACAAGGGCTACTCCAAAGATGTTCTTCTTCATGTTTCATTTTAAAATCTCCCTTTTCCCCTGTTTTTCTGAAATTGATGTAAAATGTCCAGATTTGTTAAATTATATAGTTATAGTTAAATCCATGGACCTAATCATAGAACTAAATCCATTCACAAAGAATACGCGTGCCTTTTCTTACCCCTCACTAATGTTAACTCTGCAACATTAACACCAATACTAATTTCTGTTCTTTGTCTTACAAGGCATAAGTCTGAAAATAATGCTGTAGAAATAAGAATGAGACTAATAATGCTGTTGGGCTTCATCATAGACAATGAACAGTGTTGAAAAAAATGCAGGTTTACTGTAAAGTTCTGGCTTTAAATCTTGGAGAGAATGACTTTGTTTTTAAGAATGTTTCAACAAATTGGCATTTTGTTCACTTAAAAACCATATTTAACATTGCAGAGAACTATTAACAGCTAAGGAGGGACTAAACATATCTAATAGATTAATTAAGTTTGAAGTGTTAAGAATTGTTACTTCAAAGAATCAACAAAAGCAAGGTCCTGAAAAGGAAACTTTGCCCCTAACTGGCCAAACAACATTGCCTGGCATGACAGGAAATCAGTACGTGGCAACAAGCCAACTTCTAAAGCTTTCATCAGCTGTTTTAATCACCAAAGATTATTATTCCAACTTTAAGAAGCTTATGTGATTTACCTTCATGGGTTTGACAAAAGAAAGTCAGCAGTCATTCTGAGAGAGGCACTGCTATTGTGCTCTGTGATATTTTAGACTGTCAGGAAGTAGTACAATGTACATGATATACTCTGTGTAATCCTTACATTCCTGATTGTATAAGCCACAACAGAAAAGCTCTATGTGATGATGACCACATACTTAAGTGTGAAATTGGACATAACGCAGGACCAGCTTTTCTCTTTTCTTTCCTCCATAATGTAATTACATGTTATGGAAATGCAGAAGAATCTATGTCTGAAAGAGAAAGGTTCATTCTTCCTTTTTAGAAAGGTTACAAGAAAGTCATGCTTTCTCAGTAGAGCATTTATTCCTGTTATGAAAGGGCTAATGTAAAGAAGTAATTTTTTTTAAGAAGCTTGTAACATAGAAATAATTGAGGGATTTTTGCTAAAAAATACATTAGAAAATGTGAAATAAATTTATCATGACAGAGACCACATGTCAACCACAGGACAGATACTGTGCAGATACAAAAATCCAGGATGATCACAATTCTTTGAGCAACTGGCTCCAACCCTGCCCTGACAGACACTCCTGCTTCTATCCCCCAGGTTTCCTGGGGGATGAGGGAGCCTTCTCCTGAGATAGCAAGGCTCCTCCTTACCCCAGTGAAGTGGTAACAGCCATAGTGGTATATCACAGTACCAATCACGTTGGTGATAAAGCCACTGACTCACATGATGGGGCAGTAGCCTTCACTTGCTCTCACTTCTATTCTCAAGGCAAGCAGTGATCTCCCTAGTCTCTATTAGGTAACAAATTCCCCAGGATACTTGATTTTCCAAAATATGTATAATACATTTTACAAAGTCAAAAACAAGTGAAAAGGAAGTGCCCCACTTAAAGCCTAGCCTCCTTACCAGATTTATAGTCCTACAATATTACATTTTAATAGCACTGAACTCCATGGAAAAGAAACGTATTGACTTCATGGCAGTCGAGAACTGCCCCTGGCAGATCTCTTTGGGATTCTCTTTCTGAGCCATCAAACCTAGCCCGTTAACTTCCAGCAATTTAGAGGATGAATTTACCCAAATTCATATGCAAACAATACTACAGATTTAAGAGCGTATTCTGATGAAGGTTTCAGAGAAACACTGATCTTGAAAAGGACTATTTCAAAGCTTCGGTTTGGGAAAGATTTTGGGGATCCTTAGTAAAATAGACTATATCAATGCTAGATATTAGAACAAAACCAGTTCTGAGGGTTTCTTTAAATGGTAGAGGATGTAATATCGTCTGATATCTGGTTTGACTTAAAATCTGGAATCAGTGGATTCACATTCAAACTGACTCAAGATCTTAAAGGAAACAGAGAGTGGATAAAATAAGCACTTTTATTCAAGAAGATAGATGACTTGGCCTCCCATATTAACCATCCTTATGTCAAAAGCTTGCTTACTATTATATGTTGTTAGAGACCAAGAATGGTCTTTGTCTTCATTAAAAGGTCTACCACCTACACCATTTACCAAGTAGGCAATTGTCAAGAAGACTCGTCATGCTATTCACCTAGTATTAATCGAACAAGTTAAAGGTTAAAATCTGAAGAACCAGTGTACCACAGAGCAAAGTTGCTACAGAAACATGTCTAGAAGAAGGTGGTCTTGTGGTCTTTCTGTCAGCTTTCACTCCTTCCCCCTTTTTTATAGAATATATTTTGATAAATGTACTGAACAAAAGCCATAGTCAACTTTCAAATACTTTGTTAATGCATTAACTCAGTGACCATGCAAAGTCATCTGGCCATTCCCACATCCTGCCTACAGGCCTACCAATAAAATACAGACTTTAGTAGTAACCTCCCTTAAGGTCCACATCTACCAGCGCTGGGAAAACCCCGCCATCCTTCACAGCCTAGAAATCAGACAACTCTTGCATCATGCCCTGATAGATCAAAGAGCCAACTGAAAGCAAGGGCAAGAGGACCGCACACAAGGAGTAGCCTGTCAACACCTCATCCCTTTTAAGCTGAAGTGTCTGCAAATAAAAATCCTCTGTCACTCATAACTGCAGAAGCAGCACGCAGTAAAAATTAAAAAAAAAAAAAATCACATCAGAGCATTGAGACACAGGCTGTTTAAGAGAGCAACAGCAAGAACAGCTTAACTGGGACTACATGGTAGTCAGAGGACTAACTGCAGTCTGGACTGGACTTTTTCTCTCTGTGTTGGCTATTTGGTATCTCCCTCTTTAATAGTCTCTTCTTTTCAACTTCACACCTTTTCATCTTCTCTTTCCCTACTCTGTTTCCTTCCATTCCACGTTCATTTTTTCCCATTTATTTGATTTCATTACACCTCTACTTATCCCCTGTATGTAGCTCCATACACTGTGGCTCCAAGTTGATGTTTCCTACCATCATACTGTTCCTTCTGTTCATCAATTATCATTCTTTCTACCTCAGTTTTAAACTGCATAAATCTTAACAATCTACAATTTCCTAGAAATTGAGATTGCCTTGACTATTTTATATTTTTCAGGTATCTGCCAGAAAAGGTATAAAAACAATACCAGAAAAGTCATAATTAAGGGTATTATGGACCTAAAATTAATAACAAGCATTATCTTTAAGTATTACAAAAATCCTAGTTTAGCCCATATGCGACAGAACACTGAGCAAACAGAAACTCTAAAACACTGGCCTCAAAAATTCATATTATACAGACTGAAGTATTCTGAGATGCTTCAGTTTCACAGGTAATCTAAAGGCCTGGTAGCACACAGTGTATGTGCTATGACTTATGGGAGGCATCTGCAAACACAGGTGGCCTGTTCCTGACTGTCTGCCGTTGCTGCTGTGGTTCTTTTGGTCGTTTCTGGGTGGTCATGTTTTGAATTCTGTACATACCGTCATTCAAATGGATGGTGATATAACATGTATTGTAATTCAAGATATTTCCCATGGGCAGCAGAGATAGACAGGATTCATAAGGAAATGTAAACAACAAAATAAAAAAGAATGACAGTCCCTACTCTAAGAAATTGACAACACAGGACTATTGTAACTTAGAAGAAATTACAAAGCACAAAGGATTGCTGATAAAAACTGTAAGAGAATCATATAGTTTTGCAGTAAATGTTATCATTCTTCCATCAGAAATTATAGCACAGTGATAGTAGGTGGGAACAACATGGGTTTAGATGTTTTGAATTTGAAGAACACTGCTGCAATTCATGTAAATTGTACAGATTTACTTTTGCTGGCCTTTGGGGCTGTTGAAATATTTTATTTCTTCTACTCTGTCCATTCCCTCCTCTGGCTTAATCCCCTTTCATAAGGTGTTGCAACACTGCTCATACACAAGAAGCCCAGCTCCATGATGACAGCTGCAAATCTGATAGCTCTTCCATGTTCCACCTGGTTTATACACATGAAAACAACTCCCTTTGCAACAGTTACAGTCTAAAGTGAACCTGTGTGTATAAAAATGTGCCCACACCAACAGGCAGGAACTGAGAAGGTGAGCATGACAGTTCATCTCAATTTATTTTTTCAAATTGTTTGGCAATGATATTGCGAATATTAAAGTCACCTATCACAGAATCTCTTAAAAAACATGAAAAAATGGAATGCAATTTTTGATTCCTATTTCTAAATCTCTTTGGGTTTAGCCAGTGAAAGAAAAAACTTTTAATGAGGAGGTAAAACCAATTCATAGTTAAATTGGTGTAAATCCAGCATAAAACCACTGCCTTAACAGAAATTGTTAAGAATTTACAGAATCCATAATCAGTTGTTATGCATTTTCCTGAAAAGCCTTTCTACAGGTTCAAACTTCAGCTTCAAATTACAATCAAAAACTGGGAAAAAAAAATGATATAACTGAGTAGCAATAGCCCTCAGTATTTTTCACGCAATCATTATAGCCACCATAAAGTTTGCACAACTCGTGGACGCAGGGAGGGCAAAACAATGGCAAACCTGCCTACGTCTGTGGTGAATGGCAGGTGCAAAAGTCAGGTCCCCACCTGTGAACTCTCCTAGTATTGCAATTTAGTGCCTAGTTGTCATTCACCATCCCTTTATGTCATCTTCTTCCACTACAACTGTCAGGAAGCCTGAAATACAGTTACAACCTAATAATATATTTCTGACCAAAAAAAAAATAAAATTACTGGCTTCCATTTAACATGAGAATGTAAATGTAAACTTCAGTCAACTTACAACATTTATCCTAAGTCTTATTTTTAAATTATATAAGATCTAGAATTAAGGAATTAAAATGCGCTGACATGCTGTTAGTAATTTTTGTTTAATAGAATTTTCTTGAGATAATTTGAGGTGAAAAAGCACAAATTCACATACAAAGAGAATTATCATTTACATTTTTAGTATATTAAAACTTGAAAAGTTTTCTCATAAACACCTATGTATGACACATTGTTTTCTCTACTTTTGCATCTGATCTCTCTCAACCATAATCATCTAGGATTACCACTAAACATGTACATGTTTTTAAAGGAGGCTAATCTTACTCCAGTTTGAAGTAGATAGGGTTAGACATTAAAGTCTGCATGAATAGTCCATTTCCTATTAGGACTCGTGCAAGCTACCTGTCCTCTGAGGCTCCGATTTTGCAGCTGTCATCTTTCCCAGCGTTTGGGCAATGAAGGAATCTTTTGTTCTACTGAAAAGTGGTGCATTGTTCCCTGCTCAGGTGCCCAGAACAAAACGTATAAGGCAATACAATGAGCTTCTCTCCAGTCTGGCTTAAAGGTTTTTTTTTCCTTTATGGAAGATTTTTCATTGAATGAAACTTTCCTTGGGCAGGCTAAGAAAAATTGCAACTTTGTATTTAAAATGTTGAGATACAGGATAAAGATTTCAAAATATTTTTAAATGGCATTAAGTGTCTAAGCCAAATCTAGTCTCTTTACAAACCTAGTTATAACAGTAAATGGAATGTTTTTATTTTGCTTGAGCTATCCCCACACTTTGTTTATTTCACAACAATATCCAGGTTATTTCCCAGACATTTCCAAAACACTATTCAGCTGCTTTTATTTATTCTGGTTGCTAATGAGAAATCCCCACCTTGTGAGTTTCCCTTGGCTTCATCCCCCTAAATTGCTAGAGGAAAGCTCTTCAGAATTATTTTTACCTGTTTCATATACTTGTTAAATTTATCCCATTACAGAAAGGGGCTGCCTCATCACCTCTAACCCACGCTAAATTCATAAAAAAAAAAAAAAAAAAATTACAAAGGCCGATCGATTGTCTGCAGAAGAACTTCCCTCTGAAACACGTTTTTGGACTGATTTTTTTATATTCTCGGACACACGTTCATCTCTCTACAAGATTTCACAAGTTAGGCAGAACACTCTAGAAAGACACAGAGATTTCTCTACTTTGAGGAGCAACTTTCTTCACTCTCAAGGAAGAAAAAATGTCAAAGCACAGGTATAGTAGGTGAATAAATGAGAGTTAGTTCAAGGGGGTGAGAACCTGTAGCATGCAGAAACTGACAGTGAGTCTACATTAGCATTTTTGCACCACAGAGTTGTTTCAAACTACATGAAACAGATCCCTTTACATGAAACTAAACCAGGAGATGTGCATCTTGTTAATGCCAACATAAACCTGAGTTTCCGTGCTCCAACCACGAATTGACATGCAGACCAGGGGACCAGACTAGACCTAGTCTGAAATAAAACCTCCAGAACATGCACGGTATGGGTTCTGGGCCCTCAGAATCAATTCATTTTCTTTCCAGATCTGCTTATACTCTGCTTTGCTGCTTGTCAATATAGACACAGTGTGAGAGAAGCAGACAACAAATAGGCCTTACTAGATCAAGGGCATTTGCTGGGCAGCAAAAGGCGTTACACAGCATTTAATGACACTCAAAAGGCCACCAAACTTGCTGAAGCAAAAACACATCACTTGTCAAAAATACAGTTATCACGAGGAGGATTAAGGATAAGCCACAAGACAAGCCACGTTTATTTCTATTCTATCTGTCTGTCTCTTTCTACTGAAAGAATCAGCTATTCTTGTTCTTATTTTAATAAAAATTGGCTCCTCTAAAGAAAACTCAGAAGCTTTTAAAATCAGGAACTCACTATAAAGCAAAGATCTATGCACACCCACCTCAAAGTCCTGCCCAATCATGGGTCTCATTGCACAAGCATTGCTGTGAGGTTGCTGTACCAACCTGAAACACAGCTCTCAAAAGCCTAGGGACAGCCTCCATGCTGCAGGAACACAAAGCACACGGAGGAGATATACACCCAGCATAAAGCACTGGAGATATTCTGGAAGTATTCAGACAAATACCATTTTACCAGAAACCACATGAGCTAGGAACAGCTTATGGTATAGAAGTGGCTTAAAGCTCTTTATCTCATTTACACCCTACTGAGCTCCACCCATGCAGGTGTGTATGCTCTGAATTAAAGGGCATAGCATGCAAAAGCACTTATGATGTAAGTTCTTGTTAAATATAAGCTATCAATTTGGCTCCTAAATAGGGTGAGATAAAGCATGTTTAGTGACTGTATTCATGTATATAATATCAAGTTCTTTCTTTATTGGCAGAATATGATGAGGTGTTCTTAAGGGTATTCTTAGCCATATTTCTTAGCTGCAGGCTGGTCATAAGGTCCTGCTCATCATTGCTTTGCCCATTTTGTATCAGAAGATCGTGCAATGCATCGTGTGTAAAGCTATGAGTTCAGACCAGCAGTGTATTCATCTTGACCTCAATCATATGAAAAACAGAAGGGTAGGTACAGGTCATTAGGTAATTAAGCCCAGAGCTCACTACTGGAGGAAGCATTTAGTATTTGATATATGTTCATCCTGACAAGCTAGAGAGGCTATAAAATGTGGTTACCATGAATGCATCTTTGAAAGATGCTTTCTGAATTTATGATAATTAACTTCATTTACCAGCAAGTGTAGATACAACTTATAAAACTTCCACAGTTCTGTGGAGCGATAAATGGTCCTTGCATCTGCAATATTGATAAAAATGCTTAGAAAGGCAGTAGTTAGTTAATCCCTGCTAAGGAGTCCTCGGTGGTACATCCCAATAACATAACGTCTCAGTGAAGAACCTTCCTATGTTACCTTACTGTCATCATGTAGTTACAGGTACAAGGTTTTTGCTTGCAGGATATTTCTTTTCCATCCTGTCCCTTTCCCAAAGACCGATTACCCATAAAAACTACAGCATATTTTTCCTCCTTGGCTGCTGTTCTTTTGTCCCAGCTTGCAAACTGCTTATTGTTGGATTTCCTCCCCTTTGGTGTCTGACCTACAGGTTCTCAGAAGGTTTGCTATATCAGTTAGTGGATTTCTCTTTTAACTCATATAATACTAGCATTAACTAACCCTTCTAATTAATTCCCACATTACATATTTCAGATCATTAATTTAGTAAGGTTTATTAAAATATTGGAAATACAGAGCTGGCAAGATCAGCCACAGTCAGACATGGGAATGGTCGGTGGGAGAAAAATTCTCTTCCAGCTTTGCAAAACCCCAATAATCTGCAAATAGAATTTGGGAAGAAACTTCCAGTAAGCACAGGCTTTTCTGTAATCTTACCTGATATGTTTCTTTTGTAATCTGCCATTTGAATGGATGAAACAGCTCCTAAAGGAAGAAGTGTCTTTCCTCTTTGCACTTGACTCTTATATATCTACAAGGTGAAAAGCAGACTGATCAGCTCTGGAGTACACTATGTTCACTACAAGTCTAGTGAATAAGATATAAAAAGATAAATTTGTCTTCTGCTGATTAGAAGCAGCAAACTGACATCTATGCTCAAATGACTGCTGAACAAATCAAGTCTGTGATGTGAGATATGAGAGAAGCAATCTTTTTACTTGTAATTTTGTCTGTCACAAAGTGCAGTTTCAGACTAGGTGAAATCTAATGTAATGGCCATCAAAAGGGGCACCTCTGCTCTTCATTTCTGCCTCCACTTGTATGCTCTAGCCCATTCTTTCGTGTTAATGACTGTGCACCTTCAGGGTGTCTCAGCTCAACCAACTGATCTGATAGAAAAATAAACAACTGGAGAAAAAAAGATTGGTTTTCTGTCAGATCAGCAGGCTGACCTAATTCATCCTATGAACGTATGACTCCAATAAAATTATTGGTATTAATACAGAGAGCAAACTTCAAAGTAATGCACTTTTGAAACTGCTGTATGAGTGAGGTGGGAACATGTAGCTACCAATACGGAAAAGATAGAAACGTTCCGTTTGGAAGTTTAGCAAATAATAAATTGACATTGGGGATTCTTCAGTGTGTTTTTAGTGAAAATTTACTATTACAATGAACTTATATTCTCAGTCTGCAAAGAAATGCAAATTAAACCTTCATTATCTATGTATACTTGCTTAGATATTGAATTTCAGAATAAATAGTTAGACAACATAAAAAAGTATTTTTAAAACTGCTTGTACTTCAATCAGTGATTGAAGGCACTGCGATGTTTGAAAGAAAGCTCTGTTCATCAAATCTATTAATTATTCCAAGAAATGTAATGAGTGCTCCATACACACAGAGAAGTAGCTGACGTAAAGTTCGGAAAATTACTAGAGTTTATTGTTACAGAGACTGAGGGTGGGTATCTCTTTATTTTTCATTAATATTTTGCATTACTCTTGTCTTTCAACAACCGATTCTTCAAAACAGGTTCAACACTTTGCACTTGTAAAAAAGAGACACATTTCCAAACAAATATTTCAGCTTGCTTTTTACCTCCTGACACGTTGAAATTGTTTTTCAGTGCTGTACATTAGTTAGTGGTTATTTTGATTACTATTTTGTGGGGAGGATTGAGACTTCGCTTTAAATTTAACTCGCAGTCAGAGAAACTGCTGTTTGCATGCATAGCCCCAAAATAGTTTAGTGCTTGTTTTACGAAGGTTTGAATTAGTAACACGTGACTGACTTTGTTCAGACACAAATGTCAGCTTTCAATATGAAATCAAGTATAACAGGAGTGAGAACTACATAACACATCTGTACTTGAATTAGTTCTTTTGCAATCATCTGCATATATTTGCCACTAAATTGTTGTTGAAAGACGCTTTTCCAAGGACAGTGTTCTTTAAGAACACTCTTTAGCAGAAGGAGCAGAATTAGGGCACACACTAGACTAATTTTCTGATTTTAGCAACATACTTTTTAAGCTCACAGATTTCCCACAGAAATGTATTCTTGCCCACTAACAGCTGCAAGTCCTCCCAATTCTGGCACTCTGTAATCGTTAGATACTGATGTCTGCGCTAACATCCAGCTATCTAGCTACTTCTCTGCAGTAGTCAAATACCCTGAAAAAGTTATTCCTCTGGCAGTCTAGGCAACTGCATGACACAGATTTGTATTTCTTTTAAAAAGCAAATAGATAACAAGAAATGCAAACAGATTAAAAGGCTTCTTTTCATAACGCAATATGCCACGAATTGGGCAGCAAGTCAGCCGTACAATTTGTTCCATTGCGCACACCACCTCAATGCATTTCCGTTAGGGCCTGTGATTTTTTTTCACCCCGCATACTAAAACTCAATTTGATGTGATGGAGGTTTTAAGTACTCTGAAACGCTGTTTTCGTTATCAGTCATTTCAATATAGCATTTATAAAGGCAAAATTTTAATAGCCTTACTGCTACCTCTATTCTTTCTTCTATTCACATCTTTTGTGCTTTGCAAAGTACTTCTCCTAGTAACATCTTTTTGCTTCATCCTTATAGCCTAAGATGGCATTCAGCAACATTTAACAACATAGTTATCAAATACTTAAAGGTCAAGGCTAGGTACTTCAGAATATTAACTTCCACTATAAAATATGTATATTTTTAATATCAAAGTATATTTTTTCAACTATTGTTTCTCTCTACTGAGGAAAAATATTTTTAAACATACTTATTTATATTTATCAAGAACCATAAACCCTAATTTCTATAGGAGTTACAACATCTGTCATAGTAGGAATATAATTCCGGGAATAATCCCCTCTAGAGAGACAGTGACAATTTTAGCTTGCATTATTTGTGATTTTTGCCTATAAAGTTAAAAGCAGAGAAAATGGGTGCATTTGAACTTGATTATGTATGCTCTGCAAGAGTACCACTTCCATTAGATTATTCTTATATCCTCAGAAGCTTTTAGTTATAAAAAGGTCAGGAAAGATAAATACTAGTGTGACCCCAGTTTACGGAACAAAAAAGTCACATTTCAGCCCAAGAAAGAAGTAAAAATGACAGAAAGGCTGTCTTACGGCTATTTGTATTCTGACCATATTTGCTACCTTTATCTCTGATTATTCACACTACATCTGTAATGCAAGCATAGTTCTAGCTAGAACACCAGTCAAAAGCATCATCTCTGGCACTGCCACATGAACGTCATTCTGTATTTTGCAATTTTCAAGTGACGCTCTTTGGCCTCCTAGGCTAAAAGGCTGAGGTGCTTTCAGAGCTGTGTGCATCAATCGCTGTACCTGGAACTATAGCAGAAAGTTTTCATAGAACAGCTACATTCACATACTCAGTACAGAGAGGACACAATATACGCTGCCCGATTAGTTTCTTTTATTCATTTTTATTAACAAACCAGGCTTTTAAATCATGTACAATCTTCTGGACTAACCATTCACCTTATTTGCTTCTTCAACTTGCAAGAGTAATCACTCTTCTACGAGAAGCGGCTTACACTAAAGGAAAATACTACTGAAATGCTTATCATTTGGTTAAGCTTTAGTATTTCAGACCACCTTGCAGGCAGCCTTCCTTTGAAGAGAAATACATGTAAATCTATTGAAGATTTACAATTGTCAGTGGAAGAGTTTTGAGGTTAAGTTTTTCTGTAACCCTATCAACTTGTAATTTGCCTCCATTTCAAATGTTGGCAGGTAAATTTTGGGCATCTCAACAGTTTTGCACGGCCAGGGCTTTAGCTTAAGCTGCTGTATTTTCTAACTGGCTAACCATCCTTCTTTGATCTCTGTGAGGCCCTGTCAAGTGGAAGTTCTCTTAAATCCTTGAGTTTCTTTGGGGTCTGTTCGGATTCACAATAACTTCCCCAGTAACTGTGCACACCTATCCCCTGCTTTTTTTTTTTTCCAGAGAAATACCTGGAGAGTTAAAGGTCAAATGGGTGTAGGTAAAAGGTAGCCAAACAGATAGTATGCCTCTAGTATGTAATTTAACACTTGCCATAAAGAAAATGTTAAGCCTTCTTGCAAAGTACAAAGATATAAACATAGCTTTCACCCACAAGCACTCAAAGTAACACTTTTATTACTGTAGTAGTAATATAAAGAAAGATGCTTTGCTTTATTTTTCTAAGCTCAGGGAATTCTACCAGAGGAAGCAACTCGAGCAACCCATTATACTGATTAGGGGATTTTTCAGCTTAAGATCTCCATTTTCTGTGCAATAAGTTTGCAAGACAGCATTAAACAGTTTATTTATAAACTTCAAGATTAAGTTTACAATCTACTGTATTATTGCCATTGGAAACTAACTTTCCCCCAAAGTTGTAGGAGGCTTTTTCATTCTCTCTGGGTTTCCATGATTTTTTACACATACTATTGCCACATGGGTAAGTATTTTTAGCCAGGTTTCTGCAGTATATTTCTGCTTACCTGGAGATCTTTGCATCATATTTCATTCTGTAGTGCCAACGTGCTTTAATGCTTTCTCACTTTTCAATTAACCTTCTCCAAGTTCGCACAATTCATTGAACAACAATAAACAGTAACAGATTCATACAGGACAGAAAAGAGATAGCAGTGTCATCTCCAATTCATTTGAAGATGTTTCCATACGTTGGATATGGCCACACTAGATCAAACCAGAGGAACTATCTAATCCACTTTCCTCTCTAAAAGTTACCAGTAACAGCTGCTTAACAAGAATATAAAAGAGTGGATACTTATAGCATAACTTGTGCAGAGAAAATTTCCTCCCCATCTCCATGAATGTGTATTGAAATCTACCTGGAGAAATGTCTGGTTTACAAATCACCGAATACTTCAGATTTAGAAAAACAAACAATCTTTTTTCCAGCATCTCAGAGATTAGCTTTCATTTGAATCAATGGTTCTGTTGCTAAATTCAAGTATAAAATAAAATTACCGTCTGACACATAATTTGTGATCACTGTAGATACAAGAGTATCTTATTAAGCAAAGATCACCTGTTATTTCAAATTCCAGCTTTCATTCTCAATTGCCACCTTACAAATACAAAAGCAGCCATGTATTTGAAATAAGTCTCCAGGGAACTACAAACAATCCAATTATTTCCTTTGGTTTGCAAATTTGTACATATAATTTAAAAAAAAAATGAAAAAAAACCCAAAAACAACAACAAAAAAACAAACAAACAAACAAACAAAAAAAACCACAAGAAAACCCCAACTGCTTCCATATGTCACTTAACAAAATCTGTGGGAGCTCTCGCAGAAAAAGGTGAAGGTGAATTGTGATAAATCCATTTCCTGGGCTGATCTTTCGTTTCACCAGGAAATGATTAGGGCTTATACAACCTAACAAAAGACAGGTAATAGCTGTTATTCCCATTCAAAAGGAATGCCATTTTTAAGTTGTGAACAAGGTCATAAGTTTTACATTCATTTCCTTTGGTAGTAAAATGATTCATGCTACTCTGTTACTTTACTGGTATTTACATATAATTTTCACACACTTAAATGGCCATAGTATCTCTAATAATTGCAAATTAGACACTGTTTTGCAAGCAAAGGCTTTAACAGCTCACACAGTTAACGCACTCCCTGCCTTTTAGCAGATGCAGAGGCAGCCGCACAGGGAGCCGGAGAAAGAAGAAAGAAAAAAGGTGAGTGAGATTCATACCTGCGTGCAGCTCTTTTTCTCTCGATTACTGAGGAGCTGGAGCCAGCCGTTTTACCACGAGAGCTGCCAGGGCACAGCGTCATCCAGCTCTGCCTCAGGGACAGGGAGCCGGGGCCCATCATGGCAGCCGGCTGGCTGGGCAGGGCCTCATGGACCAGGCCCGTCCTGCTGCCCCAGAGAGGAGCAGGGCAGCTGGGGGTAGCCCCAGAGAGGAGCAGGGCGGCTGGGGGTAGCCCCAGAGAGGAGCAGGGCGGCTGGGGGTAGCCCCAGCCCTGGCCATCAGGCATCTCAGACAGGGACAGGCCAAGGCCAGGATGTCCTGTGGGCCTGACTCAGGGCTGGGCAGGGAAGGGCTGTGGGGAGACAAAGACAGGGCCCTGACAAGACAGAGAGGCTCGAGGTGCGTTTCTTCACCAAATCCAAATGGCAAAGGAAATTTTCAGGGTAGAAAATTGCAAAGCAGAGGGTGAAATCCTCAGAAGAGAAGCAGGATGGCCCGAGCCAGCGCATACACGCACATTGCCACTCAGTCCTCAGTGCGGAGATTCCCTCTACAGCCGAAGCACCAGGGAGTCAGTGCTGAAGCGCCCCTGTGCCTCATCCAGCTGGGACCTCTCCTGCATGTTGAAGTCAGTTGTTACAGTATGGTAAAAGAACTTTTTCATTCAACATGGACTTTTTACACTGTTAATCATATGTATTTCTATTCATTTATCTTACTGATCCACCTGCCCAGACCCAACACGAAGGCAGCCTTTGCGGAATTTTCATTCTGGTGAGAGAAACAACAAACATTTATTTGTACCAATGTGAATATTTATACAGACATGAATTATTTTTTCTAATATGTCAGCATGATATGATCTCATTATATGTTTCCATTATTTAGTTTGGGGAAATTTGTAATGAAGTGATGTCAAAGATACTGCATTTTATTCAGTAGCTTCGGAAGGACAGCAAGTGACATTAAATCAGTGACAGGCCATTCCGTTTTAAAAACAGTATGGAAACTGTGTAAACTCATTAAACACTGTGTTTAACAGAAGAACAAAATAGTACCATACTTTGTCTCTCTTCAAACATTTATAATTTGTACTGTCTCTGGCCCATAGTGTATATTCAACCCAGTTTCCTTTTACCAGAGACTAGGCAGTTTCCTCAAAGCTTCTTTTACTTTTGGAGATCATACATGTAAATAAAACTCAATCCCATGCAGCAGAAGGTAGTTGTGTGGCAGCAGTTAACATTTTTTATTAAATAAATAGATCAAAAATATCTCAGTAAAGAGTTCAATTATCACAAAGATATCATTTACACAACAGAAATTCTAGAATCTGCTCAGAGATTTTTCACAAGCTGTCAGTAACACGTTATAAAAAAGTGCTGCAATTCTCTATATGTCCTCCAGGTGTAGCATTTTCACAGTTCATAAGCAGTATCTGACTCACCACTGATACCCTATGCACAAAACTACATATAGCTCAAGTTCCGTGCTAAGTTGCATCCAAACAGTTTCAGTGACTTCAAAAGATTTGTACAGCGTTTGTATCAACATGGAATCTGGCTTTACATCTATAAACAAACCACTAATTTCAGGCCAATTATGCTAGAGACAAATTTAACCAAAGCCTGTTTGTCGGTGTCTTTTTAAACTTCAGAAAAATGATCTATCAAAGCAACCCCATCAAAGTACATTCATAGAATTTATACCACTCTTGTGAATATATTAGTGGTTCTTAATTCCTAAAAGTAATACTATAGTGGCTTTCCTAATAATGTATTTAATACTGGTTTGCAAATGTCCTGTCTGAGAACCTCAAAATTCTTCCCGATTTTTCAGACCTTCATTACACAATATCTTAGGAGTCTAAGGAACAGAATAACCTAGTTTTACAGAGGGAGGAAGTGAATCATATTGGTTAAGGAACATATATTTGTCAGGTGTCCTCTAACTCCGTGTGACTGGGTGTTTGGATACCCAAATGAAACCCCTGGTTAGTCTTTCCATTACAGTAACTTGATATGTATACGCAGAGCACTTCACTAAATCAGTCCTAATAGTACTAACGTACACCTTTAAACATGCATTTTTTTCCACTTGGGCAGGTGGAGCACAGAGGGGTAACCCTCTGTTTTTTCCATTGAAACCCTAGATGGGAAAATATAAGCCCTCTGACAGATGTAAACTTATTTTTCTTAATTAATTTCATGATTCCCCATGGTGCAGAAACAATAGTTTAAAAACTGTGTAGTAGCAAAAACTCAAACAATATGATATGTACCTTTCTAAGGGCTAATAATGTCTTCATTTTTTTGTCAGTGGTGGCAACCATTAAGAACAGGGTTATATTTTTTTATATCAGTCAGTGAAATTAATAAGAACAATTTTTATAAATGTCCCAATACACTGGACTTCCATTGAAAGATCCTCAGGAATCCTCCTAGCCCATGCATACTATGTATCAGACCTTGAGAGAATGTTTCTGTGACATTTTATGATAAAATATAATTTCACAGGTGAGGTGACTTTCTGCCCACACACCAGCATTCAGATTTCTCAGTTTCCCTGTTGAGTTTGAATCTTTTTTCAAATCAAACCAACATTCACTGTTTGTACAGTCAGAATGATCCTTTTATCCCAGGAAATGTCATGTGTAATTTTTGTATTTGTCCATGAATATACCAAAGGACTTATAATCACTGATACAGGTGGAACAAAGCTGGATCATAACTGAATTGATGAAATATCCTTGGTGAAATTCTCTTCAAATGACATTCAGTTTCATATAACGGAGAGTAACCAGAGCTTGCATATGGAGTTCCCTTTGTGCCTCTGTGGAGTGCTATGTAAGCATGTAAATTCACTCTCCCATACATATTTGACTGATAATGCCAAAGACCAATCATAATTTAATTCAAAAGAAAGAAACATAGATTTACAAAGTTATAATGGAGTAATTTTATGACTTTTCCATTGTAATATTATAGTTGTGTTATAGTTGTAATATTATGGCACAAAACCAGATATTGTTCTAAGTCCCGTTACAGTTTGTGAATTACTCTGTATAAAAATAAGGTACAATAAGTTTTATGCTTTGGACAAAATGCTATTTTGTTTTGTTTTCTTTTTTTTTTTTTCAAATGGGGTGAAATCCAAGAAGCTTGACAAAGTTACTTTGGTCTGGGCATTATTACATCCTTTGAGAGACCCTTTAAAATTACAGTTCTTAATACTTACTACCTAATATATGCAGTCCACGGTATGTTTCCTTTACATTCTTTCTGTGTTTATAGAAAATATTAATTTGACAATTTACTGGAAAAGTGACCTCATGAAATAGAAATGAAATGTGATGCGTGCCTATCAGTGACGTCATAGTGGTGTTAATGAAGGAGAATCACAATCACAATTCCTAACTGTAATACTCTTATTCAACTCATATAGCCAGAAGCTAGAACAGAAAAGGTATCATAATCTGATTCATAAAAGTGGCGTTACTGAGAGTAATTCATCTCAGTAGTTTCCCAAAGAATCACATTTTTATTCACCTTGTGCTTAAGAAATTTGTTTTTACCTACTTCAGCTAAGATTTTAGTCCTTCACAGTGAGGAAAGTTTACTTCAACTCCAAGTATGTAATTGGCAGGATGAGGAATGGGGAGAGGGGAGGGAAAGGGGAAGAAGAGAGACATGACATTGTAATGAGCAAGTGTACGTATAGCTTTTCCTAAGCATAAAACTGTGACTTTCCTGAATCATTTCCTGTGACTTCTGAGATAAAGGTAGAAATAACAGAAATTAACTAAGAGACCTATCATCTTTTTATTCACACACTTTTGAATTAGTATTTTATTTTTGTGTGTGATTTTGACTTTGATTTTGTAGATAGTTTACCTCCTTTCCCCTTGGGTCTGGTTCTGTGAATGGTTGTAAAGGAAAACAAGTCAGCCGAAGTTTCTATTCTTTTAACATGAAAAATGGCCCTGTGCTGTGCAGAAACTCTTGAAAGTAGAAAGTAGAGCTACTTGTGAAAAGATAAAGGGCTGTGTATCAGGCCAGTTTATCTGATTAAGGAAAGAGAAGGCAGCTAACAGTCAGAAAGCCATTCCGCATCAGGGGACAGCAGGTTCCCTGAACAAGATACAGGCAGCCCTGCAGCTTAATCTTAAAATAGTTGGGAACCAAAGAAGGTGTTTCAAGGGCTCTTATAGTATTATTGATTCTTGATGGCTGTTATTTTGTATTTACTTGACAGCAGTTCTTCTGATATATAATAAACAAGCCAACCGGAGCTAACAGATGCTGTATAAAACAGAGTTCTGATAACGCATCAAAACAGAAAAGCCAGCTTTGGAAAGCAGCAAAGAGTCTGTGTTAGCCGAAACACATAAGAGCTAGAGCATAGATCTGTTTGGGTTGGGAAAGTATTGAGCACTGAAGTAAGCTGAACTTCAGAATAAACATACAGATCCACATTCTTCTTCCAGGCTGAATCTTTACTTACATGCTGGGGCATGCTGCCGTTCATCCTGGAGCTATGATTCCCCAAATGTCCAGGTCAGGCACTGTTTAGAGTGTACTGCAGCTCCTGCCTGGGAGCATACTTGTGTTTTCTTTCACTAATTTCAGAAAGCAGATAGTGTATCTCGTCTGAAGTTAAGGTGTGATCACTTTTCACATAAAAAAAATATACTAAATTCTCAGAACTTACAACAGATTAATTTCTAGTACAAGACAATTCAGAACTGTAGCTGTTACATACAATAAATAATTTTATTGTCCATCGTTCACAACTAAACCTGAAAACAAAACAAAAAATCCACAATTTCTTTTCCAATTTTCAATTCCTTCTGTATCACTATATGCAAAGAATTTTACTGAAGGAGAGCATGCCAAAAATATTAATTGAATAAACACATTTTCATTTGATTTTTAAACACATGGAAAGAAAGCATTAGCTTTGGTTTTCAAGAGCATTCACACTAGATGATACAACATATATAGAATTTCTATTCAACCAATGATACTTTGATTTTAGTGACCATTTATTCTCATCATAATGTAAATATTTATGCTTTTAATGAATTAATTTCATACATGGAAAGTATCACTGGCTTGAATATCATATGCTAATGAAAATATTAAGTGAAATATGATGAATATATGAAATCACAGTGACTGGTTAAAGAAAGTTAAATGCTGTCTCTGAGTGGTACTGGTTTCTAAACAGGTTTGTTATTCTATAACTAGAAAAATATGAAAATCAGTTTTACTTAAACTGATGCAACTTCTGGTTTAAGACAGGGTCTAGTGTTTTTCTTCAATAATTTCAGGCTTAGTAAGCTGTCTTTTTCTTAATGATCTTAGGAAACTCTACCAAGAACCAGCAGTTCCACATTATAACATCTCTGGTTTACTTAAAGCCTAAACACTGTGCAGATAGCTGCAGTAATGGCTATCTCAGCTGACCTACCAGTAACCCCTGTTTTGACCTGTAGGAACCACCCTCTCTCTAGAGGGCAAGAAGTTATTTCAATTATGGGGCTTACTGGTTCATCTGTTTCAATGGAAAAGTTATAGGGAGAAAACATTTCCAAGTCTTGCCTGGGTTTTTACAGGCTGAGTTTCTCTGAAGATTTCATTATGACACTAGAAACAATCTTGATTCCCCTTCCCTCAGAAAAAGATGGCAAAATTAATGCAATAATTCAAGTCATTGAACTTGAAAACTGCTTTTTTTCAATTTTCAGAAGCAGAGGGGAATACAACTGCAATGTTTGTCATGTTTTCTCAAAGAGCCCTGCTAACTGACCAGCTCAGGAAATCCTGTATCCCGCCATTTGCACTGCTATTTGCAGTATTCATTGTCACTATATTATTAAAGACCATATAAAGATCTTTTTACAAAAGGCAGCAGATTCCTTACTGTGTCAAGAAGAACATCCCCATTTGCTGCAGTGCCTCTTTAATCAAAAGAAATCCACAGCCAACCAAGATCAACAATGTTATTAAGGTAAATATAACATATAAATATACCTTAACAGGTAAAGGTACCAAAGGTACCAAACAGTTATTACAGCATTCAGTTCCTACTGTCGCCAAAAGCAGTTATATTCCTAAGTACATTTATGGATCTGGCACCATCCCTTTTTCAGGACCTTAAAACTAATACACTTATACACACTCGCTGATACTTGACAGACCATAGTGAGGCAAAAATGAGGAGGAGACTTTTTTCACAAACAAATTGGGAGCACATTGCACCTGGCCTCTAAGCATTTGGCCTCTGAGGCTCAAAGGGGCAATATATTTATTAAACATGTTTAAGACAGTAGTACTTTCAAAGCATACAGTAGAACATGCTGTTTCTACGTGCCTGAATAGTCTATATAAAAAACTGTAGATGGTCTGTGAAATTGAGGTAAGAAAAGAATTTGACCAATCATAACAGACAGCTATCAGTTTTTATATTGGAATACTTTGAAGAGCAGAGCAATAACCCTAGCTGAGACTGCGTTCTGCTGTAGTGTAACAAACACATACAACTGTCATGTCTTGTTGGTGCAAAATATATCTTTAGGGAATTATTTCTTACTTATTTATCTAAAATCTTGTAAAATATACATTAAAAAAACATTCATCATGAGAAAATATGCCAGTAAATCTTGTGTTACGTCTCTTGACATCTAACAATAAAATCTTTTTGGAAAAATGTGTCTTGCAAGCAAGAAATGAATATACTAAGTTTTGGGGGTACATATGCCAGCCCTTGGGATTATTAAAAAGAAGTAGATGTCCTTTAAAAAGGTATGTTTTTAAGAAATAAATTTAAGCTCATCAACAGTTACTACTGTTATGATGGTATCTTGACAAAATATGATTGCTCTGTGGTTTTCCTTTCATGGCTTTATTAACTTGGGAAATAGGAAGGAAAAAGCAGTTGAATATTAGGCATGTCAGTAGTTAGTGCACAAGAACCTCTTTGTGTTTACCTGGTATGTTCTGCTTCTCAGTTCTTGAAGCTACAATTTCACTTTAAATTTATTCCATTTTTACCTATTAAAAACCTAGTCCTGTTAGCGGTTCTAAAGTAGGTCTGTTACTATGGAAGGAATCTATATATAGTTTTGATTACTTGGTTATTGAATGTGTTTTAAAAATGAGACATTAAGCAGGTCTGATTATTTTCAGGTCAGAATCTCTTTCTCCTGGGTGAACACTGACAGTCAATAATGTTCCTGTGTGGAGAGATGGGAAGTAAGTACCAAATACAAATTGGAAAATATTACATAGGTATAAGAAGAAAGAATTGGGGAAGCTATTTGTGGTTATCCAACTCAATCAGAGAGTAAAGCGCAATTTTTTTCTGGGTTCTGAGGTTTTTTCCTGAACATTAAATAACTACATGTGATACTGTGTTTTATAGTATTTTATGTAATTTCTTTTATACTGAGTGTCATATTCTGCGTATCAAGGTTAAGGCACTATTTACGTGTTTAATCATCAACATATAGTACTCACGATATTGGCATACATCCTACTATTTAACAGCTCTGAGTGTCTACCTATTCACAGTAAGAGTAATACCAGAGATTATCTCTGATGTCCATGGAATTATTCTGGTATCCTAACTGGTAAAACCAAGACTTCAAGCACCTGGCCATGTGTGGTGCCTGTGTTACCTGCTCCCTTTAGTACATGTAGAGAAGGTGGCAGAAGGCAGAAAGGAGGGTGCAGCACAGGAGGGAAGATGAGGCGGAGGCTGTAAAGCTGCCGGTTTTCTGGCAGCAGTTCTGTGCCTCTGCCACAACAGCTACATTTTAGAGTACCCTTGGACCCTGCTGAGTTTCAGTACCAAGCCCAAGCTATGCTTGCTTCTTCTCTTCAGGGCCCTGTGTACTGCTCGTCCTTCAAACTAAATACTTCATTCACTTTTAAGTAAAATGGCATTTCCTACTCATGTAGCCCACACTTCTAGCATGCAATGAAGACTTCTCATTCCTTTACTTTCCTAGTTCTACAAAGGATTGCTGTATGTAAGACTATTACCTAACATGTAATTTTGAAGGAAGTTAATTCCTTTTGCACAAAAAACATGCTGGGTGACAAAAAGCAGGACAATTAGTTGACCTCTTCCTTACCCCGGAAAGAAAGAAGGAGCATAGCGCCAAATGAACAGCTTGTCTTTTCTGTAGCAAACTGAGCACATATTCTTGCTTTTACTAATAGAACATGACATGGTAGCACCTTCTTCTCTTGATTTCTTCAGCACAGTGATTATTAGGATAATTGATTATCCTAATACGGGAGATGTTTTGTACATGAACACAGCAGGTTTAACTTTTAGTTATAAATCAAGTCTGATTCAAAGGGATTTAGGAGACCTTTTTTATTGCTTCAAAAGGAGTCGACCATCACTAAAGTGACCGTGAGTCATGTCTTTCTTGCCCTTACCTTGACTCATTATTTATGTGATGAAATTTCCCATATTTCCCACTATGTGGCATCAACTTTTTTTTAGTGCCTTAAGCAATATGTGTAATAAACAGTCCTTGGAAAGCATTTAATAGAAAACACATTTTAGGACAATCGAATCTTTAAATCTGTCTGTCCTTCCCTAAATTTCTGCAGAGCCCAGGAAATGTGAGACCCTAGGCAATTTCAAATACTCTTTAGGGAGTATCATTTTATGTTCATTTGTTCTCAGGTCAGCAATGGCAGCATGCTTGTCTTCTCTCTCCAGAGAGTCTTTTTGGAAATTTCATTCCTTTGGTGTGTGTGCTTCTGGCCCTGTGTCCAGCTGGGACCTGAGCGTAGTCTGTGCTTTAATATGTTCTGTTTTGTAAGAGGTCGTTGTCTACCACTGCCGCATTGCTCCATCAACCTAACAAGAAATTGGTACCACACTACAGAGTCTCTGTATCACACTGCCCAAATCACATCAATATTCATAAAATTCTTAGATAGCGGTTTAATTAATGAATTGAAGAGGGGGACTTTCGCTGTTCCAACCTGATGTATCACAAAGCATGTGAAATTATTTAAGTGCCTTGTTACATGTGTGGTCTACAGAAACAAAATTTAGAAAGTAACTTGCCTAGGAAAATAAATTATTACTTTGATTACAAAAAATACCATAGTATATATGGTTTATTTTTTTCTAATATAAAAGTTTTTGGCTTAATCTCTCTTCTAATGGTTCAGCAGCGGCAGTTTACGTGGTCTTACTTGGATAGGAATTCTTTGGGTAACGGAACATACCGTACCATTTGTGATTTGAATAGAAAATCAATGCCAATACACATGGTATTTCATCCAGTAAACATGACATTCCAGAATGTGAATGTGAACAATATGGGTAAATTCCTGCTTTGAAGTCAGTGGTAATCTCCAGTAGACCCAAGCAGAGGCCACATTTCACCTGATGAGTTCTACAATCTGTCTCTAAATATGGCTGTAAACTCTGAAAGTAAATAATTGACAAGCCAGGTTAAGATGGAATGACTTGGCAATTGTGAAAGGCATTAGAAATTCATCTGTCTGTCTGAATGCTTCCAGTGAATGTGTGTTTCACGATTGATAGGCATTTAAACTGAATTAAAGTAAATGTGAGCTCAACCATTATGAGAAAGCAGAGAAGCCACGTGGAGGGAGCATATGCGATTTCATGGTCTGAAAAAACATTTCATGCCCTTTTAAACAGTAGAAAATCCAGTCCTCAATCAAGGTTACTCCCTCCCAAACAGTTTTTTTTGGTGTCTAATAAGTTAATGTATCATAACTCAAATTCTCAAAAAAGCAAGGCGTTCATGGCCTCACTCACTTTCTCGTTCTCTTCCTACCCCTCTCCCTCCATCCCCAACGCTGCCTCTCCGTCCTCCTTCCAACATGACTCCTCTAATGTCTATGAACAATACAGATCACACTTCTTTTTTTTTTTTTCCCGTAGGAGGGGAATTACTGTAGCCTCTCCCTCATCTGCCTGGTAACCTGTTTTCATGAAAATTCATAGATCTTTTACACCTCTATCTCAGTGTCAAATTTGCTCTGCAAATTGATTTTTCTGTTTGAAAGATATTAAGGTCTTCCAATGCACTCAATCGTATTTACCCACAAATTCATATGTACGTAGTGCTTGTAGTCATTCAAGCGGCAAAGCACGCTGACAAACAAATTGGATGATATTTTAATTTTTTGACATTATCGTTTTATGTGGATATGTAAATATCATTGAAGTGCCACAAAGAAATCCCAAAGGTTTTTTTCATGTATAACAAAATGACTGCCAAGAATAATCTAAAGTGATCAACCACAAAAACCACTAGTTAGAAATTAACAGCATAAAGTCAAATAACTTAGGCCCCTGCCTTCAGAATTGGCAATACAAGAACATGGATGGTCTCTCTATGCGGACAGAAAAACCAACACTGAAAACTTGAAGTATTGGGTCCTACACGTATCCCACAGACTCACAGTCCAAAGGACTGTGTTTCACCCTTCTTATAGCTTTTTCCTCTCTATTTTTCCATCGATGTTTGGAAATATTTTTCCATAGAGTTTACGCTCTACCAGCAGAGATTATTCAGAAAATTCACGACTGAGGTTCATAATAGCACCAATTATGTAAATTAAGTTGATAAGGTGATATTTAGGCACTTGGCATCATTTGAACTCAGAACAACTTCACAATTCATTTCTTGGAAAACAAGTTTGAAAGCGTGATTATGAGCTCTGAATTTCACAACCAATTCTGTGTTTATAGTAATGTGAGAGTAATGTGCTCATTAGTAATGTGCTCATTAGTAATGTGCTCATTCACCAGATGCTTTTAGCTGCGCATAGATAGCAAATATTATAATTAAAAGTTAAATACACAATTTCAGTTTTTCACAAGGACTGCAGATGGATTGTTCCCACTCTTCGAAAACGTCATACCTCTGTGAGGAAACAAAAGTATGTTTCTGAATTGCAGAACGGGCTGATGTTAGTAGCATAAATTATACCTACACAAATTACTTCTCACATATAGATATCAGATGTCTCACAGATAAGGTATATGTGTGTGCGTATGTGTATGTTACAGTGTAAGTTAAATATCTGATTGTTTGGGGAAATTAAATACTATGTGATGTCCAAGTATTTGGTAAAGAAATCAACGTGGTTTTTATAATTGCAAGTACATTGAATATATTTAGTATCTAGCTGTAGGAAATTTATAAGTAGAAACTGATTATTGATTGGAAGTTATTTGCTTAGCTTTGAGGATTACTATAAAAATTGAAAACTACAGGCAGACTCCAGTACAACAGAAATAGATGGAAAAATATCCTTTTCATTTGGGTCAAAACTTCATCCTGCTTTAGAGAAATGTCGATCTTTAAGGACGTAAAGGGTACCTATTGGACTGAAATATATGAAAAGATGGACAAGATATAAGAACCAGAAACTTATTACAACACATTATTCAGATATGCACGAATAAAAACATTGTATTTCAGATTTGTCTGTATTCTGCCATCTTGGCTAATTTGGAAGTTGATTTAAAAGTGTAGGACAAAGTCAAAAGCAAATTCCATAGGTCTGGGGTCTATTTAGCTGCTTGATGGAGTCCATTGTAGGGCAAATACGCTCCAGGTGCTTCTGTTCTGCTCTCTGTCTACTCTCTTTTCCCAGAATGTGACTGAAGTGAGTAGCAGCATTTAGTGTCTTTAACCTTTAGACAGTCCTAAAAGCATTCCACATCCTCCTGAACATCACATAATCCGATGTGGTGTTATATGCACTGGACTCGTAGCCACATCTGATTTCCAGCATGCAAACCCTTACTTGGAGGCTTTGATAGACTGTTAGAAATGACAAGGAAAACAATATAAATGCTGCGCACAGATTAGCAGATCATTATTAGCCCTTTGCACACTAAAAGCTGAAACCTCCTTGATCCTAGACTATAAAAAGGCTTCTGAAGCATTTTGAGCTTCTCTTTGATTCTTGGCCCAAGCTTTAATTTTCTCACAGTGCTGAAGCTCTGGGTTTCATTAGGGATATCATCTCAAATTCCTTTGTGCCTCTACTTGTTTGGAAGTGTTACTTCCACCCTCATCTATGCATACTGCTCCACCTGTGTCAAAAGTTAACTGATGATATCAAAATGCTTCAAACAATGCCTGCTAATCAGCATTGTGTATTTTTTGCATCTAATACAATTTGGTTTTGTCATTCCCCTGTAATATAAAGAAATCTTATCATCTATCTCAAAACAATGGATTTGTTACCATGTTGCTCTCAATTTCTTTCCAAGTATTTCTATTTTGCTGCATTTTCAGCTAGTTCATTTCTTGATGGAATATTAGCTTCAACTAATTATTACTTCTGATTTATGTTGAATGTGAACTCCTTTTGTGCAACCAAAACCAGGAAGACTTGTGCCTTGCAATTTTGCACCTTTTACTGCAAAATATAATTCATTACACTCTTAGCACCTTTAAATCAGTGTGAATAAATACTTTCAGAAAAAGTCTGATTTGTGAACTGTTATTTAGCTATTTCTTATAACTATATGACAAGCATATAATAACACTACTGTATATTGAGGGAAGGTCAAAAGGGGCCAAACACCAAAAATTAAAATTCTTAAAGCTACTTGATATTACTAGTAAACTGATTATGCAAATTCTTTGATTTTGGTTATCTTCTGCTCATGAGAACAGCTACATGTCTATTAATTGACAGATTTCTGGAAGTTCAGTTTCTGACTCATTCTACTACTTGTCACCTCACCTAATCCTAGATATTAATTAAAATATAAATTACTTCTAGTGGTGGAAAGTACTAAGCATCTTTACAAAATCTAGAAAGAGTCAGGAGGGGAGGGAAAGTAACAGACAAGAACACCAGAGTCTACAGGAACAGCAAGGAGAAAAAAGACCATTTTGATGCCAAATTTGATTTTGAACACCAAAGCCAGGCGGAAGAGAAGGCTTTATAACGATTAGAACAACAAGATGAGAAATAAAAAGTTCATTGTAATATGAATGAAATTATTGCTTGTTTGAGATAACTGTACTATGGATCTAAAATTATTTTGGTGAAATTTAGCCTTAGAAACATTTTTTACTTTATTCTTTAAAAGTTTCTTGAATTCTTTGACTGCAAATCTCCATAACTGGTTAAAATGTCCTAGTTGCTATGATCAGGACTAAGCATATGTAACAGAAAAAAAAAATCATTCTTTTTATATTCTAGTAGTGTTGTAAAACTGTCATCAGAAGTATTGCTCACTGTTAGGTTTGGATTTGAAGCTACTTTTTGTCTTTTATCAGACTTTCATTTGTCTTTCTCATGATGAACCGCTTGAGGAAGATTTCAGCTACAACAGCACAGCATTTTCTGGGAAACAGATTTTAGCACTTATCAGGCTTAAAAATTCTTGCACTGAGAAGGTCCATGCTTATATCTTCAAGATCAGAAATCTAAATATTGTTTAAGCAGTGGTCCTGATGTGAGATGCATTATTTTCTGTCTCTGAAAAATTCACTTCATAACGGTTGATTTATAAGCCTTTCAAAGACTTCTGTGTGCAGGTGGTCAGCCAAGGTTTCCATGATTCCACCTGCACTGAGCATACTGCTGCCCGAAGATGCAAGGATGAAATAGGACTTCTTTATGATTGCTCCAGCTAATTGCTAAATTATGTGACACAGGACCCTGGAGCTGAAAGCAAAATGTCGGTTTCTCCTGTCCTCAAGTACTTTCCAGCTGGCTCCCACACAGTGCAAAAGAAGAGGAAACTACCTATCTTGAATGCAGAAGAGTGACAAGCATGGAGAGGCAGGTTGCAAGTTTGAGAGTATTTGCAGAAAGGGAAAATTGAGGAAGGAGTTGCAGAGTTAGGAAAATACAGGGGCTATAGAAAACACGAATATCTGGAGTTCAGAAAGGTGCAGAAGAACCAGTGTGCTGGGAAAGATCCATACAGGGGAGGAACATGGGGAAAAACTAATTTCTTTTAGAAATTATTAGAAAGTGCAAACTAAAAGAGGGGGGATTTCAGGAAAAGAAAGAGCACTGATGAAGTTGAATCCACTCAGGTTTTATATGATGCCGTTGCATACCCAATGGGACATTTCAATGAGACATCTAATATTTGTGAGAGATTACAAATAAAGTGAGCACTGCAACTGTGTACAAATTGCTTTCAATAAATGAGGTATTCTTAAAAACTCATTCTTCATGTCTCAGCTTTGGCACCCAAAAAGGGACACAGTAAATTTGGCCTTAACCTCTTTGCACTTGAGTTCCATAGCTGTAGAAATGGGACATTGATAATACACTTTCAAAGGGATAATAAAGATCGGTTTAGGAGCAGCCATGAAGCAATTAGCTGGTGTGATAAGAGAACCAGAGAAATTCCCAGGAAAAGAAACGAATAATTCTCTACTGAAGATTTTGGATGATGTAACATAAATAAGGCCTGAGGCTAAACCACTTAGTGAACAGGATAAAAAGAAATGTTGGATAACTCTTATTCACTCTATAAGCCAGAGGTCTCCTGAGAGAAAAACTATATGTGATTGTGTAATTAAAGATTATATCATAACACATATGCACAGGAGGATGAAATGAGATTGAATGGGAAATGTTGGTTCCTGTCTGTCCTTCCTGTCCGCCACTTAAAATTTCAGACCAACTATTGGGGGTTGGAACTAGATGATCTTTTAAGGTCCCTTCTAACATGAACCATTCTGTGATTCTGTGATTTCAAGTGTCGTGTTAGAATAGAGAAGCATTTATGAGTTTTGCATTGGCATAGTAAATGGAAATAATTTTTTAAAATTATTAAAATTAATATTAGCATTGTAAGCAAAAACTGTTTAGTTCTGCAGTTAAAAAGGCAAAAGAACATAAAATTGTTCCACAAAAAAAAATTGATTCAGTACACTCATGTATAGCTGAAGTCACCTATCACTGCTTCATTCATCGTGTAATCGCATGCTGCATGCTTTTCTCTTCTCCATGGTGTTTGATGAAGGAATTGCAAAACACAGCAGTCACTGGAAAACCTGCTGCTCACCAGCATTCTTATTTAGCTGAAATTCTATCAGATCCTCATTACCCTCTGTGTTTTCTTACCATTTTGTCTTTGATCTTCTCAGTCCAACGGAATACAGAGAAACTTTCTCAGCTTTTTCTTGGCTTCGAAATATTTTGCCAGTGTCATCTTTATCATGAATATGAGAATATACACAGGGAAGTCTGGAGTAAACTTTTTTTTCAGTCCATCTGTGTCACTTGATTACTGGCAGTGAAGTGGCTCTTGCACCAAGACAGATACCATATAAACACATGCTGAAAATCCAGCCACAGTTATTTGCCTGATGTGAAGAAAACATACATGTTGCCCCTTGCTGTGCAAAAACTTAATTAAAACATTATTTCACTGCATTCTTCATAACTAACCATAACTGGATTCCTTCTGAACATAAAAGTTAAACTTTATTCATGTTGAAAACAAGAAAAAATAGAATATGTATTTTCCAATGAAGTCTAAAACTGGCTATGCTTCTCATCATCTTCACTAGCTTTCTTGTTTCAGCAGCATGACTGATGCACTACGACTTCTATACACAGGGAATGAGCTCTCCATTGTAAAAATAAGCCAGTTAGCTTCTTTTCTTGCTGGGGCACCAATTGATTCAGACAACCCAGCAGCTGTTTTAACCCTGCAGTTCGATGCAAAGGTGAGTCCTGTTTTTGCACTCCATCATCTGAATCAGAACTGTTGCTACCTAGTGACACAGAAGGCTGAAGCATTTAAGTTTGTTGTCGCAGGCTGATTCCTTCAAAAGAATGGATGGATATATTTCTCCTGAGCAACTTTGTGATGGACGAGATATCACATGCCTGTGTGCTTCTAACCGTAAACCAAATCGGATATTTGCTATGTTACAGCAAAGTACATAAAGCCAGCAGGGTACAGATTTTATATCAATGACCAGTACTTTGTCAGGAAGGCAGAAAATTCATTCTCTGTCCTAGTAGCTCATCCTTGGCTTTGGGAAAACCAGTTGCATTCTTCCTTTAGCAAGCTGAAACAAAATAATTTGTTTGGGGGAATATTTAAACAAATCCTGTTTGTTGTTTTCTCTTCATTAATCCTTCAGTTACGTATAGCTTTTCTCTGCTTCTCCATTTATTTCTTTCCTTTAATCAATTAACTTCTCTTCTATGACTTGTAGCCATAAATAATAAAATTGCACTGATTCATGTAGCATCGTGGCAGCTGTGAGAAAAAGAATAGTGACTGCATTTTGCAAAGGCAGAAAACTAAGGTTTCCCATTTAGAGAAATGTAGTCTGAAGCAAAGCTACTCACATATAAAGCAAATGCTTTTTAGAGTATGTTCTCACTGTTGGCCCTGTTAAACAGAAACTGCTTTTGCTTGAATTTAATATTCTCAATTCATCTTACTTCTAGACAATCTATAATGTGGAAAAACACTTGGACACGTTGAATGTCCCTTTATTAGCTTAATTTCAATACAGTACATATCAAAAACAGATTAATCCACCCGAGACTTCATGTCAAAAACCTCACGCTAGATTGCCATTTACCAGATCACACAAGAAATTGAAGATACAGTGATGTACAAAATGTGTATGCAAAGTTTTTTAGAGCAAGAGGGATGGGTAGAGGGTCTCATGTGCAGATATTCATGGCTGGTTTATGCATCTTCTTGAGTACTTGTACAAATAGTATTACATTCCCTGTTTTTGAAAAGATATACGTTTTACTGACATCCTGAGAACAAACTGCAGCAACCGCCTTTGTTTTTAGGCACAGTAGCAAAAAGCATTAATCTGTTGCGGTTTTTTTTCCGATCACTAGTGAGATGAATTTGTATGGATGCTGAATAAAGTTGGTTTAGATTTTATGACTGATTTCAGGATGTTGCTGGGGAAAGTGGGAAGGAAAGAAGCAGATTCTGAGTATTAGGGCATGATAACCATTCATTTGGATACATTTGAGAGTCTTCCTGAAAGGAACATTTCCCAGTCTTTAAGATTTGATTTTTATTAAAACTATTCATTTGATAATATTTATGTTTGAAGAAATAGCGTTTAAATATTATTGTTGTTGTACTTTAATATATTTATTTGTTGTTTTCCTACATGGATAAACTGTGGGTTGTATTAGTAGCCCTCAGACAACTTTAAGAACTACACAAGTTTTATTTTCTGCTGTTTTCCAATTCCTGAATTTCCTACTGTTTTCAAATGCTGAGTTTTCTCCAGTCTTTAAATCTGGAATGTCTTTCTTCTTAGTTGTTTCTCAACTTCATCAATTAAAAAAATATTCCTAAATTTTCATGATCAAAAGTATTTAACAGAATAGTTTCAGAACTTTTATGACCCAAATAATCTTGAAAAGAGTTAATTAATAGCCTAATAGAAATAGAAATATTGATGTCTATCAACACAGAAGCCAGGGCTACTCTAACAATAAGGTAGAACAGTACACTCCTTTTGGCACCTGAGCTCAGAGTTAGATTTTTTCTAAGGCACTTTCCTGAAAGCTAATGAAGTCGTTGTGTGTCAGTCATGTTCAGACATGAAAGGGATTCAAAGCACAGCATTTGCAACTTTCAGTTTAGGTTTCACAGGGCAATAAAACAGTTTGCTAATATAGAACAATTGTTAAACTTGCCTGATTATCTGAGGAGAGGGAGGACTCCAACAGCAGACAGTAAAGTGGCAGCTGGTTAGCATTACCAAAATGAGTAATGAAGTACCACTGACATCTGGATGGGTTCTAGGCAGGCTCTGATGTATCAGGACGATTCCTCTGTTTTGAGGAGTGATCCTTTCAGTGTCATTGACCTGATGATAAAATGCATCTTCACTTAAGCTGTGAAGTGTGTTATGAAAACACAGAACTACAGTAACTGCTAAAAAGAGTTAAACAAGGAAATGAATCATAAATAAAATTTCCTCTCTTGCCACATCCAAGACAAGTATTGGCATGATGAGGTAATGCAGTAAACATCACAGCAAAGTGACAGAAAGTCACGTTTAGCCCCTCTAAGTGCTTTGAGCTTGTGTCACAGCTAATAAAATCTTCCATATACACAGTAACTTTTGCTGCCATTATTTATCAAGACCATAGAATTGCTTTCAAGTAGCAAATTAATTGCTTTATAGATTTCCAGTAATAGATATGAATAGTTTTCAGTCTGGCTCAGTGATATAGAAATAAAATTATAGAACATGACCTTACATAAGAATATCTTCCTGTATTTCACAGCAAGAGCTTAAAAACACCTGACGCCACAAATTTCTGGTCTATTTTGTTAAACGTAGCAGCATTTTTGGTGTGTTATCTTTGAATGCATTTGAAACAGCATTTGATGAGTTAAAAAGAAGTTAAAACCAGTTGTGTGGAATAGTTCCAAAACCTTGTGCTATATTATTACAAGCATCACTTTAATATTCAAGAAGGGGAATGTAGTTGGGTGCTTAAGAACAGAATACCTGGCAGCAAAGTATCACTATTCTCTTCTTGCTGATAAAATATAGGGAAGTGTAATTACTGCCTAACACGCTGAAAAACCATTGGTGTGTGTCTAAGGTCAAAGTTAATCAGCTGTCCGGAAATCGCTCAGGAAAAAAAAGAGGATTCCCTAGTTATCACAGAAGCAGAATGACATTTTTATTCCAAGTGTCTGAGACAGAAAGTGAACTTGCTTGCTTTTTGTACTGCCGCGCCACCCAGGAATACCAGGGTGCTCTCCCGAAAACCCTTTCCACCACCAAGCCAATAACTGCGATGCAAATAAGAATTCCTTCAGATAAATGATTTTGGGAACAAATGGAAGAGATTGTCAGACTAGTTCAAGCAATTTCAGGCAAGTCTCCCTGGGGAAAGTTAACATGTCTTAAACTTACTCTGAGCTTCTACCCTGCATAGTCTCCATGCAAAACAAAGTCAGTCACGAACAACAACCATATGAGAGACCAGCTGTTCAAAATTAGTTTCACACTGTTAGTAGGAAGGGACTAAACAAGTGGCTGCGTAAGTTTTCTAATTATTCAAAAGGCCTTCATTATACTTCACTCATCACTTTGCAGAAGATAAAGCAGAAAAAGGCAATGGTAGGCTTTTGTATGTCGTAAGAGTTACTTAGTTGGGAAAAATAAATTACTGTGCAGATTCCATTGACGCTGAAGACTTACAACCTCTGCTGGTCTAAAGGAACAAGAACATTTAAATCTGTAGGTTTATATACAAAATGTCTTTTTCATATGTAAAGGATTTTAAAGTTAGATGAGCTTTTTGTATCTTTCACTGTTTATTCTTTAATGACACATATAATTCAATTAAATATGAACTTTTATTGTAAAGTTCTCCATTTTGCCAGCAGATTTTTCAGCCAATTTTACACATAAATATTTATAAGTTCAGAAATTAACTGTAGGCATTAAATGCATACATTTTATCACATTTTTATGATTATTTATCAGTAATTGCAGATTTCATTCATTGTCAGCTTGCTGTTCTTCACCTCTTACTGACTGTTGTTTTGTAGGGGAAGACCTACAGCAATATAAACTATCAAGTTAAACAAACCTTCCACCTCTTAGATTGACAGACATAGCTGTGCTAATCTTTTTAAACTTCACACCAATAAGAAACAAATTCTGTTTTATCCTATTCAGCCAAAACAACAAAGCAAGGGGGGTTTTCCTACAGATTTAGTGTAAAAGTTCCCAGATGACGAACACAAAAGCCTAGATATCAAACAGGATGAAAATGCTGATGTTCAACACCTGCACTGCGTGAGGGCCAAGAAGTAAGCTAAAGCCTTTGCTAACCAACACACCTGCTTGATAGTGCAGTTTTTAACCCTTTCCTCTTCCTTCTCAAATTCCTTACTTAACATAGGAGAGGATTCTAATAGAATAATGCAATCAAAAGAAATGTTACAGCACAGTTTTAAAATGGAGAAAACATTCTGTCTTCTTGTCAAAATGTATCAAGTGACTATTTTATTTGTATTAAAAGGCTATCTAAATTGACAGATTTTTTAATAATACTGGAAAGGATTATTCATGGATACAAAATTATGGAAAAAAAATTATACAGGCTGTGTGGAACTGAAATATTCCGCCACCGAAACATTCCGCCACCGAAATGTTTGTGCCGTCATGTTATTATATCTGACCGTCTGAGCAGATGTAAGCTGCCAAAAAAAAATCATGAGTGGTCTAATCTTTCTCTCTGCTTTTCAGAGGCTGCAGTGATCTGGTTAAAGGCCATCCAGCCAAAGCTGAGCCCGGGTATCTACCGGGTCTTCTTTTGCAGTCCACAAGCACTGAGTATTCATGCTGAAGTGCAGGGGGCTCATGTGTAATGTCAAAAATACATGAACAGGGGACCATGTTACGGCAGTTTTTACACTCCAGCATTTTTCAATCCTTCAAAAAGAAGAATAATTGGCAGTTTTTTCTTCTGTCATAATTAATACTAAAAATGAGAGTCACATTATTAGGCCCTCAGTTACTTTTAACATAATCCACTCAGGCTAACTGCCATCGTAGATAAAAGCAGTTTGCCTAACTGTGAAAGCTTGTGCAACTGTGAGCTAATGCATAATTTTGAGTTGATGTTGCCTTCTGCTTCCTTCCTTCCTTCTGTTGCCTTCCTTCCTTCGTTGTAGAAACCATCTTCTACTGTCTTCCATTACTGCTTGGAAAGTTCTAAATAAATTCAAACCCCATAATCATATAACAGAATAACATGAGATATTGAATTTGTGAGATATTTCTGCTTCATACAGCAGAAAGCAGAGTTGAGGTGGAAAGGGTGGACTCGATTCAGTACAGCTATAGCTGTTTAAACTATGCATTTTCCCCACATCTCGGCTGTACCAGGGTATGATCACACCAATGAAGCAGCAGTAGGAGCTGTGATTTTGTTGGAAGGATGAGCAGAAGTTGTTCATGTTTAAAAATAGGTCATCCCATCTAATGCCAGGAACTCCACTGGGTTTGAATGTGAGGCTTATTTGAATTTTTTGTCATGTTTGCCTCCATATGAGGAAAAAAATCTACAGAAATACTCGGCAAGAGCTCTTAAACTTTTATTCATTCATGTGACACTTCAGTTAGTTGAAGAGCTGGCTGTCATTTAAAGTAATCTATTTTTCAAGCCTGGACCACAGAGGGGAGAAAATTAAGCAATGAATAGCTTGACGATCACTTGTCATCACTTGATATGGCTCAAGAAGCAACTCATAGAAAGTCATAAATACAGAGGGTTTCTTAATAGCAATTTGAGAAAGGCTGGCTGCTCCAGAAAAGAAGCCATATGAATGAAGAGCAGAGGATGATGGGTTTCATTAGGATCTCTGAATAAGGCTTTAAGAATATTCAAAAGTGATAAGGAAACTGAGGCTGGACACCCATGTGGTTGGTTGTTACTACATGATCTGGATTTGTATATTTCTGTCTAGTTACAGTAAAACAGGGAGGATTTTTAGACACATTGCAAAATCATTGTTAGCCAACTTTAACTTTGTGTCACTTCTCCATCAAATCAGAGTGTGCACAATGTTGGGGATCTGGAAGAAGGATCCCATTAGGTTACATTAGCTAAAGGAGCTACAATACAAGATCTTCCTCCTTTGCAAGGGTAGCAGAGCAAAACCACCTACTTAAAAAACTTGCCGGTGTGGTCAAGGAACTAAATGTTCAGAGTTAAAGCTCACCCAAGGGTAACTACAGAGCAGTCTGGGACATCGGGACTCAGAGCAGGAATCCTAGTTGGAGTCCCCCCAAAAGGGATGAGTTTACCAGTGCAGTAGAAGTCCAACTAATATCAAGCAAAACATGGGCAAATGGAGGAGTTTAAAAAATCTGGAGATACTGATATTAAGATGGTTAGTTCACCTCTCCTTTCTTCCTGAGTGTGTTTGGGTTACTTGATAGAAACTCCTGGAATGTTTTCAACAGCGATAAAGCAAAAGTTATTTTCATGCTCCAAGATCTCAAAGGCAAGGACACAATTGCAGTGTTTATTACCTGACCAAAGATGTTTCAAGTTTTGGTATGCTTCCCAAGAATGTTCTTTTCTCCCTTGCAAAACAAAATCATATCCGCAAAAGTTTGACAATATTTGTGTGGAAACAAAGAAATGGCAAACAAAATTTCGTTTGATTTGCCACCTCCTTTAGCCCATCCATTTAACCTCCATTTGAACTTTCGCAGTAGTTAAAATGGAGATTGATGCTCTAAACAGAGCTAAAAAGTGCTGACAGTGTTGGAATAAAGGTTTGAACACACTAATAGGTTTTAGTGTCTGAAACTTTTGATAATCTGGCCCTGAGTGTCATGGGTCTCTCTGAGTGGATTCCATCTGTCCCATAAAGTTATGTACTGAAACCTAACACAGCCCTTTGATCTTCCCCGTGTGAAGATCCTCATGTTCCGTAAAATCAACAAGATGCTCTCACTCACTGAAAAGCCAGATCTCGGACTTGCTGATTGGCGAGACCATACTACTTGTTAGTGAATGTGCCTCTTCCCCTTTGGTTTATGTCAAGTTTCATTGGCAGGATGATGCCAACACAACTGGTGAAAATCAAAGTCCTTATTTTACAACGTAGCCCACAATTTCGCCATGTTAGTATAGTATCGACTGAGACTGGAAAATAAATATTAATGGTTATACTCTGCAGTAAAATACACTGTAGTGAATGCTGGTTGTCTTTGCTGCAATGTTCTAGCATCTATAGGTGTTCTTCATGATGAAGCTTGTTACATAAACATGAGGACTAATAGGGTTACTTCAGATTAGCATTGCTGTAGTAGGAAGTGGGCTGAGAGTAGGGTGATTTTTTTTTACCTGAGTACCTATTTAGAAATAAAACTCAGTGGATTTTTAGGTTTTGCTAGCAAGGCTGAAAGCCTACTTTCCATCTGTGTGGTTACACAAAACACTTGTGCTCAGACCTTCAGCTATTCTGATACACCTGCAAAGTAGCCCAGAGGTGCAGGCTCTCTCCACACCAAGCACACAGCACCCAGCACCGCGCGGAGCAGACTTCGCACCGTCTTTCCTTGCCGAGACACTCAGCCCTACACCCGGTGCTGCCACCAAGCTGCTTAGGAGCTCTGTGAGACCCTCAGCATCACCAGTACAGGGGAAATCCAAACAGGGTTGAATCCCAGCTGGCCTCCAGCAGTCCCAGAAAATGAAGTACTGTGAGCCCACAGGGCATCCCTTCATCCTGCCTCAGCATCCACACAGCAGCGCTGCATTGTCTGAGTAGTTTCACGCAGACAGGCGTAGGGCAGGATTTTCCCCTAGTGACTTATCAAGTTCATTCAAGACCTTCACTGCATAGCTGCAAACAGAGCCCAGGTGCCTCTACTCCACCTACTTTCATCCCCAAAACTCATTTAGGTCCTTATGTGCACTAGTGGGTGAAAACAAACTCTGTCATGGTATACACTGTGTAGGATTATCTGACATCCAGAAAAAAACTGCTATGACATGTGAAACGCAGATTTATTTCATTTAATTTTTTCGTCATGTCTTCAGAGGAAACCTTATTCACTGTATTCATTTAGTTCGCAGTTTTATTTAAATATCTGAAGACAAGCTTTTTTCCAGCTGCTTACCATATTATCAGCTAATTGCATTATTAGTATGATTCTATTCATGAATAAATGTTCTATTTTCATGTTATTATAAAGGCCATTAACATTGAAGTTGTATCCTGTATTATACCATCTACTTCCAAAAACAGATGACAAAACCAAATGTTTGCATGTAATTTACAGTTGTCTCATTAGATGGCAGTGTAACATTCAAAACAAAGTTTTATTCTTTTATATGTATGTATTTCATATTCACCAAGAAAAGCAGTTGATTTTATGTGATAAATCTAATCTTTTTTCTAAAGAAAAATTTGCTTTTACATTTTGGAATGTTCAAATCTAACATCTGGAAGTGTATCTTAAAATTAAATGCTAAGTGTTGATAACTGATTCAAGATATTATTCTTCTTGCCAAGAAGTTATAACTTTTAATAAACTTTTTTTACTGTCATCTTTAACTCCTAGGCTCTAGTCAAGAAATTTGTGTTGCAGAAATCAATGTGTTGAGAGGAATGTGATGGGTTTCAACAATCTTTATATCTTTTTCATCCTTAGGCCAGCTGAGAATCAACGCAGCTCCAGATAGAAGTTCAGAACTACTTTAATATGTTGTTCCCAGTAGAAAGAGCCTTTACAATGCCAGGGATCATTAGAGAAGTGTGTGTCTTGTATCAGATACCTATGCTGCCTATTTCCTACATTAAAATCTGATTTGTTCTGCTCATAGTGCGTAGATTTCCTATCTTAATTTTCAGAAAATCTTATTTTTCTAGAACTGAAAGCATAGCTGAGCAATTATTTTCTTTCCAAATTCCTCTATACTCCTTTTCACCCATACCTATATATTTATCAAGGAGGAAGAAGCAGCATTAAAATAGAAAAAGAACTTCTGCGTTAAGGGACACTAGGTTTAAGAAAGATAACATTAAAGTAGTTGGTATGACCGGTAGTGAAGTAAATCAAACATGTTCAAAATACCTAGTTAAGCTTCATATTCTTCTGTATTTACAATTTTAGGTTTATCGATGCAGCCATTCCTGGAATGGGTTTGCAGGGCTGGCCAATGGTAACTTGCTGGTTCTGAAGAAGAATCTTGTCTTGAAATTCAAACACTTAATAGTTCTCACACTAATAAAAAGCACGAGACCTCTGCCCTAGACTACAACTTATTATTTACAACTTATTTCCAGCATTGTAGGATGCACTCCTTGGCCTTGAAAGCTTCATGCATGACAATTCATAATACTGAAGACCGAGACAGTTTCCCTTGAACACATTGTTTTATTTTGAATTGGTGAAAAAAAGAATTATCCTGATATTATGAAAGCCAGACCTCCATTATTGTCTACTGAGTAACACTGTTTTGTATGGAAAAAAAAGTTATTAAATCTAAGAGCCATTTGCAAAGAGGTGCAGAAAGGTGCTGGTCTTGTCTAGCGACCAGCAAATTGAAATGGCATATGAAATTCAGTCTAAAAAAGATCACATGGAAAAAGCTATCTTATACAATAGTGGACTCTGAACTAGCTATTAAGACTCAGGAAAAAAGAGCTGAGTGTTAGAAGTACACTAATTCTTCTCCAGCATTTCTTTATTGCCAACTGCTCTGATAACAGCAGAACTTGTTTCAGGGAAAAAATAATTTCTAGTTACAAAATGGGATTTACATCTCTCCCCCTTTACAATATGCATGCCGCCAACAAGGTTACTGATGTACTGTTTCTTTTGATTGTACTTTCCAAGGTTACGGAGCTAGTACTGCAGGTGCCTGATAAGAGACAGCACCCTCCTTAACGTGGTGCTGTCCTTCAACGCACAGAAGTCAGGCAGTGTGCTAAAGTGGACTGCTTTTATCTCCCGATATTCCTTGAGGGATTCCTCTTTTTCAAATGTCTGATGTGACAAGCATTTTAAGAATCCCTGGTTCTTTAAAATTCTGTCTCTTCTTCTGGAAAGGCATGCTATCAAAGTGCCATGTCCTTTGCTGGCATTTACCCTGAAAGCTAGGGAAGCATTTCTGTGAAAGGGGGGAATTCTGAGGGTACAGAGTTAACGGCGGATGTTTTGCAAAGCCCTGCTTTAGGCTAGTTGTTATTTTTGCAGCCTATCAGAGCTGATTGGATTTTCCCGTCTGTGTGAAATTAGCATGTTTTCTTTTTTTTCTCTTTTGATTTCCAGTGCTGTACACCAGTATAAGAATCACAGATTTGGCCACAAGTTTGTGCCTCTGATAGAAATGTCTCTTTGGTGCCCTGTCTTAGTTTTTGCTATATTTACATAGCATGATTTTTTTCTCCCCTATTTTTCTTTTCAAACTTCGTTAAAAATGGATACTCTTAATTTAGTTTTCTGTTTCACTTTAGTGGTGAGTTACTCAGTTCCAGGAAATTGGAAAGCTGCACACCGATGTTAACATTGGGCCCTTGGGAGTAGGAAGACTACGCATAATGTGATGAGATGACATACGTCTACTAAAAATAGAAGGAAAGAATACAGGCAAAAGAAGAAAATAGTTATCTTAGCAATGATAATATACAGAAAAAATATTGTTTTCCAATCTTTTCCACATTTTCCCATCTGCATGGCTTGCAACTGGTTTTTTTTCGATGATAGCTTTAATTTAGTAAGAACAAAAATAACTTTTAAACTGAGGTCTATAAAAATTAAATCCAGGAAGATGATGATGATTGTTGTTGTTGTTGTTGTTGTTGTTATTATAGCAAAAAAAATATTGCAGATCATGTTTTATGAGTTCATTAAGATTCATCATAGGTGGCTAGGGTTCCCAGCGAAGCTGAAACGCTCACTAGTGGCTGTGCAGTATGTGTCCTATCATGCCTTCATGTTGAAATACCCTCTGGCAAAAGTTTTCTTCTCATCGGACACAATCAGATATTAACTCAAATTTTCAACATAACATTCTCACATTTGCTTTTACTAATGTATTAATGTTTCAAATTTAAAAAATCATTTCTTGGAACGTAATCTTTTTTTTAATATTAGAAAAACATTAATGTGCTACAGAGACATCAAAAGGGGTTTAGGAAATTTTAAGTGTAAATTGTAGACATGAAAAACTACAAAGGTGAATATAAGCATGTAACTCAATATTAATGTTTAATCTATGAGTGAATGTGTTAGGCCAGGACAGAATATATAGCCCAAAGTCTTTAGATTTTTGTAGCATCGGTCATTGGTGACAAAAAAAAATGTTATTATCCAATTAGTTTGATCAACATTCCCTATCAAATACATTCACGATCCCCATACAGTTTGTGCTTCCCATACAATTTGTAGAGCGTGAGAAAAACAGCGCTATGCTTGCCAGTAATCACCCTTGTTTGGCTATTTAGCTGGCAAATAAAATACAGGGATATGAAAACCTGTACCACAAGAGGCCTCAGCTGCCGTAGTTCAGAGAAAATGGAAAGTGGTGTGTAATTCTGATGAATGTTTTTAAAAGAAAAAAAAAAGTTCATCTGCCTTTTAAGGATAGACAGCCCATGAGATTTGCATCAGACCAGGCAGTTTCTGATCCTGCTTCCCAGCTATATAACCAAGGGCTAAATGCTAGCGAAGCGGTTTGATCTCAGACTGCCGTCGCCTCCCCTCCCTGCACACACGCATCCAGCACACGGCTTGTGCTCAGGCACTCGTCTGCGCTTCCTTCCTCCTTCACCGGCCTCAGCTGCATCTCTCCGCGCAGCAACACACTGCTGTTAGCGCAGCAGGCTAAGGTAGCCACGCTGCAGGCTAAGGTAGCCACACTGGGTGAGGGATTTGGCATGTCTCGGGAGGCAAGGCAACAATTGAGACCATGATGGGTTTGGGAGACCATGGTGGGCACCATGGAGTTGGGAGACCATGGTGGGCACCATGGAGTTGGGAGACCATGGTGGGCACCATGGGGTTGGGAGACCGAGTTGGGCACCATAGAGTTGGGAGACCATGGTGGGCACCATGAGGTTGGGAGACCATGGTGGGCATGATTGCCTTGGGAGCAGTAAGAGATGCCTCTGTGGAAAAGCAGTTCAAAATCTGGACTTGCCTCTGACAGCAAACACCAATCAATAGAAGCATCTGTGGCATAGTCTTCCTCAGGAAAGTCCGACTCCCTCCAATGAAACAGGAGATATTGATTGATAAAGGAGTTCAGTTTCTAAAAATGTGAGGGTAATTGGGAAGACTTGATTTCTGCATTGAGCTGAAAGTGCCTTGTGAAGGGAAGACAGGAGGCTATGCATATAGAAGAAGAACTGATGACCGACAGATCAATTTTGGAGGGAATCAACAGTGTGGAGAGCATAGTTTGTGCAAATAATCAGGGACATTATTCAGAATATGGGAATTATTCAGCATATGTTAACCCCATCCTTCCATTCTCAGTGCTTTGGACCACTGTCTAATTCTGTCTCAGGAAAGAGAAGCAGAAATGTTAACCAATTATGATTTGATTAGCCGAGTATTCCCATAGATTTCCAACAGACTTAAAAGAGCTTAATTTCCTGCTAAGCTGTATACATCTACTTTCTGGTAGCGTGAAAAATAAATGTTACGCCTCATAAGTCAGTAGAAAAAATACATTAATTTTAATATCATTACACAGTTATGAATTTTATACAGAAAGGCAAAACACCAGCCAATTTTCTTCTCTTTTTTTTCAGCTATGTGAAGGAAAACCTGAACAAAAATAATGAAGTTCAAATAAACCCAAAGATCAAAAATACATATCTTTTGATTACTTTTACTTTACTATCAGATCTCTTCTGCTGATTTGAATAGGTTACCTAGGAGAAACAATGTATAAAAGTCTGTCTTTAGATCTCTGATAGGAAATCCCCACTGCAGCAATAAATATTATATCTATGGCAGGCAATTGGCAAGCTACCTTGATCATGATAGTCCCTGGCTGACAATCACACAAAAGTGAGACCAGAAAGTATATCTTAAATGTTTCAGCACTTGGATTTTCCTAACTACTCCTTTCAAGTTCTTTATGAACAACTTGTATATAGATCAAAACATGCTAATTTCATCATTGCTGGCCAGCATCATAAAAGAATCGTATGAAAACATATGGGCACACTCACCAACTTTTTAAGCAACCAAATCTTTCATAGAACTATTGAAGTTTCTTCATGAGATAAAAGAGTTTTGCTGTTTTGAAACAATAGCACCTCTTTTTTTAATATGAAAACATAAGAGAGTGCTCTGTGTCATTCATCATCTGTCACCTTTTCATTTAAAACACTGTCAAGGGGCTGGCTAAATATGTAAAGGTAGCAAGGGCTAGTACACTGCACTGCTAAGATAGGTGTGGGTTTTGACCCTGAATGCACTGCCTAATTCCCCAAAGCAACAAGAACAAAATATCAAAAAAACCATGCACAATACCTGGTTATGAGATGTACCTTATTTTTGCTCTCTTGCAACAGTCTTTGAAGGAGCACTGATGAGCTGCGAGTGATCTGTTCTGATCTCTGCAAGAGATGCTCGGGGATAGGAAATACGTCCTGAAGAGTGACCTAAAGAAGGTGAGGGGAGGTAAGAACATTCAGAAAATACAGACTGACCATGTGACAAAATTTTAGCAGAGCATGGCGCAGGGCAAACTCCACTAATAACCTAGATTTAAATGAATTGAGCTTTTCAAGGTCCATATGCCACAAAGAAAACCTACAGAAACATCTACATATGCCTTATTGCAGTTATTTGCCTAGAACCATCATCAGAAGGGAGAACACTTTACATAGTTAAGATTAGCAGACACATTCCTAGATAAAAGAATTTACCTCCTTATTACGGTGAACTTGAGGAGTTAACTGAGGTTATAAGCCACAAAACCACAACCACTACATAAATGCGGGTATCCTGGACCCAATTTTTAGTAATAAATCAAATGCAATGTGGTGTTTGCAATGATGCTTGAATACAGCCATGAGACATTTCTAGTTGCATGAGACAATTTCATACTGCACCTTACAGCGTTCAGCAATCACAAAGAACAGAACTCACCTCAGGAGACTTTATGATTTTGGAATAGATACCCATGGCACCATGACCGAAAAGAGAAAGTGTGAGTGACCAGGTACTAGGCCATGCAGGGTTTAGGGTTCGGCAGTTTCTAGTTTATACATAAAGACAATAGCATAGAATTAAGAGCATTTGCTGACCATTTGGTGACTGTTAAGTACTGGATTCCAGCTCACTAAGGAAAGTTAGAACAAAGCAATCTGCTCACAGCAAAAATCTACTGACTGTTTACTCAAAGAGAAATAAGACTGTAGGAAGAATAGGAATTCTTTTGGAGTAGCTGGAAACAGAGCAATAAGAAAAAAAACAGGTGTCCAGATCCCTACACTAAATCATAGAGTGTAAGTAAAATGGGGTTTTGTACCAAAAAAAAAAAAAAGGAAAAAAAAAGGAAAAAAGGAGAAGCCTCTGATCTATCTGTTAAGAACTACAGTTCTGAAAGTTTGACTGGAGGGCCAGCAACAGAGCATAGCTTTGTAGAACCATGATAAGGACTTTCCTGAACAGAAAAAGCTACCATCTGACATTTTAAAAATCAAAACCTGCTCTAAACAATACTTGGAATACAGTAGGCTACAAGCGTGCATCCATATCTTTGTGTTAAAAGTTACCAAAGGTAAAGACCATTTTAATAGGCCTACTCTCTAGCAGGTTAAATTTCTTCACAAATTTACACAGTTATATGTGTTAAAAGATTTTTCTGCGTTTGTTTAGCTTAATGATTGATTAGAGATATTATCCCCTTATAGGTGGTGAAATTGAGATATAAAGACTTTAATAGGTAGTTCCAAGGCTGAATAGCTAGAGGGAAAGGCAGAACAAAAAGCAGAATGCAGTTATGACTTTTTGTGCTATCGTTGGATTATGCTACTTTTCAGAAAGAGTAGATGGCCAAAGTGGTGCTAAATCTGAGAGATGAAGATACGGTCTTCGTCCAGCTGAAAAGAAAAAGAGTTTCTGGCTGGACTTCAAAACATGATAACCCGCCTGATCAATAGGCTCTCTTACTAATAGTGAAAAACATCTCGGAGTTTGCAAAAAGTCCTGAGAATATTCCCCTTCCTATCATTTCACCTCCATCATGTTCATGCCAAGCTCAACTGGCTTCTATCCATACCCCTACTAGAAAAGGAAACTGTATTTTCTGGATCCAGCAAAACAGGAGACATGGAATTAGCACGATCAGGATATCAATGACTTGGTAGCTAATATTACTTCATGCTCCTACCCAGAACCTTCATAACAATAGGGGTCAACTGCTAAAAACTCTTACGTGTAAGCACAGTTGCCTATCACCACCTTCTGATATCTCAACTACGCCCGGATGAAACCACCCTAAGGCAGATGTACCCACCTTGAGATCCGTGTCCATGTCTATGGCACCGTATAGCCACTGGAATTAGAGATGGATGGAAGATCTTGCATGAGTAATAAAGGGAGAAACGTGTTCCCTGGAACAGTCAACAACTGAGACTGTTCTCATCAGGAACAAAGGAAACACTTGTAACTAATTTGAAAAGTATATTTCATAAACATATGCTGGCGTAGTTATTTATGTATAAAAGATGACATTTGGGAGACAAATGTGACTGAACTTGGGCTCTATTCATAAACCAAGTGGTTCGTGACATTTTAAGTGTGAATAAAGCATGATTCGATTTTCTTATAATTAGACAAAAGATATAAACAAGGACTTTACCACAGAAAGATTTTTATTAAGCACACTTACAAAAGACTGCCTTTCTAACACTCGTACTTCTTTCCCCATGAATTGCATTTACTAGAGATTTGCTATAAGAGAACAATACCAACAGCATTTTGGATATGTTCAAAATACAGAGAGCTACTGTCACCACTGCTTTAATTCAGTATTTTCTCTTTTTCCTGAACTTCCAGAATGGGTCTGGTGTCTGATCATGTTGCAGATGAAATAGTTATTTTGGCAAGCTGCCACCCAATTTCTGTTTGAAACTTAATATCTCTCCAACTGGCAATAGAAGTAACTGTTTGACCTCTTCCCTGGCTTTTTTTTTTCTTCCTATTTGTGCACAATTTATTCATAAAGATGTTATGGTTAAACATGTTCCACCTGAGAAGCTTTTACACCTTTCTGGTTTTCTGCCCGTGAATCTCTGACTGTTAAGAACCCATACAGCATTGTCAAAAGTGCTGCAAAACTTTGTATGAAAAACTTGGTTAAAACTAATGCCATAAACCAAACTTTCCTCATTAACATTTTCATGGTATATAACAACTTCAGAATGTTCTCTTTCTCCGTCTAGCAAGATGTTTATTGCCTTGTACTGAGAGGAGCACGTGTACATCCAGATATACACTGACAGCAACGATTTCACCACAACAGTTGAATATGCTGCTGCAAAGGAAATTGTTTCACGAGAAATGTCTGATAAAGTGCGGTTTGATGCAGACATCCAGGAAGCGCAGAATTCCACCACCATGTTCTTCAACGTTGCGAAACGTTTACTTCACTCTTCTGCCGCATCAAAGGAAATGACGCAGAGGAGAATTGACTTCAGGTCCTAAGCCTAGTTGGGGTTCTACAATGGCTGCCCAGATTACGCGTTTGTCTTGTTCTTACTCTCTTCCCCATGCAGTGGAGATGCGGTACTGTCTGATCTCATGCAGCCATTGTTACGTTCATATAACTGGAGCCTTCAAATGACTGCACTACTAAAAAAAAAAAAAAAAAAAAAATCCCACCAAATAAATGCAGAGAATTTAACAGCAATGGAGTCAATAGCTTTTCTTACATGAAAAGCAAAAGAAGCAAATTAAAAGATTTCCAAAAGGCCTCCTTACTGGTAGCATCCCCATGCAGTATGGATCAAGATGAGCAAAACTTAAGCATCTTACCACGGTGTTCTCAGTATTTATGACACAGGCTTGGTCCAGTACATTAAGGCAATAGCGCAGATGCATTTATGGTGTATAAAACTGCCTTCTGTTTAGTTCATTGCTCTACAGAAAAAGGAGTAAAGCAAACCTAATGGTTTGTAATGGTGTAACTAGAGCCATGGTAGGGTAATATTAGTATGATTATATCAGCTAAACCAAAAAAAAATTTAAAAATCACACTCACAGCTCATACAGCTGCTAGTAAAGATCTATGTTTAGGTAAAACTTTACAAAGCCACTGAAGGAAGATTGTATGGCTATGAAAAATGAGTTAACAAGGCACATCAAGAAATTAAAATAGCTGGAAATGAAAGCTATGATGAAAACGCACTCGTTAAGTGACTCTCACGTGTCAGAAAGTAAATTCTGCACAACCCTGGAGTGCTACCAAAGGGCATGGCCGTACCAGTGATTTCAGCTTTCAGACAGAATCAGTGAAGCTGGCTGTCACACCTGAGCGCAAAAGACAACATCAATAAGCTTATGGCAGAAAACTTGAACGTATGGGCAGGACCAGAATTCTCCGTGCAAACACAAATGATTCAGACCAATGAAAGGGCTGTGTGCCTTTTAGACTAGCTGTCCACTTTTTCTGGTTGTATCAGTCTGTTTAATAAAAAATACACATTTCTAGAGGCACTTGGATTCTCCTATTCCTGTAACTATTACAGCTGGAACACTTTCCACAGAAGACCGTTAAAAATTCTACCTTCTTCATTCTAAACAAAAGCACAAAGGTTAATAAAAGTAACAATTTCACTTCAAATATGCTCAGAAGTCAAGGTTACTCCTGGATTTCAGAAAATCTCCCGTATGGCACAACTTGGAAAAGAGTGCAGCAGAAAACAGAATGTGTGAAGAAATACGGAACTGGCATGGAGCACGCTTTCCAGCCAGCTCTGAGATCAAAGGGCCGGGTTTTACAGCTGTAAAGAGAATCAGCAGGGAACAGAAAGTGGAGCTGCACCTGTTACACAAACTGCATGACTACCCTCAATGGCTCTCCTTCCCTGGAAAAAAGGAAAGGCAGAAACAGGGCAAGCAACCACGCAGGGATTTATTTCGAGATGCGGCATTTTCTCCGCCTTCAGACATTTCCTCTGAACCTTGAACAATGTCGCCTCCTTCAGATTATCCTCTTCATGACGAGAGAGCGGTCCACAGCTTTCAGATTGGTAGGGTTATGCAAAATGTAATGAGTGGTAAACCAGATCATTAATTCTACTGGTTAAACAGAACCGACTTCTCCTTCTCTGTTCACTGGGGCTTTCTGAAGTGGGAGAGAAAACCACACAAAAAACCCAACCACTGACAACTAAAGCTATTAGTCTGATGACATAAGAAAAGAGCCATTTTGAGGTGCTGCTTTTGCATCTGCCATTTTCAACTTAGAAAAACATTAACTGCATCTGAAAATCACGATGGACAGACTGTAACAGAGAGCAAATAAAAGCCACAAGCAAAATGAAATGGGAAAACACAGTATCTTCCTTCAATGGCGATATACCAGAGCTAAAAAAGGAGGCTGTGACGGCTTTTCAGTGCTCCGGAGGTTTTGTACAGTCATGCAGCACCACCATACCTGATCCATTACATTTTCTTCAAGGACTATTGGCATATATCTAAAATGGGAATGGGGCAAGAAAATGACAATGATGTATCACTCTTCATCTATACATTGGCTACCAGTTTGGATACAGAAGTTCCAGCTGATTATTCACCGCTTAAACCTATCCTCCGTTACTGTCTTAGCCTGTATCATATCTGTGAAAAAAGATGTACAATAGTAATAACAAGGATGATTACAGCCCTTGCCATCTTCAAAGTACTTTTGAGGTAGTTGGATTAACAGTAAACTGCTGATCCAAAAAGAAGTAGCTCTTTTATTGGTATGATTTAAACACTGAGCATGTTTGCCACGTATGGGAATTATGTCCTGAGCAGCAGCCACTAGTTGTTTTTTTTTACACAACTAACATGGTATAAATTACTTTTTAACATGCACAGGAAAAAATTTTCTATTTAAAGTGTACACTTTTGTCTTCAGTTATTGATCTGTTACTAACGGGACTGCGTCACCCATAAAATCACTATTTTATGGTAAGTTGAAGCACATTACAACATTATTTTCCTAAACTGTATTCAGTGCACTGTAGATCTTCCACTGCCTGTTTTTCAGAAAATTTTAATGAAGCCTTTAACCTTGGTAAGTTACATATTGTTAGCTACAAAGTGATGAAACACCTTTCTGTGTATCTGCATTAGATTTTTATTTGTCAGAAAGTAAAATGATTTTGTCCCCAGTCCACCAGTAGTTTATGCTCATCCACTTCTCATTATAGATCGGCAGAAGTTCTGGTGGAGTGATGGCTCCAGCACATGCTGGAAAATGCTTGATATACCTTGATTTGATAGAAATTATGCACGTGCAGTACTTGAACCATATACGCTTCCACAAAACTGAACTCAGATGAGTTAATCTTGAGCTGGAGCCCACTGGGAGTGTTGGCACCCGAAACATGAGACCACCTCTGGGGCAGTATAAATATTGCTGCCCTCTCCTGGGCTGCCTTTGCTGCACCGACCTTTCCCGTAGAGGACAGCAGGCTTCAACAGGTTTAGGTCTAAATCATATAGGGTCTGTCATTAATGCTAAGTATTCTTACAGAGAGCAGAGACTTTCCTGTTAGTCATTACACAGATGACAATTATTGCAGGTTTGAAATGTTACACAGTGTGCTAAGAGACTCTCAAGTTAAAAATGACAGTAAACCAAATAAAGTGAAATATTTTTTAATTCCCTTTTTAAATGTGCATTTGAATTCAGTACAGATCTGTAAGGCACTCTCATAGGTCAAAAAAAAAATATTAAACATTCTTTTCAAAATAAGGATAGTCACGAGGCAATAGTATGTGCATAAAATATAACTTTAGCTGTAATTGATAAACAATGCAATATGAATGTTCAGGTTTTGGATGCATTGCAATGTAATGTCACTTCTGTATCATGACATTACTCAGAGGAAATATTGGCACTGTAAATTATTTCTCATTGGGGTTAGGGGTTTGTATTCTCTTCATATCCCAGTAAAAAATAAACTCTTTAATAAATAAATATATAAAATAAATATATGCTATCTGGAGATGTATAAATAGGTCCATCCTGAAGAAAAGTTCCAGCTCTGACTATGATGCATCGACATCTAAGGTCCATCACTAAAGTGGAGCCACTAAAACTTCATATACAGTTCTCAGGATTCATTACTGGTTTATTACAGTCTATTTCTTTCTATTTCTTCCAGCTGTCGTCTCATCCACACGATGAAGGTAGTTCTTTGTCAATTTACGGACCACAGGTAATCCAGACAAAATTGCCAAGAGTTTGTTATTTATAACAAAAGTCACACTCCAACTTCCCTCTGGTTCCGGGCAACCACACAGTTCAGCAAGTTTGAAGGAGGCTGGTCCACGCTCAGCTTGAAGGCTTTGTCTCCTAAATCCAAAGGTTAGAAAACAAGAGGCTTGTCTGTCACAAAGCAGCTTCTTCCAGTCCAGCATCCTAGACCTCTGCAGGTTCCTCGTGCTGGGATTGCCATGGCAGCGGGGCCGACAGCTCCAGTATGGTTTGGGTTTTTTTTCCAAAGTTGCCTCCTTCCTCAGCTGTATCCCAACACATCTTTGTACAGTTCTGGGACTCTTTCAGGATCCACAGGCCGGGGCAAGAAATGAGTGAATTTCTGGTGTCTTTTGGACCTTGCCCCATCTCTGGGAGTACCGTCTTTGTTAAGTGCTACGAAGTATCGCCGCCCCGAATCTCCGTGTTTGTACACATTGGACGAGTAAGTGTTGTACCAGTTTTCCTCAAACTGTTCCCTGAAGATGCATTCAGAAGTTAGTTTCTCCTACAGAAAGAAACAGCAAAGAAAAATAAGTCAAGCTGTCACTAGATATCTGAACACGCATGAAAAATATACCATAAAAATAAAGATAATGTTTTAAGCTTTGTGTGGCCTTACTGTTCATTTAACTGTCAACAAATCAAACCCAAGAAGAGTACGTAGCCCTGACACTGAGTTTGGAAGCCTACTTTATTCTTTTGAAAACTGAACCTGTACGTATACAATTTTGGATTTAAACACAAATTAGATAACTGTCTGTCTAAGAAGGCGTTACTTGTTTATGACTTAACTCAAATTCACCTGATCTACAGGAACTATTCTGTCTTGGGGTATCAACCATTCTAGAAATGAGGTTTGGTAGAGGGACTCAGGTGCAATGTAACAGAGGAAGAAGGTATTTCCATGTGTTCTTTGTGGTGTGCATCACCTCCCACATTTTAAACGGGACTAACCACAACCAAAGGGACTGGAGAGACAGAACACCTTATCTCAAGATGTTTTAAGATTTGAAAGGAGAAGAGTCTAAGACTCTTATTACCCTGATAGTATTGGAAAAACCAAAGATTATGTTTTTACGGTCATATGTTGAAGTTATTACACAGATACAAATCAGCTATAATGAGTACAAGCTGATTTTCATTTTTAAAGGGAAATATTCCAGTCGGGATCTACAGATACTGCCAGTACTCTTGCACCATTCAGATTTTTCAAATAACAGTGGTACCAAACTGTGACACGTGGTATCATCCTCTTTTTCACAGCATTTGAAAGAATGCTTTTATGTTAAAAAGCTGGTACCTGGAAGTACCACCTGGCCATTTGTAAAGGAGCATTAGTCTATACATAAATTAAGTCAGGGTACTATATTAATTGTCATTTATTTGTTCCATAACTATCCTTTTAACTGTTTCCCGGTTGCATCCAATGCTTTTGAGGATAAAGTATGCACCACGATACATTTGCAGTACTGATAAAAAGAAAATGAGATAGCAGGCAGCTTAAATGCTGTTTGAATAGCTACTTTAGTTTGCTATTTTTCATAATAATTTGAGGAATATTTCTTTTCAGTTCTCTTCATCTAAGACAGAGAAACTTTTCCCATCGAATCTTTAGTATCCAAGGCTATACTGTATACTTTAAAAAAACAGTATACATTTCAACAGAAAAAGCTGTTAGTGTTTTGAAAGCCAGTACTACCTCAGCTAGCTACTTGAGGGGGTTGATCAGCACTAAGAAGTGAATAAGGTCCCTTCCAACCCTCAACGTGTGTGCACTGACACGAAAGCGGTACTTACAGAGCCGTAGAGTTCTCCCTTCTCATTCATCCCAAGGTAAAGGCCACTGTCCACGCCCCTGATGCTGACCAGTCCCACTGCCACACTGATGAATTCAAGGATACCTGGGAAAAAAAAAAAAAAAAAAGAGATTGCTTTAATTCAACTTGTAAGCACATAGCTTACATAGCATCCAAAACGCAGTGGAAAATGTACATATTATAATAAACGTGGCCTACTTTTTCTGAAATTTCAAACACCATATGGAAACGTATACAACATTCACCGGAAAGCAGCTTGAGAAGCCTCATCTAGAAACCAGAATCCTATACCATTTAAGAAACTTTTTTTTTTTTTAATGTTGAATATGAAAGGATTTTATTCAGCGCTGAGCCTAAAGCCTTCAGTACCATGCAGTTGTAATCTATAATGATTATACACTATTTGCTAAACTGCCTACTCAAACATTGGAAGATAGGTTTGAATTACCTGAAAATATACTTTACTTTCTCTATGGCATTATCTTAAGAACACACATCCATTATTAGATCATTTGAATGGAAATCAAAGTACAGATGGGAATTTTATATAACAGAATCTACCCACAGAAAAAAAAAAAAAGTATTTGCCAGGCATCTTATCTAGCATATGGGCCCACACCTCTTGACACAACTTGCTATCTCCAGTGCAGGCTTTTTATGTGCGTGAAGCACGCTGCTTATTTGCTAATGTTTGGATTATAGCGTTATTTATGTTACATTTGCCCAAAAATGTAATATATATTAATAATATCAACTATTCGGGAGATGAGGCACTATTTGAAGCCTGAATTTGGCAAGGGTACGCCAACATATTTAACCAATTGATATGCACAGATTACAGTACATACAAAACATGAAAGAAAGGGAACATGTGAACTGGCGTTTTGGAAGTTGTTAACAATGTAAACAAAGCCTCAAAAAGAAATTCTTCTAGAATACAAGATTTTGCTGTGCAGCAGCAAAACCACAAAAGATTAAAAAAAAAATCTGAATCTAAGGTAAGTGATTTTAAAAGTGCATTTGATTTTGATTATGACTTTTTGTCTATTTGCTGTATTTATGATTACTCTTTTTCATGCAGGACCATTTTTCACTCTCAGACAGATGGACTGTCTGGACTATACAATAATTTAAAATGTTTTGAATTTTAATTGAGCTGTGGCAGGTTTCTTATTTCTATTACCAAGCAGCAAAGAAAATAAATCCTCTACAAAGAGTAAGCACTAAAAACTCTGTTGCATGTAAATCATCCTAGTTTTCCCAGTTCCTAAAGCACAAAGTCCCATAAAAAGAGGTGGAGGTATTTTGTCTTTCTGGTATCATTTTCAAAGCCACCCTTTCTCAAAACTATAATAAGCAGGTGATTCAACCCACAAAGCAACCACATCAGACAAACCTGCCGAGAATAGTGGTAGAATAAAGGAAGAACATTTCTAAAAAGCCCAGAAAATGTTTGATCTGGGGCTAACTTTTTTTTTTCCTTTTAAAGCAAAGATTTATTTCATGTTTACACGCTGTAGGAAATATTCCTTCTGAGAAGAACTGTCTGTTTGACTACTGCTCTTTTACTTCTGAAAACATCCATGTGTTATAAAAGCAATTAAGAGCCATTCCAGCAGATTGTTTTGACTATGGGCAGGATGATAGGAAACTCTTTAATCACCTTTTTATGACTGCCGAATCAATACACACAAAAACTCACATGCAGTTGACAACAGCAGGTTTGTTCAGATGTCCAGTTCCTACAACTGCTAGTTAGGATTTACCCTTACATCACAGGAAACATTTACATTTTGGGGTTGTCTTCACCTCTTTTTTTTTTGCTTTATTGACATACAAAGTGGGCTAGCGAGCATTTTAAGTATTTGGGGCATTTTTAGGCCCCTCTGCTTCACCTTTTTGTCCCACCAAAAAAACCCCAAAGCGGCCTAACGCATCCTAAAGGTCAGCCTGCCCCAGTCCGCGGTCTGTATTATTGCACAGAGACTCGAGATAGCGAATACAAAAAGAATCAGTTTGACTTTCGACCTTTCCCACCAAACCCGCCAGCGTACGCTTATGTCCATAAGCCTTATCTCTACAAGCCTTATGTCTATAAGCCTGCACTTACAGACATCCAGCGTAGGCTGAGCAAGGCACGCATCCGTACTCCGTGGCTGGGGTGGGATGCGCACCCCGCCTTGCCACCTTGCCACGGTGGTTTAACGACGGAGGGTGAAGCCGGTACCGAGAGCTCATCCCCCGTCCCCAGCATCACTGCCATCGCACCTCCCTCCCAAAAACACACCCGCCTGCACACACACAGCCCCTTACACACAGGCGCACCCACAGCCGGGCACCCAAACACACCCCTACGTGCCCACGCGTGCGGATGCGCACCCCGCCCCCCCGCGGCCGCGGTTGGGGGGCCGTGCCGTGCCGTGGCCGCCTACCGAAGAGGCTGTGGTCCTGGCGGGTTCCCCGCACGCTGCCGTCGGGCAGGATCTGCAGGTGGAAGCCGGTGCGACAGTAGAGCTGTCGCCGCCGCAGGATGCCCTGCAAATGCGCCAGGTCCGCCGCCGCCACCGCCGCTGCCGCCGCCGCCGCCACCGCTCCGCCGCCGCGGACCGGCCGGTCCCCGAGCAGCGCCGGGCGCTCCCCGGCGGGCGGCAACAAAAAATGGGCGCCCACCGGTTGCCCCAGGCCATCCAGGCCTCCCAGGAAACCCCCCACCTCGGCCAGCGGAGCCATGGGGGCGCGGCGGGGCTCCCAGCATGGGGAGCCGAGCCGTGCCGGTGGCGAGCCAGGCGGCGGGGTGGCGTTTGTACGCCCCGCGCGTGTGTATATATATACCTGCGGCCCCCTGACATATGCTAATGCAGCCCTCGGCGGGGAGGGCTGCGTTTGAAATTGTAAACCGGCTCTCCCCCCTTCATCCCCCCCCGCCGCCTCCTCCTCCTCCTCCTCCTCCTCCTCCTCTCCTCGCACCTTCCTCTGATGTGAGCGGGCGGCGGGGAGGGAGCTGCCGGGCCCCTCCCGCAGCGCCGGCCCGCACCCAGCGGCGGAGGGGGCGCGGAGAGGAGCGGAGCGGGCAGCGGCAGCCGGAGGAGGCTTCCGCGGACAGGTGCAAGGAGAGGCGAGGAGGGAAGAAGGAGAAAGGGCGTTACCTGAGGGTGAGACCTGCCCAGACACACATGAAAGGAGATTAAAAAAAAAAAAAGAAAAAAAGGGAAAAAAAAAGAAAAAACACACAAAGATCTGACAGTTTTACTCCCTGTTTCTAAAGCGCTAATAAAATGTACAGGCATTACCCGCGCCTTTTATCACTGCAGCTACAAGGAGGGGAATTTCTAAAGAAATTGGCATAGTCAGGGAGGTGTTTTCCCCTCTGCAAACTCTGCCTCGCATTTAATTTATCATTGAACATGACATGAAACCCATCTATAGTGTTTGGCTATCGTTACAACATCTTGAAAAACATAAATGAGCCGGCCCCTGGTTTGGGATAAACATTTTCAAAACCTGCAGAGATGAAGAAAGAAAGACTGAGAGATGGCTCATCCAACCCATCTTCTTTCGGGTTTTGCATTGGGCCCATCACCAAAGTCTGTGGGCATCACAAATTAGCAATAATATCACGTACTGGAAGATCTCTGTTGTCTTTCTACAGCATTTTGAATCACTTCAGGACTTTGCTGTGCTGTTCCAGATGAGCGTATGCATTTTTTTTCATCCCCAACGCAGAATGGTTCATGCACGCAAATACACTGGTGGAACACATATTCATTATCAGCAATGGTAAAACAGCGGTATATTAAAACTCAGAGATTGGCTTTTGCCACCTTTGCAGCTTTTTCTGTAATGCCTAATGAATTTTAGGGCTCAAACTACACGACCCATCTTAGCATTCAAGATACGCAATGCAGTTCCTTGGCAATGTTAAAACACCGTACTAGAGCATAAAATGCAAAGAACTTTCGTAGTTAATTCTTTCAAAAGTTTGAGAGAATCGCTCAGCGGTTTAAGGTTTCATTTAAACAAAAAACTTGCAGAGAATCATGAAAGATTAGTTCCCCCGTCTTGCTCCGCGGTCTTTTCAGTCGCAGTCTAAATCTGAGAGATCAAATGGATTTGACTGCTTAGCTTTATTTGCTATGGAGAGTATAGGGCTAATTAATTGGCAGGTGCTTTAAAGCAGGTAATGCTACACCTTTTCATCATTGCAGTCCTAAGTACTGCCCCTGTGTGCACCTGAATTATAAAAAGGCTGCTTTAAAGCAAGTGATTTACTGTGGAGGGATTTAAAACTGAAAAAACTAACGCTAAATACAATGATCAGATAAATCACCTCAGAAGAGAGCACAGGCGGACCTGCTCTGAAGGCAGTTACAGATAGATGTTATATTATTTTACCTTTCAGATAACAGGAGCCTGTCATGTGGTGGGACCCAAAAATCCACCATAATCGAGATTTCAAAGCACATCTGTGTAAACATTATCACATCAGTGTAAAACATCAACCAATGAGCTTTCTCTTTGAACCAAATCTACTTAATTGCAGTGCTAAATCAAAGAAATAGATCAAAGTTGAATAATCTATATGGCACCTATTTCTCAAGTAGCCTGTACACCGATTACTCAAATACACCTAAAACGTTTGAAACACGCATCAAGTATTTTTATTGACATGACTGGCAGGTCAAGATCAAACTGTAATTAGTTCGTCACAGCTGCTAAGTTGCAGGACATGCACTAGGATGGTAGAGCTAAACGGAGGAGGCATATTCTTCTAAGCCTGAAGATGCTCCAAGACAGATAATGTGTCCGGGTCCAAGCAGTACTCTCTGAGTCCTATGAACAGTAGAGGGCTCTTCTGGTTAAATGGCACCACTGTCCCCAGTAGAGAAGGGGATTTTATTAAAAAAAAAAAAATCAGCCATCACACACTGGAAGACCCTCACGGCTAAATCTTTCCTGCTATATAATGGAAACATTTAAAGTAGAGTGGAATATGTAACAACGATCTTTTCCGAGTGGAGTCTTTAATGTCTGGACACTAAACCGGTTATGCTGTTTTTATAAAGTACCAGAAAAGAAACAAAAAGATAAGAATTTTTTTGGTGTTTGCAGTAGTCATGTGACAGGAAAAGATAACACTAAGGATTTTTTTTTTTTGCACCTTCTGAGACTATACCATGGGAAGTTAAATAATTTTGAAGAGTGTTTTTACAAGAGCACATAATTCAACTGAAAGTATACAGTGCAATCTAATCAACTCTACATATACTTCCTAGAGACTGCACTTTCAGCGTCGTTGAACAAATACATATGTGGCCGAGTTTTTATTTCCATAGCAAGCAGTTAGGGCTTCTATACACAATATAATTACTATAATTTCCTAAGAATAGCATATTGTCATACGCAAAACCTGGTGGCTACTAAGGGAGTGGAGAAAGCAACGGACTGAAATCTTTAATAGATAGTCTATATATATGTGTCTGTGTGTGTATATACGTATAGAGAGAGACAGATCTATGTATCTATCAGGTTTGTTAAAAAAAGTTGTTAGCTGTAAAACTTTATGTCCTGCAATTTATTGCACCTTTATTAATTCTAGGACTCTCTTACATCCGTCCAGTGCCATCCATAAAATTTGAATGCTACAACAAAATATTGTCTAGGAGAATGAAGGGGGGGTTCGTGACTACACGAGGAAGCAGACACAGGGCGGAACAAAAACCACTGAGTAGAACATAAAGGAATATGTCCCGCTGGAGATACCTGTGTATCATGGTCATTTCCAGAGTCTTCCTAGATCTGGACAAGAAAACATGGTTGGCTGCTTCCAACAAGACGAGTAGAACCTGATGAAGTTACAGTGAGAGCCTTTCAGAGCACTGCAGGTCTGAGTAAAATAAGGTGTATTCTCGTGCAGGATTTCCTGGGAAGAAAAGAACAGAATCTTTTTCAAGCTCCGTGTACAAATCAGGTCATAATCTGATGATCTAAAGCCTTTTAAATGCAATGCATACAGACTTTAAAAGCATTCAGACCTTTTTCTTCTGAACTGATATAGTTGCAGGTATGCATGCATGTATACATACATGTATATATAAATATATCTACCTATTTACAAAAGCTCAGATGAGGGAGAAGTAATGCTGAAAGAAAGTATTTTCCTATGGAAAGGAAGTTCTATATTTCTTGCACCTTCACTTTTTGTTTTATTTCTTTAAATGAAGGCAGAAATTCATCTTTTTAAGATTCGTGATTTAATTGTCCATGTTTTTGTGGATACACATGAATAACTCCTGTATAAGCTAGGCAGGTAGTCAGCACATGTTTACATCCAGCTACATCCAGTAAGAATGGACCTTTTCCACATATATCAACATTCAAATGCCTCATTTGGCAGCTTTTGCATTAGTTCCGTAAGTGGATCACTGGATAAAAAACACCTTGATTTATTTAAATTACACGGTTTCTGAATCTGCGCACATAAGACATGCAGGCAGCTCTCAGTTTTTGACTTGCTGCAGAAATAAATTGCGCTCTTGTTCCGAAGCAAACACCTCACCAGGGAAGTTCTGACAACGTATCCAGGTGTAAGCAGTTACAGATGTGTATTGCATTTTTTTGAAGTGGAAAAAAAAAAAAAAAGATTAGCCTAAAGGTGTTATTGAAAAGTCATTAAAATGTGCCTAACCGATTTCAGGGAAACAATGTGAGCACGGAGATAACTCATGGTTCATGTCCACAGTTTAGGCGACTGATGAGTCACACGGCAAATAGGTTTACTTTGGGACACTACATTGACCAAAAGCGGTTTTGTTTCCAATCAAATGGAAAAACTAGACTATTTTAAAAAGTCTATATCAGTGAATGATGTTTCCCAATGAGGTAACTAGAACTGAAAAGATCCAAGGGCCACGTTCTACAAAATTTTCCAGACCGGATGCTTAGTCATGTAACTGCAGGAGAAATACTTGAGTTTCAGTCATGCTAAGCATCTGAAACTATTATTGTCCTGACACCTAAATATTGGCCTTTTATCATTTAGTACAGAGATGTAGCTCAGATCTGGAGACAAGACTTTTGCTTGGGAAACATACATCTAACACGCTTGTAAGTAAAGCAGTAGATCTAAAAAAATTAACAGATAAAATACTTAGTTTTTAACAGATGGGAATAATGAAGTCAAGGGAATTACCTGAGGTATGAATTGGCTTACGGTATTCTAAAATATTGAAAGAAATGCAGTAACTCTGTCATTCGCCCCAAATACCTGCTCTGAGGTTAATTCAACCTTGGCCATGCCTACTGTTGCATGGTCTGTCAGACTGTCAGTTGACAAACATGGCCACAGTTCTCCCCTGATATAATATCTTTAAAATAGAAAAAAAAGAAGACCCGGGGAACTACAGGCCAGTCAGTCTCATATCTGTGCCCAGCAAGATCATGGAGCAGATCCTCCTGGAAACTCTGCTAAGGCACATGGAAAATAAGGAGGTGATCGGTGACAGCCAACATGGCTTCACCAAAGGCAAACTGTGCCTGACAAATTTGGTGGCCTTCTATGACGGGGTTACAGTGTTGGTGGATAAGGGAAAAGTAACTGAAACCATCTACCTGGACTTGTGCAAGGCATTTGACACTGTCCTGCACGGTATCCTTGTCTCTAAATTGGAGAGGCATGGGTTTGACCAATGGACCACTCAGTGGATAAGGAATTGGCTGACAGTCGCACTCAAGAGTTGCAGTCAACAGTTCAATGTCCAAGTGGACACCAGTGACGAGTGGTGTTCCTCAGGGGTCAGTACTGGGACCGGTGCTGCTTAACATCTTTGTTGGTGACATGGGCAGTGGGACTGAGACCACGCACCCCCAGCAAGTTTGCTGACTTTTCAACAAGTTTGCAGAATTTTCCAGCCGGCTGCTATTTAGGGAATTCAGTAATATGGGTCCCAATGCAACAATGCAGTAAGCAACCAAACAGAAGGAACATTATCTGTATCAGTCAAGGAATGGTAAAGGACAGCACTACACTCTGTTGGTAAGTTGTTTATCTCCGTTTCACATGTCATTTCTAACAACTGTTCCTGGTGGGACTAAGTGCCAACATGCTTAAGATCATGGGACTAAGTTCAGAGAATCACAGAGTTCGCCTAGGTGCCAAACTTTACAGCACAGTTCAAAAAATTATGGAATAGTCTGCCAGACTATTTGTCCCCTTTGTTGTAAGGGCTGTAACTGTAAAACCAAGGATTTAATATGCCAAATGTCAGTATCGCAGGCAACGCCGTTCAATGTCAGTTTATCGGAAACAATCCTCACGCTTTTGGCTTCGCCTGTGTATCAGGTACGCACCGAGGGTTCCCAAGGCTTGGGAAACGGGATGGGACATCACCAGGTTTTTACGAGACCGATGGGGCTTCATTCCCACACGGATAACGAAGGATCCCGGGATGCTTTTAACACAGCCTCGGCGGTGAAACGGTGACGGATCTTGAGGCCAGCTCCAGCCTTGACGGCCTGGAGGCAAGCCAGGCGTGGCTGGCAGCCCTTCCTTCCTCCTTCCCCCGGATCAGGGCCGCCCCTCGGCCACCCCGGGGAGGGAAGCGGCGGCGGCGGGGTGGGCCCGGCCGGGCCCGGGCGGCGGCGGCGGACAGCCCGGCGGGGCGGGGACTGCCGGGGGCCTCTGTCTTCCCCACCCCTTCCCCGCTTCTCGCGAGGCTTCTGCCGGCACCCCCGGGGGGCTGCGTCCGCCGGTAACCGGGGCGGAGCGGCGGCCACGGCCATGGCCGCCCTGCGCAGCCTCCTGCGCTGGCGCCGCCGTTTGGGACCCCCGCCCGGCGCCCCCCCGGCGCGGCGGCTGTGGGCCGGCGGCGGGGCCGGGCCGGCGGGGCTGAGGCGGTGGTGGTGGCGGCGGGAGCTGGGCTGGGCGGCGGGGGGTGCCCTGGCCGGCTACCTGGGGTACCGGCTGTCGGAGCGGCGGCGGGAGCCCCCCCGGGAGTCGGCAGCCGCCGAGGCGGGCGGGGCCCGGGTGCTGCTCCCCATCCCGGTGGCGGCCGCGGCCAAGGAGACGGTAGGTGTGTGCGCTCCCGCCTCAGGGCCCGGCGGCCTCTCGCCTGTGAGGAGGCGGCGGGCATGGCGGGAGGGACGGCGCTGCCCCCCCTTTTGGCTGCCGAGGCGGCGGCCGAGCCGGTCCCCCGGGCAGAGGTGGCCCTGGGCCGGGAGGCGAGGGGCGGGCAGGGACCCCGGGAGGGCAGGGCAGGGCAGGGGGTTGTTGGCCGCCATCGAGAGGAGAGCGGCGGGGTCGCTATCACCGCGCCTCCAAACATAAACTGTGCGCGTCTGGAGCTGGTCTAATCGCTTCTTTCCTTCATAGAAAATACCATTTTTTTGTGCAGATGGAGCCGCTGTTGATAGTGCAAAAGCTGTGTTTGTCTTCTTTAAATTTAGGATAGTTGTCTCTTTAATATAACGTTTTCTGTGGAGTGGAGGGTTTGTGCAGCGCTTCGTAAGAAGGGGTAGGGTAGGTAACGCCTCAGCCGCAGTAATTCAGGGAAAACGTTGGTTGACTAGCAAAAACGTGTGGTATTTTACATGGGTAACAAGAAACAGGTGACACGAACCTGGAAAACGAAGCTCCCTATGATGGGGAGAAACTCCACACCATGCTGCGTGTAACGTATGGTAATGACAGGATTTTTTTCATTAAAAAATTAGGTATTTTTAAAAATGTCAAGAGCCGCAATTAGGCGGTTTGTCAGTAGGGTGTCGCGAGGACTGGAAATCAGTGGTGCAAACGTCCTGCTTTCTGTACGTCAGGTTTATCTTTTGATACATTTGGGAAGAGCGTCTACGTTTTTGCAGTGGAGGCTTAAATGTGAATGTTGTTGGCCCTTTTGCCCTTAGTTGTTAGCAGAAAGGCAGATTCTGTTGGCAGCATCCTTTACGAAGGGAAGTTGAGCCAGGTGGTTTTGATTATTCATGTACTCATATGTCTTGAGTGTGTTGCTGTGGCACAGAGGACCAGAGACAGACTCTTTCAGCCTAAAGATTTGACAGAACTTTACATAGTTTTACTTATCCGGTCTTAATTCTCAGTCTTCTTTCGAGGGAAGTATGGCTGCTGCACCCTTGGAAAGTCAATAAATTTAGTGTGATGTATAACTCTGAGTTGTCACACACATAGCTATAAAAGCGTTGAGGTTATAAAGTCGGAATTAAGGTTATATTTGAATAAATGTTAAATAAAAAAATTATAAAATGTGTCTTCTATGTATACACAGACTATTTTTTCAAAGACAAACACCAGGGGAAGAGAGGGAAAGAAAAAAATTAACATGCTTGTTTTTATGCTCCCTTGTGGAAATAGGCCCTAATTAATTCGGTTTTCCATTTGTATGGCAGAAAATTTGAAAGATTAACTTGAAATATGTCAGTTTGTGTGGCCAGACTAAACGCGCAGACTGACATCTCGGAACACTAGCTTTGTATTGCAATTATTTTTTTTATTTTGAACGAGTGGTCTCATTGATTTCAAATTGTAGATCTAAATGTTCAGCATTCCTGAGAAAAATATCCTTTCAGTTGAAGCCCCTCAAAAATGAGGATCAAATAGCTGTGGAATTTTTGGTCTGAGGTCGTAGGTTCCCATGCTTTTTTAGTACTGACTGTTGTGCTGCAGAAGGGCTTGTGTGACAACGGGGAGAGACTGTAGTTTGATCCCGGATCTAGCTGGTGAACCACCAAGAGTAGTTCGGCCATGAGCTCCATCTGCGATGTATGCTCCATTTATGATTGCCCTCTAGACCTGTGATGAGCACCGATTCTTTCATTACAGGTTTTTAAAACACCTCCAGAGGTGTCTTCTGGGGGGAAGGGGGGGACGCAGGGAGAAGGATGCAAATACCGGGTTCAAAGTGCATTGAATGGTATTCATGGTATTTGCAACAGTATTGTATTTATCCTTTATTAGGAGGCTGAATTCATATTGCCCGAATGACAATAACTTTTTTAATTTCTCATTTTAAGTGCTGAGCTTAACAAACTTAATAGTGTTTAGCAGTTTAAGAAGCATAGTAACGTTTGAAGTAGAAAATTCTGTCATGAAAAGTCACGTAAGTGTCAGTGTTACCAGGATCAAGGTTGGAGCTCTTGGATCTGCTGCACAATGTGTTTGGAGCAATGGCTGGAGAATGATAACCTCCAGCTTCTGTATAGATGAGTTTGATGAAAATGTGATGCACATTTTGCTATGAGATTTTTATGATTCCGTCATGTACTCACCAACAAAGAATGAAGCTCAAGTGTCTTGGGATTCTCTCCAGCTGCTTTTGGAAGGTCAAGGAGGAGTCAAAGACATTTCTGTTTTATTCATGACACACAAAGTCTGACACTGTTTTCTGGGGCTTTTTGGGTTTGCCCTTCCTCCACTTTCCTGTTTCCGTAGCCCCCCATTTCATTTCCAACTCAGTCTGCTTTTCATTCCACCAAGGCAAATCATCCTCATCCAACTTTTTTTTGTTTTTTTCTCCTTCCATCCATACTTCATCCTAGTATTTCCATTTGCATGATTTTTCCTTAATCTTCCCTCCGGCAGGATGCTACTTACTGGATTATTGGAAGCAAGAAGCAAGTGGTTGGTGTCTCTGCTCTCAATGTCTTGCTGTAGAGATGTACCGCAGCTGGCAGAAGCAGTTACGCTGAATGTTTCTTACATCACCCCTGGGGCTCTGGCCTGGAATGACCATATAGCAGGTTGAAATTTTGGGGGACTTAGCTAAGAAAATGAGTATTTTTGGGTGAAGATTTGCATAGGCTCATAATTTATTTCCTTCTTAACAGAGCAACCAGTAAAAAAAACCTAGTCAGTCCTGACACTAAAGTGACCAGCTCTTGCAAAACCTGAAATCCTTTCCTTTAAAACGTGGAATTGCTGGAGGTTCTTAAAATTTTAAAAATGTTCTAATGCAGGCAAAACAAAATCTATCTCCTCCCATAGTTTTTGATTCCATTCAAAAAAATCTATTGTGAAACATTAATTGATGATGGATAATTTCATTTTTAATGTTTAACGCCCAGTAAGTTTATAACTGAAAACAGTACCACAATGTAAAATATTCGCATATCCAAAGTCTTCATGAGTGTTCAAGGTGGTGATGGCTGTCTCATCCATATTGGTGGGGTTTGACCCTGGCCAGCAGCCACCACACAGCCCCACACAGCCACTCACCCACCTCCCACCCTGCAGTAGTGAGAAAACCTGTGAGTTGAGATAAAGACAGTTCAATAAGTAAAGGAAGTGCTGTGTGAGCAAGCAAAGCAAAAAGAGGAATTTGTTTCCTGCTTCCCATGGGCAGGCAGGTGTTCAGCCGTCTCCAGGAAAGCTGGGCTCCATCATGCATAATCATAGAATTGCTGAGGTTGGAAGGGACCTTTAGGATCATAGAGTCCAACCTTTAGCCTACCCTGACAAAAGCCACTTCTAAACCATGTCCCTAAGTGCCCCATCTACCCTTTTTTTAAACACCTCCAGGGATGGTGAATCCACCACCTCCCTGGGCAGCCTATTCCAATGTTTAATAACCCTTTCAGTGAAAAAATGTTTCCTAATATCTAATCTAAACCTCCCCTGACGTTAACTTGAACCCGTTTCCTCTCGTCCTATCACTTGTCACCAGGGAGAAGAGGTCAGCCCCCATCTCTCTACAACCTCCTTTCAGGTAGTTGTAGAGGGTGATAAGGTCTCCCCTCAGCCTCCTCTTCTCCAGGCTAAACAACCCCAGCTCCCTCAGTCGTTCTTCATAAGGTTTGTCCTCCAGACCCCTCACCAGCTTTGTAGCCCTTCTCTGGACACGCTCCAACACCTCAATGTCCCTCTTGTAGCGAGGGGCCCAAAACTGAACGCAGTACTCGAGGTGGGGCCTCACCAGTGCCGAGTACAGGGGGATGGTCACTTCCCTCGTCTGGCTCACCACACTATTCCTGATACAGGCTAGGATGCTGTTGGCCTTCTTGGCCACCTGGGCACACTGCTGGCTCATATTCAGCCGGCTGTCCACCAACACCCCCAGGTCCTTTTCTGCCGGGCTGCTTTCGAGCCACTCTGCCCTAATCCTGTAGCGCTGCATGGGGTTGTTGTGACCCAAGTGCAGGACCCGGCACTTGGCCTTGTTGACCCTCATACCATTGGTCTCAGCCCATCGGTCCAGCCTGTCCAGATCCCTCTGCAGAGCCAACCTACCCTCAAGCAGATCAACACGCCCGCCCAGCTTAGTGTCATCTGCAAACTTACTGAGGGTGCATTCGATCCCTTCATCCAGATCATTGATAAAGATATTAAAGAGAACCGGCCCCAGCACCGAGCCCTGGGGGACACCACTTGTGACCGGACACCAACTGGATTTAACTCCATTTACCACCACTCTCTGGGCACGGCCATCCAGCCAGTTTTTTACCCAGCGAAGAGTACACCTGTCCAGGCCATGAGCAGCCACTTTCTCCAGGAGAATGCTGTGGGAAACAGTGTCAAAAGCTTTGCAAAAATCCAAGTAGATAACATCCACAGCTTTTCCCTCATCCACTAAGTGGGTCACCTTATCATAGAAGGATATTAGGTTTGATAGGCATGACCTGCCCTTCACGAACCCATGCTGACTGGGCCTGATCACCCTGTTCTCCTGCATGTGCCGTGTAATGGCACTGAGGAGGATCTGTTCCATGACCTTCCCAGGCACCGAGGTCAGACTGACTGGCCTGTAGTTCCCCGTGGTGACTCTGGGAGACAAACACCTTAAGTCCAAATGTCCCCCCTTTCCTCCTTCTTCCCCAAAGCTTTTATCACTGATCTTGATGTCACATGGCATGGAATATACCTGTGGTGAGTTGGGGTCAGCTGTCCCAGCTAAGTCCCCTCTCAGCTTCTTGTGCCCCCCCAGCTCACTCGCTGGTGGGGTGGTGAGAGGAGCAGAAAAGGCCTTGACCCCGTGTAAGCGCTGCTCGGCAGGAGCTAAACCATCCCGGTGTTATCAGCGCTGTTTTGGTCACAAATCCAAAATCTAGCACCATACCCGCTACAGTGAAGAAAGTTAACTATCCCAGCCAAAACCAGTACACATATCTAGTCTTGAATTCCCACATCTTCCTTTTTTCTCAGGATGAATTTTTGTAAAAGTAATAAGCAGACTGGCCTTGTTTCATCTAGGCAGCTCCAGCAGACAGCAGAATATGTTTCTGATCCTCCTAAATATGAAATAAAGGGGGGGTTAACCTAGTTTATATCTTGTCTTACAAAGAACAACTTTCTTCTTGCAGGTCGCCTGCTTCCAGACGATGTTCATATGGCCTTTGAAAGTGTCCTGAGAGTTGTGCTGGGCCCAGTTAGTGTCTCTACAGGTCACTTCAGATTCTGTCACTGAATCCAAATAATGCTTGGCAGTAGTGGTGGAATACTTAAGTTGTTATCATATCTACCTTGATAATTAGTTGCTTTGTCCTCTACTGGCATCTAGTATTTACTGATGCTCTAGCGTTTATGGAACCAATAAATTTTAAAAGGGCTTTTAGATTCCAGGACCAACACTGATGATTACACAGATGTTGATGGGATACTTTCCCATTCTTGGCCAGTTGAGAAATGTGGTACATCATTTGAGAATAACTTGAAAAAAACTACGTTTGAGTCTCCTAGAGAAACAGAGTGTCAGAATGGTTTGCAGATGTTTCTCCCTGTTTTGTGAAACTCTTACAGTACGAAACCTGATGAGCAACAGATTTGTGAATTCATGTACAGCTGAATAAGGAGCTGCTGTTTGTTACAAGTCAAGTAAGCGATGGTATGTGTCGCCAAGGTGGGGGCAGTGGTGTGGCAAACTTTTTGGACAGATCTCTTGTGGTCACTACAAAAAAATACTTGCTTGACTAAGCATATTATTGGAGGTGTTCTGGTAGAGAGGAATGTGTGCTACAGGAGCAGCGTGAACCTAAGCTCCCTACAGGATTCCCTTTTTCCCAGGTGCTTTCTGAGAATAATTCCAGTCCTGAGGCCCAGGGGTTTACGTGTGATTACCTAGAGCAAAATCTTGGGCACTATAATAAAGCAACAGTTTTAATTCCAGGGCTGCTGCCATATAAACATTTCAGAACCAAAGTAAAATTTGTCACTCAGGGCTGCTGATTTTGTGTCTGAAGGTGTTGGTGAAGACTAGGAGAGCTCTACTACCGGACAGCTCCTTTAAAGTCTACGAGATGCTTATGCAGAGCAGGAAGCTCTTTGGAAGAAATATTATTTTGGTACAGATTCTCTGTACTGACAACTGAGAACACTACTGAGCGAAGAAGAGCCCTTTACCTTGTTGTATTTACCTTGTTGGAACACCTGTGTGTCATGTTTTTTTCAGATAAATATAACAATTTTAGAAAAACATAATCCAGTGTCAGAATTACCAAGAGGAATTAATATTTGTCTTCTAGTTCCTTGCTTCCATGTTCCTCACTGCAAAAATTCCAGTGTCATTTGTAAAGATTATTAAAGCATCTTGGAAATAGCGCTGATGCCTTTTTGCGCTCCAAGGAGATCACTTCTAGAACCATGTTGTCATTGTGTAAAGGTAGTGAATCCCAGGTCTCTATTTTTACGAAATTTTCTCTGAGAATCGCTTCCTTCAGAGGTGATTTACGAATGAAAAGGGGGGTAGGGAGAGACAGACACAGAATATGTACTGTCACATTTCTTGAAGGCACGCTCATTTCCAGGAGAAGAAAGCTGCATACTTTAGATGTTTCCAGAGGTTTTTTTCCTAGTACCTCAGCAGTACTGTCAAACTCTCCCTTTGTGAAAATACTCAAAAGGTCAAGTTTATTTGTAGCAGCACATTTCTAAGTGGATTACATCATGTACTTCCATCTCTGTGAAACGAAGAGCAAGACTTTAACTCCAAAAAGTAAGGCAAACTCCCCGAGGGAGGAGACTCTCCTGCCTGCTCAAAGAGGATGCCATTCCAAGGGGTACATAAAGGATCATTTTTACAAGAACTGCTTTTAGCTAACCTTTTTTCATAAGCATTGTGCATTTCATGTCATAGGTCGATCGGCAAATGCAGGGAGATGATTTTGCTCTTTGGCTGTTGACATCTGAAGCTTCTCGCTGTCATCATCCTGAGATGGATCCTGTTTCCTAGGCAGCTGTAGTGAGAGCCATGCTGAAGGGAGAGGAAGATTTACCTCTCAGCGTTAATTCTGTGTTCCTCGAGGTGTTAAAAAAGGATGATGAATGATTGAGACAGATCCAGCTACGAGTATGTTTTAGTCTTGCACGCAGTGAAGCGTGTGGACTTGTACAGCAGGACATACTGACTGAAGCTTCTTGAAGAACTGTTCCAAGTTAAGTAACTTCCATGTGAAACTAATGTGAAAAGGACTGTTGGAGAATATTTTAGCGTAATACTTATTTTGGAGGATTTCTGGAATAGCTGTGCTTACAGATAAACATTGTTACCCCAAGGATTTCCTGTAACAGAATTGTATTTGAACAGGGCCCTTTTTACAGCATTTTAAACGCATTCCAGCTTCCTATGCTTGTAAATATTTTAATATAATAATGTCCTTATCTCAGTGAAGCGAGATCAGCTAACAGAATTGTTGGCTGTACTACATCTAAGTAGTCTGCGAGAAACATAACTTCAGTAAGCATCAAAACAGTTTTGTCTACTTTGGGATTTTCCCACACTAGGAACTTGACGTTTAACCTTTTGGCCACCCAGCATGAAAACAAAATTGTGCTACTTTTATCTACATGGGAGCATATTAAATAAGCCTGAAGTCAAATATAAACGAAGGAAGTAAGGAACAGCATTGCTTTGAAAACCTTTTTATTTTAATAATTTGCACAGATTCTCATTGATGGAAGACAGATTACTTTGCAAGCAAAAATTCAAAGAAACTTGCTCACTTGAAATAAATTAGTTAAAGATTAAACTACTGTAACAGAACATATTTTTGACTGCAAGCAAAAGGTACTTTTAGTAGTAAATGTTGGCTTCTTTAGCTAAAATAGTCTCACCTTTATCTCAGTTGGAAAAAGCAAGAGAACACTGATTTGACTTGGAACACAGCAAAGTTGTGGGTTTTTTACGTGATGCTGTTGAAGCTTTTTGCTTCGTATGTGCACACACAGCAAATATATTTTTACCTATTTGTTTTGTAACATATTTTGCAGTATTTGTAGATATCCTCAGAATCTGGGAGTTGAAGTATTGTTCAGGGTTTTGGTAATGGATTATTGTGGATTACTTCTGCAGAACTTTATGAGCTTGTAGGCATCGGTTTCTCTAATTTTCAAGTGAAAAATCCTGTATCTGGCATTTAAGCATCTCTCTATGGGAAAATTAGATCTTTTGCCACAGAATAAAACTTCTGAATTACTGACTTAATGTAATATGAAACTGACACTTGGCAAAGAACATTTCTTTTGTGTTTTTTAATAGAAAGGGTAATGATGTCATGTTTTATCTTCTGCACTTTACTTCCGCTGAACCTGAGCCATATCATTGCCATTTATTGATATTTTGAGATAGTTTGGCGTCATAACTACTGCAAAATGTTAGTTAATGTAATGTCACTCTGTGAGCTCATGTCCTGTGTGAGGCCATCTTACAGCAATGTAGAGTTATTGCATGGATTTCACAATGGAAGGCCATAGAGGTTAATTCGTGTTTTACCAAATTCAGACAGAATATATCTCTTAAAATAAGAGAGCCAGTAAGACAAACATGGGGCCAGAAAGGGAGAATTGCCCATGCTTCAAGGAAGTTCGAGTCATACGTGGAAACCTTTGATGAGAGCAGCAGACTTTCAGGGCATTTTGACTCGTCTCCGCCGATAGATACAGTACATGAAAGATGAACCCAAAATGGGAATAAGTTTTGGACACTAATTTTGCTTGGTAGAAAGCCTAGATCATCTTCACTCAAGTTTTTGCTGTGAATAGAGGAAGAAAATTCAGGGGGGTGTCCTGGTTTGGGGTAAAACAGAACCAATTTCTTTTTTGGTAATTTTACTTTACAGTTAAGTTTCTTCTAACTAACTGCACTCTCTTAAAAATATGCTGTTATTTTCAGAGGAAAACCTTCTTTGCTTTGAGGGTGCCGGAGCACTGGAAGAGGCTGCCCAGAGAGGTGGTGGAGTCTCCTTCTCTGGAGACATTCAAAACCTGCCTGGATGCGTTCCTGCCCACCCTGCTCTGGGTGACCCTGCTCTGGCAGGGGGTTGGACTGGATGATCTCCAGAGGTCCCTTCCAACCACAGCCATTCTGTGAAATTGTGGCTACCAGCTAGATTCTTGGTTTCATCTGTGGGGCTTTTTTTTCCCCGAAAAAATGTTCTCTGTACATGTGCAGGTAAACCAGAGCTAACCTGCTATGCCTAAAATTAAGATAATACTGCTGTTGGGAGATTTGTGACGTTCTGCTTGAAGGAAATGGCCGTGTCCGGTTTTTAAAAGGCAGAGAACCATAACATGATACAAGCTCATAGTAATTAGTAGGCAGGATTGCCAAAAGGATTAGTAAACAGAAGCATTAAAAAAAAAAAATCTCCCCTCTTTTGTTTGTCAAAGAGATGTACTTTCATGAGAGTTTTTGAAGATTGTTGATAATTACAGAGAGATTTAGTCTGGATAAGCTCTTGAAACTTCAAATAGAAATTGGAATCCTATTGAATCCCGTTCACTCCTTCAGCAGCAGTACCTTCCCTCAGGTATTCAGCATCTAATTTCTGTGTCTTGTTCATTTGTCCATTGGATTTGACACTGATGCTGCTACAATAAGATTGCCTAACCTGGGCATAAATATGAAATAAATCAATTGAGAGCAATTGGTGTCACTAAGATGCTCATACTTGCCTCACTGGATTATAGTCTGCTAATGGCGGGGAAAACGGGAGACGTTTTATGTGTTGAGGCATAAATAAATGCCTGAAGGGGTGCAAATTGAGGTTTAGAATACTTTGGAATGGTGTGGTGTTTATTAGCATATTGATTAGTTCTTAATAATTAAAGCTTTTATGCAGGAGACTTAAAGTTGCTGTATGTTACATAGATTGATGAGCAGTAATAGAAGGAGGAAAGCTCTGAACAGGAAATTTGGACAAAAAATAGTATCATTCCCAAAGATGGTTTTATTTGTCAGTTTGCTAAGGTGTATGCCTGGAGTCTTCTGCAGCCAAACCTTGCTTTTAGTTGGATATTTAGTGTATGGACCAGTGCTGTAACACACGTTAAGCCCTGTATACATTTGTTAGAATTCACGTTGGATCAATAATAGAAACAACTTGTTTTGATTCTTTCAGATAAACCCCAAAAGTTCAAAATAAAGTGGTACTTTTATTCCTTATAATAGTTATGCTTAAGTCTGCAGTTTTCCCATCACTTTAACTTGAAGTAGGTGGAGCTTTGCTGCTGGAACAGGTGATATTTTCTTTTCCATAAGCTGCGTGTTCCCATGGCCTGTGTTTTAAAACAAGTAACTGTTCTCGTGGGGTAGATCCAGGCATTTATCTGGCTAAAAAATAACACCACCAAAACAAAAAGTTCTCAGTCAGACCAGTTCCCTTATCCAGTTTTACGCTGGGAAAAATGAACATAAAGTGCCGGAACAAGGGCATGCAGGGTATGGAGCCTTGAGGGAGGTGCGGCTCTTTTTTGGTGGCAGGCTGTGTTCCTGTCATGTTACAATGACTTTGAGCCAGAGGGTGATATATTGCCGTGGTTGGAGGAAACTGTAGATTGCCTAAAATGAGGCAGAAATTAAGGTTTTGCAGACCTAAGTACTGGCATGAGTTAAGTTTAAGCATGTCTTGAAAATTCCATGTTTGCAGTGTGTTATTTTGTACTTATAGTAGCATAGAGTACTTAAGATAATGTTGAAATATGTGTCTGAGAATTTAGCAAATGCTTTTCTGAGTGTCTCAAGCGAAATATTAAGCAGTAGTACCTGAGATAGCGGGAATTTCTTGAGAGCGCAAAGAATCTCAACATGCTCTCCAAGTACTAACAATGGTCAAAACTGAGATGATATTTCATGAGTGATACATTATCTCGAGATTCTCCTGATTATGTATGATCAATTATGACTGATTACAATAGATTACACATACTGCATGTGTAATATGGCCTTGAAGCAGTCTCTTTTCTGAAAACTGACTTTGCAGAAATACTGCTTTATTACCTGCATGTATTCAAAAGCATGTTTTTAATAGTGGTAAAATAATATATGTATCAAAAATCAGATAGATTATTAAACTTCAAATATAGGGGTAATCAGTTACGTCTCTACAAGTGCTACTAAAACAACTGAGTCGTGTAAATCCCACATGAAGGCATAGCTTGAATGCTACTGGGCTGCTGAAGGATCAGTAGGACCATAATATTATACAGAAATATTTTGGCTTGCATGTGGGTATGTCAGAAGAGAATTCATCTTTTTTCTGTCATTCTAGGTGAGTTTATAGGTCTTGCTGTTAGATTTTATCTTTTTCTCCCCATATTTAATTTGGTAATCATTTGAAAATCATAAAAGACCACAGAGACCAGGTTTAAAGCTGCTTCTCAGGCAGAAGTGCAAAATATTTGTATGTAGAGCAGTCTATTGAAAATTAAATGATTGTATAAGCATTTCCATTACTCTTACTTTCTATGACAGTTTTTTTTTAATTGAAATGAAACGTGTCATATACAATAGGAGCAGTAATTTCAGAAAGACTAGAGACAGCAGAAAGAGAACTGTGCGGTCAGCAGTCGTTTTTGCTTCTACAAGGCTGGTTAAAATGTCCTAGATAAAGTATCAAAGTACTAAAACTTACATACATAAAATCAAGAAATTGACTCTTCTCTTACCTTGTGATTGCAAATGTGATTTTGTTTTGTTTTGTTTTCCAAATAGGAAGTGTTTGACCTTTTCTAGACACATTTATTTTTGATGTGTCTATTTTACAAACATAACTTAATCTTTTAGTTACAACCGAGGCCATAAAATCTTGTTTCACTGCAGTAGTCTTACTAATGTTTTATTTTTTTAAAGACATTGTTTGGAAAACAGAAGGAAAGTGAGCCCAGAGTTTTGACTGCCCAATATAAATGTGCCTTTGCTTCTAAATGCTGAAATCTGAAACCTATTCTTAGAAAGGTTTTGGAAAACCAATTTCCATTTGTAGTTGAGGACTGTTACCTCTTAGCAGACAGCAACTGCCAACATCTCCCAACTTCTCCTTGTGTTTAGATGCCTCTCTGAAAAACAAAATGTATTAGGCTGTGGTTTTTTTATTAGTTGTTAAAAGAAAACATAGGCATTAGTTAAACCATGTGCTACTTGTTGCCTTTCCTTAGTTTGACACCTGAAGAATTTTAGGGATAATGTATGACATGACAAGAGTAGTGAGGACAGTGGCAGCTTAGGATATTTCATTGATAAGATGTTGCATTCCTCTTTAATATACTGGGAGAAGTTAGCTGTATCATTGCTCTTCCTTTTTTGAAACAGGTTGGGTTTGGTTTTGTCATCTCTGAAAAAACGTTCCAGGTACTTAGATTTTTTTAAAGATACTGATTCCACAGAGGAGCTTGCCTTATTATGGGCTAAAACAAATTTTCAGATAGCAGTAGCATATTTTCAGTTAAAAGATTTGACAGTGCTACACAAAGATGGAATAATTTAGAACACTTAGAGTTCTCGTACTACTAAGTTTACGTGTAAGTCAGCTAGATGGTAAATATACCGGAAACTCCTGACATCTGTAAACTCTCATCAGATGTGAACTTAATGCCATATAGTGTTTCTATAACTCTGGAGGAATAATTGTCCTCTTTTCTTCTTCTGTTCCCCCAAGTATGGTAGCTTTAATTGCATTGGATACTTAAAATAACAGATTTACACTGGAGTATATTATGGGGTTTTTTTGCCTATTATTGTCAACAGTTGTGCTCTGCGCTAAGAAACAATATAAAAAAGAAGTGTTATTCCATTTTCTTCTGGAAATGTCAGACAACTGAAATGATTTTTTTCAGAGTTGTTTAAAGTCTGACTGCTGGAGTTACATGGACTTCCGTGAGTTAAAGTTGCCCCTTTTTCTATGATTCAAGAGGCTAAGTTCTCTTGGGTTTTCCTTCCTTTTTTTTTTTTTTCTTTTTTTTTTTTCCCCCTAAGCTTGGGTAGGGTCAACACTTTCGGTGCATAAAGATTTATTGCTAAAATTGTAGAAGGCTGAAAAGGATAGAAAAACATTTGGATGCATTTGACTTTACAAATCATTACTTTTACATTTACGGTTTCTTTATGGTGAACGGCAGTGGCAATTGTAAACCAAAACCTTTCTGATACATTAAAATTGTTTCCTTCTGTCTTTGAAGGTTACAGAAAACAGATCAGACCTTGAAGATTTACACCTTTATGCAACTCCTCGGGAGCAACGGTTTCGTAGGTTTGCCAGTTTAGAATTTGAAGGACAGCTATATATGACTCCATATGACTTCATTCAGGCTGTCACAAGTGATGAACCCAAACGTAAGCAGGAGTTTTATATTGATAAGATTGCTAGGGAAAATGCCAGTGGTGTGTGTTATTTTCCCATTTGCTGTTTCTGATTGTGGTCAAAAGGTACTGCATCTTCCAGAATTTTATTTTTAATGGTATCCAATAGCATACAATCGGCATCCTGATTGTTGTTAGACTGTAAACATCTGTATACTAGACATTAGTTAAATGTTCTTGTTGTAGAGGTCACAAACAGCTCAACAGGCATGAAAGACAAGAAATTCATTTGTTCCATTTGCATTGACGCAGTTACAGTTATGGTTTCTTTCTGAGCAGGCCAGTATTGCTGTAGAACTCTTATCTCCTCCTCTGTATAGTTTCTGTGTAAATAGGCAGGCACGATACGAGTTCTCTGAATAATTTAGCATAACATTGTTTTGCAGTTCTTGCCATCTTAAAGTGTCATCTGCTATCGCGTTGGGGTTTTTTTCCCTTACAGAGATTTTATAACCATATCACAGCTTTCTAAACAACATGCTTTGAGTAAGATTTTCAGACCCCCAGGGGATCCACTTTCTACACTTAGAACTTGTCAGAGTTAGCACTACGTGTTAATTAAATTATTGAAAAATAAACTATCAACTTTAGTTCACTTATTGTAAAATTTTTGCTTTAAGTATCAAAGAGTGACTAAATAGTAAGGTGATCCATTTCTGATCTAGTTTGATTTCCTAGCCCTGAGGCTTGCAGTGCATTGGTAGCAGCACACAACTTCTGGGGAAAGTGAATATCTTTGCTCAGGTGTGACATGTATAATAACTCACCTTAGGTCTTTCTTTCTAAACTCTACACCACAAAGCCAGTATAGAGAACAGCCAAAAGCAGCTAAAATAGTCAGAGGAGAGCTTAAAGCTCTGTGCAGATGTTAGATTTTCCCCGCTTTGTTCTCTTAACAGTAATGAAATGAGGAAAGAATTAATCCGTGGCACATCAGCGATCAAAACTTCTATAACTTTTGAATAAAGATATAATCTCATTGTAACAGGGAAGACAGAAGATAAAGCTTAGACGGTGAAAACTTGCAATACTTTGAAACTCTTACCAGAAAGCAAATCTTCATTCTCTTTTTTTTAGCTCTGCAGTTAAAAGAGAGGAAGCAGATTCCTTATCACAGAAGTTAATACAAATACACATCAGCGCTTTATATTTTATATCTACTTCCTCTGCGCAGATCCCCAAGTCTTCCTTTTTTTGTTATTGTGGAATTGGGTTTCACCATGTATGGTCATGAAGCATTTGTGCCATATACTGGACATTAGTTAAATATTTTAACTCCATTTTATGACAGTTTGAATGGTTTGACCACACTTTATGTAGGGTTTGCTATTAAGATTTTTCCATGCTAATGAAATTTATGCTTCCTTCTCTCTCACAGCAAGTGTTCAGATTTTAAAAACCAAACCAAAACGCTCTCAAGGACGTTCTGTTCATCTCGTGCCAAAGGAGAGGAGATCTGGAGTTGAGCAGTCAGGCACCCTTACGAGTTCAGTGTAGGAAACCTTGTTTGTAGCAAAATCCTTCCTGTGTGTCCAGTTCATCTCTGAGACCAAAAGCAAAATGAACCTGGATGTCCTTTAGTTCTGTAGATGAATATCAGAGATTACATGACTGAGGTTAGCGTAAGAGGCTGTAACTAAGCAGAAGTAGATGACATCATTATGGTGGAAGTCATATTTGTGACATTTGGACAGAAGGCTGACAAGTAGGAAGTAATAGATGAAGTAGATGAGCCGCAGGTATTACCACTTCCAGTTTCTCATCTCTGACTGGGTTAATTTTAACCTTTCTACTGCAGCTTTGTCAAAATACCGCTTTGTTGGTTTGGGCAAGTCCTAATTTTCTGTCTTGCTCTATTGAAAATAGCAAGTTTAAGGAAAGTATTTTTCTGAATAAACTAATACATTCTAAAAATCTTATTTGGTATTTTTGGATCATTTTGTGAGTTGCAAGTTGTAAATAATTGGGTCCATTCAGGCTGACATACTAGAGCACCTAAATTTATGACGGAATCACGGAATCTTCAGAGTTGGAAGGGACCTCTAGAGATCATCTAGTCCAACTCCCCTGCTAGAGCAGGATTACCTAAAGCACATAAATTTTGCAGAAAAAAAAAAAAAGAACAGGCACCTGTGGTTTTTTTTATGGATGAAGACTAGAAAGGTCTTGAGTTTGGTCAAAAAGTAAAACTAGCCTTTGAAGAGAAAGAATAGTAGCTCTTTACATCTGCTTTATAGAAAAGCTAATAATGCTAGACCTGAATGAGATTTGTGATGGAGTGAATGCATCTATTGTGATTGATTTACTTTGGAAATCTTGTAAACCCTACAAAAGTCAAGAGGGTGTTCACTTCCTTTTTTGATTAAACACTAACTAATATGGTAAGAGTATATTTTGTTTTATAAAATCTAACTTTTGACTCCAGGTAGTTGTTATAAAAAATAAAAGCTATAATTAACTTGCTGCTGCTGCCTTTACAGTTCAGGCTTTCATTTGGGAAAATATTATCTTTTTAACAGTCATGCTTGATACATTTTTATCATCTGAACGTATGTTTATATATTTAGAAAGCCAATTAAGAGAAGAGAAAGTATATTTTGTTCCCTTTAGCTCTAACTATAGTAATTTTAGCCTAATACTGAGCTGTAAGAAGTATGTAAATCTTCATTTGCTTGTCTAGAAAGAAAATCTATATATAATATGAGACTGGGAAATAAAGTTAGATATATTTATTACCCAAGTGTTTTTATGGTAGGCATAAACGTATATAAACTTATATGGCAAATGAGGTTGGTTTGGGGGGATTTTATTTAGTATTTTGAGACAAGATGTTAATTGACATTAAAAAATTAAGCTGAAAATTATATGAAAATCTGTTGGCTCATGTTATGATGTTGTTTGATATAACCCCACCATTGTCAGAGTGGGATTTGCAGACAGTCTTGTGCTAACCTTTACCAAGATATAAAACTAAAATTTCAATGAGTTTCTAACCATGAAGTAATGAAAGACCATAGCAAATAGCTCCTGTATCGTGATAATTATTTAATGGAGCATGAGTTCATCATGAGGAAGGGATTTCTAACACCAGCGGAGTTGGGTTAAAAGCTGTACATCTGAATTGGTCCTTTAAAGTTAGGATTTTAGGTATGTATTAAGCTAATTATTTTTTAGTAACGTAAAGAGAATTTTTTGGAACCAGGTTGAAGATTAGCTTCATGAAGTAGAGAAAATACCTATTCTTTGGCTAGAAAACACAGTATAGATGCAGTCTAATTTTTATGATACCATATTGGCATAACTGAATTCTGTGCATTCATAACTTTGTCTTTTATTGCAGGCACTAAAAAGTGGCGATCCCTTTCGAAGCAGGTGGGCAATCATTCCTGAGCTGCCTTATAACCATAGATTTTTATACAGTTACTGTCTTTCATGATGGAAACTTAGAGTCACAGGAGAAATAAGAAAGTTTTAAAATCTTCATTTAAAAAAAAAAAAGAGACCTTAATTTCTTTGGTTTTGCCACTTCAGCTGAATCCAGAGTCTCAAAGATGCTTGAGCAGCTGTGCCTGTTACGTTGGATTTACTGACTTTCTCAAGCCTCTGTCAGTTCCTTTCTCAGCCTGTATCTGACTGAGTTTCTTTAGTGTCTAAGTGTAACAGGTGTATCCAAAGCTGCCTGAAATACTTATGCCACTCTACCTTTTGTGATGTTTAAGTGCCTCATACTTTTATTCTTTTTTACATTTGTACAACTGCAAAAAGACTCTGTATCCCTGTATTTTAAGTAAGGCACATTCATATTCATGGATGAAGTTTGCCTTAGTTCAGGTTGAGTGTTTTAAAAGAACAGTTGCCTGGAGCTTGTGTGAAAATCTTACTGAAATCAAGGGGGACTTATCCTTGGCTTCAGTGAATATGAGCAGTGGTGGGTAATTTCAGCAACAAACACATTACATGTCTCTCTCCAACTCTGCAAACGCTTAGTATACATGCAGATATTGGAATAATCATGTGTGCAAAATTTATGTACGTGCTTGAGTACTTCCGAAGTCATTGTGGTAAACCGAACTGGTAGATTTGCATGCAGTTCCTTGTCTTTTATATTGATTTCTAGCAATTACTCGTAATCTGTTAACTACTTCATTAAATATTTAAATATATACTTTTATCTTTTTAAAATCTTATTTTTTAGGAACTGAATCAGATCCTTATGGAGACACCACCAGTTTGGAAAGGATCATCCAAGCTTTTCCGTAATCTTAATGAGAAAGGTGAGGGATAAGAATATATTCTCCTGAACCAGATTATCACTTATATTAATTTATGTGGCTAAAGTGATACCGTACTTTAATCTGAGTCATATGTTCAAAAAGATAAAAAGTGTTTGTTGCTTTCTACATCTTATAGCAGTTTTCTTCAGTCTCTACAGGGTTTTTTAATCATGCCATCTTACAGCTAGCCTCTTTAAGTGAATTAGTATCTTGGAGTTTGTTAAACTGATGTTTGAATGTTTCACTTTCAGTTTGTTGTAATGAAGAATGATCTGTAGGCCACAGATACATTATTCTAATAAAGGCACAACATCCCTTTACTTTTTTTAATAGGTTAAATTATGTGATTATTTTTAAAGACAGTAATGGTATCTTATATCATGGAATAAGCATTTTCTTCACAACACAAAGAGGCAGTTTCAGAAATGCTATATAACCCTTTAAATTCTGTAGATGAGGGCTTTGGTAGCTTTTAAAACTCACACTATTGGTAAAGGAAGAGCCAACAGCCACTCCGGTCTCCTCTACTTTTTTTTTTTTTTTTTATTCCTTTCTTAACTAAGCTCTATCCCTTCAAAACCAAAAAACACAGAAAAAAACCCTACGATGGTTTGTATACCATCGTATAAATGTATATTTAAAAGCTATTTATGATGAATAACACCATATTCCTCTGCTTATATTCAGAATGGCAAAGGTCTGGTGGAGTATTTTAAGTACTTTGTAAAGAAGCCATAAGTACTTGCTATAAAATAAAGACACTTCATGAATGTTTAAAATAAGCATGCCAGCAACAAAATTCCAATCAAATATGTTCGTGTAATTGATGAGTCCAATTCAAATGCAGCTCAGATTTATTAAAGGAGTAAATATGCGCCTACTGTCAGAGGAGGGTTCCAGACTTGAATCTCTAGTGCATGGAGGCGCTGGCACAGTTCTGCAGCCCGAACTCCAGAGAAGCAAAAGCTGGTACATCTTTGCCCTATATTTCCTTGTATTTCCTTGCTCTAGGCTGCTTCCTATATAGTCAGAACAGCTGACTTTTGAAATATTAATTACATAAAACTTCAGCTTCAGAATCTGTTAAATCAGTACATTATCAGTTTAAAAAACCCATATCTGGATGTTGCTTATTAAGTCTGTAATAAAATGTCTGTAACGTTGTGCAGTCCTGATTCAACAGTATCTTACTCTCAGTTTTCTGCCAGTGAAATTCTACAGAAGTTGATGGCATTAATGGGACTCAAAATTGGCATCATAAGCTGGTAAAATTAGTAATAAACTTTATCACCTACATAGCTTTTCAGCATGCTTTACAAAAAAGTACATTCCGTTATCCTATTTTATAGATAATATAAGAAAAGATGATGGGTGTTACAACTGATAAGGTCATTCAGTAAGCCAGTGAAAGGAATGGGAATAGAATTCAGGTCTCCTTATGTGATTTAGTGTTTATTTAGTACATGACATGAAAAGTCCAAGATTAATTTGCTCATTTTCTTTTTTCCATGCACATTTTAACATGAAGCAAGTAGCAAAAGCCTGTGTCCCTTTATTTTGCCATAGATTCATATAAATCAGATGAGCCACATAGATTTATGCCAGTTGCCCTTCAGTTTTATTTTTATGTTTTACTCGAGTGACGTCCCTCTCTTCTTTCTGATCTTAGTGTGAGCTTTTCTTTCTGTTCAGTCATCATTTAGAGCCTCTCTCCCATAACACTTAGAGCAATCAACCAGAACTGTCTGTCTGCAGCTACAATATACCAGTACAAACAAAAGGAGAGAACACTTTGGAGGGCTTTTATATTGCTCTCTTCATACCTGTGATGGGCTACTTGACAATTGCACTTTCTTCCTCTGTTTTACAACAAAGAAGGTGTCATCAAACAAACAAAAATACATATTTACATTTATTGACTGGCTCTTAAAGGACGTTTTACATCACTGAATGAGAACCTTTGAGGTATCTGATTTCTTGATAGCTGCTTGTCCAAACAGATTCGAGCAGGCCTTTGAAAACTGTTTTCTGCAAGCTGCTGTATGAAACCAAGAAGATAAATCATAGAGCATGCGTACTTAAATGCCTGCGTTAAATCTTTGCTATCAGTGTGCAGCTATATGTAAATTGAGGAAAAGAATAGGTGGTATTAAAAATACTTAGTAGCCTTCCTAACTAGGTCTACTAGCAGGAGTAAAATCTTGGTTCTGAAGACTTGAATTTGCTGTTGGATCAAAGGGTGTGAAATACCTTTTTTCCCATGAATGGAATGGAAGTTGGGAGGGCAGCATCTCAGCTGGTAAATGTTGAGGGTTTTAGTGATTCTTTCATAGAATAGAATCATAAAATAGTTTGGGTTGGAAGGGACCTTTAAAGGTCATCTAGTCCAGTCCCCCCTGCAATGAGCAGGGACATCTTCAACTAGATCAGGTTGCTCAGAGCCCCGTCCAACCTGACCTTGAAGGTTTCCAGGGACGGGGCATCTACCACCTCTCTGGGCAACCTGTGGGCATTTCACCTCCCTCATTGGAAAAAATTCCTTCCTGATATCTAGTCTAAATCTTCCCTCTTTAGTTTAAAGCCATTACCCCTTGTCCTATTGTAACAGCCCCTGCTAAAAAGTTCATCCCCATCTTTCTGATAAGCCCCCTTTAATTATTGGAAAGGGCTCTAAGGTCTCCCCGGAGCCTTCTCTTCTCCAGGCTGAACAACCCCAACTCTCAGCCTGTCCTCATAGCAGAGGTGCTCCAGCCCTCGAACCATCTTCATGGCCTCCTCTGGACCTGCTCCAACAGGTCCATGTCTTTCCTGTGCTGAGGGCTCCAGAGCTGGATGCAGTACTCCAGGTGGGGTGTCACCAGAGCGGAGTAGAGGAATTCTTTCTAGTATGTGATTTGGTTCCAAAGACTTAGTTAACTGTCTGTCTTTTGTATTGCCTTCGTATTCCAGTCTGTGTGATATCTGTGGAGATGTCTGTGGTTGGTTATTTTTTCTTTTATGTTTGAGGATAGGAGACCTGATTCTCTTTCAGGTGGTCTTCTTTCAGGACAGTTGGTTTTTAGGGAGGAGTATTGTATGATCGAAGCTTTGTGGTGACATTTGGACAGATCCAAGACAAACATAGCGGAGATTTTCGTATCTCAGCTGTTCAAGAGGACAGAAAGTCCCTTATTTCTGGACAGAATTAATTTAGAACTTTTTGTGCTGTAAATATTAGTAGAAAATGCCAAAGTTTCTTACTTTGGCAGTGTTGGAAGTCCTGATGTTAAATGTGTTCAGTAATTGTAAAATCCACATGAATGATACGATGTTTTGAGTTTTACTTGTACAGGTTTTTCAGTGAAAAAAAAATCAGATGACTATTTACATAGTTTGTCACATATTCAGTTAAGTCAGATTTTAAAAGATATTTAAACATCCAAAGATGTGTCTGTTTTTAGAAAAACTTTTGCACCTGACTTGGCCTGAAATCAAGGAGACAGCAGGCAACTTGTGAAAATCCCAGCTGATAGACATCTTTACTCTCAGGCGTCTGAATACTTTTTTTTCACTCTTTTGAAATAGTCTAATATTGTGGACTGACTTAACGCTCTTGGTTTTGGAGGACAGACAAAATCAGTTGGTTAGAAATCAAGAACCAGTTTTGCTAGTTCAGCCTCAAAGACTGTTAGAGCTAAGGGCTTTTGGGAGACCTGCAAGTCATCGTTTTCAGTTCTTACTGAACTGTGAGATGCTTCTGTTTGTTGGTAGTATGGGCATTCTGCAAGGTCATCTCTTTACCGTAGAGCTAGAAAAGCAGAAGTACAGCTTGTGGTATCAGACGTAATATTTGAATATTGACTTCGGCTCTAACTTAAATTTTGCATTAATCACTTCTGAAGAGAAAAGGAAGTGCCATTCCACACTGCCTTTTGACATCTAAAAAAAAGAGGAAGAGCTTAGAATGTAGTCCTTACAGATCTTCTTAGTGTGGAAGAGAGAGTACAAATGTCTCTATCAGGCTTTAAAAACATTCAGCAAAATTTACACATTCATTTAGTAAGGGTTTTAATATAAATTTCAGGTGATGGTTATGAAAATGTGCATTCAAGACAACTCAAAACTCCAATTCTATGCTATCATAAGTAACGTGAGGCCAAGTTTTCAATTAATATTGGATATTCTTTTGCACTTTCAAGGCATGTAATAAAGTCAAAAACTGTATTCAAGCGGTACGTATCAAGAGGGAGCACTATTAATGTTCTTAGAGTAAATGCTCTCATACTGTTAGAGAGTGTTGTCATGAATTATTGGTGGCGTTTTCGGAAAGAAAACCGAATTAATCGTTTATATTAACTTTTAAGAATCTAGCCATCTTCTGTTTAATGAGCCATTCTCCACTGACTGTAGTTGTTTATTTGCCATGTTTAATCTATTACTCCCCTAAAATACTCAAAACCAAACCCAAACAAAAAACCCCACCCCATAGATCAGTATTTTAGACAAATAGGTCGTTGACGAGGTTGCATAGTCACATGCACACAAGTAAGAATACGTACACGTACAGAAATTCTCCTTATACGTAGATTTAATATTTTCAAGTTTAGGATGTGAAGTCAAGGTGAAACTAATATGGCGTAATGCGTTGTTTGTTTTTTGTCTTCAGGTGTGATATCTTACACAGAGTATTTATTCCTCTTATGTATTTTAACAAGTAAGTATTTTTGGAGAAAAAAAACCAAAAACTTCCTTACAAATTTCTAGGAATTTGTAACATAACAAGATGTCTAGTTATGAACTAACAGTCTTAACTATACAACCAGATGTTACTGTGAGATACTTTTCTTGGACACTTCATGTTCTGTTTCTACTGTCTATTTTCCGTAACCTATGAATGCGTGAGCATGCCTTCTGTTTTCATAACATGGATAATATGGTTTTACAGATGTTATGATTTGCATTTACTGTGTACACAAATGCACTAATTTAAATTAGTTGAGGATATGGATTTTATAAACAGACACAAAATAATTTCTTAGAGTTTTATATTTGCTTTCTTTCCAAGCAAGTAACTAATTGAATGGTTGGGTTTTTTTGGCAGAGCCACATGCAGGTTTTAGAATCGCTTTCAACATGTTTGATACTGACGGCAATGAGATGGTGGACAAAAAGGAATTCTTAGTGGTATGTATATTTTCAGTCTTTGAATATTTTGATGTAATCTTGAAATTAATTTTTTTGTCGGGATTGAGGCTCATGATGATGTCACTAATCATGAGAACATGAGCTATTCTTCACTGAATGTAGTTGTTTATTTGCCTTATTTAATGTAAATATTAAATGTAATGTAAATTGTAAATAGTAGCTTCTTATTACAGTGCACGGTTGTATTGTATGTAATGATTTTTGAAGCTTAATTCCAGTTTTTATTCTGAATCTTTTTAATTGCTACTACATTCACAGATAATTAGGCTATTAAAGTAATATTGCTGTAGCAATGGTCAGCAGAATTATTTAATTGCCATGACGATGGCAGATATTCGTAAAAAAAAAAAAAGATACTTGCAGAAGTCATCAGTTCTTATCTTTGTACGTTTTTTTTGTGTAGTTGAGTTTATAAATAAATACAGTAAATACACAGGAGAAAAAGCGCAGTGCCTTACTGAAGAAGATGGAACAAAATATAAAGAATGAAACAGACACAGGGAATGGATTTTAGTGTCAGACCATGATTTATTTCAAACTAAGACCCCCTAATTTCCTGTGTGCTGTTTCTTAATTTGTTTGCAAGTCAAGTTCTAAGGCTCAATTCAGATAAGCTGTGCTAACCTAAAGAAAACGGAAATGTGAAAGAAACTGTCCTCAACACGTTGAACTTCCCTCAATTCTCCTTTTCAAGGAAGTGAGAGCCGAGATCTGGGGTCTTGTTTTCTGGTGGCATAGCTTAAGCAGAACAGGTCTAATTTATTTTGGAAGCTGTCACCACTTGCAAATTGTGGTATGCTGATCATTTATTGTATTCTAATATTAAATGTACGCATCTTTATATTTGCTAATTCCTAATAGATGTCTCCTCCAGCTGGGGGAAAAAGCCAGCAAACATTGGATTAATTGTCCAAAGAAAAAATAGAGGAAGAAGAAAAAGGAAAAAAAAAAAAGTCTTTTGTGATTCAGTAAAGCAGAATGTGGTGGAATAGACTGACAACTATGGATATCGCATCTTTCTTTTATAGTCCTCTTCACATCCTGCTTTTTATTTGTTCTCTGTTGTGGTCTCTGATAAAAATTTCTCCTTCTTATTATTTTTCTGTTATCAAACTTGGTGGATAGAAGAAAGAAAGGAGAATTTTCAAACATTAGATATACTGTTCTCCACCTGTTATCGTATTTAACAAATTTGTATAGAGTAAACCTGACCCTAACTCCGCTTGGTTAACGTGTCAGCGACCCTTCAAAAATCAGCTCAAAACTCGTAAGTCAGGATGTTAGATCTGAAGTGAAAAAGACTAAAATAGATAGGTAGGTAGATAAATAATGTCTGCATAAATAAAAGTAAATATGAAAATAGAAGTTGATTCAATGATGCAACAGCTGTGGTAGACCTGAATATACATGAATACGTATCTGTGCTCACCTTGCTTGGGTACACATCATCTCCTGTGGCCCTGAAAGCAGGAGACTGTCCGTGTTGCCATTTGAACTATATCCAACATTTGCAAAATACTTCTCCATTGATTACAGTCAGCTATCATAAAATTGGAAATACAGGTAACACTATTCAGTTTTGCAAATAAAGAGACTTTAAAGAGATTGGTGTAGGGATCAGATGTTACGTGATCCTTGAAGAGTATGTATAGTGAAGGGTTGAAAAATACTTAATTTTTCTGATAACGGCTTTAGTGTTTTCGTAAACTAATTCCATGGTGTTTGTGCTTTCCTCTTTGCTTATGTCATAGGGGTGAGGTCAGGGAACAGAAGGATTGTGTTGCCTTGTTACAGGAGATCTTGCTTTTGCTGCTTTCAGCAGTCAATCTCATTATCCTGTTTCAAACAACGTTCCTATGAAAGTACTCCTAGATCCTTTTTGCATTCACTTTCCTACTCGCTGGTATCCTATAGCACTCCTTCTGAACAAAAGATCCATTTCCAGAAGTTTAGCAAGTGCTTTAATGATGAATGCAACAGAATCCTACTCCCTTTGCCTCTGTGGCAGGGGAAATACATCCAAGGATGCATTGCTTTTTACCGATCTTTTTTTGGTTTTTCAATTACTGCCAGTCTTCTACTTGATGGCTTGTCACTTCACTTTTCACGAGGTATTTTCTTTCTGCGTCTCTCTCTTCTTTTACCTTTCTTCTTTCCACAGTTTTGGGTTGCAAACTGTGTAATACTCCAGGCCATCCAGCTAAATCTCAAATCATGACTCTTTCCTCATCAGCATAAGTTACAATAATTTGTGCCTGTAGGTTTGCAAAAACTTAGAAAAATCATACCAAGGTCTATAAATTGATCCCATACTCAAAAATAGATAGTGATACACACAATATTCTGGTCTGTATTTGCCTTATAAGCAATTCCAGAACACGGTAGTCAATTTTGAAAATTCATGAAGTGTTATTTATAAATGCATTTGCTATTTAATTGCTAAATACTGTATTCATTTATTTCAATGTTGTCACACCCCTGCAGTAGAGCTTGCTGCTCCCTTTGTCTTAGTCATCTGCCTTCTCTGAAATATAGCATTCTGGAATTAAATTTGGAAAATTTGCTTGCAAAATTTATCACACACACTTTATCTTTCACATTCCTATCCCTGGGAGGATCTCTGTGCGTGGCATTACAGTATCAGGTTTTTGTCAGACTTCTGGTAGGTTAAAGTGGGTCTTGAAACGACTGCCACAATTGCGTCTGTATGCCATGATGTTTGGTTCTAAAAATACCGTATTTTGGAATTTGACAAATTTATCCGCCACAGTTCTTATTCTTTTTCCAGTCTACTTTGAGATTAGCAAATGCTACAAGTGGCAGTACAATATTTTCACATGCAATTTTTGAAAAGCTGAAGTTCACCGATAGAGTTACAGATGGCATCGTAGTTAATACCGCGCTCTCTTGCTGCATAGAGTAAACACTGTGACACCTTTTTTTAATGGTTTGGGAACATTAATAACTATTGCCATAAATAAAAATATCTAAATAAAACAGATACTTACAAAGAAAGATAAGTACAGACCAGTTCTTACTCTGAAGACTATAATTTAAAAAAATAAATATGCTCAAGAGTCTGTATGTTTTAAATCTCGTATTTGAGGTTCTCTCAGAAGTCGTGTTTAAAGCTCTTAATGCAGAGAAAGTTGTGAAAGGGGTATTTTACAAGACCTGAAGGTATTCTTTGAACAGACTTGAAAAAAAAAAAAGGGTACTTGATAAATTACTCTTGAGTAGTAGTTTGTTGCTGCTGAAGGGGAATGTTTCACCCCCACCAGGTGTTTCCAGTCCTCCCTTGTGCCAGCAGGAGTAAGAACTGGTCTAGTTGGAAACTAACAATATGAATAAGAGATTGATCCAGCTGACTACATAGCCACACAGGTACTAATTAGTACCAGACAAGAAAGGATGTGCCTAGAGGTGGTGAAAAAGGCTGGGACTCCCCCTTTTTGTTATAGGCTGGATTGCCTAAAATGTAAAGCTAAATAGGATGTTCTTAATATTGTGCTCCCAAATAGAATTATTGGCCTTACTTTGTGAAAAAATATTTCCTTATTCCTTTCTGTGTAATGATTAAGGTCACAGAAGGAACATGAAGGCATTAATATGAACAATAAAGCATCACTGAAAGACCGATATTTTAGTAAAGAACTGCATTTTAATACTGTTTGCAGTGTTCCTCACTATGAATGATTGTTATGCACGTAAAATAGCCTGATAACTAAAAAGAACAAAATGGTTTGTTTTTTAGCTACAAGAGATTTTCAGGAAAAAAAATGAGAAGAGAGAAAGAAAAGGAGATGAAGAAAAACGTGCAATGCTGGTAAGTAAAATTAGAATAGTTGCAGCTGGTAGTTGGTTTGTTTTCTTTGATGTAGGACAAAATCATGTATGTATATATTTTACTAATCACTGTCAATTTTTTTCAAAACAATAAATTCATATCAATAAAAGAATATGCATAAATTTACGTATAGAAAAAAGCAGTGTTTAGCCTAAACTTCAGTAATTTAAAAACAAAAAGTGGTCTACAGAAAGGAAAAATTAGCGTTTAAATATTGTATTACATATTATGACAGTAGCATTGATTCCATTTGGAGTCTATAAATCTAGGAAAAAGTGAATCGAAACGACCCAGTGTTGTCTGGAAGAGTGAGAGATCTCAGTGGCAGGACCGAACTGTACTCCTGCTCTCGTAACTAACTGCAGCTGTTCATGTAGACATACTGATCCTGATGCTTGTTATTAATATAGAAGTTTTAAAGTAGCTGAGGAAATGTTACAAATTAACTTAGGTTTTATATTCAAGTTTAATTTTTTTTATTAAATACTGCTTATATCCAATGCAAAATGGTTTTAGTTGTTTATATTGTCTGAATAGATTTTTGTGGAATATTGAATACTCATTCTTATGTAATGTCAAATTTGTATTTCTTCTGTGCCTAAGAAAGGTAAGTCAGAAATAGACAAGTCTGTGGTGGTTTGTCTGGAGGATGGCAGTGGTAGCAGGAATTTATTTTACTGTTGGACAGGTAAAAATCAGGGACAAGTCTCTGTCGAGCCCACAGCAGAAAAAATGTTCTTTTGCAATTTGTGTTTCTATGGCAAAAATTCCTTATTATAAGGAACGTTTTGACATACATGCGAAACTTCTTATAGTGCCCATTATCCTTTTGGGACCATAGATGCTTGATCTCAGATCTTTGTCCCTGAAACCATAGGAAGTTTGAATTTCAAGAATTAATACTTTTTAAACCTTCCTTGAGTATAAAAAGGGATCTTTTCTTCCCACCCAGAGAGACCTATCCGTAGCTTTTCAAAACTGTAGGTCATTGTTGAATCTCTCACACACTGTTTATTCTGAACAAAGGAAACTTACACCCAAAGGAAGACCTTTTGGAAAAAGTAAGGATTGCAAACTAGAACGTTTCTCCTGAGAGTAATCTCTGCAACTCTGTTCTTCTCTTTTGAAAATTTGAGGAATGAGATTGTAGATAAACCATTCTTTTCTTCACTGTCGTTTTAAAAACAAACAAATTTAATAATACATAAAATGAAGATTTGCTTGTCTTAACCTATTCTATTGTCTTTTTTTTTTTTTTCTCCCCCTTCTTTGGGCTTCATTCTGACATGTGATACTTGGTTTGACCCGTTTTTGCTGTATGTCAGCGTCTTCAACTTTATGGATATCATACTTCTACTAACAGTGTATGTACTCTAACTATTTTCAATTTATGCAGTCTTCACCAGTGAAGTGAAATAGTATGGTATAAGAAAATTTACAATATTGATCTTTTTCATCAAGTAAATTAACTTCTGTTAATCAGTAAAATTGTGGTGGATCTTTACTTGCATAAAAGATTGTGCATGCTTGTTGCACGCATTCTGAAACAGGCAAGCCTACCAGGAGGAAAGGTTGTTCGCTCTATTTATATAAAATGAAGGAAACAATGTTTTTAGGGGAAAAGACAAAATATATCTTAAGAAATCATAGACTTGTTCTTAATTAATGTATGTGAATTAAGTCATCCTGCATGCGTCATTTGATCCAGATCTGTCTTGTCTCCTTGTGTATAATGTGAATAATTAGTCAAATGAATCCTTCACCTCTATGTTGCCCTACCCAACCCCCACAAAAAAAAGAAACCAGAAGAGAGCTTTTATATTTTTGTGCTTCACTTACAGAACAAATGAATAATAACTTTCAGTGCTGAACTAGAATAGGATTTTACAGAAAATAACCCCTGTATTATGTAGGTGACAGGAAACTTATTTTCAATTATTTTGAGGAGTGGGAGAATCAGCAAGAGAGAGATCTTCTGGGGTTTTTTTAATGTCTTCATTATGACCTGATTAAATTTTCATTGACAGCAGAAGAAAAACTGTTGTAAAAAAGATTGATTTGATTTTAAAATAGAAGAATTAAACTTGTTTTGGTGTGATTATTGTGCTATTCAAAGTACGGGGAGGAAGCCGACAAGAACTAGATGACTAGTCAAGTTCAGTTTTAAAGTCTGGGTTTTTTTATGTAATCATTCACAGGAATGCACAAACTTATTTCCTGTGAAGTCAGCACATACAATTTGGGCAATATGCAGGAAGGAAGGCTGTTGCATGAAAAGGTGCAGTAGATGCTGCGATGGTGTGAGAATAATGTAGTAGGAAATGTGAGGCCTTATGATTAAATGGATTTTAGATCAGGCTTTACTGCAGTGAAAGATGCTGTACAGTGGTTGCCATATTCCTGTGCTGCCTCCTATTTTAAACTGAAACCAAGCTAGTTAGGCTTTCCTACTCATATAATAATTTTCAGCGTTAGTAAAAAAATCTTCTTCTAGACTCCAGCCATGTCCAAACGCTGTACCAAGATGATGCCCAGGTGTGCACCATCCTTTTCTGCCCGCCTACTACCCAAATGGAGATCTCCACCCCAAGGATACTCAGATGTATAAGAATTCACAGTATCTGACAAATCCCCCACCCCAGAAAACTGATAATTTGGGTTTCTATTTCTCCTACTGAAACAAGAAGTGTAGCAGCCTTTTCAGTTTCCCTTGATGTCCTGGGGAGTTGGAAGATACTCAAGACCAAGGAGATGCAGCCCTAAAATGTCTGGGTTAGTCCAAAGTGTTGTGTTGGGCCCTTCTCCTCACTTCATCCTTCAAAACAAAATTTTTTGAGGAGCGTCAAGGTCTATAAGCCATAGAGTGCATACAGTGACATTTTAAATGGGTTAAATATTTTTGTATTTTCATTTGCATAGGTTAATTCTTTCAAGTCATGTTCTGGTGCATACTGCAGATGCGTGTTAAGACTACTTCAGCATGTATTGCATGAGTACTTTGACTAGCCAAATGCCAACCGGAACATGATAATTATGGTGAGATGCATGTAAGGAAAGTAAAATCTGCATGCCCTGAGGTACTAATTCCATTGGCTAAAGTAAATCTCTAGCAAGAAAACAAATTCAGTGAATACTTGAAATAGATAACCACAGAACTGCATAAAGGAATGAGGTGTTTATTCGCATGATGCAGTAAACTTAAAAAAGTCCTCAGAGAAACTGCTGAGGACTTAATCCCGTGCACTGAAGTAAACAAGTTTGAGTTTAGCAATTTAGGACTGAATGGAGTGATATATGATGTGTCCATGACATAGGAACTGTCACTGCGTAATAAGAGAAAGATAAAACCAGAGTTTTCCAAAAAGGAAACAAAAGTGTAATATACATTAAGCGTGGGTATAATTCCTGGTAGTTTGTCGTGTTTCTTTGAGGACAGTTTCTGGGAAGAGCTGAGTTGAATTGGTTAGTGGTGGAAGTACATAATACAACTTGTGGAAGCAGTACATACAGTGTGTTGACATAATGTAGAATACATAGAGACAATAAACCTTCTACTTTGTACAGTATTCTTTATGACAACAACATGGTTTTACGCATTGCACAGCAGCATAAATCTTCAAAGAGAACAGTATGTACTGAGTCAAAAAATGGTTTTAATTTGCATTTAGAAGATTAAATTCATTCTGGCTTTGTCTTACCTGCCCAGATGGATGCGAGTGGGGAGCCATGAAAGTAGAAAACCTAGTGGAGACTAACTTGTTGAGAGAAAGGGAAAAATTCATTCAGTTGCAACAGCCCTAACCAAGTTCAAATAGCCTTCTGCTGTCTTTAGGATCACCTCCCCTAGATTATTTTTTTTTGGGGGGGGGGGGGGGGGGGGAAGAAATGTATTGCATAGATCTTCCAAGACTAATTGCAAGAAAAAGGAAGGCCTGTTTTAATAAGGGAGGATTTTTCAGGCTTCCAAAAATGAAATCTTTCAGCGCAAAAAGGTAAACGTGTTTTCTGTGGAGAGATTAAACGCTTATTTTCTGTTTAAACCAGGTAAGTTTGATCATCAGATGTGCATAGTCTTTTCTTGATAAGCATGTTACAGTTGAAGTTGGACTTAACTAGGCTTGGTTTTTTGCATTTCTTTATTGATGTAAGGATGTCATCCTGATCATTGGATGAAATTAATTTTATGTAACTAGTTGTACGGTGATATTTGTACTTTTACCAATGAGAAAACAAATTTCATAAGTGTATAAATTAATATTTTTTGGGCAATACAGGATTGTTAGAAAAAACAACAATAAAATACTGAGTTTAGATGGACGTTTTCACATGTACTTGTAATTAGTATTTTCACTTTACGCTTTCTCTAATTTATTTTGTTTGGGAAAGTAGAGTCTCATGCTACTTTTGGAACAGCCAAGTTATGAATAGTAAGCAAGTAGCTGTAATAGACGAGCGTTCCTTTCATTTACAAGGTATCAAGTAACTGGGTAGAAATTTCTGTGTATAGAAGCAGAAGAATCAAGCCATGCTTTTGAAGATTAGTCGGAAAAGATTTTAAAGTCTGTAAGTGGTTGTTTTATTGTTCTTTGGTTTTAAAACAGTTGTGCTTCTTGAAACTTCTACAGGTTGTTAAAACAGAAGGAGAGGACCTTGTCCCCAGAAGCTATTGGGATACTTTGAGACGTAGCACGAGCCAAGCACTCTTTTCGGACCTTGCGGAGGTATAAGTCAACCTCTGTCTCTGGTCCATAAACAGACTGTTATTTTATTTATTTCTGTTCTGATTATTTTCCTACTTTGTTTCTTCTCTTCCTTTTAATTACTTTTTTAAGTAGCAAAAACAACCTGAAAAACATTAGTCAAACTTTTTTAATATTACACAATCGTTACAGAGGACTAGCAATATCACAGCTGTCAAATTAATTTCCATAGTGTTTGAAGTTCTAATAAGATTCTTGTTTCAAGATCTGCTTTCAGATAATTGAGCAAGACATTTATTGATCATTTAAGAGGGTCAGAAAAACAGATCATTTAGGCTTTTCTGTGCCCTGTGCAGTGAGGGCCATTGCTCTGCTGGTTGTGGCATTAAAGGACATCCAGCAGCTCCCCACTGACTCCGGTCTCGAGTCCCATGCTTCATAAGCAGGATCATAATGAGAAAAGAACAAGGAACTGAAACGGACCTCCAGGGTAAAACAGTCTCTTTCTTTGCTTCATAAGCAATGTGTGCGCCATATTAAAAGTAATTAGTGTTCTGTCCCTGCTGTTCCTCTGCAGAAGCTATTGAATAACCTGAGGACTTGGATGGACTTTTTCTAATTTCCAGGCTAAATTTAGTCATAGTCCCTTTGTACCGGTCTGTTGTCCCTTAATTTTCATAGGGCTTTTTTTTCTTTAGTGTTAATCTTCTTACTCATGGTTGTGTTTATCAACATAGTCATAGCCCTCAGTCTTAATTATCATAAGCTAAATGCAATGAGGTCTCTGATTTTTCTCTTAAGGTAGAACTTGCATTTCCCAGGTATCAAATAGGCCTTCTCTGTACCTCTCTGAGCTTGAGTTCATTTGCCGTTGAACAAAACAAAATGTAGTGTTACAGAATGGAGTTTTTTACCATTATTTATAGCAATACCCACAGTAATAATATAGTCATAGTAATCTTGCAGTAAAGCAGTATACCCAGCCTTTCTTGCCTTGCTTTTAAATTAACGAGCTCCTGAACATGATGAGTCCAGTTATTAGTCCTTATTTATTTCACTAAATTTTAACACCCAGAACATCAGTTTTCTTGTCTAGTCAGCAAAGGGAAACATAGAGGGGAGAGAGGGATGTTCTTTTCATTGTCTGTTTAAGGAGCTTGCGGCACTGGGTTTTCTGAATTGACTGTCATCTTAATCTGCAGTTAGCTGGCATGAATTCAGTCTCAAGTGTAGATGGAGTTAAGTTTGGTAATCTCTCCACACTTTTAATTTAAACAGAGATAGGGTTTTTTACATCTGATGCCTCAGACTAATATCTGTAACTACAATGTGATGGAAGCTTAACAGCAGCATTGATTTAATTTGTCTGTAAAATGTGTAAGAAGTCTCTCTGCTCACTTGTAAGTCAATTTATGAAGAAAAGTCATGTCCTGCATTTGCTCCACTGACAATTTCCCACTTCTTATCATAATCATCTTTATCTTGCTTGGGTTAAGTTTGAGCCGGCTGGCTTTCATCATCTTATCTCTCCCAGGTACTCTCACATCTGAATAATATTCTAGCCATCTGTACTAGGAAAGTGTCATAAAGCTAGGTGACACTGGAGTCTGTGTTGTTTCGTAGCCCTTTGAGAAGGCCTTGTGTAAGTTGAAAAGGAGAGTAAATAAGGTTCGTTGTGGGAATCAACTTACAAGGTCTCTTTCGGCAGGAGAAGTTGTTATTCATCGCATCCAGTTTCTTTGCAGGACAGTTTACAGTACTGTCTCTGCTATTCCTAATGTAGCAACTACACCATCCAGTTGGAATATGCCAGCTGTGCCTGAATTCAGTTTGTGTGTTTATTCTTAAGTTACTAAAGGAAACTGGAAATCAGTAGATTTATTATCTCTATTGAAAAATCGAGGATTTGCAGTAAGAAAGCTCTTATTAATTCAAAGCATAATATGCATACATCATTCTCAGAATATGTTGCTATAAGTCATCGCTCGTGAGTACTTAATCAAAAGCTTGAAAATAATTTTGCAGAATATGAAAAAAAAAGAGAGATTTACTGCTCTTCAGGTTAGGAAATTGAGAGGAAAAGCTGGTGCCAGTGTGCAGCAATACGATACTGTGACTGAAACGCTTGTCTCTCCTGTTTGTCTCTTTACTTGGACTTGTATTAGAGTAAAGGTAAAGAGAAATGAGGCAGGGTTTTACTCTCATTTAAATGACTATTAGATCAAAATGGAGGCTTATATTTGCATATATGGAAACAGGTGTGGTCATTTCATTTTCACTGATCTAAAATACAAAATTTATTTAATTATGAACAATAAATAATAGTTTTAAATTATTAAAGCTTTTGTTTTTATCCTTGCCCCTTAAGAGAGAGAATTTATTTAATGCTACCAGTGCAGAAGGAGCAGAGGAGTGGTTTTTAGTTGTCTGCAATTCTGTGGAGAAGCGTACTGGCTTGAGTTTCTGCGGTGAGGTTTTTGTTTGGCGTTTTTTCATTTAGTGAGGCTGACCAAGTGGGAATTGTGAAAAGACTTACAGATTGTATTTTTTTTTTTAAATGGTTCTTTAGATATGGGTGAATGCAACCTCAGTCTAAGGTTTTGAAATGTTTTTGCAAGATGAAAGGCTGTAATTTAACATTTGATATCTTTTCAGTGTACTTGAGGGAAATTGTTTGAATGTGCTTAGGGATTTAATTGCTTAAAAGACATAAGAAATCAGGGTATCTGCGTTTCAGTATATTGTGTCCTGTAGTGGAGGATAACAATATTAAAAGACAAATAGTGATTACTTTTTTGAAGTAGTTTGCTCACTTGAAGAGCAGAGCTGTCTTAATTAAAGGACGTGAAATATCTGTCTGCCTATACGTACGCTATGTCATCTTATTTCTCCCTGGAGAAGAATACGAGAATAAAGAGGAAGCTAGAGTACATGAAATACAATCTTGAGAATTCTAAACTGATTATGCTAAAGTAGAGAAAAGTCTCTCTCATTTCTTTAGTTCTTGGATGTTGAAAGGGAAGGATTTGTGTTGTTACTGCCTCATGTTTTTCCTTGTTGATACATAAATACTCTTAATCAATGTTGCATTTTGCATTTTTTACAAATCAGTATGTAAATTGGAGATTAATATAGTCTATTTCAGAGAATGTAGATATGAAATGGTTTTTCGTGGTACATAAAGTTGTACTGCTGCATACTGTTCAGAATTTCCTCCCAGTTTCTTCATTTAGAGTTTCTCCATCTGTTACAAATTTATAGTCTTTTCCATTATAAAATGAAGTTAGAATTAAAGGACTCTTGAGGGCAGCTTGCAGGTTTGTATAGGCGGATCTTTATAGATCCATATAAACAGTTTTCTATACTTATAGTAAATTCCATAGGTTTATAATCTATTGTCATGGTGATAAATTAGTACTGTTACATCTCCCAAATGCTTACTAGGTCTCTGTACTGCGTATTCTCTTCTGTGCTTTAACATTAGAGTTGGCAGGCACGCTTCCACAAAAATATGATGTTGCTGACGGGTGGTAGCTTGCCTAGGAAGGGCAGAGACTACTGGCTCCCACGCTTGGCTTTTCATAAGATCTTGACTTTGTAAGGAACATGAGAGCTCGGACTGAAGGTTCTCCCTAGGCAGGTGCCGCAATGAGACTAAATATGTTACTTTTTGAATTTCAAATGTTGGCAGATGCACGTTAATGCCAGAAGGCCATTGCCATGGTGGAATACTATGGCTTATTTGAGCCCTGTATTACTGGATTATTTTTCTAGCTCGTCAGTATATCAGGAGTTTCTTTGTAAAAGAGGTAAAATCAATGCACGTACACAGCAGTTAAGGGTAATGAATATGTAGTTAAAAAGTGGAATGTTGCACACTCACTATACACAAATGATAGTTCTGTTTATATGTGTGTCTTCCTATTTACAATTCTTGCTATTACAAATGGTCAAAATGAGTTGGTTTTATTATTCTGACTCCATGCCTTCAAAGTTGATAGTTCTTTATTACGGAAAAAGTATTAGTACATGTTCAAAGATTCCTGTCTGATGCATACAGCACGTACTCAGTAGATGAGTAACATTCGTAAGAGAATGAATCAAACTATTACTTCATGATTTCCAAATTTCTTGTAATTCAGTTGTTTTAAATGTATTCGGGCAGTCCCATTTAAACGGTAGTCATCTGCTACTTATAGAAAGGAATCATATAAAGTACACCTGACTGATGTGAGTGGGTTTGGAATAGAACCCCATACTAAATAACTCTGAAATATAAAATAAGAGTCTATAAAGTAAAGTCCTTTAATTTCTTTGTACTTGCATAGTAGAAGGGAAAGGAGATTGTGTACAAAGGGAGCTGTTTTTATGGTTTACCTCAACTGACTAGTTGTTCGTGTTTTTTTCTCAAGAGTTTCTGGTTTTATTTTTCATGCTCTTCCCCCCTGCGTTGCAGCTTGCATTATATTATATTGCTGGTTTAAGTGTTTTCTACTAAATGCAATTAACAGTCTAATGCTAATTTGTGTGAAAATTGCATGACATAATTTAATGGATTTTAACACTAAAATCTTCTTTAAGACTGTGATCATAAAACACAAACTCTTTTAATAGAAAGGTCTGTTGTGATGATAGGCATTCTCAGATTATACTTCTGTAACTGAGCCAGTCATGGCGTTTAATTTTTTTTTATTCTAATATTTAAGCGTGCTGATGATATTTCAAGTTCACTGTCAGACACTACGTTGCTTGTACACTTTTTTGGCAAGAAAGGAAAAGCTGAACTGAACTTTGAAGATTTTTATAGGTAAGTCTCAATTTCATTAATTCCTTGTAAAAAAAAATACTTGCATACTTGTTCTAATTAATGCCTATTATAATACTATACACATTATATTACGGTGCAGACGTGCATATAAAGTTTATGTTCCCTTTGCGTGTGTTGTATATACAAAGAGAAAAATAAAACAGTAAGCGGACCAACAATAAAAACTCTGGTACTAACACTGCTGCATTTGCAAATTTTGTTAGCACTTGTGTGCGTAGTTGGTTTGGGGTGGAGAGTTTACACCCCAACTTTGTCCTTATTGATATGTAGGAACTTTTTTATTGGCTTTGAATTATGTTTATTTTTTTCCCCTGTTTGTCAGTGCTTTAAAAGAAGCTTTTTTAAAAGGCATCTAGTTAAAATACCCATCTTTTACTGTACGATCTTGTGAATGCTAAAGAGATCAAAACCTAGTAGACGTATTCGTGAAAGAGGGATCCATCAAGTTTTATTCAACACTGCTTTACCAACTCAAAAAATCATTGAACTATGGACTGGTGAGGGAAATACTATTGTATGTTTACCTTGCTCTTATACTTTTGCCTAGACATCCTTTTGATTTGAGTTCCTCATAGTTCTTAAAAGTCAAGTTCTAGATTAGGAGGATTTATTCCCCATAGAGTTACTTACAGACTGCAATTAAACCTTACCTTTATCTTTTTAACAAGCTAAGTATGATGAGCTCTTGCAGTTTGGGGTTTTTTTAATACTTCACTATTCTTATGATATTTCTATAAGAAGGAGTGTTGAAGACAACGCCTGCAGGATGGGAACTCTTGGAAACCCGTAACAGGGAAGTGCTGCAGGGTGCAGATGACGGTGAGGTGAATGTGAGCTCCCAGTGCAGCACTGTGACCAGAGAGCTAATTTCACCCGCGGTTGTATAACCAGGACATCAAGCAGAATCAGGGATGTTATATTTCCTTTTTATTTAGAATCATAGAATCTTCATGGTTGGAAAGGACCTTTGAGATCATCGAGTCCAACCAAACCCCTACAATCTCTGCCACTAGAGCATGCCCTGAAGTGCCACATCTAGATGTTTCTTAAACACCCCCAGGGATGGTGACTCAAACACCTCCCTGGGCAGGCTGTTCCAGTGCCTGACCACTCTTGCAGTAAAGTAATTCTCCCTAATATCTAATCTAAACCTCCCCTGCCACAACTTCAGACCATTTCCTCTGGTCCTGTCATTCTTCCCCTGGGAGAAGAGGCCAACACCCACCTCTCTCCAACCTCCTTTTTATCCAGTTTTGGTGTCTAGAATATACTAATTAAGTTGTTAAGCTGGGAAGAGTTTATAGAAATACCATAAGAATAGCGAAGTATTAAAAAAAACCCCAAACTTTAGATTGAAAGACTGCAAGAGCTCATCATACTTAGCTTGTTAAAAAGAGAAAGGTAAGGTTTAATTGCAATCTGTAAGTAACTCTATGGGGAATAAATCTTGGGAATTCATTTAGTACCATGATGGAATTTTCAGTCTAGCATATAAAAATAAAGATCAGTGACCCACTGAAGACGAAAATTAAGCAAACACAAACTAGAATATAAGTATTAAGTCATTTTAATCCTTACTAAAACACTTCATCTTTGAGTTAAATTTGTTGTATTGATTAGGTAATGTGTCAACATAGATAAAGGATTTACCATATTTACCATCAGTGCTACGAAAAGGAACTAATTGGTATAATGCTATTTGGCTTTATATTCTACAAGTTTTTGAGGACATGAATAGTGGAAATATAAAGTATTACTATTTCTTTGTATTTATGTTTGTGCTTTAGATTTATGGATAACCTACAAACTGAGGTTCTAGAGATAGAATTCCTGTCCTACTCTAACGGGATGAACACCATCAGTGAGGAAGACTTTGCCCATATTCTTCTGAGGTATACAAATGTGGAAAATACATCAAGTTACCTGGAAAACTTGCGCTGCACAATTCCTGAAGAAAAGGTAATTGACAGTGGTGGGCCCCAGCGTCCAGTCCCAGTGTCATCAAGATGAAAATATAACCTTGATGGACTGAAGGAGATTCTGTCACTGAATTAATTAGCACCAGGATTTTATTCTGATCCTGTGTGTCTCATGTTTTTCAGATTACTTGCTCAATAAAAAGTAGAAGAGTAAATAACATAGAATTATGTTCCATAGGCTTTAGCTAGTAATGCTTTTGAAGTTTACATAACAAGGCTTTATATTACATGAAAATTTAGTATAAACAGCAAAAACCATAAGACTTGGAAAAGAACAATTTTCTAGCAATGAGGCATTAAAACACTTTTTTCTTCTCTTTTGCACTGCCACTGAAATAGCCCTTTTTCAGAAATAACATTGACACACTTTATCTAGTTGTTTTATAGCCTTAATTGGATCACTTGTATATAATTACAGATGGGTATGTGGTTCTTAATGTCTGAAGTGATAGGAAAGATAATAAAAGCAATAAAGCTCATGAGGTAGGTAGTCCTTCCTTTGTTTAACAACAAATGTGTTGTCAGAAGTGTATCTGAGGGAGATGTCGTGGCAGCTATGCATCAGTGGTAATCAATAGGATAACGTTAAAAGTAGCCCTTCAAATAAGGGATGATTGGGCTATATTCCTGTCTGTGTTTACAGAAGATCCGATTAATCTGTCCTAGAAATCTAACTCTTTCAAAAGCTATACATTTTAATAGTAATGAGAGCAGAGCTTGTGAATAAAAGTAATAAATTGGTTTGGACAGTTTTACAATGTTTTTTTATTTATTTGAGAAATTACATTGTCATTTCAGTCTACAGAGTAAGATCAGTCAGCCGACCTGATAGAAACACACTCCAGAAATCAACAGTCTTCTGCATTATCTCAGGTCCACTGCGAGATAAATGTAGCTGGGGAGTGGGAAGGGAAGGTAAGGCAGGGCTGTCTCTTTTGCACCAGATTAGGTGTAAGGTGAAGCGGTGAGATTGGGATCAAAGTTTCTGCTCACCAACCCTTTCTGCGTTCCCGGTCTGGCCGCTGGGGCGCTCAGTTCTAACTACTCTAAAAGGTCTGAGCAGCTTTCAATAGTCAAAGCCAAGACAGTGCAACAGAAATGGTATAAAGCTCCTCCTGCATGGTTCACAGATGTTTCTTGTTTAGGATGAAATCAAGATTTCGATATATGTGGAAATCTGAAAAAAAAAAAAAACAACCCACACTGTGGGGCTTGTGTAACAGCAATGATATAGTTATCATTTGGGTAACTGAAAAATTACGACAGTCATAGGTATAGAGAAATAACTTCTTTCAGTGGCAAAGGTGAAGTTGTTTAGTAAATATAAATACAGACACTTTCTTTTAAACACAAGGAAGTATTCTTCGAAGTTCATCTCTAACTCTTCCAATGGCACTGTTCTGACAGCAAGTCTTCCACAGTAGTTTCCTCTTCTTGACCTCTTATGGGACCATCAGCTGAGGAAAACTTCCACACAGAAAGCTGTGTCACTCAGTTACAGGTTTGCTTATGCTGCATTCTGGGAATATCCTGGCACTTCAACAGTGCCATATATCTGTATGTCATATGCTATACTTCCATGAAGTAAAACGAGACATTGCCATTTTCCATAGCTCCACATCACTGGCTTGGTAAACGTGCTGTCAGTACAGTGGAAAAAGTAAATCCCTGCGACATCTCTTCTGCTGGTCACAGCCTTTTGAGAATGGGACTTCGCCTCTTACTGCCATGGAGACGTTGTTCATATGTTTGCACTTTTTTACACTTGTAATAACATTATAATTTGAAAATTTTAAAATGTACTCTCTATTTTATTACAGTGATACGCTGCAATACTCATACAAACCAGAGGATTCCATTTAGAAGAAAAATTAGTCTAGCCTGTAAAGTAGTAGGAGCTGCTCTCACAGTTGGCAATGTTAGTCTTGTGGCGCTGTATGTAGGAGCCTCTAAAGCAACGTGATGATCACTTGGCGTACTGTAGTCACATTAAAATGTTCAGCTGGCACGCTGCCTGCTCACAGGATGTTTTCCTCCTTGTACTAACTAGATGCCAGGCAGTGATTCATTTAAGCTGGCATCTTGTATTCCTGCAAATATCAGCTCCTAAAGAAAGTCTATGCATTTTTAACAGCATTGGTGCATTAATATAACAGTTTTCTTTGCTGTAGTAAAATATAATCTGCCCAAATAAATAGAAAAGTTAGCTTCCTTTTACATAGAAAATAGTTTCCAGTAAGAAAATTGTGGGATATCTACACATAGATAACTTCCTATGCCAAAATGTAAAACATATGGCAAATATGAAATGTTATTACAGTTACCAGTTGAACAAAATATGGTCCTAGGAGAGGAGAGAGACAGTAGAATGCTGTGTGCCCAACTCTGAGTGTCATTTTGCCTGCCTTCTGACTATTTTTTGTCCTTTGCTTTTTTCCCTTGAGAGGAAATAAACATGTATGATTGCAGATGATCTCAGCAGAAATGAAATGAAGCCAGATATTTTTCTCATTGCTAAAATGTTGTAGAGTATGTACAGTTCAGCCATGGACTGTGGGTGTGGCTCCTTTATCTCCCTGCTTCGTCTCCAGTGTCAACTCGTGGCAGCAGTTTTTATCACTACTGGAAACACAGAAGCTGCAAAGGCGTGTTTGTGGGCCAGTGGTTCTCAGCCGTACCGACACAAGGGCTACTTTCCATCTAGACTGATCATCTCCCGTCGAGTTACGTGGGAAGAGCAGTAGCCTGACCTCATACACTATCTCCCACATTCAGAATATTCACAGACAAAGTGTTGCAAAATAAGGATTTTTAAATATCATTGTGAACCTAAAAATGTCAGCTCAAGACTTCGATGGCCATTTTTTATTATTGCTATTTTGCCATAGTACCTGAGGGTCCTACTTGGGTACTGAAGCTTCACTGATCTAGTTATCTCACAAGTACATGACAAAACATGCCTGTCCCAGAGAGCTTTCAGTCTAAACAGAGTGTAAGGAACAGAACTTTTACATAAACTATTAGATGTCAAATGCAGTGAAAAAAGAAAGACAGTATTAGTTAGTATTAATAAATTAAGCTTTAAGGAGATTTTAGGAGAATTTTAATTTAAAGGAGATTTAGGGGGTGGTTCTGCTTGTGTCCGTGAGAGTTTCCTCCTAATTGCAGGGGATGGAACAGAGAACAGGTATGCTTGTTGAGAAAGGCAATTCATGATGGACATGGGTCAAGCTCTCCAATCAAACAGTTTATAAATCTTGGCTACAGCTTAGGTAGGATCACTTAAGCAGTGGTTTACATCTCAAGTGGGTGGAGGCCTATTAAAGTATTCTATTTTAACAACATTATGTTGCTCTCCACATTTACCACAGTACTTGCTGTCTCATGGGTTTACGCCCATCCTCTGCCATTTTCTCCTCTGCCACAAACCTACTTCAGTATGATTTCTGTATGTATGTGATGATGTCATATATGATGACTATGTATATCTTTGAGAAGAGACGTAGGTCAAGATTTTAGTTTGAACAGAAAGGCTCACGGGTCTCTCTGTTGTCTTCAGGTTTATTTTCAGAGAGAAGTAGTTAAATAGGCTAAAAGGATAAAAGCAGACAGAAGAATAGTAAGGAATGAAAGGAGGCCAGGGAGATCAAGGTTTGACAAAGAATTTCATCCCTTGTTCAGAATGGCTGACAGACCATGGAGAATGAGATAGAAGCAATGGTCCTGGCTTAATTCAAAGTCTCTGTTTAAATCTCTCTCAAAATTGATTTGAGATAGTTTATCGGGTCTTTGGATTTGTAGCTAAGATGAGAGAAAAGCAGAACAAATATAAGGAAAGAATTAAAAATAAGCTCTTTTAACAACAGCACTTTCAGAGAAACTTTCACAGAAGATATTCTGAAGTCTGGTCAAAATGCAAAAGATTTTTTTAAAAAGCTGGACAAACCCTGCAATACTCGATACAGGAGTATCAGCTGAAGAGACTTAGGTGTCTAAATCTGGATATGTAAAAGTGCAGAGTACTTAAGTACAGAGTTACTCTGTACTTAAAAGTACAGAGCTTAAGTTAGATCGTAACATGTATTTATGAACTCATGCAGTGTATGTGAGCACACACACGCTCACATATATATAATAGTGGTTTTCAGGTTTTCAGTAGTAAACATATTCCAATATTGATACAAACCTAGACTCTTATTCTCAATATTAACTGCCGTATCGCAATAATCCTGGAATTCTTAAAGATTGACTTACGCAATGGAATACAATTTTGGGGTGAGAATTGTTATCCATGGCATTGGCAAAGAGAAAAGACCATCTTCCATTCCTCAGGAGACTCCAGTTCTTTATTGACTTTCAGTACATCTTTCTCTTTTTTTTTTTTTTCCTAAATGGCTGTAATATCTATTCTTAAATGAAGTAGACATATGTAACTGCAAGGTTTATTTATTCAATTGTCATCACTACTGATAATTCTTACGGTGCCTATTGTTCTTCTGGTTTTTAGGGTATCACATTTGATGAGTTTAGATCATTTTTCCAATTCTTGAACAACCTAGAAGACTTTACAATTGCAATGCAAATGTATAATTTTGCAAGTCGTTCCATAGGTCAAGGTAAGTATTTATATTTTTATAAAAATATGTTGATAAAGACACAGAACTGTTGACAAAAATACAAAAATGTTTTGTAATTCCTAGTTTGTAGTTTTAATGTCTCAGGTAAAAGGCTAAAAAGGCTAGGACACCAGCTTTGAGAGGAGATGGCTCGGTCACATCATAAGAGATACGATAAAGCCTTACAAAGTCATGTAAGTGGTGGATGAGCTAAATGCAGAACAGTTGGTCGTAGAATCATAGAATGGTTAAAGTTGGAAAGGACATTAAAGGTCATCCAGTTCCACCCCGCTGCCCTGGGCAGGAACACCTCCCGCTAGACCAGGTTGCTCAAAGCCCCGTCCAGCCTGGCCCTGGTTGGATGACCTGACCAAGCCTGGCAACCGAATCCTGCAGTACAAGAGTTGAGGCACTTGATGACACCAATAAGAGATCACTTTAAAGCAAACAAAAGCATTTCTTTACACAGTGGGCATGTGGAATCTGGCCTTCTACAAAGCTTGTAGGAGGAAATGGTGTCAGAAGATCCACAGAGGGATTAGACAGATTTTTGAACAAATCAGTAAGTTGGTGCTGAAAGAATTAGGCAGGTATGTACTGACTGAAATCCTTAATACAACAGAGTTGAGATGTTTGGGGAGTACAAGGTGTATATGTAACATAGGTTTAATTACAGTATGATTTTCTAATTTTTTTATTACACGTAGTATATGGTGATATCTTTTGTGTAAAATAATTGATACCAATTAAGCAATATCATTTTATATCAGTTGAGAAGTACTTGGCTTAGAACTGTGAAATCAAATTCTGATTTTCACATTTTCTTATTTTTTGAGTATTTAAATGTGAAAAAGTTAGAAGTTTACTTGTATTTCATAATACATTGTCCAGAAAGTAGGATGAAATTAATATGTTTTATTTTTTGTCCTGATGTTCTCTTTATGCAGATGAATTCAAACGTGCTGTGTATGTAGCCACAGGTGTGAAGCTTTCACCACATTTGGTGAACACAGTGTTCAAGATTTTTGATGTTGACAGAGATGACCAGTTGAGTTATAAAGAATTTGTCGGCATTATGAAAGACAGACTCAGTCGAGGGTTTAGGGTAAGGATTCTAATTTTTATAGTAATCTTAGTTGACTTTACTACTTGCAACTACTTCCTTTAGCATCTGTAGCACCAGTAAGTTGCAAACCAGCAGTATGTGTGGTTAAAGACATATGCTTTGTAGAAATCCTGAAGCAGTCTGTAAGATAAATCCCTTCTTAAATTTTTTTTTTTTTTTTTTTAATTAGATTAGAATCTATAGAGGACATAATGCACCTTTATAGCACACAAACCAAATTGGAGAAATCCTCTGCATACTGACATTTCTTCTGTATTATGTGATTGATACATTGGCATTAAGAATTTTAACGAGAGTAGCAATTATGTCTGGGTTGTTTGCAGGGAAAAGAGAGTTTGTCTCTCTCAAACCCAGGCAATTTAAAGGTCAGCCACTGGCTCTTTAGAAAACATTATTTAAAGTAGCAAGTGTTGGTAATGACTGTTGGAAAGAGTTGCAGCAGAAGATAGTTTTAATTTTCAAATAAAGAATTAGTGAAGTGGTGATGAACAATGCTATATTCTATTTCAAAGTTGCTTTTGATAGTTTAACCCTGTACCTAATATATTAAGTTACAAGAAGCTAGAGGGCAGGAAATTACTTGTAGAAAATTTTCATAGGGAACAAGCTTGTAAATCGTGCTTTACCTTTTAAGTGAATGTGTAGGCCCTGCTGCCCTCTTCAGGTCCTGTGTCGTACAGGGGAATTTTATAGTAGCAGAATTTTTATTTTGAGGGTGATCAATAAAAGTCACATTTTTTTTCTTCATATGACAGGTGTTACCATTTTTAATTAAATGTAAAATGGTGTTCTTACTGACAACCTAATCCCTTAGACATAAATCTTAAACTGTATTATGGTTCCTAAATTCACATTTCAGTATGTTCTATTCGTAATATAATTTTAGTGATTTTTAGTTAGCTTCCTAAATATAATTTTAGAACTTTCTGTGAAGTGGTGTTGAGTCTAACAGTTTTCTTGTTATTTTTGTAATCTTATGATTGACTGTAAAATGTGGCTAACAACCACTGCGTTTGTAACAAACTTATTTCCTTGTTGGTCCTCAATTCCTTTTCTTATGGTGTGGAAATGATGATTGTTTCATAACTGTTTCGAGATGTTCAGCTCTATGTTTTAACTGTTTACTAATTGTAAGTGTGCACTGTATGTTAATTTAACCAGAAAACAGTCTGCTTACGAAGTAATTCTTGTAAATGTATTACATGTTTCTATTTCACAAAATGCATGACAGAACTCACCTATAAGCCTTTAGAATCTATATCATGCAGCACTATTCAGTCTTATGCACGTATCTTTCTTTTGCCTAATGGCAATATTCCAGTGGACTGTAAAAGAACTGCAAAGAATAGCCAAGGATGTTCAGAAGAATAGCACCGTCTTCCATAAATGATATGTCTAATTTTAATTAGATATGAGATATCTCCTGGATTGCATAGGAGATGATTGTGATTTGGTGCTATAATTCAGTTATACTCAGTCATGCCTACATGCAGACTTGTTAGATTATTGAGAAAAATGCATACTCTTCACTAATCACTAGTATTCTGAGACAATTATAGTACCAAATTTAGGAATCGCAATTTCCAGTAAGTTTTCGTAAGTGTTACACAAACCTGATTTTTCCAAGAGTGGGTAGTAGTAAAAATTCTGCAAAGATTTGCCTTTTCAGTTTGATAAACACCCCCCATCCACCCCAATCTTGGTTTTAGAATGAGAAGTAAACACGAAAGAACCTTTTGCCCAGAACAAATTGGTGGAAAGTGTGATTAATTACTTCCTATTGATTGTACATTAAAAGTTACAGAGTAGTTATTGTGGCCAGAACAAGTAAAAGTTTACCCTCTGGCTCCTACGTTGTTGAGGGCTCAAATGTTGTCTTGTGCTAAATCAAAACTAACAAATGACTAACCTTTTCTTTGTTAATAACTGTGTTTCAAATTCATATTAAGATTTGGTCAGTTCCATTATACAGATAAAAGAACATTATACCTTCTGCTTACCGGGTATTTTGTAGCAACATGGAAATTTTTGCCATGAGAAATTTGAACCTGGTTATAAAGTGTAAATGCCTGATTTTAATGTTAATTACACTACAATTAATGTCTGCCCAAATCAACGTAGTCTCTGATTATCACTCTAAAAATATCTACAAATTACAGTTTAAAATAGGCTTGTGATTTGACTTATCGTTTTACAATTAACATCTTATACTTAGTAATTCAACTTTTTTAAAAGTCGTTTTACTAAAATATTTGTCCAGAAGAATCTTGAGGGCATCACAGAGCTTGGTCCTGGGACCATGTATTTTAGAAAAGGGCATTTTGTAGTTAGTCTGACTAAAGCAAACACATTTAAGAGCAAAGAGTTACACAAGTCCGATGAAACCGGAGTCCTGAAAGGTCAGTCAGTACCTACCAGCTTTGTCCTATTTAAAAGCTTAGACATAAACTTACAAACCTGAGGAGGGTCAGGTACTACCCCTTAGGGGAACGTAATAATTGATTTTAACATATATTTTAGATATGTTTTGGGAAAAGTAAATGTCTTAAAGATATTATCTAATGAAAATTCGCTCTTTCTGGAATGTAGTGTTACAATCTGAAACCTTTTTCGGTTTTAGTAGTTTGAAACAAACTAGGATGTTAAGCTGCCATCAAGTGGTGAGTCAAAGTATTGCCATAAAATGTGCAGTCATGAAAAGCTTTATTTTTGCTTGCTGTTCGGTTTAAAATAGTTATTTCCTTGCCTTTTTTTTTTTGTTTAAAAATACATAAGATTCCCTCCCTTTCCCTTATAAATTCCATTTTTAAACTGAAAGACTTGGAAATTAATGACTGAATGCTAAACATTTTATCTAGCGCATACTATACTGTATCTTCTAGCTATGCGTCACTTAAAGCCATTTTTTTGTATTTTCATGATACCGTTGTCTTACGCTTCCCTCTGGCTGCCTTCACATGTTGTCTGCATCTGTGCACTTCTCCATCTTCTGCTCCACAGGGCTACAAACCTGTACAGAGGTACACTACTTTCAAATCCTGCGTGCGGAAGGAGCTGTATAGCAGATAACTGACGGTATGTGTCTGCCGCCCCGTCTGAGTGTGCTGGCATGCCTGCAGGAATGGCTGAGTGTTAAACTGTCACCGCTGTGTTTCCCATTCCAAAATTCAAGAAATGAGTTCTCTCGACTGTAAGCCATGTAGTAGCTCAAAGCGTCACGTTGTGTTTTTGACTGAAGCAGTAGAATTTGATTCTGGAGTTGGCAATGGCTGACTCGCTCTGTCACTGTTTTGTAAGCCAGCTGTGATTTTGTACTATGTTTGAAAGAAGGAAAAGTATTCTTTCATAGTTCCTGTTGCTGTTTTCTGTCTGTCCTGTGACCGCTTTCTCTCCAGTACCTGTAGCTAATAAGGTTACCAATGAAGATTGTAGAGGTAGCTTTTTCTTCCTGAGAGACCGTTAGTAACCTGATTTATACAGTTAGTAACTCTGATTTATACAGTTACACTTCTGAAAACAATAACGTGGGTTTGGCTCAATTAACACTATACCAGCAATTTTCAAAAATCAGCACTCTGCCCACATGTGATCACTGTGGCCGTTTCTGCGTGTTCACTACATGAATATTCATTCTTTAACATTTAGGTTGTACTGTGGGTTTCAGTGTCAAAAATGGGGCGTGCATATTCTGTAGCCGTATTGCAAAACTGTTTGCCACACGGTGGACACAGCAGAAATGTGTTAGTAGACACTTCTCTTCATACATGAAGCAAGAATTTGCTCCTTTGCAATTTAAGGGTTTGGTGCCAGCCCTTTTTTCATGTCTGTATTTATGGACTTTGCAGTAGTTGCTATGAAGGCTGTAATCAGCTGATGCAGGTCCCAGACGTGACATTGTGCAGTGGGGAGGAACAGAGGTGTACGCCATGCCCAACAAGGTCCCAGAGCCAGTGGCCTGCTGTGGAGTGGCCAGCACATCTCGTGCTCCTGAGCATTCCTCTTCTGTTTTTAATTCTGAATTTTAATTCTCTGAATTTTAATTCTAATTTTTTAATTAAGCTGAGATTTCTTCTTGAATAACCATCTTCCGATGCCTCTAACCATCAGCGTATTGGCATCTGACCTGGTGTCCTTTCGTATGCCTCCCCGAGCACCTCTATGCCAGTGAGCCTGCTGGGCCACTGGTTTAAATCTTTCTTCCGTAACTGTGAAACAGCATGGCAGGAAGGGAATGTAGGTAGACTAAGCAGAAGTTTCTTGGATCCAGTTTATTTGAGGTGATGGTTGGCTTCTGGCACAGTCGAAAATGTCAGTCTGTGGGGATGAGAGGTGTCCCTGTTTACTGAGACTGGTAGCTCACCGGTCCCACGGATGTTTTTCTTTTGTAGACCCCTCTGTGAGAGTGGTAAGGTGGAGGGAATATATCGATGCTGTTGACCTGTTCCTGTGGCACGGCATTTCATGTATCCCAAATATTGTGTTCTTCAGACCATTTCTTTTTCAGTGAAGTGTCACATCTTTTGAACAGGCTGGTTCTTTGAAAATGCAGCAGTAACAATAGCTCGGGGCACGTCCAGGCTTACGCAGCTGATTTGTCCTCTTAAAAAGAAGACAAGAGTTCTGTTTGACCTGCATGAACTCTTCTTTTCTAAAATTTAGCATCTGTAGGATTATTTCTTTATTATTTTTATTAACTATTAACCTTTTTTTTAAATCATACTTCCTCTTTATGAGTATAAATGAGTATGCTTCACATACTGAAGCATTGTACTAATATGTGAGGAACAGAAAAGGAAATTTTAACAGAGTCCAGTTTCTCCACCTGATTAATGGGAAGTGTAAATGACTAATGAAGTAGTTAAAACAACATTTTAGTAATCCAACTCGCCAGTCACATAAGAAGACATTCATGGCTTTAGATTAATTCTATGTAATTTCATCTTTCTGAAACTTCTGGCTCTTCCTTTCTTCCTTTCCCATGTCTTTTTAAAAATCATTCTTTAGAAGTACTTTGTACTAATTCTGTCACAGCCTACATTGTAACTGCATATCAAGTATTGTTTAAACTGTGAGCTTTTCAAGATAGGGAACGGTTTTTACAAGAAAAGTGACAAAATGTTACACAGTCGCGATGCTTTCCTAATAATTTCAGTGAAGGGTATGTGACCAACTGGAACAAAATGCAGTGTGACGCAAATGAACCCAATGTATAGTAATCAAGGCAAATAAAACTCGCTTGGTGACAAAAAGAGAGACTGTGGTAAAAGCATCAAGTTTACATACCTGGACACCTTGACAGACATCTGAATCCGGGCAATAAATTCATTCATCTGTTGAGGTGGAGTAAACTGGGGAAAAAAAAATACAGTGCAGATTTATAAAGGGAGATTTTTGTTCACCCTGTAGAAAGTCATTCTCAAGAGGAAAATTTACAATTGAATAATGATGTGTCTACGCTACGCACTGGGAGACAGTACAGAGAAGCCAGGTGAGCTCTCAGTGCAGTGACTGGCATGGTGTGGAGGTTGCTGGTTATTTATTTACCCTGCTCTTCTTCCCACCTGCAGCTCCTGGGTGCTGTAACAAGAACGCTGCTGGTACCTAAGCTGCTGCGTATAGGGCTGTATCAGGTATCTGTTACCTGCGCACTGGAGGACACAGCGTAAACCTCATCTGTAGAAAATTCCCTCTTCCCTCCAGACATATTAGTCAGCTACTGCTCTTCACTTCAGCAACTGCTCCTTGTCTCTTGGGATGAATTACAGTGACATAGCCCGTTGTTAGCTGTTCTGAGTTCCTTTTTGTGCAAAACGTTACGTAACTTCGAATATTGCTTCAGATTTGTTGTAGATATTTATTTATTAAAGTTTTTTGCAAGTGTCAGTTCATGGAAACGTTAGCCAAAACGTATGTGAAGATCACTTCACTTCACTTGGAGTTAGTTACAGTGACTGAAAACAGAACTAATTGTGTCTTTGCCATACAGTGTGAAGAGTTACACAATTCTAAAAATGGTTATTTTCTATTTAGTTTACAAATTGAAAAGATAATAAAGATGGAAGTAGGGGAGATTTGAAATTGAACAATTTCAGTTGGGTAATTAAATTTCAGTCTGATGTACAAACACACACATGCATGTATGTGAAATACAAAAATCTGCAGTTACATCCCAAAGTTAGGTGCGATACAACAACTCTTAATTTTACATTGTTCCAAATATAAATGTACAGATCATTGTCTGTGCATTGATATACTTTCTGTGGTAAACGTAGAAGTGTGATGAAAGAGATGAAGACACTTGGCATAGGTACCACAGATTATACCGTACGTGGAATCTGCACCCTGGAAGTGAATAAACAGCACATTGTGCTCTACATTATGTATCTCCAAATGGCACTTATGCAATTTACTTTGCAGTGTCAAAAATGTTATACCTTTATAATAAATAATGAAAATCTCTCCCCTGGGAACAACTGTAGAAGCTCTGTGTGGTCCAAACAGCTGGTGATGTTCTTGGAGAGCTTGTATTCCAGTTCTCCTCTGTGGTGCTGTAGGGAGAAGAGAGAAAACATGTGAGTAGGGAACTGCCCAACAGAGCTGAGAGGAGAGCTCTACTTAAGGGTCAGCTAGGAAATGGCTCACAAAACCCTGCCAGAGTTAATTCCAAAGAAGGATGCTAGCAGCCAACTTCGGGAGGGATTCGAGTCCATCTGAAACTACTGTTCACTAAACTGTGTGCTCAGAACCTGTAGTAGATAGTTATGCTATAATTCCATTTTTGTTCACTTCTACAGTATTGAAAATCATAGAATCGTAGAATGTGTTGGGTTGGAAGGGACCTTTAAAGGTCTTCTAGTCCAACCCCCCTGCAGTAAGCAGGGACATCTTCAACTAGATCAGGTTGCTCAGAGCCTCATCAAGCCTGGCCTTGAATGTCTCCAGGGATGGGGCCTCCACCACCTCTCTGGGCAACCTGTGCCAGTGTCTTACCACCCTCAGTGTAAAGAACTTCTTCCTAATGTCTGATCTAAACCTGCCCTGCTCTAGTTTAAAGCCATTGCCAATCGCTACATGCCCTTGCAAACAGCCCCTCCCCAGCTTTCCTGTAGCCCCTTCAGGTACTGGAAGGCCGCTATAAGGTCTCCCCGGAACCTTCTCTTCTCCAGGCTGAACAACCCCAACTCTCTCAGCCTGTAACATTGTATGTCACAATTGTAAATCTAGAAAGTAAGTTGTATGTCCCAGAAATTTCTTGAAAATCTTACGATTTTTGCATTAAAAGAACAGTTTTCTAGATGTTCTGAATCTTGAGGGGCTTCTAAATTTCTGATTAAAGAAGGTTTTTAGGAAGCAATAGTTAATATCTACAAACAAAGTCTTGGGGCTGACTGGGGAAGGAAATTTCATTTTGAGAAAGACGTTGATAGACAAGCGTGGATTCAGAACCTCATTGCTAGTCACGTTTCAACAATAAACTGCTGTCTTCTAGAAATACCTCATTCAGTTAAGCAACATTAAGATGTGTCACATAATCAATATTTTGAAAGCTTTTAATTTCTGTACTTTCCTAATATACAGCAGTTGAATGCATCTATCATAGGTTTTAAAAAAAATCAGCGGTAGCTGTTGCTTACTAGTTGAAGAGACTGTCGCTTACCTCTTCTCTAAAGCAAAGAAAGCACAGTGCGTGTGATAGGCACATCTTACTGGCTTACCTTACAAAAGTAACTGGAAATTACAGAACCCAGACTTTTGATCCTAAAACTGAGTAGAACCTTAAAAACATACCTGGGTACAGGGGGAGGAGAACGTTCCAGCGAAATGTGAAAGCGTCACAGAGTATGGGGACAAAATGTTCTTTCTATGGGTTCGGTACACTGGGAGTAGAGACAGCAACAAAGCATACACGAGAAATGAGCAGATGAACAGTTAATGTAGTGTTTCTTTTATAGATTTTCATGAACGTTTCTCTGAACCTGTTTCATAAAATAAAAAATAAATGCATATCTCAAAGCACTAGTAAATCAACTGAATGTGCTTTTCTTAAATAATGCAATGCATTTTGCAAGTAATGCATTTTTTGGTAAGATTCACCATAAATCTCCACTAAATTATTCATTCATGTAAGTATTGTTTCTGATATATCATTTAAAATCTGGATTATATGCTGCCATGAATTAGATTGTTTTCTGAATATTTACAACTTCTGCATAATGCTTTTTAATTATACAAAAGTAATAAGAGTAAATGAAATGTAGGCTTCACTCTCTAATGGTTCGTTTTAATATACTGCAATTTCACGTTATTTTTAACTTCTTCACTCACTTCAACCAAAACAAGCTATCAGACAAGTCCTCACCTTGGCACTGTAACCATTTACCTCCAGACGCTGGACTTAATTTCTGAAATGGATTACAAGTTAAAATTACTTGTAAATGCTTCTGACTTACCTACAATTACAATTCCTGTCCCTTACTTAGCCTCTCTCCCCGTAATAAGAAGATACAACATTTAGCCCCTCTCCATCTTTCTGTACTTACTGTCAAAATAGTTCTGTGGAGGTAGAGCAGCGGCAGAAATGATGAGACCCAGTGAAAACCACAGACGGCACAGAGCGTAGTGACTCCCCCGGGCCAGCCTTTGGCTGAAATGCCTCTCCATTCAGTGGGCACTTGTTAATGGCAATGAACTACAACGCGGTTTAGGATTCAGGTGACCCTGTGTAAAGAAGTTTTCACATCATCTGCCTGTTTCATATTTGGCTTTTGCTAATGCCTCAGTTTCATCAACATCAGTAATTTTCTACGCTTTTTATTTGGTGTTAGAGGTGAATTTTTTTAGGACAGTGTCGAAATAAAGAAGCAAGAAAAAACTAGAGAGAGCAGGACGTACCTGAATAAAGAGGAAATCCTTTCTTACAGCTTTTAATATACACAGGCTATTTGTTGAATGCTAAGTGTGTGCTGTGAGGTGAGGATGCATTCCGAATATTTAACCTGTGTATGGATTTATGACCCTCATTTTACAGAAGTACTTCTGAGCCATAGAAGTATTTGATCTTTCATGATTTTAATATTAAATATATATTTAATACTAAAGCATATGAGGTTTTTAATATTAAAACAGACACGAGTCCGAGTAAGATTTAATGTAGTATTAAGGAATTTAGTGAACAGTATCTTTTTCCAATTGTATGTTTTCACTTTTCACAGGAGACTCCCAAGTCTGGTTGGAAGGAATATTACTCTTGTGTGATGACTGTAACCAGCGAACATCTCAGAGATCTATGGAAGCAATTTCGGAGACGAGATACGCTGAGATAAAGGAAGGAAGAAGGATTATCTGCACTGGCTAGAACTATTTATTCCTATGAATTCCTAATGAAGAACAGACTAACCCAGGTGAATCATGAATCTTCCAGCTGCAGTAGAAAACACAGGATGACTTTTCCACGTAATGTAGTAATCGTCAAATCTTAACAACTGCTTTTAAGTATGTATTTTATTTAAATGACAAACTGTCACCTGATTGGCAGAAGTCTTTTTGTTTTTAAGAATACATTTTTAATATTATTTTTTTATTACTTTGAGATATGTTTGTCATTTAAGTTTTACACCTGGGAAGGCAAATGTTTTGGCAATGAAGAGAAACTGCCCCACATCAGCTTAGTCTGTGAATTTGCTTTCAGAAGAGCACTATTAAAAGTTTGTGCTAAATGGGGAATGAGAATACATTAAGTAGCATAACAATTACGTACAAGTTGAATGTACAAATTAAATTCTTAGAAGCCAACAAAGCTGTTACTTTAAAAAGAGTAAAGCTGTTATGGTTATAATGTGAATGATAGGTATTTACCTAGGAAAGGTACTGTATGGACTATAACGTTCAGATTCTCCAAGTCTTACTACAATATTTATTTATTTATCCTTTAAAAAAAAAGTAGTACAGATTTTAAGATGTCTTCTGAGCAGGATATTGAAGAAAAGTCAAAATGTTCCAATTCACGTTAAGTAACATGTACTTTGTAGTATTTATTATAAATTTTATTGCCATACATATAAATTCGCTGATATGGTAGAGTAAAACTTCATGTGTTTCTTGTGAATAGTGCACTTTTATATGAAGTATGATGTGGCACTGAGTAGAAATTATAGTTGTTTAATTTGCTACTCTGGAATGCAGTATCTGAGAACTATAGATAAATAACTTGTATTTGCATCAAACAAAAAAGCAAAACAAACATGAATGCATGCAGCAGTGCAGAGCAACACGCACTAAGTAATGTTATTTGAGTATTACGCAGCAAATATTAGACAGAAATTGGGCCTCACAAAGGTTATGGAGATGATAGGCCATATGGAGTTGCCAGCACGACCTCTCTTGCCCTGTAGGTTTAGATGTTACTGAAACAGCGGTAAGGCCACTGTTACATTTGGGTTTCATGTTCTCTAAATTTTGCCTTTGCTATTCACTAGCAGTGTTTTTCCTTACTCCCTTTCAAGGTGATTTTTTGGCAGTGTAAATTAAACCCAAACAAACAGGAACACATATTTCTTATATCCTTCCGGACATTAAATAAGTCTGTCTCTGTTTAGGAATAATCTGTGCCTTGAAATATTTCCAGCTGAATACACGCACGCTAAAACTAATGTCAGTAGATTGTTATCGGAAAGGCAAATATTTGGTGGAGCCTGACAGTTAAAACAGAAAGAAAATAATGATTTTAAATCTTTTATTACTGCAAATACCAGTAAGCAAATTTGTCAAGCACATGTTGCTCCAATGCTATCTTACATCACATGTGAATAGAAAAAATGTATAGCATCTGTGTAAGTACACCTAAATTCATAAACATTTAATTTAAAATGAGATTTATCTCTGCTAAAAAGCCAAAACAAAATGAAAAGAAAGAAGTTTTTTAGGAAATTCCACTCTGGGAATCTTAGGGGGAAAAAGAATGTTCTAGGTGTGGCTTTTATCTGAGAAAAAGCCAGACCTTTTGAAGGACGCTACTTTAGTTAGTATTTCATGATAAATACTCACCAAATTTCTACCTTGGCATCCTTAAACTACTGACAACAAGAAAAATCAAATAAATTGGGATAAAGACACAACACGGATAAGCTGCAATCCCTGTGTGATCATTTAGGGAATTAATGGTATTCAATGTATCGTCTTGGTACGCAGAACTGTCTCACTGCTTCTTGTCAGCATCTGCAAAACCCAATTTGCTACTTCAGTGATGAAGGACAAAAAAAGGGAAGGAAGGACAGGGAGCTATCGGAGGGGTTCCCCTCCTTCCTCTTCATTCACAGTCATCCGCCCCTTGGAGGAAGCAGCAGCACCATCGACAATTTGCTCCTACGCTGCCCTTGGCAATAGTGCACTTTGCTTTTATGGCTGGCTTGAGACAATTTTATCATTTTTCTATGTATTTCCTAACTATAGTCTCTTAATATAAAATAGAATGTGAAAGTGTCAGATTAGTTTTTCAGAGTATTTTTTCTCATGTTTAATAATAAGTTATTTAATATAAATATGAATATATGCATATAATATTCTTGTTTATTTCAAAATAAATGCACTTGAAACTAATTTTCTTTGCAGTGTATATCATTCAGATTCTTTTGTCATAAAAATATGGGGTTTTGCATAACATGAATGTGCAAATGTTTTGAATTGGAGCGTCTCGCCATCGCAAAAAATACAGTTTTTCGCTTCTTTCGGTTGTTTCTTTAGCTAGCTTTGCTTTTCTGCCATAAAATTCTGTATAAAAAAGCTGGAAGTGCAAGGACAGGCAGGTGAACACAAGGCAGGGTAGTGGGACGTGCCATCTGCTATGGAGGCACCCCTCGGATAGCAGTCACTGTGCTCAATCCTTACTCAAAATCAGTCAAATTCCTGGCAGCAGAGAAGATTTGCATGCTGCAACTAAGTTATGCGATAGTAAATGAAGGCTTTTTGTAAAACCAGCTCTTTTTCTCTTCTGTAAGTTAAGAAAACTGTAATACTGTAAGAAGATAATCAGAGGATGCTTCGGAACTGCCCAGGGATGTGCAGACCAGCTGTCGATTGCAATAAAAGAGTAACTGTTAAACCGGCAGCTTTGGGTAGCTTTGTGGTGCTAACTTTTGCCTGATGAATTTTACTCTGATGAATTCCTGGCTTCCGGCAGAATGTCCTGTACTGCAAGCTGCTCCCTGCTGGGCTGATGTTTAAAATCACGCTGGCAGTTTCCCTCCTTGCACGTTTTGACAGTAAGTCGATACAAATGACTTCCACTGCAAACGCATCTATTGTGCGCCTGAGAAGAAAGTGATCAGCCTGAAGAAAAAGACAATTTAACAGTGATAAGCAGCATATTGTTGGCCATACTGCCTGGTTTTCTACAGTTATTTGATCTCCTTTTTCCACCTAAGTATCAGGATCAGTTTCTAGCAAAAGAACTCCAGACTAATACTTGCAGAAGGAAAAGAATCAGACCAAAAGCTCGCTATTCAAAAATGAAGCTGAAACAAAACCGAACCAAGTCTGAACTCCCCTTCAAATCAAGCCAAAACTAATACGAATATTTTCTAATATGTGAGATCTGAGTGTATAGTGTTTGTCCCTATATCTGAAAATCCACGGAAGCGTTTGGCACCCTGAACCTGTCAGCAGATGGTGCCCTTGGATATATTATGTTCTTTTTCTTACACACACGATTAAATACATGGGGGTGTGCTTTAATCTTGAATGGGTAATGTTAATTTTTACCACTAGTTTGACTTATAAATTCCTCCCACAGAGGAACATTATTACTGGCTAGGAGTGTTCCATAAAAAAATTAGTACCCACTTGAAAATCTTAACATAAAATAACCTAATTTTATATAGATAAACGTGCACAGAAACAGCAACATACTAAACATATTTAACTTTTAGTAATATGTTTCGGTTTATTCTACGTAAGCAAATAAACTATTACTCCTGGGTTTTTTTATAAAAAAGTACGCATAGCTGAGTTACCTATTTGTATGTCCACTTTAATTTAAAAATAAATGAAATGAAATCAGTATCGTTGTGCAGGAACTTTTCCAGTTCCTGTTCCATAGCTGTCCATTGCAAGTAACTTTTCATTTACAGCTTTCTTCCGACAACATATTGATAATCCTTCTCCTTTTTAAGCAGCCAAACCCATATGCCGTGATTTTTCAGTAAGTGTTTCTAGTGTTGAGTGGTTTTAGGTGATTTGCCTGAGATTGTAAGTTCTGCTTTGAAACAATGAACTTTATCTCAGTCTAACCGTGATTCGGAAGCTACACCTTAAATTCAAAAGAGTGTAGAGCTATAAAAATAAACTTTAAAGTAAGATACTGAGCCTGAAGTTAGTCACCTAGACTCTATTAACGGATCCATGCAGAGAATGGCATGAGATCTGTTTTGAATCAGCAAAGTAGTTTAATTAACGTCGCAGAACTTAGTACAGGGATGTCGGTCGTAAGATGTTGCTCCTGGGATCTGTGCGTTCTCCTGGGCTTGCTCTGATGGCCAGTAGCACGTGTGTGACGGGGAGGGAGTCAGCTCAGTTAGCAATTAACACAGGAAAAATAAGTATCACACACGTATGTATAGATGTGATTCAAGTGAAACAGCTCCCAGTTACAAAAGCGCTGGGGACAGCCTATGAGAGGGAGTGGAAATCCTTTGCCTGAAGCAGAGATGGGAGAGCAGGATAATGGCAGTCTGGATTCAGAGAGACCTGAGCTGCTGCGGTAGTTGCTATCAAATTATGCTTCTTGCCAGAGATAAGATAGCTTGTAAGGAGAATAATGTGCCATTGCACTGGGAAACCGCATGACAAAACCCAGTACACGGAGCAGGGACTGGAATCCCTGGTTTGGGAAAAACACTTCCATGGGAAGCGGAAAGAAAGACATGGTGGCTGTCACTGCATTTTGTGCAGAGACATATTCTGAGGCTCCCCGCAACAGAAGACATGAACGTGGGCAGTATCTCATCCCTGGAAAATGGTCAAACCTGGATGTGTGACCAAGGCACCAAGGGGCTCAGCTCTCCCAAGGCATTTTGGGGCATTAGCTGTAAAAGTGGCTTTAAATTGTCTGATTTTTTTAGGGGGGAAAAAAAAAGAAGAGGCTGTCAGACTGACAGCTGTACATTTAGGTGCCTGCTTTTGGAGTCAACCAATAAGCCACGTAACTTCTACTCCAAGGGGCAAAAGCCACTGGATGGACACGCACAGCACGGGATGTCACTAGGTGGGAAAAGGTATTTGGGGGCTTTACACTCCAGGGGTCCTGATTTTTTCCTAAGGAGAGGCATGTACAGTAGAACTGGTTTGAATTTTTTCCCGTTTTTCCCACCTTAAGGGGCAAAAGGGGAAGCCGCGGGGGGAATGAAAACTCCAGGATGAATACGTCTGGGAAAAAAAACAACGCGATGAAAAAATTACTGCTGAAAGTGACAGCAGAGTGGGCAGATAATAAGCCCAAATACAACTTCAAACAACTTCCCTGAAGGCAGGCTCTGACAAATATAGGATTGTATCAATCCAGGGGCAGAATCAAGAAATTCCAGGAGGGATTTAATTGCTTGAAAAGGAGCTAAATGAGCCTCTCCTGTGGAGAACCAGGCAAATAAATAAATAAGTAAGTACAACCATATGACAACCATTAGGTTTGGGTATCCAAACAGTTGCAAATAATTAACTGCCAAGCTAGGATGAAGGGAGAGGAAAAGGATGCTCTCTTACTGCAGTACTGTAGTGTTCGAATGACATGTACATAAGAACACTGTTAATTTACATAATCACTTTTCTTTCTTTTGTGGCTCATTTTACTTTTTTATTCTTATTGTTTTGAAATTTTACGACCTTTCAAACTGTTACAAAACTGAGCGCTGAAGAGAACTTTCTATGCTAAACTATCGATAGACAATTTTTCTCTGCCGTATATTAAACACTCTCCCTCACTTGAGATTTCCTTCTATTTTTCTGCCATTTTGGTATGAGATTGATTATTAGGAACTGTTTATCATGTCTTAATAAAATACATTCAAGACATCTGTGTAGCTTCGTTAGACATGTACAAACCTTCTACTATGGTTCTAGATCGACGACTTACTAACATCAGAATTCCTAGGACAGTTTCTTCCTTCTTAAGTGCACCAAAATACTGTTAACAGCTATCCATATACAGTGAGCATTGTAGACATGCAGCATGCTCTGACTCCGAGTATCAAAAAACTTTTAATGTCAGCATTAGAAGCACAATGTAATTTACCTAAAGTTGGTTCAATAAAGCAGAGCCCCCTCACCTTGCTCAGGAGTAATTTTTAATTAGGACTGCATGCTAGGATACCAAAAATCCACCAGCAATCCCTCGCATATACCTTGCCTGAGGGGAAAAGCTGAGCCTCTCTCATTGTCGAGAGAGGCTGCCCAAGTACAGTCATTTGGGAAATCTGTCCATGAATATCTCATGGTTTAGGTTATCCCGGGATTTACTTTTGCCATAACACAATGCTCCCTTGAACGTGCTCGCTCTTGAGTTGTTCTGCTGCTACCTGTAATTTCTGCAGGTCATACCACAGAGGGAGGATGATGAGGAGGAAAAGAGCAGAAGAAAGGGTCTCTGATGACCCACCTGAAGAGTGGTAAGAGTCATGGAGGGAACAGAAAGGAACTGTGGGCATGGAGGGCGGCAAGGGAGCCCAAGTCTGTGGGCAGAAGCCACAAGCGTGAGGGCAGGAGAAGGATTCTTTACAGCCCTCTGACCAAAGGATGCTCCAAGGTAATTGGGAGTATCAGTTAAGGCAGGCTTTTTTGTCCTGGCTAAATTAAAGTGAGCCCATACTAAATGGGGTAATTTTGATTCAGAATGACCACGATTTTGAATCTCCAGTAAAGAGTATGCTGTAATAATTACTATTAATGTAATTATTAGCATGCTAAATAAGAATATGCTGATAATTGTGAAATCTGAGCAGTGAGAAGAGGGTGGTAGTGGCCACGGAAAAGCTAGAAAGCTGGGCTACAGAAGCCCGTTTCCCTGAAGGAGTAATAAAAAGCCTCTGACTAGAAATTGTATGATATAATTTGAGGTCTTTGTAACACATCATCTTTTTGTCCCCACATCTCTGGCAAACTGCCATCTCTATATACATAATTTTCTATAATAACAATTATTATTTCAAGGAATCAGTTGTTATGTTAAAAAGTCTTCTCTACTGTTTACCATGTTTCCCTGGCATGTGTTGTTAATAAGCCCCATATCACATGCAGCATTTTAAAATGGTTTATAGGGGAAAGCTTTTCATTGCGCGCCGAGTACGGTGCAAAAATGAATGCGCCCTTATGCACACAGTTGCCAGCTGTGAACTTATGGTACAGCCATGTGCCCCTGGAAACACACAACGCATTAGATGCGTTACCCTTTGTACCTGAGAGAGGTCACTGCCAGGGATTTCCACCAAATGAATTAAATTGCCTTCAGTTCTTTTAACTTCTGCCAGTAAAGCACGGGGTATGCCTTCAAGCGGTGGTAATTTTGTTCTTTATACTTCTAAAATCTGTTTTGAATAGCCATGGATGTTTTCATGAAATATATTAAAGTCAAATCCTTTAAATGTTCTATTAAGATGTTGGCCTCAGCGATGATTTGCATAATCAACAACAGGTAAAATAAAATGGCTTTATTGCCCATGTCACATTGGTTTCGGTCCCTTTCCTCATTTTGTGAAATACAGTCTATAGGAATATCAAATCTAGTTTTTCAGTACCATTCGCTATTTCTTTAGCTTTTTAATGTATAATACATAATTCTCCATTATGCAGAATCTTTTCTTAAGTTATTATATTCCAATCTTTCGATGACATCATATCTTGTCCACATCCCTTCTATAATAACTGTATATTCCAGTGATGGTTCCACTGAGCTGTTCGCAATGATATATGAGTCTTTGTCTTTGGTAAAGGTAATTTACTGCCATGGGATATTAATATTCCTCTCGATACATCATTCTGTATTGCTCATTCACCCACTTCACCGTGGCTAACTGAAATTCCTCAGCCTAATCTTATAATAATGAGGGGCGCATGATTTTGCATTACCTAAAAACACTGCAGCCATATGGTCAACTTCTTTTTCTGTCTCTTCAATAAACACGGTAACAACTCCATCTCATACACTAGAACCTGGCAGCACACCTACTATTGTTTTTTGTCATATTTTCTCTATTTTTTTTTCTCTCGCGCAGCCTGTTTTTAATCAATGGCAGCCGTATGCCTTCCAGGTTGTGATCGCTTCGCTTCATGCGTAGTCTCCCGTGTGTGACATTATACCAGCCTTTTTCCCAAGTACAAACACATTTTAATCAACCAGCTCTTTCCTCCCTACCGTGCCGCCGATGCTCTGAGAAGACTCCAGCAGATTGCAGAAATACTACGGGCCGTGCTCGGCATTTCTAATTCTGGAACGATAATTCAGCAGCAATTTGGGTGAGCGTACTGCAAGGCGGTCTGGGCTTACTATGACATTTCACAAGCGTTTAATTACGATGGCTGTGCCGTAAAGCCTTTTCGGGAAGGAGTATGAGTCAGCACAACCCTAGGCCACCTTCCCTTGGCCAAACATCTGCCATGACCATGGCTGGCCTCCGCAGCCTCTTGCACGCTGCGACACGGTGGCCTGCAACACTTGCTGTTCATTATATGTTATGCCAAAACATTGTTTGCAGTTGCGGCTGCACTTTTCTTAACCAAGTGTTTTAAAGTACGTCCAAGGGGGTTTAAGCATCACCATCCCCACATCGGAGGATGCGCTGGGCACCGGGCGTTAGATGGGGGAGGCATCATTGGTGCCTCCAGCCAGGTAGCACCCAAAAGAACATGCTGGATGCCCAAGGTCCATAACTGCTTTTGTGAAGGGCTGAGCTGCTCCATGGCCCAGCACCAAACTTTAAGAGAGGTGGTGGGAACGTCTCCTTCCCTGCCAGGCCTGGGGTGGCCAGAACAAGGGGACGTGAGGGAGGCGATTCTGCTCCTCTGCGCCACTCTGGTGGGCCCCCACCTGGAGTGCTGTGGCCAGCTCTGTGGCCACCAACATAAGGAGGACATGGAACGGGTCCAGAGCAGGCCATGAAGATAACAAGAAGGCTGGAGCTCCTCTGCTGTGAGGACAGGCTGAGAGAGTTGGGGTTGTTCAGCCTGGAGAAGAGAAGGCTCTGGGGAGACCTTAGAGCCCCTTCCAGTCCCTGAAGGGGCTACAAGAAAGATGGGGAGGGACTCCTTATTAGGGAGTGTAGTGACAGGATGAAGGGTAATGGTTTTGATCTGAAAGAGAGGAGATTTAGATTAGATATTAGGAAGAAACTCTTCACTCTGAGGGTGGTGAGATACTGGCCCAGGCTGCCCAGAGAAGCTGTGGCTGCCCCATCCCTAGACGTGTCCAAGGCCAGGCTGGATGGGGCTTTGAGCAGCCTGGTCTGGTGGGAGATGTCCCTGCCCATGGCAGGGGGGTTGCAACTAGATGGTCTCTAAAGTCCCCTCCAACCCAAACCGCTCCATGATCCCATGACGCTGCGGCCTCTCGGGCGGCCCTTCCCCTGTCAGGGCGGGCGGTGGGAGGAGCGGCCACGCCGGAGAGCCCTGTCAGCGCGGGAGGGAGGGATCGGGGCGGGCTCCGGCGGGGCGCTCGGTCGGGGCCCGGACCCCCGGAGGGAGGCGGTCGGGATGCGGTGCGAGAAGATGGCGGCCCCGCCGCCGCCGCCACCAGCCGGCTCGGCGGGGGCTTGTATGGGGTTACGGCGGCGCTGCCAGCGGCTGCTTTACTGGGTGCCGGTCCTCTTCATCTCCAGCATCCTCTGCTGGTCCTACTACGCCTATGTCACCCAGCTCTGCCTCCGTGAGTGCCGCCGGGGCGGCGGGCGGGGAGGGGTGGGGGGGGATTAATGGGCTCCCGCGGGACGGGGCTGAGGGGAGGGCACCTGAGGGGAGAGCGCAGCCTCCCGCCTCTGTGGCGGCCAGAGGCGGCCCCCGGCGGCGACAAACAACAGACAACGCCGCCGTTCGGCGGCGTTGTCTGTTGTTTGTCGCCGCCGGGGGCCGCCCCTGGCCGGGCTGGAGACTGTCCCCCTCAGCGTGGTCCCCCTCAGAGTCGTGCTGGGCCTCCGCGCTGCCTTGTATGTGTGTGTGTGTGTGTGTGTGTTTGTCCCCCGCCCCCGCCATTTGTTCGCCCGTGGTCTCCAGTTCGTTCGGGAAAGTCCTCCCGACCGTGCCCCCCTTGGCTCTTCGGTAGCCTGAGGCGAAGAATTCATCGTGTTGGGTGTTGGGGTGAATTTGAGTAGTTGAGACGAGAGGGTTTATTAAATGACGGGCTCGCTGGGCTCCCTTGAATTGATTTCAGTTTCTGTTGAGGTGTAGAAAACAACTTGAGTCTTAGGAGCTAACGTACGGAGTACTGATGTGTCGTGAACGGTATTATAATAACGGCATGCAGGAATACAAATTGGTGTTGTCTCCCCTTTCCCAGCTACTGTAGGTGAGGTTCACAGTGGTCATTTAGCGTCTCTCCAAGGAGCAGCGCTGAGGGGAAAACACCCACCTCAAGCTGAGTCCATCCTGGGGCTGTTGGTCGACAGCCGGCTGGATATGAGCCAGCGGTGTGCCCAGGTGGCCAAGGTGGCCAACAGCATCCTGGCCTGTATCAGGAAGAGTGTGGCCAGCAGGACTGGGGCAATGATGGTCCCCCTGTACTTAGCACTGGTGAGGCCCCACCTCGAGTGCTGTGTCCAGTTTTGGGCCCCTCATGACAAGAAAGACATTGAGGGGCTGGAGTGTGTCCAGAGAAGGGCAATGGAGCTGGTGAGGGGTCTGGAGAAAAAGTCTTACGAGGAGGGAACCGGGGTTGTTCAGCCTGGAGAAAAGGAAGCTGAGGAGAGACCTTATCGGTCTCTACAACTCCCTGTAATGGGGGTGTAGCAAGGAGGGGGTCGGTCTCTTCTCCCAAGTAACAAGCGATAGGACAAGAGGCAACAGCTCAAGTTGCGCCAGGGGAGGTTTAGGATGGATATAGGGAAAAAATTCTTCACCAAAAGGGTTATCAAACATTGGAACAGGTTGCCCAGGGAAGTGGTGGAATGGCCATCCCTGGGGGTATTTAAAAGACGAGCAGACGTGGTGCTGAGGGTCATGGTTTAGTGGTGGTTTTGTCAGTATTAGGTTGGTGGTTGGACTCGATGATCTTAAAGGTCCCTTCCAACCTAGACAATTCTATGATTCTGTGATTCTATATGCCTGTATAACTTTGCCAGACTTCAGCTGTTTGTGTTGAAAATCTTAGCAGTCTGGTACCTAATTTGGGATATTATTTTTTTTTTGAACACAAGGCGATAAAATTTTTGTCCTACAGATGCTTGGCTGAGCAATTGAGACATTAAAATGATTGCTAGGCCTAGCACCTCTGTTTTGGAGGGAAGTATCAAGACTTCGCTTGGCTCCTATATTGGAGGTGGTCTTTTTACATCTTATTTTCACTAACAACATTCAAATCTGCTAGTTTTACATGCTGCTCTTCAACTAGTAATTGGGACTTGAGTTCCTGTGCCCTCATGAGAGGGGGACTGAAGTGCCTGCCTCCAGCGCAAGGAAGAGAATTGTCTGGAAAGTTGTGGGAGAAGTTGACAGAGAGAGCCTGGAAAGGGGAGCTGTAAGCTGACAAGAGGAGGGCAAGGATGTTTTGGGGGAAAGTGACCATCTTTAGTTAACATCTGTCTTAATGTCCCTGGCCCTGTGATGCTTACACAGTACAGTAGGCTTGATTCGGGTGCTACTGTGTGAGCGGTCTACTATATTTTTTCTTCTGTGTAATTCTGTATAGCAGAGGAAAGGTTTTAGCTTATCTGAAAGCAGGTACCTCTTCAGGAAATGGCATATTTGAAACTCGCTTCAAGCTATAAACTATGGTACCATATTCCTTGAGAACCGCTCAAAGCAAAAGGCCTGCAATGGGAGGGGAGGCAGAGAGAATCCTGGAGCTCTGCTAAAACATCTTTTGCTGAATTCCTTTCTACGGACAAAGGGGATTTTTTTTTTTGTTTGTTTCCCCCACCACTACCACTGCTTCCGCATTCTGCTTGGCTCACCAGTTTTTTAATTCAGCATAATAGCTGTCTGCGAATTCCGCTCATTCCATGTTTTATCTATATCTGGATGTTTTCCCTCGCTTTTGGCATATTACGATAAAATAAACTTATGTCTTGTCTTACTAATGAATATTTAGTGTAAACAACAGAAGGAATAGCTAACAACTCTGAGAACGAAAGCCAACGGCAGGAATAGACTGTAAGCATTTCAGCGCTTTGAAGCCAGCCTGTCTACTCAGTGCATCTTTTATTTCTGCAGCACTGACTGCTGGGACGGACGTGTATAGCTGCTTATTTTACTGCAGCTTGCTGTCATTGATGCCAATGACAATGTACAGGGAACAGTGTTAACCATTGTGCGGTAGGACTTAGCAAGGACTTTGCACAGTTGCAACGTAAGTGGTTTATTTGAGCTTTTACTGATGAGAAAGTGTTTCAAACATAGTATTTTGAATGTTTTTTGCAATTTCAACTGAGTGTTATAGGTGGGACATTGTGTTTTTTTAAAAAAGGAAAGAAAAAGTCTACTAAGATGGTCCCTTTCATCCCTAAAGCTAAGTAGTTACAGTACTGAGTAGCTTTTTAGGAACAGAAAAAGGAATCCATAACTTTTAACTGTAGTATTACCATGTCTAGAGTTCTGTCTCTTTTATGACTGGATTCAGTTAAGTGCTCATGCTGCTTTGACCTTTAAGGAAAATGAGAAACAATTATCTTCTTCCTGCTGGTTATAGAATACTGGAATTAAATGTGTAAATGAATTCATTTTGAAACACCTGACTAAAAATTGCTTCTCTCTAATCCAGTTCCATTCTCTTGATTTTCCGAGTATTGTCATTTCACAACCCCCATCTGGCAGTAGTAGTTGTCTTTTTCCCCCAGACAGCTTCCTTTGTGTTGAAAATAAATGGGCCTTTAAGTATTCTTTCCCCTAGGAAAACCTGAATGTGTTTATGAAAAACTGAGGGTTACAAATTTGTTGTTCTTCCTCTGAAAAAGATGAGGAAATGACGATGTATAACGAGTACATTGAACTTTGATAGCCGAAGCTACTGAAATTTCAACCTAGGATGGAAGGAACAACAGTAACTTGAAGTGCAAACAGAATTCTTTCTCCCCGCTCCTGCATCCACTCAAGAAAGACATACTGGATTCTGTGAACTATTTTCAAATTTTCCTTCTTTGGTGTATATCTAACTTTGGTTAGTAGAAGTATAAAGGACTTAGAGTAGTTCTCCACTTCATACTTTGGGTAAGGCAGAACCAGTACTTATTTAGAGTTTCTGACAGTTGTCAGAAATGTTCTTGACAAACTCGGATGTCGAGATCCTTTTTGGTTTTTTGTTCTGTTTTGTTTTGTTTTCCTGCCAGTTCGTGATTTGGATTTGCATACAAGAAGGAAAATGGGAAAATTTGACAGTGCTGGGACAAACATTTTTAGTGAAAATACCAGCTGTGCTGATGAAAGGGTTATCCAATAAATAGAAATTGGTTGTGTATGTTCTGTTTTGATTCATTTTTTACGTGTCACTGATTTTAATTCCAAGGATAATGCTCTTGCTCAGGGAATCCTGTCCAAAAATGCAGCTTGAATATGTAATTTTGGAGAAGGAAAATAGATTTGCTGTGGAACACAGAAACAAGCAATAAGCATTTCGTGACTACTTCAGTGAAGAGAAAGGGAGGAAATATTGCCACCTGGTGAGTGTTTTGCCCGATTTGGAAAAGAATAAGTAACTTCAGCGCAGTTGAAGAGGGGGGACAACAAGACATTCACAATACAGTCAGGAGAACTCATAAGCAACATCTTTGGTTTTGGAGTAGAACATGCGACTGGGATCTGGCCACAGCTATCCTCAGTATGGAACAGAAAAGCATGGAATGATACCCAGCTGCTAAAGATGTTAATGATCGTGAAAGATTTTTGCTGGAGGATCAGATTGATTAGTGCTGAATCGAGGATTTTGACTCTGTGTAACATCAGTGGAATGGAATTATAGCAGGATAAAAAGCTGCTTAATTCATCACAGTTTAGAGGCAGAATTAATGCCTGCCCTGTAGGCATGGCACAGTGTCATCAGGGCATCAGAAGAGGCAGAAAATACGGAGACAGAAGCTGGTAGAGGAAAAAGAAAAACAAAAAGGGAAAAAAAAAGAAAAAAAAAGGCGAGGCCCAAGGTTTGGTCAGCTGGATTTGAGCTCTTTGCTCAGTATGTTCTCCAAATGGATCAAAGGATTTGTGGTAATTGCTGCTTATGTCTTGTAATCACATACAGCTTACATTTGGCTGTGGAAATACAAGTGCATTTTAACACTGCAGTTGGCTATTGTCAAATAACAGTTAAATACCCTGTCTGTACATCAGCTGCTAAGGTAGCAAAGGACTTTGATCAAAGCAAATAGGTATTTTTATACCATATTTTGCAAACACCATGTTTTTTTCCTCTTCTGAGATCCCTGGTTACTTTCAGAAACGTTTCAAACCTGGCAGCTGAAGTAAAATTGGCTCCTGAATTTTAGCCAGCAGTACTCCTGTGCGTTTATCAAATTTCATTTGATTTCTTTCTCAGACTTTCAGAGGCAGCTGCCATTCTCCGCTTCTGAAATTGAATCGAAGTCTGTGTTAAGTATGACTGGTTATCTCTCCCTGTAGTGCCTAGCATACTACCTATAAGTTTTGAGCCTTGAAATTTAAATTATGGCTTTAAGTTGAGAACATAAGGTCTATGGTGAAGATATAATTATTAGATAAGATTGTGTTTTCGGTTAAAGATTTAACACTGCTTGATACATAGCAGCTTGAATAGATGTTTGTGTCAGGGCACACTCTGTTTGCTGAAAACGATCTGGTCATACGACTTCTCTAGAACTAGTCTTCCGTCTTCACTTAGTGCTTGTGACTTGGAAAGTAAACAGGATGTTTGTAAAGAAGAAAGATTAGATCAATCCTTAGTCATGCTCAATTCAAAAGCAGTGGGTTTGTGACCTTACATAAAGGTACCAAATAGCAGCCTGCTGCTGGGTAGGTGGGCGGTGATGTAGTTTGAAGGGTTTAAAATGAATTTAGCGAGACATTCACAAATGCTGTCAAATCCAAATGTATGGGTTATTGGTAACTACTTATGCTAATGTTAACTATACCATAAATATTTCTGTTACTTTTGTCCAGAAGCGAAGCACTGGTGGCAAAGTCTCCACCTTGTCACTCTGAATCAATGCAAATCACTGCTCTGTCTAGCAAAGAGGTAGTTTTTATTGCAAACGCTGATTTTTTTTCTAAAAGACTATTGCAGACAAGGATAGAACACTTGTCACAACTATAAAACACTTTTATGTGTACAGAGAGCTGAGTTAAACTGTATCAATAGATCAGTGTTTTACAGCTTCAAATATCCTATAAAGATAAAATACGTACTTAGTTTTGTGAATCAGATCCAAGATGTTAAACTGTATAAAAGTTTGAGAGAAACAGCTATTTATAGATGTGTCTGCAGAGTCTCTGAATCAGATGTATCTTATTTTCCCATTCCAAAGCTTTAAATATTTAAAAAATATACATAAAATATGGAAGCAAGATTTTGTATATCCACTTCCATCAAAGCTTTAAAAAATTAGCTGCTTTTTCCAGTCTTTTTTTTTTTTTCCTTCTTTTTATCTAACCATTACATTTACTGTTCAGGAACTTTGATTTTGTGTTTAGAAGTCAAGCAAAATTTAATGTTAGAAACCCAATGCAGATTTTTTACATGAATTTTATCTTCCAAAATCTTTCGGGGTTTATGGTAGCAATGTGTCTTGTCAAGTCTCTAGCCACATGGAGATGGATGCCTACTTAATTTTCCACAGGTGAATGCTAATAAAGATTTCTAGAGAAAATAAGCCATAGTTCAAGAAATGGGAAATGCATTTCTATCACTGAATTAAGGTCTGACCCAGTGCAAGATGCCTAGCAATGTGGCTTCTCCTCTTGGCAAACTAATTTGGTGATGGAGTTGTAGCAGGCAGTTTTGAGATACTGTGGTGCCCCTTTGCTTGCCAAGGCAGCATTACCAATGCTTGATGGCTTTCTCCCAGTGAGGAAGACTACCAGCAAGTGTGGGATGAATTCCCCAGGCTTCTCCGGGTGTCCTTTCCATGCTGGACTTTTTCCTATCTTTTATAACACAATTTTCTGTCCTCAGTCACTGTTGTTTTTTGCAAGCGCAGGCTCTTTAGCAGTGTTGACTACTGAATGTGCTGTTCCCGTTTCTGGCTGCCTGTGGCTCAGGGCAAACAGAGAACGATGTTTCTGGCTCAGGAAATTGGCATCTATGTTGGCTGAAGTCCTGCGTATGTCCCAGCCTGATCCCTAATTCTGATGAGCACCGTCTGCAAGTTGCATAATGAAACAGAGAGGCTCTAATTATGTGCTAGTCTGCTGGTACCGAACTGTAAATGGCATCCTGATGCTTTAGCAGTGGAAGGCAGCTTCTTAATGAAATTGGCCCCTGCAGTATCTTAGGCGAACAGAGCTGTAACTTTTTAATGACTTCTTGAAGACAGGTCATGGTTTTATAATTATCTCCATCTCTGAATATACAGGAGTATCATTCCATTCCTCCCTCAAAGGGTTTTACGCTGTTTTCTCCCAGATTGTAGAAATTGCTTTATGTTTGGGATTGGTGTGTCCTTGGTGTTTATTTTAGGCATTGTAGACATAAATGCTTTTTACCCTTATTATTTATATGCTGTTTGACTACCAGTGAGTGAATTGCAGCATTTTAGCTGGTATTTATTAATGACAGGATGCACAGTCTGACCTGCTTTTCTGTTCACTGCCAGCAGTGAATATAACCTCTCGGAAGAGAAATGAGAAAACTGCAAGAAAGACTGGTATAAATGATTCACAGAAGACTATATGGTCAAATACTATTGAATAATATAGCAAAGCTGTATCACTGTATCTAATGAAAAATATGAAATTTGGTTTAAATAAATATATCATGTGTGCTGTTCAGAAGTTGGGGAAAATAGCAAACGTTGCTTTGATCAAATCCAAAATTAGAGGGTTTTTTTTGTGTTAGAAAATTATTTTCCATTAAATAGTGTGATTTTAGAATGATGAGCATATTGTGGTTACCCTAAGAAATCTTTGTATTGTGGGCATTCTACAAATAGAGAAAGTTTAATTTTTGAGAGAAATTTAAGAGAGTGTTTGTTTGTAAGGGCTTCCCTCCCCGCTGGTCAATTCTGCCACATTTGTGCAAAAAAATCCCAGCCAACCCAAGAAACCCCCCCTTTATTTCCTCCCTGAACCTGTGGTGTTGCACATGCGTCTCCTTTACTTTCCCACACATTATACCTCCTTCAGGGAGTCTTTGTCAAAAGTGATTTAAAAAGGCATAAGCAGAAGGAATAGTACTTCACTTTGTGAAAAGCTGCAGGTTCTTGGATATCTTCTGTATTCCTCTGTGTCGCTGTGTGATGGATTGTGTGTTAAGCAGTGCTGCCAGTCTCGTAAACACCAGTTGCAGTAAGGCTGGAGAAGATGGTAGATTGAAGATAGTGACTGACATCTCTCTTCAGTTTTGCTGCTTCTACTTTGGTCTCTTACTGTAGTTGCAACTCAGAAGCGTATGAAATAACTCTTGAGTTATATCAGGTGGTAAAAGAGATTAAAATGACAAGATATATTTAAAAAAAAGTAGTTCTCACGCTGCTGGAATTACCTGGGCATCTTTGAGCACTTAAATTTTAGCCTTCATGGTCTGTAGCTCCTGACTGTCAGACACATTCCAAATTAGATTCCTTAAAAGCTGAAAAGATGGTCCACCAAGCAGGTACAGACTCTGAAGAGTGCATTTCGTCCTGGAGGTGCACCGAGATTTTGAAAGGTTGTAGGCTTGCAGTCAAATAGAAATTATTAAATTTGCATTTATTAGTTGTATTACTTCTTTACTTACAGATGTTAGTAAGTAAAAGTCTCAAACACATTGATTAATACATTTTATCCAAGGTTAAGGGGGGAAAAAAGATGACAACTGCTTTCACAGCAATGTTCTCTGCCATTCCCTTGTTAGGAGAGAAAAATACCACAATTTCTTATGAAGGGTTGGTTTTCTAAGTAGATTTTATTTTGAAACCGGTGATTCTGCAATGTATGCTTGGCTACGGCTTTTTAATTAGCAGAGAGTTGTTACTCCAAGATGACTGGCAAAATTTCTGCACACTTTGCTGACCATACCAAGTGGAGAAAGAAAATCAGCACTTGTGTATTGGCTGGTTTGTCCTAATGTGAGAGCTCCAGCACTTTTAAATATTACGCATTGATTCTAAAGTTGTCTTTTGTTTTTTTCTGGTGGATGACTGTTTACTTAAAATTGTACAGTTCTTGTGCATTATTGTGCCGCAGCTTCTCTGCTCCTCAGAGTCAAATGTGCATACCTGTTCCTTCAGCTTTTCTCTAGCAGTTGTCTTTATGGATATTTAGCTTATCAAGCTCTAAAGATTTCTCCTGGCTGAACTAGAAAACTGAGGGCAGAATAGAGTTTGCTTTATAGTGGCTTATGCAACTTCTGTGGGGTCTTTCTGATTTTGTGAAGAACTTTATAAACATGATTATTTACTGTTTTCCTTTAGGTGAGGTAGATGCTCATTTTGGTAGAGCTACAGTAAATCTCCATTTTAATACACCTGTTCTATAATTATAGAGTTGTGGAATAATTCATGTTTGAGGGGACCTCAGCTCATCTAGTCCTACCTCCTAATCAAAGCAGGGTTACGTGTGAGGTCAGGACAGATTGTTCAGGGTTTTATCCGGTTGAGTCTGGAAAAGCTCCAGAGATGGAGACTGTACAACATGTCTGGACGACTTGCTCCACTGGTGGACTGTTCTTATGGTGGAAAAGTTTTTCCTTGTATCAAATTTCAACTTACACCTACTGGCTCTTGTCCTCCCTCTCTGCGCCATTATGAAGAGCCCAGCTCCACCTCCTTGATGTCTCGTGGAGGTCACAGAATCACAGAATCTTAGTGGTTGGAAGGGACCTCTGAGATCATCGAGTCCAACCACAAAAAAAAAAAAAAAAAAAAAGCGCACCCACCTACTAAACTCCACACCCACAACCCCACACACAACACCCCACCACAAACAATAATCTTGGGCACTAGAGCATGCCCTGAAGAGCCATGTCTACACGTTTCTTGAATACCTCCAGGGATGGTGACTCCACCACCTCCCTGGGCAGGCTGTTCCAGTGCCTGACCACTCTTTCAGTAAAGTAATTCTTCCTAATGTCTAATCTAAATCTCCCTTGCCGCAGCTTCGTACCATTTCCTCTGGTCCTGTCGTTATTCCCTTGGGAGAAGAGGCCAACCCCTGCCTCTCTACAGTTTCCTTTCAGGTAGTTGTAGAGGGCAATGAGGTCTCCCCTCAGCCTTCTCTTCTCCAAACTAAACATGCCCAGTTCCCTCAGCCTCTCCTCATAGGACTTGTTCTCCAGACCCCTCACCAGCTTGGTGGCTCTCCTCTGGACACGCTCCAGCACTTCAATGTCTTTCCTGTAGTGAGGGGCCCTGTTAGGTCCTTCCAAAGCCGTGTCTTCTCCAGGCTGAACAGCCTCTGCTCAGAGGATGAGTGATCTGGTCCCTATCAGCTTGGTGGTTATCCCCTGGGCATGTCTTTCTTGTATTGGGAGTCCCAAACCAGGGGCAATGTTCTGGATGTTGTCTGAATCCTGCATAGAAAGGGATAGTCCCTCCCCTTGATGGACCTGCCATGCCCCCGCTAATGCAGCCCAGGAGGCTGGTGGCCCTCTCTGCTGCCCTGGTGCTGCTGGCTGATGTTCAGCTCACTGCCCACCAGCACCCCCACCACCCCTTCCACAGAGCTGCCCCAGCCCCGCCGTCCCCAGCCTGTATCGTTGCAGGGGGATGTTTCTTTACAGGTGCGGGACTTGGCCTTCGCCCTCGCTGAATCTCATAAGGGTCCTGTTGGCCCATTTCCCCAGCCTGTCTGGGTCCCTGTGGATGGCAGCCCTGCACACGCACATACCAGCTGGTGTCCCCAGGGTGGTGTCATCTGTAAACTCGATGAATGTTCAGTCTTCCGGAGCATTAATTGAGGTGTTGAGCAGCACTGGTCCCACGGTACATTCTTGCATTTTGCAAGATATATTTAAATATAAGTGACTCACTTTATCAACAAGCCTGAGTTTAATACGTGAACGTAGGACGTTGTAGCCTTTTAAGTTGCCTTTTGCCTGCTGTTTGAAGACCAGCCTTGTGCAGACATTTTTGTTAGGAAAACAAGAGTGGATGAGAGATCCATATAGCTACTGTCCCCTTGCTTGCAATTGTAGGTGCCAGTATATTACAGTTTGTAGAGTACTTAATTGGGATGGACAAATGTGTGGTGGAGTGGCTTGGGTGGAAAGGGAAGAGCACCATGAGGTTTTGATCACTTGGGCATTTCTAATCTCTCTGAGATATCTGTTGTGGGGTGGTTATTTTTTTTAAATAATGTGACCAAGAGTGGAATACAGGTATAAGAAAAAGATTTATTCTCTTTCATAAATGCGGTGACTGATACATACCTGTGTATGCCATCCATGCCTGATGTACTGGCACCTTTCTCGCTTTCTTACTGTCCCCAAATCCTGTAATCTGTGGGCAGTTTCTTAAAGGAAATGTAACTTTTCTCTGCTTCTGGCTTTTATGCCTTAGAGACCTAATGAAGGTATCATAGAGTATTGCTGGCAAAACCAATTCTGGAGTCTGACACCTCCGCCTCAAGAACAGAACGTATATAAACAATTAAACTTGGAAGACCACAGTTCTGAAGAATAACTGTTCGTCCGAGATGGCTTCTCTTGGGTTAAACTTGGGCTACTTTAGATAGAAGGAGGTGCTTAGTTGCCAGGAACTGAGCTTGGGAGTGGAAGCCAGAAAACATTATAAGCAATTGGCATCAGCTTTAATTTTTTATGTATTCTTGTGATGAATGTACACAGCTATACCATAAAAGCTTGATAGTGTGTGGCCTTAAGCTTATATTGTTTGATGATTGCTCTTCCCTCTTTGGTTGAAAAACAAAAGTTTAAAATATTCAGTTAGATCATTTGTTATTTAAACATCATTTTTACTCTTTCCTTTTTTCTCATTTTTCAGTGACAATGACAAATATTGGAGAAAAAGGTAAGATTTTTATTAGCTGTTTATGAGTGGAATTCATAGATCAGAGTAGTATAGTAGTTTACTAGTAGAATTGAGATACAGATCTAACCTGTTTTAAATAAGTACATTTTTTTTGTGTTCCTCAGCTCCTTTTATTATCCTGCTGTTATTTAATATTGCTTTAGCCGTTCCAAATAGAGATGAGAAAATTTAGAACTCTTTAGTCTTCTTACTGGCTTTCTGATGTGTCAACTGAAATAATCCTTATATTCCGTTTTTAAAATTTTTTTATTCATAACAAGGAAAGCTCTTGTAAAACCAGGACTTATAAAGATAAGGAAGACATTTGCGCAGAGTGCAACATACTTAAACGGGAGGTGAATTTTTTCTTTTTAGCCACTCTCTTTGAAGAAACCGAATCCTTCAGATACGTAACTTTTCAGAAGATAATAGAACTGCCTGATTAGCTGTCATTAGCGTTCCTACCCCGAGGCCGTAGCATGTTTAGATTACTTTTCCAGATGCTATTTTAATACTATAGCACATGGAAATCTAAAGTGTGGGGCTGCAGAGCTTTTGGAGGAAGAAGTTGGGGGTTAGGAGAGAAACTGTATGCTTTTTACGTTTGTGGAATTCCAGCAGGTTTTACTAAGTCATTGGTGACTCCCTCACTTAGAAAAAGCACAAGCCAATTAAGAAACATTTGCCAATTAAGACACATTTGCTTGAAAAACTTCTTTCAGTTCTGTTGTCCCTCCCCCGACATGAATGCATAAGCGTATCTGCAAATTTCAGCATTTGCAGACTCTGAAATAATTTCAGTTTCTTGCTGCTCCATAGTGTGTATGTCGGGGGGGACTACTGTCGTGTTAGGCATTGCTCACAAAGCACATTAGAATTAACAGCAAAATGCATTTCCTTATTTTTAGCTGCTGAAAGGCTTCGTGGCCTTCAGCCAGGAGAAATTTTCCCTGGCTGTATTTCTGCCCTTAGTGTTTTCGGGGGGGAAAATTGTGCAAATGGGGCTCAGCCCTATTACAGGTTGCTGCAGATTTCCAGGCAACTCTAGTGATGCTAGCTATTTGTAAATGCGTTGCCTTGCCAAGCAAGGGATACACCATTCGGGTTTTTTTCAGAAAATGTGTAAAATAGAAGGATTTCTGCCCAGGGAGCTGCGGACACCTGTCTTTTTTTTTTTTTTTTTTTTTTTTTTTTTTTTTTGGTCTCAAGGGAATTTGGGTTCTTTTGTTGGCCTCTCAACAGTCACAGACCCAGTGGAGCAGCTGGGTAGCTCAGGGTCTCCACTGCAGTGCAGGGAAACTGATGGGTAGGTAACCTGGGAGAAGTCACTGCTCGAGACCTGCGCCAGGTTGGAGAACTGCGGTGTAAGAGCAAACAAGAAGAGACTTAGTCTTGTGAAGACTTTAGGGGGGAAACATGGGATAATGTCTTTAGGCTAAAATTTTATATTCCTCCAGTAGTCTTTTCTTTTCAATGTGTGAAAAAGGAATTTTCTTATCAATCCCAGTTACCATTATTCTCACATCAATAAAATGTAGATGCAGTTTAGTAAACGCATAGTGTACAGAACTGATGTAACTTCCCCTACCTTGCCTGTCTTTATGCCATGAATATACTGTTGTTTAAAAAAATACTGATTTTGTTTGAATAAATCAGGTTGTTTTAGAGTTGATAGAAATCTTCTGATAAAATATGGACTGTTCTGCCAGATGTTTGTGCAATAACAAGATGGTCGTTTCATTTACTGTGCTTGATGTGGAGTCCAGTTCTATCACTTAGTTATACTGATGAGATTTTTTTCAGTTTATAGACATGGCATATGGCTCTCTTCCCCTGTCATCCCAAAAGCTTTGTACAGTGTTGCTCCTCAGATTTTGTTAGCTGTTGTTTATTAACTGCCTGGTGAATAAGAGTAAATATTTACTGTGTCGCTGCTTTTTTGAGTAAACAAACTTCAACACCAGAAACATTTATTCAGTGTTGCTTTTGAGGCAAAATTGCAAAAAACAAGAACATGCTGGGCTACTGTTCCTGGATTTATGCACACCATAATGCGTTATGGAAAATTCTCTAACACTGAATAGCATTGCATATATAAAAACATGGGGTAACCATACAAGGGCAATATTTCAGATTGTGTAGTGAATGTACACAAGTTTCCCTTTATAATGTTTTTTGAAGATCTTGGGAATTTATAAGACTATTTCACCATGTAGCTTCCATATAACCTTGAGTTCTCTATGATCTGAGTTCATCTGTACAGCAAGGAAATAATATTTTTCACTGTTGCTGTCCTACCTGTCCTTTATTTTCTGCATCTGTGCCTGAGGAAGAGAAATCCAAGGAAATACTCTTTCTTGTGCATTTAGAGCAAGTTAATCAGGGGATACAAGTTTGGGATTTCCTGTTCCCTGTAGTGAATTGCTTAGTATAGTGAGAGCTTTTAAATGGAAACACCTAGCCATCCATGGTAGGCTCTTTGGAAAAGTTAACGTTACCTTCTGTATTCTAGTAAAACAACTCAGTGTGGTAAATGTTGGCTGGAATCTGTTAAAAAAAATCTGAGAATAAATCACTGGCTATGAAGATATAAAGTAGTGAATGAACATTTGAATTGAAAGAACCTTCAGGTTTTTAAAAAACACCCTACTGTCCTCCCTCCTAAAAATCTAGCAAAACAAATTAACTGGTTCTGGTTCCTGCTCAGGTATCATATACATATCCACTACAAGACTCTAGTCATTGTATAGGTAGCTAAATTTCCTTTGGGGGGGGGGGTTGAGGTTTTTGGGTTTCTCTTTGGGTTTTTGTGCATGGCTAGCAGTCTCACTACTTGGTTTATAAACGTAAAAAGCAGAGACGCATCAGTTAAATAAGATTTAATAAATGTGTAAAGGGAGAGTGCTTGCTAAATAATTATGGGGCTCTAATAAGCTATTAACCGTTCCCCTCAAACTCTTGTAATATATGTAGCCTGTATCATGACTTTCCCCACACAGTCTATATTTGTCTCATGTAAAGTTGCAGTGCAATATTTTTGTTGCAAAGCTTTTGCAGAGGCTTTGTATTTACATTTGTTAGAGTAACTATCTGTGATACATACAGCATCTGTTCACAAGTACTATAATATCACTGGTCTGTTTGTATTAATTCTGTTCCTTTTTGATTTTAGTTGTGTGCCTGGTTGCTTACCACATATTTTTCATGCTGTTCGTCTGGTCATATTGGAAAACAATCTTTACGCTACCCATGAATCCTTCAAAAGAAGTAAGATAAACCTTTGTTTCTGAAATAGCCTAGTCAAGTGCTTGTTTTTGTAGTGTTTGAATAACTTAAACTCTAATCTCATGTAGTTTTACACTGTAGAAAAATACAGATGGTAGTTACAGCTTCTTAATAGGAGTAAATCACATTGCACAGAGCGTAATGATCAAGACAAAAGTAATTACACCTCCTCGAAGTTTTAAAGGTTTTTTAATATATTTTTTTTTAAGTAGATAATATTTATGATATTAAGAAGAAAAAAACCTCTCCACTTGAAAAATATGAGTTATTTGATCTAGCAGCTTAATTCTTTGCATGGGAATATAATACTTTTATGTGGGAAAAAAATTCATTTCCCTTTGTTTAAGACTTATATTGCCTGTCAGCAATTGCCTGTCTGTTGTCCTCTGAATTAATGCTTCTCCCCATCTGTTTTGGTATGAAGGAACTTGGGGGTTGTGGCATGAGTGCATGACAGGTAAACTGATGCTGGAAAGCCGCAGCTGGCTAAGCAGGAAGGGAGCCAGTATAGAAAAAAGGAAAAGAGGAAAGAGTAAATATATACCCCAGGTCTAAGTCCAGATAGTACAGAAGTGTAAAGAAGAAGGATCCAGTTGTCTTGGAGAATATTAAGACACAAAACCATGTTTGACATGATGTAGCCTCATGATAATTACTTTTATTACAGCATTGGGGATTTTTATAACTTTAATTTCATATTCTTTCTAGCATTTAAAAAAAGGGAAAACTGTCAGTAGCCTTGATGAGAATCCTCCCCATGCAGCTTGGTACAAGCAGCGCAACCTTTTGGCCTCCTTCATCCTGTCATTGTACCAAAACCCCACAGTCCTCAGTAGGTGCTATGTCACACAACCTCTGAGGACAAGAGGAATCATGCTATGGCTGCTCTGGAGTTTGAAATACCCACAAAGCCAATACTTATTTCGGCACAGACTCATAACTCATGCCAACACAAAATAAATAGCTTGTGATTTCTGCTGTCTGTTGTGCGGAGGTTCTTTTCTGAATAGTTTTCATTCGCTAATAAGATACATAATTGTGGAAACAAGTAGATAATTCAAAGTAATTACGTCTTCCTTGAATTTCATACTGCAGTTTTTACTACAGCTTGGGGTGGAGAGGAGCAAAATAAATTAAGAATCTGTTTCATTTGGTAATTACATAGCAAAATATATGCATTTATATGGTGACTGTAGCTATAATTAGGAGGGTTTTCAAATCACTGGGCTGATGCCAATAAAAGACTTCCAAAACATTTTGACAAATCCTTCATAATTACAGTGGGATTCCAAAGCCATCATACAATGCTACTGGAGAACTTCAAATGGGATATTAAAAGTATTGAAGTTGGGTAATAGAAAGCAATGTGTGGTGTTTCTGTGTTCTTTGAATTTACGCAGTGTTGCTGGCAGTAAGTGACATCTTTGTTGTTCCACGTCTTTTTCCTAATCTACTAGAGCAGTATTTTTAAAATTTAATTAGGGTATTTGATAATGTTAAGTTACTGCTCGGCTTCCAGTTTCTAGGATGAAGTCTGTAAATGTAAAAGAATGTATTTTCAACTTAACTGAACTGACTTATCAACTATAGCAGATACTCATTTGAAAAATTAAAAACAGATAGAGCTTTTGTGTTTTGTTCTCATGAATGCTGCAGCTGGTGCAAACCACAGAGCCTGAGAAACTCATGCTAAACAGTGAACTTCCAGCTTCTGCTGGAAGATTGCGAGCTTTGTCAGGAAGGTAGAGTGGTGCCCTCTCTATGGAGGTGAGAATAGGCTCCTAACTGTATGTTTCTTTCTGCTTTCTTAGTTTTACATGCATCACTTTCATTTAGGAAAAAAATCAATGTTATTGTAATGACTAGCCTTTTTGTAGACATAAATGCTATGCAGAGGGCTTCTGTAGTACAGGTTAGGGACAGCCACTCTTCCTGCCAAATACAGACTTCTTTTCAGAGGTGATTTTGTATCCTGTTTCTCTGATAGAGATACCAAAGACTTGCCCATCTGCCTATTTCTAGAAGCTACAGCAACAAAGTTGACTATGTTGCTGTGTTGTAGAGGACTTCAGAGTGTAAGAAATTTGGACTACTTCATGTATACCGTGCATCTCTCGGTAATTTTTACCCTGGAGTTTGCTGGAGCAATGTTTGTTATTGCCATTTTGGGCGGTGACAGAAGTTGTCCTTTTATGCACGAAGATGTTAAGATGTGGTTATTCTGTCATACAGGACACACAGGTCTTCCCTCTCTCAGCCAATCTTTGATGTAGAAACACATCCTAACACCTGCATGAAGAGAACAGCAACTCTCCAGTGGCAAAGGATGGAAGGGAAAATGCCAGACACCAGAAGAGAAATAAAGTTATCTTTTCTGCTATTACTAGTATCGTATTTTCTTTCACTTAAAGACTGACATCCCTAGGTTATATTCACTAGCTAATATTTAGTATTACAGAAGTAAATTAACTGACCTCTCAGTGAAATGGTAAGCTCTTGATCCTCCTCTTGAAGAGTGTTGCTTATTACTTCTGGAAGTGTTCAGTATTGCATCAATGCCAAATCAGAAATAATTTAAATTTTGTCTTCACTAATTTAGTCTATGGCAACTGGTCTTAGGAACACTGGGTTATTTGCTGTAATACCTAGTATGTGCTGCTAATCCATCTTTATATAATGAATATTTATTTCTCTTTGCATCTCTACAGATACTTATTTAACTTGAAATTTGCTAACATATCTTTGGTTTTAAAAATTATTCCAGTTTCATCTATCATATTCAGACAAGGAATCCCTAGAGAGGGAGCCTAGAGGTGAATCCCAGCAAGAAGTCTTAAGACGAGCAGCCAAGGATCTTCCTATCTATACACGGACAATGTCTGGAGGTAAATAGGTGTTCAGGAGACCACTGAAGGCAGGTGTCTTGCTGTACTACCTAAACTGATTAAAAGAGTCAAGGGTTTGGATTGTAGGGAAGAACTGCTTTTCATACTTCATAAAATAACAAAGTGACCCAAGAACTTAACTTTAATGTAGCTTTATGCAGCTACATTTATTCAGTGCAAAGATTGTTGGAAAGGAAATTGCCGTGTACAACTTAGTATTTTAAAGTGGATTGGCAATGCCTTGCTAAATGTTTGCAATCTGACATTAACAAATAGCTTGTAATAACTGCAGAAGAGGCTGTAGCAGTCTTTAACTGCATAGATTTCTTCTTTCACAGGTTAAAAAAAAAAATATCACTAACTGCATGTCATGTATAGCTTGATAGATCACAGTAAGAAACTGTTACTGGTTTACTTGCTGGTGGTTCAGTTGAAAGAACAGAAGTTCTTCCAACCTAAGAGTTAATCTTAACCTACTGATATTGTAAGTTCGTGAATGCTGGCTAGCTAAGCACATCCAAGAGAGAATCTCATATAGTAAATTAAAGCTGTTAGAATAATAGCTTAAAATAGCTATATTGTTGAACAGTCTTCAAAGGTTTTCCAGTCTAGTGAGGTTTTTGTGGGGTTTGTTGGTTCATTGGTTGTTTTGGAGAGCTGAGGGGTTTGGAAGAAAAAGCGTGATTAGCATGATTAGCAAAGATTGCAAAAACTGAGCATTTTGGGTTCACTCTGCTACATTCAGCATTGCACGTACTTAAAAGAATGCTTCAATATTTGCAACTGCTTCTGATCATGCTAAAATGTTTTCCTGGGAGTTCTGCTGGGCTGAGCTGCTAGTATTTACGTTTGCGCGGACTTCAGGAATCAAAATGTGTGACTGTACATTGAGATCTAATCTTGGAACTTTTTTCTTTAGCGATCAGATACTGTGACAGATGCCATCTTGTAAAACCAGATCGTTGCCATCACTGTTCTGTATGCGACAAGTAAGAAAATATTTTAAATATGTTGAAGAAATTGATTTTTTTTTTTTCTTGACACAGAAGCTTTTATTTTTTATGCGTAGATTTTTCAGGTTTAATGTTTTGGCAGAGAAGTTTTTGTTTATTCCTCAGATTATTTTTTTTCAGGTTTAGTTTTTATTTATTTATGTATTTTTTAGGAAGTCTGTAACTTACTCTAATTCATTTGATGGCTTTCTTGATGCCAGCATGGATTACGTGGTCTTACATGTTCTTTACTCAATGGTTAAAAATTATGAATATTGATAAAGAACTTTCGTTAAGAATGTAACCAAAAATAGCTGATAAACAAAAATTTGCTTCTTTTGTTAGAATCTGAATAAAGATCACTACCCATCTCAATCTAATCATGATGTCACTTGCATCTTATCCGAGGTAATAAACTTAATATCCTATTTTTCATTGGATAACTTGCAGGTTATTTTTATTGGAAGAAAGAACCAAGCATCATTTCTAACTGAAGCCATAAAATAAAGTTTTTGTTTGTCTAACAGAAAATGAAGTTCACCTCTATATTCCCCAGAAGTCTAATTGCTTTCTAGTTTAATGTTTCTTTTGGCTGTTCTTCTCTCTGACCTTTCTCCGGTTAGCTTGGATGTCTGTGTGTTTCTCCACTCTTGTCCCCTGTGATGTAAATTTCTAACTTTGAAGAGAAGGGGCTTCCTCAAAGGTTGATTTATTCTTAGCTTTAAGGCTAATCCAAATAATCTTCAGCTGATGATACATCAAACCTTCCAACATGGTCGTGAGGCAGAGAAGACTTTCCATTTTGTCCAGCAAAACAGCGGAGACGCTGAAAGAGTAACTGAGTTGAGGCAGAAAGAGGATCTTGGTTGTGTTTTATGGGATAGTGGTTGCAATGTAAGACAGGAACGTTCTCGTGTCTGAGCAGGGTAGAGAAAAAAGGTGACCTGTGTTATCCTGTCAAATGTGAGTGAAATTTGCAGAATGCCATTGGTTAATATATTTTGCAGAATACCTTAATTTTGTCCTTACCTCGTCAAAATTCACTTGCTTCAATTGTGTCTGATTTTCTTGTGCATGTTTTATTATGAAGAATGATTAATTTCAAAAATGTTTGGGATTTTTCATACAAGGTAAGTTCTTAAAAACCTGTGCATCTGCATATATTTCTATATGAGCAAATCATGTATTTGGAAACATACTTAGTTGCATCACTAAGTATGTAATAATTGAATTAGCCCAGTTTCTAAGTCTCTGTCAGAGCATAAACAATAGTTGAAAAACCTATTCAGAAAGAGAACTACATCCTAAAGCTGAAGTTATAGGTTGCATTTTCTTAAATCATTAAGCTATTGACAGAACAAGTGTTTTGAGTTTGAATTACCTACAATTTACTTGTACATATTTATGTGAATTTAAATAGACATCTTTGTTAAATAGATTAGTTAACCAATAGTACTTATGGGTAATTCTTAATCTGTATGTGAATAATTTAAATATGACATGTAACTGTGCTTCTGACTTTTGTTTTTCTTTTGCCTTTTGCGATGCTTGGAATTCTGTTGGGTTTTTTTAGATGCATTTTGAAAATGGATCATCATTGCCCTTGGTGAGTGTAATATTGGCTTTCCTTTCCTATTTTCTGATTTGGTAAAATAAACTCTTGAGGGGCCTGTTAAGAAGGTGATGCTTCACTACTCCTAGAGTCAGATGCTTACATGAAGTTACTGATCTTGCAGCTGCGACCATTGGAGTTATTTGCTGTATGTCCTCTTTTATTAGTTGTGAGATATGGAAAGAAGTTCATACGTCATTTTTCTTAGACCTTTGAGTTAGGTAACCCCATGTTTTATAGTTAGGATGAGGTAGGCTTCCAGTCAGTAAGAAAGTTTCTTTTAGGAATTGCATCTTTTCTTCATGGACTTTGAGTTTAAATATTACTGTGGCTTAGCTGCATTGAATGATGAAATACTGTTCTCAGTTAAAAACCAGAGGGAAGGGTTGCGCCTTGTCCCCCTTATTGAACCTCCCAGCACGGCTTGAGTGGGCTTCCTGGAAACAGCAAGTTAGTTCCTTTAGTTTTAGTGGTCGTTTGTTTTCTTTCATTTTTTCTCCCCTCTCCCTGCTTTTGCTGCTGTGTCGGCCTGCACAGTGGTTTTGTTCTCCGGTCTTTTCTCAGCAGCCCTTGGAACCAGTGGGTAGACAGGATGTGTAGTTAATTTTGTGTCAGTTTGGCAGGTGTCTCACAGAAATAATTAAAGAGAATTGGTTAGTAAGGTCCCAGGTTAAGAGGATTGAGTGGTAGGTGGCAGTTCTTCACCAGATGGAACCAATCGGAAAAGAAGAATCTCCTGCATTGGACAAACTGAATGGTGGATGGTTCTAAGCAGCTGGTTTGAACTTCTTCAGTCAAATTCCTGGGGAGAGGAGACTCTGTCCTAGGGGAGGAAGGGGTGCTGGGCTCCTCCTGTTTATCTTGGTCCTGACTACAGCCTCTGTCACAATGCAAAATGATTTAAGAATCTCCCCTTATTTTGCAGCTGCATGGTAGATACAATTGAAAGAAATATTTACCAATACAGGGCAGAGTTACTTCCTACATATTTTTTTTGCCGTAGGGATATCAGCATATGAAACTTGATGATGCTTAGTGTTAGTAGTGTGCTTTTTTTCAAAAAAAAAAAAAAAGGGCACAACAAACAAAGCATAAACAGATCAAACTGTTGGAACAAATTTTTTACAAGAAAAAAGGCTCTTTCCTTTTTTCAGCCTTCTTATAGCTGTCTTGTGGAAAGCTATAAGAAAAATAGCTGTCAGGCTATTCCTGACAAAATACCAGTGAAAACTCTCAAGATTACTATTATTATTCAGTGCTACACACGCTTCTCTTGAGCTTTATTGTCTGTTTGGAATTTGTTGAGTTGACCTGCCTTAGGATAGTACATCAGAATGTCTTTCATGTGAACTTCGATTTCAGAATAAAAATTCATTGCATCAAATAACAAATCATAAACTGAGTACTTAATGTTGTGTAACAGGGCAGTGAAGTGGTATTTCACTAGGGCTTAGGCTTCTACAAAAATAAACTCCATTTTCCTCTCAGTAGCATTTGTTTGTTTTACTCGTTTGCAGACTCTTTGTATCCAAATAACATAAACATACGCAGTTTGAGAGAGTGTTTAGATTGCTGATGGTTTTTAATCTAATAAGCAATGGATGCAAAAAGAAAAAATAGACGTGGAGAAAGTACGTGAAAGATGTGTAACACTTCCTTATGGAGAATTATTCCTTTTGTACTCCAAGTAGCAGAAATGCACTTGATAAAGAGGTATTGTCTTATTTTTCCTAAGTTGAGCAGATGTCAGCAGTTCCTTGCTGACCCTGAAAAAAAATAGCTATGTGGAAGTGACAAGAGAGTTTTGAAATATTGCACAGATGCTGATAAAACTTTATATAATAGACCCATGTTTGAGGGGTCTTTGGGAAATATCACATGGCTATTTTACCAACAAAAGTAAGGGTGCAAATCAGTATCATGGGTGGGTTTTAGCCCCCCTGAAAACATCATTAGGTCCTGCTTTGCTTTTTGTGTTAGGATTTTTTGGTGGGAGCAAGTTTGGTGGGAAAGAGGTGGGAAAGAACCTGTGTGATGCTTAGGGAGAGCAGGGAAACAGTAATGGGAATTACTATTTTAATATTCTGCTATGAGAAGGATTTCTGGAGAGAGGACATGTAAAAATAACCTAGGAGGAAGGTAAGGTGAAGCATTTGGAAGACAGAGGTAATAAGGGAGTAGTCATGTCCGAGCCCCAGGTCAGCTGTTTTCTGGGAGGCTTTATTTTGGCTATCACCACTGCTATAATGGAAGTGCTGTGATAAATGGAAATATTTAATGCTAATTGCCCTCTAACTACTCCAAAAAGGTTTAAGTGATGCAGAAATAAAAGCAAAGTGATGCAGAAATAAATGCATTAGTGATTTCTATGCTAGTGCTTGCGTTAATCATACTATAGATGGAGCTGCAGACAGAAATGCCATGGCTTGAGGCACCAAAAGAATAATTTGTAACAACTCTAATATTAACAAGGTGCATTAGCAACACCTTAGAAACATTTGAACCATCTCTCCTTTGTTTTTTGAGTCATCTGAAGAGAATTTAGTATGTCCTTAATTCTATGACGCTTTTTGTTAACTGAGCTGCGTTACCTTCAGTGCCTTGTAAGTTATTTTTTTGCCTGGCATTTTTGGTAAACTAACTCTTGAGGTAGAAAGGATATCGCTTCTTTTTGTACTTCAGAATTAGTTGTTTTAAACGTTATCTGTAATCCAAATTTTAACTTGGAATGTTCTTCTGTATGAATGTTTCACTGCAGTAGCACACCATTATTTAGCAAATTGCCTGTACATTTATCAGTTTTATTCTTCCTCAAAATGTTAGGCTTTAAATCTAACCACCATTCTCGGATCTTGTGATTTGATGCTACGTGTTCAAATAGTATAATTACAAAAGCTTGGTGTTTACTTTCTCTTTAATTTTTTTGAACTATTCTCTTCCAGTAAGAACCCTTCAGTCTGGGGCTTTGTCAAAACTGCAGGGAGTGGGATAATTTATGAAATTTTTTTTTTTTTGGTGTTTATACTGTATGGAGTAATGCAAAAGAACACGAGAAAGAAATTTGTCTTTGATTCAAGAAATTTCATCTCTGGTGAATAACACTTCACTTGTTATTTCTTTTCTCACTAAACAGTGTCATAAAGTAAAAACTGTCATAAAAGAAATAACATGAAAGTACAGTAGGGTTATAGAAACCTTGCATCTGAATTGCTTGCAGTTTATCATGGAATTCCTAACTTTGACATATTTAATTAAGAAGACTCTTCACTGTGGAGAACTGTAAATTTACTTGCCAATAAGAATCATGATGAACTTAGAAACATACCTTCTGGGTTTTTTATAAATAGAACAGTCTCTCTTGTGAGTCCTCCTTAATTGTAGTTAATACAGATGCTTAGCTATTGCTGCATGTTTAATGGCAATACTAAATTTAATGTTTAGCCAAGGTGGCATGTTTTGTAAAACCAAAAACAATAACAAAGAAACCCCCTGTGTACCCTGAGGATGGATGACGTTAGTGTACAGTGAAAACTTATTTGGTATTTTAAGATTTTACCCTATTCTGATTACTGTGTATTCTGCCATTACCATCACTGTCTCCCTAAAGAGAATAGTTGCAATAACTTGCCCTGCACTACTAGAAGAAGCTAAAGTTGAGACTCACCACACCTTCTTATTTTTTCAGAATTATTTTTCAACATACAAGTGCTTTCGTGGATGTAGTCTTCTCTTAATTAGCTGATTTTTCTGACAGCAATATCAGGTAGTTAAAGAAGGTATATTTTACTCATCTGGAGAGTTATGTTAAATTTAGCAGTGTAGTAATAACTTTGGTTAGCTGCTTAGTGCAACCAAATAAAAGAAAAAGGAAGCTGCTTAGCAATGAACTGTCCATGGGCAGCACTCCAATATTTTTCATTTGGTGGATGTAACATCATCACATGTTTAATAGAGCTCTAAAATTCATAATACTCAATATATTGTCTCTAAAGGGAAGCTGTTAGGATACCACATGTACCCTTGTCATGTCTCTCTGATGATAATGCATGGTAGTTGCTCATTATCATGTATAAATTCTTTAAAAATGGGAAACAGGTGAACTTGAAGCCCATAAGTAAAAATGATAAAAAGAGTTTTATTTTAACATTTGGATGTGTATTTAAACGTTCCTAATATTTTTTTTATTTGCTGTTATGTCGTTACTAAAATGGAACATTTTCTGTAGTATTTATCTGATTATTATATATAAATGCAAATATTTTTAGGGATCTCCTGTGCATACTCTTTAAGTTCGAGAATCTTACTAATAAAGCTTGCACTAGTATGTAGTATGATTAATGAAGGAGGATGTGGATTAAATGAGACTGCTTTTATTCTCACAAAATTCAACTGAGATTCAAAATCTTGGTTTGTAACTCTCCCAGTTACATACAGTCCGCCTAATGGTAAAACATGGATACTTAAACTTACCTGCAAACTAAAAGTGCAATCACATTTACACAGGGTGTGCTGGGAGTAGATTTCATACTGTAAGTCAAAAGTGAATTTCAGTAAGCTGTTGAAAGCGGTATTGTTTGGTAAAGTTCTTTGGGTTTGTTGTTGTTGTTTTGGTTAGAATTTCTACACTAATTTGGGAGTTGAAGCTAAATACATTTCATTAGCTTGAGGCATCACAGATAGGAAGCAAAATTTGGTTTACATGCTGATACTAAGTTTTCAGAGTAAATAAGTTTAATTTTAAATTGGATGAAAGCAAAGGAAATAACTTCTTTTACATTCCATTTTTATTTTTACTTTTTTTTTTTTAATCAGGGTGAACAACTGTGTAGGATTCTCCAATTACAAATTTTTTCTTCTCTTCCTGGCTTACTCTCTACTGTATTGCCTTTTCATTGCTGCAACGGATTTACAGTATTTTATCAAATTTTGGACAGTAAGTACTCTAATCTACATACTGTCTTTAAGTGTATGAAGTTACTACTGTGCAAGAAGTCGAATATTTGAGGCTGTACATAAATCCAGTAGATGTGCATTATTTATGCTGTTACATGATTATTCTGAAAAGGCTAAACAAACAAGATAATTTTTGTAAAGATAAATTATTCTTCTCTAAAAGACCCTTCAAAGTTCAAATCCAAATTGCAGGTTCTTGTCAGTATTTACACTTTCTCAAGAAAGGGCCTGTTTCTTTACTTTAGATGCTGATTGCATGGTCATCTGTACATAGAAGGTGTATAATTCATTTATTCAGACCCTTGTTGTGTGGTACGTTTGTGTCTGCACTGAATTTGATTTGGTTGAATAGACGATTTTTAATAATCAAGTTAAACAGCTATTTCCCCAATTCTAACGGCATAATTATATTTTATTTTTAGAATGGCCTTCCTGATACTCAAGCCAAGTTCCACATCATGTTTTTATTCTTTGCTGCGGCTATGTTTTCCGTCAGTCTGTCTTCTCTCTTTGGGTATCACTGTTGGCTTGTCAGCAAGAATAAGTCCACGTTAGGTAAGTGGATTTAATGCTTCTCTCTCTGACAGCAAGAAATAAATAATAGATGTATGGTATATGTACAGGGGTAATGGAAAAAGTGGGCAATCCTCTGCAGGTTCCTTGGATAGAAGTTAGAAGTTAACTAACTTCTTGGTTAGAAGTGCCCAGGTCTGGCAATGTCCAGTACAGACTCCCCAGCTGTGCTGCTCCCTGGAAATTCTGACTCTTTTTCTCCTGCCCCAAGTGGCCAAGCTATTATTGAACTTAGTCTCTTCCCCCAACTTCCTCCCATCCACAGCTTGCTAACAGAAACTGAATAAAGTGGAAAAAAAAATAAATTGAGATCGCTTTCTAATAAAAGTTAGATGCAGTAATGCATGCTCGCACAAGTGATTCTTGTTTGGCGTTCCCAGCCCCCAGGTCAGAATCTTCTGATGTGGTGTCTTGGTCTGGGTAGTGGCTCCAGCGCTTTGTTCCCAGCCTTGTCCCCTGCAGAACCAAAGTTCCTCTGTTCAATTTGGCTACAATTTTGTTTAAAAGCTCTGAAAGGCACAGTTATTAATTCCAAAACTTTGCCCATACTGTAGGCAAGGAGAGAAAAAAAAATCTGGAAGGCATGCTGGTTGTTGACCTGGTGTTGTTAGTTCTCATCAACGTGACTGAACACAAAGAGCCAGTGTCAGAGAATGATCTGATACGGAAGAACAGACTTTAAGGCAGTGCTTCTATATTTAGTCGTAAATGAACACAGAGATCTGAAAGGCGGTTTCACAGTTGTGAGTCCTGTCTACCACATAATCACAGATGCGTAGAAAGGAGTCGGTGTTATGAGTTAATTTTAAAAATCTCGAAGGTGGCCTGTGCCTCTACTATGAGAGTGTACATATAATTGCATTGAATATCAGTGTCAAAGCAGGATTTCCCACCACCTGGATGCATGTTTGTCTGGTTACAAATCATAAAAAAAAAAAATAACTAAAAGGAGGGGCAGAAGATTTGAGTCCCTGTTCTGTACTATATACTGGACTGTAATAATACCAGTTTGCAATATATTAAAGTTTCTAAATCTCTAAATGCTTTTCTGTTGATCTAAGCTGAATTAGAGTAAGCAAATGAATTGATCTGCTCTTTCCAGTTCTCTTGGAATTTAATAATATGTGGATGATTAGTGGAAAACTTTGAATATATATCATTGGAAGAAAGCTTGTTTACATCAAGATTTTTCTCGGGTTTAGTGGGTTTCTTCAGTATTCTGAAAAATCATCTACTTAGAAATTAGTATTGGAAAAAAATTGTTCAATCTAGTTATAAGTGGGGAAAATTTTTATTAATGATGCTTAAATGAACGGAAATAATTAAATATTCTGTTTATAAACTGTTCGTATAATTTGACTGCCAAAAAAAATTTGTTCAAAGGTAACCATAATGCAGTACGCGTCTAATTCAATATTTCATGTTTTTAAAAGAAATTGCATTCCATGCAGGTAATATACCGTATTTCTGTACACTTATGCTACTCAAAAAGATCAGTTTGACTCTTCTTCACACTTACTTTCAGAAATTGCTCAATATGTGAAACCCTGAACATGCAGTAGTTTGGTAATGGAGCCATGACACCTTCAACTGTGATTGTGCCTAAATCATCCTGGGAGCTGTTTTCCTAGCCTAACATGGGCATCTAAAAGGGTGTCTCTATTTTCCCTTCCCCCTTCTTTAAAACATCTTGTAACTAGTGCGTACTACATGTTGAAGGTAATTTCCAGCAGTTCGTAGCTAAGGATTTACTGCAGAAGGACGATCTCTGCATGGTTCCAGCATGATTTGTGTGAGCTGCACTGTCAGGACATCAGGACATGGTTTGCCTACTATATATAGCCAATTAAGGGAATTAAATGGCTATCAGTCACTTGGTGGAAAGTGAATGAGTTTTGTGCTTCAGGCACTTTGCAACACTTGAAGCTATGTTTAGCTCTCTTCTTCAGAAATATAGGTTGGATGTCCATGGGGAATAATCTGGGTCTACAAGTGAAGTGCTTTTCTTATGCAGCTGTAAAAACACATAGTATTTTCATACCCCAGGGTGTGAAAAGCCAGTTTTACTACTGAAGTGGGTTAAGCTTTTCATCTTTTCTGTTACTCTTTCTGTAGTAAAACCTTTATTTAGGTTTTTCTTTCTCAAACACTCTCTGCGGTATAGCCACATGCTGAAATCTTCATATAACATATCACGCTTTCTTAAAAAGTGAGTTTCTCACTCTTCCTGGCCTTGATTAGGGAGGAGGAGGATAGAGGAGATTCCCACCCTTCCTCAGCCATAGGACTTCCTCAGTCATTTAGCCGTTCCTCTTGGATGATGGTATCATCAGTGCAATTGCCTAAATACTGGTGTGAAACTTAAACATCCTATCTTGTGAAGAAATCTAATTAATTTTTTTCTTTTAAGAGGTATTCAGAGCTCCTATATTTCGTCATAGAACAGACAAGAATGGCTTTAGCTTGGGCTTCAGCAAAAACCTAAGGCAGGTGTTTGGTGATGAGAAGAAATACTGGTTGGTGCCTGTGTTTTCAAGGTATGCTCAGTTTTTAATGCTTCACTTGTTGAAACTGTTGAATAATCAACATCCACAGGGGTTTTGCGGTGGCTAGTTTTTTTGAAATAATATACAGTAATATTCACTTTATTAAAAAACAGTTCTTCAAAGGGTTTGTTGTGGTTTTTTTTTGTATGACGCTAATTCTGAATTTTTCAGTCTAGGGGATGGTTGCTCCTTCCCAACTTGCCTTGTTAATCAGGATCCTGAGCAAGCTTCTACACCTGGTGCTCTTAATTCAACATCCAAAAAGTAATCTGCTTTTTGTTACTCACTTCAAATAGTTGATATTCTGTTTTTTCCTGTGCACATATAAATAGAACTATGTATAAGATACTTAAAAGTGGTAAGCAAATGAAGTGTATCTTATAAATATATACAAATCAGATTTTAAACAGCTAAGCTGTAATTCAGCCAATACTCAGACTTATAATTAAATTTATGGAAATAAGTTTGTCTCAGTTCAGTGTCACCCCAGGACCTGAATTTTCCACGCCTGCTTAAACAGTATCCGTAACGTTCAGTTCTGCATACATATGAGACAGTTAGTCAGCCCGCCTGTGATACAGATGCATTACCTTGCAAAGCTTTTGGGGGAGGCCTGCTTCTTCGTATCTGGTGAGAAGATGCTTCACGTAAGGGAATCCCAGATCTCGGCACTTGTGCTGAAGCACAAGAAGCTGCGTATTAAATGCATGTGTTTTATTTCTGCTGCTAATAGGAGTCATTTTCTTAATCCTTATCCTTGATGGCCATGACATCTTTAAAATGTGAAAAGTATGCAGCTGTTCCTTAAACTAAATAAATATAATAGCTTAGTATTTCATATTGTAACTCCTTAGCAACATTTATGTAATGAAGAGTGTAGTACGTGTAGTAGACTTCAATATGTGACTAAGAAATGATAATGGAATCATATTGTCAATCTTTTATTCATAAAAGAAAGACATTACATTTCAGCTAACTGTTTATTGACATTTTAAATCTTACCCTAGTGATCCACAGCTTACATTAGGCAAGAGGTTTTGGAGGTGTTATCATGTGAGATGTGTTGTAGTGGGAGTGAACATGGATAGAGTACATTTGGAACTGAAACACGTATATATGTATAATACCTGTCAAAGAAAAAATGAGAATGCTTCCCTGTTCAGTGCTAGGGAGTTGCGCTTGCATCTGTGACAACTACAGCGTAATGTATGTAAAGATAAAAGTGTAATGATTCATCAGAAAAGAAGCGCAGTAAGGTAGAGAAAATACTGTGTACAACAAACTGTAGTGTGTGGTAAGATAATGAAAAATTACTGCAGTTTACTACAATGTTCTTTTTGTTGGCATTACAGTGAGAACCACCTGTTTCCTGCGAAGCCGTTGCGCGATTCCCAGAGCCACCTTCTTACTGATACACTGTCTTGGTCAGAAACCAGTGGAAAGGCTGAAAAGGGCAAAGTTGGTAAGGAATTGATTTATGCTGCAATGATTTGTTTTGTAATAAACTTGTTTTGGAGGATATAGTGTAAAAATGACCAAAATCACTTGGGTTTTGTATTCATGAAAAAAAATACATGAAGCTTATTTTACATGCATGTTTGTAGAAAGTTCCGTGTATCAAGCTGCCCTGCCCTTCCCAAGTAAACCTGACCAAGAGATACTAGAACACTAACACTAGTAGGTGCTAATTATCTTGTAGGCTGAGCCTGATAATTCTTTCGGGAACAAATTTCTTATATCAGAATATGATGCCTTGTTGCAACTAGTGAAAAGCTCTGTAATGGACACAGGACAGGCATAGACTTGGTAATAGTGGAATGACATTAAGATGATGGATAGCTAAAGGCTGTATTATTTGATGAAAGAGACAGGAGACCTTTTCCTCTGGAAATAAATTTTTTTGTCTTTAAAGGTATGAGCAATCCTGCATTAACCATGGAAAATGAAACCTAGTTTCCCTTAAAAGAAGCATCTGAATACATAAGGAAAGGTATGTTAATATTCTGTGTACTTAATATGCTATTCCACGATTTTTTACCACTTGAAGAATGCACAAAAGAAAATTACTAAAGCAATTCCTATCTCTTTTTCTTTTCTTTAATGATTTTTTACCATGAGGTAGTAGCACATGAATCATAGTTTTAAACTAAAGCTCTGATTTCTTGATTTTTCATGTTTGCAAAATATTGTTTAACTTTATACGCGTTGCTTTTAGGTAGTGTTCCAAAATATTATTATTCCCTTTCTCTAGAAAGATAATGAAATTGTGACCATTCAAGCTGTCCAGCAGATCTTTGTAAAGCTAAGTTTGAAAAGTAACTTAGTTCTTAATACTGAAAGCAAAGATCATAGCTTGGTCCACTACAGCACGTAAAAGTCTATCAGATAATGAAAGGAAAATAGATTTATTCTAATATGTAAAACTATTAGCAGCTTGTTCTTCTGTGCCAGGTACTGAGCATCCTGTTCAATAACTTTAAAAGTGCTGCCTATTGAAGACAAAAAGTGTCCCTATGACTTTCTGAGCATTTAGTCACCTATTATCAAAAACAGTCGAGATTTTTTTGTTGTTATTATTTCTTGCATTGCTATCTTGCAACATAGACTTCTCAGAGGGCAGGTTTGAGAAGCAGCTGGTAAATTCTGTTACGTACATAAGAGGAGGAGACCTTAATAATTGGATTGGGGGAAATGAACACATACAATCATCGTTCGCTTTAGTATTTGAAGATTTCTAACCCCACCAAAGCTTATGGAAATCAACTATTTCATATTTAAAGCTGAATAAAAAATTTAACCATAAGAAATTCAGCATACCAAATAATATACAATTTTCCAACAACATCGGAGGAGTTGTTCCAGCAAGGTCATTTCAATCTCTACTATTAGAAGCACTCTTTTAAAAAGTCATCCTGAAATAGTGTCTCAAGTGGATGTCCCTCATTTCTGTGTGACGTGACTCCTGAGCACGCTGTCAGGCTGCTCTCAGTCCCTCCTGGAGGGAGTGGAAGGCATGGAAAGCCATCAGAGAACTGCAGTGATTGTTACTAGACCAATCAGGCATGGTATTGGACTGTCAAGGCAGATTATAAAATCGGTAGGTGTGCAGATACCAACAGGTGGCCTAGTTGTACCTTTGGTACCTTTGTTTTAGCTTGTACCAAAAAGGTCCCAGAAGTTCAGTTGGATTCGTCAGAGAAACTAGACTATTCTTGACCCTTACATTCTGGTTTTGTGTTAAGTGGTGAATGAAGACACAGATGGTTCCAGATATAGGTACATCTATAAACTTGATGATGGTGTGAAGTGTTAAAGTGTTGAAAATGTGGGTGTCAAATGAACAGTTAAAGAGACGAGCGAATGAATCTCAGCCGGTGTCTGCAATTTTGACTGCTCTGTGTAGCTTTTTTTAAACAGAATCTAAAAATCTCATTTCTAACCCTTCATTCAAAATGTAAAATGACATGCTTCTGCCCTGTTTAATCCATCAGTTGTTTCAACAGAACAACAGCTTCTGGAAAAGAATAAATTATTCAACTTCAGGTAGTTTAATGTCTTACATGTCATCACTACTCAAGAGTAAAGCATTGGAAACAGGCTTAAAAGAAAAAGGTTTTTGGATTGGTGACACCAGCCACGGAGATGTGTATTAATAGACCGGGCCTGTTGGATTCTAAGATTATGTTACAGAAATAACATTAATTGCAGCTAGTTTTGTCAGGTTGGAGTTCTACTTTCTGAAGTCCTAATGCTTTATTTATAGAGTCATATAACAGTTTGGGTTGGAAGGGACCTTTAAAGGTCATCCAGTCCAATGTCTCCTGCAATGAGCAGGGACATCTTCAACTAGATGAGGTTGCTGAGAACCCTGTCCAACCTGGCCTTGAAGGTTTCCAGGGATGGGGCATCTACCACCTCTCTGGACAACCTGTGCCAGTGTTTCACCACCCTCATTGTAAAAAATTTCTTCGTTCTACCTAATCTGAATTTGCCCTCTTTTACTTTAAAACTATTATCTTTGTCCTATCACAACAGGCCCTCCTAGAAAGTTTGTTCCTGTCTTTCCAGTAGGCCCCCTTTAGGTACTGGAAGGGGCTTTAAAGTCTCCCCGGAGCCTTCTCTTCTCCAGGCTGAGCAACCCCAATTCCCTCAGCCTGTCCTCACTCCAGGCCTCTGCTCACCTTCATGTCTCTGCTCTGGACATGAGGTCCATGTCCTTCTGAAGTTGGGAGCTCCTGAGCTGGATGCAGCACTGCAGGTTGGGTTTCACCAGAGCAGAGTACAGAGGCAGAATCACCTCCTTGGACCTGCTGGCCACGCTGCTTCTGATGCAGCCCAGGATGCGGTTGGCCTTCTAGGCTGTGAGTGCACATTGCCAGTTCATGTCCAGCTTTTCACCCACCACTGCCCCCAGGTCCTTCTCGGCAGGGCTGCTCTTGACCCCTTCATCCCCCAGCCTGTATTCATACTGGGGGTTGCCCTGACACAGGTGCAGGACCCTGCACTTGGCCTTGTTGAACCTCATGAGATTCATACAGGCTCACTTCTCCAGCCTGTCCAGGTCCCTCTGGATGGCATTTACTGAAGTAATACCTTTTAAACTTTAACCTTTCTTTGAACAGTGTGTACATTTTATTGGAACGTTGTCATTTAGATTATTCTGAATGTCAAACATGGTCTGTGATTATTCTCAAGATGCTTAAAGTGTTTTTTTAAAGCTGTTTAGCTTGATAAACATCTCATGCTCTTTTTTTGGTTGTTTTTTTTTTATCTTTTAGTCCAGTCTGAGAAAGTAACCATTAGATTTGTGTTTGCAGTCTGATTACCCCACCCCCTGGGTTTTGGGGGGTGTTGTTTCTTTCTTTGGGGTTTTTTTGTTTCTTTTTTTTTTGTGACCATCCATTTTGAAGTGTGGTTTTTAAAAGAGAGACCACCTTCAGAAGAGGGTATGTTCCAAAGAGTAAGTGTAAAGCCACGTAAAGGGGCTCCTGGAAGTCAGTATTACCTCAGACCAATGCATGCACGTCTCAAAAAGGCAGTAGCTAAGGACTGATAATTTCTCTGGCGCGAGCGCAAGTGCCAGTTTGGTTGTACTCCTGGCTCTGTCTGAGATATTTCTATGTGGCAATTAAAAGACCTTCTGGAGATGTAACAAAAAAGCTAGATTACTCTGTGTGTACATATTTTTATATATATGTGTGTGTGTGTGTATCTATCTATCTATCTCCAACATATAGTTGCTGGAATAGGAGCCCTTATATAAAAACCTTTTTACATTTTATTTTTTTTTTTTGGAACTACTTTCTGTTTAACTTCATTCCTTTATTGTCAGTATTTGAGTTATATTTGTTCCTGGGGAATGAGTAGAGTACTTTTATTAAAGATGCTGAAGTCACAACAACAAAACCAATTAATTCCATTTTTGACAGCCCCTGCCAGCGTTAGTAATTTGAATTTCTGTCCCAACTAAGGTTATGTTCAATATCCTGTATCCTGTAATCCTTTATAGTTAATCAGAGGACTAATTACTGAGAGCGCCAGATGTGGTTTACTCTAATGTAATAGAGAACTGTTTTTTACTGCTCTTGGTACCTGGAAGTACTCTAAAAATAGCTCACTTCATTTAGTAACCTGGTGGCCTGACTTACTTTTAGTCAGTTTTTAATCACTGTCACCCTGAAGTGGATTAATAACGTAACTGCGAACGTACTTACTGTGTTCTTCTTCAGGGTGGGATTTTCATTCTGCTGTTGTTCACTTTCCCCTTTCAGTTGATGAGACCTATCCAGTAACTTATTTTTTTAAGTATTCTTCAATTCTAATAACGTATTTTGTGATTAATGTTCTGTTCCAGTTCAAGAAAAAGCTGCTGTCAGAAGGAAGATGCACTCTTCCAAATATCAGCCCTGTTGGCCAGCTGCTCCTGTCTGCTCCTGTGTGGATGTGCTCAGAAAACAAACTGACAGACGATTAGCTGTCTCCATGTCACTGCTTGAAACATGAAATTAAACATATTACTTCTGAACCATATAAAGAATGTTTCAACTTAAAATTACTGGTTTTGAATGGCAAAGGATGATTCTGAAATGAAAAAAAAAAAAGGAGTCTGAGTTTACTATTGTAAGAATTCAATGGCTGGTTTTACTTCGATACTCAGCACAAGAAAATGTGACCTCCGTACATATCAGTCCATGTGCTTGCCTTCGTTTTGAAAAGAAGTCACCTGTTAATTCAAATTGCTGTAAGTAGTTGACTTTAAAATCAGATTTTTGCTCTACTGGCTTTATGAATTAGGAGAACAGCCAGAGTTGATTATGAATAACTGAGTGGCTTGGTGGTCTGTATTTTCTTTCAAGTGCTTGATAAGCAATTTTTGAGAATAAGGAGACCCAAGCGAAGAGTCTGACTATTTTTGGAACATTTTTTGAAAATTTTTGGAAAATGTTATTGAAAAGTTCTGTTTCCCTTCAGATCTGTACTACCAATAGTTTGAAAAGTTGCGGAGGGGGGGAAAAACCACCTTTGTTAATTGAATACTGCAGTGGGTTGCTGGTAAATGGAGCGATAAAAAGCCTGCATTCAAATGGATGATACATAAATGAAGTTGGCCAGCTGGGAAGTTTGGTGGGAGCCGCAGAGGACAGTGCTATGAAACGGGGATTTTATTGTCCCGTTTGGAACTATTAACCCCTTCAGGAAATGAATGTTGGCACTTAACTTTGATCCAAAAGGCTTTTTACCAGCCTGCGTTCCTGAGGGCCACTGTCCTTCAAAATCCTAGTTTCTTATTAATCAATAGTTGTCTCAGATTTCTTTTTTCACTTGTTCTTTAAGACACTGCCTTTCTTACTGCATAACTTAATGACTGTCATGTACAATCAAGGAGACTTACTGTTATAACTTGTGATATTTGCATTTACAGGACAACAAGATGTTTGATTGCAATACCAAAAAGCCCCTTCAGTTAAGTTAGGAGCTAGCAGCTTGCTTAGGATTGGAGTTCACTGGCCAGATAACGTAAGGTGCGTTACCAACTTTCAAAGTCAAGGAAGTTTCAGCAACACAAATCAAATTTGTCTTGTGCCTTTTGTATACACTAAATTTATGGTATCGGTGTTTACATTTAAATGCAAATTGTTATTTACAACTTTAGGAGGAAACAACTTTAGGAGGAACTTAGTTATGCTTTCTCGGGGGCTAGATTAAAAAAGACTAGTCCAAAAAAGAAAAAGTGGAAACCTCTCAGACTAAGGTCAGTTCAGTTGAAGCAGAAAAGTATTTCAGTTACCCAACTTGAGTCACTCAGCAGGTTGGTTCACAGTGTGAAGATGCCAGTTGTTTGTTTAGAAAACTGGCAGCAGGACTAAGTGACGGATTTCTGAAAGCAAAAATCTCATCATTAACTCTCCTACAGGCAGGTAACTGTAAAATTCGTCTTTCCTGGGTTTACAACTTAAGTGATAGCTGTTGGAGCACAATATGGCTTTTTTTTCTAGTGAGGGAAAAATGTATTTATTTTACTTCCTTTTTTTTTTAATCACAAAATTTTACCAGCCTGAAAACATCTGTTTCTTGCCAGAAGTGCCGGAGTGTGGGTCCCTAGATGTAAAACACCTTTTTAAAACTAGCATGAAGGTAGCATACAGTTTACATGATGCCTGCAGACATCTAGCAACCAAAAGTTTTTCGCAGCTATTTATTCAGTGTTGTTCTGTCAGCTTACCTCGTATTAGTGTTTGTTTAAAGGCTAACTTGTCAAGGGATAAAGGGGAGAGGGAAAAATATATATTTTTAACACTTCGGGTTCTCTATCTGTATAGTCGTGTTTTTTACACAGTTAGTCGCAGGGTGGTTTGTCATGGAGCATGCTTTTGAAAATACTGAGTAAAAAGTTGAATTTCAGCTTCAGTGTAACTTGCTCCGTATTTTTATGTAAAGACAAAGTACAGATTTCTTCCCCAGCAAAACTCATAATGGAAATGGACATCTCCCATACAGATGTCAGCATCCCTGACTACGTCCAGGGCTCCGAGAGCTCTCACTAGGGCTGGGGATCAATGTAGAGAAAGGACAGGGATAAAGGAGCAAGAAATGCCTGACTTCTCCATGTCTCGGAAGTCACAGGTAGAAAGCACAATAGCCCTAAATAATCTGCAACTTCGATGTAGCCAGAGGCTGTCCCTTTAGCAGAGAAGTGATGGAGGCGTGAGAAACATATGCGGATGAAGGCAGGAGAAGGGGAAGAGAAATGAGGGTCACTCAGAGGTAACTGTTGAGCTGATCTGAGCCAGAGGGCTGTAGCTACGGCTGCTCTCAGGATGGGTAGGAGCTGTGTCTCCATGAAGAGCGCTGTCGGCAGGCTTTTGAGGGTTCCTGGCAGTTCTCGCTGTATAGAGTATGGACAAAAGGGAGCTAATCGTGCTCCAAAGTATAATTTCTGATATGACTATATTCTTGGCTTTAAGCTCTCTTAATACTTTATATAGCAAAGTGGAAATGGTCTTTTTGACATAATGTCATCGAGCATTGATGCTGTTGCAATGCACTTGGGAGAATTTGTGAAGAAGTAAGAGGAGCAAGGATGCGATGTTGTTTGTCTGCTTACACTGATTCTCCTGTTCTTTATATTCTTGCTAGGCACTTTACTACAGCCTTTTGTGTAATTTCTGTATTTTTTTTAAAGACTGCTTTTTACCTACTGTACAGTTACTAATCTACTTTTTTGCTAAAAAGAAAATAATAGCCCTGATATTTGTCTAGCAGTATGACTGCATTTCAAGCTTCAGTGGAACGAGTTCTACAGCCTCCTCAGATGGGCTGGAGTCCCTAATGACAACAGAATTAAATTTATTTTGTATATATGTAAACAGTCATATGCATCATAGCCCCTCACATGCGTAAGAAGCTTCCTTAAGTTGTAGGTAATAACAAATCCAATACACATCTGCCCCAGACGTGGTCCACACACATTCTCTGGCAGTTGATGTACTGGTGGTGGAATGCTCAAAGTCCTCACACAGAATTATTTTTATTAAGAAAATGGAACACCTGGATGTTGGTGAGCTCCTCCCACTGAGCAATTGGACACAGTTGCTGCTATGCACTTTAATTCTTTAACTTGAGAGAAAAAAAACACTGTCCCGTTTAAGTTGCAGATTGAAGGTTCTTTAGTAGCGTACAACTGTGGGCAGGTAACTAATGAAATTATTTTTCACTGTTTGTGTACTTAAAATCAGGGTCTTCGAGCACAAACTTGCAGGAGGCAAGTTTGTTGTAGTGCACGGTGTGCTGTAGCGGTTGTTAGTCATGATTTGGACTGAAAGTTCTTGCCCCAGTTAAGTTGACTGGTGTACTGGAGTAGGGGGAAATATATTTCTACATAAACTTAGTGTATAACTTTGCCACTTGTTAATGTATTGCTCACATAAATAAATGCTTCATGTTCAGCAAGTCATGTATGTAGCAGTCATTGACAGATTCTCCCGCTCTGCCTGACTTTCCTCTCTTTGCTAAGAGTCTTCCCTAGGGAAGCATTGGATCCACCTCTGGTGCAAAGAGCAATGAGACCATCTACTCCGGCACCTCTAGAAATGCAGAAGCAGTTACACGAAGATGAAAGCAGCCTTCACCTGTTCAGTTCAGATGTAACCTGCTGTATATGCTCCAAGCTTTTCCCATTTTTATTTAAAACCCTTCCATAGATACTTGTGTTGAAGCACACATTCTCATCCTAAACAAGATGAAAACCAAGAACGTGCTGCTCTGCTGCACGGGTGGTGGGGTGGCTTTGTTCCCACATCATTTGCAGTTATCACTTGTTCATCGGCGAGCTGGTAAGAGGACAGGAAAAGCAGCATCCTTCTGGGGTGAAATTCTGAGCAAGTGGCACCTGACGTAACCTAAGGAAATCCTTGCCTCCTTTCCCTTTGCACTTCTTCAGTTGTTCCCTTTTTAAAGTTTTCATCATCATTCTTCTCTCACTCTTCCCCTGCCCTTCCAGGGAAGTCCAGATTGAGAAGTCTTTCATTTGAAATGTACAATGGATATCTACATCCTGTGTATTCCTCTCCCTCCCAAGGTTTATTCAAGATAAAGAATTCCTTAATTTCTCTAAGCTTTCCTTATGGCACTCATCACTGATACACAGAAACTCAGGCATCCTGAAATGTGGCTGTGTATTTTCCAGTATTTGGGGCAACGATTCCATCCTTCAACCCAGATCGCTGAGATCTTCTCAAGCAGATGGGCCCAACAGCTTGGCTGCAGCAGTTGGAAGAGCGTGCTGTAAGCCATGTCTCCTTTTTCCCACCTCCTGCCTGCTCACAGTCCCACTGACTGGCATAACTGGAACAGACCCAACGCTTCCTGACAGTCATCATTCTATGAAGTCATTCTCTTTTTTTTTTTTCTTATGAAAACAGAACAATGCTCAGTTCACCTAAGAAGCAGTCCTGATTATAAAGACAAAATACACAGTGTATACAAACTGTGTTGCAGCCTGAACAACAGGAACCTATTTCCAGTTGTTTTCTCTATTATATCAGAAAGAAACTGGCCAGTAGTTCAGACAGATACAGGTACAACAGAGAAAAATCAGTGGCTTAGTAATGATATAAGCACACTAGTAATTAACTTTCATACAAAACGCTACCATAGATACTGCAGATACATTCCAGAGCGTGCAGAAGGACAAGAAAGAGGGGGAACAGGGAGCTTGCAAAGCTCAGCTATTATATTATGAAAGGTAAATAAAAGACAATGCCAACTGCAACCCCAGTTCTGCTGTGCTACCCTGTGAGAGATAAAGCAAGTTCTCCATAATGCAGCTCAACAAGTTCATCTGTTGCCAGCTTCTACCCGATGCACAGAGAAGGGAAGGCTTCCCTTCTCCTTCCTCCATCTCCCCCTCGCATGAGCCAGCACTGTTAACTGAGGGAAGTGTCCCACGAGCCCAGGAAAGAGCACACTCACACAAGATGATTCTCCCACTTCAGCAGAGGCAGAAAAAAGATCTCTCATCTGTGCTGGCAGGAAAAGGACAAGAGAAGCCTCTGCAGAAATCAGATCTTCACAGGTGGCGCAAGGAGCGCATTTCATTCCCAACCCAAGACTGCTAAAATAATGCAGGAGAACCCTCCTCGTTTCTCTGCCATACCTAGTCAGGAAAGAGGGAGGAAAACACCAAAACAATCATGCTATAGAGATGGGTAAAGGGAATGATGTTTGTATTGCAATTCAATTGTGCATACAACCGCTATATTGTCATTGTGTTGTGATTTCATTATATTGCTGTATCACTTCTCTAAATCAAAATCCCACATAAAAGCAGATGTCTTCAACTAAGTAAGTTGGGTACTAAAGCATTAAGCCCTCCTCACGTGGAATATCTAGAACAACCTGGTCAAAGAGTATTACACTAAGACACTCGCTTTGCCAGCTGATTTGCTTAGCCCTTTGCCTGTTTTTCTAAGTGACTCCAAAAAGATTACACAAAAGGGTTTTACAGAGCTGAACAAGTACTACCACTCCAGCACATTGAGCCAACACGATTAAATGACAGACTTCTTAAGCACTAGTGCTTGTAGGTTAGGAAATTTTACTTGGAACTATTAAATGAAAATACTATAAAATTATACTATCTGCCATGTGGGTTTCTACGACAAGGATACCTCAGAAGACAGGCTTGCTTCTAACTTTGGTTCTGAAGTACATCCTGTTACTTAAGGCAGCATTTAAGGTTACTCCCCCAGCATGAAAATTAATACCATCAGTGCTGTGCAATTAACAGAGACATAACTTGTAACCCAGCAGAAATAATTCCCAACTGGATCTATGCACAGCTAAAGATCCTTGTTACCAACCAGCTTCTCCCGCTGTGACTAATCAGCCTCTTCAGATGTTCCTCAGACCCACTGTTTGCTCTCTGCAGCTGTTGAGGCTCCCACATTCCAAGCACTACTACTGGAATTATCTTTGATGCAGTAATTTTAAACTAAAGAAAACCAGATGAACAATAACTGATCCCCCAAGACACACTGTCTTCTTTTGCTCCCAAGAGCTTGACATGCCCCATTACACAAGAGTGGAACCAACCGCATCTCTCTTCTGTCAGCAAAACACGGCATTACACGAGCAAAAGCCTACCTGAGGAGGCAAAGCATGGACCTCACACAAAGCAGGCTGCCTGCATGAGTTATGTCTGCCACGTCCGTGCTACACAACAGAGAGAAACCGCTCAGTCTTCACTGCGTGGATTGTTCTCTGGGTGACCAATAAGGAAATGTGCCTCTGGGTGCAGAACACGCTTACTCCTGCCTCATCTATTTCAGGCACCAGCATCAAGTGCAGTCTATGTAAGCGTGCTCTAGTATCACAGAAGAGTTTGCATTGGAAGGGACCTGTCATGATCATCCAGTCCCACGTACCTGCTTGAAGGAGGGTAAAATACAGCAAGCTGGTCAGAAATTATTTCTCCTTTATAAATCCAGGCTGACTACTTCCAATCACCTTCTTATCCGTTCTGTTTAGAAACGGTTTCTAGAATTATCTGCTCATCACCTTTCCAGGGGCCGAGGTGAGGTTGACCAGCCTGCAGTTCCCTGCATCCTCCTTGCCCTTCCTGAAGGCAAGAGTGACATCTGTTCTCTTCCAGTCCTCAGGAAACTACCCTTATCACCACAACCTTTCAGAGATAACGACAATGGCCTTGCAATGACATCAGTCATCTCCCTCAGCGCTTGTGGGTGTATCCTATCAGGTCCTCTGAACTTCTTTGTTCAAGTGTTCCTAACCTGATCCTCTTCCACCAAGGATGTCTTCCTCATTCCAGACCTTGCTTGGCATCTCAGGGACCTGGTATTCCTGAAGGAAGGTCTTCCAAAAACCAAAGGCAGCATTGAGTATCTTGGCCTTGTCCATGTCCTTTGTCACTAGGTCTCCTGCCCCCTTTCAGCAGTGGCCTCACATTTTCTCTCATCTTTGCTCCTGATGTCCCTGTAGAAGCTTTTCTTGCTGTTCTTCATGTCCCTCACCAAATTCACCTCCAGACAGATTTTGGCTTTCTTAACCCAACCCCTACACACTGAGACAGCATCACCTGTCCCTGCTGCCACCTTTCGTACACTTCCTTTCTATCTTTGAGTTTGGCGAGAAGCTCCTTGTTCATCAATGCAGGCTTCCTCCTACTTTCACTTAATTTCCTGCGTGGGGGAATGAACCGTTCATGAGGTTGGAGTAACCAGTCAGGTACGATTAGAGAAAGTTCTCGGATGCCAGAGGTTATAGGTTATCCCCAAATTCCTAAGGGAAAAAGCCCCAAATACTCTGAATATGTTCCAGACTTGTTTTCTTACATCTCAAAAGATCCTTCTTGCCTACTTTCAATGAGCAAAGGGATTAAATGCATTTTTTAAAAAATTAAATTAAAAAAAAATTGACAGAGAACATAGTGTTCCTAGAACAGACTCATCTGACTCCAGGAGCCAAAAATACAAGTGAATAAAAAAAAAAGATCAAATATAACAGGTTTTGATATTGCATTTCTTCTGACAAACCTACTCAAACAACGATAGATTTTAAACGGCTTGGGAAGAGCGGAGGCCTGGAAAGAGAATTCTTGTCTCTGAACAACAAGGTGCATGTCTAGGCAGCTGGAACTGAGCCTGCCCACTTATTTTTGCAAAAGCAATTAAAGCTGCCCACTTTGGAAACAGGTTCCGATTTCAGGCTCTGCAGTTCAGAAGTAACAGTCCTACACATGAGAAGAAATGACTTTTACATAATCTCTACAATTCACCATTTAAGCCACTCCTTAATGGAAATTAAATCTAATTTTGTCACTGAAACTGAACGATGCACAGATGCCTCCCCAGCTGGAAGGCAGATCACATGGACCAGACCAGGAGCTCTCGCACAGAATAAAGCATAACCTTAGTTTCACGCTGATCAGTGGCTTCTCAGAAAAGCTTTTTTTTTTTTCCAGGAAGAAAACTAAAGAGTAGAATTTCTTAAAGTCAGTACTCCATGAGAATTTGGGGCTAGGGCTTACACAAATGGCCTGGTCCTGCAGACTGCCTGCTCATTAGCAGCTGGGACACGAACAAGACACACAACCATCACGCACCTTTGGGTTTAGGTTCTTCCAAAAAGGAGTCCAAGCTCTGCCAGGTTCACAGCGGGAAGCAAAGCACAGCATGGCACATGGCACGTGGGATGCTCAGCAGCCGCTTCAAAAGCGCTTCCCAATCTGAACTGTTACTGTAGGCACACATTTAGAAGCCTCTAAAAACTTCCTTTTATCCACAACTAAAAAGTTATTTCAAAAAAACTCACCCCAAAGTTCTTCGAAGAGTCATTCCCTTCAAAAGCCACCCACAGACAGCTCTGTCAGGATGCTTTAGGCAAAGCTACAGAACTTTAAAGGAAACGCATCCAACTTTGGGGGTTCTTCATTCCACGTGAATGCAAATTTCCCACGTAAGCCCATAGTTCAAGCATGAAAAGACAGAGATTGATGCCACAGTGGGAATCCATCCTGTTCTCCTGTTAGATAGTCCCTATCTTATCAAAGCCAAAGACGACCAAAGTTAAAACAAGTCACCATCATCTAATGCATAATGTCATTAAAATTAATTACTACTGGGATTAGGATGCCTCAGCAGTAAATTGTCCTCACCACTCTTGCCACTCCAGTCAGCAGGAACGCGGTGATTGGGAACACACAAACAGAATCCTGCTCCGAAAGCGGCATCAGTCGGGGAGCAGCAAATCAGATCCTTTTCTAAGCACGTGGAAGAGAACTCTTGCGCCCAAACAAAACAGGACACAGAACTGAACTGACTCAAGACATCCCAGGAAAAATTTTGCAACAAAACCACCAGTCTGTTATGTAAGAAAACATTTCTTAGGCCTTTATTTACAAAAGCTTTAAAAACAAATACCCTCTGTTATGCAAATTACTTGTTGTTTAAAAAGGACCACCCAGTTACATCATCGTAACTCAATGAAAAAAAGGTGTTTGATTTTTTTTTTTTTTTTAAGTACAAGGTAAAACAGAATAATTTGGCAAACATTCGGAGATTTTTCTACCATTGATTCCTGTGTGGAACACGCACCCACATCCGCGCGCACAGGCACACAGTGTCCCACATTCCGTCATTTCAGGCTCGTATTTAGCTATTCAATACCAAAAATCCTTCCTGCGCAACTGCTCTGTAACACATGCTATGCAGAGTTAAGAATGAACTTTAGGGTCCTTTAAAACAATATATGTAAAATATATTGCTAAGATATACTCAAAAATAAACTAGCATTACACTCCTCAGGCAACTTTATTAGCTATAAGTTATTTATATTTTGTTGTTTTACAACAAATATCTGTAACATCTGTCTTTGTAGCAACTACAAAAAAAGATCTAATTGTCCTTCTAATTCAATTAAATAGTATTTTTTTCAGATCTTTGGGTTTTATCTTCAACTAAACTGACTTTCAAAAAATCATCAAATCAAGTACATAATAAATATGACTTCATAAAAAATATTTGAGATGTACATTATGAGAATAAAAGCTACAAAGTTAATCGAGGGAAGTGTGCCGTTACAAAACTCCTACTATTCTGCTATCCTTCAACTCTCAGCTTAATGGCAAAAGCGCTAAAGTCACAGCTGTTCTCTTCCTGAAGGGTGTAAAGCTGTTTTTTCAAGCTTCTTTTCCCCACCACAGAGCGGTTTTAAAGCAGCAGCCAACCAGCAGTCGGCGAGTGCAGGATGTGTTCGAAGACGACCAAACACCAGTAAAATAACAGCAGTTACTACGATTTCAGTAGTTTGTTTTGCTCAAACAAACGGAGGTTATGCAGCAAAATACATCACGTTCTACGGGTTAAGATGCCAAGGAAATAACAGCATGAAGCTGCTGAACTTGGCAGGTGATTGTTTTCTAGCTGAGGGCAAAAGAAAAAACCCAAACGAAACTTCAAATAAAACAGAGGATCTGAGTCAGAGATGCTCTCTAAAGTGCAAATTTGATGGTCCACAATCTTGAATAGCTAAAACGCCTGCGTACTGGAAGGAACAGACATGAATGGGGAAATTAGTTACAATCAGTGCCAGTTAATTTGGAGAAGGGAGGGGAAAGAGACAAAAATACCCAGAAGATCAATACAGGTAAGTTTACCAGACATTATGATTTAGCTTTCCCCTTCTCTCTGCCACACTGATCCTATACACGCTTCTTTACAAATGTTCTAGTTACAAGGCCAAAATGTAACCAGAAAATTTTACATATCAATATTAAGATCAAAATCTGTGATAGGAACAGTCAAGTTTAGTACATAGAAAGGCAGAAAAGGAAGTGTGCTGAGAAAGGAGGGAAAAAACGCCTTATTGTCCAAGGGCTTCAACCAGAGATAAAACCTATGTACAAGCATGTGGAGGTCAAAGAGACGGCCTTTCATTTCATGTCATGACTGTTTGTTGGCTTCTTCTTCATAGGCGTTTCCTGTGCCATTTTGTACATAAGATGACCCCGAACCAAGGCCGTATAAGTGGCCGCAATATTTAGCGTCGTCAATGTGATCTTCAAAGAACATCTGAAGAGTTAAGAGAGACACACAAATTATTGCCAAAGAAAAGGCCCAGTTTAAATAGAACTATAGAAAGGCTTTAAAACATTACTTTCTTGTTAGCGTAAGATCTCAAATCCCAAGGTGCAGAAGGCGATATAATTAACAACACACTTGATCTCAACACATTATCAAAATGTGCTCTATGACATGATTCTTTAAGGTAAATCTGTCAATGAATACAGTCAGTCTTCCTGCGCACCTTTCCTGATGAAGTGGCCAAATACAGTGTTTGGGTAATTTTGTATTATCAGTTATCATTCATTTTTCTGCAAGCGCAAAGATATTTCTCCAACTAATTTCCGTGGAATTTCTCACAACAGGCATCCACTGAGCATCCCCCACTGGTGTCCATACTCTACCTGCTCCTCAGTGTGGGGGGGTGTCATCATACTCTGTCTTGAAATGGAGGTATGTCCTGATTTATATTATAAGAGTTTAGGGGTGGGGAGAGTGTTTGAGCACAAACCCTATTCCGGAGTTTACAGAAATGCAGAAAGATGCATTTCCATCTAGGTCCTCACACGGGCTTCATTTAGAAACGAAGAGCAACATTAATTTTGTACTAAGGCTGCATTTACACCGTACAAATCTTAATTACAAAGAGCACCTTTCAGTGGAAGGCATATGAAACCCCATGATGCTCTACCTCTCAGACTTAAGGTTTCAAGGAAAAACACAAATCGCCCACAAAAAAAACAACCCAAAACAACACAGATACACAAAAATTCTTCACCGTAAAAACTTCACGGCAACAAAAACTTTACTGGACATCCCAGTGGTTGACATTTTGAAATCTAAGAAAATCTAAGGCAGCCAGGAGCAGGGTGGACGCAGTTCCCAATTTAAACGCAGAGGAGCGTGTATACCACACAGCCTGAAAACTGCTCCCTTCAAGCTTTGCTCTGAGTAGCACAGTCTGGATGGAAGGTTCTGTACTGCAGGAACTGAGGACCTCAATTAGAAGTTTTAAAGCCCCAGCAGTTCTTAAAGAAACCAACAGGTAGGAAACCCCCAAAACAGCAGCTCTGCTGTTGCAGCGTCAATATTTCTGATGGGAAGAAAAAGATCAGCAACTTTTTTGGCTGGGACTCAAAATCTCAGCAAGTTGCAACTCCTTCACAGCAATTAGTAACACAGCAGTAACACATTTACTAGTTTTGTACCTCTAAAAGCATCGTAAAATGAAGTTTTCCCCCTCAGAAATACATTGGTAAACAATGAACTTTACTGAAAAGGCTTTAAAAACGCACATTGAATACACTTCTTTGCTGACTACTGTGTCCTTATTTAGAAATGCTGTATTCGCAAAGAATCTATGAAAATACCAAAAAAAATTTCAAGCAGCTAATTTGCCATGTAACACAAACTGCATCTCATTAGAGAAACAGTCATGGGTTTGAACCTTTTCTTACCCGAAAGGCAATATCTTAGGCATGATTATCGTATTCTTCCTCTTTCCCTTTATTTGCTTTGGATTTTGTTTCATATTCAAGAGTGAAAGATTAACAATACCGGGCAGATGGCAGTGAGCAGCACTGGCCTGGGATGGTACCGGGAACACTATCCTCTCTCTGGCACCGGCAGCCCGTGTCCTGCTGGACAAGTGCAACAGCTCCAGCGGTGGCAGAACAGAGCGTTACGATGAGCGAACCAAGCTGAAATCACAGCATTTACTTCTCCCCTGCCGCCTCACCAGTATTTGTCAGAAACTCGTGGTCATTTTCACCTCTCTACAAGAGGCTGGATTACAGAATGTAGGCACCTCCACATACAGTACTAAACCTTACTAAGAGATGAGGTTTGCTATCGCCATCTGCTTTGAGGGGGTGAATGTCGCTGAACTGCTGGCAGAACGCCACGTTCGGATTCGCTGGCATTTGACCAGTGCAGCTGCTTTCCAGAAGAGGCCCCTTCAACATCTGCTTGTTCTGCTATTGTAAAATAGCCTAATATCTTCCTTTGGTACGCAGACAAGCAGCAAGCGTACATGAAGCTTGTAAGACATGATTTCCCTTGCTGCAAACCTTGAGTTAACTGACTGACGTATAATCTTTTAGGACCTGAGTTAATCAGTGCTTTACTCCGTGAGAAGGAACAAATGCATGGACATTCTCCACAGTAGCCTGAAAGTCATTATTTAATACACCTGTAGCCCATGAGTTTAGCTAGTGCAGATACTCTTTCCCCCCGTGACCCGTCACATGCAGCAGCACACAGCAGCTGGGTATTACACTAAGCAGAAGCTCCAAAAAAATTTTGGCTTGAGTACAGTCACTGAGAATGGAGTCTGGCTCCAGCAGCTCATAACTCACTGCAGCAGCCACCTAAAAAAAGAAGTGCCCTGCAAAACAGGGAAGGGGAAAAAAAAAAACAAACCAAACCCAAAACATCACAAAAAAATCCAAAAGCCAAGCACAGGCTGGAAAGAGGAAGCAATACTTGCTCATAGCAGCCATGCAGGAACTGGTAGGGCTGGTTCACGCTTCTTCTGGGGAAAATACAGGTGGTATTATTTTTGTCAAGAAAGTAGTGATCCCTGAAGCCATTCAGAGACCTCCTTAAAATCTGGCAGACTTATCAAAATCAGCAATTCCATCTGACTGTCACAGCACATTACCATCACGGAGATAAAACCAATACATCCACCTACTTCTCTCATTTTGAAAAAGGCCATTCCTGTGAGTAAAGAGTCAGATCCTGCCTGATGTTGTGGTCCTATCCTTTCCAGCTCTAACTGCTCAGCCACTTCTTGTAATCCACCCTGAAAAAGAAAACATTTTTGTTAACTGCTGAAAAAAATTAAATCAGAAAACCGAGCAGCTACGTTTGGGAAAATCTGTTACACAAGTCATACAACCTCAGGTATATTTTGACATTTGCACAGTAGCTGAAACAGTCGTTATAGTAGATAAATACACACATGGGAAATCAAACTTCCAGTATCAATAGCAACATTAGATTTCTGTGTCAGTAGGGATTAAATAAAGCAGTATCTGTGACCAACAAAACTATCACTCCTTCCTGTTCCAGCTTCTCCAGTAACAAGATGTCACTACTTAACAAAACAGTTCCTTCAAGACGCTGAAAGGACTGGCAATGCTGAAGAACAAGACCGGGTGTTCCTGTACTCCTTCTATTTGAATGGAAGTTTAAAAGGTAAAAATCTTGTTCTACAAACACAAGAATTCAAGTGCTTACAAATGAGGTGCCCATGTGCCTCCATGTGTTAAAGTATCTAGGCTTCCTTTGAAACAGACCTTTTTCTTTCCACTTACCTTTCAACAATTAAGTTGAGGGGTTTTCCACTTCCCTTCACAAAAACTGCGAGTATCCTTAAGTATCTAGAACACTACAGGGAGTCCAGGAAAATGTTACACAGCAGGCATTGAGAAACCAGGTGGTAAAGTCAAAAAAGGAAGAAAGTGCCCACTCCATCTCTACAAGACATTCTACCCCTCTTTAAACTTTGTTCCATTACCTGCCGTAAGATAGGGGGGAAAAAACACCACCACATGTAAAAAAACCCATCCTCTTTCAACTAGCTTTCTAAGATACTACAAATCCAATGGTATAGCCAGCTTTTCTGTTAGAGATGTATATTTAACAGTCACATGTGTAATGAAACCTACTTCTTAGATCATATAAACATCTCGCATACAAAAAGGGAACAATTTCAAACAGTAATTGTCTGCTTTGAACGGTGATACAAGGTTTAAAAGCACGGACTGTGAAGCTATAGACATCACTCCGAAGCTGCACATCTATCTGCTCTTAAAGGGAAAATTTCTCCAATTTTGAAGCAAATTCGCTTCCCAATAAGCAGAGTGACTAAATAGGCCTGGTTTTAGTAATGGTAATAACCACTCCATGTGGAAGCAAACCCATCAGAAGTTGGTTTGGTTTTATATAGATAATAGAGATGAGTTGAAGGAAAGATATATTATACTATAACTGCAGTCTCTTAATGCTGTGAGCTACTCTGTGAGCTACTCTGTGAGCACATAATTTTGTACACCGACTCTTTTTTTTTTTTAAAATCATTAAGCCATAAAGCTACTGAAAATAGACTAAAGCACATGCAACACGTTCTTAAAGGTCTAGAAAGATCAAAAAAAAAAAACACCAAACAAGAAACCCCCAAATCCTTAGTGCTGCCACAAGCTGTGCAAGGCAAAAACGTTGCAGAGAAGCAATGAATGCTTTTAAAAAAAGACTGCCTAGTATCCGGGTTCCCTTCCCTTGCACTCTTAACCTGTTTAAAGTACAGGAAGGGAAGCAATAAGAGGCAAAAGCATTAACAGTCAAAGTTCAAACTCACAGAGCAGTAAAAATAAAGTCTGACCTGAAAATCAGATCAAACATTATGAAAATTCCTGCGAGTCTTATGGCAACAGGTTTGGGCCCAAGTTCTTGTTTAAAAAAGTGGAAGCTTCGGTAGTAAGATTCCCAAGTAACACCTAAAACCAACACGGAAACCTAGTACCAGTAGTTTTATTCCATCTTGAGCAGCAGGAATAGATTTTACAGAAGTTTAAGATGAGAGTAAATCTATGCACTGTACAGTTAAGCACTGAAGCTAGCTTCTTTTCTTTCTGTGCTCGGATACAGCATTTGAAGAGTACAGACACGCTCAGTTATTTAACTTACGCTCTCAAAAGCGTTCTGAGGGTTGGTGTGTAGGAGGAAAAAGTGCATTTCAGACACAAGCATGTTCTCTGCTTTCATAATTCCAATAACGAGCCGTTAGTGAACAACAGCAGGGAAGCCCGCACCCTTTCAGGGCACAATTTTCTGCTCCTAAACCCTCTGCTTCCTCAAGCTGCGAATTAGCAGTGCCTCATCCTCAGGTTCTGCTGGCTGCAGGACCACCTACTCTAGCTTCAAACAACTTTGAAGAAAAAACACTCAAGAATAAAAATCAGTAATATTTACACAGCAGCTGCAAGCTCTGGAATGTAGGCTTAGTAATTCAAAATTTACAGTAGCAGCAGCCTATAGAAGAATGCTTTGAAAATAGCGCTTTTAATGGTATATTTCTATTTGTAAATATGTTACACACCACTTCTGTGTGGCACTTCATGGTCTATAACTGCAATAATTACAGAATAAAACCTGGTTGTCTCTGAAAATTAATAGTCTACTAAGATTCTGTTTCAGGCAAGATTTTGGCACCCCAGAGAAGAACATTTAACTCTTGGGGGAGAAGGAGGAATTCTTTCAAGTTTTCAGAGCACTGGTCTTTCAAGAAAGAGGCCACAGAACGATTTACACAATCACACGACCGCAGTCAACAGCAAAACCAGTTCAAACTCTCAAGTTTCACAGCACTGGTACCAGAGTCCATTGTTCTGTACGACCCTCCATATTAAAAGCAAGTCTCCAATAAGGTCTATAAATCTACATTACTGAGAATTGCTGTTACTGTCAAAAGGTCTGTAATTGTCTACATAGAAAGATTTTTAGAAAACAAGCAAGAGTTTAACCTACACTATGTTAATATCTCAAGTTAACTCCCAATGTGCATGCCAGTAAAGTACACCCAAACCCATCTGAGTTAGGGCAACATACTGTAAATTCACAGACTACTTAATTCCACAAGAAGAGTATCAAACAGCTCCCCAGTCCGCAAGCATCTCTCTTGTCTCATAGCCAGAAATTCTTTTCTGGGTACAAGGGGACAGGGAGTGGGGGACCTACAGCAAGTCAGTGACTTTCATATGAAAAATAACTCGGACAAGTCAATAAAGGACAACTGCACAGCAGTTCGATTCACTGCAATTTAATAGCGGTTGGAAGTGACAGACATTAGGTGACAGCGCATGCATTTTTAGAGTCACAACACTGAATGTTTAGCAACTTGTTTCAGACAGCTGCTCTCAGCACAGTCCAAGTCCACCATCCCTTCATGGCTGGTAAATCTGGAGGGGCAGGGCAGTCTACATCCCTTCCCCTCCTCTGATCACCAGCCCGCAGGTTAGGTGACAGGAACAAGACTTCCTGCAGGAAAGCTGACCTACAGCTCTGAAAAAAAAATAAAAATAAGTCACCCTTGTTCTCAAGGTTTGCTTAAATAAGACCTGTGAAGGTTTTTCTTGTCTTCCAAAAAAAAAAAAAAAATTACTCTCTCTAAACAGTGCAGGTTACACACAACTACATCTTAACAAAACGACAGGAGGTACAATCCCCTCCTCCCCAAACCCACTGGGAATGTCACTTCTGGAATGGTGACACGGAAAGTCATTCTGTCACCTTCCCTACATCACTAAAGTTGGGTTACGCATTCCGTTCTCGGTGAGTGTGTCACCACCACTAAGACACCAGATGCTTTACTTTGCTTCACCAGGAGTGAGAAAGGGAGGGTTTGGGTTTTTTTGAGGTTCCCCCTTGTTCCTCCTTTAAGACTCCTGAAGTTTCTGAACACCATTTTCGGTTCTGGCCTCTGTGGAGAAAGACTATTTCTAAGCTGTTTGCTAATACTCAGTTATTTGCCCAGCCGATCGTACCAATAGTAACTCTAGATGAACACAAGTAGGTATACTTTTCATACTAACAGGAAGGGAGATCTCCATTTTCAACATTAATTTCATTAGCAAAACGATTTTCACACCTTCCTTCCCACACAAGCATGCTACTACTTAGAAGTGACACACTATTTGTTTATCTCAGAAAGAATCGGAGGACTGTAAACCCCACGCGGGTCACTAGTTGAGCACGACGAAGCAGCAAGCCATTCCTTAGTCAGGATTTGGTTGTATTACAGTCAGCGTTCTCCTTTTCCTGCAGGTTCTCATTAAGAAAGCCTAGAGACTGGAGTCACTTCCCTTAAAAGCAGCAAGCCATTAATTGCCTCAGATGAGCGATGCACCTCATTCCAGCAGCAGTCCAGACTCTTACAGGTCTTTGGCAAGTAAAGCTGTTAAGCGTCCCTGCAGCATCTTTCTTTCACTTGCTGTCTTCCCCTTCACATACTTAGTTCCAGTTTCCATCCATTCTCCAGTCCAATTAAGTATCCAAATTTTATGCCTGACAGAGTAAGCCAATCAGTAACCCCGCTGGCCTGATATGAGGGATTAGTTTCTAGTACTGCATTTTTTTTCCTAGAAGTCACATGTTGTCCCTGAACATACGCTGTTTATCTTTCTTTACGGAGCCATCTGAAACGTTCTTCGCTCCATTCCTCTTCCCGAGACACTTCCACAGCATCAGCGGTGCAATTACCTTTGCCAAGACGACTGCAGTCCTTTAGCGGACTGCGCAACGAGGAAATAAAGAGTATACGAAACCCATCAATTCTTATGGCTCAAGAAGTGAAGAATCAATTCCAAACATGGGTTTATCATCTGTCAATAAAGACTGGGTGCTATAAATACAGTATCAACATACTATTTTTAACTGGTAAGCAGTTATAAAAAAAAATGATAAAAAAAAAAATCAATGTGTGCTCCTGCCTGCCTCTATTAATAGCCTTTAACATTAAATACATGAAGTGTGAGACAACAAGGCTGTTTAATGGGTATTATCAAAGCAAAACCAGAAAATAAAAATACAGAAAATAAGTACTTTTAGGAGAAAGTACTCTCTCTCCAAAAGCAAAATTTGTTCTGAGCCATTAACAGATTACTCACCTTCAGATTTTTGCAACTCTTCATGAGATATTTTACATCGTAGATGACGGGGAAAAACAATCGCAGTATCTCAAAAAAGTCCAGCTCTTCTTCAGGTAAATTAGAGTTTGTCAGAATTTTGATTAGATAGCCAAAGTCATAGCCACTGCAAATTAATATCAAAAAACAATATAAGCAAATAACATAGAAACATCCTTCTCGCTTCCAACATCAAGACTCTATTACCCATCAACAGGACGCTTTGCTTAATTTCAATGCAACTGAAATTGACTCTTACAACAGACTAAGCCTTGGTGTCAATGGCCCCATGGCAGCTTTCACTAAAACATTTTCATTTACTCTCACTAATGCCAAGAAGGAAAACCAGATCTACCTAGAGGAGCTTCTCCAAATCCTGAAACAACATGCTGCTGGGGCTCCATCCGATAACAAGAACTTAAACCAGAAAGACTCCTAGCTGGTTCCTTTCACACAGGCTGGAGCTTCTCACCACAAACTGAATGAGAGACACACTTCTACAGTTCTTGAAATCCAAAGGATTCCCGAGTTTCCAGAGCCAATGTATGTTTATGGCTGGAGGTGAGTTTCACGCTCAGCACTGACAAAGAACAGATTTTCTTTCGACTTTCCCAATGAAATCAGCACACAGTTAGACAACTGAAAAAATTAGTATTTTGTACACTTTTACTGCTTTCAGAGGCAGGGACAGAGTAAGTTAGAAAGTGGTTTATGTGTACATATAAGTCAGCAGGAGGCAGCAACGTAACTGAGCAGTACGGGTTTGGTAGAAGAAGCTGAGGTATTATATATAATGTGTGTGTGGCGGAAAGAAGAGTTTGGGAAGACTTCCTTCTCAGTATCTTGGCTGAAGAAAGAGGACGTAGGAATGAGGTGTGGAAGTTAAAAGGGAAATCATGTACTTTTATAAAGTGTTATGAGAGGAAACAGAGGGTTTAAATCATAGGAGAGAGAGATGACAGGTATTAAGCAGGACTAAACACAACAACAAAAAGCAGTGATAACTAGTTATCCTTTTCCCTGGGAAAATCCGTCATGGTTTCAGCTTGGCTGGCCTCTAATCAAACGACAAAGGCAGAGATTACAAGTCAGATTATTCAGGATCTGATCATGAATCAGATCCGTTCTGATCCCTTGTACTTGCAGGATTGCTCGTGTACATATACACTGAACAAAACGGGGGAGCAATACGGTATCTTGTTACTAGGTTTGCATTGAACCAAATCAGTTCCTAGATTTTACTGACATGCAATTTTAAAAATGTCTGTACTAACAGAGAAGATGAAAACACACAGCAGGGCCGCCTCTACTGGAGACTGCATCAGTTTCGATGCTTAAGGAACCTTAGTGTATAGCTGAGAGACAATTCAAGTGAATGGTTGGCCACCACAGACTCCATATTCCCGGTTTAAGACTTGATGTTCATTCTTGGTTACATGAGGATCATATTCAAAACCAAAAATTTTGCAACTTGGTAAATCTTGACTGAGATGTTTAACTGTGAGATGAGCAATACAGAAGAGGAATCAGTTAAGAGCGCAGTACTGCCGATCCTGCAGATATTTAGCACCCACAGAGACTGGTGAATTCTGACGCAGGCTCAAGGCTTTAGCTTGCATACTCAATGTAAAGAGGATTCCTTTTTGTACACGATGGGATTCTCTGCATCATCTTTATCTTATTGTTATTATTTATCTTATTATTATTGTTTGCTAAAAGTCCATTAATACAAAATACACAGAAGGTACGGAATATTGCAGCTCTCCCATGGGGGTTTTCCAGCGCTCTAAACAGGAATTTCGTGTTGAATGAATCCTGCGCTGCATCTGGTGCTTTGAAGCTGTGCTGGCAGCACTCCAATCTCTGCAGCGGCAGCCACTGGCCAAGGAGCAAAGGAGCCAAAGATAAAGAAGGATTTCAGCAGTCTTACAAAGTAAAAACCTGCAGTATACTTGGCAAAACTAGCTTAGAAGCTTAATTTTATTAGATCACCTATGGGGGGGGCAGAAGCGGTGGGGAAGTCTGTATCAGCATGAAGATACAAAAAAGACTGTTCAGGATTAAGGAGATTTACTCCTCTAGAGGTCAGAGACCTTACGAACTCATTGAATTCCTGATATCTGTCATCCCTCTGGCTCAAATGTAACATTTGTATTAAAACTTCTAAAGTGAAGAAAACAGCATTTGTGCTCCTCTTCAAAAAAGAGAAGCACAAGTGTTTTTTGTTCTTCCAACAGAAAAAATTATGTACATGACTGAATTACTAGAAAACAGATGCTCTCAAACACTTCCAGTTTTTATTAAGAAGGAAGTACTGTAAGAGAAGTCAAGATTCGTTTGCTGTTTGTATTGAGAGGAAGCAGGCTATCATAAGTCTACAATTTTCATGAAGAATTTTATTATAAAATTATAAAATACATATATATATGTATTTTTCCACTGGAGATTGTAGCGTATTCTTTCATTCTAGGATCCTCATGCAGAACAAGGGAAGAGGATATCTGAACAGTAGATTCAACAGGCACAATTACCCTTCCATTGCATGACAGCACTCGGTCAGATAGCTGTTCTTGGATCCTAAGCATGAGTTGGTTTCAGTCACCTCAACCAAATGAGGTCTCACATTCCTTAAGTTCCAGCTGCTTGCACTTAGTCCCACTGTGCTCACAACAATCATCACAAACCACACTTTACTAATCACAATGCAGTATCAAGGCATTTACATCATCTTCTTAGTATACTTTTGGGGGCTAATATGCTCCAGTCATAGAAGCTCACACAGACATAAGAACCGTCACTCCAATTCAGGACTAAGATATATCTAGCTCAAAAATTTTTGAGTGTCCACTGCTGAACGCTAACAGAAGGGTAAGGAAGTCCACAGTGAGCAATTATGTAATTACATGCTCATTAAAGTTTTCTTCTAATCCTCTAACAGGCAATTAGTGGTTGGTTTATATCCTGAAGCACACAGGCTTCCTTTCCCTTAAAAAGCTCTCACCATTTCTAATATAGTCACCTAAATTTACTAAGCACAGCTAGCCACAATCCCTGGAGCTATAGAGCAACATAAGCACTCTAACAACCACTTTCCCCCCCCAAACCCCTCTCCTTTTTTCACTGATCATGGACAGCTGTAGATAACGAGACCATGGAAAAGATCAAACGTGCCCGTATTTCTCTCCCTTACTATCCAGAAAGAATTCAGATAGCCAATTAACAATGAAGTCTACTCAAGCACCAGCAGTCTCTGAAATAAATCAAAACCTGACAGAGCTGAGAAAGCTTTACTTCATTTTCTACCTGGCCAATAGAAATGAACGAACAGATTAAAGTTTTACTAATATCAGTTAGACACAAATGATTACTGAAATACAATAGCTTGGAACTTTCCAGCTTCCCCAAAACATCTGGGTGAAGAGGCATGTTTGCACAGAGCCTCCAAAGGCAGACTGAGGAGGGTGCACGCAGGTGGACACTCAAAGCTTCAGCAGATCAGTCAGCCGAACATCCACAAAAAAAAAAACCCCAGTGTTTCAGCTGTTCTGTTTTATAACTTGTTAGACTGCCAAGCACTCACAGCTCTCTTGGCTGTGACAAGAATCAGAAATTCAGGGCTTTCCCCCCCTCTCCTCTCTCATCGACTCAAATACATTTTAACACACACACAAAAGATTTGAAGCCGTGCTATACAAGAATCGGTGGCAGTGCAAATGTTTCTTTGCTCACGCCTGGCAGAACTGCAGGTCCACACGGATTTGCCAATAGGTCAGGATGCCAAGGCAGCTATGTCAAATGCAAGAGGTAAAAAGCACACAAAGAGAACTATCTTAAGTTAAGAGCTTAGACATAAACTACATAGGAGTTCAAGGAAATCAAAGACTGGAAACGAAACAAAGCCAAAACATAATCTCACACCCTGAGAAAGGAGTAATTCCCCTCTGCCCGCTTCCTAAAGAATCATAAATTTTGAGGGTTAGTAGTAATTAAAGCATTTTAAGGCAACAGAAGCAACTAGCACAGTCAGCAACTATCAAGCACAGCTTTTTCAGTAGTCAAAGAACTACTCCATGGAAAGCCTACAAGAAACAAGTTTTCAGCTGAGCCGTCCTGCTGTTTAGGTTTCCACTGGCAGAACATAATCACAATCAACCAAAGACATATTTAGAAACAGCTGTTTGCTATTCTTTGTGGTATACTTTATGTGACCCATGTGCATTTATAGCTTTGTGCAATCTTAGCTTCCTCCGAACTCAACCCACTACTCTAGGGTTTTGTGCTCAAGACAATAGCAACACGCTCTGTCAAGCACAAAAGCGCTTAAAAACTCTCCAACTCCAAGCAGAGTTGTGGATGATCAGAGTTTAACAAACATTTGCTGGAATAGCTGCCTTAAGAGGATTTCTAAAGACATTTTCAGTGAAGTCCACAACAGAAACTCATTTTAACACAGATGAAACTGGACTTCAATAAAGCCATTCCAAAAACCCTTCATAAGCCGCACTAGGAAAAATGGCATTATTGCACAGTTTGCACTACACATCAACGAGCATATTAGTCAGGAATCACTCGGAATCACTCACGATCAATATAATTATGCTTTAAAAAGAAACCATAGGGTAGAAATGGCTCAGGTATACTTTTGCTAGGCCAGCTTACACCAGTTATTAGGTGATACTGGAAAAACACCGTTTTGCAGCTGCTTCTACTGTTGATGTACCAGTTACATGCGTAACACGCCTCCCCTCCTCTTCTCCTGAACCATCCGAGTTATTTTACTGCAGTCAAGTGTAAATCAAATATCCACATATGAGCCCACAATAATGGGTTTAGGAAGCTGAAATAAACTTAATTCACTAATTCAGCCTTTGTAGTTATCTTAACACAATTCACGGCATTCTTGCTCCAGGATTTTTCCCCAAGGTGCTACCCTAGTAGCAAGATAGCAAGAGTAAGATTATTTTGGAGTCATATTGTGAGTTGAGACAGCTGTAAGTGGAAGATGGAGGCAGATTAGGTGACAAGCGTACTCAAAGAGGATCCTCCTTTTTTTTTTTTTTTTCCTCATTGTTAACTGTCTTTTCTTTTTCCCCGCCCTCCTTTTGGAAAGTCAGTCTAACACTTACCTTCTACAAAGCAAGTCAAAACAATGAATTCTGCAACAGGCTGTTATATGCACCTTTCTACTACTGTTTTATATTCCTTGCTGAAGCAATACTTATTTTTCAGTTGGTTCAACTGGTTAGTAACGTAAATACTTCTCTAATTCCACGTGACCCTCTCTCCTCCAACCTCCCCTCCAAGATTTAATACTAAAGGGTGAAGAATTTGGGTTTTTTCCTAATTTCGTCATCTATGTATTACCACCCACCAATGTAGCATGTGGGATAAGCAAGAATAAGGCTGTAAGGAAACTACTAGTCTCAGCTACAACATTTGCTCTGCCTTTGTTCACTTGCTTAGCAGCCAGCACTTAAGATGTCAACTTGAGGGCATTACGCAGCAATAAGCCTTTGAAGACACTGTTGCTTCCCAAAAGTGCAAATTATCTCTGGCACGTAGTCGACTATACGATGACTGTTGCATAAGTTTTAAAGTGTTAAGTCTCATTAACACCCAAAGATCTTTTGTATTTTGACAGATTCATAGAGATTTAGCATTTGCATTTCTATTTCTACTCAGAAGACAAGTTCCTGTACAGAAATAAACAGTAAAATACATTCATTTCTGCAGCTAGAATTAAGGCTTATCAGGGCTCTCCTTCCAAGCTGAGTAATTTTCAGCCTCCCAGATTACCAGGAGATTTCAAACAAATTTGAAAGTTCTTTATAAAACTCTTCCCTGATAATTCTGCAGTCTCTCCCATGAGAAACATTTGCTCAAGAATTGCTTAGGAATAGTTTGCTTTTAGCATTGTTACCACTTGCATGTGTGATATTAAAAGATACAATGCCACCTGCTGGCTTAGGAGTTTCATGTTTTTCTGGTTTACGGTTTTCTCATTAAAGCGTAAACACCAAAAATAAAACACCAGTACCACCCTGTACGCTCTATTCTTCTAACACAAAATGGTGCTACAGGTATTACGGCAGAAATAGTTTTCTAACTCCTACCAACCAAGATATGTGCTATATACACCTCCAGATGTACACCACTTAACACACGTGATGTGAAATCCAAGCTCTAGAATTCGATAATCAATACTGGAAACCCAAATACCTAACATGCAGAATTTACCTGTGAAAGGAAAGCCACTTGACTCCTTCACACAGTACAACTCCTGATGTCATAAGCAGTTCTGCAAAGTACTGTGTCTCAATTCCTTCTTCCTCATGCTTTTTAAACTGGATACCAGATGTCGTCAACAGTTCGATAGAGTCCTGGGCATACATATCTTCTCTAAAAACAGAGAGGGGAAAAGTAAATTTCCAAAGTCCACAAACCTCAGTGATTGTAAACCTGCTAACATTTCTATTTTGCTATCCGTTCCACAGACTTCACTAGCATAGAGCAGGAGTATCTTGACTGTGTTCTGTGTTCATTACAAAACCAGTCATTTCTCATAGCTTTTGTTACCTTTCGTTAGCATTTTGCCATTCCCACCACCTCCATTCTTGCCTCCCCAGGAAAAAAACTAGTTCCTGCTCTTCTTCCCGTTACCTAGAACTCCCCTTTTGCAAATCTACAGAGGAAAGTGAACATGTGAATACAGATATTTTCCCAAATAAGATCCATTATTTGAACTGCGACAAATTCAATATAACAGTTGAAGCACTAACATGCTACATTATAGAACTAGGAACAGTACACTCCAGATCCCAGTGCCGTATTAGTTCTGCGGATAACGTTTCCCACACATTCCTTATGATTTAAGCTTAAGTAAATGTTTAGACACATGCTCATCAAAACTTCATTCTTGCTACAACTGGAAATTGAGTACTTGCTCCATCTAGTTGATCCTTAATATTCAGGTAGCCTAACGTTGTCGTTCTAAACAACCAACTTCAACTTTAATCGCCATATTTTGGACTAAAATTTAACAGGATAGACAAAAATTCCTCTATGCCTTGTTTGATCACCTCTTATCCCTGTATTTATTCCTTTTACCACTGCCATTTTTGTAACGTCTTAAGGATTTTGCGATGAAATGGATGGTTTGTTGTGGGTTTCTTCTTTTCCTAAAATCTAATCTATAGCATCATAACAAAGACATAGGAGGTTAACTGGGGGAAAAAAAAAGCCAACATGGCTCTACTTAGAAGATGATAACTCATACTACTGTCCACTACATACTATTCTACAAAGTCTCTTCAGTCTTCAATTTTAATAAAAAAAGAAACAAAACACAAAAAAATAAAACAACCAATATATCAAACTTGACTACTAGATTCAGTTGTAGACTTATATTCCTTATTCCTAACAGCAAGTCATCATTCATCAGAACATAGAGATACACTCTCAAGATGTGTTGTATCTTTTTTCCTCCCTCCCACACAGCTGCTCATTAGTTCTCCAGCTTTAAGGCATCAGCTTCCCAACACCTGTCCATCTCCATAACACATTAAAGAACCTATCCAAAACAAACATGCGTGTTTTACAAAAAGAAGTTTTAATTCCAGTTTGTTGCTCTGCGCTAATCAGGTGGATAGTTAGCGTAGACAAATATTCATGCTCTTTAAAAGCACACTATAACAAGACCTGGCTGGAACCACACACAAAAAAATTACCCTCTAGGAACAGCCAACAGCTGTTTTGCTTTAGGAGCAGAACACTTGGCACAGTGCCACGTCCCAAAAGGAAGTTTAGCATCAGACAAAAATAAGTATTTTCTCCACCTATGTAAAAAAAAAATAATATTGGTGTTTCATGCAGCACTTACCTAGCTTACCTTTTTTGCATAAAATCCTCCCAGTGAACTAGTAACAAGTTAGTTAGGTGGCTACCCACACCTTGCCTTACCAAGCTGTCTTATCTATGCTGCATCTGGCACAAATGGATGGAAAACTACTTTTGTTTTCAGTTGCTTGGCGTGATTCTATGATATAGACCTTTGAAGCTCAGAAAATAAATAAAACATAACACAGGCTCTTCTCCCCAGATCACAGTTTGGAAGTTATTCATAACTTCCTCCTCTTTCTCCTATAGTATAGGAGTATATGGTAATAGCTGGATTAGTATATTCCTCTATTAAGACAATAGATAACTTCCACCCAGCATTTATACGGCCAGGTAAGTTTAGAGATACCAAAATATCAAATCTGCACTTGCTTTTCTTTCAAGGTGTGCTTCAAACAGAACTAAAAAGAGCATGTCATTCCTCAGACCAAACTGATCTGTGACAAGCCACAGCACTGCTTGTTTAGAGAAGCAGAAAGATCAAGAAAAAGAGCAGCAGCTTTTTTCCTTTGTAAGAACCCCAATTACTTTGAAAACAAGTCTTTTTATCTGCAGAAAAAAAGGTTTGTTCTCTAAACCTGTGTAGGCTGCAGTTTTAACTCCCGTCTATCAAGCTGTCCAGTGATCAACTTGTAACACAACTGCCAAAAAACCCCAAGCCTTTGACACATTTCAGTTTGAGAAGCATTTGCACTGATCCTCAACCCATGACAACCTATCAGCCCAATAATGTTTACTTCAGGGGAAAAAAAAAATAAAAATCAAGATACTAGTAACCTTGTCAACTACCTGCTAAAAACATGATTAGAACTCCACAGGAGTGTCTCATCCTACTGGAAAACTTATAAGTTTATACTTAAAGGTTTATCACTGATAAAAATTACATTCTGAAATAAAGTTCACAATACTATTCCAACAGATAGTAAAAAAAAAAGTCAGCTTGCTTTTTAACCAACACTTCACACAAAATAATCCAGAACAAAAATCTCCACAGCAGTTGTGCTATAGAATCAATAAACCCTTTCAACCTATTATAGAAGAAAATTAAAATACAGTAGCTTAACAGAGTAAGTTGCTTTGAAAACACAAGAAAAGCTACTGGAGTATTAAATTGACAGCATTTTACCTAGAATATTAGCTAGAACTTGTTGTGAGCCTTTTAGCAAGAATAACATTATTTTAAGAGGACAGAGCACGCTTGCTTTAGAACTGGCTGATAACATTTGTCACGCTTCTTTTTTAAGTCACTTTGGCAACTTTACATTTTTTTCTCCATGTCAGTATTTTCCATTTAAAAACATGCAAAGAAACAACATGTGACTACTTTTACAACTAGTAAGAGTTAAACTAAGTTAAGGCAGAAGCACTCTGAAATGCTAAATATGAAAACGCAGAGCTAACACTTGCGCTGAGTATAAATGCCTCTTTTTAAAACATCTGTTGAAATGGCTTAGTATTTTCGACCAAATTACCAACAGTAAGACAGACTGCACAGAAACAAGGGAAGAAAGCACGTGTCTGGCTGACAAAAGTTTTCCTCACATCAAGTGTCTATGGTATTCCAATCATATAGATAAAAAGAGTTGCTATGGCTTTCACAACCTATTATACATTTTCAGTAAGTCAGAAACATACATTCAACAGCACAGACATTTAACACTTACGTTAAATTAAATTTAAAATTAAATTGCCAAGTCGAAGTTCCTGGAGGGTATTCGCCTTGCTCATTCATAAACGTCAGTCCTAGTTGAATTATTTTTAGCAAGTCTACATTGCAGCGTAATAATTGGTACTGATAGTCTGCGTTGCTTCTGAATTCTCCAATAGGCCTTGCAACTACTCCCGGAAACTCTGTATCCTGTAAGAACAGAATTAAAACATCAACAAAAGACATCCATAAAAATTTGCATTGCTCATTTTTAATAAAACATATTTCAAGTGTCTAACAGTTTCAGAGCTGAAGAGTACTGTGTGTAAATTTAGCTTTTGAAAAGGTAATAGATTAGGATCCTAACGTTCATACAGCATTAATTCAACATTAAGAATCCATTACTGTTTCAACGAAAACGGATGAAAATTTTTACAGCTTTAATTTACTAACATGAAATGAAGACATCAGGCTTTTTGCAGTAATCTGCTAGATAAACATCAAGTGCCCACTCACCATAGCTACATAGTTATACTTCCGTATAACTTGACGGATTTTCTTCATCTCTTCATCCAAGTTACAAGCCCAAACTTCACAGATTCTTTGGCTATGGTCTACGGTAGCTGCTGGCATAGTGGGGGGCTTTAGTGACCAGACATCAAAAGTTGCACTTGACTGAGGATCAGTTTCATAAAGAGGACTTTATTTATTTTTTTTTAACCTAAGAGACAAAGAAAAGAAAGGATCAAAGTGTTAAGGTTTTGTTTTTTATTTATCTGAAAAAAAAAAAAAAACAAACCCCAAAATGCTTGAATGCCAGGATCAAGCTTTATTCTTCAGAATTTCCTAAGAGCAGCCCAACACGGCCTCCAAAAACATATGAATTTCAGCTATGGAAGTTCAGATTATCTGTAACTAAACCCTACGATTTTATTAATTACTGACTTTATTTCTTGCACAAAGCCAAGCACACCGGCAAGAGGCACCAGCTGAACAGCCAACAGAGACACCTGAGCCCACGAGCCTTATTCCCCACCGGGTTAGAAGAGCGCGTTCCCGCGGAGCGGCCCCACGGCTGCCTGCAGCCCCAGACCAAGCAGGCGAGGCGACCCGGGGACGCGGCAGCGGGCAGACAGCCGCCCAGGCAGGCGGCCTCCCCGGGCCGGACACCTTCTTCCCGCCCGCACGGCCCGCGCTACGCCGGCCAGCGGCGTGAGCGGTCACCGAGACGCGGACCCGCAGCCCGGGCCGGCCCACGAGGCCCGAAGCGCTCCGAGGAGCCCGCCAAAACACCGCCCGCCCCCGACGGGCCCTCACGGCCGCCGGTAAGGCCGCGGGGCCTCGGCAAGACGGAGGGGAGGGGGGCACCGGGCCGCCCTCGGCTCTCTCTCCCCACCCCCGCGGCCCCTCACTCACGCTGCGGGCCGGGCCAGGCCGGGCCGCGGCGGGTCTGGCGAGGCCCCGCGGCGGCCCCCGACGCCCCTCGGAGCCGCCCGTCGCCGCGCAAAACGCCGGAAGCGCAACCCCCGCCGCACAAAGCCATTACATCATCGCGCCGCGACGGCGCCTTGCCCCTCGCCCCCCCCCCACCTGCGCCAATCACCTCCTTCCCCCGCGACGTCACGCGCGCGCCGCGGTGACGCAGCCGCCGGGAGGTGGGGAAGGCGGCGGGGCGGGAGGAGGCCGGGCCGGGCCGCGGTGCCGCCGCCGCCGCCGGGAGGAGGGAGGGAGGATGAACTGGCTGTTCCCCCTCGCCAAGGGCGGCGGCTCGGCCCTCACCAGTCTCCAGCAGCAGAAGCAGCGGCAGATCGAGTCCCTGCGCGGCGCCCACGCGTCGTGAGTGGCGGCGGCCGGGCTGAGGGTGGGGGGACGGGGGGGAGCGGCCTGTGCCGGGGCCTGTGGGGCCGCGCCGCGGGAGGGCATCGTGTGTCCCCACATAGGGACGGGGGTTCGGTCTCGGCATCCGCCGGTGAGGCTCGGCTGGGTCCCGCCGGCTCGCGGGGGGGTGAGGAGCGGGGAGCAGGCCGGACAAAGGCGGGGGGGGGGGGGATGGAATCATCAGCTGAGTGATTTAATGGGGTTTAAAGTCTGCAAAGAGAGACGGGTGGCGTGTGCTGGAATAAAGAAAGGCCTCCTTCTGGAAACAGGAAGCGTCGTTCTTTAGAAGTTAAGAATAAAACATAAGGTATAAAGGAGCTGTGCGTCGCAGGGGTCTTGTCAGCAGTGGCGTAGCAGCCCTGCTGGCTCTGCAGCCTCTTTATCTGGTGTACAGAGCTGACTTGCTAATAACTGACTGTTCCCTGGTAACTTGGTTTATGTAGACGCTCACCAGAGGCAAGTGTTTTGTTTTCTTTTCCTGTTCAACAGCCACACTTTTACAGCAAAACATCTTCCCTTATCTCGAGGTACTCTAGCTTGTCAGTATGCTGATCCGTTTTGCCTAAATTTTAATCTTTTGAAGGTGTTCATCTTTTAAAAGGAGAGCTACACTCCATATATTTCATGTTATATTTTCTGTGAATGTGTAAGCATTCCTTCTCCTGTCTGTTGAGGCAGAATGATAGAAATCTCCAAAAGTGATCCAGAAAAAGAAAAGATAATATTTTCTGTTATGTCAGACTTGAGAGTAGGAGTGAAAGAGAAACTGATTGTATTTCCAAGTTTCATAATTGCACTTCATTCGCTATCCTAATATTTGTGAATTATCACGCAGGAAACATAAGTAAGGCAGTATTGCTAGGTATTGTTGCTTGCTTAAGCTTAAATCTGTTCAGACCAATTTTGAAAATATTTTTGAAAGGCGTCTCACATTTCTAAGAAGCTGTCTCTGTGGGTACGCAGCAGCTTACCTAACTTGAAGCTTTTGTTGGGCTGGCCTTACTTAGCCTTTTATTTCTACCCTTTTTCCCCTACTACGGAGTCCTCAAAAAGGCAATTAGTTTTTGTCAAAGTCAGCTTGCTGAACTGGTTTACTGCCTGTTTGTGCAGGCACCAGTTTGAGCATAGCAAGCATACGCAGAGACGGAATGCAGCCAGGAATGGAGTTGACGGTAGGGAGATGGTAGCTGCTCAGATGTCACTTTACAGCCTTGTAAACTAGCCTACCTGGTCTCTGTTGACGATAGGCGTAAAAAACAAAAAATTGGGCAAGTGGGAGAGTAAATTCTGGCAAAGCATACAGTTTTCGTAAGAAATACTTATTACAGAATAAATCTGAGTAATAGTGCCTCAAATTCTGTGCTTTTAAAAAGGTCTGTGTACTTGTGCAAGTTTTGAAAAGTGCAAAGGCTTTTTTGGGTGGGACTGATGTGCTTGCTTAAGGACTCCATAGAAGTGCAGCTCTATGGGATAGGAGTATGCATTAAGCATCCCAACAGCGTTGTTTCCTAAGCAATGATTAAATAAATGTCATTCTAGTGGTTGTTTTGTCTGATAAGTACGTTTCGTTATTCATTTATGTGTATCCCAGATGCTCCTCACTGAAATGCTCAAAATAAAATTCTGAGCATGGTGTAGTTACCTAAGTTAGGTAAGTTTGGTTTCTGTTGTCTTAGGTTGTAAAAGCACAGGTATGTGTGATCTTAATTTCATTAAAGTAGCTAATCTTCCTTTTCAGGATACCTCATGGCTTAGGAGCTTAAAATCAAGTTTTTGTGTTTAAATACCAATTTTCTTATATTTGCTGTTGTTCTAGCTAAAGTTAAGAATGTGCCATTTTCCCAGTGTACCCATTCCCACCTGGGGAAGTGACAACTAAGTTTATCAGTTTGAAGTTTCGCTTAAAGGAAGTTGTAACAGTTTGGACAGCTCAATGAGATTATGGATTTCTCATTTTTCTCTCCGTGTTCTGTTCTTCCTCCTCAGTTCCTAGGTTGTGCACATGAGTGGAGCATAATTATATGCCCTTCTCACAAGGATTTTGTAGCAGGCTATTAAAATGCATGACAGATGATTACAGGGCAGGAATGTGCACGAGAGATTCCAGGGAGATTCCTTCAGTTAAGAATGAGGAGGTGGTGATTTCAGTGTGTGGTGTGTCACAGTAGAGCCCTAAACTCTGATTTGAATTCTGTGCTGAAGATATCTGATAGTTTCTTCAAACAGCATGTGATTTCACAGGTAAAGAGCAGATACTGAGCTGTCTGTGAGAGGAATAAGGTCGGACTGTGGAAAGCAAGGTGCATAGCTGGGTTTGTGTCTTACTTCATTTATTCCCGAAGCTCTGAAAACTTGAGTTTTAAATTCTATGTGCAAATAATGCTTTGCAGGGATATAAAACACTCCTAGCGCTACACTTAATGCACATTTGCAGATAATGTGTTTTGGGTTTTTTAGTGAAGTAATGGTATGGAGTGTGCCTGGCAGTGGATGGAGGGGCATTTCTGAAGTTGGGGGCAAAGAGGCTTTCTGGGAAAACCCAGCTGCCTTATTCCCAACTGGAGCTGTGTTCCGTCCCTTTATAAGGGAGCCTTAGAGAGGTGAGGGAGAAGCATATTATTAACCAGGTGCAGGCAGGAAAAATATGTAGAAGAGGAATCGGTCTGCTTTTTAAATTTGTTTTGACTGAGGCATTATAAGATGGAGCTAATTTTCTGCCCTCCCTTCTCTCCCAGTCCCAGTTTAGGTATGTTCATATTGTCCAGAAGTTCTGAGTTAAGTCTTCTCTTCCTCCTCCTCTGCATTCCTTGGGAAGCCGTCTTTCAAAGCAGTCTTGCTGTGCATACAAATTGTAGAGTGCTTTGAGTATTGAAATCAGCTTCCTATTAATGCAGCTGATGTAGAGACTTTTCTCGGTAACTTACCTGTTCCAGAAGAAGGAAATTTGGATTCGGTCTTACAGGATTTCATAAGATACATGTTTTTTCACTCAATGCTTTCATGGAGGTCTGTGTCTTGAGTGTCACAGGATTACAGAGCTTGACATTCCTGCAAGTAGCTATTCTAGAAAATACGTGTGCATAGAAGTTGGTGCACTTGGAAAAAACCTACTATTAAATAGTAAGCTAATCTATTGAGGAACGCGGCCTAATGTAATGTATGTTCTAAATGTTGGTCTGTAGGCAGTGTTGCAGAGCAATACTGGGTTGTGAACCAAGTGTAGTGCCTTGGCAAAGTAAATGTTTTATTAGATAAAATTCAGTATATAAAAAAAATCACTGATGTGATTCTAAGACTGATGTTTCTTAAATTAAGCCATTAAGTGGAGAAAAATAAGTCGTTTTCAGGTCAGTGAGCAGTTTCTCCTACTGTATTTCCATTGCTTGTGATTGTGTATGAGGTTTAAAAGTTGAATCTACTGTTTTTTGCTTTAATCTTAATATTCAATATAGCATTCTGAAGCATATTAACTTATTCCAGCATTTTCAAAATTATTCTTACAAGGCTTTCCAAAACTAAACTAAATACAAAGGTCTGAGATTGTGCCTTTTTTTAGACTTTGGGCTCTTATATTGAGCATGAACTGGATGCTAACAGTTTCTTCTTTGACAGCATTGCAGAAATCCAGAAAGATGTGGAATATCGCCTGCCGTTCACTGTAAACAACTTGACAATTAATATTAACATGTAAGTAGAGTCAGGTATCTCTATGCACATCTGAAAAATTAAAATTGTTCTCAAAAAAAGTAGTAACAGAACATAAATGGCTCCCATCTCATAACTAATTTCAGGAACTATGATCTGGATTTGCATTAGTAGTTGTAGTGTTATGATTGAAACTAATTCTGTACAAGATGCAGATGCTTAGCTGAAAGCAAAACTATGTTTTGCTGTGCTCAGCTCCTAAGATACCTGTGTGGTTTTAGTTGAAGTTAGGTAGGAGAAAATGCTTGAGAGTTTCTGATGACTTTGAATCCCCTACAACTGAAAATAAACTTAATTAGTAATTTACTAATCTGCTGTAACTCCTAACTCTTACCCCAGTGAAGCTTCTGGATCATAAATTAAGTGGTTCATTGTAGCATTCCATGTGAATTTACTTTGGGGGGTGCTTTTGCTGTGGCAAATGTCGATAGTATTCTATTCACAAGTGGTTTTTATTACTTTAGCCTGATAACTTGCCTGATATTCTTGCAGGTTACACTGCATTGTCTTTGTAGTAATAACATTTGTATTAGAAAATATTCTTGTTACGCTACAGCTTTATCTTTCACTGTGGACATAATTGATTCATTGTGATACTACAGTTTTGCCCAGTAAATGCTCTCTTCAGTTCTATGAAGTCTGGTATTCTAATCTGTCTGGCTTCTAAATTTGTAGCTGAGTAATCCTTTTGTGTGCTTCATTCGCTCTGTATTTCTCCATAACTCTTCTCGTAGAAAATTAAATTTATGTAATTAATAGTACTACTGTGGGGGTTTTTTTGTGCATAAGAAGCCTTCTTATGCAAACTTTATCATGGGATATAGCTGTAGTAATGGTTATTCTTGTATTTGCAGCTTGCTTCCACCTCAGTTTCCTCAGGAAAAACCAGTCATCAGTGTTTTCCCACCTGTGAGACATCATTTAATGGACAAGCAGGGAGTATATGTGACCAGTCCACTAATCAGTAATGTATGTATAATTTGTAGCTTCACACATATCTACTGTTAATAGCAATTTTAATACATGTCACACTAGATTATTGCTAAGACTTCGGGTAAAAAAGACTAGTGCAGATCATACTCCCTCTCGAACTGTATTTTGAAGGGTCTGAAAACAAAAATTCAGTAGCGTTCTGTATACTACTATTTATTCTTTTACTTCTGCCGTTACTGAGTTGAGTATTCCCTATATCTAGAACTGTTTTAAGTTGTGGTGGCTTAGAAAGTTCCTATAGCTTTTCTTGTTAATGCCAGTGGCACACTTCTTATTTCTCTACAGTGTATCCCAAATAAGGGAGAGGGATGCTTTAAGACTGTTTTGTAACACAGTTCTTTCTAACCTAATCCTATTAGAAAGATGTCAAGGTTTTAGCTCTAGTATTCAGGATTTTAATGTGCTGTTCTTTTTTTTGTTCTTTTTTTTTCCTCCCCTTTTCTCTGCCAACAGGGATGTGATAGTTTTTTGGGGTGGAGGGGAGGTTATGCCTTTTTCAGAAAGCAATTAATGCTTTTTGTGTCAAATCTTAGTGCACACACCCCTCCCCTTCTCTGATTTCCCAAATGTAACTTGGTAACAAAGGTGGGTTTTTTTTTTTGGTTGGTCATCAGAAATGTTGTACTTGATTGATTCTCTATTGATAATGGAATGTACAAAAGACTTGTAGTTCCTGTTCAGTTCTGGGTGGCTTTATCACTTTATTTGGAGCTTAGGTACACACAGTTTATGTTAGCTGTTATGTCTCTGAAATAGTATCCCGCACTGCCGTGTGGGTATAATGAACAGTGAAGTTCAGCATGTTTTGGAACTATTGGATTTCAGGCATAATTTTTCTTCTGCATTAGGTTTTGTTTTTTGTTTTTACCAGTTTACAATGCACTCAGATCTTGGAAAAATTATTCAAAGTTTACTGGATGAGTTTTGGAAGAATCCTCCAGTTCTGGCTTCTAGCTCAACGTCATTTCCATAGTAAGTATCTATAAACATGATGAATCCAGCTATGCGTATAAACTTACATTTTTAAAAAAGTGATGAAACCGTGTATTAGGAGGGCAGGAACAGGAATATTGTTGTGGATGTGTTGGGAGACATAGATTCACTGCCCGTGCATGATTTCATGTGCGAGGACATGATTGTTTTGCGAAGAAACACCAGATTTCACTTGACTTGCCAAGCGGTTGTGTTTCTAAATATTCTGTTCATAATCTCCCAGGCTTACAGGCAGCTTATGCAACAGAAATGGTACAATTTAAATAATTGTATTAAATACGCAGAAGTGGTCTGAGATATTACAGCTTTATCAGTACAGCTGTGGTTCTCGTGGCTGACAATGATACTGGGCTTAAATGCAGCTGCAGTTGTGAATTTAAAAAAAAAAATCATTCCTGTTGTTTAGAAGTCATTATGTGTGTGTTGCCCAAGCTGTTAAGTGCTGTACTGTAAATAAGAACTAATGTGTGACACAGATGCATTTCTCAGGACTTTTAAATGGAAACAATTTTAATCATAAATTTTTGAGAAGTAGTTTTCTTATAATTAAGAGTGTGAGTGTGTATTTGGCTACTTTACAAGAATATAGTTCAATGGAGTTTTATATTATGTTGCAGTATAAGACATAGAGTAGACTTACTATGTTGGAAGTAACCGAGAACAGAAAACGCAAAGTTTATGGTGATTTAAAAGTTCAATCTTATATCTTGCATGTGGTCTAGTAATTATAATTCAAATGATAAGAAATGTGCTGTAAGCAGTTGGTTACTCATGGTTGTGTTTTTTTGTTTGTTTGCTTTTAGCCTTTTCAACAAACCATCTGGAATGCCTCCTTATGCTCCTCAGGGGTTTCCATTTCTTCCTCTGTACCCACCTCAAGAACCAAACAGAACTATGGCAGCCGTGCCTGTTGCTGAATCAGTTTCTTCAAGCTACACTACAGACAAGCCCGCTGCTCCCTCTTACGGCTTGATTGCTGATCTGCCACTGCCCGTTCCGACAGCAGAAGCGGTGCTTCAGGTCTGTGCACTGAGTTTTGCTGCTTAAGCTGTCAGACGCTGGGTGTAAGTTCCCTCGAGAGCACACAGGGAATTGCCGCAAAACTCAAGGGAGCGGTCTGAGCGACTGCACTTCATGGTTTTCCCAGCACTAGGAAAATGAAACTGTCATTCTGGCTTTGATGAAAAATTTTTTAGAACAAACTTGAAGTCAGAGCAACAAGTTTGTCTTTCTGAGTTTCAGTGAAACTAGTGTTACGCTAAATATCTTTGAATATATTTTTTTCCTGGAGCTGCACTCCCCCATAGTGCAGCTGTGACTGTTTCTCCAGCCAAGTGAGAAATGAGACCCTTGTCTCTATATGGGATTTCCTGCCCAGAACCTATCAGGTGAGAACGATGTGTAATCTCAAGCCTTTATGTGTGGAGTATTTATTTCTCGTTTTCAAGCTTAAAATAGTTTCTCTTCATGGATCTTCTATGTGTATACTCACAAACTCCTTCTCACTGATGCACTCTGGAAGGGTTTTTTTGAACGTCTTCCAAAAACTTTGTATCTAAATGTTTAGTCTTTCATCAAATCTTGTCTTTAGAAACAAAAACTTTCCTAATCCTGGAAGACACTTTTCTGTCTTTGTAGAATTTAAGATTTCTACGTTCCGTGAAGACAGACATTTTTTTCCTTGTCTAAAACCTTTTTTTCCCAAGGGATTATTATAGAATCACAGAATGTGTTGGGTTGGAAGGGACCTCTAAAGGTCATCTAGTCCAACCCCCCTGCAGTGAGCAGGGACATCTTCAACTAGATCAGGTTGCTCAGAGCCTCATCAAGCCTGGCCTTGAATGTCTCTAGGGATGGGGCCTCCACCACCTCTCTGGGCAACCTGTGCCAGTGTCTCACCACCCTCGTTGTAAAGAACTGCTTCCCAATGTCTAATCTAAACCTGCCCTGCTCCCGTTTAAAACCATTGCCCCTTGTCCTATCACTACATGCCCTTGCAAACAGCCCCTCCCCAGCTTTCCTGTAGCCCCTTCAGGTACTGGAAGGGGCTCTAAGGTCTCCCTGCAGCCTTCTCTTCTCCAGGCTGAACAGCCCCAATTCTCTCAGCCTGTCCTTACAGCAGAGGTTCTCCATCTCTCTTGTCATCTTCATGGCCTCCTCTGGACCCGCTCCAACAGGTCCATGTCCTTGTGCTGAGGGCTCCAGAGCTGGACACAGTACTCCAGGTGGGGTCTCAGGAGAGCAGAGTAGAGGGGGAAAATCACCTCTCTGGATGTGCTGGCCACACGTCTTTTGATGCAGCCCAGGCTGCGATTGGCATTCTGGGCCAATTACAGCTTTAAAAACCACATGAAAGAGATCAAAATGTCAATCTCTGTTCTCACTTCCCTGAGTTATACTTCTCCTGTGTGTTTCCTGGGTCATCCAAGTGTTGTCAAATGGAGAAAATAGCAAGACAGAATTATTTTCCTCCAAAATTGACTCATCTTTTATGACGTGCTACCCCAAACATTCCCGAGTATTTTGTTTCCATTGGTGAGTTGAGACGTCTTCTGTTCAGACACTAGTGCTATTGCTTCTTACTGCTTTTCCTGCTTTTCTTGTTGCTGGCAAATACTCACCTCCAATTTTAGATTAATCAGGTTAGGTCAAGAAATTGCTCTTCAAAAATCTACTAAGCATTTCTAAACTTCCATTTAGGTTGCTCAGAATGGATTTACTTACAAGATGCCTGATGTTCCTGATACATTTCCAGAACTCTCAGAATTAAGGTAAAGTTTCAGAAGGTAACAAAACTTTCTGTAGTCATTAAGAGGCAATTACTACTGGTCTGTATCTGATTTTTGTCAAAAGTCTGTATACATCACTGAAAGGTTTTTGTAGAAATTATAAACAGGAGAACTATGACTTACCAAAATTCAGGTAGAGTCAGAAAGTAAGCCAGCCTGGTATTCAAATGTACACCTTGTTTAGGGTTTTCTCAGCAGGATCATTACTTTAGGATTCAACATCAGGAAAACGAGTATTTATTTTTACTTTTCCTGACTATTGGTGTCCTGCTGTCTTCTGGGACCTTACCTGGGACTTCATTTCTACTAATACAATAAGTGTGACTTCTGAAGGAGGACAGGGAAATGGGCCTTAGACTGGTTCACCAATTACATTCTGGAGCATGCTGGAAGCTCCATGCTGGAGCAGGGGAGAAGTGTGAGGAGGAAGGAGCAGCAGAGACGGACTGTTACGGAGTGACTGCAGCACCTGCAATTCCCCCCGGCCCCGTGCTGCTTGGGGTAGCGGGGAGGTAGAGGAGTTGGGAATGAAGGAGTGAAGTTGAGCCTGGGGAAAAAGGGGGTGAGATGTTTTAGTTTTTGTCTTTCCAACTCTTACTGTAATTGGCAATAAATTAAATTAAGTTTTCCCAAGTTGAGTGTGTTTTGCCTGTGATCGTAATTGGTAAGTGATCTCCCTCTCTTTACGTTGCCCCACAAGCTTTTGCCCTTTATCCTGTTGAGGAAGGGGACTGAAAGAGCAGCTGTGTGGGTGCCTGCGAGCTGGCCAGGGTCAACCTACTATAGTAGCATTAAAAAAACACTTTTTAGGAAGCGTTCAAGCATTTAAGGCTTGAAATGAGAGATAGTTTTTAACACACTGCTTTTTAAGCTCACTGCTGCAGATAGTAGAGCCCACAGTCCAGGAGAAAGGTGAAAAATAACCTGTGGTCAAGTGTTGTGTATCTGTAAAGTCACAATAAATGCCTCAAACTTTTGACTTTTGGCAGAAATGAGTAATGCAACATGTAATGTTTGCTGTTTTATCTGCTTTCTTTCTGTTTGAATGTAGTCTATCACAGCTGACTGATATGAATGAGCAAGAGGAAGTGTTACTGGAGCAGTTTGTGACTCTACCACAGCTGAAGCAAGTCATTAGTGACAGAGACGAGCTAGTGAAAAGCATCGAAGAGCTGGCAAGTAAGATGTCAAAATATTAGCATCTCTGGCTGTGTTCTGCAAGCTGAATCCTTTAAAAAAAAGTAGTAATAGTGACTTTATTTTACAGAAAAAAACTTGTTGCTGGAGCCTAGTCTTGAGGCAAAAAGACAGACAGTGCTGGATAAAGTAAGTGAACAATAACATCTTTTTCAGAAATTTTAGTTGTAATATTCTGTTTTTATCAGGGGAAAAAACGTTCTTTTTCTTCTTCTTTCCAGTATGAGCAACTCACACAGATGAAAGCAGCCTTTGAAAAAAAGATGCAAAGACAGCATGAACTTAGTGAGGTATAATCTCTATATTATATTATCCTTTAAGAATACTTCAGTTTTACTGAAGTATTTTATTTGTATTTTTATCCATAGTCTTCTGGTCAAACTCTAATTTTATATGAAACAGATTCATATCAAGTATGAAATAAAATGGAATGAAGTACCAACCAGTTTGAAAGCAAAACACTTGCACTACTACTGGGTTTTTTTGGTTGGGTGTTGTTTTTTTTTAATGCAAAAATAGGAGCATTTAGAGCTGTTTTTAAGTACAATCCTGAGTGAAACTAATTTTAAGAATAGAATGATTTTTAAGGAAGGCTTGGTTAATTAATGGTACCCATTTAACATAACGAGCTTGCAAAACTGTACCAGATTAAAATTATTAAAACCATTGCTTTAGAAACTTAAATTCTGTGATTCGCTAGGTGTGCTTACTTTGGGCAACACGTTATATGTGCTGTTAAACTTTGCACGTACTAAAGCGCAAATAGGGTAAAGTGATTACTTGAGAAAGCTATTTGGGGAAGGAGAATAATTCCTTAGTGTTTTACCAGGATATGCGTTAGAAGATGTAACTTCTCATAAACCAAGTTCTGCACTGAAATCTTCATGATTTGCAAGACTTGTCGCCTGAGAATACAACAGTTCCATCAAACCAGCATGCATAGTACCTGAATTTCAAAATGCCCAAAAAGTAACAAAATATGAAATAATAAGCAAAAAGTTATGTGACAGCAAACAATGATTTCATAAGTGATCTAAATGAATTGTTTCCTTACTTGAAAATCCTAGTGCCTCCTTTCTGTGTGATGTAGGTTGGCTTTAAGGTGGGCGAAGGTAGTTGGCATTGAGAAACTTTCTATTTCTTAAGAACAGGACATAATGCCCCACTGCTATATTACCTTTTCTTTTTTCTAAGTTAGATTTGCTTGTCCAATTTAATGATGGTTTGGAGGCTCAGAGCTGGGGAGTTGCTCACAGCTGGATTTTTGTGCTGGTTTCCCACATGTGCTGGATCTTCATGTGTTGATGTTTACTGTGCGCCATATGGTACTTCTTGTTATCTCTGCTTCAAAGTTCCAGACAAGTCTTCAGTTATACTGCGTGTGAATTTTAGTCATCTTGTATTAGAGCAAATTCTCCTTATTTTGCACAAGATTAATTTAACAGGAAATTTCTCCTTACATTACAATTTTACAGTACATAAGAAAAATGTTTTTCATGGGGTAGATGAAGGGTAGTCCAAGCATCTAACATCTATAAAGATCTTGAGTTTGCAGTTCTGGTTCTGTACAGATTCCTGCTGAAGACATGAATCACATCCTGATAAACTGCCCAAACTTACTAGAGGCAAAATAACGAAATTCTATGCAATAAACAGAAGTAAGGTTTGAGGTTTATAAGAACAGAAGAATGAGTATAGTGGTTTAGATTTGCAGCCTATCTGCTTCTTGAGGAGGTGCTTTTTCCTTTCATGTCTTCCTCGCCACAGCCATTTCAAGGGTATTTAAAAGCTGAACAGTAAGTACTCTTTTACCTTTTTCTACTCCTGATGTTCACTACTGAGTTTCAAAAGTAGACCTTGCTTATTGAGGACACTTGAAATGCTAGTTCTACTCAGAAATCGTGCACTGGAGAACCTGCTGGATTTCCAAGTTGGATGCTTTCTGCAGTGTAGGGTAAAAGTTGAAAAGCTTTATACATTTGTGAGAGCGATTGTGAATCAAGACCTAAACTAGCAACTCTTTTCTCACGTTGAATCCTTTCTAGTTTAAGAAGCTATGCTGTTTCTTGGAGATGAAGCTTCATCTGGTCATTTAGGCTTTTTTGTGATAATAATGCTCTATTCACAATATTGCATATTTATATAGTCATTTATCCTTCTTCCTGGAAATGTAGGTTTTTGATGGAGAGTTTAATATTACATAGGAGCTTTTATTTTCTTAGAGTTGCAGTCCCAGTGCTCTGCAGGCCAGACTTAAAGTAGCTGCTCATGAAGCTGAGGAGGAATCTGATACTATTGCAGAAGATTTCTTGGAAGGCAAAACAGAAATAGATGACTTCCTTAGCAGTTTCATGGAAAAGCGAACGGTATGTAATATACAAAACATTCTCATCTGAAAGATATACAACATGTAGTGATTAAATTTAAGGCTTAGAGTTTGAGCAGTCCTGTGATTCAGAACAGTACTTTAGTAAGCTTCAACAGGAGAAAAATAAACCTGTGTCTGGCTTCAGTCTATTTAGAATATAACTGCATTCTGAAGGCACGTATTTTTAAGGTGGGAGCTGCATTAGACTCTAATCCTGCGTTGTTGCAGATATTTTTGTGCCACTTTCTTCTATATCCTGTATGATACAGGGAAGATAGCCACATGGACCGTTTTAAATTTGGTAAATCGACATGGAATGACACGTTGTATTAAGCAACCTTAATGTTTAACTTATGAAACTTCTTACACTAACTATTCTGTTGATGGCTATCACCAAATAAGTAACTGAGGTTCAAAACCCACCGTTCTTGCTCATGCTGTGACAAGAGCAACTTACTGGGTAGCGTACCTTTCTTTAAAGATGCCTAATAAATGCATTTCATAACGTAGGAAACAATTTCTTCTCCTGTAAGCAATTATGGATGGAATAATGTTATCAATATAGACAGTTACTCTTCAGCCTGAAGCTGAAGGGTGGTTCACAGGACTTTCCTTTTTTAAAGAGCCTGCAAAGTAGCTAAATCATTAAAGAGAAACTGTAGTATGCGTTATAAAAAAAATTCCTTTCGGAATTCACCCTTTCTGTGTCTTGCTTTGTAGCTCTGCCACTGTAGACGAGCCAAAGAGGAAAAACTTCAACAGGCAATAGCAATGCACAGCCAATTTCATGCTCCGCTATAGGTAAACGGCTGGTTTAATATTTGTGGCAAACTTTTTTGACTTTTTTGCTTGTTTGTTTTACAATTTACCTCATTGTCACCCGCTTACAAATTGCTAATTGCAGATGGATTTGTTACAATGCTTAGTGTGCTAATAATGCTTTCAGTGGAAATCAAGTATGTACCGCATCTGTTGTTAGTTGTATTTACAAAGTAACTTCTGGAGGAGTTAAAATATCTAATTATGGAAATTTGTCTTTACAGACTTCTGCAAACTACACCTGCCAAGAGAACGAGTGAAAAGCCCAATAAAGCACACTTTTTAATAACTATTATTTGCGAATAAGCATTTCATCTTCTATGGCTGTATTTATAGAAGAGATTGTATACAGAGTTGGGGTGGATTTTGTACAAATTAGAATGTCTCTTTATATTCTCATTGTACTCAAGAATCCTTCTATTGCAATCTTTGCACTAATTTCTTGTATTTATTGTTGATAGTTCTTATTATATTTAAGTTCCTGCTGCTATACTCCATTCTTCAGAGATTAAATATCTAAACATGTAATTTTAACTAGCTTTTTACATTTTTATAAGAACATAGTTCATATCTTTTGTATTTTTAACTTAGAAACATAGATTTGGCTTGATCTGTGGAAGAGTTTGAGAGAAGTGGTGACAGGATTTTCGAAACTGACGTTCATAATCTGGGATTGTCAGTGGATTCACAAGCTGTCTTTTCTTGAAGCCAAAATGTTTAAGAACAAGTTTTTTAATTTTAAGTAATAATTCAAAACTAGGTATAGCCTGTATGTGTTTTGGAAAAGTAGACTTGGATTAAGCAAAAGATGTTTTGGAACAAATTATATTGGAATCGAAACAGAATAAATGATCTCTGCCTAGGTTTGATATATTGCTCAGTAGCACTGATGCACTTGCTTTCAGGAGTGGCTTGGTACATACCACTGTAATTAAACACAATTTTCATCTAACAATTTCATTTTCATATTTGTTTTTACTTAAAAATAATCAGGTCACCTCCCAGTTTCTGTTTTATACAATATGAGTATGTTCATCATGTGAGGAACTCAAAAGCACTTTGAAAAAACTACTTCTGGCGTTCTTGGTGAAGTAGAAGGGGTTTTTTCCTAATTTTAAGGAACAAAGAAACTAATTTGGCTGGAATCGCATAGTGTGTTATGTTAAGACCAGTGATAGAATTTGGAAGGGAGACTTAATTCTGCCCTTCAATCACTTTGGTGAGCTGACTTTTTTTAGGATGGGGATATATGTGGTGCAAATGGATAGGACCAAGTGCAGTATTCTACAGGAGAACAACACAACATGCACGTGTGTTCTCCCTTGCTCTTGCAAAAAGATACGTTTTTTTTTTTAACCTCATCGGTGCATTAGGTTTTCATGGAGGCAGTCAAGTTTCACAATAACGGAAGGAATTGTACAGTTCTGAGAGATAAATAAGATAAAGCACTGATTAAGTAATGTGTCGGGAATCCTGCTCCTTTCTTGTCAGGAAGCAGTCTGGAGATAAACCTCTTAGCCAAGACGCTGCCTCTGTGTTCCCTAGATGGGGTCACAGAACATCACAGGTTCAAGTCTCAAACTCAAGCACGTCAGTCCAAGCGAGCGCTTTTCTGTATCACTGATCTTCAGTCAGTCCTAAACTCAGTGCTCCTCTGGCAAAATGCAATAAGGTATTTCTTCCAAATTGGAGAAAAGTGAGTAGATTTGGAGTTATGAAAATCATGTAAGTGCAAGAAGTCTGTTCCACAGGCTAGCAAATTTTCAAATGGGGCTTTAGTCTCAGCCCTGGCATGCTTTACAGTATGTGTTGTGTGTCTTAAGCTACGGCCTTTCAGGGTGAGTAAACTCTTCACTGGTATTCGGTGGGATTTTTCTTTGTAAAGCTGGTCCAAATTCTGAGATTAGATGTCCCAAGAAAACAGAACTATGGTCCAAATCAAAGAAGATACATAGGTGCCTGAAAAAATGAACAGGTTGTAAGTGCCCTGGTTAAGCAATAATTTTAGACTATCTTCTTCCAAAATATCTTTCTACTGACTGTGCATAACATTGCTTCTATATATTGACATAGCACCTCTGCTAATCAGCTAACTAAACCCTAATTAAAAATGAGATCACATAGGTTTCCAAGTGGTTCTGGACTTGGGTCTGAGAGTAGTGTGATTTCTGCAGCTCTGGAGAAGAGTTAGATTGAAGTCATCAGTGTTACCTTCTTGGCAAACTCCATCTAGTTTTGTGCTGAGTGTAGAAGTAGTTTTGGATCTTTTTCTGAGTATCTAGCTAACAATCCTGAAGATGAGACACACAATTCTGTACAAGGCTGGTTTTTTGTTGTTTTTGTCCCTATCAGCAGAGAAAGGAACACATGACCAAACACCTTCCTCACCTGCCTCCTCCTGTTGAATGTTATGCGGTGTATTATGGTGCTCCACTGTGACTGAACCGTCCAGGTCACCTTCAGGGGATTTGTTTCCCAAACTAGTACAAGTTCTCAACACTTCAGCTTTTCCTCTTTTGGTACGTTTCTGAGCAAACTTACAAATTCAGGACCTCTCCATGGAGTCCTTCTGATGACAGTGGAGGAGAGTCTAGAAGAAAACATCACTGTTCAATGCAAGCTCTTGTACAGTGTTTCTTATTCAGAGCTATGAAAATTTAAGGTCTTCTCGTTTCTTCCTTTCCATTCTCTTTCTCTCATCTTGTTCCTATTCCTGTTCCACTGATTTTTTTTATTATTTTTTTATCCCCCCCGCCCCTCGATTTTTTTTAGCCCCTTCTGCAGTCACAAACGCATCCTCAAGAGAAGCAGCACAGAAGTCCCTGTGTTCAGCAAGGGCGTACTGGGTTAGCTACAGGGACCCTGTCACGTGCAGGAATGGCCAGCCTGTTTCTGGCCTTTAAAGGCCAAGCCAACCTGCTGCTGGTTTGGCTTTTGGGTTGTTGGTTTGGTTTGTTTTTTTTTCTTTTAGTCCTACACTGGTTGTGCCAATGGGAACATTTTTCCTTACAGGTAATCTTCATGCTTGCACCAGAAGACTTAGTAGAACACTGGTAGTGCTCTACCAAAGTTTGGGTTTTTTGGCTTCTAGCATGCTGGTAGTTCACCGTTAAGTGCATTCCTTGCCTTATTTTGCCAAAATGTGGCATGTAGGTGTAAATCCAGCTTTAAACAATTCCCTATGAAGTGTAAGAGAATGGCAGCTGCTGTTAGATGCATATTCTAAAATCTGTTGAAATGAGTCAAGAGAATTCTTAAGCAATCTGAAACAACAGGCTACCTACAGTCATCTGTTCCTGGAGGGCCTTGCGCTGTGTCATGCTCGTGCTGCGGTGTGCCACCAAGTGGCAAAGTGAAATAAATGAGCAAGAAATAGAAGAGTAAGGAGGCGGCTTGTCTCTGGTGTTGCAGTAGTTTTGGGGTGGGGTGAGAGTATTGTAACTGCTAATTGAGTCTGTGTTTTGCCTAATTTTAATATCTGATCTTACTACTAAATGGTTTCTGTAGCTGAGTTTAGGGCTCTTGTTCCTCCCTGAGTCAGATGACTGCTTAAATCCAGAACTGAATTCTCCATACAGCAATTGTAACTGATGCGATTGCAGACCAGAGAAATTCTAAAATGTAAGTCTGAAATGTGAGTAGGTTGCATTTGAGGTGATCTCGTATATGGCTGGTGGTAATGGTAAGTTCTGCTGGGGCTTAGAGAAGAAAGTTTTCCTGGATTTCGCAGTGTATTTGACATGCTAACCTTTCTGGAAGATGGATTATCAGGTACGCAGAGCTATGCTAACCACCACCACAAGCAAGAGACTATAATAAAGTCATTTCTGAGCAGTATCTAATGACCAACTCTAGTTCTGTTGTTTGCTCTGTACATACTCCTGCAGCTTTGCCACTTTGGACCTGGACCAAATGTGGAAGTTGGAAATCTTTCAGTCCTGTTTCTGTCCAAGTTCTTCCTACTCCTTCCAAAGACTACGATATGTCTTTCTAAAAGAGAGATTTAAGACCCTTCAGGTAAAGTTTAAGTTAGTAGGAAACAAAGTTAAGTCAGTTATCACAGCCTTATTGTATACGCTATTCTAAGCAGTAAATGCTGTAATGTGTTAAACTTACAAATAAAGGCTTTGGGATTTATAGTGTATGTTGTAATTGTCTAACTTAAGGATAGAGTCAGGCATTGCAGAACTTTTTGGGTGGATGCAGAATTGTGTTGGAAACAGATGCAGTAAATCACTCAAGGACAAACTTAATCTTTGCATGTAGTGATTCGAACTTTTCCTGTTTAAGCCTTTCAAAACTGTTAATTCCCGGAGCCACCTTCATTAAAATGGGCTTTGAAAACCCATATTGTGCTTTTGTAAATGCCTTGTTTTGGTCAGATACCTGTAGCGGGTGAATTTATGTGTAGTAATAAGCTACAAAGAAAGCTTGTATATCAATGATAAGGAAATACCTTAACATAAATATGGTTTTTTTATATATATAGATATATTTAAAAAAACACATATATCTATGTTATATATAAATATGTTTTTTTGTATATATATATGTTATATATATTTATGTTAAGGTATATATATTATTATAAAATAATTATATATCATTTTAGATAATGATGTTATCTATATTATATATAAGTACCTTAACATAAATACCTTAACTGAAGAACTGCGTTCTTTAGTCTTTGGAAACAGATTAGATTCATCGGAATAACCTTGGCAACCAGCACACTTAAAAATGAGTCCTTGCCTGAATTCAGTCACAACGATTCTGGTGGACCTACAAGGTTTCATTAGCTTCTTTCCCAAATTATTTACATTAAAAAAGCACTAAATTTTATTTTAAGACTTAACGTGATTTGATTAGCCGTCTCCAGGTGCTCTACTGGCAATTTAATTAATATAAGTAAATTGAATGCTTATTTTACCTTTTCTTCTCATCGCCCCCAGTGTTTCTGGCCTCTCTGAATTCGGGGTTTGCTGCACGCTTGGCCCTGGATCTTTGGCAGATTTTTCACTGGTCTTAGTACTGTGATAAGTTGCCCTACTCCTAACTTACCCCACCACATGTTCCTCCCTTCCCAAAGGAATTGTCAGTGACTTACCTGTCCTGGGAGGACTCTTCAGTCCCCGTGGTGTCTCTGCACTAGGGTGGCAGGGTGACCAGCCAACCTAAAAACTGCCTGGACCTCCAGCCCGCGCACAGGAGCAGCTCGTTGCCTCCACTGTGATGTTTGGGATGAAGCTGAGGACTCTCTGTGCAGATCAGGGCAGCATCCACATAAAAGCAGCGAGTTAGCTGGTCAGCAGCGACACAATGCTTACCTTCGTTGCAAAGCTGCCTCCTTGTTGTCGCTGGGTTTTAATTGTTATTGGTTTGTGTCGTCAGGCATCTTTCATGCAGCGTAAAGTGGTGCTCTGGCTTGCCCCTGCCTTCAAAGAATGTAGTTTGCCGCCTTACTGCTAATTTTACAAAGAGCTTTCTTCCCCTGCCTCCTTCCTGGTTTTTGTTTGGTTTTTTTTTTTCTTTTTCTCTCCTTACTTTTAGTGATATCCTTCAGTCTGAGTTGTGCCCTCCAACTGCTTATTTCTCAGCTTTTCAGAACACATTGCCAGTTTGCTGCCTTCGTCTATGTCTTGCAGAGAGCTGCCAATAAAGGCAGCTACTGAATACAGTTTTATTTCTGGTCTTTAGGTGGTGATCTTTTTAGAGGAAGCTTCATCTGTTTGATCCCATCACCTTCAGCATCCTTTATTTGCACATTTTCATACTAAAGAACAGCCTGAACCCAGGGAGGCTGAAATTACAGCACAGAATTCTGTAATGCTCTTCTGTTACTTTTTTCCCAGCTGTTTAGTTCCGTTCATGTGTGTCCCATTTCAAATTACAGTGCCCTCGTGCTAAATGCGCAAGGATTTGCAGCAGAGGGGATATCGCTACAAGAAATCTGTAGTTCATAGTGTGGTTTTCTCATCCTTTTTGTCTTGCATTCCCTAAAAAAAAAATTATATAGGGGTGTAGCATGTAATTAACTCAAGTGACAGCAGCCTCAGTTCTGGTTATCAGTTGTAGGTTCCTCCACAGCTTAAACTCCTGTATCCAAGTATTGAAGTAGGGAAGATAAAAAAATCCCTTGATCTCAGTGACAGAGTGATTCTTGAGTAAATGGAGAACTATATTACAACAATTGGGAAAGCAAAGCTTTGTTTCATTCACGGCTGTGAAATAACGTAACGCTAAATGACCTCAGTGTTTATTTGAAGGTGTTTCTCAGCAGGCTGATAATGGCACAGGTACATCCATTACAATGAAAACGGAGGTAGCCAACGCAAAATTCCAAGGACTGAAAGACACGTTACAGTGGGCGGCTAAGTAAAGGCTTAATATAAAATGTTAATATGTTAATATTTCAGCTGTAAAGCGAGTTACAAAGAGTTGCATAAGCGACATGAAGACAGTGCTTTGAATTTGCATATATTGCTGTGCCGCATTTATTTCTAGACATGTCTAATAGGACACGATGCCATCATACGCAACTTTACACTTTAAAGCTGTGCAATAATATTGCCCGTTTTCAAACTCATTTTTAGGCAGAATATTTGAGTGTTAAGTTTTCATTGCTGACTTTGCAGCACGTTTCTTTAGTTTGAGAAAACCCATTCAAAGTGTCCTTTAATACCATAAATTTTACAGGCTATGTTCAAAATATGAAGCATTTTTAAAAGTGCAATTAAAATCAGGGCTTTCATTTATTAAAAATTTGTAAAGATTAAAAAGCAGAAGGCTAGATTCTGAACCGAGTATAAATTATAGCTGTATTTATTTCAGTTGAGCTACAGTGATTTATCAAATTGAGAATCTGGCCTTTCCAGTATCACATTAAGATAAATCTTGCTGTTAGGAGTGGAATTATTTGTTCAAAGACAGCAGCTCCCTTAAGAGAACATTAATTTACCTACTCATTTTTGATACCAGAAGTTCGTAGAACAGAATGAAAAGCCATTCCATAAAAGCAGACTGAATAATAAAATGTAAAGCTTCTAAATTGAGGTATATTTATATAATTTGATTCTGCCGGTAAGTCTGTATTTGAAGGAGGAGCATGAGACGCGATCAAAGTAAACTTAAGTTACTGCTGCTTTGCTTTACTGGAGTTCAGTACCGCGTTGTCTCCAAGCAGGTAAGAGCAGCCATGTCAATTATATTTTTAACTGCTTGCTTAAATTAAAAAAAAAACCAAAACAAACCCAACAAAAAAACCCTTGGAAGAATTGCATCCGGATATGGAAGCCTTTTTGGTGAGTTTCAGAACATCCCAAATTGTAAACAGTTTTCAGTGGTTTACTTCCGTACCAGTGATTATGAAAGCTAGTACTCCTACTTTTAAAAACTATGAAAATTCTTAAACCCAACGAGATTAAACTTTCTGTTGTGGCGAATCAGTCTTTTTTTTAAATTAGCATTGCCATGCTCTCTTCAGGCTGGCAAATACTAAAAGGGAAATTTTGTGTGAGGATAAAAAAACCCGTTGGCTGTGGTTAGTTTATTTTCAACAATAAGATTTGGAAGGAATATTCCTTATAACAGTTCCTTTATGGGCAAAAGCTTTAATTCAGAATTTGGAGTGATGCTTTCATAAGTGGTTCTTACAAGTGGTTTTGATTTCCCTGTTTTCTCTAATGTCTGTGTGCCTCACGCCCACTCAAATAAAACATTTTCAAGTAGGAATCAAAATAGGCTGGAGAATCTGAGGGTTTATTACCTTTAAAATTTTACCTTCATATCTTACGTAGGCAGTTTGGAACAAGGGTACGATATAAACAATCAAACTTGAGAACAAAGCGGCAAGAGGGCAGAGTATGCTGCCTGATGTGCCTTTGGTGACAACGGCGTGCTTTCCCATGAAGGCTGTGTCAGTGGTGGTGTGTTTCTTGAAGGTTTGCTCACAAAAACTACTGAACTTTCAGCACTGGTTGAGGGTTGGATACAAACGGGACGCCTTCGGGTACAGCAGCAGCAGCTGCTTACTTAAGGATGTTTTTGCGGGATCGAGCATGTCCCTTTGTTAGTTTTACTTTGCCGTAAAAGATCCTAGTAGGAGAAGATGCCAAATAATTGTTGGAATTCAAAATTTAACACCTCTCATGAAAAAAGAAAAAAAAGTGAAGAATGTACACAATATGTCTGAAGGCCAAAGAGCTCTAAAAAAAATCAGTTTGGACTGCTTCACCAGTAAGCTAACGCTAATGAATCTTCAGCCTTATTCCTATGTGTAAGAGAGTTCTTCTCCAAAGACGTGAAATTCCAAAGTACTATTACTTTGTACAATAAGTAATTATGGAAATGTACAAAGTAAGGAATACTTACATGACCTTGATACATTGATAAATGAGCAATACATTGATAAAGTCAAAACGAATACCACATTGGCTTAACTAAATATAACAGCAGATATTACCTTTCTTTAGCATTATGTCTTAAAACTAATAATGGCTTGTTCTGTTTCAGTCCTTCCTTACACAATTGCACAGTTCCCTTTCTTTGGATTATTTCTTTAGGCCACAGACCACTTCCGTTCTTTATCTGATGAAAAGATGTCATTCCAGACCGTGGGAGACTCAGTTTCATCCAGATCCTTGCTGTCGTGACGGTGTTTCAGACTGCCAGAAATACAGCCTCGTCTGAATCCTTGCCACTGTCCTCACTGGGCAAGCAGCCACCCCCGCTTGGGGACCTGCAGCTCAAGTCCTCCACGCCAGACTCCTGATCGCTGTTAGCCGAGAGGTCAGGGTCGGAGCTTTTCAGGTTGTCCTGCGTCAAAATCAGGGCTGAATCTTCTTCATCCCCCTGTGAAGGGCTCCGGGACGGGAATGATTTCAGGTCATTGCTATACTCCTGGGGAGTGTTAGCTAAGCTGTTGTTGGAAGTAGAAAGCCCTAACTCTTTGCTTCGCTCTTGTCGCTTACTCTTGACTTTATTATCATTTAGTTGTGATTTCTGAAGATTCGCCAGTCTCTGAAATAAAGGAAACAGCATATATTACATGGGCATATTTAGGGCCCAGTAATCCTCTTATGTGTCTTTGCCTTTTAAAAAAAATAATAGAACCATAGAATGGTTTGGGTTGGAAGGGACCTTAAACTTCATCTAGTTCCAACCCCCTGCCCTGGGCAGGGACACCTCCCACCAGACCAGGCTGCTCCAAGCCCCATCCAGCCTGGTCTTGAACCCCTCCAGGGATGGGGCAGCCACAGCTTCTCTGGGCAGCCTGGGCCAGGGGCTCACCACATTCATAGTGAAAAATTTCCTAATACCTAATCTAAATCTCCCCTCTTCCAGTTTGAAGCCATTACCCCTCATCCTGTCCCTCTCCAGCTTTCTTGTAGGCCCCCTTCAGCAACAAATAATAAAGAAAGAAACTAAGTTCAGAGCCCAACCCAATTGGCACCTTCTAAAACTGCCAGTTTGTATTTATGGAGTATGAGAAGCGCACAATTTATCACAAACCGATGCTGACTTACAGCATCCCTTGGAGTTACAGAAAGATATAAAATTTTCAGGAGTAGTAATTGTGCACCAACACAGGTGAAACTTTAGCCCTAAAGAAATAAGTGCAAAACATTCATTGTAATTTATGTGAGAACAAAGATGATGGCTGAGCATCCTCATGCCAGAAAAGGATGTAGCATGTCGGGGACTCTGCAGCGTACAGACTTGGATTTCATTTACCGTTGGTTGAACCTGGGGCACCGAGATCAGGTGTTTATTACCTCTCTTAAGACCTCCAGCTCTTCTTCCAGCTGCTGAGTTTCTTCCTTCACTGCCATCAGATAATCAGTAACTGACTGTCGAGGATGCAGCCCCTTTTCGAAGCGGTTGTACATACCGCTCCAGAACCTGGAAGTGACAGGAAGGTCAGCAATTGTCTCATTTGGTGAGGTGGCCTCACAAGACCTAAATACACACTTTTTTAATGTTTTTTTTCAGACACATGTTGTCCTAAATGATGCAGCTATGGATTATTCACCATTAGAGTGCATACCCATAAGTTTTTTGGAGTATTTGGTAAGATTTATGGTCCATTTGCAATGGCTCTGTCTTGAAGATGCAACTCTGTAGACATAGACAGCTTGACCCAGTGGTGATACACAGTACAAAGAAAGGTGAAGGCACCTCAGCTCACGTGGCTGAGGGTGGTTCACTGAATGCAAACTTTTGCTGTATTATTTTCTCATTCTACATTATAGGCCTTAGAGCAATGGTATGTATAAAACAGCCATGGTTAAAGGCAGTTTTTCATAATCCTACTTCTCAACCGTTGTTTAACTTCCCATGAAGGTGACTTTGACATTTTGTGTACTTGGTTTTGGCTGGGGCTGGGGCAGGGGGGTGAGGTGCAGCTAGTTAACAGGGTTTGGTTTTTTTCCTACCTGTAAAGAAGAGTTAAAAATCAGGAGTAAAAAACCAGTATGGTATCCTGCTCTCTTAATATCTCAACTGACATTTTAAACTGGCCTCTGGAAATTGCATGAAACATATATGTTGGCAAGTTCTCTTCCTGTTGTATGGAATGGGTAGTGAGGCACTGGCCCAGGCTGCCCAGAGAAGCTGTGGCTGCCCCATCCCTGGAGGTGTTCAAGGCCAGGCTGGACGGGGCTTGGAGCAACCTGGTCTGGTGGGAGGTGTCCCTGCCCAGGGCAGGGGGGTGGAACTGGATGATCTTTAAGGTCCCTTCCAACCCAAACCATTCTATGATTCTATGAATTATTTGACAAACCCTGACAAACAGCTGAGTTGCTTTTTCATTTTCAGGAGGAAAGGACTCGAACTTTAAGTCCATGGCTTACTCTGTCCCTCCTCTTTTCTCTCTTCCTGGCCGTAGGTGGCCGCAGCCAGACTCTGAGTCTGTCTCTAGTTCACCAGACGGGTTAAGTAACCCAGAGACCTGCCCTCGCCTGCAGCTGCCCAGCCAAGTAGCTGGCAGATATTTTTGGAGCATGTGCGTGCTTCTTGGTGGTTTATTGTTCCTTCCCCAGTAGTGTACTATTTAAGTCACATTCCCCCTTAAGTTTATCATCTGAGAGCTCATGCTTGGAAATCTTTTCGCGCCCAAGTAATTCCATTAAAATCAACAGGATTACTCATCCCATGGAGGATCTGCACTATCAGTACTTCTTTTATAAATCCCGCTATCCAAAAAAATATGATTAACAACTATTTTTAAGTTGTTTTAAAGTGGATGTGACCTGGAATAGTAGACATGAAAGGATTCAATTTCTGTCATTTAGGATATTTATTGACTTTTTAATGGTGCTTTTACTTGCAACTGGAAAACAAAGTGATCAGTTTTACTGAAATCACAGTTTTCATTAATTTCTATTCAAGTTCTCCTTAAGCTTGTTAAGATTAATGGCACAATTAATTACTCAAGTCAGAATGTCAGTAGTACCATTTCTAAAATTAGGATGTTTTGATACATTTTGAAAAAAAAATAAGTAAAACTTACTGTGTATTCTTCAGGGTGTAGCAACAACCTGGGGAAAGGCTGCTTTTTGTTTTACTGAACACTTATTTTAGCAATGAAACAATATGGTTTCTTGAAATGTCCCTTTTTATTTTTGACACCAATTGATCCAGATAAACATCACAAAATCTCGGAATGGAAGAAGTTGAAGCGACTTTAGATTCAGAAACCACAGACGAGAACAGAACAGAAAGAGACTTTTCTCAGTGGAAGAAGCGAGTAACCACGAAACGAGGACACGGGACTATCAATATAGCTTTAATCTTAAGCCTCTTTTCAGACTAATGCTCTGTTGTGGAATGGTGCGGAGGTGTTGGCTGACTATGGGCACGCAGGGAATGAACACGTGACCTCTGAGACTGAATTTACGCTCAGGAAGGTACATTATGGGATGAGAAATGCTTAAATACAAAGGTGCTCTCTTCTGTACTAGCACATCCTACAATTCTCGGTAGCAAGTGGTACTACCTACTTGTACAAGAAGTTGCATGGAGCCATCTGTGGGTGCAGGGTCCCCTGGGTTTGGCTGTGGTCCGGTCTGTACAAAGGATTTAGGTAATCAGCACGATTTTTCCACAAGTGAGCCCACAATGAATATGTTCGTTCTTGGATTCTGAAAAAAGTATATTAAATAAAAAACTTATTAAAGTCTCTACTACAATTCAGGTATAGCTAAAGCTTAGATGCAACATTCTAGTGCTCTGTACTACTCGTTTACAATCAGCTTTATATTTCCTTAACAGAATTAGACTTAAGTTATAAATATAGAAAAACAGAGACTCATATTCCTTTGTTTTGTCACTAAAGGTAAAATCCAATCCATTTCCCATAAAGCCAGAGCAGCTGGAGAGGGAAGGTGCAAAGGCACGTTCCTTTGCGAGATGGAGCGGATCACGTCCATAAAAATCAGCTTTCAGAGCAATCTCTACACATTGAAGGGATTCCCATGTTTAAAAGCACTCTGACACCATTGAGCTGCAATTTCTCAGGCAGTTGGGTCTTGGGATGTGATGCCCCGTGAAGGTTTTAGTTTAAAATGGTCTGTGTCACTGAGGCTGCTCGGCATTTGAGCAGTGAAAGGGACCAAATGGCAGGAGGAAGCAGTAACTCCCACCTTCTGCTCCTTGCTGCTGCTGGCATGGTCTGGATGTGTGAGAAAAGTAGTGGGTATTGTGATGCACGTGAGCAGCCAGGGCTCCAGGAAGCAGATACCACCATCATCACTGCCAGGAACGATGCTATTGTCTCTGTTTGGGCCTGAGGGCAGGTAGATTAATTCATAATGGCTTTGGGGCCAGGCAGCAGAATGATAGTTTGCTGACTCAGTCCTAGGGAGGGTAACCAGACAAAAAGGCTCTTCATAAAAAAGTATCCAAGAGGTCTGGAGTAAACTGTTCTGACATGACATCCAAAGACAGGTTGAAACACAGAAGAGTGGTGAATCAAACTGAGAACTTAACTAGAATAGAATCACAGAATCGCCTAGGTTGGGAGGGACGTTTCAGATCATTGAGTCCAACCACCAACCTGACAAAAGCCGTCACTAAACCGTATCTCTAAGCACTATGTCTACCCGTCTTTTAAATCCCTCCAGGGATGGTGACGCTACCACTTCCCTGGGCAGCCTGTTCCAATGCCTGACAACCCTTTCAGTGAAGAAATGTTTCCTAATATCCAATCTAAACCTCCCCTGGCGCAACTTGAGGCCGTTTCCTCTTGTCCTGTTGCCTGTTACTTGGGAGAAGAGACTGACCCCCACCTCTCTACAACCTCCTTTCAGGAGGCGATATCGTCTTGTATCAGTATTGTGCTGGCTTGCCTTCTATGTTGTTGATGCAGCAATAAAGGTAGGGCCGCGCGGCTGAAGGGCTAATGCTCTTGTCTGTTTTCACTAATCCCTGTCACGCACACCAAGGATTACTCTCCCAGAAGAGCCACGGTGCAGAGGATCAACCTTTTTTCGGTATTAATCTGTGCTGCCAGAAGACGACAGCCAAGAAGTCTGCGCTGCACTCCATGCCCTATGAAAGCACACACGTGAAGACGGGCAAATATCTGACTGCTCAACACACCACCCACAGACCCCACACGCTGGGGTGCGGTTCGCTACTGTATATAGAAATGTGCTCCTAAAGAAAAGACTTTCGTACTTGAGCTCTCGTCTCTCCTTCTGGCTGTTACACAGGAAATTCCCAAACTGGCAAGAGTAAATATGATGCTGTATGTGGATGAGGAATCTCTCATTGAATTCAAAGGCACAAGGAAACTGTTCCATCAATTGCCAAACACACTCGATGAACTGGTCAATAACAGGGGATATTTCCTTTGGATCTCCATCTAAATTTCCATACCTGAAACAAGACAAGATACGTATGATCATAACCTGAAATCCTCTAGGAAACCTGAATTAACACTAATGAAAACAAACCACTCACTTTAAATGTGCAAGTTACACCATAGGCATTCATTTCTAAAATCTCAACTGCTAGTGTATTTTTTTACTTACAGAAATGATGCAAGATTCGTGGAGTAGAATGAAGGCAGAATTTATCAAATACGAATGAAAAAAACCACTTTTATGGGTGTCTTGTTGCCTTACAGCTACCAACAGCTGGCTATGGCATAGCCATGTTTTAACACTATTAATAAGAAGTTATACCACAGTAACATAAGTCATTGTAAGAATGACTGCAATGACCTAATAACAAAAACGTATCTTAGACAGGCGCTTAAAGGCAGACCATTCCCCAAACCAGAAAACCGAGCAGGAGAGGAACAGAATAACCTCGGCAGAAAACAATTTAAAAGCTGCCCCCTCTTAGTGACATTTTTAGAAAGTGGGAAATGGCTACATGCTACTCTGCCAAGTGAACATCAAACTTTCTGTCTATGAAAATGTCTCTTGGAACCACTTGCAATGAAGAAAAGGAGCCTGAAAATAGAGGTAAAATATGTAAGTCTACATAATAGGAAGAAGCATTTTCAATCAGTTATTCTGCTTGTCTAGTGTGGGTGTGTGTATATGTGTGGAATTCCATGAACATCTAAAATTGAAACTTCTAATTCTACTATTGTTACGCATCAAAGAAAATATGACAATATTGTACTGCAAACCAAAGCTATCAGTGGTGATTACATTTCATAATACCTTTCACCACTGATAATAACAGACATATGACATTTTTATGTTAAATGTAGTAATTCCTGCTGGAATTTCACAAGTGGTGTGGAGCTGTACAGATTTCTTGAAAGTTTTGGTGTGTTTTTTGGAAATTACAACACATTTATATTCAAATCAAACAATATAATGTAATTAAACTCTGATATAAAAATTGCATTTGTCATTTTTACAGAAACTAAAATGAAATACAAGAAAGAAAGAAAACGTGTATATTTATCCATGTTCAAATCTATAAAGTCTTCAAGCATTTTCATTACATGATAGCATTTACATAATTGGACGTACAAAATAACTTGTCCAAATAGATGACGCTCTGCTTTGCTTTAGCTGACGCTTCTGAACAAATCCTACTGTTTTCATTAGAACAGAGTGTAATAGAAAGAGCATATTTTACATAATAGCTAACTCACAGACATGCCTAAGTTTAAATACTGTCCTGGAAGACGTAGACTTTACTGAACAGGGCCTTAGGTGGGGAGTCTTGGCTTTACTGAAAGATCTGCTGGAATCCAAAGGGATTTTCCAAGCCAGATACATACTACTTTTCTCCCACGTGGGTCTCACAGTGCTCGTAGCAACTGCAAGACCAGCACTCGGGATTCCCGAGAGCAATCTTGGAGTGCATAGATAAGAAAAGACTGATATGAAAATATTTTGCTTCCATTTTTCCAGGCAGCTAAATTATATAGTAGGAGAAAAGGGTATGGCAATTTCCGGAGGGCATTCTGTTGATATGCTTTGTAAGGCAACAAGGAAGTAAAATTGGAATGGCAGTGGATAATGACTACGTAAAAATAGATACAGAAAAACCTTAGCACTGCCTTACCTGTGGTTAAATTTGTGACCAAAGGAAACCCAGTCTTTTTCAATTAACACCTAAAATGAGAATATTGCATTCAGTGCTGCGGAGCAGAGCTGACACACATTGAAGCAGGCAGAAGAGGGGAGTAAACAAGCAGTACTGGAATTCCAGTTAATTCTTAGAATAAGCAGAAAAGTGACAAGCAAGAATGATGTAAGCGAGTGGTATTAGAATCCCAGATAATTTTTCAAGTAAGTAGGAAAATAACGAACAATAAGCACTGCTGCCAGCTCAAGAGAATGCAGCGCTCTTCACAGACACAGAGGGGATGCCAGTATTTCAGCACAGCTTCAATTAGCTTGATTCATCATTTTCTAAAATAGAACCTAAAAATGTCTCAAACATCTCTTTCACGTGTGATCAGTAACTTGATCAGCATTCCTAGATCCTTAACCAGTGCTGGTTTGTTCGGGAAAGGAACAGATTTTCCAACATAGGCACTCATTGTAATCTCGGGAGCACATGCTTCTGACACTCAAAACTCCACTGATCCCTGAAATGAATACGAACTCTCGCTTGCAGGAAAGCTCCTTGGGCTGCGAGAGAGTTTCTTGGTCAAAGTTAGGAAAGAAATAAACAGGTGGCCAAATGATCCCCACCTTTGGTAACATTTCATATGGAAATTGGGAGACTGTAACTTGGACAAAAAAAAAACTTTCCTTCCTACTTCAAAACAAAAAAAAAGAAAGAAAGAAAATGAAAAAGGTATATTTAAGGAAAGTTTCTTTTCCATTAAAGCCAAAGATATTAATACTAAATGATGCCATAATACTTTATTTACTCTGTGAAAGAGAACCTGCTTACCATGAATCCCTTCATAGTTCTGTAATACGGATCCAATAGAAGGCTCGCTACAGAGCACACCTGGGCTGTCCTATCCCAGCCATCAGAGCAGTGAACAAGCACACTCACACCTTCCTCAGCCACAGCCTACGGGTACAGAAACAGTCAGAAATTCCACAAGCAGGGAGAAAGGCAATGGTAAGAGAGGAACAGCGAGACAGTGCAACATAGAGAGCATTCATTAGGGAACTGGGAAACCTTGTTCTTTTTTTTTTTAACTCTGCCACAGAGTTTTTTAATTATGTTGAGTGTTATTTCTCTCATTTGAAATGTCTTAATCTCATCCCATCCCATGCACTATGGTGGTTGCAGCGTCACCTGTTCACGCTCCACTACAGGAGGATGTGGGATCCATTTAAATTAAAATACTTCAACTTGCCAGAGAGGTACAACTACCTAAAGCAGATTCAGATGCAGTTAATGCTCTTACTCACTTAATGTAAATAACTGGGGAAAGAGGATCCCATTTTATACACAAACACATATAGAAGAGATCGTACTAAGTTCTCCGAAGTATTGCATTATTTTTGGAACTTGAGGGGTTTTTTTTAAGTTCTAAGGGGTTTGGCCTTTGTCATTTCTAAAGAGAACAAAATTTAGAAAGCAGAGAAATAAAATAGGTTAGGAAAGATACGGCTTAGAAAAACAAACATTTAAGTTAAGTTTGGGCTTAATAGGGAACAAGGAATAATAATAAATTATCTATGTTTATCTCAAGAGACAAGTAGATTCTACCAAAATAGAACCCCTGTGGGCAGGAGACCAACAACAGAACTGGGAACCTCACAAATAAGAACGGCTCAAAGTGCCTGCCTGAGGAGGCACGAGGCTAGCAAGCACACGGACAAAGGATAAATTTTTTTGGACAGTATTTTAAGACTAGCCACTGGGGAAAAGTTGTCGTCGAGCTAATGTAAAATGACCTGATTTTTAAAAGCTAATGAAAGCTAGTAGGGCTGGGAGAAATAATAACATGTGCATTTATCCCGCAGCAGTAAGAAACTGCAGTTGCCCGCTGAGCAGGGAGAAGCAAAGCAGGAGAAAGAAGCAGTTACTGAGGAGGGAAACCCATCAAGTTTCATCCATACAGTCATATCTAGCAGGTCATGTGAATAAAATGGCCTATAAGAAATTGTAATAGTAATCTCAAAAATAAGAATTGAAACCTTAAAAGGCAGAGCACAAGGAAGGGGGTGATAAAATTTAAACTCCTGTTGGTAGATGGCAAATACCTGCACTACTTTGGGTGGGATTAGGAGAAATAATTTCTTACCAAAGCCAACAACTGTTTACTGAATCAGTTTTTGAGTATGTAAGAGTAGAAGCTGCTGGAGAGTTTGGCCATGGTAATACACAGGAGTTGGTTTAGGAGGTACATTTAGCTGGTTGCTAAATAAATCAGAGGGGAAAACACAGTAGCTAATATTCCTATATTACAACTACCATGTGAAGAAGTAGTGCTTGAACAGAAACCTTCACCGAAGAACATGTCCAGAAACCAGTGGAGGAGGCAGGGGAAACAGGGAAAGACACGGTGACAATCACTGCTGGGGAGTAAAGTAAGGACCTTCAAATACCCGGCATAACAAGATACAGGGTAGTAGAGGCTTTAGCACATTTGAATTCTTCGGTGAAAAGAACACAAACTTTTTTTTACCAAATTAGCAAAATGTCCACAAGGCAGCACCTAAGAATCGTCTCTCCTCATATATGAAGCATTGCAAGATGTTGGTTTTTTTTCCAGATACAACGTCGCTGAAGGTAACAGAAGTTACCCACAAGCAGAGAATTTGATCCTCGCTGTCTGTATCTGGTTAGTACAAGTTTTGTTCTCATTTTGCACACTTTACCTTTGCAATAAAAATGCCAGCATCCATAATCGCTTTGATATGCTTCAGCCAGCCAGAATTTTCTAGGCCCCAGAGAAAGTCACTCATTGAAGGCGATTTCAGCTCACAAACTGCAAAACAAGTTACATCTTACACTAATTATGGTCCCTTAAGTTTTCACTGACTGTTCAACCTAAGAGTTATCTCTTCAGATATCCCCATCTAAAACGTTCATCTATTGAAAAGAATGGCTACTTCACAGTCAAACTTTACCATTGTAAAAAAGCATATATTTAAGAAACGAGGCTGGGTCAAATTTTACCCAATATGTTGATTTAAGTTAAAAAAAGAAGCTGTTACAAAGCCTGTAACAAACAGTTTGCCAAATACATCCTTCTGTGCAGCACAGATTTTCCAAAACTGTGTTGGGAGCAAAGTTTTCAAACCCCTGAGAGGGGATCATGTATATATATGATGTATAATATGTATATATACATGTATATATGTATAATAATGAGGGCTTGGAGGTGGAAAACATGATTTCTGCTGTCGGACAGGCAGACATCCATCTAAATGGTGCCACAGCCTCCTGTTGCTGGCCACGCTTGCTGGGCTGCCCACCAAACCCAGCCATCAGCATCACCACAGACGATGGGGTTTGAGCTAAAGCGATTCACTCCACAGTTCTCCATCCCTGAATGAAACCTTAGCGAAACATCGCTTGTAGTCAGAAAGTGTTCTGATGGTGAGATAAAAGCCATAATTCACAGTTTTTACAACATTAAGTTTCTACCCTGTTGGAGGCAAGTGTCTTTTTTTTTAACATTACAGAGTTTGTGACATCAGAAGAAAAAAAGGGCAATCAGAATCCAATTCAGATACCTCAATCCAGCAGCAAGCAAATACTCAAAAATATTTGGTGCAATCTATTTTCAAGAGTGAGACACTAAATTCACCCCATAAGTAGCCTACACATTTATTTTGATCCATGTAGAACTGTACTGTATTTTAAGCAAAACGATATTAACCAGTGAAACTAATTTAAGGAATACAGTGAAAAAATGTCATCATTTTTACTGAGTTAATCTGTGATTAACTATTAGATTATTAGATTATTAGATTAGATCTGTGAACTAATAATGTCTTAGTAGGTCTCTTGTCCTCTGGTAATCTTCTAAAAGACTCAATTAATTATGGCCAGTGGCATAATTTTAGTTTTCTTCAAAGTAATTGTGATTTAATTTTACAAGCCAGAGTTTATACCACTGCTGAACATATCTGGCTGTCTTAACTCTATTTAATTCAGAGGCAAAATAGCCTAATGTGTCCATACCAAGCCTCGCAATCTTTGTACGTAGGGCCTCTTCCAGATGGTTATTTTAAAAGTCATTTCTGAAGGATATTTATAAAAATGCACAGATAGCAGCAGTGAAAGCAAACAGCTTTTCACATGCTTAATGCTCCTGTGCAGATGGAAGCATGACTAATTAGTAGCTGAATTCTGGCTGAAGCTGCTGTCTCTGTTTACAAAAGCCCAAGGTAAGGCTGAAATAGTGCTTTGCTCATTCCCACTACCAAATTTGAGTCAATATTTACTGACCACTTCACTGAGCAAAGTTCAGACTGTCCTAAAGGCATACACTGTGTATTTCACATAATTTTTGGCTACTGATCTGGACCTTAATACTGAATTCAATTATGAATTCAATTAAGAGGCTGATTCTAAGGGGAAAAGGCATCTCCGCAGAAAAGGTACCAAAATCTTGGAGAAATAAGACCTGCTACATGGGCAGGGCTCATAGCAATCAAGACCCGCGCTGGGCAGGGCTCATAGCAATCCAGGGGTGCTCCTGTCCCCAGGAGGGGAAGAAGAACCAGGACACATGGTGGAGCCGGCCTCTTCCACCAGCAAAAGTACTAGAGGGGGATGCTGGACCAGTTCCCCCATTTCTGGTGGGACGGCCATCAGTAGAGGAAGGAGTAAATGCCATGGGCCAAACCGTCAGGCCCTCTTCCTGGGTGATCTCTCACTGAAGTCCAAGGATCAGAGGGCTGCTCTTACATCAGCAACTACTGCTCCTGGTATGAGGGGAGGAGAAGTTCATATTTGCTGTTTAAATATAGAGAGGGAGCATATGCGGTCATCATTTCAACGCGCAACAAATGGGGCTCAAGTCGTGGTTGGCCCCTGGATGTATGGCAAACTCGCCCCATCACGCGTGCCAACCAGCAGCCCCGGCCAGCCCTTGAATCTTTACTGAGAAAAGTCCTTGTGCAACATTTCCTTCTAATATTAAAAATTATTTCAAGGAGGTTATGCACAGGATCAGAATTATCACAAGGGTCTTCACATACACCTCTCTTCAAATGAAAAAAAAAATCAATAGTATACTAAAGCAATATGAGGCAGCAGAGACAAAAGTAAAACTTTTTTTTTCTTTCTGGAAGGAAATTCCAGCATGTTGAAATGCATTTTACTTCCAGAGTACAGTCAAATCTCAAAATGTTTTGCATATTCTGAAAAAAATCTCCTTATCCTACAGATTTAATCATTTTATAAGGCTGATATATTTTGCCAAAATAACATTATACAAAAGTAAACACATGTTAAAGTTAAGATAAATAAAATTGCTACAATGAAAGTCAGTAAAATCACAAAGCTGAAACCAAATTTTTACCTACTCAAATACATTATTGACATTATTATAAGTATAAATTAATTTCTTCGGCTTTTTCCTAAAGAAACATCATTGAAAAGAACACATCCCTAATATAAGTGCATTTTCCAATGGAAAACTGAATAATCAATTTTCGTTCAAATTTCCTCAGCATTGGAAGTTATTTAAAATTGTATATTGAAAACCTTCTGCAGTCTCTCATGTGAAAAAGATCCTCCAACTTTCACTTCTGCTTAATTCCAGTGAGTTGGATAAAACTGCCCTTGCACTCCTGCAACACATCAGACCTTGTCCTCTTTTCCGTGCTTCCAAGCAACAATACAGCACACATCAAACTAAAATCAGTTTTCATCAGCCTCATGTGTCTTTTCAAAGGTTTTTAGGTACCTTGTAACATCTCACAACAGATCATGATCGTCAGACATATCTTGCAATGCTTGTAGTATGATGTGACGTTTTACCTTAAAGATTGACCCAGGTGTGTTTTAAGTCCTCCTTGATAGAAATTTAAAGCCATATTAAATTATATTATCGTTGTCCTTGGCGGCCTTTTTGGTTCTGGTTCCCTTCGTATGTGCAAGTCAGGTAGTAAATACCCTTTCCCCAAGGGAAGCAGATGAAGGGATGAAGGGAGACTACTACGAATGGAAAAAGATGAAAAATATGCAGCCCCTTCCATGAGAAAAGCCCTGCTCCTACACTGAAAGTCATGAGGTTTTTAAGAAAAAAAAAAAAAATACTTGAAAGGCTCAAACGCTTGAAATTGCAGATTTAACTTCACTAATTTCTAATCTTATCAGCCAGGTCACTAAATATGAGATTTCAACATAGCAAATATAAAACCCATGAAAAAAGCAGATGTTTTGAGCCTATGGCTCATGTAAAAATAGAAGCTAAGAAGTAATGCCCCCCCAAAGCTGCCTGAAGTGTTCAATGCATTAGAAATTACCTCGTTATATGTCAGTTTGGGCCTGTCTCATGAACTTTTGGCTCAAAAATAGTACACAGCACTGTCCCATGCAGCCAGGCTGGTTGTTTATTATTTTGACTTTGATGGTCTTAAACCAAATAAATAAAGTGACAGGTTTCTTCACCCGGCCTCTTTCCTAGCCAAACGAGGCTTTGTAGTGTACTAAAAATCCTTCTATTTTCTTTCCCAAGACCCTTAGACCAAGGAATTAAGTCAAAATAAGTCATGAAGAGAGTGACTGTTGTACCTGCACCAACTTTACTGCTGGTTTTCATAAACTGCTCTCATTTGAAAATAGAGCACAGCTCTGTCACAGAAAACGTAAGCCCTTCTTAGATCTAAAATTCACATATTCACCAAGAATAGCTACATCAAGCTGATCCAGGAGGTGAGAGAAGGTGTTGATGATATACATGAAGTAAATACTGTGGAGTGGAGTGAAAATCAACAAGACGCTGAGGGTCAAGGGTGGCTTATTTATTCTTACCCCTTTCACAGAAGGCCTCTAAAGAGTAATCTACTCCAAATATTAAATGGCAGTACAGATGTACTTGTTTATACACTGATAAGTATTTATAAAGCAATTATTATTAATTTCCATGGGATTATGAAGGTGCTCAATGGTTACACCCATTGACTGTGAGTTTCATACACAAACCTGATGTAACATGTTCTATACAGGGCATGGGTAAGTTTCTATTAAAATTCCAGTCTAAAATGCATGACTACCTTATTGACCACATACAAAAATCAAACCATAGGTTTTCTGAGCTTAAAAAAAATTCCTATGTTTTCCACTAGCATCAAAGTCAGCATAAGTAATTTTTTTCATTATAGCATCAATGTAAACTGCAAAAGACAAAGTAGCAGAAGTAAGGTGGATGGAAGTCAAATGAATTTTGCCATTAAAGTAAACGATACCTGGATTTCACCCATGAAACAAGGTGTTTGCACAATTAGGAAATCCCTACTAGTTGCGCCGCTGCACGAGTCCCACTCGCCAGCAGGCAGCTGCATGCAGCACACTATGCAGAGCTCCCTTCTCATACCCATTTTCACTGCTGCTGATTTCAGAGCAGTTACCCTGATTTATGTGACAGAAGGATCTAATCTTTCCTCTAGTTTTCAATGAGGAAGAGTATTACCTTCAAGCATTTTCTGCAGACTGTTTCTCATGACGTGGATGTTCTCGATGCCTATGAATTGAAACTTGATGTTGGAGTAGTTGTCTTCATTTTCATATCCCTTCCCTGCTGCTCTGTTTGCCATTGCATTGAGCTGAAAAATTTAGGGAAAATTGGATGAAAAGCAGTAGCAAACACATTCTTTTCAAAACAAAGCTCATGGTCTACTGCAATAAATCTGAGTGATTTAAGCCAGGCACACACAGGAAGCATTTATCGGAGTGTCAACACAATGGGTTAGGAATTGGGGAACTGTTTATAGCCCATTGCAGGGTGCTGGGTTGCTGAGGCTCTGACCTCTATTTCACGCACCTTGAGCGTTAACTCCTCTGCAAGAGCATAAAGGCTTTCATTTGTTTTCAAAAGGCTGTTCTGATTTCATTTCTGATCAGCGTTGTTTACTAGCAGAAGGCACCCAGGAGGTGGCAGTGTCTTATCTGCCATGCCACTGTTTCATCACATATGCACACTGCAATGTTGCTCAAATTAGAGTGTTTTACTGCTCAAATCAACCAAAAGTTGATACAGCTTCCTTCTTCGAAGTTTGGAATAATGAAGAGAGAGTTGGAGTAGTTTTTCCTATGTTTATAGTATCGTGGGTCTAGTTGTGAAAGACCACAAAAGATTTAAATCGACTAAATTACCACAAATATTTGCATTTGCAATGCAGCGCTATCAAATATTTTGCTATGCTTCGGCAAACAATACATTCAACTGGAAGCCAGGGTTTTGTCTTTGAATCTGTTACTTGCCTCCTGGCATGGGAAAGTCACTAAATGCTTCTTTAGTTCAGCTTTCCCAAGCATAAAATTAAGGAGTTTTTTAAATGCTTATTTCCCCCCCGGCCCTCTTTGAAATTCTTGGGGGGAACAAAAACTATCTGCCAAGCCCCTTATGCCAAATTTTGATCTCAGTGCTGAAAACTAGAGCTGATAGAAATGAATTAAGTACTTTTACTTTAACACCTTATCTATGATTTTTTTTTTAATTATTTTTTTTATTTCCTATAGGTAAATCTCACTGTCCAATCTCACTTTTCAAGAAAGAAACTGCCTTTTTGCACAAAGTGCATGTTCTCTTATGAAATGCAGGCTGAACTTCCCAAGAAATATGAAGGCTTCAGGAATAACAAAGCATCCCACATGGCAGAACCTCCACTCCAAGGTGGACTAACAGCTTCTGCTCAGGAAAGATTTAAGAATTAAACGACAATGGATACTGCACATCCAGACTGGAGAGCACTAACAAAGCTTTTGGAGAGACCTTATGAGGCATCAGTTGGACAAAAAGAGACTCATCTTCATTGCAGTGAGAGCCCGTGCTCATGAGATACCAAAACAATGTGTGTCTTAGGCATCGCCATGGGGACAAGAGGCTGTGCAGATAACTCCATTTCCAGTTTATTTCCCAATATCGCAGGCAGTACTATTGATTTGCTGCTTCTGTGGTCACTCCTGAAACTCACAATAATATATTCAGTACTCGGCTAATGATATCATGGGATAGACAAGAATGTGTCTCTTCCTGATCTCTTCCAACCTAAACGCACATATTCCCGATATTAAATTTTAATTTGGAGCTAAATGCATGCAATTGAGCAGGACTGATTGTCTGCTGCCAACTTATCTCCAACCAAGATGAACAAGTCTAGCTTTTTTACATCGTATGTCAAAATAGCTTTCCATGGATGAAATTTGACCTCTTAAATTTCAAAGGAAACAGCTAAAGACTAAAAGCTTTTTATGCCATTAGAATTTAATTTTAGATGCTAAGAAAACAGATGGGTGAGACCACTTTTCAATTCTTTTATTCTGTCCAATTTAATATGTGAAGATAGGGGATTTTTTTCCCATCTTCACACTTTCTAGCGCATCCATTCCCACGAGCAGCAGAACTTGGCAATAGGAGTACATAGTTACATTTGTGGACCACCATTAGGATTTGAAACATTGCATGAATTTCATGATACAACAGAAGGAACCATATTCTCAGATGCAAACCTAGGCAAAAAATCCAGCATTTTTCATTTACTCAGGTCTTGTGTAAAACTTCTTTTAACTTGTAGTATGCCATTCTGGAAAAAGTGCAGGCAAAAAAAGAATCTGGTCTATCGACCAGCAGTCTGCTCATGTTTTGACTATCAATGAACAATAAAAAAAAGATACAGCCTGTGAACAGCATGTCCTTTAAGGACACAGTCCTCAGTGTGACTTGCTAGGAAGATAAAAATTATCTGCTGAATCCTAATCTTTATCTTTTGAAGTAGACATCAGTGTTCTAACATAAACAACATGAAGCAGCGTCTCTCTGCAATAGCATATAGCTTCAGGAAGAAAGATCCATGCACGTGAGTCCAAGACACCACATACCCCTGAAACGCTAAATGAAAAACATCTAGCCCCTGACTGACCTAATCCTCAGTAAAATAAATGCTATTAACTGTCTCTGCCGCAGAGCAATTTTATCACAGAAATCCTTTATTAAGACAGTCTGAAATAGCCCTCTTTAAAAGCAAATAAATATAAGGTTAAATTTGCAGGGCTTTCTGACACTCATTTATTTTAAATATTGTCAGTTGCCAAACTTTGCAGCTGCCACAATATTTACTAACAAGTTTTCCACATCACCTACCAAAATTCCATCTGTTGCTCTTAAAGTAGTTGTTGCAAAGCTCTCTAAATTGTGCCTGTCCTCGCTTAATCTCAGTGAATACGAGGAGACAACCTCTAACGGGAACAGACCTCGCTTGCCAGGTTTCCTGGCATCTTCTTTCATGTGGAGGATAACCGATTCCTGTCTTATTATAAAAAGTTATAGAAGTAATTTGTTTTACTCATAAACAGTAAGTTTATATTAGTTTATTCTGTAACATGTAGAGGAAGGAGAATATGAAGAGAGACAGTAGCCTAAGAAAAGCTCTGCATATGGCCATCCTGGTGTATTTAAATGAAGTGGAAACAAAGCTTTCTTCCGCAGCCAAAGCTTTTCTATTGAAGATTATCAAGCGCAATGAGGGACAGCATATGAATAGCTCTTGGGAATGCTGAATTCCCTGGTCCGTTAATATTCATCATCTTTGCAAGGAACCAGTTCTGGTGAGAGAAGAGGCAGGTAGTTTTTTAGCTTCCTAGAGCACCAGACTCAATAACTTACCTTTACATTTGTTAACGGTTCCCTGAGGAATGCCAGGAACAGCTTACACTGATATCTGTCACTTCCTACATGCTCTAGATTTATACATGCATCAGGAACTGCAAAATTATCTGTAACAGCTGTAACAAGGCTGCGTTTGGCACCTGGGATCACAGGATCTTTAGAAAATCCGTCCATTCTTGCAGCACAGAGAGATAACTAGGAATCTTTGCATACAAATGTCGTTACATCAAAACTTCTTTTTTTCCCCCCAGAGAAATTAAATTAAAACAAACAGTTTTCATTTGCTGACTAGCTCCTGAAGAAGCCATATTGCTGAAATATGCCATCGTTCATGGCTAAGCGAGCCAATTTCACTCTCTCCCCTTGAAGAACAGGTTCTTTTCACTGCTTACAGGAGGTGTCTCATCATAGTAATTTACCAGAAAAGTTTACAGGATGGATCCTTCCTGTTACTACCTTGCAAAACATCATTAGTAGCCAAGTCAGTAAGTCATTAGTAATAAATCCCATCAATGAGTAACCTCCTTAATTATGGAAGAGTACGAATATTCAGGAAATGCTAAGGTATAAATATTATCACATACAGAAAACTATTAAACAAGCATTATTTAGGCAGCCAGGTCTGTGCTTCCTATCCAAAGCCTGCTCTGAACACAAACATACCAGTCCTTTCCTAGTGCTCCTCATGATTCACTTGCATCAAGACTGCAAGTAAGGCGGTACCATCCTCGCCTTTGCAGGAAAAAAGAGGGAACTGAAGGTCAAAGTAGCCACCAAATGACAAAGTGCAAGGAGACATGCCAAGACCTGTTTTTCTGGCTGCTGCCTCCCATTACAGCTGTGAGTGCTCAGCACTTTCCCACCAGCCCCCAGGCCTTCAGACCATCACCAACCAGGCAGGTCCCTTGTTTCTGCTCCAGCTCTGCCAGGTTTGCCCTTCCTCGCTCCATTCCTCATGTTTCTCAGCTTTAGCCACCCTGCCCTTTCAGGCTCTGTCTCCTCATCTCAGGATGCTGAAAGAGCTTCCTCGTTTGTTCCTTTTCCTCAAACCTTTGCTCTCTTTTTTCCTCTTCCCCTGCTATAGCTCACCCTAGATCTACCAGGGATTTTGTGGAGATTTGCCCCTTCGGTTTCTTTTCTTCAGATGCTTTGGTAACTACAGCAGGGAAGCTATCAACGGTGTGAGAAAGAATATATCCCTGCTCCCACCTCCAGACACTGAAGCCTATCTAGCTCTTATCACCTTGAGCTGTTTGCTGGCATGCCAAATTTGGACACAAAGTTTTTTTAGCTTCCAACCTCTTCTAGATCATTACTGAGTTTCACTGTTTCTGCACAGCATAATTTTTTCTAAAGCTTTTACCTTGGCTAAAGATTTTAGTCAATTATGAGATATGGCACCTGAGATCGCTATTTACCATATTTCAGATTCTCTCTCAAAAACACAAAAGTGCTGCAGATATTCAAAGAAGGTCTCCTTGTCACCTCAGTAAATGGTCTTTCCTTAGCCTTATGCAGAGGTCGTTGAAATATTCCCACATAAGCAGGCAGAGGTTTGCAACATTAGAATATAGTTTAAAATTGTATATTTAAAACTGTAAATACAGTTTTATAATGGGAATTGTTTTTCGCTAACCTCATCAGTAATATAGTTACTGATAGCTCCTCTGTGTGGAAACAATTCTATTCCAAGTTATTTACTGTTCTGTATCTTGACATTTTGTTAAGAACAAAAAAGAGAAAAGTTCAGTGTAAAGAAAAAAATCCTCTAAGAGATAAAAATGCGGGCAGGATTCCCAGTTAAGATTCCCCTGATAAATCCTGATTTACCTGTGGAGTTACATAGGTGCAACTAAGATGAGAACTATGGTCAGTCATTTGGGCTGTGCATCTTTCCTAATGTATTCAGCCCAGGTTCAGTCTTGCTACGTGCAAGAAATTGACTGTACTTACTTTGGGCCGAGTATCAACAACATATAGGAAATCACTTCCTGGGTTTGCTTTTCTAATGGCCTGGAGCATCTGCTCATCCTCAAGGCATCGAGCACTAAAGCCAGATAAAGGCTGACTGCTTCTACATATGGACGCCTGCAGAAAAACAAACAAACAAACAAAAATCAACATAGTTATTAAGCAGAAATTATTTAGCATCCAGAACAGCAGATACAGCCTATACAAAACAGCTCATTGGTACAGTTACGTGGGAAGGGCAGAATGGTAAAATGAATTACGTGTTAATAAACAAGTTCATCTTTAAAAGGCAAGCAAATATTTAAACAATACAACCCCACTGGCTCAGGTCTAGTCTTGAATCCAAATTTTAGAGTTATTTTAAATATAGTATTTCCCTAATGTAAAATAACTCCTGAAAGGTGGTCTCTAGAGGATGTGACAAGTACAACGTTGCAATCACGACAGCACTGGTGTAGCATGAAGAATGGGTCCTTTTGCGCTGTCACTCACACTTACTGGTGAGGCTACTGATTGCGCCCAGCTTACACCAGCGCATGCTTTACTAAACAGCCTGAGACACCACGAGTCCAGGAAACAAAAATGCATAACATGCAGCTGGATAGATCACTGGTGGTGGTGTATTTTTAGCACTGCCTCTGGAGATAGACCTTACTGCATGGGAAGTGGGTCAGGCAGCCTGACTCCTGGAGCACAGTTATTAATCAATCAAGAGAGCTTCTCCCCAGACCCATCAGGATCAGACCTCCAGATGAAACTGGGTAAGAAGGAACAGAATGTGAAATGGATGAGCAGGGAGGGTTTTATTTCTGCTAGGCAGAGGGCAGCTAGATTTGTAGAGGGCAAGGGGCTAATACATGCACTTTCTAAGCACTGAATGTAAGCATGAAAAGAATCTGCCTGCTGAATGTCGTGACCCATGCGGACTGCCCTACAGATTATTTATTACTGTGAGAAGGGACGTGCTCATTTTCAGCCAAGTCTTTGAACTATCAGTAGTCATGGATCTTTAATACAGAAAGCCTGAATTGTGCCTGTTCACACTTTATTAATAGTTTTTGCAAACAGATTATTAGTTATCGAGCATCTCACCTGCTGATTAGTGCACATTCCAGTGATTTAACATATGCTTCTACCTTCTTTGCATGAAGCAAAAGGTACATATGAATATCTCCACAACCTGTCATTTTAATAAAAGACATTTCTCTCTCATCCATTGTGTACCATACACAAGGCAGATATGTCCCTCAAGATTAAGGCTGAAGTTAGGGTAGTGGATGAAGGATTCAGGAAAGTATGTTACGTTTTATCTTACTTAATTATCTTCCTGGAAGCACAAAAGGCTAAACTATGTGCTGGCACCAGTATGGGAGAATGGCTTGTCTGCAAATTAGGCTTGGGGTTAAGATCAAGTTTAGCCCCAGTTTAAGAGATAACCGCACTGCCAGTACTGCAAAACCAGAGGAAGATAAACTGACCTAGTGAGCACTAGATATCATGAGTGGGAATCGTTACACACAATATCCATACAGAAATCACCTCCTGCTGACCCAGGTCAATTTCTTAGGATGAGCACATAGGTCTATAAAATATCTTGGGCTCTGATTAAGAATAGGGCAAGAGAGGGTTATGTTTTGCTATTGCACAGACTCAACAGACAGTTCCAGAATTTGATCTTACCATATTCACACAGATCCTGTAAGACACAGGGTAAGGTGTCACATTGAATTTGTCAGTACCAAAGAGGGTACTATGGGAAAGTTCTGGGTCTGAAAGACTAAATGAGTGGCACTCGTCTCCCCTGCATGCAGCAGACTTCTTCCCAACCTGCTGTCACCACAGCTGTTCAACATCTACCATCACAAATCTTACCCCACTCCTGCCCAGTACTCTATTATCTGGCAACTCATGCCAGCCTCCAAACTCACAGAGGTATTTCCTCCAACATTCCCAACCCTTTCCCCAGCCCTTTGAACCATGAAGGATCCAGGATTAAACACAATACTTCAGATCCTGGTGGTCTGAACCTTAATCTGAACTCCAACCACAACAGGGAAAACATTCAGGCTAAAATCATGAAACTCATCCAAACTGGATCACTACGTATTGGAATCTAGCTGATACCTGAGACCTTTTCTTTCACTGAGATTTGGAAATATCCAAGTGGTTTGAATCCTAGATATCTATATTTGGACTTACCTGATTATGCAAAGTGATTAACTTTGAAAATTTTGGCCCTAATGAAATATTAAGGATAATATGGAATTTATGCAGAGGCAGTATTTACTACTTAAATCCTCCTGTCCTCCAGTTTTGTTGTCATATTCATAGGTCTTTATGGAAGCAGAATTCTGATAAAATAAGGAGTAAAGAAGATGTCGAAATAATGTCTCATTTCTTCCTTCTAAAGCTAAAACCTACGATAGGGGCCACTGTAAAGATAAGATTTCCATGGAGACTATAGCTTATGATTCCTGCTTGTGACATCCTATGGAAATATCTCCCATCCTGCGTGGCAAACTCTACAGACACCCTGTAATCCCACACTAGCTCTGTCTCTTGGGAAGTCCTGGCTATCTCTCAGGACTAGGGAAGACCTAGTGATGCAGTTGCCAGTCTGGGATTGAAACAGGAGATATTAGACACATAAATCCTTTGGGAGTACAAAGGGGACATCATCCTCCTAAATGGTAATGACAGTTGAGCTAAGCCAGTCCCTAGGGGGCTAGGACGGAAATGTAAGAACACCCAGTCCACAGGATCTTTCAATCCAAGGGTTTCCTTTACCTCAGCTGCCAGAAACAGAAATGCAAATAGTCTAGGTAGAAGTTTTTTTCCAAACGATTACAGACAATCGTGGGAGTTCATCACTCAGCCCTGAGAACATCTGTCATGGAGAGGAGAAGGTGGCACTCATCGCTCTAATGGGCAGGGAGAGTCTCTTTAACAAAGACACGACGCGCTGCTCAGCCAAAATTTGGTAGCTCTTTAATTCATCCTTTTTGGGTCTATTCACAGATCTTTTCTGAAGATGCTACTCCTTATTCTGTAATTGTTGCAAGTATAGTTTTTCCTCCTTATTGACTTGCTCTCGCGCTGTGGCTACCAGGTCCTAAATTGCTCTGTTTTCCTCCCAATCACCTGCTAAGCTCCCTGCTACTGGCCTTCACTCTTCTGCCCCCCATGTTTCAGGACCTCTTCTACTACTCCACTTCCCTGCGATACAGAGATCACATCTTTTTGTGTCAGCTGGATGATGAAGCTGGGTCTAAATGACTGCATTAAATGCCTGTTAATGAACTAACCATAATTCCAGTGTGTGCCCATATGTACAAACCACAATAACCAGACTACACTAACCGTCTTTTAAATTATTTTTTTTTTAAATAAACACTGATTTCTTCTTGTGAAAGCTTAATAGAAGAATTATGAAAGCAAGGCCAAAATAAGCAAGCACTTCAAAGCTACAAATTCACACTTACGTTGTTATCTTTGCAGTAGTAGGAAAGAGCTGGAAAACGCCTTCGGCTCCGAAATTTAGAGCTCCCCACTATGATGTGTGCAGTCGCAGACTTTGGTACATACACTTCCGTAGGATAGGAGTCACAGACCTGTGAAAGGAAACTCTGCCTATTTAGTCTACAAAATACGACTAACATTAGCTACCTTCACAGCAAAACCAAAATACCAAGGAACTCTAGTCTCAGGGAATATTCCCTTATTATTGTATATATATCACCTACATTTCTCAAATAATAAACAGGTAGACCATACATTCAAACCAGGAAAGATTCACCATTACGTATAGCAAGGTTGTATTTACAACTGAGGTTTCCTCTGTAGCTGAATTAGGAAGTAAGGATGGGAGTGGGTGAAGTTCCCAAACACCCCTCTCTTATAATGGGATGGGACTATAGAGCCAAATTTTCCAGAAAATCTGATAATAATAAAAAAATAATGACAAAAATAGGGACTTGGAGAAAAGAAATTATTCTGTATAAAATGAGGATACCGAAAGGCAAGCAGCCCTGACAATGCCTATGACTTCTGAAGGGAACCCAACAAGCCTGCAAAAAAGCCCAGAAGTTCCTCTGGAGACAAGTGGGACCACAAATGGGTCCTGGTCTAACTTCCGTTTCCTGATCCTGCCTGTGGCATTCTGTCTGGGGTCAAAAGCATATCCAGTATCTCCCTGGGACTTTCTGAGATGACTAAAGGAATTAGGATGCCCAGGAAGAAATTAGGTTCTGAGAGAGCCAAAGATATGTAATGAAGGAGAAAGAAAAGGGTTTGTGGTTACAGATGCTGCTGTGGTCAACTGGGGTTTTTTTCATGATGCCATTTTTCCTACGCTTTATCTTGAAAGAGATTAAAACATTTTTTCCGCTTGTTTTAACAAAAAGAAAACAAACCATGGCAGCAGATTCAGTCTTCTCTGAGAACTTCACAGGCCTTCCTGAATATGGATATGCTCCAGCAGCAAAGCCAATGGAGTGCATGGACACACTTCCTTCAAAAATATTTTTATTATTATTTCTCACAATTAATTAATATTCTAAGGACTTCAATTGTACAGGACTGAACTAGACAGGACCGCAGGCAGCTAGGAAGAGATATGACCTCTCAGGTGACTGTGGAAAACACTATCAGTCAATTCCAGAGGCTTCAAAAGGATGGTGAGAATGGCCAGATAGGAAAAAATATTGCCAAATCCACTATTTCAAGTAACTTTTTTTTTCTTAAAATGACTGAGTAGTAATTTTATATAACCCTATATGTCAGGGAAACACTTGTTCAGACATGTAACATTTAAGTATGATTTAAACTTCTCCCCAAGCAGCCAAGCACTACTGTTTCAAACTTACTGTGTACAAGTTCTCTGTGCTGAATTTCCACATGTATTAAAGACACCTCCTCTCTATGTGCCTTTTTATGTAAAAGCATGGAAGAACTGCACCTTACTACCTGTATGTACAGTGCTGGGCACAAAGGGATCCTACATCTAAGCACTTACTGAAGTCCACAGTCAGACTGCTGATTCCCTTTTCAGCCTGTGTAACAGAAAAATCACAACAACTCACTCCATAGTCTCTGTTTACATCGCTAATCTGCCAATAGTTGTTTGGAACACCCATCCGATTATATTCTTCAGTGAGGTCCACAAGCCTCCAGCCTTGTTCTCGTTCTTCTTTATCTAATTTTGGATTGAATGAGAAACAATACAGCTCTTCGTATTTCACTGAAAAACACCAAGCAAACAAACAAACAAAACCAGTAAGACACTTCCGGTTTCTCATGCTGAAATCATACTTCAAAGCCAAAAATTTGATATTGTCCTTTACGTAGTTTCTCTTTTAAAATAATATGCTATACAAAGCCATATCCTGGCTTATAACTATTTTCAAGCATACTTTGAAGTACAGTGCTGTTTTGTTACTTGTATACGTTGCAATATATTTGCCTTATTAGTAATGCAACTTAAAGTATACTGTTCTGCTAGACCTCTCCTCTATTGAATTGTAAAACCCTCCCCTAACATGAAGACAAAATGCCAGTGATAATATGCTTTCACCCAAAGAAAACTGAAGTCAGTGCCAGAATAAGCACTTGTTCTGCAAAAGTATTTGCTGGCCAGAGGTAGCTTAGAAAACCCTTTATGAACGTAACATCTGTCCTGTGACAAAGATGAAAGATCTGAACAATATGCATGCAGCACAATCTTCCAAAAATGGACTAACTCAGAAGTCTTTGTCCCTAAATAAGGAAGTTTTCAATAGATTCAATGAAATTTTAATTTTGCGGATTGCAAAATTCTGTCCTTGAATTATTAGCAAAGGCATTCATGATACAGATGTTGTAATAGCATAAAAATAACATATGTTACATCAATCATTTCATCATGACCGTGAACTTGTTTAAGTAGCTATGCCACCTGTCACCCTCGGTCAAGGACCATATAATAAACTTGCTGGTGCTGGAGTTTTTAACTTTTTTTTAGGAGCATATCCCTATTCATGCTAATGAGTGTCTTAACCCTGGTGACCAATGGCAGCCAGACACTATTGCCATTAAATGCCAACTGTCCCTGATATGATTCAGCATATAGCCTGAATTTAACATTCTCATTGCTACCTCAGATATTGTTATGTCACGAGGGCATGTTTCATTCTGTTGCTCTAAAACTGTCTGACCGATGGGTTTTTAACTTTAGAACTGAGTTCTCTCTGACTTCACAGTTTCCCAGTGATACACTTGCTTCACAATACAATTTTAACGAAATCAGTAAATTTAAATACTATTCTTTTTCTAATAATATGTACCTAATAAGCAGTGTCTTAGAATACTACAGTACGGAAGTTATAGAAACAAAAATAATAACAACAAAGCTAACCACAATATTAATAATAGTAAAGCTTCTATCTTGTTCCATAGAAAGTTTGTTTCTTTTATTTTGATTATGTCCTTCAAAGGTGTAATTTAAGTTATATTTTGTTTTCTAAATTTCAATTAAAATGAATGTATATACACACAAGAAAAGCATGAACATAAGGAAAGACAACCAGATTAACTCTGCCAGGAAAGTACTGAAAGTCAACAAATTCATGAGTAAGGAGATAGAAATGTTTTGCATATCATCTGACAGTTCAAACTCTTCCTGTATGCTCTGATTTCAAATTTCTGTCATGGCACAGATTAGGAAGACAGTCTGGTTTATTTCTCATCTGCTAACATGAAGTTTTAGCATAATCCATAAATCCAATCTGAGATAATTTTAATAAAGTGCTTTTGGTAGCAATCTGAGCGCTTATTTTTACTGCTTGGTTGTCAGAAGCACCTGGATTTTCTTTACAACCAGACCCACTGTTCAGAGGCACGTGAGAAGCCTTTAAAAATCCACCTATTAAAATATATCAAGGTTATTTATGACAGAAGTCTGACTCAACATTACAAGTATTATTACATGAAGATATCTAGAGGTGGTAACAAAAATGTTAAAGTATTAATAGTCAGTGCCTTAAAGCTCAGTTATCAGCTCTTCTCCAGCTTATAGGACCTTCCCTAATCTTTCTCAGTTATTTTGCCATAAGCATCTGCAATCCTGCCATCACACCTTGTATTGGGTTTGTGTGGCAAGGTTTTGGTAGCCAGGGGGCTAAAGGGGTGGCTTCTGTGAGAAGCCACTAGAAGTTTCCCCTATGTCCAATAGAGACAATGCCAACCATCTCCAAGAAGGACCTGCCACCAGCCAAGCCCAAGCCCAAGCCCATCAGTAATGGTGGTAGCACCTGTGGGATAACAGAGTTAAGAAGGGGGAAAAAAACCTGTGCAACAGCAATTGCAGCTGGAGAGAGGAGTGGGAATAAGTGGGAGCAACAACCCTGCAGACACCAAGGTCAGTGAAGAAGGAGGGGAGGAGGTGCTCCAGGCGCTGGAGCAGAGGTTCCCCTGCAGCCTGTGATGAAGACCATGGTGAGGCAGGCTGTCCACCTGCAGCCCGTGGAGGTTAACGGTGGAGCAGATGTCCACCTGCAGCCCGTGGAGGTTAATGATGGAGCTGAGGAGCGGAGTGATAGAGCAGCTTTGGTGGGCACCTGGTGTCCGTCCAGGGTCAACCCACTACACACCTGTAATAACTGTTAAGGTCAGCTTGTTTCACAAAATGCCTTAATTAAGCAAAACTGCCAAACTCAGCTGACAGCTTGACCTTATTAAAATGCTATTAACAGCTGGCAAGAGTAAAATCAAGCACAACTTTGCTCCTTTATTGTAACTAGGACATCACATAACATAGAATATAAGAAGCCAGTATAAAAGATGGGCTTCATTCAGCTTCAGCTATATGGTGGAATGAATTAAACAAACCATCAGAGAATGAAAACTAGAGCCTGCATGAGTCAAATTTTCTCCTCATGGAGTAAAGGGTACCTTATAATGCTGAGTAAATGTATTACCTTAAGGAAGTACAGCTTTGTGCCCAGACAAAAAGACACAGCAGAGCACTTTCAGGGTACATATGGCTCAACTTGCAATCGGAGCCTTCTAATTTTGAGTAAGCAAGATTTTATCCTGCCTCACATGAAGATCGGATATTTTGCTGAAGAAAGAAAACTACAGTGCAGTTGAACTATGCAAAGAGCTAATTCTATGCTGCTCTTATTGCATCATCTTTGTTTGAACCTTCTTATCCATTGCAGCCTGCCACTGAACTTGTATTCATAGCTATTCTTCTCTTCATCATTAGGTATGTCCATATCCCAGCGTCCTGTTCTGGTGCATAGCAGTACACACACCTCCTCCTGGCTCCAGGCAAGGAGTGTTACAGAATCACATTCCTTCCAGCATGCACGAACTTGCCACTGAGGCCCATGGAATTAATCCAGATTTACATCAGCAGAACCACTGACTGAATTTGTTTTTAAATTTCTCCAATTACTTTCATCTTGCATCACCTAGCATATCAAGTTACTTTATCAAGTTGCATATTATTACTACTACTATCCAACTTATTATTACTACTCCTAACTATCCTGATTATAGAAGGTACTTTATAAAGTTCAGTAGCTGTGCTGGCTGACTGCAATTTTTTCCCCCTCTATACAGATAGATAAAATTCGTGTTCTCCTAGCAAGATACAAATTAAAGCCAATGTTGTCAGTTTTGTACAGAGTGTGGTGAACATTTTATTTGCATACTGTTAAAATAAGTTATCATTTAAAACAAAAAAAATCCAGAAGCCTTCTCAGCTGGTTCTTAGGAAAGCGGCTATAACGCAAAGGATCAGATGTTGGACTTTCATGGATTTTCATCAAAAAGAGTAAAGGTTTCAAAAAGAACTTGATTTGAATTCAGAAATTAAAAAAGACTACATTCAAAACCTAGGTAATAATAGGCACAGGCAGTCCAGTGGAATAAAGCAACTACTTGCTGCAAAGTTTTCCCTGATTTTAAGAAATTTATGCACAGCACAGAAAGGGAAATTCAGACCTTAACATGGCCACTAAATACATCGTAAGTTTTTTGTCACAGCAGGAACATGAAAATTCCCTAGATGTAGAGACTTGACAGTATTTTCCTAAATTCACACCTACACGAGGCATACAGTAAACAACAGTTACACATGAAATAGCATTGTAATTTATTTTATGGCCAGCGATAGCCTAGAGTATCATTTTCAACAAAAGTTCATGACATACTTTATGGAATTAACTACTTGTTATGATGTACTTTCTTCATTGCTCCATAAGTGATTATTTTAATATGCTCATCTACTCAGAGACCTTTTCTCTCACAACACATCTCTAACAAAGCATTTTTTCTTAACCTGCAAAGTGCAAAGATGCCCAGCTACACTCCTTCCATTATATTCTCCCTCTTCAGCATGAGGAAGGACTTTTGTGACAGTTTCCTTCTCATACCTGGTCGTGCTAGACGTATCAGAGAGATGTAAACATCATGGCAGTCTCGTTCCTGAGGGATGACCAGCTGGATGACCTGGAAGTTCTTGCAACGGATCAGCAATGGGCAACCGGTGGCAGTGGTGGCCTGCTTCTCAACAGAGGAAATTTGGCTGTGAAGAACCTGTGTGGGAATTGAAAACAGTTATGCCAAGTGATTCAAATGTTAAGGAAGAAAAATAATTATTTATGATGATGTGCCAGGGCAGACACAGCAGCTTTCACTACTGTTTCAGAAAATACCCACACTCCTCTTGCAGTTTTGGTCCTATCTCCAGCCTCAGGCTCAAGCAGCACCTCATATATCACCTACAGACAAAGTAGCTCTTGGAGTGTTTCAGCTGCTCAAACATTAGCCTGGTCATGCTATCTAAAGCTTTTTGTTTGTTTGCTTTAGTGTAAGCTAAAAATTGTCATAAAAAGAGCTCTTTTCATCTGCCTGTACCGTTAAAAGATAAACAAGCATCAGTTAGATAAAGCTAAAATGTTGGGGCTGCTCACTGGCAGAATGGTAGTCCTGATACTGCATCAGATGAGACGAAACATTACAGTAACAATCAGGAGGGCACTAGTGGGACCAAAAGAGGATAGAGTTAATAACTAGTACAAAAACAGACAAAGGATTCATAATTAAGCTACATAAAAGACCCTCAAATTGTATGACACCAGAGCTATATCTGTACCTATATATATATACACACACACACAACATATGAAATAGACATGCTCTGAGATAGACCCATCAAAATACATAACTCAAAATACTACACTATGAAAAAAACCAAACCAACAAACCAACAAAACCCAAACCAAAAACAACTAAAAAACCAAAATCATTAATCCAGCACAAGCAGTCAGAGAGAAAGGCAAGAGCCAACTGAGTCAAGGTAGTAATTCACATTTGAAGCATTTCTCCTCAATTCTTCCTGGACTACAGGAACAGCACTGTAGTCTACAGAGGCAGTTCCTCAGAGAAACACATCTGGTGTTCGTACGGTGAAGGTCCTTCTACTCCTCTTACTGTGTTGCAATATCCAGAATCCATTGACAATTTTCAAAAATTACCAGGCTGGAATTTCACACGCTCTGAAGTTATAAAAGCATCCATATGCACTAATTTACTATGTCTAAACTTTGCAAGTTTTTTTCAAATTGCCATCAATAAAGTGCCACGCACTTACAGCTAACTGAAAAAAACAGAAATTCATACCCAGGTTTCTTTACGAGCTTCAGAACCATTCTCCACAAATATGACATGGGTAGCTGTTAAATACAAAGTTCCCAGTGCAGCTTTTCTTGAAGATAAACGATCAAGTAACCGAACATTTTCCACCTATACAAAGAAATGACAGAGGAAAAAAAAGAAATAATTAGGCTATGACATACTCTGTCATAATGAGATCTCAACATCCACATTTTGTCCATCACAAACAAATTGCGCTAGCCTTGTGTTTGAACAGCAAAAGCTGACTTAAATGTTGCTCTGAGAAAATGGAAGGCGGGGGGTGAAAAAAGAACAAAGTTAAAGATGACCCTATCACTTTTGCATTGAAATAAACACAATTTTGCACCACTTTCCTGAAAATCAGAATTGTGTGTGAGAAACACAAAGAAAAAAGAATAAAAGAATCAGCAAAATCAATGTGATTTTTTCAATAATGCAGAGATTCCAGGTTAGGTTGACAGAAACTTCCTAAAATGCTCTCAGAGATGGGATGTAGCCATGTATTCTCAAAACTTTGCAGAAATAATTCCACTGAAATCACACCAGAAACAGAATGATGCCAGCACCTAAGAATTACATGTTTACAATGTGTATTCCAAACACATTTTAAAAATAGGAATAAAGAAATCCTTAAAATCAAAATAAGCCAGTTTTGGTAGCAAAATGCTTAAAATCAAACAATTACTAAAACCAAGTCTTGTCCCTCAAGGCCAGTTATAATCTGCTTTAAACAAAAATAAAACAGCTAGAAAGCACGGATAAAGTCTTTTCCCAGGACCATCTACTTCAGAGGTCATGTATAGGGGTGAGGAGGAATGGAAGAAGCACAGCACTAACCCAGCAAGCATTCAGCAGTAAGCAAAAGAGGAGATATGAAAGAGGCAGGGATGATACAAAAGAAGGATGTAGGCAGTGCCCTTCTAAAAGGAACCCACAAATAACAACTATAAAAATGAGGGTTGTCTGGACAAACATGAGGACTTTACTGTGAGGGTGGTGAGCCCCTGGCCCAGGTTGCCCAGAGAAGCTGTGGCTGCCCCATCCCTGGAGGTGTTCAAGGCCAGGCTGGACGGGGCTTGGAGCAGCCTGGTCTGGTGGGAGGTGTCCCTGCCCAGGGCAGGGGGGTGGAACTGGATGGTCTTTGAGGTCCCTTCCAACCCAAACCATTCTATGATTCTATGACTGCTGTATCGGGTCTGATGGTGCACAAGGCAGTCATCACCCTCACCCGACAAACTGAGGTGTCTTGGGCCATGACACACAAGCAAAGCAGACTTCCACATGGCAGGGCAGGGGCTGAGGGTTGAATTCCCAGGCTTCCTACTCACATCTTCTCCCCACTCATCAATCAAAGCCAATGACTGAACAATGCTAACAAAGCTCGTTTGTTGTTTTTGGTTTGGTTGTGTTTTCTTTTAAACACAGAACTACAAATAAAATAAAGGTTGGATCTGAATAAACAGAACGGCTGCAATAAGAACTGTGTGGTAAATTGTATTTCATGAAAGCAATCACAATGGCGGCACTGGGTGAGATGGGAGATTCCCCTGGCCCTGCAGTTTATCTCTTGGAACGGACATGTGACACGTGCTGTTGTTGAGGGAAGAGTACAAGAGGCAAGTGTGTACTGATGCTCCCTCAGGGTGTTATCCCAGATTCTAAAAAGCAGCAGCTCCAGGGCCCTCCTATTAAGTTTAAGTTTTTAATAGCCCTAACTGCCTTTTTATTCCATTAATTTTGTTAAATAACATTTTGAATCCCTGTAACCTATTGGCACCCACAACACCCTGTGAGAGTGAACTTCACATTTCAGCTATGCATCGTGCAAAAATATCCCTTCCTCTTGCTTCTTTTGAACGTGCCACCAGTAGCAGGTGCACCATGCGCTTGGTGAACAATTTGGTAAGCAGGGAATGCCATTCCTTGTTTACTTTCTCTGTGTCACATATGCCCTTACAGATCTTTCTCTCCATCCTTACGTTCCTAGACTGAAAAGCCCAACTTTATGTAGTTGTGAACTTTATGGAAGCTACTCAAGACAAGCCCTTCCACACTTCTGATTATCCTACGAGAGGTCTGTTTCTTGAGAAGAGGCCAAAAGTGCAAACAGCAGCCAAAATTTGGGTGTACGATAGGTTTGGGTGGTGGAATGGTGATGTTTGCTCTTTTGTTCTCTATTAAATTTTTAAAAGTTTTCAAATATTGCTTGCTTTTTTGTCCTCTGCTGAACACAGTGGGGTTGTGTTGGGTTTTTTTTAGAACTAGCAATTGTAACTCCAAGTCATGTCTGCATACATAATTTAAGACCTACCCCCCTTGTGTATTATATTATATTTATTAATGATTAAATTTTTCCATCAGTATCATGAGACGTTGCTGCAAGCCACTACAGCAATCTTTCATTTCTCCTACCCTGAATAATGTCAGTACTATGAGTGAACTTTGCCACCTCTGGCATCTCCTCCCCTCCCCATATCTTTCAAAATGTTTGTAAGTTGAACATCATAGGCTCTTACAGATTCGTTGGATCTCTAGTGACGAGTTCCCTCTGTTGCAAAAAAGGACAATATATTCTTACTATTTGGTTCTTATTTTTAAATCAGTTATTACTGAGAGGCTTGTGTGCCTTATCCTGTGATAATTAAGTTTCTTCAAGACCCTTTGATGAAGGACATGCTCAATTGAGTTTTGGAAGACCAACTAGCTCCTATCAAACAGATCACCCTTGTCCACATGTTCAGTTACTTTTTAAAAAAAATTTTAGAGATTCTGGGTTCCTCTATGAAAGCTATGCTGATTCTTCCCCTTTTTACCATACTTTTCCATTAATCTAATGATTTAGAAGGGGGTCTAGGGAGTATTGCAGCTCCTACCAATTTCTCAGATTAAGTGTCTTATTTATCACCTCCATTTTTTTCAGACCCAGAAACTTTTAAGCATTACAGCATCATTACTGGCTTGACAATTTTGTACTGTAGTTCTTTTAACTTGCATGAATACCATCTGCTCCTGGTAACTTTTTACTGTTCATCGCCGACAGTTTCTTCTGAAATCTCTTATAACACTTTTATTGGTGACAAATCTTCTGATAAGTTCTTGACAGAGAAATGCACCAGAATGGGCATGTCCATAAAATAACTTCCTTACTTTGATCATTTACTTGTCCTGTAGATTTTTTCTCAGGATTTTATCTACTTAAAGACAGCTTGAAAGTGGCTTTACTAGTAGTTTTTGCCAAGCTGTTCTTCAAAATCTCTTTTGGCCTGCCTTATTTTGTTTATATATTTAACTTGTTTATGCTTTGTTGTCCTCATTTAGGCACAACTTCAACTTGAAGAAAGCCCTTTTACTTCTAACAAAAGAAATCCTTTTAATAAGAGACATCCTCTTACTCCTTCACCCTGCTGTTTAGCTATGCAAACCTTTTTTTGGTCTGTTAAAGCCTTTTTCTGGAAGTCGGATTGTAGTGAGCTCCCATATTTAGACAATGTTCATGACTCCTACAAACATTTTAAATTTTGGCTCTCTTTCTTTTTGAACAATTTTCACATTTTTATGTAGTTTTCTCTTTGAAGTTAAACATTGCCATGGGAGATTTTTTGCCCCTTTTTTTTGCCCTTTACCCTTTTTTTTGTCACATTGATTATTTTTCTTCCACTAAGTTCCTAACATGCCTATTATATCAATATTTTATACATTTATATATTTATAACCAGTAACTTTAGTTTCAACACTTGTTTCCCTGACTTTTAATATTTGTACTGAAACACACATATATTTGGTCTAATTGTCTATGTTTCTTTGCTCTGGTTACGTGGAACTTTTAGCAATTTCTATTTATTCAAGAATATAGAACTTTTTATACTGACAATTTTTTGTGACACAGCACAGCATTCAAAACATTGTCCATTTTGTGCATTATAACAAGAGCTTCTCAGTTTTTCTGTACTTCAGTGTGGATAAGTACAACTCAGAATGGGCTCTCCTACCAGGCTCAACAAGGAAAAAGTACTGTTTGTGAGATGATGCAGTGGACTGAATTTTTAGCTAGCCCTTTTTTCTGCTGACCTCAAGGAGTATGGTAAGAGTCAGTTAAAATTACTGAGAAGAATCAGTTAAAATTACTGAGAAGAATCAGCTAAAATTACTGAGAACTTCAAAACTTGGCTCAATGAAAATTAGCATGATTCGTTGATTAACCTTGGCTAGCTCTTACATGATATATGTCAATCTGTGATTGCAGTATGAGAAAAATAAAGCAGATTTACTAATAACTTGCCTCATGAACAACCTTATCCTATCTAACGTAATTTCCAAAGGGAAACTAGAGTCTAAACTCTATCTGGATTCAAATCCACGGTTCTGATTTATAGTAAGTGGCATGAATTGCCTTCAAGAGCAGTAAGGGTCTCTAGGGGTCTTTAAGGGTTTCGAAGCTCTCAGGAGCTTGATCTAAAAACTCTCTGCATAACCCCCTGCATGGGTTTTCTTCTGAGCCCCATCTGTACTTCTTCTGCCTAGCTTCCAGTTACTCAAACTTTCTGAAAAAGTTTCACCCATGGACAGGGTGGGGTGTGTGGGGGTGTGGGGGTGTGTGTGTGTAAAAAAAAGGCAAAACAGAGCTAGTCTCAATCTTAGATTTCATTCTGCTGATCAAAGGAATCAGAGAAGGAGCCTTCTTTCTTCTTCTTCTCCACCTTTCCAATCAGGAGAAGAAAGCCAAGTCAAACAGTGTCTTTAAATGGTCTAGAGGCAATGGGAACATGATCATTTCCACAAGAAAGGAAAAAACGTTCAATAGTGCTTTGGAAGAAGAAGAGTTTTTCTATCTAAAAAGTAGTGGCATGCTGAGAAGAAATCAGCACTAATAACAAAAAAATTTAAATTTTCCTTCAGAAAGAGACACTGTAGTAATTCGTCTCCTACTTTTTCCTCAAAAAAGTGCTCCATCTTTTCACTAAAACTACTGTAGGCTTTATTGGAGAACCTAAGAAATCACGTGTGTACTGACACACATCAGGATAAAGCATACACACCATGCACATGTGCTTTGCCTAACACCAACAGCTGGTGGGAGAGACCAGATCAGAAAATACCAGGTGAAGAATAAAAAAAAAGGCAAAAACAGATTGTAAAGCTGAGAGCTGGAAGAACTCAAGAAGCATAAAAGAAAGCATTAGCCAAGCGAGTCTGGAGAGTGGCATCTAAGTAAAAACTTCAATAATTTATTTGAAGCTGTTGCCCCCGTCATTTATTTTTGCCCGGTGACTGTGGTTGTCTAGGCTTAAAGAAAAGACTGCCAAAAGATTTATTTCAATCATTACAACCCCTTACATGGGGATAAATAAAGTTGGCTAGAAACTATTTTCAATGCAACACAGATGACAGAAAAAAGGAGGCAAAAATAGAAGTTAAAGGGAATGCAGATTAAGAACAGATGGAAGGCACTTTTTACTCAGAGAATAAACATGACAAATGACTTACAAACAAGGTTGCCAGGAGGTCATTCAATTAAAGAATGTCATATTAGGGAAAAGCGTGGGTCAAAGCTTTATTCAGGCACAACTCCCACCAGTTTCAATGGGACTCCCACCTAAGGAAGAATGGCAAAGATATGACCCTGAAAGTGTTCAGAAAAGTTGGTGTGCCAAAATGTTATTCCTAAAAATATCCTTGTACCCTACTGTTTTCATTTTTAGTATAGATTACTTCTTAAATAAGCTCTGACTAAATGGCCTATTTTTAAATGCTTCTTGAATATGGTACCTTCATTCTCACTTCTTTAAGACGTATTGGTATCTCCAAACACATGGCAGCAGTGTAAAAAAGTGCAGAAGTTACTGCTACTTTTTCATGCTGTTTATAACTGCACATGGGAAAGCTCCTTCAGGTGCAGGATCAGTTTTGAGTGTGAACTCCTACTTGAGTAGGGAAAGGAGAGAGGAGCAAAGCTGTAGAGCAGATTGCTCAGACGGGAAAAAACTATGCCTCGGAACAAAACCTCAGCCACAGGCCTCTCCACGTTGCTTTGCTTCCTGACACAACACTCTTGCACAGCAGGAAGATGCTTTCTGACACAAAACCATCTCTGATGTAGGACTTTTGAATAAAATCAAGTCTTGAATCAGGGAAAACCATCTCAAAGTGTTTTATTCTCACTACACAGGTTTTCGGTCTCTGTGTTTGCTTCCCATCTATTAGCTAAACTTGAAGTAGAATACACTTGAACTGACAGTTCTGCCATGGTAATCACAGAACTGCCATTACAATTATCACCGTGCATCTGGAAGGAGAACACAAGTGGAAAAACCTACCTGACAGCCAAGAACAAAACAGCTCTGCTCCCAGGTATTACCAAGTGCTCCCCACTCCTCTTTAGAGGTATTTCTCTAATACCTTATCACAAAAAAAAACCCGAAGAAAGGCCAGAAAACCCTTACAGCCAGGAGAAAGCTGCTAATTAAAGGTAAGCAGGGAATGACTTAGCTCAGGCCACATCCTCAGGAGCTTCTCCGTTGGTCAGCCATTCAAAATTCATTGCTCTACAACAAAAGCTTGCCAAAGCAAGTTCCAGATAAAAGCTGATCAAGAGCCTTGACATTTGACTGGTCTAGCGGGAGCTGTCCCTGCCCATGGCAGGGGGGTTGGAACTGTATGATCCTCAAGGTCCCTTCCAACCTAAACCATTCTATGATTCTGTGACTGTACAAAGGAGTTTCATTGATTTTTCAAGGGTAAAGAAAGACTGCTTTCACAACAGTCTTTGCTGCTGAAAAGGTTGACACAACGCCAAGGAATGGGGCCGGTTAGGTTAGTGGCACACACTTAGCCCTAGAAAGGCTTCTTCTTGCCCATCCAGGACTTCACCTTCCCTTGACCTCCTAGACTGCCTGGGCTTCTGCTGCCTTCCCTACTCACCTTGTGGTGTTACACATGCAAGTAAAAGCAAGAAGAAACCGAATCCTGGGAATTAGTGACAGGACTCTGACTGGCTTCAGCACTGCAGGCACGCAAAAGCGAGGGGAAGAGCTTGTGCAAGCCAAAAGCTTGAGCCTAATGAGAAAAAAGGAGCACAGCTGGTATGGTTTGAGGCCAAGTGGAATATTTGAGCTTTCTTCACCCTGGTTGACCCCAGCTATCCATGTGTTTAGCATAATTCCTGAGGGTGAAAAAATACAGCATGCAAAAGACCAAATGCTCTTACAATTTTTTTCACACAAAGATAGTATAGTGTTGTACTCGTTAAACAAAATATACAATAAGTGATCTTTTTGCATAATCTTGGAACAAGAATAAAGGAAAGCTGAATTGCCAACTGATGCTGCTATTTAATGTGGTTTCTATTCTATTTCATAAGAATCACAAAAACTGTAGTTGATCCATGTAACTTTTCTATATTTCCATCTCTGAAAAGATTTCCCGAGTGCAGTAAAATAATGCACAATCAATCTGTAACACAGAGTCAGATGGTTTCATATGTCAAAAGAATCAATCAAAGTCAAAAACGTCAAAATCATTAAATTTAAGTAAAGACACCTTAAGCTCTGCATTGTAAAAGAATTCCTCAGGGCAAAGTGACAGGATGGGGGGAAATAGTCAAGAAAAATCTAAGCAAGTCTAATTTACTAAAGGACTAACATGAAAGAGGAATACTGGAAAAGAGCTGAAAAAAATTATAAGGAATGACTTGTAATGTTAGCAAGACAGTGAACAAATTACCTAACAATTTGGCTTAAAAACCCACTATTGCCTGCTAAGATCTATAAAAAGTGGGAGGTCAGTACCATATTATCAGATATAGCTGAGTAGCAGTTGTATAAAGGATGCAGTGTACCGTAACTTACTACAAGCGTATATAGCATTGCAATATGGTGTCAACATTGCAAGACAAAGCTCTTCCATAATGTGTTTCCTCTTTCAGTCCACACTAGATCCCACTTATCTAGCTGGATGGGACTTTGAGCAACCTGGTCTAGTGGCAGGGGGGCTGGAACGAGATGATCTTTACGGTCCCTCCCAACCCAAACCGTTATATGATTCTATGATCTAGAAAAGAAGAGCACAACTGAGGAATTTCCTAAGTTTTATGTGTGTTCTATTTAAAAACACATTGAACAGCTTTAACTTCAGAAAAAAAGTGCTTCCTCAAGTCAGTAAATCTTAGTACATTTGCCAAAAATTGTTTAGATTTAGTTCTGAAAAAAATATACAGAAAATTATCATATTGCTCACAGCAGTAAGCTGGAGTAGCGAGAAAGAATTCTGCGTGCAGCAAAGGGGCAGTGAAAAGAAATGTACGTTTAGATTTCTCCATTTGATACGGGCTGCTCCTCGCATGTGCAAAATGGTGCCCTGATGAGCAGTCTATTTTGGAGCAGCAGCACCAGGCCATTTCAGCTGTGCAGGCCACAAAAGATTCGCATTAGAGATGGATTTGTAGGACTCCCTTTTCTCACGGTAACGATCTGGCTTTCTCTGCAGAGTACACCTGCAGACCAGGAAATGTCAGTGTGTATTTCCTGTTGCAAATAGACCATTCCTTTAGCCTACAGACACTGATAGATCAAATACCACCCATTCGAGTCCATTAACAGCAGGCTTAGAGATTCCAGCCCTGACCACTCCAAAGCCAAACTTCCCAAACCCTCTGCTCCAACCTCAGTCTCCTACTATGCATAAACAGAAATCAAAGAGTACCCTGCAGACATGCTGTCTTAATGATTTTCAGTACCATTTTTTAAGTGCAAAAAGTTTGAGAGTTACTGGTTTAGACACGGATACCAAGACAGCAAATTAAAGCATGTGGCTATCCATGTTTTTTAGAGCTTGTTTTATGACTTTATCCAGATGCTTCTTTATTGAGGGTCACATTATTGAAAATATGAAAGTCTGGCATAGAAAATCGAAAAGAGATCTGCCAATTGCAGAATTAGGAAAATATTTATATTATTATGGACTTAACAAAGCAATCTAAATCTAAAAAGAATAGGTACAAAACTAGAAATCTAAAGACAAATTACCTTTCCAATTAATACAATGAGTCAGTATACTGATCTCACAAGGGACAAAGTGCCTTGCCATTCACACAATGTGGTAAAAACCAGGTATTTAGAGAAATGCTTGATTTTAAAAAAATGAAACAAAACACCAAAACACAATGCTATAACCAAAACAGAAATTAAGTCCACATTGGAAACAGGCATTGGTATGAAAATCAAGTTTCAAAAGTGAAAAAGCATTCAGAATAGAAGGACCCTAATGCTAAGGGTAATGTAAAATAAAGAAAACCAAGTGAAAATAGAACCAAAACCAGAAGCCAAAATGCTAGATCCTGAGTCTTTTCAAGCCAGAGGAATCCTTTCATTGCCTTAAATGACCTTTGGATTAGGACCACTGGCTCCATCAATGTTCATGCTTCAGGACATAAACTTGGAAGCATCTTCCTGGACGGATCATGCTTTCCCTCACTTCCCTTTGCATTGCCTGTTAGTGTTCTGAATCAGATGTTTTGGTTACAAAATTGGAAGCACCATTTGTCTGATGTAGTAAAACAGCTCCTGTGCTCACTTGGTAAGCCATTCACCTCACAAAGATCAGTAGGCTCCTGGGCTCACTGTAGATTAGAAATAACCAGTAAACATTGAATTAGCTATTATTTAAATGGTCGCCTATCCTACAGACTCTTACTACTACACAGGCACAGAGTTTTGAGATGATGAATATATGACATGTTTTAACAGCTTTACTTGTTTCACATGACACTTCCAATGGGATGGCCAAAGCTCAAGAACAGAGAGATGCATGAAGAGGACCACAAGAAATTTTGTATTTTTTTCAAGGGAATGTGTATCAATACATCAGTATGAGAAACGCGACTCATATTACAGAATAAGAGTAGTGAACAGATGAAGTTGGTTATTATGACAGAAAACAAAGAAAGTATTAATGCCGTCTAAGTTTCAGTACCTGATTTAGGTAACTAAGTTAGAAGCTTATGCACTTGGAGACTGTGAATCTAGTCTAATGTGATTCTGGAAATTCCTTTGACTATGTCCATGGAGCCTCTGTTCTTAAATGATGCACCTAATGCTAAATAGTAAAAATCTCATCCCATAAGTAGTGATGACCAAAAGCAAAAAACAAATAGGAGAAAAAAACAATGCAAACTTCACCCAAATGCACAGAAATGTGAAATTTCAGCTGAAATGGCACTCCAAAGTTTTAGTTCTACCCTTCTGTAACAAACAAGTTACTTGAAAAACCACAGTGGCATACCATCATTTAGATAATATTTCACTATGCTGCCAATAGAAAAATTGCAACCTACTTTAACAAAGTAGGATTTTTATGGATCATATAGCAGTTTTACCTGTGCCACTAACTCCACTACCTAAATTTTGAAATTCCAGCAACAGCATGTAGGGTCTTGTCTAATGCCTCACCAGAATAACACTGTTGGGCCAAACACATCTGTAGTACAAATAAATTTTGCATAGATAACAAAATTAGGAAAAGAGAATGGCACAGGAGACCATGACTGTGGTGTGCTCCTGTGCTGAATCTGCCAAGATTAGTTTGGTTCCTTGCCCTAAGCAATGTACATCTAGTGCTTGTGCGGCAAATAGAAATAGCCAGTGCCTTGGATCACTCTGGCTTAGTCTTTTCTTACACCTTCAGAATGTCCCTGCTGGTGCAAGGTCATCAGTCTGGTACGTTAAATCTAAAATCTACCTATGTTGGAGTAATTTCTAGGGCAATCGCAATCAATGTAACATTTTATTTATTCACATTAAAATCCCAGAAAAGTAAAAGACAGGTGCGACTAATGGAAAATGAGTTAACTATTGATGAAAATGTCTTCTGTTTCAGTATGAAAAATTATGATGTCCAAAGTTTTTCACCTTGGATGAAGATTTTTTGACTGTTTAAAAACAGCAACACCTCATTTTGAAAACTTCAACACAACATTTCACAACTTGAAATTTCATCTGCTCACCACTACTTTGATAGACACCCATCCCTTTGACAGTCCTCCCAGAGAGCTGGCACCCTGAAAATCCTGAGCACCAAGTCCAATGTCTAGAAAGGGGAACTTTTTGGGGGAGGGAGGAAGGCTTCAGCTCTACCACATGGAGACCAAATTTGTGTCCCAACAGTGAACAAGCCTGAATTACCTGAGTTTCCAGGTTCCTGGTTTCACAGGGTGAACTGAAGTTCTCAAGTCCACAGCCAAATGCAAGTCTCACAGAACTTTGAGATGTGCTGGCCTGGCATGGGCTGGGAGAGCAGCAGGACATTGACTATGTACCCCGGAACCAAGAGTTAGCTATGGTTAGGTCTCCAGAAGAACTGACCTAGGACTGTGGAGCTCAGAAATCCCAAAGACTCCAATTTCACTGCTGACTTGAAGGAAGGACAATTCTCAGATCCCCAGTAATCTCCTGGGTAGGCAGCCAGGGAAACAGGCAAATTTTCATCAGAACCCTGCTGATGCTTTCACAGAACTTCAGCAACAACAATAGCCTTCTGTGACTCATTTTGTTCTGGTAAATAAGAACATGTCAATTTAAAATTATTTAATTGAAAAGTTCCTGGTAAGGAAAAATAAAATTGTAAGAGCTGAAGAATGGAAAGAAGGTGGAGTCCAACAGAAACACTCCAAAAGAAGAAAAATAGCAATACTACAATCTGACAAGCCTGGGAGAAAGAAATAAAACATCCAAATCAGTGAACAAAAAAAGCGAAATACTGCTCAGGGAATTAAAAAGCTGCCAAAATCTTCCAATATAACAGGACAAAGTCTGGTATTCACATATGTACATGGGAAAGAGCCAAGCTAAACCCATGATGTGGGGGAGGAAGAAATCCAAGACCTGAAGAGCAATTCTGGCTGTGTGATTTACTGAAATTAGAATGCAATATTTGTCTTTAGCAGGAGTTAGTTTAATTTCACTAATAATGAAATTATCTGGAAACCCACCCAAATCAAAGACAGCTCTGGATCTCCTCCAACCTCAAAAAGACATTAAGTGACTTAAATGATAAAGATGATGAAAAAAGTGAGACTGATATGAGCAATCCCGACCTGGATGGTAGGGCAGTCAGGTTATCTATGAAAATATGATCTATGAGTGAGGTAAACTGTAAATATCATTTGTATGAAGTTTGTGGTCCATACTATAATCAGGCTGTGGTTCTGACATCCAGTCAAATATAGCTAAAGTTTAAAAGTACACAGTTCTCTGAGGTCGGTTAGAAAAAAAAAAACCAAAACAAAAAACCCTTGAGTTGGAATTTAATTAAAAGGGTATCATGAATGCACAATAACCATGATTTGCATGATCTTTTGACCATTTTCTGACTAAATCTTTTGAGAATAATGGCTGTTACAAGATTTTGTTTAAATCTAAGCTGACGCTAATAAGCAGATCCCTTGATGAATCTAATTCAAAATGGCTATTTTAGGAGCAAATTCCAAACCGGGATATTAAATCCAGTCCCACATCACCTAGATATCCTCTGCAGTTCCTATTTTAATTTTATCCACCTCCAGCCTTGAATGCCAAACCACAGAATGCTTTTCAGCATCATATATTCAAAGCTCATTTGTATTAAATTTACCATTTGTGCTCAAAGTTCCACAGCACAAAGATGGAATAAATGGAACCCAAAGAAACTAGGTTGCATTCTAAATAGGGAAGATTTATTAACAAGAAAAACAAATCTATAACGCACAAAAACAGAGTGAAAAGTGTGCAGAATTAGTGTAGATGTTTTGATGCATCACTTTGACTATAAGCAGTCAAGTAGAATGACATGTTTGAAGTCATTAAACGTCACCAGCCCCAGAATAGGTTCAACATTTCCTAACCATGATGTAAAGTGAGAAAACAGTTACAGAATCAGAAAGCACCAGTTGAGCTGTAAGGTGCACTGATCTAGGCTGTCTACTTAGAGGAAAGAACAGAAACTACCTTTACAGAATGAAAAGCAGAAAATCAACTTGGCACTTGAAAGGGATTGCAATACTGTTAAGCTGATGACCCAAAACACCAATAAAAGGCAAGGGCCACGCCAACCTCACCTCCTCTACCTTTCCTAAGTAGCAAACTAAATAAATGCTTAGCCAAGCACTAGTACCACTACAATGAAGTTCCTGTGGCACTCCGTTCCCTGGCTTGTAGGGGAAACAGCCAGCCCCCATCCCCAGGTGGCTCCTGATACTGCCTCAGTGACTGCTGCCACCTTCCTAAGTAAAAGGAAGTAACATCAAACTTTTCCAAAAGGAGTTGTAGCCTGAATATGGAGAACTTAATTATAATATCACCTCTTACTCCAACAGAAGGTACACAGAGAGCAACGGTAGAAATGTCAGTTTAGCATTAAAAAAGGTGGAGATCCAGCAACTCAGAAAATGTAGTTGGAGAGGAAAGATCAGGTGTGCTGGGTTCAATTTCGCCATTGACCTAGATGAGCACCTGGATAAATATTTTGCCATTTACCTGTGCCATGTATAAACTGGATGTAAATTATATGTGTCTCTGGATGGAGAATTTGGGAAAACTGACATGTATTATAAAACTCTTTGAATGAAAAACAGGAACTATGGGAAGGAAAATAGATTGAAAAGAAAAGGAAACACAACTCATTTACACATGCTGGAAATCTGTTTTGGAAAGTAATACATCTGGTAGAAAAATTTGTCATTATCATGAAAAATGACGGTGTATCTTAAATTCTGCCTGAGAAAGGGATCACTGGCAATGGAAATACCTTGCCATAACATCACAAAAATGAAAGCATTCAAGCAACTCAAGTCATCCCAAGTATTGTGTTAACAAGAGATACTGAGCCAAATGAATTTCTGGGATAACTCCACTGAAGACAGCTGTTACACCAGGGATAAATCTGATGTATTCTTTATTATAAGAAGGGCATTGAGGAGGACTGCTGCCAATACACAAAGACAAATCATACGGAACAGTGGTAAATAAAATAAAGCAACTGATTAGCAACAGTGCATGAAGTCCCCCCATGAAGTAAGCATATCTTCAGAGGTCTCTATCTGTCAACCTGTCTATGGCCACATATATCTCTACACAATAGCATTGCTTATTCATTTTTTATGACTCTTATGAGCAGTTTGTCACATTTCAGGTTTTGACGGTTATCCTAAACTATCTTGCTGCTCAATCCATACTCATGGCAGAGAGTGGTTTACTAATTTTTAATTTTTAAAGATTTTTGGTGTTCTATATAATTCTATTTAGCAATGAGTCACTCTTAGCAACTCTTAAATGTGCTCAAATTACAGCCTTTATACATAGGATAACATTTACTTTGTGAAAAGATCATTATTGCATATAATGCAATAATGCATATAAGCGCACATCATACATGCACCGTGTGTTCTACCAGTAGTATAATGATAGAACAAAAGCATTCACTACTTAGTGTGTTAGGGACTTGGCTATCCAGAAGGTCCAGGAAGGTCCAGAAGGTCTAGGGAATAGCATTTCAATAATAATGAAGAAAAGCAGTTTTGTCTAACAGACAGGAGACCTGGTTTCTATTTCTGCTATTGACTTGCTACTTGCTAAGGAGCGACAGCAGTTAAATTCTTCAGAACTAGACTTAAAGGTATCATGTCTTTTGATGAAAGACTAGACAAAGTATCATTAGCAAAATTATGTAGTTATGTCAACAGCATGTGAAAGAACAGGACTGTTGAGCAGGTGGATACACACAGTCTGTTGGGAAAGAACCAGAAGGCCTTTTGCAGTGGGAAATACTGCCAAAGTCCTGTGATGTTGCCACAAAGCACATGGGTAAGGGTGACACAGAGGACATAATATATTTAGAATTCCAAAAAAGCTTTTGACAATTGAAGGTTATTAGAGAAATTAAGTTGCCATGGTATTGGAGGAAAGGTCCATTTACAGACAAAGCTGGTTAAAGGACAGGAAGCAAAGATTAGGGCTTAATGTTCTCTTTTCAGGATGGAGAGGAGTCAACAGTGAAGTCCTACAAAGTCTGGCACCGGGACTGGTTTTATTCAACTTTATCAGTGACCTGAAGAAAAGAGTAAACAGTGAAATCTTCAAGTCTGTGGATGATCATAAGCTATCTTAGATAGCCGAATGTTTTACCTGTGGCACTAAAAGTCCAGAAGAGCCTCGCAGAACAGTGTGGGCAAAAGATACACGAACTTCAACACAGATAGACATAAAGTAGCTGTGTTCTTCCATAGGAAGAACAACCTATAGATAGAACAACCTGTAGAGAAAGCATATCTACACAACCATGGACTCAGAACCGACAGTTACCAAACAGGAACAAGGTCTTGGGGTCATTGTTGGCATTTCTCTGAAATTTTTAGGATCCAGTGGGTTGTGATCAAGATTTCCGGTGAAGGCATGGATAAGGTGAACATGGAACTGTTATTCGCCAAATCCTCGAAGCTAGAAGCAGAGGGTATTGCATGAAACTATTAAGAACTTTTTAACAGATAGAAGAAAGTAATTTTTTTGTACAGCCATGATCTTCTGGAACTTGCTTCCATGCAGGCTGCAGAGGGAGAGGGTGACAGCATGTTTAGAAGGAGCTTTGGCAAACTAACACAGAGGGGTCCATAAACGACACTGATCAAACCAGGAAGGGTTGGACCCTCATACAGCAGTGGATGCTGAGAAGGTGCAGGAGGTGGCTAGGTTTACATGCTCTCCTTCTGCTGTTGTCAGACACACAGTAGTGACCTACATGAACGACCGGTCCAACTGGTATGGAATTTCTTTCCACTTTTTTAATGACAGTTATGTTATATCAAATTAACTTTAATATTTACAAACCATTACTCACTATCATTATATATCAACTCCTAATGGACATCGTGTGACATAGACTTTTTTGTACTGCCTTTTGAAGGAAGAGCTTTTACTTGGGGCAGGAATTTTGTTTTCAGATGTTATTAAGTTTATTAATTTTCTAAGGATGGGATTTACCTTGATTTTCCATTTGGCTGGGTTTGCAAATCAAGGAAAGTGTCATTATTCTGAGATTAATACCTTTAAAGAGTAGGGCAGTTGCTTGTCAAATTTCTTTCAGAGCATAACTGGATGGAGTGAATAAATGTGATACCGGAGACTACCATGTGATACAGTGAGAATATCCCTATATTCACATAGCTTTCCCCTGACTATTTTTACATTGCTGGCGTTGGAAATCATGTAACATTAAATTCCAAATCATCAAAAACAAATTCAGTAAAAACAAAAACAAAAAACCCCAACACTGTTCTGGTGGCTTATTTTAAGCTGAGTTTTTTTGAACAAACAACTCAAAGGTATCAGTTCTGCTAGGTGACTAACTGTGAGTACACTGACTTTTCAGTGTATTCAGGAGTAACTGGAGAGATGAAGTATTTCAATACCTACTCATGTTGAATATTCTGGATTTTCTACATTTATGTAAGAAATTTTAAACTATCTTTGTATCACTTGTACCTTTAAATCATTCCTTCCAAACTGCTTTATTATATTAGAGAGAGAACTTTTAGCATAGCTATAATGTAAGGGCACGCCAGGAACCAAGACTGCAGAATCACCTCACACTGAGTAAGATTTTCGGTGTCTTGAGTCATCAGTACAGTGTCTTCTCACAGCTGTCAGATACAGAAATGCGTTTTACATATGCATAGTAACATTTTAAGGCCTTGCTTATAGAAAACCTAACAGATAAGCTTCCATTGCCAGCAGCGGATACTTGTGCGGGCCTTCCATTCACAGAAAACCATTTATTTTTAAGATTTTTTTCTATCCTTATTGATTTGTTTTCACTATTTTCCTCTTTCGTGCTTTTAGCATTCTTCAGCTAATGGTCAGAAACATCTGTTCAGACAACTTTCACTGATCGTTTCCTACCTGTGGTAGGATATGTTCTTACTATTCTGATATTCTTCCTTTCCACAAAGGCAGATAATAGATCATGAAATGAGACGAGAGAAAAGGCAGTTGTTATAACTGCCTATCTTCTTAATATATTAGCAGTTTAACACCTAAAGGCTCAAAAATATACATTAAGTATGAAGAGGCCCTAATCCAAAATTCATGTCATCATACTAGGTAACAATAAAAACTAAATAGGCACAAATCAAAAACAAGTAACTTCTTAATCGCAGGTGTCTGGGTACATAAATAAATAAATAATACGAAAATATATCCCACCCCCACTTCAAATTAACATATTGCTCAGGTTCATTGTTTATGATTATTTTTAGTCTAAATTTTCTGTGTTTCAAAACTGCGTCCTCCTTTTTTTAGAGCAAGATGGCAATTTTGTTAACAAATACAGGCCTCACGCTTAGAAAGCTGTATAAAAAGAATGATTACAGTGGCCAAATGTCGGTATACAAACACTAAACAAATTCAGCACCAGGTTTGAAATACTGAGGTAAACTAAAGGCATCTGAAAAGCAGATAGCTCACCTCTCATTTTGGATACCTACAACTCATGGAGAGCATGTCTGTTAACAGGAGGGACTGAATAAAAGGCAATTAAAATGCCCCATAAATCCTCAGCCGCCATCGCAAAACAACGTGTCCACCTCTCGGCGGATTTCGTAGCAAACTGGCTAAAAAAAAAAATCCCTAAAAAAACTCGCAGCAACTCCAAAGCAGGCAGAGGACGGCTGAGGACAGCCTCAGGCCCGCAGGGCTCCAGCCTCCTCCCAGCCGCGGCGGGGATGGACGCCGGGGGGACGGACGCCGGGGGGACGGACGGATGCCGCGGGGACGGACGGATGCTGCGGGGACGGACGGATGCTGCGGAGATGGATGGTGCGGGGATGGGTGCTGGGAAGACCGGGGCCCCGGGCCACCTCTCCCCGCCGCCCGTCGGGACCAACCTTGGGCATCCGGATGTGCTCCATGGCGGCAGCTCCTCATCCACCTACCGCAGCCGGCAGAGGCAGCCCTACGCACCTGGCTTCTCTCCTATTTTCTCCTGCCAGCCCTGCTTTAAAAAAAAAAAAAAAAAAATTAATTTTTTTTTTCCCCTTCGTGTTTTCCTGCGCAGGTAGGAAGGAAAAAAGGAGGATTTATTCAAAGCGGATAAGGTGCCGGTCGGTGGCTGCTGGCTGGCTCCACCTCCCCGGCCGCTGCCATGCTGCCCGGCGCGGGGGATGCTCCGCTCGGCGCCCGCCCCGCCGCGACCCCGCTCCCCGCCGGCTGCTCGCCACCCCCGCCCCCCGGGCGACTAACGGCGCGACCTGGGGGCGGCTCTGCGGCGGTTGGCAGCCTTATCTACAATTGCATCGCTCTGCCCTGTCTTTCAGGGAAGATAAGATCGGAAAGATAAGATCAGAAAGATAAAGGGAGCTCTGTCTGAGATCGTCTCCCCCTATTTTTTTTCTTGTTCTCTGGCCCAGTGGGTGCTGCATCTCAAAGACAAAAGCTGTGCTTACTGAAACTGAAGCACTGAATTTTGTTTATCTCAAGCTCTGCGTGTCTGTCTTTCTATAATTCACGATTTTGCTGCGTCCTCAGATTTGCACGAGGGGAGGGTTTTTGTGACACATGATTTTCAGTCTTATGTCTGAAATTACTTGCCCCTTCCTTTGCCGTGCCTGGTCCATGTGATGTGGTACCTCTTGGAGAAAAAAGAAATGCTATGGAGCTGGTTTCCCCAGCTTACCTGCAAAAGATGAAGAACAAGTATTTCTAATCATCTTTGAATTGCTATCATATTCTGAGCAAAAAGAGAAACTTCCCAGTGTTAATACCAATGTGCAAATGACTAGAGGTGCTAATATATTACTTCTGATAAACCATAGCCTTTGAGGCTTGTAAAATGCCCAGGTGTTCTGCATTGATCAATGTATTCCAGCGATTCTTTAGAAAGAGGGACTAGCCTTGTCAAGGGCTAGAAACAAATGTGGAGACCTGTCAAACCTCACAAAGGCCATGGCAAGAGCAGCAGAAGCTCCCTACATATCCTTCTCTTGCCTGCAGAGAACAGAGCATGCTTAATCTATTTGGTGAAAGCTAAAACATGGGCTGAAAATAAGATGAGGCCAGCAAAAATGTGAAAGCATTTTACCCCAAGGGAAAAGGAACAACAGGTCTAGCTGTACTGGCTCCAGTCCTGCCAACGTTGCTCCAGTCCTGACCCTTTCTTGCTAAGGCATGGCTAGATTGTTCAGCATCATGGGGATTTTTATGCCAACTCTTTTGGTTAGAGGAGACAGAAGCTGTACTATCATGACTGGAATATGTGTAATCCCTGGATTTGACCATTCTTCTTCCTTCCTCCTCTGTTTTAGCCCATTTCTGCCCCACTTTCTCTCATAGTTCAACTGCTGTTATCGGTCAGGAGTGGCTGGTATGACCATAATCTGAGACACCATCAACTGGATGAAGACTCTTCTCTTCTGAGAGGTTTTAATCATTCCGTTTCCCTCTGTTTACTCAGATCTGAAATGAGGGTTGAAGATACCATTTTCTGTTTGAAAATTCACTGGCTGGTGTCCATAAAAGTGTATGAATTGTGTAAAGAGTGGACTTCACAAGACTCTTGATCGGTGGCATATTTTGCTCTCTGTTTTAGGCCAGAGCTATCAGAATCAATTAAGAATTAACCACCCATGAAATATGTTTCCTTTGTAGTTATGCCTGATGTGATTCACTGCATACATTATCATCTTTTGGCATTTGCTACCACCAGTGAGTAAGTAAAGTTGGAAGAAAGCACGGTTATCCTTTCAGTCCTCAGAGATATTTACTTCTTCTCTGGTACATCTTGTGATTCGTTACAGCCAAATTCAAGTCCCACTGTTGATGGCAAGAAGACTGTCAGACTTAAGTGAGAATGCGCTTTATCTCTGCTTCACATTCATCAAGAGCTGCAAAATTAAGCCATTTCTCAGAGGAGACTGTTTATGTAGCAATCAGTTGCTCGACATACTGCCAGAATTTTTGACCTGTCTTGGGCTGGTAAAATAATTAATGGGCGAGTGCAGCTATAAACAGAACTTTGGTTTAGATAAAAGTTGTGCCTTTTGCAATTGTCATGGAAAGCTGCAGTAAGCACAACCTTCTAAAAATTCTCTGATGTTTTTCATTTGCATTTCACACTCATGGAAACAGCCGTCTGTTTTAACAGTCCTGGAAATGAAATCCTCTGTCCACAGTAGAGGTACAGTGAGGGTAATGACAAAGAATAACACTCCACAGTCTACTGCTCTGACTCAACTAAGATGTAAGGGCAGGAAAATTAACTTGCCATGCCTACATAGGTTCTGACCTATCTGCTGCAAGTGCCGACAAGGCTCTTGGCTAACGTCACATGAAGAAGGCCAGTCACTGAGGCCTAGAATGACACCAGTGTACTTATTTTCTATATCCATAAGCAGTTGAGTCGGCTTTCAACGTCATCCAGTAAAACCTAAAAGCACAAGTATCACTTCCAATGTGTAAAAAAAGACTTCAATGAGGTTGACTGAATGCTCAGACATTTTACATCTGTTACTACCTATCCAGGTGGGCCTGGATTTGAATCATCATGTTAGATTTGGAAGGCTTTGTAGACTTAATTTTATTTTACAATTATATTTTACTAGTTTAATGGTGGTTTCCTGTAGGCTGCATTTTAATATAATACAAACTCAAAGACTCAATTTATGTACTTGCATTAATACTTATTTTCAAGTGTAGTCTACAGATGGTCATTCAGATTTATAGACATACATTAAATACTATCATGTACGGAAGAAATCAACTTGAAATTGGTGGTATAACAGCTTTGTTGCTCGGACAACTATATCCAGCATGACAGAATCCTATGCCTGAAGAGTCTGGTATGTGGGATGAAGACGTGGAGGTTAGGGCAGCCCATGTTGCTCTGGGCTAAAGGCAGACAGTACTGGTTTGAGTGCAGCTTGGGGGTTGCGGATAACATTTTAGGCACATCTACTTTGTAGTTTGAAAATTCTTTTGCTCTACTGTTTAAACCCCTTCATAAGGTAGGAAAATTATAATTTCTTATTTCCTTTTGTCAGGGATTTTCATGCCACTTTTCAAATTATAAAGATTAATGCTTCGGGAACATGGTAGTGGAGATACTATCACAGCCTTTTAAAATACAAATGCCAAACCCCCATAAATTCCTGTTTGCCTATTTAAGGACTTCGGACACTAATATCAATGGGAGTGGCAGAACCTCCTTGCAGAAGTCTGTTACAGGAGCTGTGTGACCTAATGATGACCTGTATGATCTCATCTTTTTAATAGCCCAATGCACGAGAACCCTAGGAAGACCAACAGTACAACGGTGTTGCTGAAGAAACAAGAAGGCTTTTGAGGAAGGTTTTTAGCAAGCCTCTTTCCAACACAAAAGTGCATTAGGAGCACATGTCCTTAGCGGGCACTGTAACATTGCAGCGTTACAGCTTCTTTCCAGATGAGCTTCCCTTGGTGCCAAGATCTTGGAGAAGAGATGCTCCAGCCCTACACTACTGCATGTACCTGTAACATGCTCACAGTACGGCTGAAATGAAGTGTTGCCAGTGCAGCAAGGCAGAGCACTAGTTTGATTTTCCTTCTTCTTGCCTTGGCTTCAAGCCCAGCAGGTCTCTCTGCCTATTCTCTGGCTTGGTGTTTATCTGGCTTTGGTGTTTGTAAGCCAAGTGAGCTTGCTGCACCCTTTGCTTCATCTTGGCTGCCTAGTTTTCAGTTACTGGACCTGTCGGAACAGGTCCGGAGGAGGCCATGAAGATGATCAGAGGGCTGGAGGACCTCTCCTATGAAGACAGGCTGGAAGAGTTGGGGTTGTTCAGTCTGGAGAAGGCTCTGGGGAGACCTTATAGCTCCTTCCAGTACCTAAAGTGGGCCTACAGGAAAGATGGGGAGGGACTTTTTATGAGGGAGTGTAGTGATAGGATGAGGGGTAACGGTTTTAAACTGAAAGAAGGGAGATGTAGATTAGATTAGGAAGAAGTTCTTTACTCTGAGCATGGTGAGACACTGGAACAGGTTGCCCAGAGAAGCTGTGGATGCCCCATCCCTGGAGGTGTTCAAGGCCATGCTGGATGGGGCTTTAAGTAACCTGGTCTAGCGGGAGGTGTCCCTGCGCATGGCAGGGTGGTTGGAAGTAGATGGTCTTTAAGGTCCCTTCCAACCCAAACTATTCAATGATTTTATGATTCTATTTTTGTGTGATACAGAGGCAACGGGGCCAGCTGAAAGTGAGCGGTGACAGTGAACCAGGTGAGTTAAAGGGTAAAGGCGGGAAGTGAAAGTTATGAGAAAACAAACTGAGAGAACTGGGCTGGGGGATGCTGAGGTGAGGTAATTTCACTCACCGGGGAGATGTGGCAGGCACTCATACACTGTAGCATCGAAACTCCTGTTTGTCTGTTACCTGTTGCCACCACCAACAGCAGCCAAACAGCCAAGGGTGCAAATGTACATGGGCAGCTTGTAGGTGTCTTGACAGTGTTTACACCTAGGACAATTAGTACCATGGATTCAGACACAGTGTGTCTGTTTATATTTGTTTCATAACTTCTGAACTTTTTCAAGGAACAAGCAAGTTTCTTGTGGCAAGTGCACTCAGACACACAAACTTCTCCCCCAGTTAATCTCTCAGGAGCTGCATGTGACAAGGTAACGGATACAGGGAGCACCTTTCACTTTATTGTTTAACTCAGCTAACTGTTACTAGGTTTGACCTTTTAACATTTCCTTCAAGAATTACTCAAAGCAATCTTTGATTTTGCCTTGTTATAAAACATTGTCACAGTGTTATAAAAGCAAATTTATGCAGGAAAGGAAACCGTCAGACCTCTGCAAATTGGAATGGTTTTGATCCTATTGTGCAGATAGATGAATGGATGTTATATGATATATGATGCGTCATACATTGTACGTGGTACCTGGCCAGATATAAGGTAAATCTCCAGCTATGCACAGAGACTTGGAAGAAAAGACAATTTATTAATTTTTAAAGAACTTATTTTTCATTAAAATCTAGCAGAAAAAGTGATTCTTCCACTTAAAAATGGGAATTGGATATTTTGCAAGTGGCTTTACTACAGAATCGGGTATCGGCCATGAGTGACAGTGAGTAGTTGAATTCTCTTGGAGAAGAGTTGTTAGGAAGCTGTCCCAGCTCCCATAGAGTCATGAAGGGATTCTCCAAAGTGTAGCATTTGTGATACTCTGACTACCTTTACAATATCTCATCCAGAATCTTAGGCAGGAAATATTCCCTTAAATGATATTAAAAAAAACAACTATATATATATAAAAATATGCAGTTTTATCTTCTCAGACCCTTTCCATTAAAATGTTCAGTCACAGGCTCAGCTGCAACTTAGAAGAAGAAAATAAGACAACTGAGTTCAAAGCAGACCACAACTGTGTGCAGTCTGAAGCAGTATTGTTCAACGAAAAATAAAATCATGATAGCAAGGCAGCTTCCAACATTTTCACAAAGAAAATTTTCTTAACTTAAGGGACTGTATTAATGGTCTGCCTACAGCATTTTTCCTAACATGAAGAAAAAGGAATGGACACGGTATATTTGGGTTTAGGGAAAAAAGAACAGAGAAGAAAGAAAAAGTGGTTAGCAGAGGAAATGTATCCCATGATCTTTGTGTAAGAATTAGTTAAAGCTATGTTTAAAATACTGAAGAGTTAGTTTATCTTGAAACTTCCCATTGACCTATGATGATTATAATTCAGTCAAGTGAATGTGGCCTTTTCAGTTATGAGATTTATGCATGAGTTTGTGATGGCAGAAAATTATTTTCCATTACTTTCCAGATTTTACAGAAGGTCCAATGCTATATATAGAGAAACAAAAAAATAGCATTTGTTTCACAAAAATATATAATAAAAACATCACTGAAATTCTGCTTCATATCCCAAATCCACACCATATGAAAACATACTTTTCAGATAAATCATTTGTTTCTCTCTGCATTTTAAAAGGAAATCTTAAGATTAGGTTTTGGGTGGGTTTTTTCTTGGTTCTTGGTTTTGGTTTTGGTTTTGTTTTTTTTTTTAAATAAAGTGCTAAAGCTAAACACTATTCTTTGAATGTCTATGCAGAACAGCTGAAACTGATATGATTCCTATCATCTTACTGACAAGCAGCCATCACTGTAAGTGGCCAGAATCAGTTTTGGCTGACTCGTGCCTCTTAGAATCCTTCTGAATTTCAAGTGATCGCCTTGGCCTCTTATCTACCACAGTATTAAGGAGATAAGCTGACACTGTGAAAGTTGTCAGTGAAGTCTCACTTACTGACCTTCTGTGAAAAGGAGGTTCAGATTACGTGATAATCTTTCAGCTACTGACAAGCAATTTAGTTTTGGAGAAATAGCTGATTAAGCAAGGGTCATAGAAACCTCAGTGTTAAGACTGAAAGGGTGTTATGATTGAGTTCACATGTGCTTTTCCAAAATTTGTCCAGTTTTATACTTGGATTCTCTTTGTTTCACTTTCACCTGGTCATTATTTTTCAGGTTCTATCACTGCTTCTTGGGTTTGGGGAAAAAATTAAATTTTGGGGTGGGTTCTGAAGACAGTTTGAACTGCTTCTGGCATTCCCAGGCTGAATGTCTTCTCTTTAACTCCTGAAAGTTTCTCACCCTGTGTAGTATTAGATTTATGTTCTTGATCTCTGACAATTATTTTCATAGGTTATGCATGAGAAGACAGCGTTTCACGTAATCTGTTCCCAGAGTGGAATGTCCAGGGTATTGTTCCAACATACTTTTGCTCACTGGTCACAGTCAGGGTGCATGAATTATCATGGTTGAAAGGTCCTCATCTGAGTGGAAAGGATGTGATCCCTAGAAAAACATATGTGTGGGATGAGATGTATCATTAACTGCAGATAGCTACAGATATGGTTGTACATAACCTTCCACTCTGAGGTTATCAGTTAACTAACTTAATGATGATAGTCAACACATAGAGCATATGTCTACACTGTATTTTTGCTGCATGCCATGTCATGAACCACTGAACTGAGCGAGTTGTTACTTGCCAGTTTACATCTCTAATGCCAATCTACATCTGTACAAGTCTCAAAAGAACCATTCACATCCGACTGGCTCAATAGCTATTCCATGGTCTTGGTGCCCACACAGGGTAGACCCTTCTGTGGCTTATGCTTGCCAGCCATCTGCCTGGTGCACATTATACACATTTTATATGTAAGAGCAATACTCCAGAGTCTGGTCCTTCCTGGCCCTTCTCTCTTCCTCTGTGATGCTCCTGCTCTCTGGTGCTGTTTTTCAAGTCAGGCTATGGCAACTGGCCTGATGCTGTTCGACCATGCCAAAGGGGACACCAACACATATCCAGATCTGATCATCATGCAGAAACTGCTGCTAGTGCAGCTGGAAAAATATGCTGAGGAAATACTCCTAAAAGAACAGGATACTGGGTGCTGCTCTGGGCTTTGGTTGGAGTCCACTGAGGTCTCCTCAGAGTCAGAAAAGATTTTGCCTCTATAAAGCTAGGAATGGAACTGTACCTTTGTAGCCCAAGCTGACTATTGGGGTAACAGAACTTGCAGATATGAAGGTTCACATCTGAAAGCCTCTATTTCTAGTTGTTCCCTGCCCTTCAGCACCAATATACTCCCTTCTCATCATTTATCTCTGTGGAAGAGGGCGAACATCAGTTTGTAGACCTTCACTACTTGTGACTGCTACTACTACTACAGTCACGCTTGCTGCTGGCCAGCCAGTTTCCACAATAGTGCGTCATTGTCGGTGTGATCATCATGGACAGCTCCTACTATCATTTAGTCAGCATCGGCAGCATCCCCAAGAACACGGCAACTTTGCGACTTCCATCCATTGTCAAAATTCACAGTGGGAAAATCAGCAGTATTTACATTCTCCCCCATGTTGTCCCCACCCAACTGATGCATTTATAGGCTTGTGATGGTAAGTCTTCTGAAATTTTTAACTTTTCAGAGACAAAGAAGCTGGTACCCTCTTCCCTCTGGGGTACATCAAGATATAATGACCCAGCCACCACTTGCAGCACAGGTCTCCCTACTACAGCAGGGGTATTCAGACAGCCTGCAAGCTTATGGTCAACTACCCCTAGAGCCAAAAGGGAGCATTTATTCCAGCATTTTATGATAGAGGACTCTGAAGGATAAACTAGGTACTGATAGTCCAATGCCATCAAACTTATACCTGCCTGCCGTATTTTATCTATTGCTGCTTATTGGTCTCAGACATCCCTTCCCAAAGGGCTGCCCACAGCCAAATCTCAGGGCAGGAACAGGCCTAAGCAGAGTAAGTGTCCTTACACCCTCCCTAGTATAAGATGGTACTGCAGAATGTATTCATAAAATAAAACTTTACGATGTTTGGTACATGCACAACAATACCTCGGCCAACATGGCCAGCAAGCAGTGTCAGGAATGTAATACCATATTAAATACTAGTGTAGTCAGCAGGATTAAAGAAAGATGGAACCAAACCAGCCAAGCAAAATAAACAAAGGCCTATGTGTCCAATGAGCAGAAAAAGGAAAACAGAAACTTTCTTCTCAAAAGGATGTAACTAAGTGTTACGTCCTACGTGGCTTCCAAACAGCTGTTCTTCACTCAGTTTGGGCTGTGGAGTGCATGCTCTGGCATTACCTCCTCCCCAGCTGGTGTGGGGTTAGGAGCTTGCGGCAAAGCTGTCTCTAGACTCTTGAGAGCCTGAAGGATCCGGTGGCTACCCCAAGAGGAAGGCTAATACGAGATCAGATTAGGAAATTGACCCTGATGTGCCTTAACCTGCAGGGTCAGGAAACTCACGTGTCTCCTCCACAATGGCCTTGATCTCTTGCCTTGGCTCCTTCTCTTTGGCTTCTTTGTGAATCTTCACCATGAGTCACCACACTTAAATTTTCATCCCACCAGTGTACACAGTGGTAGAGAAGTATAATTTCCCTTAGGAAGATGGTCTGCTTCCATAGGGCCTGCTCCTTCTTTCGTTTGAGGTCCTTCCTTCTGTAAATCTACCCAGGGTGCTGTCTGGATGATTCCATCCCTGCCATGCCAAACAGCAACTCGACTGTAGTCTTGCAGCTGCTAGAAGCTACATGGAGCTCTCAACCTTTTTTCTGCTCAACTGTCAATGATACAAGGACTCTGACAATCTTTGAGTGACCCAGCTTTAGTTTGATGAGCTTGCCAGTATGACTGAACTGAAGGCAGATATTTCCCTTCCTTGTAGGACTATGGGGAAAGATATTCCTGACTTAAGCCCACAGAGATCAGGAAATGTTAGTGAAAACAGACTGAAAAGAATCATAGAATACGAGGTTGGAAGGGACCTCTGATCCAACCTTTCTTGGCAAAAGCACGGTCCAGACAAGATGGCCCAGCACCCTGTCCAGCTGAATCTTAAAAGCACCCAGTGTCGGGGAATCCACCAGTTTCCTGGGGAGATTATTCCCCAGGTTATGGATGTCAGTTATAGCTGATTGTTCCCACTGTGAAAAATTTTCTTCCTGTGTCCAATCAGAATCTCCCCAGGAGTACCTTGTACCCATTACCCCTCATCTTTTCCATGTGACTCCTTGTAAAAAGGGAGTCTCCATCTTCTTTGTAGCCACCCTTTCAATACTGGTACGTAGTGATAAGGACTACACCTGATGGGTGGGGGCAGATGGAGGAAGAAAGAGCAAAACAAATTGCCAGACTGACAAGGCAGAAGTACTTTCGTGGACTGGTGTTCAGGGAACACATTCCCTGCCTTAAGGTTTCACGTATGTTGAACTTCAAAAATGTCTGTCTGTAGTGTTCATTACATATTGTTACATGGAAAATAAATTTCAGAGAACATTTTCTCTAAATCTTCAAGTGTACAAGCATAGCTTCCGTATTGCGATCTCTATGGCCTTAGAAAATATTTATATTTAATTGAATTATTTGAAGCCTTAATCTTATTGTGTATTTTGCAAGAGGGAATGTTCAGCAAGTGTTTGCAGAATCATGCAAGAAAATACTGGAATTCGAGATAACTTTGTCTCTCTTAGATATTTTGGCTTTTGGTGTTCTCTTTTCCTGGCAAAGTATCTACTTTTTCTTGGACAAGCCCTGGTATATTTCCCAAAGCAAAGGAGTTAATTAATTTCTTTCATATTCTGATGACTTTCTAAATTTTTATCCTTAATTCCGTATTTGTGGAAAAGTATATAGTTATTTTGTTTATTTGGTTTTTGTTTCTCTTCTCGGCGTAATGCAGAAATGGACAAAAGAAAGGTGAACTAGATGAGAGAAACACAGAGACAATAAGAAATATTCCTGCTACATGTAATTTATAAGAGCCACACACCTCAGAAAATATACTTTTATAAAAAAGCTCCAGATATCCTATGGTTAAACATTTATTTGAAGTGAAACTTAAAAGATCCCAGAAGTCTCTCTTCAGAAATGAACTTTTTTAGCATGACAGTAAAAAATTTGTTAAATTTAGAAAGATAAGGGGGCCCTACATTGATTTGCCTGAGACTTAATTGAGTTGATTAAACTCAATTTAGTGCAGAAATGCACTTTTTGGGAAGACATCATGTTTTTGCTAGGTTGTCAATATTAACAACCAAGTATATTTTTACTGTGAAGGATAATATGTCATTGTGACTTTTTTGGAAGGATAATATGTCATTGTGACTTTTTTGTGACCATTTTAATGGGACCATCAAAACATAAGTTTTGGTAACTGATAGGAAAAAGTAAGTGGAAGATATGATCAGCAGATGCCTAAAGGAAACTACAGAGAGTTTTCATTTCTATTGTCTGAGTCTCTTTCCATATTCGATATTGGCAAATATATTACAACAGTATGTTTCCCAGTTAAAAAAACAATGCCGAAAAAAGCCCTTGAAGGCTTATTTAAATAAAAATATGTGATGTGGATTTAGCAGAGTAGAAATCCAAGGTCTGTGTAATTTAGAACCTTGTGTAATTTTCCAGTTGTTAAATCACTTGTAGTTCTCCCTTGCAACAGTGACCTTGGTTAGATGTTGATATGGAAATGACTGTAGGTATAAAACATAATAAACTCTATGCCCCATCATTTCTATAAAATCGAATATTCTCTATCTACACTGACTTCTATCACAAACACATTTTTCCAGCATTCATTACATTAATAATTCATCAACCAATTATATTTGCCATATGATCCAATACATCACTATTAACATGAGAAAGTAAATTACAAAGTAAATTACTGAGTAGAAGGTTGGATTTTTTTCAGACCTTTGAGAAGTCCACTTGCGGGTGCCAAATTCTTCTCTGTTTTATGCTCTTTGTTGATATATATTGAAGGGATTAGGAATCCTGTCTGTCATCTGGATAGTGTAACAGGTACTCAGAAGTTGTGCAGTCAGATTCTTCTTTTCCTGAATGGTCTTTGTATTATTAACTAGAAACAAATTACAGGATTAACTGATTTCCGAGCCAGTAACCCTCTGAACTTGAAAAGTGTGATAGCTCCCTCTTCACCTAATGAATAGAGGAGTCAAGTTGCAAAAACTAATAAGACGCACTGCCATCGTGGCAGCAAAGGTGCAGCACTAGAAGTCTTCAGAAAAATGCATGCTGAAGTAGCACTATCCAGCAATAAACTGTCCACAGAGACATTTTATTAAACCATACTGCCCAAGACCAAGTCCTGCTCCAAAAATTACTGTGGAAAATCAACCTACCAAACCTTGTTGTTCAACAGGTTTGAGCAAAAGCGAGCAAGGACACATACAGCTTTTCTGCTCCAGGGTGTAACAAGGTTATAGCAGAGAGTGTTTCTCATAATTCCATCCATAGTTCTCTTCTCACAAACGTACTAAGGCTTTATACATCACCTTGGTAACTGTACATCTTGGCGCAGGTATTTTAAAAACTATAAAGACAATGGAAGTATGTCCTGCCCCTACAAAACTCCTGCTGAGTTGAACAGGTCCAGGATTCCACCCAGGGAGCTGATTTTCCAACATTGAATTAAATCCAGATTTCCACTTACAGTTCTTTTTACAGATTTCAATGCTAGATTGTTGGAGCCTGGTATACATTACGATTTTTTTCCCTGAGAATTTACAGCTGCCATATCACTCCAAGGATGGAGAATGCAGTAGTCAGAAATAATCAGTTAGTATATCAAAAGAATAACAAAACTATATTTTGTTTTCCCATTCTGTAAAGTGCATTAGTTAGTAGTCTGAATGCTATGAGGGTGGTGGGTTTTTTTTTTTTGTTGTTTTTTTTGTTGTTGTTGTTTTTAAATTTGCATGTAACTGGGCAGTTTAAGCACAGGGGTTTTCACATACTTGTTCTTACTGGCAATGGTGTGTGAAGTAGCTGGTTTTTCTCTGCGTGACTTTTCTGATCTGTACAACTTGAGACATTCCTAGTTTTTAAAAAGATAAAGCTGGAAAAAAATAGCTATTTTTCAGATGTTTTCTGCCAGCGTTCCCTCTCTTGAATAAAACCTCTGGCATAGAACTAAATAGTGGCAAGTCTCAGTCCTCTTTTAAAAAACTTCTTGCTAAAATTAGCCTTATTTCGAGGGTGCGAATGAGAACAGGATGAAGGCTCCTATTCAGCAGAAGAAGTCATAAAAAATGCATCAGAGTATTGTTGGAAGGGAGTACACCAAAATCTCTTCCAAGCTGTATTTTTTTTATATAAAAAGACATATGTTAAGTAGCACTAAGAGTAGAAAATATGTTTCTGTAATTGTTGCTGGATGATACATTGTATAAGGCAGCTGCAAGTCTTTGCTTCTCTGAACAATCCCACACTCTCATTCACCCTAAGCTACTCTTTCCCTGTTAACGGAAGATACTGTTTCTTGATTAAGACTCTAATTCTGCAACACTCACTCAGACTCAAGGGGCTTTAGAGGTTTAAAGTTTGTTAGCATTTTCCAGGGGGTGTGCAGCACTTTACAAGATTGAATACTGAATAAGAGGCACTTTTTCTTCTCTTGAATAAGTTTGTGATTCATATGTCTACTCCATGAATGAACATTTCTGAGTTGGTAGCTTCAGTATTATGACATGTACAATATTTGACAACTGTACCTTTTTACTAGGTTTTACCTAATACCTCTTACAGCGAATGTTTACATTACACAACCTCATTCTTCAGTCTGCAGAACAACAATGAATTTCTCTTTGTACCTTATAACATGGGAGATGGCGGGGGTTGGGGGGGAGCGCGGGCAGCAGTCATAACTCTTTTGCTTCTGTTGTCACTCCAACACTCTTTCCTTTCCAAAAAAAAAGAAAGAAGAGAACAAAGGAGAAATGGAATTTATTTTCATTAATTTTTAACTTGCAGCAAATCATTTCATACCACACTTCACACCAGCTCACTTTAGGCTGAGGACTCAAGGGGGCGAGTTGGAAAGCTCCACAAGTAGTCAACGCAGGCTGGAGGATCCATTCAGTGCATCTAAATTACCCCGCTGCTCTGACCGATGCCCTGGAGGAGCCAAGAGAGGAAGACTAGCTAAGTTAGAAACCTGTAGTTCTACAGTGTGAATGTCCCATGTACTGTCCCCTGTAGCTTAAAAGAGGAATAACATCCATCCACCTCTCATGACATTGCTAAATCACACTCCCATGAAAGTATTCTGATAACAAGCTAGGCAAGACTCGGCATCAAATTCAGTGGGAAGCTACTCTTGCAAACTGGAGTGACAGTGACAGTCTGAGCCACTTTTGGATGACCTTCACCACTTTCAGATTTCTCCGAGAGGAGCTGGCTCCCACATTGCGCTGCCAGATCCACCCCCACCCCCATATGTGAGCACCAGTCCCTGCGGACAAGAAGACTGACACAGCTTGTAGAGGCTAACTATTAAAGTGCAGTAACACTTCTGGCTTCTATAATGGGCATGGGAAAGTCCACACTGAATAGGCTGATGTGTTGGAAGTGTGCCTAGCAATACAGAAAGTCCTAAATTTTTGTTAGCTTTTTTATTCTATTCTATTTTTTAGCATTCTTGATTTTTTGGCAAATTTCTATGTACTCTGCTGGTAGATTTTTCCCACAAAACTGGACAGTTATAAAAAGTGTAATGGGCAGGAACTTTACCTGCTCTGATTTTCAAAGGCAGTCGGTCTTCCTCACTAACATCTCAACGCACTGAATGTGGTAACGGGGTTTATGGAGGGAGAGAAGGTGTAAGAGAGAGAGAAGAAAGGGTAGAGCTCTGAAAGATAATTTGGTTCCCAGAAGTTTTGGCCACTGGGTAGAGGATGCAAGAGCCTCACCTGAAAAACAAGCTGCAATGCAAGCACAACTTCTGCTAGAGACCAGAGAATCTGCACACAAGAGATGATACCAGTGTTTTTGAAGCAGGAAAAGCCACACTCCGTACTCACTTCTTACAGAAATACAAGTATAATTAATCATCTACTGTGAACTTAAAGGCTTACTGCAAATTTACACACAGAGAGTTGGCTCCTGTCCAGGTATCATAAGACAAGAAAGCGCTGATCTAGTGGGGTGGGTAAACAGCTGGCACTTGGCAAGGAAACTTTGCCAAATTCTTCGATGCAAATCTTCTTGGTGCTGACATAATGCCTCCTTTCCACTGACAGTGAATGGTCAAATTCAAATTTATGCTTTTCAGTGTTTGAAGTTATAGACAGTTTTGTATGGGACAGATTGTTAAGAATCACTTAGAGTAAGTGTTTGGAATTTACCTGTTCAGTACACTACTGAACCTGAGAGAGTTAAAAATATAGCTTGATGCTATTTGGCAAGAAGTTACTAGAAGAAATATAGCTACAAAAACGTCTTCTCTACCACCGAACCTCCTGAACATGGAGGAGGTGGAACGACAGCAGCATTCCCAGCGGATTTCCCAGTTTATGGCATTTTAATACATGGCTATCAATGTTACTCTCCTGCAAAATGGCACATTTGTGTCAATTTCTATAAATGTTAACAAACTTTTATAGCATCTGACACACTACTGAGTGTCATAGAATCCTGAGGGCATTTGTCTGGGTACTCACCGTATTTCTGCATCTGAGTCCCATTGACATTCACATCTGTCCCATTGATATTCCCTCTGTCCCCTGGCACAGTCAGATGCCATCTTCTTTTCATTTTTTCCATTTGCTTCCGCTTCTCACCACCGTCTCACATATTGTGGGTGTGGGCTCTTTTTCTTATTATCCATTTCTGAGAGCAGTAGTCCCCGTGGGACCAGTGACTTTTCAGATTCTCCAGTACCTGAGGTTCACCTTTTCCTAGTGCTAAAATCCTGGAGGATTCAGGATTTACAGTACAATGATTTAGTGGTACTTAACAGTTAAAGTAGATAAATACAACCTTAAGGATTCCAAAGCTAACCAGTCCTCACTTCAGGTAGCATCAGGGATCTGTAGATAAAGATCACATCACTGTCTGTATTTCCTACTTTTCCTTCCTCACCACAGCTGAGCACTCTTTCACCTCCAATAATAACATTCCTCGGAGCAATCCACAGTTTCTCTTCCTGAATGCAGTTACTTTTTAAAACCCAACAATATACTTTCTTTCTCTCTCTACTGCAGATACTTCCCCTTCCACTTGGGTGGTGCCAGAGTTAAAACTTAATGGCTCCACTATGAAATCCTGCTTCTTTTTCACTTGCCACTTGTAATGTTTTCCTACCAAATTTCTGAAGTTCTGTCATATCGAAGGTTCAGTATTAACAGTCTGAACTCTTCTTCCGTAATTTTAGCACAGACTCACAATTTCTCCCTCTAAGCAATCTTGTCTGAATCTTAATTCTTGTCTGAATCTAGGCTTCAATTATCCCCTCGTCTTAAGGTCTTCCTGCTTGAATAAAAGACATAAAGATTCAACTGCCCTCCATTTTTCATACTTTCATGAACTATGGAAGTTTATAATATATGAAAAATTTTCTGCAAATCTGAAATTGCATGTAAAATTCTTAAATCAACTTCCTGAAACTGTCATTCAGACACACAAAAAAAAAGTCAATGCAATCCTGGTTTGAATTCCATGTAAAAATACATGAAAGATTAGTGTCCTGTACAAGGCCCTGGTGACCTCCTATATGAAATGGTCTACAATTTTGTTCATCCTTATTCAAGAAATAGGAAGTAACCTTGAATGAATGTAAGAAAAGGCTACCAGCTTGATCAGGGCTATAAAGAACTTAGCACTCAAGAGAAGACAGAAAACTCTGCTTATTGAGCCAGGCAAAATGGATGTGCAGACAGGATATGACTATTTCCTGCAAACATATCTGAGGAGGAAAGTGAGGGAGAAAGTTATTCAAACTAGAGGATAGCATTGGTAGTTAAAAAAAAAAAAAAAAAAGGCATAAGTTGTCTGTGGATTCATCCAAGGTTGAAACAGGAATATCTCCAAACATCAGAGCAGTGAGGTTCTGAAATACTCTTCCAGAGGGATAACTCAAAGCTTTTGTGCTCCGGTGACCAAAAAAGCTGCTTATATGACTCTGGTTGCGGGCAGTTGTTGTGTCACATCCTGTAGCCTGAAGTATCTATATTGAATGCAGTTTCTCAGTTTTATGAAAATTGCATAAATTCATGATTTCTTAGGAAAAGAAAAAGTCAGAAGTTACAGGGAGAGGGTTGTACCTTTTCTGACCTGTACATCTGCAGACATTTACCAGTGGTATCGCAATAGTTGTCTGACTACAAACTACACTTTAGCTGCTGCCATTAGCTTTTACTCTAGAAATCTGTTTTTTTTAAGTGAACTGGATACCGCAAAGCTTGGGACTGGAAGGCCTTCAACACTGGGATTAACAGGTCATGCTCTATATTAGTTCTGACAGTAAGCGGTGATGAATCCAATTACACTGCAAAGAATTGCTCTTAGACCAGTACAGCCAGTGTCCAACAGTCACTTGCAAGGGTGATAAGTTCTATGTCTTAAATAGCATTTAGAGCTGAGCTGCTAATCCAAATAGTGTTGTTATAACTAGTTTAGTTCTCTTTTGTGCTGGATGTCTTGCTTCTTCGGGTAGCACTGACACAATCCCTTTTTCTTGCACTATTTCTATTGGGAAATAAATCCAATCCATGTGTGCTCATTCTTATAAAAAGCATACATAAAAAATAAAAATACGAATTGTCTCTAAATCCTTGTGCTCAGGCCTAATGTTTCCCAGGCAATGTTACAAACATAGACAGTGCTCTCCAAAATTACTTTAGTAATTAAAAATATATCCACCCTTTCAGAAAGACAAAGGACTGAAGAGGACCTTCTGGATCATCATGTTTAGTCCCCAGCTATTGTGAACTACTCCATTATACAATTTTCTTCATAAATTCAGCTAGCTCCATTTTAGGACCAGTTACTTATTTCCCCCCTCCACCTCACTCCTACAAAGAATTAGATACTGACTCATATGTCCCAGCCAAAATGTATTCGTGGCCTTCTTGTGCCAACATGTTCTTCTGCCAATCTAAACAGTTCCTCTCTCTCCCCGAAACTTACTCTTTGAAATATATGCTGCAATCATATCTCCCATCAGCCTTCCATTTGCCAGGATAAAAACTCTCTTTTGGGAGTATTTACGCTGCAGATTGCAGTACAGTATATATACATCACAAGGCAGCACCTGATGAGGGCAATCTTCCTGTGGCAGCTGGCAGCTCTCAGCGGTTTCTGAGCAGATTTCTCTTTGCAGTTTACATATATTTACTATGCTTGCTACATTGTGTCTTGTCCATCTGCATTTCAACAAATGTAAAGATCAGACACAGAATAAGAAATTATAATGCAAACTTAGATATACACAAATATATAATGCAAATATAGATATATATTTGTGTTTCTGTGCAAGTATAGTCCACTAATCAATTAAGGGGGCTAAAACAGTGATTTGATTACCATGTGCAAGAAGATTCATATAACATATTGCAACTAATTTAGGTACTAAACCAAGCAAACTTAATTTGTAAGATTAGAAAGTCAGTGTTGAGAAAGTTAACAATCTCAGCTTTTGTGACTGCAATGCTGAGGAGGCTTTTCCGTATTTGCATTTAAAGCCAAGATTCAGTGCTTTCTCCCCTGCGTAAGTGGCTACAGTCATGAAGCAGCTCTGAGGGACACATTCTTCCCCTGAGTTCTACAGAGGTCCTTACAAACGTGAAAACGCATCAGTAAAGAATGTGCATCTGTTCGTACTGCTGTAGATAGGAAATGTTCCAAATTAAGCCTTTCCCTCTGTTATTCGAATCACTGGACACATTACCTTTAACATTAGTAAAACATAAGTGGCAGAACAAATCTTGTAACACTACCAGAATCACGTCCTCTACCTTTTTCAGTGCTTGCAACTCTGAACTCAAATGAGCTTCTTCCACCCCCAATCACCGTTTGCATCCAACAAAACATTTTACTCGAGTAAGCTTATTTGGTTAAAACAAGCACTCCAACTTCTCCCTAGAGTCTCAGGTCTTGTATTTGTTTCAGAGGCCAGTAGAAACTTAGGCTTTCATGGGAGTTACCAGATTTAAGCCTCAGAGAAGATGCAGCTCCTCCAGTTTCCCAGTGTTCTCTCATATTGATTAATGAATTTAATAAGTATTGATTAAAGACAGATTTCCCTCAGCATAAAAAATGGCATTAGCTCCCCTCATCCTGAAGGATAATAGTTATACATGTGGGTGGTTAAAGGGGATAAAGTGCAAGTATTGATGCCATGAGAAAAATTAATTCTTCCATTGCTTGTTGCTCAGTTAAGCTCACCACATTTTAGTTATCAAAAGAAGAAAAGAATAATAGTGCATGAATCATACTTGTTATTCAAGATAATGAATAGCAGCATGAAGAAAGGTGGTGCATACAAATCCATCATACGAATAATACCCTAGATTTACTACCAGCCTTCCTCTGATGGGTTCAAAGAATTTTGCAGGATACATTTTCAATGATCATGTCATCTCTTACTGACGAATAGTAACCACAGGAGTGGAACAATTCGACCATTTTGTTGGTGCCTGCTAATACATTGTTCAGAAGAGGAAGTGAACAAAAAAGGCAAAAGCAAAACCCAGTGGTAGTTGTAGGAAGTTATCTAGGTGATATTTTTCTTTGAAGAAACAACATCAAAAGAGCAACTGTTTCAAAATATGAAGAGAAATTATGTGCAATATCAAAACCACGTTGCATTCTTCCTTACCTCTTAAAAATTTAGCCTTGTCTCATTAAAAAGTAGCTGCAAACATGTTCTTTTCAGCAGCTTCAGAGTACACGTATACCTATATATAAAGCATACACATGCAAACACAGATGAGTAAAGACATACACAATGTACCTAGTCATAGAATCTGTGGCATCTCTGTAGTCAATTACAAGCCCCAGTTGTAAACATTATTTTCCTCAGGGAATATTTCAGTAATTAATGAATGCTGTTGTTGTGCGGAGATGGAGCAGAGTGTGCTGACATTATGGTTTCCCCAGTGGTATAACCGGGACTAAATGATTCAACTTCCTTCCCACCACGCTAGGCAGAGCTGAACTTAAAAATGTGTCAGTATATATTTATACTCCCTCTTTTCCAAGGGCAGAAGGGCTGTTTAAGTCTTCCACATCTGGCTGCTCTCTCCCACCCTTTTCCTGTGGGAAGTTCTTCTCTCACATCTTCGGCCACAGAGAAGGGGAAGAATAGCTGTGTGGGGGACTACACAGCAACCCAAAGGTCAGTGGAATCTTCCTGGGAAAGCTGATTAAAAGTATCGCTTTACTCTGAAAAGTGATTTTGTAAAAATTTTGGTTGGTTGGTTCTCTGAGCGACAGAGACATGCTGAAACACAGGAGCTGATTTAGGAAAGCTGGAAGTTCTGGTAGGTAGGAGCTCTAGGATACAGTGTAAAACCGCAGAACTAAGACTAGTATGTCTGGTGGAAGTCAAAGCAATAGATTATTAATTAGTTAAGACCAATGCCATTGATGTAGAATTGCCTTTGGCATTAAAATTAACTATCTGGCTGAAACACACGGGATAGCTCATGTTTCTCACAATGTGTCTACACTGCACAACTGGCATATAGTGAAGAAGAGCCTGACCAAACTCTAAGAGATCCAAGTTTGCACGTCAGGAAAAATCTAACAGCAGTGACACAAAGCTCTCCATGAACAGTTATCAGAACCCAGAATCAAAGACTTGCTTGTTAAAAGAAAACCTGAGTATCTTTACATAGAGGTCCATTCTCAACTGTGAACTCTTTTTCAGGAATCCCAGAAGCTCAGTGAGATAGCATCTGTATCTGGTTATCTGAGCTTCATAAATCACAGGCAAGATACTTTCTCCCCCTCTAAACTGAAAGTTTGGACTCTTCAAGACAGCTAGGTGTCTGAGGACATTAGGTCAAACAGTCCATGGGCTCTGCTGATGCTGGGAAAGAGGAAAAGTTTATGGTTCAGAAGCTATTCTGAGTTTGCAGAACTGCTAACGATAACGGTACCCCACAGCATTACTTTTGCAGTACTGTATTTAGAAAGAAGTTCCAGTTTAAGCCTTAGCAGTTCACCTCTGCTGGAACACATTGTTGTTCTTTTTGCTGTCCCCCGTACCAGCTGAACCTCCACTGGCAGATGCTGGTTTTGTGCAGAACTCCATCGAGTAGTGCATATAATGCATATATGTATAAATATTACCTACAATTTCTGAACTCAACAAGCCCCTCTACACAGATCAGACTGCAAAACCTGAACCTATTTCATGTTTTAGGAAGACTCAAAAAACAAAATCACAACCCCATCCTAATCAAAGAAATTACCTCCTCCACCTCTTTCAGACAAATTAAGGTGTCAGTTTGACGTACTGCTCATGTGGAAAAGTAGAAGAGATGAAAAGAAGCCAACCCTCACAATCCCATAAGGCACATTTCATTCTTTAAATGTGCCAAAACTCATGTTGTCTGGTTCAGCTTCAGCAAGTCACCTAATATATCTTACTGAGGCAGCTCATGTGATTCATTATGGCTAATCAAACCTTAAGTACTTAGGCAAATTCTGACTGCAGAAGAGAATATGTTGAGGCTGTGAACAGCGCCTGCGCACAGGAGACTGAAAAGCGGTGGTTAATATGTAAGCAACCTGCCGATAACTGTAACAAAAAGCATGTTTTCTTTGCTGGTGGGGCTGGGCACGTTTCTTGGCATGTGCACCTTCCACTTTTAGAAGTCTCATTGACACGGCCTCGGTTGCTCAACAGCTGAGACTTGCCATAGGTTGCTAGAGGTACTTGTTGGTTACCTCAGCGTTGCTCCCTGGAAAACAGAAGGTGATTGCAGCTCTCCTGCCACTCCCCCTCACACTCCCCTCGGTACACCCCCTTCGGGTCTCGAATGGCAGCCCTGCTTTACGTAGCTGAAGATCAAGGCCTGCCAAAACTTTTTTCCTACTGTTATGGAAAAGCAATAATTCATTTCTGACTCTACATAGCAAAGATCTCTAAAGAAAATAAACCTCCAAACTGTTGCAAAGACTTAAAATTGTCATCCAGTCTTCATGTAAATATACTTTTAAAACTTCATACCTTTTTTTTCTGCAACTGTGTAATGAATTATTTACAGAGATACACCACTTTTGTGTGATTTATTTAGATGTTCTTTTGTTGTTGTTCAATCTAATAAAACACAGTGCTTTTTATTTATTAACACAGATTAAAAATACTTCTTGGCTTTTTATTTTTTTTTTCCTTTGCGAACTTTTTTCATTCTGTGTTTGTATTTGAAGAGTTTAAAGGACAATCTGTCCTGCATAATAAAAGCTCTTATTTATCTAGTGGCTGGCTAAATGTATTCCAGGCAGGCAAAACGTGAAGCTTCTGTTCTGCCAAGTAATTCTGTCATGACCTGCTGGGTATTAACCTGTTTGCAAGGAAGAGTGCCTTCATTTTTATGGCATTTGTATTCCTCACAGAATCACTCACTATGAATAACATTGCTAGGGATTAGGTGAAGAAGGGGGAGGAGGCTACAGACCAGCCTCTTCGCCCCAAATCACCAGCCAGCACAGCTCACAAGGACATTAAAAGCTCTACCAAGTACCTTCCCTCAGAAAAAAATTCCCTGAAAACATTATTAATAGAATTAGTGTACCTATCCCCATAGCTAAGTACTCATAAACGAACTTTATTTTATAAGGTGTGATACCTTTGGTGGGAATATTGGGTTGCTTAGAGAAATGTATTCTTTTCCTGTCTCTTCCCTCTTTGCCAACCTGCCTCTCTGCTTTTTTGAGCCTTTTTGCATAATGCATCAATGACCTATGAGGCGGGGATGGTATCCTATATTCTGTTATACACATTAGTTACAATTAGTATCACGAACCGTATCTAAAAGCACGTCAGACTCCAAAATCAGGAGAGTTGTTTAAAAGTCATCAGGTTTTTATGTTGTTTATCTTCAGAGCCTTCTTTTCTGAGCCTCACTTGGAACAAGATGTGTGTTTTCCAGGTTTTTCTTTACAAAGACATTTTCTCCCACACACTCAAGATGTGGAAGAAAGCATTTTAAGACTCATAATGAGATTGTAGCGGTTAGCAGTACTGGTGCCTGTTTGGATGGCACAGCTCTGAAAATCTCACATATACAGAGCAATCTGAAATTCAGAGCAAAAGAGGGGGATATCTTTATATGCATCACCTCCACTATATGATGAATTTCTTCTCCAGGTATATGTGCCATCACACACACACACAGATAACCACCCTATTCATTCTCACTGACTGGCCATTATTTTTTCGTACTTTTATCTAGTTATTTGATTTCATGAAAACCATTTAATAGCAGCAGACTGGCCCACAGAGACTGAAAACTGTGAAAATAAGGCTACTTTAATTAAATATTTAAATGGAAAATTGTGTGTTTAGACTTCAAGAATATAAGTTTACATGTGTTCATTAAGTATATTAACACTTATCTCTTCAACGTTTCCTTCTGTCAATGCATCCCACAAGACAATCAATACTCGGAACAGAGACAAAAAAACCAACCTAGTGAAAAACAGAATGGTGAAAGGAATACATTAACGGGGAAAAGACTATAATTTACAGAATGAGAACCCAGTCCTACATTTCTATTGCATCACTCAAGTAGAAGATTGAAGAGTGGGGGTTTTCCCCGCTTTTTTTAGAGGATGAGCCATTTTTACCTTTGTTTTGTACACATGATAAAAATCTCATTGCTTTTATCAGCTAAAGACGGAATGGAGAATGGTCATTTTGTATTTGTGCAGTAATAGCACACACAGTACAGCAATAACAAGATGGGTAACTGCTAATTTCACAAAAGTAATTTTGTATCACAAATTTGGTGAGACTAATTTATTCTGTTGGGCTTTAGCATCTAACTTCTGACATGTAATGCAGTATAATCACACAGTGATTAATCACACTTAGTACAACTTCCATATTTAGAAATCCAGTTAATCTGAAAGTACCCTTCAATGGTATTCAGAAGATTTTATGCATCACACACATCATTTATTGATATGGATTAGAATATTTAGTCAAAACTGTTGTCCTGCACACATGGCAAGGGCAACAGCAAATAATTTTCTGATTGCCAATGTTTTGGTTGGATAGGTTTCCCATTAGTAACATAATTTCTCTGATTAATCTTCGCTGTACTGCTTAAGTTAATGATGTATCTATTTTTTAGTAGGCTGATGACACTCCCTACTATACCTGAAATGTCCAGAAAAGGGAAGATGAGAAATTCTACTGCGAATGTAGAAGTAAAAGTAGTCCAACCACATGGGAATAAAACACGAGTGTTTAAGAGGATGGTCCATGATTTATTCTTCTGCAGATAAACAGAAAATTGTTCATTCCTCTGAGCTACTTCCATAGTGCTAAGTCACTAAACAGTCACTCCACAAATACGTTTCTGCTCTTTTTATTTTGTCAGGTTGACCCCCTGCACGGTCATGTGAAGTAAGAGACTCCCAGTGTAAGTGCTGAATCAGAAATACAGATTCTTGTCTTCTTTCAGATTTGCAGTTCTGAAAGAGTTTCTCTGTGGAAGGAGAAAGACAAAACCTAGACAGGTTAAAGATGGAATTTGATCTACTTGTGAAAGGAGCTTTACAATGTCCTAGTCTCAACAAGGACAATAAATGTACTTTTGGGTATTTCCATACAGCAGTCCAGGCAGTATCTAATAGCATAGTGATGGCAACAGGGATCTCATTCACCTGGACTCATTCTTGTCTGTTTACCTGTAGTCATGGACTGAGCATGAAGCTTCTTGCTGACTCTAAACACGCCCAGGAAGCTTTGGTAAATAAACAAAAAATTCTTGGGCATGTTTGTAGTCATCACTGAGCTCCATGACTCTACTAGTTTCTGATCTAGCCGGTTTAGAGTTGGATTGGGAGTGTGTTTGTGAGGCTGGAATAACTGCCATTTGCTTTTGAATCAGCAATAAATTGAAGGCTGACAATCTGAGTTTGAGCCCCTCAAAGTGGGAACCATTCCAAAAACAGGCACTTCACCTTGGCTGCACAGTTAAAGGACTTTCCACTGAAGCAAAGGAAAGCCGCGGCTGCGCAGGACTACCAGACCTCCCAGAAACACGCCTGCTGAGCTCTGTGACACTGCTGCTTTTTAAAAAAGACGTTACGGATCTGTCAACATTTCAAAGCCAGTGACAGAGAGAGCAGGGTGAAGCCATTCAGTTGTTAACAGAGCAACAGAGTGTAATTAGGGCTGAGATAATATCTGCCCATTTCTCCTGTTCTAGGTGGCGGCATTTCAAAACCTCATTTATACTGGATGTAAATATCTACATTCAAACTTTACAGGCAGTATTGATGGAGGAAGACACACACATACACATGACCACTTCAGGTGGCATTTCACAGACGAAAAAAAAGTCCTTTGGTCTAATAGCTGAAATGTACACCATTAAATATTAATTACTTAACTGTAAGGAATATTGGTCTTCATCATGGAAAGAACAATATTTAAGACAGACAACTCCTTGCCTGAAGAGCAAATGGTATTCAGACCCAAAAAATGAAACAGAAGGGAATATATTCAATCCACAAGTATTCTACAAAAAAAAAAAAAAGAGATCTAGGGGTGTTGAGGGTGAACCAAGTCTTCATGGGCTTTGCCTGGATCTTGCACAGAACGTGGCATTAGCCTCTTCAGGAAAGCCTATGGATATGGAGCAGGTAGAAGCAGTGTAGGGCTGGTATAAAATCCTTATGGAAATACGTTAGCTTTATTTTTGGTGAAATGCAAGCTAAGTAACTAGCTTGAACTGAGGACAGTTGGAGCTGATGCGTGAACGCTAATCTTTTTCAAAATTACCTTAAGCAAATTTGAAGGCCAGTTGACAGCAATTTATCTAACAGTTTACCCCAGCAGTGAAATGTTGGTTACACTTCATCTACTGATAGCACAAGGTTTGGGTACTATAATACAAAATTTGTTGGAAAGTTGTGATCTAAGCAAAAAAGTTCACAGAATCACAGAATGGTTCGGGTTGGAAGGGACCTTAAACATCATCTAGTTCCACCCCCCTGCCCTGGGCAGGGACACCTCCCACCAGACCAGGCTGCTCCAAGCCCCGTCCAACCTGGCCTTGAACCCCTCCAGGGATGGGGCAGCCACAGCTTCTCTGGGCAACCTGGGCCAGGGGCTCACCACCCTCACAGTAAAGAATTTTTTCGTGATATCCAATCTAAATCTCCCCTCTTTCAGTTTGAGGCCATTACCCTGTGTCCTATCACTACACTCCCTGATCAGGAGTCCCTCCCCATCCTTCCTGTGGGCTCCCTTCAGGTACTGGAAGGCCGCCATAAGGTCTCCCTGGAGCCTTCTCTTCTCCAGGCTGATTAAAGTTAGATTTAAAGATTTCACATAAAAATCCAAAGACTTATTTTTGCAAGTCAGATGTGTTGTTAGTTCTGGTGTCCACAGCACAACTTCTGTTTTCTTAAAAACCACAATAAGGATATGTGTTTGTGTTTATATATATATATAATGCATGTATGCACGTATATGTGCACGCATATGCCGTATACATGTATATGTATATATAAAGTATGTCCGCACGTATATATGTGCACACACACCATATTCAGTGACAGAATGTCACAGAAGAGAGATAAGCAGATCCACAGCCAAAATTTTTAAGGGTATTCCCCATGATCTGACGTCTTCAAATTATAGTGTTGAAAGGATGCAAGTAGAATATATGCAGGGGAAAAGAGATTATGATTGTAAGATTTATTCTGGCTATTCTTAATGTCAGTTATTCTTAGCATTAGTTATTCTTAGCCTAAGACTATTCTTAGCCCTAAAATGAGGGTTTTTTTTAAGATATCTGCCCCAGGGGAACGATTTGAATTAATTTAGGCTGCAGGAGAGGGAGGCACAAAACCTCTCCAACCTGTGGGCAAGGCAGAACTGCCAAGTCCCAGCCACCTCGAACTATGACAAGGCTGGCAGGGAGAGGCAATTTATGGAGCTGGGTGCCTGAGGCTGAGGGGAGGAGAGGAGGGGAGGGCGGGAAGGGGGTTAGCCGGCCCCTCTCTCCTCTGGGGGTAAGGCCGGCCATGGGGGCTTCCTGAGAGGAGGAGCGCCTCGCCTGAGAGAAACCCGCCGCCGCCACCGCACCTACCCGCCGCCACCTCAGCGAGCCGTGTCCGGGATCCGTAAGTCTGTGAGGCGGGGTGGGGGGTGGTCCTTCTACCGTCTTTCGGGACAGGGTGGGCGAGGGGTTGTGGGGAAGCGGCTCTACTGGGGCTTCCCGCCTGCCTGGGACGCGGGGGCGAGGGGTTCCCCCTCGCCCCCGCGTCCCAGCCAGGCGGGAGGCCCCGGTGCGCTGTTGGAGGGGCTGGGACCCCCCGTGAGGGAAATGGCGGCTGCTGCCCCCGTCGCCGTCCCCGCCGGCTGCCTTGAGGGTTTTGAAGTGAAGCTGCTCTCCCTGGGTTCCCGCCAAGCTCCCTCAAGCACCGACTTTCCCCGAAGGTGCCACCCGTGAGGGGTTTTGACTGGATTTTAAAGCGTGCAGTGGCCTTTTGAGAAGCTGAGGGAATCGCCTTTCAGCGATCCTTAGCTGTGGTAAAGCAAGTTTAGGAAGCATAAGGTTCTCCTTCCCTTCTGCCGACTTTGCATGTTTAAATATAGAAATGTGTTGGATGTATATGTCATCCAGCGTGTAACGCTACTGGCAGCTGGGGAAAGCTAGCCCAATAAAATAATACTTAAAATGTATATGTATCTGAAGCGGGAGAACAACATCCTTCATTTTAAAATATTGTTTATCACCATGATACCGTTGGGATGACAGAGTGCTGTGGGTTCTGCTGCAAGTCTGGGTGAACTCCACTAAAACAGCTGAAATAAACTAGTGGGTTTTTTTGGGGGGTGTGTGTAATATCACACCCCTTGGTTCTGACAGTGAGTGTACTTTCTGCAGATTGTTATGCTGGTGTTTAACACATCATTCTAGCCAAAGGAATTTACCTGTGAAAGGGGTAGAAGTTTCCTCAAGTTTGGCCCCAGTTGTAAAAGGAACTCCTTCAAGCCCGCCCTCTGCTTCAAGCATTTTAATACCTAATGCGTATTTGTTTTAAAAGCTTTCAACCGCATTTCTCATTGTATTCTTTCTAATTGAAACCAAAACAAACACATTGGGAGGCATTCAGATGTTTCAGAGATGGGGAGTGTAAGGCAAGGGATCATGGCATATGGAACTCATGTATATATTGAAACAAGCCGATGGTGGTTTGTTTATGTTAGAAAGACAAAATAAATTCTATTAAAAGTTCACGTAGACACTATGCAGATTCAGTACACAGTGGATCTTGGATTAGAATTTGGATTACACGGTGTAGAAAATGTTTTGAGTTCTGGTCTGTGTTACCTAATGGCATTAAAACATTGACAGTAAAAATAGGCATCAGGTCTATACAAAACCCAAACTTGTTTTCACTGACATCTGTAAAGTGCTATATAGTCGGTCAGAAAAAGACATGGTGCCAGCCCAACTCCTGTAAGCAGATGTCGGTTGCTGCAGTTGGTTACATTTGGCACTACCCCTGCCCATGCAATTCTTCTAAACCCTGATGGGCTCTGATGCAAATTGGGACAGGAATAAAACAACCCCACAGAGACATAAGTAGCCGTAATCATACCTTTTGAAAGGTGCAGTGAATTTTTGCATGAATAATGTACACTTTTAGTCTTTTGCCACATGTTGTGATGAAGATTATCCATGCGTGGAGTAATCTTCTGTCTAACTGCTCTTACTAAAATACAACTTTTGATTCTTCAGACTTGGATGAAGGCTGGCATTTCATGAAGTTTTAATGCAACAAAGTTTTGATGCCAACGCTCACCATGTGGGCTAGTGTGTACATGCATAAATGGTCTGACCAATATTCTTGACCTTAGTAAAAATGTACTTGACAATATGAACGAATATGTAGCTACTTCTAGCTTTGTACACACTTGTGGATTAAACCAAAATCAGTTGCCATTTTCTTAATAAATTCATGTATTAAGCATATTTTCAACCTGTCTGTATATAATTCTAACTTTTTTTAAGCTTAAGGTTATAGTTAACAAGGTACTTAAAGATGACAATGAATTTGGAGTCAATGTCATAAGTTATTGATACCATTTATTAGCTGCTTTATGGGGATGTTTGCTATAAGAATATATTGGCATAATAAGTGGCAGTGAGTACAAAAAGGCAGGTAAGATAAAAGGAGAATAATAATTTAAACATTTTTAAAACGTACTTTTTCACTTTATAAGTGTTTTGGTAACAATGCATTTTGAAGGGGGAGGCTTCTGTTCGTAAATTAGTGGTTGCAGATGGCTGTTACAATGACTAAAACCAGACAGAACTCCTGGGTAAGTATGTTGAATACAAAGATCCAGCAGCTTAGAATTCCTCTAGGTGGAGATAATTGCAAAAAACCCATGTATCTTAAGTGAAAAGATGTGAAACTTAATTTTACAAGTGTGGGGAAATCAAGCAGAGATTAACTCTGCAACTGTGGGGAATACCCACACATCAGCTTAAGTCAATGTGTTCTTTTGTTTGCTTGAAAATGCACATAGCTTCTATCTTTCAGCTTGCATGCAGTGCAGAGTAACTGGGAAAAGGTGTGACATGCATTCATTGCAAAATGAAATGTACTGAAAGGTGCTGTGAAGATTTAGTTCCTCCTTTTGTGCCTTGGCAGATTTTTGTTCATTTTGCAGTGGACTTATTTTTAAGACAGAGGCGAACAAAGGGGAAAGACTGCAGATGATCAAAAAGAGCTGAAGCTAAATCTCATTCCCTAAGTTGTCACAGAGGTTGTAAGATGATAACATTTTCTCAGCTTTACTCATGTAGCTTTTGATCATCTTTGCCCATCTTGGTTCTGTAGATATTTTGACATCTGTCTATGATGATACAGGTATCATATATCAAAAAAAAAAAACCCAAAAAAAACCCCGACAAAACATGGCATGTTTTCCTGGTTTGCTTGCTGTCTTGTTTTTAACCAGAATTCTCCCCAGCTCATTGGATGAGATACTTCATGGTAGAACCCTTTAGGGAATCTTTCATTTACATGGGCAATATTAGGTAGGGCATTAGCTTAAAATATAGCATGCATTGTAGGCTACCACTCCTGTCTTTGACTTATTGTTCTTTTTTGATTCTGGAATGAGCAACTTTCTGCCATTTCTTTTCCCTTTTTCCCTCACGTACTTCCCAGGCAGGTTGGGATCTATTAATGCCATGTAGCCAAAGATACAGAAAACAGTTAGCAATGACATTTGTATGCATTTTTGTGACTTTAAAGCAGAACTTCATGTATTCACATTAGCTTTTTACATAGTAAGACACTGAAAATTATTTTATATGCTGCTGAAATTATTAAAAAGTATATAAAATACTTGGAGTCGTGTTTCTGTGTCTTAAAAGTTTTCATGTATCTGCAAGTGCTCACCTTTATGACACCTTTGCTGGTTATCACATTGCCTTCAGTCCCTCAGTGTCACAATACAATTCCGATCCTCAGTCTTGTCGATTCTTCAACCTGTGCATTGTCCAGTTGGGGTAAAAATCATCCTCATTCCACTGGTTTAGCAGCTAAACAGTTTAGTAAGGGTAAGTCAAGTGATGGGGCTGTTGGAAGCAAACGGTTGAGCTTTCAGAAAATGATGAACATGTTCTCCTCTGCTGGGAAAAGCATTCGTGTAAGTGATTTGCCACTACAACTCCAGAGAGAGTTATAAAGGTTACTAGTAAAAGTGGCTTCTGGGATTCCTAAGTTTAGTCAATGCTGACAGTCATCCAAGATCCACAATATTATCTTGCCTGATCTCAAAATTGTAATTCATCTGAGTGGACATACTCCAAGGGGAAGATCATTATGAAATGCACTGAACGTTTTTGTTGTCTTCACTAGTTCCTGCATAGGATTACATACGTATGGAATGAGAGATTTCTGAATGTACATAGGATACTGGTGGGGAAATGTATTGCACGTGCTTGACCACAGAACAAGCAGTTAGCTCAGGACATCTTGCTCTACACAGCTGGAGAAGAAATGCACCATTACCTTGAATAAAGCATTCTGCTAGTGAGATGATTGTTGCAGCTCTCTTAATGTTGAGATAGGATCTACAGAAACTTTGCACATGGATATCCTTTCCATCAGTCTCACTTGACCGTGAGTAGAAATGAGGGTGGGCAGGTTGTGACAGTCTAAAAAGTTGATAGTCTAATGGTGTTGGGTCTGTGCTTATTGAATGTAACTAGGGGAGACCTGCTGTTGTAATAGCACACATAAAAAATGTTCACATCTATGCTTTATTTACTATGGCCATTAAGATTCTGTCCTAGACTGCGTAGACTCCCATATATGTGTGATGGTTTTGTATATACATACATGCACACCCAATACATGTTACAAAGAACTAAGCGTCAAATTAGAGTAGAATATTAGTATGGTTAAACTTAATGACAGAGGCCCTCACAAATAAAGTATACATCTGTGCACATATCATAAAGTTAGTAGAATCCTGAAGTATGACCTAGCCTCTCAAAATGTAGCCCAGAGAGCACTGAATTCACATTTTGAATGGTATGGAATAGCAATGGGAAGGGCATCACAGCTCTTCTAACAGCTAGCTACTCGAGTTCGGGTTATGACTTCTTGAAACAGCATGATATTATCTAAAACTAGTTTACATAAGAATCCAGGCCAAAGGATGACTTCTCCAAAACTTATTTTGGAAGGGCAGAATCTCTTACTAGTGTCTGAATGGCTGCACGCATCTGACAAATAGAAGTAAACCAGCCACACAGGAAAAAAAGTTGAGGAAACAATCATATATAAACCATCACATTATTGTCATGGTTGCCCACAGACTCTTGTTCTTCTTCCATCTCACTTTTTCAATTACCTTTTCCTACCACACCCAGTAGTTAATGTAGGTGACCCGTAAAGGACTCCGTGCAGTTGCTAGAGAAAGGTGATGTTTGGTGGCCTCAGTTCCCTGTGACAACTCATCAGAAACGCAGCGGAGTGCACACAACAGCTGCTCTTTCTGATAAGTAATCAGAACGGGCAGAATCAGTGTTCATCATTCAGTGTTGCGCTGTAGTCCCCTGTATCACTAATGGCAAGGTGGTTTTGCCTCTTTGTGCTGACATCAGTTTTTAGAAACCTTGTATGGCTGCTCTCACTAAATTACCTCATTTCTGAAAATTATTTTGTCAGGTGTACTACCGGAAAGGGATGGTACTTGATTAGATTCATCCAATTGTACTGGTTTTTGGAGAGTAGCAGTTTATCTGCTGTAGAAAGGTGACAAAATGTAGAAAGATGTCAACTGACATCCAAATAAATACATTTTCTTCATCGATCTTCTGCAAGGAACTTAACTAGGAATCATTTGTCAGTTGAGACTGGACTGAAGGAAAAGACAAATACCAAAAGTAATTTTGCCAGACTTTACTAACATCTTCTGTGTTTAATATACAACTTCACTTCATCTGTGCTTTTTGCTTTCCAGAATAAAGTGATTTTTTTTTGAGAAATGTATGGAATAAATTTATTTTTGCTTTAAAGAACATTCTTCTTTATGTGACTCTTTTTGGGGGGAGGGAGTTGGGTCCAATGCAATCTAATCTTCATTTCCTTTATTGTGGAAACAGTGAACGATGTGGATGACGTCTTCTATAGCTGTGTGAATTCAGGTAGCTAACCCCTGGCCCTAACCCATTTTGTTTGAAGTTAGTTAGTTTTTTGTCTGGAGTTTGCACGCTGTTTGACAAGATGGCAAAAGCGATTGTGTTTATTTTATTTTGTTTGTGCAGTACCATGTGCATTGTGGTTATTGAATAAATAATAATTGAAATGGAATTTGGAAGGGATTATTTATTGTTCTCTTCTCAGTTTCCGTAGGTTGAGAAACATCTCCATATTAGTTAAGGAAAATGTAACATTTGGATATCATGAAGATAACTGATTACTCCCATGAGGACTGAAATTAATTCCTCTGAATTCACTGTTTATGAGTGATTTGGTGTAATATGGATTTTATTCTGCCCTGAATGTTTTTGGACTGTCACGCAGTTGAGAGAAAACAATGGGATGTGACTTGACATGAAATACTTTCAGCACTGTGGATTAGATGAAACAGCTTGCGGATATATAGAATTAGCATGAATGTGATTCTTTCAAGGTACGCTGCTTCAGCGTGCCTTTTAGAAGCAGCAGTTTAGATGACTAGGCAGTATTTTTGATCCTTGTAATGATAGTCTAACTTGTTTTAGGGTTTAAAGTTAACAGTAAGTATTTGTGTGCAGTCAGTAGCAAAATTTAATTGCTTTGTTCTGCTGTAGAGATTCTAAGAGAGGGAGAACTTTTAAGGGCGGTACTGAAGAAGTATGTATCATGAAACATCACTTTTGTTGTGTGGAAATTGAAGGCCAGCAAAAAATCCTACATGTTTTTGCAGTAATAGGTATGTTGTAATTTGCATGTTCTGTTTTTAGAAACTCTGGATGTGTTACACCTATGCACTGCTTACCGAACTGCAACCACCCTCTCTACAGAGGCTCAAGGAGGGGCCCTGGGAGGTGAGCAATAAGAAGGGTTCTGCAGGTGTAACGTGTCTTCTCCTGTGTAAAGAGGGAAGTCCCAAGCTGGGGGCTTCCTTCAGGCCTGTTTGTAGAAAGTGCCTCTTATATTTATGAATTCATTGTTCAAAAAATTATTTTTCAGTAAGGCACGGGTATGCACTAGGTAAAGTGCTATGCTGACAAACTAGTAAGAGAAGAATGGCAGTTATCTAGAACAAGATCAATAAAAAGTTCCAATATAAATTTCATTGATATGAATTACCAAGAAGTACACAGTGCTTGGTTTGAAATACTATAAAATTTGCAATTATAATATTCAGTATCAGATGGAAAGGTCCGGAGAAGTTGAAAATAGTACTTCTTAAAACACCATCTATGAGGAGACTTCACTATTGCATCTAATAAACCTGCTTTAGGTTTTCACTCTTTTAAGGTGACCTATATACCTGTCCTTGCCATCCCTTGAAGTGTATCTTATCCTTTCTGTTAGTTTAATTCTGTGCCCCATTCTGAATTGGCCCACATAGTTACTATAAATAGAGATTAAAGTATCTTTTCAAGTTAATTCATAAAGCACATTGACTCCTAAGGAATCCAGATGGGCTAGTTGCTGTCCCTCATATTCTCACAGTGCTGTCTTTCCCATTTCCCAACTTATTTTTCAGTTCAGTAGAAACTGCTACACTTCATGTTTACATTAGTACCTGTGGAATAATGGTCTGTAGAGATTTGTGCTGGTGTAAACAAACAAACTATGCTTACAGCCCCATACCCTGACCATGCTGGAGCATCTATTTCCAACATCTTTGGAAACAGATTATAGAGGTGAAGCATTTTTCCTAAGGTCCATAACTGCCTTCTCCCAGTATTTGTATTTTTCTGCCTTCTTGTCCAGAGCCAAGTGGCTTCTTGTCATTTCTCCATTTATGTGAAAGACCTAAGTACCTGTCAGAAAGTAAAGTCGATATCCTTATTGTTTTCCAGTATTCAAATGCTTTAAGCCAAATCCACCAGATCCAGTCAGACTCTTCTTGTGGTCTAAACAACTGGGTGGGATTTCAGCACATTAATCTTGTTTAGTTGCCACTTATGTGGCTAAAAAGACTATTATGAGGTTCTCCCTGGTAGTTCGTTTTCTGTAGCAGTGGTAGCTGCAGATGAGATGCTGTGTAGGGAAGCAACGGCGATTCACATGGTGTTTGCTCCTGAGAGTTGCAACGGGAGCAAATGAGTATCGATACCTTCTTTAAGGCATGTGGTAAAACCCAGATCACCTGAGAACTTCAGGTTTTTGGTCACATTTTGCATAAATTCTTGTGCTGCTTAGAAGTTAAGTTATGAGCATTGTTGATCAGGTCTGCATTGTTCTCTGCCTTGCATGAAAACTAAACATGTGATATACATAAAACATTGAGTGCTGGCTTGTTTACATATTCTCAGAACTTTAGAATGAAAAGCATACTTTGTGGTCTTTGGTTTTACTCTTGCTGACTTGCTAGCAGAAATTTCCTTGACAATAAAATAAATAGGTTAGAACAATCCCACAGTGGACACCAAAATTATTTAAATGCATACTTCTGCACGAATGAGTTGTTCATAAATGTGTTTTCCCGTATGGAAAGTGTTGTGACTTCATCACTAATGCATTCTCTGTTTTTTTCTTTGTCAAGTGTATTTTATTATCTTTTTATACTAAAAGCAATACAGTGTTAGAGTGAGATATTGCTTACCTGCAGTAGTAGTAATAATAATAATTTTATTTTGCTGAAGTGCGTGACAGTCACTCAGAGCTTGAGTTCATGGATGTTTTAGGCCAAGATTATCATGAAGACTAATTTGTGATCTTCCACTGCCCTCCCCAAACACGTGCAGAATCACAGAATGGTTTGGGTTGGAAGGGACCTTAAAGATCATCCAGTTCCAACCCCCCTGCCCTGGGCAGGGACACCTCCCACTAGACCAACTTGCTCAAAGCCCCGTCCAGCCTGGCCTTGAACACCTCTAGGGATGGGGCAGCCACAGCTTCTCTGGGCAACCTGTGCCACTGCCTCACCACCCTCACAGTAAAGAATTTTTTCATGATATCCAATCTAAATCTCCCCTCTTTCAGTTTGAGGCCGTTACCCCGTGTCCTGTCATAACACTCCCTGATAAAGAGTCCCTCCCCATCCTTCCTGTAGGCTCCCTTTAGGTACTGGAAGGCTGCCATAAGGTCTCCCTGGAGCCTTCTCTTCTCCAGGCTGAACAACTCCAACTCTCTCAGCCTGTCCTCATAGCAGAGGTGCTCCAGCCCTCTGATCGTCTTCATAGCCCTCTGCTGCACCCGTTCCAACAGGTCCATGTCCATCTTGTGGTGAGGACTCCAGAGCTGGACACATACTCCAGGTGGGGTCTCATCAGAGTGGAGTAGAGGGGCAGAATCACTTCCCTCAACCTGCTGGCAATGCTTCTTTTGATGCAGCCCAGGATGCGGTTGGCTTTCTGGGCTGCAAGTGTGCATTGCCTGCTCGTGTTGAGCTTCTCGTCCACCAGCACCCCCAAGTCCTTCTCCTCAGGGCTGCTCTCAAGCCATTCTCTGCCCAGCCTGTATTTGTGCCTGGGATTGCCATGACCCAGCTGCAGGACCTTGCACTTGGCCTGGTTGAACTTCATGAGGTTCACACAGGCCCACCTCTCAAGCCTGTCAAGGTCGCTCCGGATGGCATCCCTTCCCTCCAGCATGTTGACCTTGCCACACAGCTTGGACACCATCATACATTTGGATTTTAGAGCTTAGTTTTATTGTAGCTGTGCCAGTTATGATATGATTTTCATATATGACTTCCCTACCCATCTTGCTTTATGTTCATTTCTCCACCTCTCTTTCGTTTTCCCTGCTCTCTTCTGAATGTCCAGCCTCTGAAATTGCATTTTTTGTGGGAATTATATTGACCAACTAGTGCTGAGACTCCTTTAGATTTTCAAGACAGTGAGAAGTTTTCAGGCATTGAAAAGTAGATGTTGGTATGTCATTTGGAAGAACCTTCTCCTTATTTGTCCTGTGAAAATGCAGCTTTCGTCATGGTGGTAGAGCCTGATACTGAAAAACACCATGTGGGGCAAGTTAAGATCTGCTACGAGGTATTGTGGTAGAATGATTATCTTACAGCAGTGAGATATTCACTGTCTGATTTTTGCATGGTGGAGAGAGAAGAAACCGTCTGAGAGAGAAAAATCAGCCCTTTAACATACTTCCCCTAAATGAAGGAAATCTGTTCTAATTGTTTCAACATTTATTCCTTAGTGGGACACTGCTTCTGGGTATCCAGTCCAGAATTGTTTGCAGTCTCCCATGCAATGTCCAACTATTAAAAATATTTTATTAGACCATTTTAATTTATTACATGCATGTGCCTTATTCTGAGGCAACTAGTTTGAACATCAGGCTTAATAACCCCATTTTGTATTTCTGATTGTCCTGGATGTAAACTTTTATAAACCTTCCTGCAATTTTGTAGTACTCTGTAAAGCCTTCTATGGTGTTTAATTGCCTATATACTCCACTTCATTAGCTGTCTAAGCAAATAATTTTGGATTTGTATTAAATAAGATTTTTTTTTCTATTTGACTATTTTTCTGTCTTATGTGGTAACAGATGGGTTGCACTTAGTTCAATGAAGCAGATGCAAAAAGAGCAGAATTTGCAATAAAATACTGTTGATGTTGCATTTTTATCCACACAGTAAATTTAAGTCAGCTTTCTTATTATGTAAAGCGAATGTTTACACTATTTTATTGTTACTGATTAAAATGCATCCACTACGCTCTGTGAAACAAGTAGCTTTCCCAGTCTGGACGGGCTCAGAGGTACAGTTTGTGCATTTTTTACTGAAGCCGTGTCAGCTTTTGTGTTATGCTCCAGGCTGCTATCTCTTGTTCCTGCTTCAGTAAGCATCCCTCTGTGCCTGCACAGCTGTTTGTGGTACTGTGCAATGAACTGGATTAGGAAACCAATTCATTTTTTTCCTTGGGATACTTTTGATGAAGGATGAGTTCCCTGTTCCAGTTTATCACATGGCCACACACATGGCTGTGCAGCCACAACTAGGGGATGGACTCAGAGGAGAGAACAGAATAAGCAGTATGAGCTGCTTAAATTGTAGCAGCATTAGGAGAAACTATGGAATATGCTCCATGTAGCTGTAAAACATACAGTCATTTCTGTTATCCTCTCTAATTTTTGTCTTTCCTTCCTTTTAGACCATCATCTTTTTTCTTTTTTTTTGCTGGTGAAAGCTTTAGTTGCAAAAACTTTGGTCATAGGAGTGCTTTATCCCTCAGACTTTTGGAGTAAGTTTGGGCATTTAGAATCATGTTTTTCCTGCAACATAGGAACTCCTGTAGAGTTCAGTTCCACAGTTTCATTCCTTTTAACAGGAGCTAAGAAAAGTAATACATCTTTGATCAAGAAGAGGTCATTCACCAATTGTGTTTTTGTTGCTGCTGTCTTGTAGGCTTGCTTGGTAAATGCCTTGTATGTGAAACTGTTTTTTAATGAAGTATTTTGGATAGTTCCTACTTCACATCTGTTACATCTTTACTATAACTGTAGTTCCATTACTGCGTATTTGACCTGATTCTCATCTTGGTTTGGCATTTTAAGTAGGGAGTATTTCCATAGGAACCAGTGAAATTACTGAAGCTGCAAAACATCCCTCTTCTTTCCGCTCTCCCCCCTCACCCCAGCTCTCATTTGTGTTTATTAGTAGGCTATTATAAGCTATCGTAGTTCTTCAAAATTATCTTCTTGTGCCTGTTTATGAAAACATGTAATATTACAATGTATTTGTCCAAGCAACTGCTTGATGATTGGTACCACTTGTCCTGTAGAAGATGGTGAGTGGGATAAGTATCTTCCTTTAATCTAAATGAGGGAACAATGAAACCTAGTATTTTAGCATAGTTGAAACCTAGCTAATAAAAGTGTGGGTTTCAGTGTTCCATATGGTTTCTAAGGATCTGATAACAAACATTGCTGATAACACACAGTCAGACAGTGACTTGGTTTAATTGCAACTGTTTGAAGATGGCAGAAAGACAGCAGAAACACAGAATGATGTGAATGGTGCTCATAGTGTTCCCTGGAGGGACAGCTTGGAGTTGGAAGTCATGGCTGGAAAGAAGCCTGGAACTGAAAGCAAAGCAGCTCGCTCCTTGTACGTTGCCTCCTGCTATGTTCAGGGAAACAGGACTCTGGAAGTGCACAGCAGGGCATCTGAGATATGCAACATTGAATTTCTCCACCTTGCTGGAGGAGATTACAAACCTGTGAAAACAGATCATGAGAGTCAAAAGGGAAAATTAGTAGTTGGTGGAACATCTGCTTTCTAGGGAGACAAGCTTGCAAGTGCTGTACATAGAATCTTCATTGATGGAAGACCTGAAACAGTGGTACATAACAATTCTATTCACAGTGCTACTTCTGTGAAGTGGCATCCTCATAAACAACTGGCATGGCTGCTGGCTTGAAACTGGAGAACTTTTGCATTTCTCTTAGAAAATTTAGCAAGCAAGATTTCAGGAAAAACAACAACAACCAAAAAAAAGCCACAAAACTCAACTTGGGGAATAAATCTGTGAATTGGATAAGCTATAGATATCGTCTGCCTGGATGTGGAACTGAGTCAGCCAGGAACTTGCATAAGGCTGAACATTTTACCACAGATTTCTACTCCAGAGGCCCAGCAGGGGAGAAGTTGGATTGGCCCATCAAAAATACTTCAGCCTTTGACATTAGCTTTTTCTGTGACTGATACAGTTGTGCTGAAATTTATTTGGCTTGGTTCAGTATTGCTGGTAAATTGGGTAAATTACCGGGCAGAACAGAAAAATAACTTTTTAAGCATGGACTCTGAGCTAGGAGCCATTACAAGAAACATCTTTTCTTGCCCAAAGAGGCAAAGCTTGATATTGTATCAGCCTTCGAGAAATGGAGAAGTGTGATATGCTTCAGACCAGGAAGAGCGAAACTCTAGTGTTAAAATCCCACCCAAGGCTGCAAAACGCGAAGCAGTGTTCAAGTTGATGTTTCAGAATACGATCCCACACCAGGCTGTATAGTGAGGAGTAGCTGATCATCCTAAGCAGAGAAGAATGGAAATCACAAAAATGTTGCTCCCTTTCTGTGTGGGTTGTTTTTCTGGACTTTGGTATTTATTTAACCATTAGGAGAAGCTCTCTTCGTTCCTTGTATGTATCATTGAAGACCTTTATCAAGAAAGCATGTCTGAATCTTCAGCCTCTTCTGGGATCTTGCTTAATAGTAAAGATAATATGGCAGCATTGTATTGTCTAATAGACTATGGGAATTTAGCAATGGCATGTTGGAGATTTTTACAAATAAAAGAGATCTTGGCTGATACAGAGTGGGGTTTTTTTTGTTTTCTTTAGTGAATCTTAAGTTGGCTAGCAAGTCTGCATCCAAAGAACAAACAATCCAAAGAACAACCAAAGGACTGGTTTTGTATGAGGATGAGTGTGTGGCTGTTTTATGTGTGACTTCAGGCTTGTACAGCATGAGCAGTTTACTTTTGGATGGTAGGAAGAAGATACTGCCTGGATGCCTGCCACAGCCTGTTTGCTTAACCAACCTGATCTCTTTCTATGACCATGTGACCCGCCTTCTGGATGCGGGGAAGGCTGTGGGCATTGTCTATCTGGACTTTGGTAAGGCCTTTGACACCGTCCCCCACAGCATTCTCCTGGAGAAGCTGGCGAATCATGGCATAGACAAGTGTACTCTTTGCTGGGTTAAAAACTGGCTGGATGGCCATGCCCAGAGAGTCGTGATTAATGGGGTGAAATCCTCTTGGTGGCCAGTCACCAGTGGTGTCCCTCAGGGCTCAGTTTTGGGGCCAGTTTTGTTTAATATCTTTATCAATGATCTGGATGAGGCGATTGAGTGCACCCTCGGTAAGTTTGCAGATGACACCAAACTAGGTTGGAGTGTTGATCTGCTTGAGGGTAGGAAGGCTCTACAGAGGGACCTGGACAGGCTGGATCGATGGGCCAAGGCCAACTGTATGAGGTTTAATAAGGCCAAGTGCTGGGCCCTGCATTTCGGTCACAACAACCCCAAGCAACGCTACAGGCTTGGGGCAGAGTGGCTGGAAAGCTGCCCGGCAGAAAAGGACCTGGGGGTGCTGGTGGCCGGCCAGCGTAACATGAGCCATCAGTGTGCCCAGGTGGCCAAGAAGGACAACAGCATTCTGGCTTGTATCAGGAATAGCATGGCCAGCAGGAGCAGGGAAGTGATGGTGCCTCTGTACTCGGCACTGGTGAGGCCTCACCTCGAGTACCATGTTCAGTTCTGGGCCCCTCTGTACAAGAGGGACATTGAGGTGCTGGAGCGTGTCCAGAGGAGAGCTACCAGGCTGGTGAGGGGTCTGGAGACCAGGTCACATGAGGAGAGGCTGAGGGAGCTGGGCATGTTTAGTTTGGAGAAGAGGAGGCTGAGGGGAGACCTCATTGCCCTCTACAACTGCCTGAAAGGAGGTTGGAGAGAGGTGGGTGTTGGCCTCTTCTCCCAAGTAAATAATGACAGGACCAGAGGAAATGGTCTGAAGTTTCAGCAGGGGGGGTTTAGATTAGATATTAGGAAGAATTACTTTACTGCAAGAGTGGTCAGGCACTGGAACAGCCTGCCCAGGGAGGTGGTTGAGTCACCATCCCTGGGGGTGTTTAAGAAACATCTAGATGTGACACTTCCGGGCATGCTCTAGTGGCAGAGATTGTAGGTTGGTTGGTTGGACTCGATGATCTCAAAGGTCCTTTCCAACCATGAAGATTCTATGATTCTATGATTCTATGACATATACTATGTACTTAAAGGCATATACTAAGTAAGCCCTTTGACCCAGGTGGACAGTTACCAGTATGAAATTTATATCAAAAGGGAAGTGGGAGAAGTCTACTTACTATTGATTTAAATAAACGAGCCCTAGAATTCAGCAGTTCCTCCTACCTGAATTCCAAGTTCATGTATTAAGACCATCTCAGCACATGGTGGGGATGAGCTTTCATAACAGTCTCCTCCAGAAACTGAGATAACAGCTGTGGTAACCGAAGACTGAAAAAAATAAGTAAATAATCCCCTCCTACATAAATGCAGCCTCTGTAGGTTGCTATCCATGTCTTTCTCAGCTACTTATTCCTACAATTCACACTGAAATAAGAGTATTCACACTGAAATAAATGACACACTGAAATAGAACTTGGGAAGCATTTTCTTAGAAGTAAAGCAGAACTAACAGTGTCTATATTGCTTCTGTAGAAGCCTAATTATACTTTTTGAATTTCAGATCAAGGAACTTGGAGTCAGAGGTTCATTTGGCATTCCCATCAGACAGCGAATGCCACATCAGGGTGCAGGGTGTGGTGTCAGTATTCGGTTCATTACACAGAACTTGGAATGGAATAAGACTTAAAGTAACTCTTAAAACTGGTATTCTCTAAATGTCTCTATTTCCCTAACATGTACCAGTAATGCTCCAAACTGAACAACTGGCCTGTCCAAGTTTACTCAAAATGGATTTGTCTTTTGCATGTGTTTCTGCCAGTGAAGGGATGGGATTTGACTCATAATTATGAGTCATCCACCATCAACGCTGCAGCAGTGTTACATTCTAGACTTCAGTCTTGCCATTCAGGCTGTTCTGGCATTTACAGGTTCTTAGCTTGTCTGACAGCTCTGCATTGCTTGAGAATAAACCTGTCCTTACCTAGAGTTATGGTTGCACCACAAAGGATTTTATTTTAAGTGTGTCATTTCACAAATGTTGCAGCTGGGATGGCCAACAAAAGAAGCAATGCCACTTGCCTGCAGCAGTTTATCCTTCTCCATATGTCATCCTGCAGCAATGCTGGTACCAGAGCTTGTGCAGCTCAGTAGTAAATTTCATCAGGAAACTAATCTGGGTCAGAACCGACTGTTTCTTCATACCTACTGACTATTACTGTGGCTCTGTTCCCCAGTTTGATTCACTTTGCAGCCACAGAAATATTTATGTTGGCCCAAGGAAAGAAAGCAGGAAGGAGCATCCAGTCAGTGTACACCACTTATTTTGGTGGAAATGCCAGCTTGAGGTGTTAGTTCAAATTATGCCATAAATGCTGATGAAGCAGTGGCAGCACAGAGCTTAGCTGTCTGGGAAGCACCTTGGCATTCAGGTGGGTTGGCAGACCAGCCTTCGCAGCTGAGGATCACTGTTACCTGTGTGCAGCAGCAGTGTCTACTTCAGCAACTGGTGCAGCTCTGCAGGAAAACTTGTGGTGCTTCTGGAGTTACTGACCACACCACTTATGTTTTGGTATGTGTGGGAGAAATGTGACTTCAGCTTAGCTTTTGTCTGGTCCCAAGGATTGAACTAGATGTTACAATGGATTACGTGCTGTTCTGAAGCACATAGTCCAATTTCCTTTCATCCAAAAGGATGGTTCAGGATTGCTCCATGGAGTGAACCAAAGCAGAGTGACTGGTCAGGATGACTGGGAGAATAATTCTAAAATATGCATCTGATCTGGGCAGAAATGCCACTGTAAACATACCGAGGGTGGCTCAGCTCTGCCTATACATGCTGCAGTCAGAGCCTTGCACTGACTGTGGTATCAGAGGGGTTTCACTTGTACGTGACTCTTGTTCTTTCACATTGTATTTCAAAACTTGTTCTGGCGACAGTTCTACAGCTAGTCCTGAACGAAGCGCGTCCCACTGTTGCTCTCCAACCTCTGAGACTGATGCACTCACTCTGTGTTGGTGCTAACAGTCGGAAAGAGAAATAAGATTCTAGCACCATGTCATTACCTATCTCCACCTTGGCAGTAGTCCAGTATGGCACCATGACGTCTAAGTCAAATAAAAACTCTTTTTACTGGGCTGTGCTTGGTGTGCATATGTGCTCGGATGAAATTTAGTACTCAAAACCAAGAATTTCTTATTCCAGACTGACTGTGGATCTTTAGCTGATGGAGCTTTACCAAAAAGAGGGATGTGTAAAGACAATTTTTGAAGGGGTCGCATTTGGTACATAATGGAAAATACTGGACCTGCATAACCAAAGAAGCATCAGAGAAAGAAACTTGGATGTAAGAATTTAGTCAGGAAACAATCCTATTGGATTCCACTTGGGCAAACAGTTGACTCTTGAAACAGTAATTCTGCAGGAAGCAGCCGGCCAAGCTTGAATTGTGAGGTGAAAAAAACCAATTTCTGGCCTGAATCAACTGAACGGTGTTTGAAAGATGAACTTTACAAACTGTTTCCATTCTTGTTTGAAGGTATTAGTAGCAATGGCTACACTAGAGCTTCTTGTTTTGACAGAGTCAGGGAAATTGACTGCACACATCAGTAGGAAGACAGATGAACCCACCATCCCACGCGCTTTACTTGTATTTGCTTGTTTTACCTCTGTTTTTCTCACACTATTGGTTTTTCTTAGATTCAGCACTTGGACAAGCCTTGATCCTGAGCTGGGTGTTACTGCAGTATGAATAATTGCAGAGGTATTTTTTATCTTAGCACGGATGAAAAGTTTTTTGTTTCACTAACTAGGACTCAAAGTGTATTTATGGAAATGATTTTGCCATGTGGCTACAATCTGTAGTAAATTCAAGTGCTTTTATAACAAAGCCCTTAATTTTGAAGGGATTTCAGTCTTTTTGATTATACATAACTGTTTGAATTTCTGGATCAAGGATAAAGCATTAAGTATTTTCTTTTTCTTTTTTAAAGAAATAAATGCTGAGTCTTCCTTCCCCTCCTGTTCTGGAGCAAAAACAGCTTGGCAACAGTGTTTGAACATGGTTCCAGTTAAACCAGTTTTGGAACATAGTTTGGCAGGCCAGAATGGAGTCAGGCCAAGTACGTTAGAGCTAAGTTTTAAAACCTATTTCTAAGCTAAAATTGTAGCTGTAGTGAGAGGGAGTGATGTAAAAATCAAATACAATGTTTGTCTCTTCCCTTGCCTCCTTTTTTTCTTCTCTCGTTAGTCAAACTGTGCTAGGCTGCTAGAAACTGTGCTCAAACTTCTCATGAATCTTACAGCTCTGCTGCCTGAGCCTCCATCAGTGTGGATAGGAAATTTTATAGTTAATTAGTTCTTTGAGAAGTACCTTACTTTTTAATTATACTATCATTAGGTAAAATTTCACTTACCTTAAAAATTGTGTGGAGCCTATAGCACTGCTTTGCTGTGTCAGTTCTTGCAAAATAGTTGAATCAAAAGCTGTTTCCATCTCCCTTGATACCTTCCAGTGTTGTACAAACACTGCTGCTTTCAACTGCTTCAGTTTATCTGCTGTTGACTTTAGAAGTACAATTTGCAATATGAAAGGATGACTGCAGGATATTATTTTTAAAGTTTGTATAAAAGTGATTGTGCTTCTTTTTTTCCCACAGTGAAAATGTCTAGACTTTTCTGAACCTTTGTAAAGCTGTTATCCAGACAAATTAGTTCCATGAATTTGAGCCACATCAACCTCAAGAATTATCCAAATAAATGGGGTCACCAAGTCATTTTACTCTTAGCTATAATACAAAACACTGCTTGTAATCTGAAAAGCTGACAGATGTGAAAAGAAAATGGCTCATCAGCTACAGCCCAAATTTTATTTTTCTTTCTTTCTTTCTTTCTTTCTTTCTTTCTTTCTTTCTTTCTTTCTTTCTTTCTTTCTTTCTTTCTTTCTTTCTTTCTTTCTTTCTTTCTTTCTTTCTTTCTTTCTTTCTTTCTTTCTTTCTTTCTTTCTTTCTTTCTTTCTTTCTTTCTTTCTTTCTTTCTTTCTTTCTTTCTCTCTTTCTTTCTCTCTTTCTCTCTTTCTCTCTTTCTCTCTTTCTTTCTCTCTTTCTCTCTTTCTCTCTTTCTCTCTTTCTCTCTTTCTTTCTCTCTTTCTCTCTTTCTCTCTTTCTTTCTCTCTTTCTCTCTTTCCCTCTTTCCCTCTTTCCCTCTTTCCCTCTTTTTCTCTTTCTTTCTTTCTTTTTCTTTCTTTCTTTCTTTCTTTCTTTCCCTCTTTCCCTCTTTTTCTCTTTCTTTCTTTCTTTCTTTCTTTCTTTCTTTCTTTCTTTCTTTCTTTCTTTCTTTCTTTCTTTCTTTCTTTCTTTCTTTCTTTCTTTCTTTCTTTCTTTCTTTCTTTCTTTCTTTCTTTCTCTCTTTCTTTCTCTCTTTCTTTCTCTCTTTCTTTCTCTCTTTCTCTCTTTCTCTCTTTCTCTCTTTTCTTTCTCCCTCTCTCTCTTTCTCTTTCTCCCTTCCTTCCTTCCTTCCTTCCTTCCTTCCTTCCTTCCTTCCTTCCTTCCTTCCTTCCTTCCTTCCTTCCTTCCTTCCTTCCTTCCTTCCTTCCTTCCTTCCTTCCTTCCTCTCTATTTTCAGTTCATCTGATTGTTAAAAATATTTCCCAGCACAGTGGCCATTCACTTGCATAATAATTTAGTTTGTCTCTGGGCATTGATAAGTTGTATTAACTGTAGAAGTCATGAGGAATAATTTGTGACTAACATCTAATACCAAGACAAAGAGTAAGAGTGCATGTAATACCCAGTTATATTTTTAGGAGATGTTCAATTCATTTGAGGGGGGGTGTGTGCCATACTCCAAACTGTCAGTAGCTTCTCTTTGATCTTTTATACTGTTTCAGAATTCATACCAATGCCCAAAATTAACTCCTCCATATCCATGGCTTCTCATCTGGTTTTGATTGCCCTTTCCAAATAGCCTTTTATCCAGCATGTGCTTGTTACTTGTGCTTTCCTTGTATGCCAGTTTGATAAACTTTGAACAAAGAAATCCTCTGAACACTACTCATGTTCACTTAGAGTCCATCTCCGCTCTTTTACACAAGCTTCTCCAAATGGGCTTTGTTTTAGTTCCAGGCAGCTAAGACTGTGAACATTATTTCGTTTGGTCTTTTGTCCTTTGTGGAAGAAGGGGAGAAATAAAAAAAGTAGTATGCATAAATTGAGTTAAGCTAAGTTTAGGAAGAGCCAGACTCATAATTTTAATGATTTCCCCAGCTGAATAATACTTTTGTGCTCTAATTATGTGTTTTCTTTCTAATCAGCTTCTAAACTTTCTAAACAAGTTTTTTCTAACAGGTTCTAAAGAGAATCTGTTAGAAGAACACAACTTTAATCACATGAAATAGCTTTCTGAGGGGTTGGGTTTTTTCTGAATTTGCATTATAGAGCTTTAGGAACAGGTAGAATGAAAGGCAGTGTGAAATTACTTTAACTCTTGAAGTAGTCACGGCACTGTCATCACATCACTGATCCCAGTGTATATTTTATGGTGATAGGCATAAAATGATAAAGTAGTTGTCTCTGCTTTCTCAGAGGCATTTTCTGCCTGTTTGGATGATGTATGTCTAGGTCATGACAGAATTTCTAATGTCACACACTCACACAGCTATCACAGCAGAGACCAAAATTACACTTAGAAAATAAATAATGGGGGCTTTATTTTGAAGGAGTAGCTGTCTTTGATCTGTTTGATCTCTGGGCTCAGTAGCTCTATTTTCTGCATTTTTTTCCTTCTCTCATGTTTTGGCTTAATAACTATCACCAGTTTCATATGAAACATTGCAGTCCAGTGCCGAGCCTACTGATGTCCTTCAAGAGTAAACCCATTTTTTCTGCTCTGGACAATTCATCCATTAGCTGTTGCCTGCCCTAAACATCCTTTTAGAAGTATTAGAAGTATTCCTAACTGTTGTATAGTTGTCTGTTGTGGTGAGGTTTGTAATTCCAATCAGAAAAAACCTCTTTTTAAGGTCAGTTTTGAAGGTAATGAATCAGTTCTAATGTTTTGGAGATTATTTTTTTTCATTTCTCTTTACAGTTGTAGGGAATTTTAGAGTAACTGAAATATGTTCCACTGTAGCCTTGTGAAGTCTTAGCCTTCCTGCTTAGAACGTTACCTAGCTATATATGACTGTAGAATAAGTTGCCTTGAAAATTTCATAATACCTATTTATGTTTTATGGCTAGAAGAACACCACTTCTTTTTCATATTTTTACTCTCAGGGTTTTCAAAGATTTCTCTCAATATCATGTCAACAATAGGCTGTAGCCTGTCACCATCCAGTGTACCTTTAAGGATAATCAGTGAGTTAGGATGACTACTAGCACTGCTGGAGAGTTACACGTGAGGAGGTAGAACCTTGACTGTCATTCGGAGGTAAATGCAAATGTTTTTGCACACAACAACCTTCTGTAGCAGGTTTCCAGAAGTATCTGCAGTGCTATAGCAGCTTTCATTGATTTTGTCTTCTATTTTAAAGTTTTCTACCTGCAGAGTTTGGAAATAGAGAGGAGGTTAGTCTTTAGGGAAATCCCTGCCTAAATCAGACGATGATGTCAATTAATTCCAGGTGGGTCATATGGTATATCTTCAAAAGGTTGATTTTTAACTTTCATTCTGGCAGGAAATTCTGCTGTGCATATTATGATAGATTTTTAAAACTATATTTGTCTAGCACCAAAAAATGTGTTTAATTTGTACACCACCAAAACTTTGCTAGTAAGCGCAAAGGCACTGCAGTGTTAATCCAGAAAATCCTGAAGAGCTGTTTGCCCTTTGTGTCCTTTTATGAATACCCAGACTTCCTGCCTTGGATTTCCAAACTTCCATGCTATTTTGTTATTTTAATTAGAGCTTGTTATTTGTATTTTAAGTATACCAAATTGATAGCATTTGAGAAGGATGCTTTTTCAAAGCTGTTTATCACCTCAGACCCAATAAGCTGAAAAAAATCATGTTATTAATGGATGAAGCATAGACTAGTAACTGCTGCATTCTTCTCCTCTTCTTTTCCTCTCTTTACCAAGATATGGATAGATAATGTTTTGGGTAGTTCAGTACCAGACATGGAACTCTGGATGCTTTGTTTGAGAAGCCTATATAAAGTTTGTGAACTGGAGGTATTTAGGTGCTTTGACCTGTCATTTCTAGACTTCAGTGGAGAAATGCTGGAGTACAACAGTGATTTTCCTTCTGTTATCATCAAAGTATTTCTAAATTGTTTTTCTTTTGATCATTAGAATTCTGTTAGGTTTTTTTAGAACCAAGACAAAGGATTCTTAGGATAAAACTAGAAGCAATTTAAAATGTTTTCAAGAACATTTTCATAGTGGAGCAATTACTGTATCTCAGTAGCTTCCTGTCTAGTGAATTGCTCTACTTTCATTCATCTAGTACAGTGCTCTAAGTTAAAATAGAAAACAACCAGAAACTCTTTAAAATTTCTTTTGAGGTGAGTTTTATTTTTGAAATGAATACTTAAAATTGATCATTTAAATATAATGTGTTATGTGATGGCTTTTGATATTCCAATCTACTGAGGAAAATATTAACATTTAAAAATTGCTTTACTCAAGCAAATTTTCAAATTTATTAAGATGCTCGTGGGATTTTTTAACCTCTGCTGAAACAGATAGAACTCTCTACTACTCTTTGAAGAGCGCTTATCACATCAGACCACCTTTCTCTTCTGGATTTTTCACAAAATCATCACAATTGCAGTTAAACAAGGCAGTCAATAATGATGCATTCCTTGGCATCTCTCAGTACTTGTTGAAAATCACGTATTGCAAAATTAGAGTGACGTTTTGTCTGGGTCTCATATTACTAACAATGCATCCAGTTCACTTCTCGTGTTACCAGATGGACTCTGGCACCAACAGATAATGTGTCTGAAAGTTACTATTGGCATGTGATACTGTTTGCACACTACTTCTGAAAAACAAGCGTAATATTTAGATGGATATGAATGATATTTCAGTGCTAGAAAAGGTATGTTTTCGTGAGAGGTGATAGTTAAAGGGAAGGATATTCGGATAAAAAGATGTCACAGAATCACAGAATGGTCGGGGTTGGAAGGGACCTCTGGAGATCATCCAGTCCAACCCCCCTGCCAAAGCAGGGTCACCCAGAGCAGGTGGCACAGGAACGCGTCCAGGCGGGTTTGGAATGTCTCCAGAGAAGGAGACACCACCACCTCTCTGGGCAGCCTCTTCCAGTGCTCTGCCACCCTCAAAGTAAAGAAGTTTTTCCTCCTGTTGAGACGGAATTTCCTGTGTTCCAGCTTGTGCCCTTTGCCCTTTGTCCTTTTGTCGGGTACCACTGAAAAGAGTCTGGCCCCATCCTTTTGACACACGCCCTTTAGATATTTATAAGCATTGATGAGATCCCCTCATCAATGTCCACGCCACTCTATTGAGTCCATACAAGATTTTAAGATGAAACTGTGTTCTTTGTGTTTGTGTTGTTTTTGTTCTTTGCAGATAATAATTTAAGAAGGCAGAAAAGAATGAAAATTTGAACTTAGTATGTATGTGAAATGTGTAAAAAAGGCCAAGATTAAAGGGAAATAAAAGAAAGTGACTGGAAGTTATGGCAGTCTGAGCACAGGGAACGTTTGGTTCTGCTTTAGCCTCTTCAGCTGCTGGAAATTGGAGTTCCACATGAGAAATGCACGTGCATTGCTGGCTGCACTTCTGGGGACAGAAATAAAGGAGCAGTAGTTTGACAACTGTATGCCGAAGTGGCATTTTGTGAAGGCCAGTAAAGCAACGCATAGATGAAAAAGGATCTTAGCCAAGGTATGCTTGCTGACAAGTTGGTTATCATTTAAACTAGCTAAGAATTTTTTTAGATTAGGCATGCAGGATTTTACACCGTTTATCTTAATTTTATATAACAAAATTCATTCTATGAGTATCTGTTGCTAATCCAGAACAACTAAAGCTTCATGTTTTAATAGTGTTTCTATGAGGAATGTGTAATTACTCTTTGTGCCAAAAATTTCTTGCATTATGAAACCAAGTACAGTTTACAAATGCTACTAACCTATTAATCATATTGAATAAACATCAGTAAGTTGGCGAAATATTCCATCTAGTAGTAGTAAGGGAAGCGGTGGCATTTCAGAATAGAAGTAATTTCTATGGCATTTTGCCACTCAATATTTTACACAAAAGGAGTTGTGCATATTCGAGTTACTCTCTTAAACAAGAAGGTATCAGATGTCAGAAGCTTTACTCAAACAGTTGGTAAAATATGCCTTTGCTGGCTGTAATTTCCCACGAGATTAAGCTAGATCGTTGCATTTCAAATAGCAACCTGTTTTCTGGCTTTGGCCCTTGAGATAGCAGATCTCTCCTGGCCACCTTTTTTTCTTGGCGCAAGTAGGGAATGGTTTGTGGCCAGATCCTGTCTCTGCACAAATGGGCACTTTGAACTCAAGTTGCTGCCATTGCCTCCAGAGCTCATGACAAAGTGAGGGAGGACAGTTTTATTGCAAAATTGTGATACAGCCATAATAACAATGAAGGCAAGGCCACCCAGAAATAAGCTATCCTTTTGCATGGTAAGCACTGAGAAGCAATCCAAGAAATACTGTAGTTTGCACTCAAGCACACACACAAACCCACATACACACAATATATATGGAAGGATATCTCTCTGGTGATAACTAGTCTAGTTACTTGCAGTGTCTGGACTTTTGAGGGCCTGGCTTGTACATTTGGGGTGGGTTTTTAAGTAAATAGAATTGGCTGTTATTAGGATCTAGTGTTTTATGGGATTTTCCCCACAAGTTATTCACAGCATGGCTGGAGATGAGGCTAATTTTTTGTATTATACGTTTAGAAAAAGTGATTGATTTAGGAACAAACAAGGGGAGAAGTATCTTGTTTCACTTAATGGATGATAAAAAAGAAGAAAGGTGTGAATGTGCAGTTACAGCATAAATATGAGATAATTTGGTAACTAAATGTGCTTGATGTTCTCTATTGCTGATGTTCTCTGTTGCTAAAGTTCAATACATAATAGAGGATATTTGAGGGAAGTCTTAATTACCTGTGTGACATCCCCTGATGTTCTTGGTCAGAAGTTGAGCATGCCATTCAGGATCATTGGATGTGGCAAAGGAAGAAAGTCACTGAGGGGAGGAGGTGGTATAAAATGTTTATCAAGATGTTCTGTGTTCACTGAAGACAGAATTAAAAGTTATAAATTTATGGGGCTTTCAGCTGCCACAACAGAGTGAAATTAGAAAAATGGATTTCACCCAGTCTTCATGTGGGGGAAGTGATGGGCTGTCCCAACCGTTTTCCAGTTGCTGTTTGATCCAAATTATCCTGAAAACACATTTGTGAGTAATTTATTATAACTAGTACATCAGTTGATACTGCAGGTATTTCAGTGCATGCCACATTTACGTGGTGTGTTCCTCTGTGCCATTTGGTAGCCAGTGAAGTAGTTTCATAGGTGCAATAAATGCAATTTAATGCTCAAACGACTTCGGATTTTTATGAGGAGAACAGACTCCTGGAAGAACTATGGAACTGCTAAGCTGCTAGCTTTTCTAATATCCACCAGACAATTTATACTGAAGAAAAAGTTGCAAGTAAAGAACCATCATGCTGTCTGCGAGTACAGATACACACATGCACACTCACAAGTTGGGCTTTGTCTGGGATGTTTGTGTTATTCCATATGTCATTTATTATTTTCAGAATATTCATCACTTTATTAACTTATGCTTGTGCTGTCTTACATGGTTTTTTTTACACTCTGATGAAATGACTCTCCTGCTATTGCTAAACTTGTTCTGGATTTATACCAAGAGAAGATCTGGTTTCTTCAGGCAGACTTGCCAATGTTTCAAGCTTTATGCATTAAGTCAGATCTACATAGATCTGCGAAGCAGCAGCCTTCATCGTGGTTATGCAACTGTCATGCATAGCTGTGATTTAAGATACAAAAGAATGCTTCTTTCTTAAGGGAAGTTCACAAAGGGTTTTCTATGTATCTTCAGAAGATGCTGTAAGCTCTTTGGAAGGCCACAGCGCATGGTTAGGCTAACATAGGGTCACTTCCCGTAGCTGTTGCTTGGCCACTTGGAAATCAGTGTGTGACTAGCAAGGTCAGTATTGGTTTTTGCTCTGTTTCAAAGTCTTGGTCATGTTTCACCTGTGAGATGTTACAAGCAATCAAGCTATTTATTGACTTGCTTAAAAAGTACTGAGAAATTTGAAAACCTTTTCAGAAAATTAGCCAGTTGAAGGTTATAATGTTCTTCAAGCTCCATTCCTGATGCATTAAATGTAGTGGTGCTATTTAAAGCCAAGAATGAAAAGGGAACTCTCTGGCATTAGTTGCCTGAGTTATAAATAATGTTAGATGTTAGAATTTATACGATCTTGACATGGACAGTGTATATTCAGAATGTCTGGCGGGAGTATCTACATTTAATGTCAAAGGGTAGTGCTCTGTAACAAGGCTGCTATAGTGACTTTGCAGTGACTTATTATTTTGTGGATTTCATATTTGAAGGAAGTGGTGTTTGGATCTGCAGGGTGCAGAAAGTATGCCCAAGGAATGCGAGGTGATCTTAACACCACTAACTTCAGAGCACAGAACGCTGTTTAATGCTTCTGGGATCACGCCTTGCAGATGGAGTTTACTTACATTGTGTGAACTAGGTACTCCTGTTTATGTTGTTTTGTATTGTTCTGACATATAAGCCTAAAATAAATCACAGCAGTGCACTTAGCACACTGGTTCTGTCTGGTGTGAGTGATGTCTGCCAGTGGTGTTGGGTACGTCACAGTTCCATTTTCCCACAGAATGGATGCAAAATGCTACTCTGATTTAATGTTTAAAATCCAGTACAGATCCAGCAATGGATCCTACTATAAATACTTTGCCATTATTTCAGAGCAATATTTAGTCGAAATCTGTATATAAGACTCTTTTAAATTAATTCTTACTGTCTTTGACCTAAGATAAATGAAATACGTACATAAACTATGTGTGAATCTAATTCTTGTATTTCTGTAAGCAAGAGAAAGCAAACTTTGCTTTTAAAAACTGTTATAATTGTCAGATAATTAATACATACTTCATTTTAGAAGTTCCATTCTGAGAAAGTTGTGACACCTTGATTAGGTGACTTAGTTCTTTTTTTTTTGTAATCCCTTTAAGATGGCATCTTTTTCATGTGCCATAAAAAGTCATATAGAAACAAGTAAAATATGTAATAGAAGCTCCATGACACTTCCGTAAGCGAAGCTATTTCCAGTATCATCCATGATTTCTTTTAGTCTTAAATTAGATGCATTCATCCTTTCTCTCTCCTCCACCCTCTGTTCTTCCTTCCCTGGCCCCCATAGAAAAAAAGAGAAAAGTCCACTTTTTTATAGGAAATTGAGTTATTGTAAAAAATTTTCAATAAATCGATACAGAAAATTAATTGCACTGGGTTTTTTTTAAACAAAAAGACCAGCTGTAGCCTATTAGTGTATGGTGCACTGGTCAAATGGGCCAAGAGGTGCTGTGACCTAGGGATGGGACTGGGCAACCTCAGCAGAGCAAGAATCCCTCATGCTGTTATCACTTCTGCCGTCAAACCAGCCAGCTGAGGCTGGGAATGGAGGGGAGAAATGAGGTGAATCATTAGTTCTTTGCTTAATTTCCATTCTTCCGCCATGAAATTAGGCTACTTTTTGGGCTGTTGAGCTGTTGTGGTTCCCCTGTGTAAGCACACAGGAGCAGACAGTCAAAGACATTCCAAAAATATATAGACTTTATAGAAATTTTAGAAGCTACCTCAGGAGTTTAGGCATGTGAAAGGGCTCTCATGATTTCTACTTTAAAATCAGTGACTAAATCTCTTTTAGAGAATCACCAATTTTGTGCAAAGCAATGCAGTTTTCAGCAGGGAAAGGCTTGGTGTTTCATTTTAATCCTGAAGTCATTACTCGTATCTTCCTATTAGCACAGAAAAAAAAAATATTCCAGGATTGTATTTGTAAATACTTTTCTACTACTTTGTCAGGTTTTTTTATTATTATTATTTTTTTTTTATTTTGTCTGGTTTTGAAGAGGACAGAATAGATGGAATTGATCTGATGTAAGCTTGTAAGAGGCTTTTGCTTAGGTCTTACACAAGAGGCTGTCATGGAAACTTAGTAACCATGGGGTGAGAGGTAAAGCCCTGTTACTGATTAAAAACAGCTTAAAAAAGAGTAAATAAAAACAGCAACCTTCATATCATTTTTGCAGGCATTTTCCAGCATGGAAAATGATTGTTAATGACATACCTCAGGAATGAAGTAGAAATGGAGTTAATAGAAATTTTCCAGACAAAATTGTTTCTGATAGGAAAACCGAATGTTCATTAAAGATGGTAACTGGAAAGATTTCCCTTTTTCGATACAGGAAAAGATAACACTTTTAGCCTTTCCAATTAAAGGATTCTTAAACAAACAAAAACAAAACCAAAAAGACATCAAACCCCTCTCACAAATATTCCTGCAACAATAAAAAAATCCAAGTAAACTGAGAAAAGAGATTATTTGGCAGGGAGTGGGGGAAGAGTAAGTTGAAGAATGACAGTCTTAAATTATAGGACAAGGAAATAAATTTTCAATTGGTTAATTCAGGTAGTGAAGAAAGTAATAACTAGAACAAGGTAACCTTAAACCAATTATAAAGAAAACACATTCAAAACAACTAAAAAGGTACTATCTTTGTAAATAATGACATAACTCTTAATAATAAATAATTTAGTGCCCCATTATTGGGGTAAAAAGCTTGGTAAGGTTTGGTTTTTTTAAAGTTTTGAGATTTAAGTACTATTTTAACATCTCAGTCACATTTACATAAGCAAGGATAACTACTATGAAATGTGCCTAATTAGCTACCTAAGTTGCCATTAGAAGCAAATATACATGGCCAGTAGTATGTTATCACACATTTGTCTCAAATATGGACTGTTGTCAGAAATAAAATACTTCTTGTTTTTTTAAGTTTGCTTCAGTTTGAGATGTTGTGAGTTCCATCAGCCTTACGGAAAAGCAAAATAAGTTGTTATCCAATAGCTTACACCTTGAAAACTGCACAATGCCTTAACATTTTGTTTTCTGGTAGATCTTTTTCCGTGGTTTTATTGAAAGACCGTTTCATGCCTCTGATGAAGGAGTGCGCTCACAGCTCGACTAGCCTGTGGTGCCTTCCTCATGCTCCTTCCCAAGCTGCAGCGTGGAGCCGCATCTGATGCTCCTTTCCCAGGTCCCTGGGGAGATGCAAGACTGTTTCATTCTTGGCAAGATGTGGCATTGCACTTTATTTTCAATTACAGATCAAGTGTTAGTTTTAACTTTGATTTTCTTGTCTCTTCTTTGTATACATTACAAACCTTTCTGTCAAAATTTACTATTTATATTTATTCTGTATTCAAGGTGTGGATTTAGGCCAAAAAAGTATGTGTGGATTTTTTTTTTTATAGAAAGTATGGCTTTAAATAGTTACGTTCCTTCTCCAAGGCTTCTCCAAAACTCTGATTTTAGGCTTGGGGACAGCACTATGAGTCAGCACTACAAACATTTTCTTTAGACCCTTGGGAACACTTGGAATTCAACAAATGATAGCTCGTAGCTGCTTGGGACATGCTTAATATTAGGTTAAATGACTCATTCCTGGGTCAAAATAACTAGTAGGAATTTGTGCCAATGTAGCTCTTCCTCTTATTACAGATGAAATGCAGGTTAGCAGATTTATTCTTCATGCCTGTATTAGTCTATGAGTATATGATTATTTTTAATACGATGTATTACATTTCTCTTACAGAAGATCAGGATTTGAGGTATTTTTCTCTCTAAGTACAAAGTGAAAGAAATTATTAAAGAAAAGTCGAGCGACTTGGTAAGTGATAATTTCATTTTAATCTGTGCAACATTCTGTAGGAACTAGTTTCAGCAATCTGCTTGAACCATGAGAAGCAATCTAAAATAAATATATTTATATTTTAATAAATAGGAAGCCCTTTAAAAAGTGTTGATTGTAATTTATGCTCTTCAGAAATGAGCCTGTCATAACATTTTAGAGATAGCCTACATTACTGTTGAGCTTTATAAAGATTCTTTCTCTCTCTTACATGTTTATGATCATCTTATGTAGATTAGCACATAGATTGTATTAATTATATTTTTTTGTGGTAACCTGGATTTTTATTCTCAGAACCACATCTCAGAACCACTAAAATTCTAATTACTTTACTTATCTTGACATAGAAAAGATTCTTGCTGGCACCTGATGAATCCTTTTATGAATACCAGTACATCTTCTCAAATCCCATCAGAGTTGCAGGAACTGGACAGACCGTGTTGTGGGTTTTTTTTCTTGTGTGTGTCAAAAGTTATGCTTGTTACAGTTGGCTGCAAAGTCCCGCTTTCCGAGGCAAAAGCAGCACATGCTGTGCAGAGCACCATCGAGGGACTGCAATGGTTGACTAAGGCCCCGGTCCTGCAAGCACATTTGTTCATGTTTAACTTCTGTGTGGTACGGGTAGTTATATGGGCAAGCCCGTGGATATGCTTCAGCAAAGTTAGCGCCTTTCGTTACGTAAAAATCCACAGCTTTTTGGCCCGTAGCTGCGAGACTGTATCTGGGAGACAAGTCAGAGCCAACAGCAGAGCCACTTTTAATCAGTTTGTCATTGGGCCTTCTGCAGTATTTTGTTTCAGTTCGTGCAAGAGTTTCACAAATTAATGGGGATTTTTTTCTTTTAAATTTAAAATTCCCTGAGCATAAATTTCTGCATAACTCTATGAAAATATGTTCATATTCTCTTGACACTATACGAGAAAGCCTTAAAGGAGCCTTCTATAGGAAAATAAAATAAATAAAGCAGATTCCTCTTTCAATTCATTCCTTCTAATGTGGTCAGCTGTTTCATGGCAAGAAGAGAATTTCTGATCAACTTCTTTACAGAAAGAATGTGCTGCGAAAGTCCTTGGGGTTTGCAAGTCAGAGAACTGTTGGATGAGGCACTTTAGATTAATCCAAGTGTGAGATATAGTTGCTAAGGAGCAGAAAAGAAGTCTCTAAAGCCAGAACCTAAGCTATAAAGTTAATGTTGCTGATCGAAACACAGTTGGAAACAAACTGGGAGCCAAGATGGAGTACACTAAGCGGACATACCACAGCTCTTTTCTGGAGAGAAACAAGAATTTCCTCCAAGAGAGAAGCTGGATATGCTATTGCAGGTAGCTTCCTCCAGACAGCACAGCACTCTGTGTCCTCAGTCTTGTGCAAAGTGCCTCAGATCTGGCATCCGACGCTGGTCCACCAGACCCTGTACCTTCATGAACACCTCTCTGATGCTGCCCCGCGGCACACAAATACACCTTTTGGCTGAATCTATGAAAACACCACTCCGCTGGGTGTCAACGTGGTCTTCTTGTAGTTTCGAGTGTGCATGACTGAAAACACACAAAAAATTATGTCTGAATGTCCATTGGACCTCTGAACCAAATGGACATACTGATCTACCCCACAGTGCTCTAGATCTAGGCGGGACAGATGCGAGCTCTTTTAGTTCACCCGCCAGTGTCCTCCCTGCCTCTTGGCCTGGAGCCAGGGATGGTTCTGGGTTTGAATGCCTTCAGCAGCGTAGCTGTGTGCTCCTGGTCCCAGGATTAAGTTTTTGGAAAGTCAAATGAGCGGCAGCAGTGCAGCTCCTATCTGTCTTTGTGATGATGCATAAATTTACCAGTGTTTCCAGGGATGAATTGCTATCACAGTCGGGTGACAGCTCCCAAGCAACCAGAAAGTCCATTTGCAAGTATCTTTCCAGCCCTATGGATGTCAGAAGGGTTTCTACTGTTAATTTGAAGAATGAGGATGAAATTTTGAACCGATTTATACAGCCCTTGAAGGAGTCGAACTTTTAGTGCCTGTAACAAATTTGTACCATAATAAGGTCAAGAATAAAAATGAAGAGAGGCAGAAAACAGAGAGAGATGTGGTTATTACTAAATCGGACTTACTGTAATCTTGCTTCTGGCATTTTCCATAAAAGGAAGATCCACCTCTGAAAAGGCAATCCCAGAGGAGCTGGTGCCTCAGAGTTGGAAATGGTACCAAAGAAAGTTTTGGAGATGCTGTGGTTACATGGATGAATAAATAACTGTGGTCATTTTCCAGTTTTCAGTGAGATGTACTAGAAGTAGATTTTTGCAAACTCTAGAAGCAAAAGCTTCTAGATAAAATGATCCAGCACTGAATTGTTTTATGTTGTAAATTAGATAAAGTAGTTTAAATATTGCCATTGTTTGTATTATGGCACGTGCAATCCAACTTAAACTAGATAAATGACTTGTGTGGATACGTTTCTATTCTGTTTGGGGAGTAAATCCATGTAAGAAGTAGCAATGGCATTCTACTGTGAAATAAGAAGAAAATAGATATTTTTTCTTCTCAATTGTGCATTGAATAAATTGAAAGAGTGCTAGACGTTGCAGTGGGTAGCGAAAAAGATATATTTGTTGTGGGAAAATGTGAACAATCCTTGTGTTGTGGATGTGCATTTTTGGCAGAGGAAGGGTTAGCCCATTCTGTTGTTACTGTCTACTTCTTCCTGTTTCCTAATTCAAAGTCCTTAGTTTGAATCAAATCCTGACCCCAAGGATATAATTTGCCGTTTTGCTCTTGGCTTCAGTCTGACCAGGTTTGTGTATTTATTACCCAGAATTGTTTGTCTTGCTCTGTGAATATGACAACATGTCCTGGATGGCTCTGTTAATTCAGCACAGCGCAAAAGGTTTTGAAACGTGTGTACATACAAATGAAAGCAATGCATGTATATAAAATGTCCATAAAATACTTCATAGGTGTTTTTTAGATTGTAGGGAATTAATGTTTACAAAAATGCAAATTTGAAAATAAACTGCTTTCTTAAGCTTGTTCTACCTTCTCAGAAATAGAGAATTCCAACTCCTCTGTTTAAATTTGGGCCTGTTCTCCTGCTATGACCGCATCCATATGGCCTGCATAGTCTTCAGTTCTGCACTACATTTAGAAACTCGTTGACAGTAGTTGTCAGGGTTTGCTTTTCTTTGTTTGGGTTTTTTTTGGGTGGTTGTTTTTTGTATGGGTTTGTTTGCGTTCTTTTTTTTGCTTCACCTTCCTGAACTGTCTTTATTAATAATTAATAAAGCCCCCTTGGGAATTATTTACATATGGTGATACCCCGGATAGTGGTTCCAGCTGCAGGAGTGACAGCAATTCATAGATCAGCCCAGTACAGTGCATCATCATTAACCTGGCAGGAGTCTACCAGAAAGTGATTGAAGCACAGCACCAGCGCCAGGCTGGCCGCACGCTCAGCTCTTCTGTGGGCATATGCTTCCCTGAAACTGTGGGGAAGGTACGCCTGAAGAAGGCTAGCATTTAGAACTCAAGTAGAAACAGAGTCTCTGTATCCAGCAGATGGTGAAACAATTACAGCTTCTACTTTGCTTTTAAATTGGAAGAGATGTTTTCCATGATTAAGCAATAAATCACTTAATTTATGCATTAGCAACAATTCCTAGTGGATCTACATGGCTGGAAATGATTCAGAACTGGTCTTGAGGATGTTAACTAAAATCCGCACAAGTAATTCTCAAGTCATTCACGGACCTGGCAGAGAGTGATGGTTTGGGAAAAAATGCCTAGATGTTGTCATGGTTGAGAATGATGCTCCTTAAAGGTAATTTCCATATATTTCCACACAAGAAACCCAACCTGTTTAGCAGCTTGCACCTCTAGCATAACTTCTTGTTCCTGTCTTCTGAGCAGGTATAGAGATAAAGTTTGTATTTAACAAGGATGAGGTCAGCATGAGGGGAAGAGTGAGTGTTGTTATCCTTAGACCTTCAATGAACAAGACCTTTTCTCTTTACACCTTTTTGCACTTAAAGGAAAGAATAGCCTTGGGTAATGTAAGACTCGTGGCCCACCCCCATGGAGCTCACTCTTCTTGGAGGTATTTCTCCTTGGAACTGGGAGAGCTGAGGAAAAGTTGTCTTCATCCCTTGCGTGTGGCCACAGGAAGCAAGACTTTTGATGGGGGAAGCCAGAGGAACCTTCTCTCCTCCTCCGGCACTGGCAGAATTTGCACTCAGGGAAAACTAAAAGCTGAGGTCAGTTGCTGGGGGCTGCCACACTGCATGTGTTTTTCTCCATGTTTTCTTAGGAAAGACTTTTTAATGATGAAAAGCATAGGGCTTTTCCCAGCAAGAGTCATATTTTCAGTGTTCTCTGAACAAAAAAAGAGAGATATTGAAACACAAGTGTTTTAAGGGAAACAATACGCCGTGAATAATGTTGACTGGAAATGCTACTACATGTTTGGGGTGGGGTTGTCTGCCATTGGAAATAATAAAAATACAGCTGTATATTATCCATTGGGGTTTGGTTTATTCTAGAAGCTAATTTTTAAGAAACTGAGGGTTATTTATTGGTTGTGTCACAGGAATATTTGGACTGTTCTAATTCCAGTCCTCAGCATTTTTACGTTTCAAGCCATATAAAGGAGAACAAGATACACAGTGCATCTACCCCAGTTCAGCAGAATGGGCTCTAACCAGACTCTGTAAATATGCTCTCTTCTGTGTTTTTTCTAGACACGGCAATACTTTTCAAATTATTTATATTCTAAAATTTACTCAGCAAAAGTGGTTTTTATGCTACAGTATTGGAATTAGTTATCAAAGTGTTGCAAAGTATCCTTCAATATGCTTCAAAGACAGTTTATTTTTTACCAGGGGAGCGAATGTGAAACAAGCTGGCAAGACTGTGTTTTCACAGTGGGACATCCAGTTTGACATCCACATTTTTGCTTTTCCTTCAGGATGTGTAAAAGGAGTCCCTGGGGCCAGGGGCGTGTGTGTGTGTGTGTGGTGGGTACCCTCAAAACAGCGTGCGTTTTATATGCAAGCATGTAGGTGCATTTAAATGTAGAGAGCAGCATTCCAGTTGGCTTTTATGTCGTGAAGAGAGCGGATATGATTTATCTGAACAGCAGCAAGACCTTCTCTCTCTCCCTCCCCGCCTTAGCTGGGCAAATAGCTGTCCGGCTCGCAGCCCTCCAATCACCCGGGCTGCCAAGCCTCCACCCCTCAGCACCAGCAGTTCTCACACCACCTACAGCTGGCTTCAAAAAGATTTTAATAAAATCAGTCATTACTCTTCGGTTTCAGACGGCAGAAGTTCGGGACTGGGTAAGAGGAGCAGAAGTTTGCCCAGCAGAAGTTGCTCTGAATCAGGTTTGTAATGAATTTTCCTGCTGAAAGGAGTAACCTGAAAGCAACGTAGCTTATCATAGGAACCTTTGCCTTTAACATATGTGCTTTTTGAGCAGCAAGAGCTGCGGTATGTGGTATTACATTTAGTTTACACTTACAGCATTATTGTGTCTCTGACAAAGTGCAAATTACAGTGTTAATATATAAAAGATGCAATTTATGGTTTTCTTCCCAGTCTGACTGGGAGGTGTTTCTGCTTTTGGATGATAAAGCTTTCCTTCTCCATTTTATATATGTTAGACTTCTGTTACGGGTGCTGCTTTCCAATTTTAGGGCTTTTAAGTATTATTTAAATACACTACTTTGAATATTCCAAGACATTAGGAGTTTTGTGAAGGTCTTGGGCACAACATCAACTTTTAGGATGCTTGCAGTAAAATCATGTATTGTCTGTGCCTCTGCGTACACACACACACAAATCACAGACTGTACCTAGTTTTGTTTCACCCCTGAATTCTTCTACTTTCATGTATTATTGCACTAGATCTAATCAATGAAATACTGCAGTTTTGAATACGACTAAATGTACTTAAGAGCAAACAAAATTTTTTGCATACAATCTAAAGATGGAAAATATAAAATATAAACTTTTACAGTTTTTTTTTCAGGAAAATGAGGGTGAAGGAAGACTTTAAATTAATCTGTATACAATCAGTATATATTTATATTTTCCCATTTTCAGTACATTACAAACTTATTGGAGTATTTTCTCACTAATTTGTATGCTATGTAAAAAGTTAAACTACTGCACCTAAAATTTATAGTATATAAATATATACTTATAGTATATCATATTAACTCAACAAAATAGTTTATATCAAGTATCTTTAAGTTACTTTTCTTCAGGAATCTTTAAACATACACCTCAATAACAATATTAAAACTTTCCAAGGTTTTATATTGCTTTATAACAGTTGCTTTCCGTATGAGATTCTTATCTTTTTTATTAGAGCTTTTAACGGAAAATTTTGTAGGACAAGTTGAATGGAAACTGCAGCAAAACTTTGGGTGTTCCCACCTGCAGCTTGGGTTTGATGTGTACTAATGTAAACCACATATTACACGTAATTAAATTAAAATGTTATTTTAATGGGTGTGTGTGATGATACATGATACGTTACTTTTTTGTTCCGGTATCCACCTATTGTTTGTGGTTTTGTTTTGGGGTAGGAGGCTGTTAGGTTATTCTTACATGGAAAACACTTTGCAAAAATGGTAGATATTACACGACTGTGAAGCAGCCAAAACAATTTTAAAGATGAATGCAGACTTTGCAGATGGAGACTTTGTCCCTTGCATTGTGTTTGTAGTTACAAGTTTTTTTGACACCAAACTTTTCCTGCTAGAAGAGGGATAACAGTAGACGACTATTAAATGTTCCCATCTGAGTGGAAGAGCTGCTATGAATTATAAGGCTGAATTCATCTTCTTGGGTTAGCATTCAGGTGCGTGGTGGTCAAGCAGGAAATTATCTGGTTAACAACTGGCCAGGAAAGACTGCGATTAAGACGGGTCCATCAGCAGCTACTGTAGAGAAAAAAAGCAAGACAATAAAGATAAAAAGGGATTGGAAAGATATCTGTTCTTGTTCAGGTACTCTGACAAACACAGTGAATGTCCATCAGACATGAGGCAGCTTTTGGGGTTTTTTCCCACTGTTAGATAGATCTGTCCAAGTCCTTTCCTGTCTAGCCAAAGTCCTCCTGTCCTGCCTGTCTCTTTGTTGCATGCGTTTGAAGGGGTAAAACTGTAAACTACAATGTGGACGGCATTGCAATTCTTTCTAGGAATGTGTTCAAGGAAGGAGGAGACTTGAATACGAGCTGAACATTGGTCCTAAAGTCTAAGGCAGTTGAACCGGGGCTTCCCTTTTTCAGAGGACTGTTTGAGACGTATTCCGTGTTATAAAGTAACTCTGTAGCTAAAGAAAAACTTAGTCCAAAAGAGACTTCAGAAGTGCAGTGACCCGGCGCAGGCAGAGCCAGAGAGCTGCCACCTCAGTTGTACACAGCAAAAGGACCGTGCCAAGGTCAGTGACAAATGGACTTCACAGGTGTTTGCGTGTGACAAATGTCTCTGTAAAGTAGACTTCACCGAAGTGGAGCCTACACGTTTGAATGCATGGGAGAAGCAACAGGTTGGGTCTGCTCCTCACCTTAGTTAGAAATAACTGCACACCATTGGTAAGTGCAAGGGCATTTTCCGTTTTGGTTTCTTATCACTAATTTGCTATGCTTAAACTCTGTATAAGCGCAGGACTCAATCTTTATTCTCTTTAGACTGCACGAACAACTCAGCCCACCCTGGCTGACTGCCCTTTCAGGCTACGTGCCCAATGCTATTGTATCCAAGTCTGCTCTAAGAAATGTGGGACAGGTGCCTCAGAGATGCCTCCAGAAGCACTGTGGGCTCTACCAGCAGCAGTGCATTAAGAGAGCTCACTTCCTTCTTGACAGATTGCCTGATATATTACCAAAAACCCCATTTCCCAAGCTGTCATGTGTGCCTGCCCAGGGAGGCTCAGAGAAGAGCCAGCGCTCATCAGCTGCACAGGACCTTCAGCAGGGGCCCGGGCCAGTGCTGGTGGGGCTCATGGCAGCAGAGGCCACAGTGGTCCGCTAGGATGAGGCAGGCTTAGACTGCAGCGGGGAAAGGAGGAAGTAAAAAGGAGCAAATAGGCAAATACTGAGACCTGCTGGTCAAAAAGAAGGAGAAATCATTTTTTTTCCGTGTTCGCTTACCCTACTTCATGATCCTCTCTGTCCTAAAGATCAACAGAAAAGGAAAGCATGAGATTTGCTCAATCATGTTGGCGCAGGAATAAGACCCTTTTTAAGAGCGTGTGGTTGCAGTCAGTGTAAGCTTATCTAGGACAATGCTGCCACCAAAAGGCACACCCAGCTGTTACCTTCTTTGCGTCAGTAGGTTAGTGTTTGAGTACTCGGCCACAGCGTTATGATAAACTGCTTGTGAGTCAGCACGCGTCCGCACAGGTTGTTCTCATGTGGTGGGCAACGCATTAAAGGATATGAGAAAGGTTACACTTGTCAGTGATTTCTGAAGGCACTGTGTCACCACTTACTGATGTCATTTGGTCCTGTGTGGAGGCCAAATATCCTCATAAGCTTATCAGTTCTTCCTGCTGCACCTTCCTATCGAATATGAAGGGATGAGTACCGGCCTCTTGGGATGTCTCGGCCAAATCTGAAAGGGGGCCATCTGTGAGATGGTGCCCTGCACTTGCTACACAGCAACAGAAGTTAAGAGCAGTGTTCATTGTTTCTTATGCATATGTGCATAGTAAGTATAGGAAGCAGCATAACACGTCTGGATTGCAATCGCTGTCGTAAAAGGATGCGTGTTCATCAAGTCTATGTTAGGAGGGATATACCTAAAAAGATATGTTTCTCATGCATATGAGAATTTATTTTTTTTCTCTACAGACACAAAGTTTGTGTCTTATACCTTGTCTCTGGTTGTGCTCCAGTTTTTAAAGGCTAAAGCACTGGAACAGGCTTCCCAGAGAGGTGGTGGAGTCTCCAATTCTGGAGACATTCAAAACCTGCTGGACGTGTAAGAGTCAGCCTAATGAGTACATTAATATAGCACTCTAAGTGATTGCTACAGTTCCAGAAGTGTCATTACGGAAATAAAAAGAGTGGCCTTGGGAATACTTGTCAAAGTGCAGGCCAAGATAGACAAACCTGGCTTGGGGAAGTGGAGTGCCTCAGCCTCAGGCCCAAAGAAAGGCTGCTCTTACTGAAGAGTTCAGGAGCCACAGCAGGGGATTTTGCCTGGACAGCTCGATGTTGATTCCCCTCAGAAGAGGTTATGGATCTCTCCTGTCTGCTGACATGCACATCATCTTAGTTCTGAAGCTGATGTGTGAAATCTCAGTGGGGTCGAGTCTGGATACCAGGGGCAGATACTTCTCTCTGGGAGCCTGGCTGAAAGGACTGCCTAACTGCAGCAGAGCTTTGGAAACCTGCCTGTCTTGCCTCCTTCCACTGTCCTGGGGCAGCCCTCACCTTTCTAATGGGCATTAAGCATCACTGCCCAGAGCTATTCAGTTCCATTCACCATCCTTTATCAACTTCCCTTTCTTTGAAAGGGAATGGAAACCTTTTTTTTAAGAATGCTCTTTGAAGACAGAAATGGCATGCCTGAGTGTACTTGGGGAGCTATTAGAGGAGTAGGGAGAAAATGTATCTGCACAGAGATCTCCTTTTCATACCCAAGGGGATTTCTTTCAAGCAGTCTCTCTTTGTTCTAGGATCAAATACTGCTAAGCCAGCTTTCCCTCTTGATGCAAAGTCATTGCTGTTAGGGGATTGAACTACTGTGAGTAGAAATGCTCTTTGCTAGTCCAGGAAACTGATACAGACTGGGGAGGAATCTACCAGAAGAATATCTTCCGTCTAAATGAAAGAGATTCTCAGGTCCCAGGAGGATTTCATTTAGCAAATCATGATCAGAGTATACAAATTTATGACATGGGTTGCAAAGACAAACATCAGTTTGGGGAGATGGCAGATGGTATCACTTAATTCTTACCAAACTCTTAGTCACCAACAGTACAATTCAAACAAATATTTAAAGACAGAACTTGTACATTAATGATGCCTCTTTGAGATATTATTTTCTATGGCATGCCCATGTCCTGCCTCCCAAGCAAATGCTTTGGACCTGCAGCTATCACCCTTATTTATGTTGGTGCTGGTCCTTATCTTAAAAGTCCTTATGGTACATATGAGATAATAGACATCTGTTCTGGTTCTGGTTTACAAATGGTTAAGAAGTGGCCATTAGCAGATAAAGAGAAACAATTTCTTCTTTTTTACAGCGGTGTAGTAAACCTAATGATAATGGATATCTTTCCCTGGGGAAACAAGTGCTAAATATAAAATTAGGGATACTGAATTCCTAATTTCTTCCTGGGTAAAAAGTATGTGCCAGCTCATTTAATGTCGCAGAAGGGTGTAAATACATTAATTAGTAGGTGTGATTAAAGTTCTTCATGCAAATAAGTTTTTTCTTTGTTTTTCACCAGCGTCTATGCTACCTTTTATGTACTGTAATAATTTCTTTTATTTCAGAGCTCTACATTCACCATGTTGCCCTGCGGACCAGCTTTGTCCTTTGTTCGGTGTCTGGTGCGGAAGAAGAACGTCAGTGGTGAAAGCCTTGAGGACTCCAAGTTGTGCCGATGCTTGTCGACGGTGGACCTTATCGCCCTGGGAGTAGGAAGTACCCTTGGTGCTGGTGTTTATGTCCTTGCTGGAGAAGTAGCCAAATCCGATTCTGGACCCAGCATCGTTGTTTCTTTCCTCATTGCTGCACTGGCATCTGTGATGGCGGGTCTCTGCTATGCCGAGTTTGGTGCTCGCGTCCCCAAGACTGGTTCTGCCTATTTGTATACTTATGTAACTGTCGGTGAACTCTGGGCTTTTATCACTGGTTGGAATCTCATTTTATCCTATGTTATAGGTAAGATTAAGAAACAACACAGGTCTCAAGACAGACATATCATACAGATTTGGGTCTGTCTTTCTATTCTGTCTCTGTACTTAGCTACTATTGCTTTTTACTCCTGCTGGGATCAAATAACCAAGGTAATTGGATTAGGTTATTTCCTCTTGTGCATCACCATTGCAAACAGTTTTTTTCCAAGAAGCTTTTGTAAACAGTGTGTCTTCAGCAACATGAAGTGCATACCTTGTATGAAAATAGTGTCAGACAATTCCGTGGTGCACAAGAATAAACAGAACTTTTTTGCTGCCTTTGGTCAGCAAGAATAATTTCAGTAACATCAATAAGCATATGTATTTCTGAATATACACCGCAAGGACATTTACAGGGACCTCATCACTATCGTTTCTCATTTTGTGAGATACTAACTAACTTGTTACTATAACCTCATGCTAATTAAATGGTGTCCTATCATGTAATCCCATAAAATACAAAGTTGATCAGATCTGAATAAAATCAATGCTTTTATGGAAGATGTTGAAATAGCAATTTCATTGCTTTAGCAGAGACAACGTTTTTTGATTCAAAACATTTTCTTCCAGATGTACGTGTTCCAAGCATCCATTATATTGTGTATAAGCGCACCTAGCTCTATATGTATACCTCACTACAGGACTGTTGCCCAAATCACTACAAAATCAATATGCCTGAATATTGTATTGAAGTGTATTTCATGATGGTAAAAATAAGGGAGAGTATTAGTCTTAAGTACTGCCTCCAGCCATATACATCTTCCTAGTGATTTTTTTTGCTTTACTTCCAGGTGAACAAACTTTCTTTCATGTTCTTTCTTAAAACTGCTTTCTTACATTGCTTTGTATTGTTTAACATACACCATATTGTAACTTTAGAAATAAGTGTATTCCAGAATGACAACAAATATAAATGATACAGAAATAATTTCTGCAATATTTTGGGAATAAATGAGGTACAAATTTGTGTATTTTAGTTGTAGAATAATATGTTATCATTTAACTATGTAGAAAAATTCTAAAATGTTAAAATCCCTTGGCAGAAAAAATAATACATCACTGTTTTAACACAAGCTCTGCTTTTTAAAATGCAAGTAGCAACATGCTTAGTTTTATTTCCTTTTCAGTACAAGTAACTGTATTCTTGTATGTACGCCAAGCTCTAAACATACGTGTCTTTTATGAAGGTACATCAAGCGTAGCAAGAGCCTGGAGTGGCACCTTTGACGAACTTCTTGGAAAACAGATTGGTCATTTCTTCAGAACCTACTTCAAAATGAATTACTCTGGGCTAGCAGAGTATCCTGACTTCTTTGCTGTATTCCTTATACTGCTTTTATCAGGTAAGACACATATGTGGCTTCATTTATGGTGGTTGTTATGTCAGAGTGTTTCTCACAGACAAAAATGCTAAACTGTAGTTTGTGTTTTATCAGAAATACGTTTATAATGTCCGAGATATTTATATGTGCATGTGTATTGACACAATGACTTTGTGAATTAAATTTATACAATGTGATTTTCATGTGTACCACCTTCTGTTTTTTGACGATGAGAGATGAAATAATCAATTGTCAGTACTTTGTCATAAAACGCATGATACAGATTGATGATAACATGAAAATTAACAGTTTTGTGTGGTTTTTATGGCTTTACTGCTGGTGAATGCTTTCAGAGGGGCCTTGAGGTTAAACTTAATGTGATGTGCTCTCCTTAAATCACATATTGTGGGTATTGGTAAGGGTTTTTTTCTCTCTAAATTGTTAACTTATTCAGTATAAAATAACTTTACCCTTTCTAAGTCTTCAGAAGAATTGTCTAGCTAGAACTTGTTTGAGCTAAAGGGCACTCCAAGCTACTGGCATGGCCCAACAGACCAGTTTGAAACCTGAGTAAAGCCTTTCATGGCTGCTCCACTCAGTTCTGTTTCTTTTACATCTTTATTCATGTATCGTGTTTCTAAATTACAAAAATTGACACCAGCTTTTTGAGGGATTGGGAAGCCCCAAAATACTGCAACTTATTTGTATGTTTGCATTTAACAATTACTTTCTCCAAGGAAACATTCTTACTGCCACCAGGAGAGAAGGAAGCAGTATGTGTATTTTAAAGTGTATAGTTTGTTTTCAGCCAGTACTACAAGTATTTCAGTATTCAGTAGAGGTCTTACTCATATCTCAAATATTTATTGTGTTCGGTCTCTCTTTAGCATACAACATCAGGAGCTTTTCTTCTCTGGAAGGTCAAACTGATAAGCTATATGGGTATGACCTTCTGTTCTCTTGTTCTGTTATGAGGGGCTTTTTTGGACTCGCTACTTGGGGAAGTATTTCCATTCAACCCCTAAGACCAGAATGAGCGGCCAGTGCATCCTAAGCTTTTATTAGGTCTCTGTACATAAAAACATGAGCTCCTACAGTAGCAAGCCTTGATTTATGGCTGTGGTTGTATCTTCATATTTTCCTTCTGCTCTTTTGGTTTTGTTTGTTTTACTGGAAGAAATGAGTGAACAGAAAATACATAAGATGCTGAAATCCTCATTTGAAAAATGTTTGAGAACTACATTATTTGAAAGATTTAGGATGTTCCTGCACTGTGACTCGCATTGCAGTGTAGGTATTCCCAAGCTTTCTCAGCACCCATACTTCCAGAAATTTTACCCAAAATTTTTGAGGTGGTTGTCACTAATGTAAGCCACAAGAAAGTAGCAAAAGTAGAGTGGAATCTTGAGGAAGTTAATTGTTCAGTTGTAGAATATTACTCAAATGCATTAATTTTGTAGAAGTTTTTAAAATAAATGCCTTGAGATTCAGAAGAATTTCATGCTTGCAAGCAGAACATGCTTTGTGAATTATCAGCACTACCATTTGGTGCTGAGGTCCCTGTGTCTGCACTTAGGAAGATCTGGGAGTTTACTAGACCAGCTTTAGTCCAGCGTCCTGCCAGGCGTGTGGTTCGAAGTTGCCTGTAGGACCAGTGCAAACCTTTATGTCTTGAGGAGCGATGGGACTGAATTCGGTATAGCCGGAATGGACCTCTCATTTTCACCCTCTCCAAAGGAAGGACTCAAAACCCAACCTTTTGAAAAGCAGAGCACTCCACAAACCAAGCTATAAAATGATCGTGTAGATGCTGCCATTTTATATCTGTTTTCTCCATTGCCATTGCTGCTTCCTAATATCAGTAGTACAGATTCTTGATAGAAGAGGAAAAGTTTCTCCTGTGGTTCTCCACTGCTCCCGAGTTTTCATTTCTGTCCTGTCTTTTCATCCTCACCATCATTCCTTCTTCACTTCTCTTGTGCTTGTGCTGCGAGTTACCTCTCCAGGTCTCTGTGGAAAGCAGCTGAACCACCAGTGAATTAACTGGGCAGAATTCACGGCTGCTGAGAGGAGGGGCGGTGGGGATGGCTCAGGGCTGTGTAGGCTGAGCGTGACACAGTAATTGGATTCTGAGCGGCACAAAGCTGAATCATAGGAGTAGCAGATGATGTTTTACGGAAAATGTTATGTGCTAAGCACAAGGGAAAGTCCACAGAAATCTGTTTTGGTTTTTTTTTTCTTCCCTACTGAGAGGACTTAGAAAAAATGTACATATACTATATTTCATACTGCATCAGGCTGATTGAGACACTGCTTTCTTCAGAGAAACTAAGCTAAAGAAAGCGTACAGCTATTTCCAATAAAAATGCCATTGTTGAAGAAAACTTGAGCAGCTCATATGATAACTTGTGCGCTATGATAAGATACTAAACGGCTCATTAGCAGAGTTGGACATTTTTTGGACATTATGTTGAGAGGCTTAAAATTTTCAGACTTAATCTCTAAATAATGAGGCAAAGTATGTATGTGATATTAGTGGAAACGCTTAGAGTGCAAAGAACCTGTGGAGGCTTTCCCATTGTATTTAATTTTTCCTAATCTGGTCACTGCCTGCTCTTCCATTAAACTGTTAGTATACTTACGGCTGTTACAAATCTAATGACACAGTAGGATCCTGATGGAATAACTTTCACATTGTTTAAATGCACTACTCTGCAACCTAAGGCATGTGTATTTTGTATCAGACTTTTTTTCTAGAATCTCTACAAATCAGTGTTTATGAAGAGGTGTGCATTTCTGTTAAAGGTTTTATTAATGAGCTAGGAAACGGGACTCTCACTCTATGGCTGATATGCCCCGAAAAACTTAGAGTGAACAGATCACATTATAAATCTAATAATTTTTATTATCTTATTAATCTAATGAGTAATTGTTCTGTACAGAATGGATTCTACTAATCTGTTTTCACTAAGCATAGAATTCTTATACCTATTTTTGCTCCACTGCATAAAATAGAGGCATGAATTGGAATCTCAGAAAAGCAGTAAGTAACAATTGCTTAAAATAATTTTAAATACTTAGAGAATATAATTAAAGAAGCATCCTGTTTTATGGTTTCCAAAACCTTTGTCTATTGCCATGCTGTCAAAGAGTCTTGTAAATTGGTGCTACAGCTTTTTGAAAGTATAAAATCTAGTGCTTTTTTTTCGTATTATTCACAGTACTTTCATGTGTATCTTCTTTAAAATGCCATTTTATTAGTTTAAGGGACTATTCACGTCTATAAAATATTTTTATTTTATAGGTCTTTTATCCTTTGGAGTAAAAGAATCTGCATGGGTGAATAAAATTTTCACTGCTATTAACATCTTGGTCCTACTCTTCGTTATGATTTCTGGTTTTGTGAAAGGAGATGTTGACAACTGGAAAATAAGTGAAGAATATCTCGTAAACCTCACTGCAGTAACAGAGTAATTATTTTTTAAAAAAATCAATTTACTTGCTCATATTCCAAGCAATTTTCTGTTATACTTGCTTTTGTGGTATTGCAGGTAATGTATCAACTAATAGCTCTGTTGCTGGGAATGATAAACTGTTTATTCTGTTAAAGATAGTTTTTTATTTTCTTGTTTGTAGTTTCCTTTAAAAAATCATCTTATTTCAATACTCTTGTCCGTATCCATTTGAGAGGTTACTGGCTTCTCATCCTTAAGCCAAGTATTTACTGCAGTATGTGAATATGACGGCAAGAGTTACCTGTACCGTTAGTGTTTTAATATGTCTTGCTGCAAACTGCAAAGTAAGATGATAGTTACTTGATTTGGGCATTCTTCCATTTACTGTTATTTTTGTCTTTTTTTACAAGCACTGACATGAACATGTCTTCTCATGCAGTTTTGCAAACCAGAACTCTGTCTTGACAAGAGTGTTTTAACATGTTTTTCCAGAGGGAGGGTGGAGGAGGATGCACGTGTTTGTCCTACCAATAATAATAAAAAAATAAGTTCTTTTTGTGCTGTGTTTTTGTTCTTCATAGGAATTGCTCATCCTATGAGAATGTGACAAGTATGTATGGGAGCGGTGGCTTTATGCCATATGGTTTCACAGGAACATTGGCTGGTGCTGCAACCTGTTTTTACGCTTTTGTAGGATTTGATTGCATTGCAACAACTGGTATAGTATTTATATGTCTGTGTATAGCTGTATAAGTATACATGTATCATATGCTATTTTTGTAAAAAAAACCCACACAAACAACATAACAGTCTGTCTACTGTTTGTCCTTTGCTTTCTCCTAAACCTCCTTCAGTCCATGTAGAATGAGTCTGAGTTCATTCCTGAATGTGGCTGTTGTTCTGGGAGGAAGGAGGAGATTTTACTTATTTTATTTCTGTTCTAAAGAAATTAATTGTTGCTTTCTAAGGCTGGGAAGTGCTTAGTAGACAATTTTTTCTGCCCAAATCATGTTAATCACCTGCTCACTTTCACAGTTCTTTGAGATGAGGTATCTTTCTTAAAGGCTGGCTTATATATGGCTAATAGGGAACCATAGAATCATATGAGTACATTGAACTTTTAAATCATAGGTAAATAAAGAGAAATGATGGTCTTCAAGTACTCTAAATATAGAATGTATTTTACGTCCTTTGGTTTACCTCTATTCTTTAATGCTATTTCTGACAACAAAATATTGAGTTTTGTTTTGTGTCACTAAGCTTTTTATTATACAGACTTTTAAAACTTCTATTACAAATACAATTCCCATGGCTTAGAATAACAACCGATTTGTATTTGATGCTACTTTTTAAAGCTGAAGGTGGAAATGAAGAATTTTTGGTGGGGCGTTTTTCCTTCCTTTTTTCAGGAGAAGAGGTCAAGAATCCTCAGAAAGCCATACCCATAGGAATTGTGGTGTCCCTGCTGGTCTGCTTCACGGCCTATTTTGGGGTTTCAGCTGCACTGACGCTCATGATGCCGTACTATCTACTAGATGAGAAAAGTCCTCTGCCAGTAGCATTTGAATACGTCGGATGGGGTCCTGCGAAATATGTTGTAGCAGTAGGATCGCTCTGTGCTTTATCCACAAGGTAAAGACATTGAAATACTAATTTTATTGGCAAAAGCTGATGGATAATATATAACATTTAAATATATGTTCATGCATTCATTTTGAAGGCTCAGTTCATGCAAAGGATTAGCAATAAGTCTTATAAGCATGGTTTAGACTTACGCAGGTCTTGATCACAGCAGGTACATTAATTCCTTTTTTAAACTTTACTGTTATTGAACTCTACCTCTTTGGCTCATTACCCAACAGTTTTTTATTAAAATATATATTTTCAGACATATGACCTGCAAGTAATCTTTGTTAACTAATAATATCAATCTCACCCATTTTGTCCTTTCTTGCTGTCCATTCCCAATGACTCAGCAGCTTTATGGGCTCTGTGTATTTGCAGGCAAAATTGAAGAGATGATTAACTAGCTCCACTCCTCATCTTCGTTGCCTGTCTCTGTTTTCCTCCAGTAGCCAGTCTGTCTTCTGACATCATCCCTTCCTGTGGTTTCTGTGTGGGTATTTGAGATGTAGAAAATATGATAATTTATTCCCCTTTGTGAAACTGTGGATGTAACCTTACCTTAAAGTGTTATTTTGATTCAAAAGATCAAGGAGGGCATGAGAGATATTAGTGTCTCATGTAGTATAAATACTTCCATAGAATAGAACATTGCTTGATATTGAATTTAGGAATAGAAAAATGCTGATGCCAGTCTTCTACCTGAGCATATGTAGGTAAGGAGTCATTCATGGGAGCCTCAGTGGTGAGAACACTGGCTGCTTTTCCACCAGGGAAAATGACGTGCCTGACTCTAAGCACTAATTAAGCGCCAATGCCAACAGTACTCTGAGATAACCCTGTAAGCATTAGCTTGAAGAAGATGAGCATGCTAACTGCGGACAGTGGTTTAAAGGAAAGGAGTATTTTGATGTAGGAGGGGACAGAAAAAGGATATAGTTCCAGAATGACATGAAAAGAATTGTAAGGCTGACTGAACAATGTCATAGTTACACGGTTAATTCTGGGGTTATAGTTATTTTCTATCTAGTTGTCCTGGTCCCCTCACTTTGGAGGGTTTTACTGAATTTTTCCTCTATATTTGTAAATAGTAAAAGTGATATATAAGCAGAAACTAGATTAAAGAAATTAATACTGGACAACAAAATGAACGGAGATGGCAAAATGCTTTTTCAGAAATTTGAACTGCTGTTCCCCTTTACCAGTGTATTCTGAAGAATAATATTTACTCATATGGAGAGTCTGTTGACTGATGTCAGTTTAGAACAAAACAAAAGAAATTGTATTTCATATTCCTCAGTTTAAAGGTATAATTAAGACAAAAAGTTGGGCTCATTGCTTTTGGTCCATATAGTTGCCTCTTATTACGTTACGTTGTGAACTTGTTTCCTCAGGGTAAAGATGTTTGTTAATATTTCTGTTATTTAAGTGAATGTACTTAAAGAGGGGTAGCATAAATAAATTTTACAAAGCCACAACAGCAAAAAAATGGGCAGTAGATTTTAACAGTATCCTTATTTGAAAAATCAGTTGTCACCCTGGTTTAGGAAACATTCTTTTTTGGAAGGGACATTCATACATCAAAATCAGTTCATGTGCAATGAAACTTATCTCGTGTGTCTAACCTCAGCACTTGTGGTTCACGAGCATTACTGGAGGTACTTAGCATCTGTGGTATGTAAAAGCTGTGCCTTCTGTAAGTGATATAGTCGATTCCCTAAATTAAGAAAGGCAACCATTCACCTGGTTAAAAATTAGTGTGCTTGCTGCAGAGATTATACTGGCTATGACTTTGCCTTTTGTCCTTTCAATGTTTTTGGTTTTGTTAATTACAATTATTCTGCTTTGAGGGAAAGAAACCACCTAATTTGAGAAATATGTTGAAAAAGAGCTTCAAGTTATCAATGGTTTAAAAGCTTTCTATGTTCTGCTAATAACAAATCTAAATTAATTAGCTTTACTTCTTCAAAAAAAAAGAAACAATGAGGCTTGGATAGAGTTGCTTTAATCAAAAGAAATAATGTGCCCAGATATAACTGTATAGTGCTTACTTTGAATTCCTGTTAATCAGCAGCCTCACGTGGAAATATGGAGTGTAAAAGATGCTGCTAATGCTTATTGATTTGCTGCTGCTGACTGACAGACTTTCTCCAGGAATACTAAAGCTTAATTGCATAGTTAGTGGGACCTGGAACATGTTCCTGATCCACTAATACCCAAGAACTACAGTGATGCAAGAGTTATTTTGCTAATCTGAATTTCCCCTGATGAAGCAATTCCATTATCTGAATTAAAAAAAAAAAAAGCTATTGACTTTACAGTAAAATAAATTTCTATTTTTGTCTGATCTGTAGTATCTTGGGCTATGGGGCTTTCTGGTTTTTTCTTACAATCATAAATTTTGTTTCTATACATGCCATTAATTAACATTGTTTATCTTGTCCATGATACAACCCTGCATGAAATGTTTGCCATGTTGCATGTGTTTGCTTTTTACTCAGTCTTCTTGGATCCATTTTCCCAATGCCTCGTGTAATCTATGCTATGGCGAAGGATGGGTTGCTTTTCAAATGTCTAGCTCAAATCAATTCCAAAACGAAGACCCCACTAGTTGCTACTCTCTCGTCTGGTGCAGTAGCAGGTGAGACTAAGAGTTGATCCTTGTAAAGAAAGGTGCACTGCTAAACACGTTGCAGATATGGAAATAAACCACTGTTGTGCAGCTTTGATTTGCTTTGGGCTGAAATGATCAAGTCAGATTGTTGCCAGGTAAAGTAGGCTACCAGTAAAACTTTTCTCTGCCACAGATTTTGTATTTGTTGGTTAAACTCGAGTGCTTTCAAAGCCTAGGTTCAAAATAAACAACATCCCAAAACCAGGAACATCAGTCAACCAAAATAAAAACCAAGAGCAGCAACACAGAGCCTAAACCAAAACTATACCCAAACCCATTAACTCTTCCAAGCTTTCTTTTTTGTGTAGTTGGGTTTACCAGTAAAGCATTGTGCTTTTAATAACCTGTATTTGAACTATACATTTTTCTGTTCTAGTCTTCTCGGCTCTATGTTCCCTTTGCCCCGAATTCTGTTTGCCATGGCACGCGATGGTTTACTCTTTAGTTTTCTTGCCAAAGTGAGTAAGAGGCAGGCACCAGTTTCTGCCACCTTGACAGCAGGGGTCATCTCTGGTAAGCTCTCAAAGCCCGTGTTACTTAAAACTGAGATTTAAACACTCTGTGCACGTGCATGGTACTTTATATTTTGGAAAAGAGCTGCTTGTTAACTTCCCTTGCATGTACAATGGGAATAAAATTACCAAGTAATCAAAGGGTGTAAGATCTCCAGATCATGCCAATCATGGTGGTGGTGATGATGTCCTTAATGTCACAGAATTGAAAATAACTTTTTTTTTTAATATCGGCCTCTTGTATTGCGAATAAGCTTGTCACTTAATCTGGGTCCCTTAGGCTGATGACCTACTTATAGGGTTTCCTTGTCTGATGTACACCTATATATTATCACATCGGTAAAAAAACATCACCTTTTTATTATGAGACGTGAGAAAAAATTTCTACATTTGCAACAGGATCAACTTTCATGTTAAAATACAAAGATTTTTAAATTTTCTCCTAAAGAAAAAGGATTCTGTTTTTCTATAGGCTTACCAAATCATGGTTGAGGGGTATGTGTGTGTGTTGGGAGGTTAGGTGTGTATGCACATATATGTATGCACATACATGCCCACATATATTTTGGCAAAGCAGCATTTTGGGAGCTGTTGCCAACTCTTCACGTTTCACAAAGACAAATTTTTAACATACAGCTGTTTCACTTTTGTCCGTATTTCTTGCAGAGGTACATGTAGTTGTGCTCAAATTTCATTGTCATTTCAGTGGGATGTCTCATTACCCCGGAAAACTGGAGGCTCTAGAAGTATTTAGGTCCCTTCCGAGCTATTGGATTCTATTTAACTCAAAGGCAAATAAATAAGTCTTAAAAGTAATTCAAATATGAAATACATGCCTTATAGCATTTAGCAACCCTGGCTAAAATCGGTATCAATTAAGAGGTTCAGAACTGAGACTAAACTATCATTTATAGTCAGGGTCATCCTCAAATGCCTCAAGGCTGGAACTGCTCACACCGTGTGCTTGACAATGACGTGGAAAGACTCAGTCATTGTCTGGGTAGTTCCCACATGAAGCACTATTGTTCCCTTTCCTTTAGTCAGAATACAAATAAATTGCTTAGAATTACTTTTATTGTTTTGACTATTATTATTTGCATTTATGTTATCGACTTTTCCCCCTAAAATAATTTGTAAGCGCAGTTATGTGGGATGAAACAAACATCTTTATCAAAAAAGCAGTAGTGATGAGGAGAAAGAAAACCGTGTTACCCAGCTGCTAAACTGATAAAATTATACAGCCCTGGTAATAGCTATGCAGCAGCCATCACTTGGACTGCTTGTAGACAGTTTAGGGAATTTGGTACGTCAACAACTCGCCTGAAGACAGCTTTATCTAGTGCTGGAGAAGGAGACATTTCTTCTTCTATTTTTAAAAAGAGGCACATTTGTTAACTTGTGGTCATAAAGAGTTTTGCCAGAATGGTTACGGATGTATGCAACACCTCATATTACCTGACATGGACAGTTTCATAATTTTAAGAAATGTTAAGGAGATTAGATGTTTGGCCCCTTTATTGAAGTTATCAGGTCAAGACCACAGCTGAGGCAATGGTCACATATTACTGATGGGACTTACCTTTTCACATGTGGTAATCGCGATTGTGAAACTCTGCACATAGTGAGATGTTTTGGTGTCAGTCCAAGGTTTCTTCACCATAAATTTATCTACCGTTGTTTCTTACAATTGGAGTCGAATTAAGAGAGGTGGAAAAGTAATAGCGTGTCTTTTTTTTCTCTAAGTCAGAAACTTAGAGGAATTTTTCAGTTTGGTTCTAATGTAAAAGAATATTCTGGTCAAAGTAGCCTTTGGGAGACAGGGTAAAAAATTAAATGTAGCTATTGTACATGAGGTTATAGTAGGTTCTGTTTTTCCTCAGCTTTGCTTACGTATGTGCTTTTGAGCATGCGAAGCAGTGAGGTATTCAGAAGTCTACCCCGTAAATGACTTCTTGGATTTAGGAACATCTACCATCATTAAAGAATAAAGGATGGTTTTCCTTCCTTCCTTGGAAAGGGAGACTCCCAGATGAAATAAAACTTCTGTAACAGAGCTGTCTTGTTTTCAGAAAACCATAATTTGCTTTCTCCTTCAGGATCAAATAAGAAGGGAATGTGTGTTTGTGCACTTATACACCTGTCTACAAATATATTAACAAAAACATAACATAAATATTATATATAAGTATTTCTGAATATAGAAAAAAATGTGTGTGCATATACATACAGTGTATAAATGCTATGTTTAATAGTTTCTTTAGATGTTGAGATTACTGGTGATTGAAAAGATTAAGTGTTTTTAGATTCTTTCTGCATCTCAATAATGTTAATAAAATACAAAAATTTTAAGATGTTCTTTGACCGCATATATTTCAAATCAGTTAGCATTAGCCTTTCATTTAGGGATGGCTTGTGCTAATTTCTTTATGAGCTATGTGTGTCTGTGTGCAAACAGCACAGACAAAAAAGACATTCCAGAATCTCCAAAAGAATGCGGCATTAGCTTTTATATATACAAAGACTGTTATAATTACTCTCAGTGTCATGGAAGCTTCTGCCTCTGATTTCAGTGATCTTATGAATATTAAGTCCTGTGAGATTTTGCTGGCCTTTCCTGAAGGCCACTTGAACTTAACTTGTTTTTAGTAAGATAATAAATTTTAAAAACTCCACAAAATTATTTTATTCGAGACAACTCCTGAAAGTCCTCTTTACATAGAGTTCTTTCTCAGCTCAGCAGAAATTTTACATACTGGTCACTTACCGGGTTGGATATTTTTTCCCCAGTTTTGCAGTGGGATCCATCCTCTCAGCTGTTGCAGGATCTGAACCTCATTCTATAAAAATGTGTTTTTAATGTGGCTGCAATTCCACAAGCCATGTTTTTAAATACTTATGTCCAAATAAGTCCAATACGAATTGCTTGATTCTACAGCATGACTGTACGGCTCATCAGTGCGTATCTATATGATTGAGATTCCCAACTGTACGGAATTAGGTTTGGGAATGTTGGTGATGACTTAAAATATGCGTTTTTAAGGATTACCATGATTTCAATCATATCGCTGTCAGTAAAGCAGTGGACAGTTACACTGCAGACAGGTTTCAAAATCTTAGCTCTTAATATGTCTTAATATTAATCTTAGCACTTAATGGTTGGACTTGATGATCTTAAAGGACTTTTCCAACCTAAATGATTCTATAATTCTATGATTCTATGTCACCCTCATACAAATTTTGCATTTTCTTTTTTTTTTTTTTTAGCTGTAATGGCATTTTTGTTTGACCTTAAGGCTTTAGTGGACATGATGTCTATTGGCACACTTCTTGCTTATTCCCTTGTGGCAATCTGTGTCCTCATTCTCAGGTGAGTCAAAACCAGGTAGTTCACAGGATGAACAAGTTCAAATAATTGCTTTGTGTTACCCTCGTCAGAAACCTAAGACCAGACAAGTGTTTCAAGATGTGGCAGCCCTAGAAGGAAGTGCAAATATTATCTCTCAAGGAGTGAGGTTGTCAGTAAGTTTTACTTGTCAGTAAAACTCTGGTATCTGCTCTGTTTGTAAAGCTACAGAATAATATTGATGTATTGGTAACTACAGCTCACTTTATTATGCATTGCTCTTGTTAACTTAAAAAGTCAGTCTTTCTTACTTGAGGCTAAGTCATTAACTTTGAAAAGTGTAACAGCTTAAATTCGGCTCAAATTCAATGTTGCAATAATTTCTACTTTAAAATAGACAACTATTTTATCCCATAGTGACTTATTTAACATATGCATTTTTAAAAATACACTTAAATCCTAACAAAGCAGGTGTAAAATTTCAGTTTAGGCCAGTTAGTAGGCCTCTTACAGTATAAGAAGTCAGAAAGAAGCTCCCCAACCCTTCCCCTGCCGTTGACCAACAAACCCTGACCCCTCTTTTTGTATGAGACTCTATTTATCTGACCCGTTGGTGCATTCACATAGCTTAAAAAACTGCCCAAAAAAATCCACAAACACAGCAAAAAAGGGAGTTACCAGTTTGTTTACATATGATAGTGACTAATAATATATGTAGTTATAAATTGAGAAATTCTAAATCTTTACTGCAAAGAATTTGGTATTTAAAGGCATTCCTAGAATCATATTGCTTCAGATCCCAAAATAAGCTTAATTTTTTTATTATCCTATTTGTTTTCTGCATAGGTACCAACCCAGTTTAAGCTATGAGCAACCAAAATATTCTCCAGAAAAAGCAGCTTTGGCTGCATCTGAAAGGGAATCTGCAGTGAGTGAATCACAGATAAATATGATACAGGAGAATCATTTCAGTCTTCAGGCCCTGATTAATCCATCCAGTTTACCTACCGAGCAGACTGCAACTACAGTTAACTTTTTGGTGGGTCTCTTAGGTAAGTATTCATCTGTCCAAACTCATACAATGCACTAACATTAATAATGGAATTTTATTAAAGCCAAATTAAAAATCCAGTGATAACACGCCTTCTTTCAGTCATAATTAATGTGACGTTCTGCAGAATGCTTTTATACTTCTTGCTGGATCTAATCTGTAGTCTACTATATTTTCCTTTAATTAAACATTTTCACGATAATATTTCATACTTAAGACCTATCATTCTTCTTAAAAGTCATGTCCTCTCCAATGCAGAGATTAAGTGACCTCTTTCCCATTTCCATCATTTTGTTTTTCACACAGCTTTCGTGGTTTGTGCCTTGAGTGTCCTCGCTACTTACGGGATTGATTTCATTGCTAACTTGGAGCCCTGGAGTATTGGCCTTCTTGCTGCGTTGGTGGCATCCTTCATAGTCACCATTCTCCTCATCCAAAGGCAGCCTCAGAACCAGCAGAAAGTGGCCTTTATGGTGAATAACATATTCTCTATGTTATTCTCTAATGAGAGGTTTGGATTGATTCTAACAAGTGGGCGAGGGGCAGAAAGAGAGAGATGGTCCTTTTTCAGGCAGTCTTTCATTACTACACTGCCACTGTTGCAGTTTTTTTGGTGAAGGTAAGGGTAGCAGACACTCACGGCTGAATCATGGGCATGTGCAGTCCAGTCCAGATCTTCCCAAGACTAGAGAAAGAGTTTCCTTGCCCACAGACCAAAAACCCTGACATGTATCGGAGCATGGCTGCAGAAAGTGGCTGTACCACTGATGTTGGTGCAAACAGCTGCCATTACAACTACTGGATCTGACAGCACAGATCTTCTAGGTATTCTTTTAGACATGTCCCCAAAGTGCACAGTGCTGAGACGCAAGTAATTATAGACCTCAATTTAAGCACTTAGAAACTGGAAGATAATTCAGAAACCGATTAGTGTGCAGTCACTTGTCTGTGTTGTGTGCAGTGGTTTGGACCGCAATACAGTTTGTATCTCCCAGAGTATACTCCTTTCAGTTTGAGCTTTCACTTATGTTATAAGATCAGTTATTCGATGGAGTATTTAATGGAAATAATGAAGTATAGTGATGAAGGTCAAGGAATCTGATGGAATTGGGGGGGAGCAATTCAGAAAGGAAGAATATATAAAAATATGCAAATAATATTTTTCAGCTGTAGATTCAGGAATTCATTAGTATATGTTCAGCACAAACTGGAAAGTTTTTTTCCACAGCCTTAGAGAATATATTTTAAAAAATAGTTTATTTTAAAAGTTTAAGATATGTAGAAAATAGTGGTTAAGCCGATTGAGAAAGAAAATTTCACTGGATTTCAAGAAGAAAATTTTCCTATTCTTTTTTAGTGAGTGGATGTATTACCTTTAGTTTGTTTTCTATAACTGAAATGTGACATGCAAGAAATGACGTTTAATGCTACAGACATATTAAATATTTCCTTTTAGGTTCCACTATTGCCATTTTTGCCATCATTCAGTATCCTGGTAAATATTTACTTGATGGTACAATTAAGTGGAGACACTTGGATCAGATTTAGCTTCTGGATGGCACTTGGTAGGTATTTCTGTTCATTTACGTTAGGACTAGTGAATCCCATCTAGAACATTTTATTCTCTTCCTTTAAATACTTGAACAAAAGTCTGTGTTTTAATAAGTTGGCTGGTATTTCTGATCAAAACAAGAGCATGCCTCAGAAGGGGTATTCATATGCAGGCAAAATTGTAAATATAGTTTTGAAGTGACAGAAAGAACCAAAGTTATAGGACTAATTCCAATAAGCCACAATTTTTATTTCCTAATAAGTATAGCTAAAATTTTGTGGAGACCTGTTTGTAACAGTTTTCTTCCCAGAACATCAGTCATTCTCCTATAAGATACGGAAAATCGTATTAATTCCATCTAGACATAAATTAGAGACAGTAGTTTCCATGACCTTTCAGAGCATTCAATCACACAAAAATGATGCGCTGTGATTTAGTGCCTGCACTTTCCTTGAAAACAGGGAAGACATAAAGCATGAGCTCTAATTCAGATACCTGAAGAAGAAACTTGTTTTGGAAAATATGTTGAGGCAGAGAGTAATAACTAACTACTTGTTGATGCAGTACTTGCCTGAAAACCCCATTAACTTTTCTTTTTTCCTTTTGGAAGGCTTCCTCATTTACTTTGCTTATGGCATCAGGCACAGTCTTGAAGGTCATCGTGGTGATGGAGATGACGACTCTTGTTCAGAAAACAGTGGGCTGCAAGAAAAGAACCCTGTGGAAGAAGTGGATGAACCTGAAAATGCAAATGAAAGCGATCAATTTCTTGCACATGAAAGGACAAGTGAATGTTAATCTATGCAAACATACAAGTCTTTTAAACCTTTAATTGACATTTTACTTGCGGACTGAAATTTCAAAAGCTTTCTGCCAACATTGTGCCTCTTGAAAGTGTTTACTACAAGGCCTGGCTGATATTTTGGACAAGCTGCTAATCCATGTTCATCATTTCAGAACTGACAGCATGGAGATTAATATTTAAATTAAAAAACAAACAAGAGAAGTACCCTTTGGTAAGCAAAAATTTGGATGCATTGTTTGAACTGTCATCCACAATCAATGGCAATCACAAAATATGAAGAATTTTAGAACTGCCTGCAAGGAGTTATGAATATTTGAGAATGCATTGTGAACACAAGTGCCTTTTATACCTTCTCTTTATCTCTGTTATGTGTTTTGGTCACAATTTAATAGCTCTCTTTTTTTACAGAAGTAACTCTTATGGGAGATAAACTGCAGACTGGCCTGGAAAGTATTTGCAAAACAAAGGGTAATCGTACAGATCTGATACTTTGCAAAAAGTAAAAGATCCTATATTTATATGAAAAGAAATAATTGCTTACCCTTACTAATCGGTAGTCAAGGAGAACTCAAAACAGTGAAGATTCTTCAAAGGCTTTTAGTCCCTTTAAATAGTAGTCAAGATTTCTACTTCCGTGAATTCCTGTCCTTTCAGCGATACTGTGTGTATAAAATAATACTCCCCAAAGGAGTTATGCTGTTTTCTGCAAAAGCATTTGGGAAATTATCTGTTGGTCACAGTATTGACAGTGACATTCATATGTGATTTAGCAAGTATTGTGCTTTTGATTTCAGAAGGGCCAGGATTTTATCCCTGACTACATAATTTGGTACTTACATACAGCAGTCATCAAGTTGTTCTCCTTAGAACTTATTTATTCCTGCTATACTTTCTTCTCTATCATCTGCCAGAGCTGATATTTCTGAGATGAGTTGTTACACATTGCTTCTCCTCAGAAAAATTAATGCACAAAATTCCAGACACCTTTTTCAGATGGAAGGGGAGGTTAAAAAAACAGAGGCTCAGGCTTTGGAAAAAATCCTTGTCAAAACAGTTTTTCAGTGCTTCGCTAAGCCTTAAACATATGTTATCACAGCAGTTTTCTGTGAGACAAGCCTACATCCACAAATCCATTCATGTGGGTAGGATGTCCAAATGCTAATTTATGTAAAGTACCAAACTGTTGCAGCAGTGCTGGGTGAACAAGTATTTTAAAGCTACTGAAAATGGAAGCTGTTCTTTCAACATAAAAAGTCGTGTTACCTGTCAAAGGCAACCAGATATTTTACCACTTTTTCTCAGCAAGTAGTAGGCTCAAAGTCCCATGAAGGACTCCACAATATGAAGTTATTTTGCAAGAATGTATTTATAAAAATAACTTCCTTAAAGTAAGAATTGTCTTGGACTTTGTCATGGAGAGTTCCTGGTACCAATCATTGGTATTAATAATATTGGTAATCTCGGTTGTTAGGTATAAAAACTTCAGATCCCATGAGAGCTATGTTGGTTGACAGTGAAAAGCACCTTACTTTTTATAATAGCTGGAATTTCACAAAAAAAGAAAAAAAAGGAAAAAAAGAAAAAAAAAGAAAAAAAGAAACTGGTTAAGCTGCTTCTGTCTCTCTCCTGTTCTTTTTCACAGCAATAGATTCATGCTTTTTAATGTTAAAACGACTCCTGTTGTTGTAGCAGAGTAGTGTGCCTAAATGTTAAAGGGCAGAAGGAGAAGCGCTTCTTGATGGAGAACCCTGCACTGGGCTGCTGTTCTGCCGTGGACTAGGTCTGAGGTTTTCAGCCTGATCCTTTCTTCCCAGGTTGAACTGGGAGGAGAGGACGCTGCCGTGCTGGCACCAGTGTACGATAGATGTATGCTGGTCTATCAGTGGCCTCTACTGGCTACGCAGCGTTAGGAGTAGCAGTCGGAAAATGTAAGAGGAGTGCAATAGGTAAAACACCTACCTCTTAGCTGAGCTTCCAGCATATACATCCTCTAACTGCAACTGCTGTTGTCCTAAGGACTGTTGTAGCAATTGGTGGTCCTTAAAAATGGACGGGACGCAGCGGATGAGGAGAAACTATAGGGTAAGTGGCAATGGGATACTGGTTTTTAATAAATTGCAATCCATCCAGAATTGATCATGTTATAGTTCCTTGTTTCCAAAATTCATCATCGTTTACAAGATGCCATTAAAGAAAGACTCAAATCTCATATTAGACTAATACAGGTAGATGATATGCTAAGTAAATATTTGGTTGATAGGAACGGATAGGAATTCTCAGGGCAGTTCCTGGAGCTATTGATAATTTTCAATATGTCTATTCAGTGAATGAAAGTGCTGTCTGTGTCAGTTGGATCTGCTATTTAAATTGTACTTGCTCAACTAGGGCCCATTTTTATGCCAAAAATGACTAAAGAACTATACGTTCTTGTTTGAAATATTAGAAATTTAAGACTCTCCAGGCTCTCGAAAGGAATCCAATATAGTAATCCTTAGATATGTCAAAACAAAGGTTTTATTTTAAAGTAATCAAAAAATAGAGTAAATGAATGTATGTTCTGTTGGTTTTAATCCTACAAGTATTTGAAATAGAGAAGAAGCTGATGCTTTTCCTCAAGAACAGCTTCATTCAGTGGTTATGTTTCAGAGGACATTCTTAACCTGCCTTGCCGAGCGCTCTTAAATCCTCAGCTGCCACAAATGCTGTTGCCGTGGGGGCAAGTCAGCAGTGCTCAGGCAAAGCTTTTGCTCTATTGAACACGGCTCTTTTAAAATTCCTTACACATCTGGGTGTGTGGGAGGCAGAGACTGACTTTTTTCCTATGGTTGCTGATGCCGCAGAGCAGGCGAGCCAGGCTCCCAAGATGCAAACTGCTGCTGTTCCATGATGTGCAAGGAAGATGCCGTTCCCTCCCAAGGCCATCATATAGAATGTATGTGTGCACACGCCTGTCTGTGTTTGCGTCTGTCTGACGTTAGCCCATAGTGATTTTGATGTACTGATTAAAATAATTTCTATACTGCACTGGAATTTGCCTTTGAAGGGATACTGTCAATATAATAAACTTCTGACTAAAGCAAGTGCTAGCTAAAGCTTCTGGAGATACAGAAAATAAATTTTCCAGTTTATTTACCTAGTGGATGTGTCAGCACTTTGTGTATTGACAGTTTCCCCTTTCGTTGTATAAATATTTCTCCCCCCTTGCTAGAGAAATTAATTATATAAAAATAAAAGAATGTGCCTGTACCAATGTTGCTAAGGGAGATGGGAGCAGCTGCAGCACAGGAACTATCCACTTAACTAATGAGATATAAAATGAAATTAAAGGAAACTCATTGGGTATTCTCGGTTGCTTCAACTGTGTAAAGCTTATTTATATGTGTGTATAGTTAAAGTCGTTATTAGTCAGTGGCTGAGTAAGAGCTCGACAAGCCAGAAGTAAGATATTTATGCTAATTTTGATACGCATTTGTATATGCAATCTTGAAATTCCAGATGCTTTGGAGGAGCCGGCCATGTGAAGGACAGCCACGCTAGTCCTGACACAGGAGCCGCGTATGAAACAAATAGTGATTTTGTTCTTGCGTTTGCTGTATGTCTGTATTTGCTGAGAGAGCAGCTGAAAGCACAAGTCCAGTGGAATTAAATTGTCGTTATTATTTTTTAACATAGTTGTTGATAGTGTAAATTGTTCTGTGCAAATAATAATGGTATGTGTTAATACAAAATATCTATTACTGGAGATAGCTTATTGTTTTTTTCTTCCTTTGTGGAAATAAATCCTCCAAAGCATGTGTTTGCATTGGTACATTCTGGATGTGCCTTTACATAGAAGAATTAATTCTTATCTAGTTGGTTTTAACAAAGTAAGCCAAAGCATATTTAAGGGAGAACAAATAAATCTTTTTGTTCTGAGGGATAAGAGATAAGATGATATTTCTGTACAAGTCATGTTACCTAAAGTGATCTTCTTGTGGTATTCCAGTTCTAATTCTGCCATAGGAAATTTTATGAGGTATCTTAGATTTCATTGCCTGTTACCCTGGACAAAACTGTTCTGTTAATAATTGCACGCTTTTTCATGCACAACAAATGCTGGTTAGATTCCTGAAATCTGTCATATTATGTTTATGTCACCATGTGTTAAAGCCATTTATATTACCTGCTGTTAGAGAATTATCAGTAATAATTGTCGATACTAGTGATAAAGAGTTACTTATGTACTTACTTAGGTATTTAACTATGCCATCCAGAAACTTCAAATGATACAATGAATTTAGAGGCAAAACTTGGTAAAGCTGAAATATATATTCTGTATTTTATTAGATGGTAAGTGTACAAGTCTGGCCACCTTTCCCCTAAAATGTATGCAAAGATATATATATTTTTAAGAAATAAAAGCATACTGTTTTCCTGGAGGTTTTAAGAAGTGCCAATATCAGATGTGCCGTAAGCATCCTGAGATACTGAAAGCTGAACAACCCGGGTGAAATCTGTGACGGTGCAGGAAATCTGTGTGGGACTGTGCAATCGTTTTAATCCGGTGTGATGCCTTTGACATTGAGGTGCATTTTGTACAGTAGGAATTTAATTTGCATGATGGCTGGCATGTGTTACTTGATTACATAAAAAAGCACCTTTTAGTGCTCTTGGGCCCTAATTCTTCCTAGAATTGCCGGAAGTTTGTACAAATTGCAGTATGCTCATTGAAAGCACTGGGGTTATTCAGTGTTAGGCAAATATGTATTTTACAGAAAGAGCAGGTGATGTTTCACATAGTGTAGGATCTTTGTATTTGTTTTTAATTTCCTGTGCCTTTAGTATTTCTTTCTGGTATGTGTTTTGAGGACCTTTGAATTTTTTAATAGTTGGACCTTTCCAAAGCTAAATGTAACGCCTTTGCTATTTCCTGATCTGTTTTCCATTCGACTTTAGAAATCAAACTCCTTCACATTAGCTAAGTTGAAGGGTTTCTGTGCGTAGACATGCATTACAAAGAACTGTGTAAATAGATCGTTATTTTTATTGTCAGTTGGACAAATTCTGTTGTCTTTGAATGTTTTCATTGAGCCTTGTGCCAGGTAAACTCCAGCTTCACCAAGTTTAGTTGGAGTCGGGAGAAAGGATAAAAGGATTTTAATGTTTAGGAGGGCTTTTTTCTTTTGTGTTACCAGAAAGTAAAGCACGAAATATGTGTTACATATCTTTAAAAACAGTTATGTGTGCATCATTTTAAAAAAACGTTAAGTGTTCATATTCATTTTAACTCTTTTTGTTCATATGTACATTGTAGTGATTATTTCTGTATTATAATGCTGCTGAGCATTTCAAATGTAGATAGAATGATTGTGATGCAACTTAAACTACAAATTTGTATTTCTTTGAAGTGTTCTACCAAAATGAAAAGTCTTGAATTTTTATGAATGTAAAAATGCTTATATTTAAGAATATGGTGCTTGTTTTTTTCACTTTTACAATAGAATTGTAATCGGCGATGTTTTTAGTTACCTTAGTTCCAAATTCTGATGGAAATTACATTGCTCTTCATTTACTGTAAAATGTGCTTTACGGGATAACAATTGTGCATTTGTTCCGTATTTTTTAAATAAAGCTGAATATCACTTGTATGTACTTCATGCAACAGCTCTAACTCTAACCACCACTGTAATTTTAGTAAACACTAAAATAATACTACGACTTAATAACCATTAGTGTGTCAGGTATCTAATGTCATGACATTATACAAATCATAACTGATTTAAAATGAATAACATGATAGCTCATAGGGGTTTTATGGAGGGGAAAAAGATGAACCATATTTTATGTTTAAATGTGTTACTTTTCCAGTGGTCTGGAGATGGGGATAGTAGCAGCCTTTGTTTTGTACTTGCTTCCAAGCACTCAAGAAGTCACTGAAATAGAGAATAACACCCTTTGATTTGGGCATTTTGTCTTACAGTGCCAAACCAGAGATGATGTTAGGTTCGGTTTCCAGAGTGAGTAGCCCTCAGCGTTCATGGTGCTCAACTTTCTGAAGCACCAAGCCTTGTCCTGGCAGCATCCAACCTCAGAGTTGGATGGATAAACTCACTGTTGTCCCCTTTTTGGAAAAAAAAAAAAAAAAAAAAAGAAAATAACTTCCTTAGCTTTGAATACTACTGTGGGTATATGAAGAGACTAAAAGCATGAGGCAATGGACAACAATAGCCTTGACACTTCGCAGACTTAAGAGTAGCTATGACTTTGGTGTTTTTCCTGAGGTGTACTGCAACTCTGTTATATAATTCCTTAAAAAGTTTTCAAGTGATTAATAGTCACCTTATCATATATACAGATTACTAACACTGATCTTGAAAATCTTGGTTTTATGAAGCAATGGGAATATGGCCACTGATTTAAATAAGGACAAGAGTCATTCTGCAAGTATCACATTTAAAGCACTGATCTGAAAAGATGGGATGGTTTAAGCTGTCAGTTTACTTGTGGAGAATTGGGGTCATTATTTGTAGGTTCACATTAATTCTTCTGATGACTATAAACAGCAACACATAGATCCCTCCTCTATTTTTCTACTGTCAGCTTTTTCTGAGCAGGCTTTTGTGAAACTCTTTGCTGTGGCAGGCTGTAATGGGTGCCATAGTTTGACTTAAAAATGTACTTTTGCTGTTTTAGGCCAACACAGATCTGTGCTTGATGTCCACCCGTAAAGCAACCTGTGGTATATAACCTGTATGTCCATCCATAGGGTCAGCTGTGATGTGTCACCTGTGGTATATAACCTGCACATCCACCCATAGTGTTACTGGAAGCCGGTGATTAAGGACTCAATTTTGGAGTGTTAGAAAGGAGGCATTCTTTATTGCAGCGCTGGGTGTCCAGGGAATCACTTTGCCTAGTGTGTGCACTGAGCTGCTCTACTACAAAGGTTATAAGTGATCAGAATGTACATATTCATTACATTTCCGAGAAATGATTAACATATTCATACTATCACCTAGAACTCATTAATACATATAAATGTCCTTGACACATGGCGATCCATGTGCATTGGTGGTCTTCCAGGGTCCTCTGGTGGTCATCAATAGTCTTCCTCACTGTGTCCGCTGATTGAACTCAGTCTTCGTGCATACTCAGTTTGTCTTTTGGCTTGGTTTGCAACTCTTGTTTTCACAAAACTAGCTTATTCTAGCATCTCTCCCTATCTACTCTACTCAAGGATGCAACGTCTCAAGACTTCCTTTTGTCCAACTAAACCTAGCAGATGTTTAACCCATCCGCTTACAAAGCACTTCAAACTTAGATACATTATTCCAGTAAGGAGGGAACCAGGAGGGAACCATATGTTCTTTTTAGCTTGGTATCAGTAAGGCCTGAGGGCCTTCCACCCCAGCTGCGTATGCGTCTTTTTGTGCTGTTTGAGGCTACTGTATCACCAACTACTCTATCAGTAGGGTGACCCGCTCCCCTCTGTGGTCCAGCTACAGGCCCAAAGGGCAACCAAGAATTCACACGTGCACAAAGCCACTTCTGGCAAGGGGCAGCTGTCACTGAGGAGCTCATTCAAGTGATAAACCTCCACAGGTGTCCCTGAGGTGGAGGTCATTGGGGATGCAGCTCTGTTCCCGCCCTGCACACTGAGCCCGTCCCTGAGGGGCGACCCGCGCGGACACCCTCTGGGCCTGGCCCGCCTGTGGGGCGTCTCGGCCGGTTCCTCCTCCCTCAGAGAAGAAGGGCGTGTGGCGGCGGCTCCTGAGGCGGCACAGCCTCCCCCCGCCGGGGAGACCCAGGCAGGGAGCCCCGCCGCCGGCCGGCTCCTCCCCACACCGCCGCCCGCCGAGCCGCCCCGCCGCAGCCCGCCGCACCGGCCGCTCTCGCCATGCGGCTCTGGGTGCTCCTCAGCCTGCTGCTGCTGCAGGAAACGCTGCCGCACGGTGAGCCGCCGCCCCCGCCGGGTTCCCCCGTTTTCCTGACCGCCGGGCCGCCTCCCCCCGCCCTCAGCACGGCCGCCCCTGCCCCGCGAAGCCGCCCCCCGCCCCGCCACGACAGCCCCCGGGAGCCATCTCGGGGGGCGGCGGCCGGGCTGCCGTCCCGCCGGGCAGAGGCGGGGGAAAGGCGGGTTCCTCCGTCGGTCTGCGGCCAGCGAGGCGCCGAGGCTTTTCCACCGGAGACCGAAGTCGTGGGTTTTTTGAGAAAGGCGTTTGCGGCGGCACCAAGTGCCCCTCGCCTGCCTCTGTCCTCAGGGGCGACGCTTAAATCCCTCCCGGCCGGAGGAGGGTCAGCGCTGGACGTGGTGCTCGAGTTTTTGGGTGTTTTTCTTCAAAAAACCGCGGTTGTTCGTTTGTGGAGAGGACCGAACTTTACTTGTAACTTGGTTTCAGGTTGTGATGGAGTCTTGGTGGGGGAAGAGGCGAGTTTTTGGCTGGGGAGGGACATTCATAACCAATCCTTCACGTACGTAGACCTCAACTAGGTGATAGAGAGGCTGTTTCCCTCTTGGAAAAGGTGAATAAACTTACTAAAACTTCAGAAGAAACAAAATTCCTTTTGTTTTTCACCACAGCAGAGCTTGGGGAGCAAGGCCTGTGTAGCCCCTGAAGGGTTTGTGGAGAGAAGGGCACGAGCTCCGAGGGGCATGGTGAAGGGCACAGAGGCCGTTACCACACACCACCCAGGAGGTCATAAGGAAAAAATTCTTGCAAGAACGTAAAAAATTCTTCACCCTGGGAGCTGTTAAGCACTGAAAGAAGTTGTTGAGGGAGGCTGTAGAGTCTCCAGCCTTTGGAATAGTCAGAGATAGACCGGACGAAGCTCTGAGCAGCTGAACGGGGTGGGAAGGCACTTCAGAAGTCCTTTCCAGCCCGACTTTATGGCTACGTGCAAAGGAATTGCGCTCTGGACCAGTGTGGTGTGGGAGAGGATTTCTGCTGAAAGATCCAGTCTGTGGGTGTGCACTGCCACATCAAGAAAAGAGTTTTCTATTTGAGAAACAGATGGTAAAGACACAGAATGAGAAATAGTTGTAACTTGGGCAAAAGATTTCTCAGGCCTATGCTTTTCTTAGTTTTTCTGGTTTATACTGAGGTTTGTCTGGGTGCTTTGCACTGCATCATCCAGAAGTTTAGCTACGGGAAAAAGTAACCTGGCATATTTGTAACAGCTCCGTCTCAAAAGCTATAGGTACAAATCGTAATGTAGACATTGTGATTTCAAAACAGCCTTCCTAATTTAGCTTATTTTAGCTTATAAACAGTGAAATATGTCCCTCCAGATTGCCCATACGGGTGCTGATGTGTCAGCTTGCGTTGTCCATATGAGTGTGTGTTTGTATGATTAACTTTTCACTTGAAGTACCACAAATAGAGATGTGTCCAACCTGTTTTGTTACGTTAGTTGTGATCACAAAGACTCTTCCCTCTCATCTTAATCCCGGTGGTTAAGAATTATTCTTTATGATAACCTCACACTTGATTTATTATTTTTTTTCAAGGAAGAATTCATCATCAGTATTAACAAGAATTGAAAGGTCTCTAATGCTGCCAGGATGTGTATGTGGATATAGGTGATGTCTCAAGTAAAAACTGTATGCTTTTTAGCATTGTGTGACTAACACTCATTTGCGGGTTGTTGTGTGTGTAACATCTGCGAGAACAAGGGGTAGACGAACATTAAAGGATAGGATGAGACAAGTACTGTGAACCAGGAGCAAAAGTGACTGTGTGGTGTATTTCTGTGACATATCAATGCCTAGTCTCGTACTTCGGCATTATCGGTTAGTAGGGACCCTGCATATAGTATTGCAGAGGAAATGGGTACAGTGCGTCTTAGAACTGACATAAGGAGCTGATCAGAGGTAGAAAGGAGTTTTCTCAGTTGATATCTTTCTACTGTCTTAATTATTACTTTTACTAATTATTACTATAATAAGAAGTGTTATTGCTGGATTAAAACAATGAGGGTTCTGCAGATAAATCTGGTGAGATGGTAAAGCATCCCAAACGTGGCATATTCATGTACTTGCATAAATGGGCTCCTTGAGTTTGTTCACTACCCTTGCAGTTTGGGTAACGGGGGAATCTGTGTGGTGGGTTCTGTGTTCTTGGAGGGATTTGATTGTGTGTCCTCTTTATCTTTGGTGATAGACTATTGCACCAGTTAATTTAGTTATTGGGCATACAGGTGCTTGATTCAGCGATGAGAGAAGGCAGGATCGTGAGGTGCAGACGTGGTGGTGTCAGTAGATACCTGGACAGACTGATAGGGAGCGTTGGGGAGGAGCGTGGTTACAGCTTGCTTGGAAATTCACTTCTCAGTGAGGTGTAGCAGAGAGGCAAAACTTGGTTTTCTGTGTAGGTAGGTAGAAGCTCCTCTGATGGTGTTTTCCCAAAATGCCCCTCCTGTCACCTGCAGGGAAAAACAAGGTCAGACAGACAAGAGTCTCACTGTGTGAGTGTGGTATAGGAGGGAAGTATTCAAACTCGCTGGGAGCTACAGAAACGTGGAACAGAGGGAACTTGTGCAGAGAGGAAAAACTTCATCTAGAGAAAATCAAAACCAGACTTCTGGCACTAAAATTGAAAAGCTTTCATAGGGGAGCCTTTGAGAGTTTCTTAAAGGCAGAGTGTCACGTGTGGAAGAGCATGCAGTTTGGGATGGTGCATTTCCTTGGGGTGAGGTTGTAAGATCTGCGTGCCTTCGAACAAGTGTCAGGATTGAGGTTTGCAGAATGTAGTGGAAATGGCAAAGAGTAGTTTGAACGAATAGCCCTATTTCAATAGGGTTGTGCGGGCGGGGAGAAAAGTGTGTCTGGACCAAAGCTTGTGGGTTTCTACAGTGTTGTGGTTTAACCCCAGCTGGCAACTATGACCGTACGGCTGCTAGCTCACTCCCCCCATGGCGGGATGTGGGAGAGAATCAGAAGAGTGAGAGAACTCATGGGTTGAGATAAAGACTGTTTAAGAAGTAAACAAAAAGACATGCAAGCAAAGCAAAACAAGGAATTCATTCACTGCTTTCCATTGGCAGGCAGGTGTTTGGCTGTCTTCAGGAAAGCAGTAATGGTTACTTGGGAAGACAAACGCCATCACTCTAAATGTCCTCCCTTCTCTTCTTTCCCCCATCTTTCTACATTGAGCATGATGCCATGTGGCATGGAATATCCCTTTGGTGAGTTGGGGTCAGCTGTTCCAGCTGTGTTTCCTCCTAGCTTCTTGTGCCTCCCCCATCCCACTCGCTGGTTGGGCGGTGTGAGGAGCAGAAAGGGCCTTGACTGCTCAGCAACAACCAAAACCATTAGTGCGCTACCAACAGTGTTCCCATCCCAAACCCAAAACATAGCACTATACCGACTGCTAGCGAGAAAGTCATCTCCATCCTAGCTGAAGCCATGACATACAGACAAATCTGGAAGGTACAACAGGGTACTGGAATGGCTGGTTTGAAATGGGAATGCTTATCTGTCGTGCCAGCAGGGCCTTCTATCACTAGGGCACAAATTACACAGGAAAGATGGAATAGCTCAACCCAAGGGAGCAGTGGCAATATGTGTTGAAGGAAGCTTTAATATTAAATCTGATTCCTGGTGGATTTTGTCAGTAATAAGTCAGCTGGACTGAAATACCAGCCCCGTGGAGAACAAACAACCTGGTTGGTGACCACCCAAGGTGATGGAGGAAACAACCACTCTGTTAAGGCGCAGCAAGGGCTGGATAGAAAAGCAAAAGGAAGAATTACTTACTCTTGTGTAGGTTGGATCACACACATCAGGGTGTGACACTGAATGCAATTGCTAGATGCCACAAATGATGACTTCTTAGAGCGGCTACTTGGAGAACCTCTGAGAAAAGCAGCAGTTCTTGACTTGATCCTGAGCAGTACTCAGGTAATTGGATTCAGATGTGGCTTTAGAACAGCCAGACTGTAGTTTTAATATTCTTGCAGGAATAATAAAAGCCAAAGAAATGACTGATGTGTTTGATTACAGAAGGGGGAATTAAGTAAGATGAGGAGGCTCATTAACTCACATGTGGGTTAAATATAAAAACCAGAATAAGGCAGACAAAAAGAGTTTGCAAAAGGGATAAAACTATTGATAACTCCTTTTCTTCTTCTGATGTGCTAGAGCGGGGCAGGGAAGGATGGCCACAAAGTTGGTAAGGCTGATAGGAATGGGGAATAAGAAAGTAAAACTTAAATTAAAAACTTAGTTATTTATGTGCACCCGTGTTTACTATGGAGATGCTTAGGGTGGTTTTAATTGAAAATGATGACACGATAAACATATCAGAAACTTTGAGTGCAGTATCCTAATGAGCGCTGTAATAGCAGGCTCCGAGAAGGACTCTTTCTCTATGGGGAGAATCATTAGAGGACATGTCTCATTAATATGCCAAAATAATTTCTTTTGAGAAAATCAACAACACGAACAGTGTTTAAGTGCCATGATTTGATGGTATACAACTGAGACTTAAAAGACATTTGAATCTGAAATCGCTGAAGTCTTAACTTGATGCATAAACTGTCACATAACTAATCCTTTACAGGAAAATGGAAGCATGCCAGGATTTTAAGATTTTTGAGGGAGGTACAGACATTTATTCACTTAAAACAAAAACTAGGAGATGACTAATATTTATGTATAATTTGTGTAGTTTTGAAAATTGACCAGGCAAATTAATGAAGGAAAGATCTACCAAGAAGAATGAAACGATGGCAACTGTGTTTCACAGATCCCTTGAGCTAAAAGTTCTTGGAAACTAGGAGGTTAGTATCAAAGGAGCAGAGATGGTTGCCCTGTTCCTTGGTTGACATCTGACACTGGGTGGTGTCAGTGGGAAGGCATTGGCTAGGTGGATGTTTGGCCTGACCCACTGTAACCTTCCTAATGTAACGCAGGGAAAAAGTGCTCCCACACCAGCTGTTTGTCCCTGTAATATATGCACTGTGTCACTCTCTAGGGTCATGTGCTCTGGGTAACTAGAAAAATCCTACTTCATGGTCTTCCATGGGAGGCAGCAACCACTTCTCTGAAATTCTCCGTTGTTATCATCATTCCCTCGAGTTTGTCAATTTTGCATGGCCAGTGGCATCACAGAGCAAAGAAAAATTGGAAGAAGCATAGATATTTGCTTCACTGTCCCTTCCAGAAATTATTTATCTTAAAATATCTTAAATCTTACTCTTTATTTTAAAATGTTGTGATTTTTGGAAGGCATTTCCATTTGATCCCTTCAGTTTGTGGCTTATTTTAAGGTAGTGAGGCATCTTTGCAATCAACTTCTTGAATGCTCATAACTTAAAACTGGGAAAAATGTTTGTCTGTGTGGCAGGGAAGGGATGTACCTTAGTAACTGGACGTGTGCCTCAGAAAAATTTCTCTTACTACATAAGACTCCAAAAGAGTTCAAAATGCAGTGGTCAAACTAAGACGACTACAGCGTTGCTGTCTTCCAGTTTATTTTCCAGTTGGTGTGAGACCAAAAGGCAAATGTTTGTACACAGGCAGCCTTACTCTGCTTGCTGAGATGACTGAGTCACAGAATGGCTGAGGCTGGAAGAGACCTCTTGGGATCATCCAGTCCAACCCCATGCCCGAGCAGGTTGCCTAGGACCACGTCCAGTCAGGTTTTGAATATCTCCATGGATGAATACTCCACAACCTTTCTGGGCAACCTGTGCCAGTGCTTGACCACCCTCACAGTAAAAAGTGCTTTCTTATGTTCAGATTGAATTTGTTTTTTTTTTTAAATTTATGCTCAAAAGGCTCTGTGCCATTTAAGAGACATGGTGTACTTCAGCCTGGACTTAGAAGTGGAAGGCTGAAGCAATGCAAGGTGTCCAGCCGGGGTATGAGGAACATCACGGGAGCCTGGAAGTGCTGCTATTCATACTGCAGCCAGTACCAGTTTTAATTCATGCAAACTCGGTATATAGCAGGACTACAGGACTACTTTTAATGTCAGAGGGAGCTCTTTGATTGATTTCTACAATAAAATACCTGAGGAAAAGGAAAAGCCATGTTCAATGTGAATTAGCTGTCAGGCACAGTTAGTGGAGGTTTTTGTGTCTGGGACAGTGGTTTTAGGCTCATCCCACAAAAGGTCTGTGCTTCCTGCTGTCAGTTTAAGTGGGAATATGGATTTTCTTAATTTTTTTTTTTTTTAATTTGAGACACCTCACTTTTCCTTTCCATTTCCTTTGCCTTGTTTTTAAAGGCAGCTGGGCATCCCTGTTGTCTCTAGCGGGTAATGAAATCTCTTACCGTTTGCCTCTAAATAAGGTTATGTTTTCATCTGGACTGTTAAAATAAATGGCTGTTACTGAGAAGTGATTAATTAAATACTACCTTCAAGTGACTTTAGCGGCATTTGCATTTTCACAGTACTTACTCTAAAAGAAGAAAAGTGCATCACTGTCAGTATTTTATAAATCATCAAGTTCCACACTTGGCAGTTTTTCTTCATGTGTCTCTCATGGTAACACGGTGTTTGAAAAGGTTATGCGGAGTCGATGGGTGTGTGACAGCCTTACGAAGAGGGTGAACTTGTGTAGCATTGCATAATAAATGGCAATAACATGAGGTAGGAATGACAAAAGTAACTGAGGACAGAAATGCTGTATTTCTTTCCCTTCCCGTTTGTACAGTTCTCATACCTTACATATTTGCCCATTTATGTGAACTGTAGGTATAGATTTTCCACATGTTGTTTTTTTTCTTTTATCCCCAGGAAAATGGGTCATGCCAGAGACTTCAGAAATGCAGGAAAATTAACTCTTACTCATTTTTATGAATCCTTTGTAGGATGAACAAAACTTCAGTAATTCTCAGTGATAATAAGAAAGATTTTTTTTTTTTGTAAAAAGACTATATAACCTTTTTCTAATCAGTAACATTGCCTTCTTTTCTTTATTTTACTAGTTATTGGACAGCCTACAAAGAGTAAGCATCCAAAAGAACCTGGGGAAAACAAAATTAGGCCTGTTAACAAAAAAGCAAAACCCAGAACACCCAAAATGAAGGAGAGAGAATCTGCTGACCCCTCTTTGAAGTCCCAGTCCATACTGACACAGGTGATGGATAAAGGTCGTTTCCAGAAACTAGCTGCCACTTTAAGCCTGTCTGCAGGACAAAGCGTAGAACTGCGGTGTAAGGGGAGTAATGTTACTTGGAACTATCCTTCATACTTGGACACCTTTAAAGACTCCAGACTCAGGTAAGCTATTTTTTGGGTTTTGGTTTTTTTTTTTCCTACCACTTTTAACAGCATTGTGTTTGTTTGTTTACATTTTTACAATTAAGATGTTCCACTTAGTGGTTTCTAATGTCAACAAAAAAGGATGAGTGTCTCTTAGTCATCACCATTTACTGCCCTGTGATTTGCACTGTGGAATAGTCGTGTAGCGCGTGAACTGGATTTCCTTCAGATGAATCTAAAATAGAAGATATGATCCAGTGGGACTGCAGTGTGCTCCAGCCACTAACAGGGAACCACATTAGAGCTAGTCTGAAATAAAACTCTCAAAATGTGTGAGTGTGGATGTCAGGTACTCACTACCAGCTCAGTTGCCCTACAGAGACCTGCTCCCAGTGGGCTGTACTGGTTGCTAATGAATCTACCACCTGAGATACTAATTTCCTGAAAAGGCTCAGACCCCCATCTCTCAACAAGCAAAAACATGCCAACCACCATGCTAAGGAGTGAGTAAGAGTAGTCTTTACTTTTTCAGTCAAAACTACCTTTGTGTGCAAAAGGGAATTGTAAGGTTTGTGGTGTGGCAGAGTTTAATGCTGACGATAGTCACCTTGGGTTTAGGAAGACTTTTTCTTTCATCTAGTGACATCTTAGTGGAGACCACATGAATAGTTGTTAGAGCAGGAAGAGGAACTGTGGACTTTCTCCCTTTCTCTGCCCCACCACGTGAATGTCCTGTTACTCTAAACGTCTTCTCCCAAGCCTCATAATATTTGTTTGCCTTCACAGTTTTTGAGGATAGTACACATAGTTAAATGTAGATTAAATGTAGTAATTTAGTTCTGTATTTGGAAGAGGAGGGGCATGTAAGGAGCTTAAGGGTGTCTTCCACAGGCATTTTTTTGCCATGAGTAGTGTTTGTTTTCACGGGCTGTTTTGTGAAGATTTTTGTATCTATAAAAGACAAGTAGTGAGGAGACTCTGGACCACTGTGAATGACACCCTAAGAAAGATCTGTAAGGAGCTTTTGTTGGATTATTAGGTGAGAGAGGCACAGAGGTATGAGCAAAGTATCAACTCCTATTGTCCTTTTGTTCCTAGATTAAGTACGAGTGTGTATACTTTTTGCAAATAACTGAGGGTATCTGAATCTCCATGATCCATTTCACTCACGTCGTGATTTGCAGGTATGATGCTACCTTAAAGTCACTCCCAGTTAATTAATTTTTCAGATATATTCTTCTTCTTTCCACTTCTCTTTTCAAAGAGAAGTGTTGAAGATTGGCAATGTACGCTATGATTTCTAGCATATCCTTCTGAAATTTGTGAGCCCCAGTTCTTCTCTGAGTGTTTATTTGTGTTTTCCCTGATGGCTGAAGAGTTCAAGAACCACACTGGCTGAATAAACCCCTGTGGCTAGTGCAAGGCTTCTGTCATAGAATCATAGAATTGCTGAGGTTGGAAGGGACCTTTAAGATCATCGAGTCCAACCTTTAACCTACCCTGACAAAAGCCACTTCTAAACCATGTCCCTAAGTGCCCCATCTACCCTTTTTTTAAACACCTCCAGGGATGGTGAATCTACTACCTCCCTGGGCAGCCTATTCCAATGTTTAATAACCCTTTCAGTGAAAAAATGTTTCCTAATATCCAATCTAAACCTCCCCTGACATAACTTGAACCCGTTTCCTCTCGTCCTATCACTTGTCACCAGGGAGAAGAGGTCAGCCCCCACCTCTCTACAACCTCCTTTCAGGTAGTTGTAGAGGGTGATAAGGTCTCCCCTCAGCCTCCTCTTCTCCAGGCTAAACAACCCCAGCTCCCTCAGTCGTTCTTCATAAGGTTTGTCCTCCAGACCCCTCACCAGCTTTGTAGCCCTTCTCTGGACACGCTCCAACACCTCAATGTCCCTCTTGTAGCGAGGGGTCCAAAACTGAACGCAGTACTCGAGGTGGGGCCTCACCAGTGCCGAGGACAGGGGGATGATCACTTCCCTAGTCCGGCTCACCACACTATTCCTGATACAGGCTAGGATGCTGTTGGCCTTCTTGGCCACCTGGGCACACTGCTGGCTCATATTCAGCCGGCTGTCCACCAACACCCCCAGGTCTTTTTCTGCCGGGCTGCTTTCGAGCCACTCTGCCCCAATCCTGTAGCGCTGCATGGGGTTGTTGTGTCCCAAGTGCAGGACCTGGCACTTGGCCTTGTTGACCCTCATACCATTGGTCTCAGCCCATCGGTCCAGCCTGTCCAGATCCCTCTGCAGAGCCAACCTACCCTCAAGCAGATCAACACGCCCGCCCAGTTTAGTGTCATCTGCGAACTTACTGAGGGTGCATTCGATCCCTTCATCCAGATCATTGATAAAGATATTAAAGAGAACCGGCCCCAGCACCGAGCCCTGGGGGACACCACTTGTGACCGGACACCAACTGGATTTCATTCCATTTACCACCACTCTCTGGGCACTGTCACAGTAAGCTACAGCAGCAAGCCTATTTCTGCTGAGGGCTTATCACAGCAATATCTCTCAAAAGATCTTGTGGATGATTTAAACAGCTATTGCTTTTTCCTTTGCAAGAAATAATGTTTTATCTGGATTTATTCCAGTAGGTGGCGTTTATCAGCTGCAGTACAGACCTGGCCTTCCAGCAAACTAAAGCTGAGTGTGCAAAATAGTATCAGTACAGAGAGTGTGTGTGCTGGTGGTTGTCGTTCTCAAGTGTATCTTATGTTTTATGCATTTGCAAATATGTTGCTGGCATGATTTGGTCCTGTAGACCTCCAGGTCATGTTATCTGAGTATTAGCATCTGGCATTGAAGAAGGCAAGGCAAGTATTCAGTTTTTGGAGGGGAGTCTGAATGCTTCTTAATTATCGGCTGTCTATCCCTGTCTTGCAAAATTAAGTACTTTTCTAGTGATGCACATGGGACAAAATACAAGGATCTAAGGTACTTTGGGGGGAAAAAAAATAAGCATTTTCTAATTGGGTGGTTTGGCATTTTGCAGTTTGAAGTAGTCTGGGATTTTGTTGCCTCAGCAATTTACCTTTCTGTTCTCAGTCAAGTTCACAGTATTTGTAATATTTTAACCATATAAGAAAGGTTAATAATATCACACAAAATAAATGCTATAAAACATTTTGGCTAGGTGGATATAACATGCCTAAGTATGTATTTTCTTTTAGAAGTATGTTAGGCTTATGTTTAAGGGACTATATTGAAATATGATGGTCTTTGCTTTCAAAAAATTATTTTGAAGTAAGTTATTGAAGCAGTAAGGCTGAGTTAGACTGAATCAACACTTTCAAATGTAAGCAGAAGGTTCTATAATTAACGAGAGAAATTGAAAACATAGGTTAGTAGCGCACTTCAGAGTCACCGAATAGTAATAATTTATGGCGACATTGACCACAGAATCTTGTGCAGTTATATTTTCATCATATTTTTAGCATAACTTTACTAATTATCTCAAGATCTTTGCTGTAGTGCTAATAGGTGCATATGAAACAAAGTCTGCCTTATAACACGTGAAATATGAAATTTGTATTTTGTGGTTTTAGAAAGCTTTGATTGAATTTAACTGGAAATATCATAAAGATAGCATGTTATTCATTTAGCTTAGTTGGTAGTGTTTGTAAGTAAACTGTCAGCAGAAAAGATTTTTAACAATGTTATCATCTTTCAAAAGGAGCTTAGATCTTCCTCTCAGCATACAAAAGACCATGCACTAACTACAATAGGCAAACTTTTAAATTTTACAAATATATTACACTAATTATTTTAAAACAAAATGCTGAATATAGGGCAAAGGGGGGAAAATCAGAAAAATAATTAGCAAATAACCTATGGCAAAAATTGTTTAATCATCTAGATAGGTATATGTCCAGTATCCTCTAACATTTTTTTGAGCACTTAAAAAACAAGTATAAGGTAATTTCATTACCAATTAGTGAGGTGTGGAGTGAAACCCGAGCTAATTAACTGGGCTGGGCTTTTTTACCTTGGATTTTTGTGCTGGTCTGGCTGGAGTTGCAGCACCGGTGCAAACTGGAGTTGGTGGCAGCAGCAGGGGGAAGTGGCTGGTGTCTGAGGAGGTAATGGAAAGTGAGGAAGGTGCCAAGTGAAGAAGGAGCGGGTTGCCAGGCTGGGGGATAAGTGAGGAGGAGGCACAATGGCGATGAGGCCCAGGCAATTGCTGGGGACTGATGACTGCCGTTCTTTTGTTCATTTGTACATCCCTACAGCTCAGGCATCCAGTTCCTGTTTTTTCCTTAAATAATAGGAGGGATGTACAAATTCAACTGGTCTGGTGGGAATTCTAACAGTAAGCAAGATATTTTACATCTCCTGGGAACTGCTAACATCCTCTAACACTGGCAGCTACAAGAAGAGGCTTTAAGGACCCTGACATCTGACGGAATTGCAATTACGGGAGACAGAGAGACCTTAAGGTTCAGGGCGGTGAGGGCATTCGTAGCTTGGCTGGTCGGAGGGTGTGTTAATAACAGAGGTCCAAGGGAGGAGCTGACACTGAAGATGCATGTTCCCAGTGTTCTGTTTCCCATCTGTATTTCTCGGAGAAAATGGTATTTTGGTTTGCAACTAGTTAAATTTAGCATCCACGTAGTATATTTCCTATGGGTGGTTGCAAAAAGAAGTAGGGATAAAAGCCAGATGTTTTCTCTCCATGCCATGCTTATCACGTTTCTAACTCACCCATTTGGTAAGGGTAATACAGCAGCCTGGAGGACAATATGACTTTTCTAAGAAGGAAGAGATTATATAGAAAAGCCATTTCTGTACTATTTGTGGCTATACTGTCTTTGAGTTTGTCTGTGCAGATATATTTTATGACCTGGTAAATAAAATATTTTTGCTTGTTGTACTAGAGAGTTTCAGTTTTTAATAGGTGTATAGCTGTTAACATATGCTAAAATTGCCATATGGGTGGAGGAAAAGACAGTGAAAGGAGGAGGAGAACTCTTTGGCTGGCTGTTATTGAGCCAGAGGAGAAATCCTCTCTTTCCATTATCCTTACTGGAGTAAATAACAGTACATGCTGAAATGATTTACTTAGTTTTAGAGACTGTAGCATGCAATGCAACTCTGTGGAAAAAGATCATGCAAACTTGGCTCCTGAGTTAAAGGCACACACCAGCTTGCTTCAGGACTAGCTTATCTGTAATGCTCTCTTGCCTGTGCAGCATAAAAACACCCTGCAGATAACTTTTTGTCTGAAAATTTTGTGTACTGGCTGAACTGCCCAAAAATCTTGCCAGTGTTAACGGTCAAAGGTAGCTCAGGCACCTCCAGAACAGAAGGGCTGGAATGCTGTTTTGTAAGACCGTGCATAACAAATTAATGACTGTAGGCTCACCCAGAAACTGGATCTACAATGTATGAGAAGGATCAGAAACTGAGAGGGATGGAAGAAAAATAAGGGCAAGCATATTTTCCCTTTCTTATGCTTTATAAGAGAAGCCGCTCTAGTGACACCGGTCTAACTTCACATAGTGTCTACTGTGTCTGACTTGGAGCATGGGTCTCTCACTTGTCGAAGACCGGCTGTATTTATCACAGAACTTCGTCTGACATACAAACTCATGTGAAATGGAACCGCTCCAGTGGAACAAGCTGGAGCAAAGAGCTGGACATGCATCACGTGCACATTTGTGTGCATGGGGGGGCGTATGGACAGGAGCACTCTCACAAGTATTGAGCAAACTGTATGTTGTAGAGGCCAGAATTTGACTGCTTTCAGTGAATGTGTGCTCCTGCTGGCTTAGTGGGACGTCGGTTGTGTTCATGTGTATGACTGAATTTCATTTCATTCCACGTGCTCTGAAGTCTGAAAGCTAGGGATGTCTTTTTCCTGTGTTAAACAGTAAGATGTTATGTTCTGCTAGTGAGCTTGTGTTTGAGATAAGCTCTCTTTTGTTGGTATGAATACAGCTGCCTGAGAGAACTTTGCTAGATGCTCTTTGAGGGATGCTGTGCACACTGTCTTTTTGTCCTTCTATATCTCTGTTTTTAGCTTCTAGACTTGGCATGGTTTTCTGGCAAAGATCTTTTGAACTTCATGTAACTAAAGCTTAATAAGAGGAATGTACGGAATAATATTTTGGAATAGTTCTCTAGTTTCTTTAAACAGTCCGGAAATGTTTGTATATACAACATTTTTACTTTGTGATATGTAGAGCACAGCAAAGTTTCGACTTTTGAGTCAGATTTCCCAGCATCAAAAATACTACTGAAATAAAAGTTATCCTGGAAATATTGGTCAGCTTCAGGATTTACCATTTATAATTTACTTTGTGGCCTGTTTTGTCTGCTTAATATGGTCATGTCACAAGCTTCAACACTTCCACTCTCAGTTGCCAGGTTTTGTTAGTGCATGTTTGTGGATGACTACCTCGCTAGGCTATTTCCATTGATTACTGGATAGCTTGTTCTCAGTTAAGTAGAACACACTGTACAATACTTAATTAACTCTGACCTTATTTTTCTCTCTGTTGGGATTTTGAGCTATAGTTCGGTGTCTGCATTAACATTAGAGGCAAAAATGTTCTCGCGTAATGGTTTCTCTGTAATGTTGACATGTAGTACCGGATACTTGCAAAACATTTTATGCTGATGTAGTCATGTAGCCTATGAAATGTGAACTGTGAAACTAAATAATAATACAGACTGGGACATGTTTTGGATTTCTCTTTTCTTCCTGTTGGGTATAATGCATAACAGGGTCTCTTGCATGAATAAGAATGTCTCAAAGTTTATCCAAAAACTGAAGATAATTTATACTGTGACATAGCGTATATATTAAAAATGAAAGTACTACCACTCCATAATTACATGGTACCAAAAAGTGGAATCAGACGAGGTCATGTAGGACAAGTGCATTAGTGGGTCGGAAACACGATTTGCCTGTTTCCTTAGGCAGGCCTCAAAACTGGCCTGTGGTGGATGAGTGTACTAATAGCGTCTGAGGGCTTTAATGGAAAAGATAATTCTCAGTTAGCCCTGTTTGGGTTGTGTTTTAAATTTCTAACCTGTTGGCCCTGTCTGGAGGCCAAATGTTGGGTTACGTGAACCGTTGCTTGTGATTGCTGGTAGTAGTTGCAAACTGCTAGCAGAACACCTAGGGAGTCACAAATTTTGAGAATTGTGTGTAGCTAGAAGTAGCGGCCTCTCTGAGCAGTTATTCTGCCTGTGGTGGAGACGTAAGCAAAGCAGAGCATTTAGAGCATCCAGTACAGTCAGGCAAGTACCACTGTTACACAGTGACAAGGTGTTTTAGAGATTTCTTCAAAGCATGCTAATCCAAGAAGTAAATGATTCGGTTGGGCATCTGCCTTACAGAATAACTGCCACATAAATAAGAAGAAATAGGAGGATAATAAATATTCAGAGAACCCACAGTTGAAAAAGAAATAAGAGTATGGGAGCTGTTCGGACTTCATGCAAGCTGCATATTTGTCCAGACCCCATTTGAAACACTGAAAAGAAGTTCGCTATCAAATGCCTAAAACTAGAAAAATCTCTGCTGACTTGATTAGAACAGAAATGACATTGTAACTCGATGTCTTGCTAAGGAAGGTGGGAAACCTTCATGCTCTGGATGTGCTACCACGTAAAGGCAGGTGGTTGAAAATAACGTTTTTAAGGGTCAGAGCAGCAGTGGAGTGCATCAGTGCTGCCACGCAAGAACTGGTACTGTTGGACTATTGCTTTTGCAATCTATCAAAAGGCAGCACAGCAGACTGCCAACTATAACACCATCTGTCTGTAAGAAAAAGCCAGGAAAGCAAACCTTAAAATAATAAAAAAACCCCAAGATGAGATTGTAGCTGCTGAATTTCATAGATAGGACCTTTGACCCTTTGAAACATTGTCAGTATCTACATATATATCTACATATTTATAAATAAATTTACAAATATCAATCCACTGAGAGATGTATCTGGGAAATCAGGAGGAGAGAAAAGCAAATCAAGTCTGAAGTAATCACATAGGCTGAATTTTGTGTAGTTAGCGTGATGACACTGCCAGTGTACCTCCAGCAGTTCTCAGGGTGATGCTCTGAAATAGCCGAGGGGTGATAAGGAAACTCCAGGGTGAGGATGCCAGTGAGGTGGCTTATGGCAGAGGAATAGGCAATGCAAAATGACTTACTTGCAGAACTAATCCAAGCTGAGATAGAAGCTCTTTGCGATGGCGTATGCAAGTAGAAACTTGGACCAGGATGTTAAAGATGGGGAAGCGTTCACTCTGAAAGCAGGTATAAATCATCAAACAAACTCTTATTAAAAAGTACCTGCTACTTACTACTCCTGATCTATATTTGATATATATTATTGAACCACTGCTACATGGTATCCATGTTTAATGGTATCAAAAAAGGACTGACATGTATGCAGGTTGACTTGGAGCATGAAAATATGGGATATATATGGACAAACAGACAAAACATAGATGAGTATACTGTCTGTAGCAGCCACAGCCCAGTCTCAAAATGGGGGCTAAAGGGAATCCAAGAATGAACTGTACAAGACAAAAGCTTGCAAGCACTCATGTGAAGTTGAAATCAATAAACCTACTCAAGTAAGCAGGTCTTTGCTGGAGCAAAAGGGAAGGTTGCAACATAGTTCTGAAAGTGAAAGGTAGGTCAGCTGCAAAGTAATGAAAAAAATCAAAAGTAGAAGTGAGCTGACAGAGATGTACAAGGAAATACATCTGTGCTTGTCTGTACCTCTTGTTTTTCTTCTCCCCAGTATAAAGCAGCTTGACAAGTACGGTCAGCTGATCCTCGCAAACTCCACTGCAGCAGACACAGGAGAATATAGCTGCTGGCTTCAGCTGTGCAATGGTAACAAATGCAGGAAGGATGAGACTAAAACAGGTTCAACGTACATCTTTTTCACAGGTAATTAACTCACTGGGGGATTATTAATGGAAATATATTTGCTAGTAAGACAGGAATAAAGCTACATCAGAGATTTCACTGTCAGGATTTTTCTTCCACAATTTTCATCTTCTTTTAGTGGATGTTAAAGAAACCAGTGCTGCTGAGCAGCAATTTACTTGCTTAGTGTGATTTATGAGTCCATTTTCCCTATGGATTATGCTAAATGTGTACCCAAATTAACGCATAATGCAATGGAAAGCAAACACCTTTGAAAATACTAACCCACATTCTGAGGATCTTCTACAAAATTAATAAAAAAACATTCAATTTTTGAAAATGTGTCTGTGTAATGAAAATAAATCTGTGCAGAAGATTCATTTCGTCATGGCATTCAGATGACCACATGGATTCTTACCCCCCCTGCTTCCAGTTACCTGCACTGACTTAAAAATCTTGACCTCATTGATCTTGGTAAGGCCACAGTCTCTCCCAAGAGTCTATATGGCATGTTGAGAACCAAAACACTCTTTAAGTACATGTGTTACCCACAGAGCTTGAGGTTGACTGTAGCCCTGTCATTGCATGGATGGGGTCCTAGTAGGTAACTGTGGATGGTTTACTGCTACTTGGTACAAGAGAGCTGAAATCAAATGTTTAATTTGTTCTTCTCATGGAAAACATTCTGAATGGTAAAACAACCTTTGCTGCCTGATCAGAGCTAAAACATTCTTTCTTGGCTAGCAAATATTTCAGTACAAAATGCTGAGATAGGATTGTTTGCGATACGTTTTGGAGGTAAATTAGACCATGAGACAGAGCAGAAGCCGTTTATCAGAAGTGCTTAATGTTCTGAGGATACATTCCTTTAGAAAGGCTGGAATAAACTTTTCAGTCAAGTTACGCAAATGCTTGTGCTAGAAAGAGGAATTTCAGCTTTATATTTCTAAGAAGCGTGCCAAACATGGAAGTACTTTTTAACTGTCCTTTGAAAAGCTCTAAATATTTCAGTTACTTAGAGCAATAAATCAAACTTTCTGCCTAACATCACGTATATAAAAGGGCTGTAGCTCTAAAGAATATATCTTTCTATTAGTGCTTATTTTACCAGTGATGGTGGGGGTTTTTTGTGTGTTACCCTTTAAAAGTGGGTGAGTGAACAGAATTAGATCCAGATGAGTATTTGGAAACTTATGAAAAAGGGATTCCAAAGATTTTCTTAAGATTAAAAAAAATCTGATTATGGTGAAGAATACTTTGGTTTTCTTTTTGATTTAATGTTTTTAATGCAAGATATGTAAATATAATCTCAGAGGTTAGAAATATTGTTTGGGTTTTTTTTTTTTTTTTGCGTGTGTGTGTATTTAAAGACAAAAGCTTTGGGTTAATTTTTAATGTTGCTCATGGCTGTTTCCTCTTGTCATATGTACTTTCTCTCCTTTCTGTTAAACCAAGATGTAAATATTATTCTAACTATATCTTCTGCACAGATAAAGAAGAACTTTTTGTACCCACTCCCAGTTACTTTGAGATTGTGTACTTGAACCCAGATAAACCTGCAGTCATCCCATGCCGTGTTACTACTCCTTCAGCAACAGTAACTCTACACAGGGAATTTCCAGCAGAAGAAATTGAAGCAGATGGAACTGATATTATTTATGATGTGAAGAAGGGTTTTGTCTACCAGCATCCTACTTCTGATCATAAAGGTATTGTCTACTGCAAAGCAGAGTCGCAGGGAGCACCTCAGATTTCCATCAAGTATCACCTATTGTATGTGGAAGGTAAGGTTCAGTTTTCTATATGCTGATACTGACTCTTGTTTCTTCTGCTGACGTTGTTTAGAAAACATTTTTTTTTTAAAAAAAAGTAAAATAAGTAATTATTTAGAGTTTTAAAATCTTGATCAAAAGTATGTGCAATAAAACTTTGTAGGTTTAAATTCCAGCAATTTCCCAGTGTAGAGGGGAAACAGGTGTATATCACTTACCTGTTGCATTAAGCAAACTGAGGCAAAAATTGACTCTTAAGTCTTATCAGTGTATTTAACTTCAGGAACTAACTTTCTGCTTCCAAACACTGTCTTTCTATCAGTTCCCAAGGGCCCGCCCTCAGCTACAATTGCGGCATCATCCAGTAGAGCAGAAGTCAGTGACAGCGTTCATGTAATCTGCACAGTCCTTGGAGAGCCAGATGTAGATGTGAACTTCAGGTGGCGGTACCCAGGGCAAGAGGTAAGAGATGGAATGGTTCCTGGCTGAAATGCATATTTCTGGCTGAAATTCCCTGACTGAAATGGTTTGTTCTTCTTAAAGGCAATACTTTGAATGCCAGTCAGTGTCTAGATTCGGAGAAAAGATTCTTTCAGATTGTGGTGTCTGCCTCTTGCTAGCTCAGGCATGCTGGCAGGAGGAGGCAGCACATCCCTTTTGAACTTCAGCCCATCTTTCCCTGAGAGCCTAGAAGTAGCGCAGGAATGAAGCGTGAGAGCTCTATCCATGTTAGCAAAAATCAAGCTCAGCAAAGCTCACTCCTCCCTCAGGTTTCCATTCCAGAGACACTTGGCCTCTGGCAGCATTTACAAAGAAAAGCCCCAGACAGGGTCAAAGCCAGCCAGCGTCAGGAAGCTATTCTAGGGCAAGCCACAAAGCCTCACTGATGCCTCTGCATTTGATATCCCTTCCATCTCTATGGCTCAGGCACATGAATCATCGCAGCACAGAATCTTTAAGCTTAATTGTTACCCAGATCCAGAAGCACAGAAATCTGCTTCTGCCCAGTCTCATCTGAAAGAATCCACTGGAAACATCCACTGAATCTTCAAACTTTGTTCATCCTTTTTCTTGCACAAAATAAGATGTAAATGAGTAGCATTATTGATGGTCTCCTCTCTTCTCCCTCTACCCAGTCCAACCAGTTACAGTAGGGTCTTGTTTCATAGCCAGCCTCATCTCTATGCTGTTTATGTAAGTAGGCTAGGGGCAAAGGAAGGCCTGCTGAAAGATGGAACCCTTCACCAGAGGAAAGGGATCCTCTCGGACCTGAGGGCTTGCATTGGATTCCATTTGCCAGCCCTCCCGGTGCTGGGTTGTCAAAGGACGATGCAGAGCTTCCTAATAAGGTACTTGTATCAGCACTGGTCTCCCTAAACCAGCATAGAAGTAAGTAATTTAATGGCAGAGGTAATTGCTTAAGTGAGTGAGTGGAGTTCGGTGCTTACTAGGGTTGAGAAAATTCAAATCTAAAGCCCCAGAAGTTTGCTGTAGCTGTTAAGAAGGAGACTGTAGCATTCTGTTGTCATGAGACGGTGCATGCCTTTGAAGGGGAAAAAACAGTGAGAAAGCAAGTGAGTGCAAAAGGGAAAAGGGACTTTAGCTGCTGGTGAGGGCACTGGGCATGTAGAACCAGGTTTCTAGTCCTTGCTTAGATGTTAGTTTGTTCTTTCACTTCCCCCTCTCCCCTCCACCTCTTTTTTTTTTTTTTTTTTTTTTCTTTCTGCTGCTGCTTGTCATGTAAGTTTTCCTGCTGAGATTATTAAAGTCTGAGAGTTCATGAGCAATTACCAATAAATGAGGGCAGCCTCAACTGCATTTGGTGAGGGGCTTGATACTTATAGCATGAATTAGGTGATCTAAAGAGTAACTACTGGATGGAGCACCAGAAGAGTTTAGCAGTTCCTGTTTCTGGTGTCCATTTAAAGTTAGGAAGGAAAGGGGCAGATGTCTAAATGAGTAGAGAAACTTGCAGCTGTTAGTAAAGCAAACAGTAAAATGCTAGGGAAAACTGAAGTGCCTCCAAGTATTGGGAGCTGCAGATCAATAGTGGTTTTTGAGTTAAATGCCCAATGCTGTCCTCTGAATTTAGCTGTTAGCATTACTTGGAGTGAGATGCATCAACAGATGGCAGTGTCTCTGTGCTTCGAGGTGGGTCTTTAACTCTGACAGTCTTCTAGACATTCACTCGCTTGAGGGGGGAAGAGAAGAAATGCCCCTGCTGATTTCATTAGTTTTGGTGATTGATATGGTTTTCTGTTGGAGTTGGTTTTTTCTGTGTTTTGGGTTTTTTTAGCTTTCCTTGATACCTGTTTATGCGACTGTAGTAACTGGCTATACAAACCCCAATTTTATGTCTTTTGTAACTAACTAATTGCTAAGAACAAACAATTGACGGCATTAAATTCTAGACTCAGCTTGGCCTTCCAAAACTCAGCATCTATTAGTGCTCACTTCTACATCTTTCACTTTTACGTCCTGCTACTTTTACATCTTTCACAGGTGAATGGCTGCCCAAGCCTGGTTGCTGTCTGTTCTTGGCCCGGTTTTAAGACCATCAGGTCTTACAGCACCTGATGCAGCCCTAGCATGTGCGCTACAATTACGTCTCTATCACTGATTGAATATAAACAGCTAAACACATGCAAATTACCTCCCTTGTTTGCTGTGGATACTGCGGCTGTGGTGCAGGGCACATGCACTATCAGCAGAGGACTACACCCGCTCACTGCACCCACCTGCGGGGTTGAGAGAGAGACTTTGGCCCGTGGCCTGCATCTGCCCTGGAAAGGGCTGCTGTGCTTCTCCACTGGAGTAAACAGTCTTAGCTCCAGCTGTGCCTGGGGATAGGGAGGGAAGAGTTGTCTTGAGGCTTCTGCCCCAACAAAATGATTAAGTAAACGTCAGAGTAGAAGCGCTGTATGCTTGTTGGAGACTTAACATTTATTAAGGAAGTATTCACATACTGCAAAGGAAAAAGATGGGAGTGGAGGGAGCATAGAGAGGACCATCAGCGGTGGTGATCAGATAGATGTTCTTTTGTGCAAGAAAAAGGACTGACAAAGTTCTAAGATTCAATTCAGTGCAGGGAGATCAGTGATGGTTTCTGTTCCCCACCACTCCACCCAGCACCTGGACTGCCATCTACTACTTGATCCCTGAGCAGGAGGAGCACTTTAATCCCTGCTTCCTCCTAGGTACGTTGCATTGGAGAGACCCTCCTCTCATCTCTGTAGTTGCTAACCTCTCCCTCTTACTTTTTTTTTTTCCACTGTTTTTTTTTCCCCTTGCCACTCCCTGACAATTGAATTTGCTTATTCACCTGCTGTGAGTGCATACTGATCCACTCCTTAATACGATTCCCTGAAACTAACTTCAAAGCAGAAGGCAATTAGTTTGAGAAAAACTGGGTTAGCAGGAGCCCAACCAGGCAAAGAGCATCTGCCTTACATGGCCTTTAGCTTCACTTTCAGTAGGGTCAGGGAAGTTCCACTTGCTGTAGTTAAGAGCTAATTTAGGCTTGAATTAAGTGTGTGATAGTGCTTGACTGTAGTAACACTTGATTTTTGGGCTGGGAACAGGAGGTAGTGCTCTGCTAAGTGGCTTGATTCCTTCTATGGGATTAAGAATTTCTAGATGAGATTACCAGTTTTCGAAAAAAAGTTCTTGCTAGCTGTCAGTGCCTGCCGCTTCCTATGCATTCCCTGACTGCAATGTGACTCATCCCTAAGCTTCAGGAAGACTGGTAGCTGCTTCTGTACTGGTCATTTTGCAATTGCGAGGTTGTAGCTTTGGCTCCAGGTAAGTGTCTGACTTACTCTTTTGCTACTATTAGCTTAAGTCCTGGAGCGTTCACATCGGTAAATGGCTAATCCATCTAATTCACAAAGCAAGAGGAGATGGTTGCCCAGCAGAAATGTTTCTATGTGTCTAATCAGTTTTTACTGGCTGACAGGCTGCACCCAGAGGGTGGCAGTCAATAGTTCCTTTTCAAACCGGCAGCCTGTCACAAGTGGGGGTCCCCCAGGGATCAATACTGGGCCCAGCGCTGTTTAATATCTTTGTAAGTGATCTGGCTGATGGGATCAAGTGTACTCTGGTGAAGTTTGCTGGTGACACTAAACTGAGTGGGGAAGTGGACACGTGGGAAGGGAGAGCCACCCTGCAGGAAGACCTGGATAGGCCGGGAGAGTGGGCCAGTTTTCTCTTAAACAGTTCCAGGGAGTGTGACCTGATAAACAGTCCATCAGAGAATTCTCTTATAGAAGAAGATTAAAAAGAAATATGCCTGTTATAGTTATAACAACAACAACAGAACCTAAAAAGCATCTTTCTGAGCATCCTTGTTTGTATTTTTGTCTTTGAAGTTACATACACATTTTGGAAAGCATAATGTAAGGATTAAGTTAGAAGCATTTGTGAATTATTACCATTTTCTTGTATGCTATCTTACACAGTGTTTCTAAAACCAGAGGAATTCACTTGTAACATGATTTAAAGCTATTCTCTGTGCTAAAAGAGAATGAGGTAAAGCGTTGTCAGATAACTCATGCCACTGTTGCTTTGCTGTTTGAGCCATGCCGTAAGTCTGAACCTAAGCTCACACTTCTACCTTAGTAGTTAGTGTGTCTACCTTAGACATTAGTGATAGAACCTGACATTACCTGACGTTAGTGATAGAACAAGAGGGAATGGGTTCAAGCTGCAGCAGGGTAGGTTTAGGCTGGACATTGGGAAAACATTCTTCACAGAAAGAGTGGTCAGACACTGGAATAGGCTGCCCAGGGAGGTGGTGGAGTCACCATCCCTGGATGTGTTTAAGACTTGTTTAGACGTGGTGTTAAGGGATATGGTGTAAGGGAGAACTTTGTAGAGTGGAGTTGATGGTTGGACTCGATGATCCCAAGGGTCTTTTCCAACCTAAATGATTCTATGCTCTCCACCAAGCTACCTCACCTATTTAATCACATACCCAAATGCAACCTTAGGAAGTGGCCCACAGCTGCAACTGAGTTCATTCATATACTGCAGGCAGTGCTTTGGCAGCCCATCACTAATCTAAATATATACAGTACTGCCACTTAGAGTGGAAGAGTCATTGTAGTATCCTTATTTGGGATGCCTTATTGGTACATCAGTATTTAATGCAGGAATGTTGCTGCAACTGCCAGACACCTTCAGTTTCCTCACTTCAGGCTGACTGGGATATAAGCTCCTGCTATCTGACCTCTTGCTTCAGGGTTTGCTAGGGTAGTGTCACTAAATACACTTTGCCAAATTATGTATTTTCTTATGTCGGTGTTTTTCATTGTTGGTTTGTTTTTTTTTTTTTCTTTTAAACAGTCTGAGAGGCCTGTGATTATCCAAAACTTCTGGAGATTGATAGACAGAGGAACCGGACAAACCACAAGAATCTCAAAGAGTGTTCTTGTTGTTGAGGATTTTGAAGACAGAGATGCTGGAAACTACATTTGTGTAGCTCAAAACCTACACGGAGAAACAACAGTAGCTACTAAGGTTGAACTAAATTGATAGGAAAGGCTTCTGGACATAGAATGAACTGTATGGTATTTGATGTTATAGCCATTTATTTTCTTTATTAATGTTTAAATGAAGTTTTCTCTGTCACTGTCTCATTTCATATGTCAATGCATTCCATATTCACTAGCTTGCAGGCCAAAGCAGCATTCCCTACGCGCAGCAGTAGTCAGTTGTGAGGTAATAAACCTACTACCAAGCATTAAAGTTTAAGCCTGAACATATATAAGGCTCGTTATATTAGGGAATAGGTGCTCTTGGGCTTTCCTCTGCTGTGGTCTTTTTCCTCAAACTCTTCCATAAGGTTAACCTGCTCTATGGTTTGTGCCTTTTTTGTGTATGTGAGAACTGAGAGGACATTAAATAGCCTCAAAAATCCACAAAGCAGGTGTATCACTTCTGGTGCTGTGCAATTTTGAAGTTTAGAGTACTGTACATGTTTAAAACAACCAAAAAACCAAACCAAACCCAAAGAACCTTGTTACAGAACTAGCCAATAGAAATGTTTATTTTGTAAGAATAATTAAATTTCTGAACATTATAAAAATGTGTGTATGTGCGTATGTCTTCATTTCATATTAAAATGGTAAAGGGTATTGCATTCTTACAACCTTTTAATATGTAGCTTACTTAGCGTTTACTCCTCAGTAGATGTATGGTGTTATGTTTACTAAATTATATAGCAAATTATGTTTCCTAAAGGTAAAACTTGCATTTATTCATACAGTGTAATTTACAAAAGAAAAAACCCAAATGTAACATTAGAATAACGTTCGATCATACAGCAGGATCTCTTCTCAGGTTAATAACAGTTCAACTTGATCATATCACTTAGGAGAGAAGGAAAGAAGTTTAATTTACACATATCTGGATAAATACTCAACTGCTTCTGTCACCCAATACAAGGAAAGAGCCTTTCCAGAGAAAAGGTAAGAACTCAGTAAAAACATTGCTGGATCTTTTGGCAATGTTTTTTCTTCTATCCTCACGTGCAGAATCCATGTAAGCTCAAGCTTCCAATACAAATCTACTCAGTAGTATAACCATGTGACAAAAACAGTCTTAACGCAAGCCATTTTATTTACAAGGCATGTGAAAAGCAGCTTATTCTGAGCATACGAGGAATCAAACCAGGAGCCTGTCCCTTGCTTGCACCCTTCCATGTGTCTCAGCCTGCATTTGACTAGAATTCCCAAAGCTTTCTTCTGGTGAAGGCTTAAAGCAAGCCCCTTGCTCCAGATCATTCAGCCCTTTGGGCAGATGTTTTCTGCACCGTTTTGAGTAATGATGTCTAGTAGAAATGGCAGCTTCTCACTAGTGTCATTAACCTGATATTAGCCTAGCTCATGAAAACACTAAATAAACCTGCCAAAAGTTTTTTCTTCAGCATGGAGGAACCTAAAACAACATAACCAATATGATAAATAGCCACAGTAAAGACTGAAATGGCTCTGTGCATGTCTCATGAAACAGTTTTCATGGAGAATGCTCCCCAGATGCCCATAATGTTGTTGGCCTTTGGAAACATGGTAGCTACAAAAAAAAAAAAAAAAAAAAAAAAAAAAAAGCAGCAAGCTATAGGACCAACTTTGAAAGCATAAGAGGCAGTCCCTTGTTAATCTTCTTTCTTCTATTAAAAGGTATCAAGAATGTTACACGTATTCAAATGACTAAATAAGCACTACACAATTTTATAGTAATACAAAAAGAGGTCTTTTTGTACCACTTTTTTTTTTAGTCAAGGCTCTGACCAGAGTAACATGGAGCAATCCTTCAGCTTCTGGATGAGGCTGTGCAAGGTGTTCATTGCTTTTTAGCATTTTTCATTTATCAGAACAATGTATTTCCCTTTGAACTACAGGAGCTGTGCCAACTTCTTAAATTTCAAAGTGCTTTTGAGCCTTTAATTTGGCAATTGATTCCCTTCAGAACACTTAGCAAGTGGGAGATAGATAGCATCACCTGTTCAGACTTGTTCTTCACAGTGCAGCGGTTCACTTGGCAGCATCGCCGCCGTGGTGACAGTTTGGCAGGAGAGGAAACGGGGATGTAAATCCAGTGCTGCATCACTGCTGAAGCATTAAACCTGAGGGAGACTAACTCATGTGTACCGAGCTCACACGCAGTTCTCAAGGCTGATAATAACTACAGAAGCAGTGCCTTTAAGGAAGAATTTTTGGTGGTTGTTTCCTCCCCCCCTTAAACATCAAAATAATTCTCATCATTGTAAACTATGAGAATTATTTTACTCTGTATTTTACATAGTTCTTATTTTATTAAAGCCTCCTGGGTAGGCCTTAGTCTTTTCACATTGATGCAATTACACATTTCCGCATAAACGGACAGTGACACAGGGTAGGAGAATGAAGCCCAGGAAACAAAATTTAAGTGACTTGTCAAAGTCACATGCCTAAACCTGCCGGTATTGTTATTTCTGTTTCCATACCTCAGTCACTGCTCTGCTAAGGCAAGGCAGCACCAACAGACAGAAGGTATTTGTTTCTTCAGGCTTTGATGATTATTACAACTTTCTGATGACCTTTTTAACTCCAGCTCAGCCCTAAATGATTTCCTAGCTGTCAGGCAACTACAGTTTTAAAGATCAGTGGTCACTTACTGTCTAGAAGGAATTTCCTGCATGAATTGCATGATGCTGGTTTACATGCAAGAGCCTTTGGTGTTTGTAATGAGAAACTTCGAGTCTTCAAGTTACCATAAGGAAATGATTCACCTAAAATTTTACAGCAAATACAGTGCAACTCATACAAAGACCTTTAAAGAAAAGTATTGATGGTAGGTGAACCATGTTATGAATAGTTTGAACAGTAAGAAACTATTTGGTACAGATATAAACGTCACTGTAACGTCCTCTGAAACTGATCATTAGAGTTGGAACTACTAGTTAAGGTTGAGCATCTGAAGATAATCACTTGTTTAATTGCTTGACTAGCACTAGACCTTTGGCATGTATTTATGGTGAGCGGGTTTCTAGCTTTTCCTGAAGGAAACTTTATGCTAAAAAAATTACCAAAAAAATATGTAAAAGTTACTGAATCAAACAAAGCTTTTGCTAACACATGGTATTTAAGCTTGAAATATTAATACTCAAACAGAGAAAAATATTGAAACAGCACTTACAGATGAACAGAATTATTTAATCCTTTTGGACCAACAGGGCAAACACTAAACAGGTATTTCTGTAGTCTGATTTCTATACGCAAGGATTCTTCATTTCTTCATAAGAGCATTAAAGATTCTATTTGCAGGAAGTTTAAAGATGAGGAGTGTCCTGTATTGTGGAGGGATACCATTGACAAATTAACAGTCTTTGTATTATTTACTGTACCATACTCACTTTTCTGTACTGGTAGCCTGGAAAAGCTTTCCCCTTCTCTGTTACACACAGGGGTACCCTATATTTGATCTTTAAGTGTTTGTATGCACTCTTCTTGCATATTTTATTTGAGGCACTAACATTGCAACTAAGATAATATTCTTATTAGTGGCTAGACAACTCTTCTTGTCACGTGACCTGTTTGATTGCTAAACTCTGTGTGGCTTTTCTCACACAAAGTTCCTGGATAAGGTGAGCATTTTAAGTCCTTTAGAATGCCTTTTACTGGGCACATGCATATTGGGTCCCTCTTTTAAGCCAACTGTACTCAGGAATTTTCAAGTATTTTATTATTGCTTAGTTCTGTAATCTTATCTACATTTTACTTTTTATTTTTTTTAAACAGCCAACTCAAACTGAATCCCTAAGAATCACGAGCAAGCTCCGTGTAACTTCTGACAACTTGAGAGTAGCAAAGGTAGAGTTAAAGTTTTCTAAGGGTTAGCTGAACATTAATAATTTGTGCAGTGAAGTTCACTATTACTGTTCTGCTGTGCTGAGCAGGTACTACAAGATTTTAGTATTTGGAGGAATATTCCACTTGACTAATAAAGCAGGAGAAAAACCCCTTCAATCAGTACAAAAGCAATTTATTTTTTTAAGCATTCAGCTCAAATACATGTGATCAAATTTCTTTGACCATAGAAAATAAAAGTTTTCAAACATATACTTTAAGCCAAGCTTTGGCCCACAAAGGATTTTCATAGTTAAATTTGAAACCCCTAGAAAACATTTGAAGTACTGACACCACTAACAAGTGGTACGTACAGTGCCCTAAAGAGGGTTAAAAGAGAAGATAATGTTCCATAGAAATGGCACCCTCAACTTGTACATTGTGGAAAATTAAATATATTTATTGATGAAATAGTCAATCACAAGTTTAAGTATATTACAAGTTTACTTTACTGTATGAGCACTGTTAACAGTCTTTTTTATATGTCTGCATTCCTTATTACTAGCCAAGATTTTTCAAGTCTTGGGTAAAGTAGTTTGAAGTGGTTCTCCAGCTGAGTTCCCTAAACACTTTCCACCCCCTTGATTCCTGTCCCCAGGCAACAGGAAAACACCGGGAAACTCAGCAGATACAATTCACCGTAAGTTACCTGCATAGCTAGCTAACAGCATTAGCTAAACAGTAGTATCACAACCATCCTGGAAGTGGGACTGCAAACCCAAGCTATTACGAGCCTAGATGGTGTTTTGTAATACTAATTTGAAATTGAACCTGTGTTTAATAGGTACAATGTAGAGATATTAAACAGGTCTGACCAAGGGTGAAGCAAGACTACGTGATTACCTTGTTGAAGCCGAAGCTCAGCATACGACATTTCCAGAAGTGCTGACACCCTCAGCCTCCAGTTCCAGGAGCCAGGACAATATTTTTTCCCCCTGCTTTACAGAATCTCTTGTACAGGATCTACTGCCAAATGAACTGGCAAAACACTGCTATCCTGCAGTCTCGGAGGGAAGGTATGGCAGAATTAGCAAGATAAATACACAGCTACCACCTTCCCCCTCTTCCTCAGGTGAATTTAGCCAACCCTGAAGAATGTTAATACAAATGCTAACGCTTAAAAAGGCAAAGTGTGTCACCAGATACACTGGAATTCACAAATTACTTACTTAAGATTCTTCTTGAGAACTGAGTGAAGAATGCACCCAATGACAATTATTGCATTTTTCTCTTTGGCTTTCAAATCTACATCTAGAGTTTATCCTCAGCAGACGGCCTCAGCCATGGGCATACTGTTCTGGGGAAGCAAGTGATTCCTTTTCAGCAGGTAAGGTCTACGTTCCTAAACCTGCAACTCAACTAGTAACTTCTGACTTTGAGGGCTACCGTGGTTCTGATCACGACCCTGTTGACTTGAAAGCCAAAATCCACCGTATCCTGCAAAAAACTTCTCAAATGGCAGAGCTGTGCATGGATATTAAACCAAGAATCCATGCAAAATATGGCTGCAGTCCAGTTTGTTTTAAAAACTAATTCCATGTTGCATACTCAGGTCAGCCAAAACACCAATGAATCAGTTGACAAAGCTTTCCATGCTGGTTTTTTTTTTTAACTGAACTGAAGGCAGAAAGATGAAGGAAACTAACCTATGGTTGTGGTGGCAGTTTCTCCTCATTCCCAGGGGAGGGTACTCTTTGCTAAAAGCGTGCAGACTGACAGCATTATTAAGGAAGTACATGTCGATGTATAGTCTTCAGCTTTTATCCTTTATTACGTACACAGCAAAGAAGGCAGCATTTAGACACACGCACAGTGTGTTACATCCATTCCATCCACAGCACACGCACGCACACATACACACAGCCTTAAAAAAAAAGTGTCGGTGATAAGGAACATATTATAAAGGTTGTGATCTTTATCTCTAAGCCCCTGAGCTTTTTCTTATAGTTAGGTGAAAAGGCAATGAACAAGTCTTTCCTTGCTCTGTAAGTGCTTTGTGCAACAATGTCCGTAGAGGTCATAAACAAGTCTTTCTGGGAGGAGCAACATGAGCGTCTTACTCCCACGTTCTCAGTCTCTTATCGCCATTTTTGCACCAAAGAGTTTCCAGTTATGTTTAGTCGTCATAGTCAGCTAATATAGCTCTTTGCTCCGGTGATTAAAAGTTAGGATCAGTTCTGCAGATCACAAATGAAATGCAATCCCTGCTTTCTCTCAAGAGGTGTCATCTTGGTGACACTGTGGGACTAGAGAAGTTACCAGAATTTCGTGGGGACTGAAGAGGCACGGATGGAGAACTGGGAGACAGTTTTCTGGGGCTGCATAGGTCGCCGTTGTGCAACTTCCACAGAAGTTCTTCGTTTTCCATTGACAGGCGTTTGTTTACTTTTGATTCTTTCTCTAGTGACTCCTGTAAAACAGCTTGCTCCGTAGAAAGTTGCCTGCAAACGTAATATCCACATCAGAACACATGACCCAGCAACAGCATTGAACTTAATTGTTAAAGAAAGGTTTGAAATTGCACTGGCTTACAACTAAATTAATTCCTTAAAAAGGGGATTTAACATTTTCTCATCCTTGCTGTATTTAAATCGGTAGCTTGCAGAAAGCAGGAGAAAGTCCCAATAAGAAACATTCCTAAAGACCAGAAAAAGCATCTGAAAAGTGAGACTTGTCCTACTTCTAGTGACAGATGCTTTTAAATGGCCATGCTGGAGCCTTTGGGCCTTGTTGCAGGCTGAGCTCCACATAGAAACTGCATTTTCTGTAGTTTCCTTCAGACTGGAAGAGTTTGCCCATCTGTTTAAGCAATAGTTGAAGGTAGGAGAACCTCACATCCATTTTATTCGTGTTAAATATTACTATTATTGCTAAATAAAACACTGGTCTTTTCATTGATCTAAACTGAAGACAAATCACTTGACTGAAGTGGTTATAAGTAAAACCAAGTTTAGCTCACAAGCCAGTAATACTCAAAGAGCCAGTGTACAATAAGATGGTATTTCTGAGTTGCTTTTTCTTCCCTGAAATACTGTTTTGGAGCACTGAAGAACAAACTGAGACTTTACCCTCTTACAATCTCTTCCTGCTGCTTCTACATAGGAATGCACATTTGTAGAGATACAAGTGGGTAAGAAAGGGGCAAGTTCTTTTACAGAGTACCACAAAATCCCAACCACTAATATTTACACAGAATTTTCTTTCACATCTTTCATTCCTGGTATGAACCAGGAACACCTCTGCCTGGTTCATAAAAACATCTGAAAGTCCAGAGATATTTTTCACCTTGAAAGCTCCACGTGTTTGTCCATCCGAGCTTTTAATTCTTCATTTTCTTGCTGAACCTTCTTTAATTTATCCATTAAGATTGTGTTGTTCTCCAGCTTGGAAAGAAAGGTCACAGTTTAAAATAAGACCCATACACACGTTCATCAAGATGCTGACTGAGCCATCACAGACATTCATCATCTGGAGTTTGCAGACCTTGTTACGATAAGTGCAAAACCCCAGAGTAACGTGAGACTGACCTGCTATCGTGGCTTAATATTCTGTAATAGCCAAATAGATCCTACTTGCCTTCTCCTTGCATAATGCTGGCGTTCTGCCACTTGCGCTGATTAGATGCCAACAAAGGAGTACTGGTGAAAGGATCCACTAGTTAACCAGCACGTTCTAGTAGCTTCTGCCAGCGAAGGGCAGCAGTTTTAGAAGCTGTTGCAGACAGAAGACTGTCTAGAAATAACACGCTAGTGGGACAAATTCAAGAGCTCCCCTGCGTAAACAGCTCTCCCCATTCCACTTCATTGCTGCAGGGTGTTACCAAAGTTAAAGAAAACAGTGATTAAATGGTGGGATGGTCCAAGGGCTTCTATACTGTGGCCAACATCTCTCAGAAAAGAGGAAGGTTTACTAGTAATTTACTAGTAATTGTAGACCAGGGCAACACATGCTGCCATACAATACTGAACAACTGGCATGAATGTAGGCCTTTGTATCCAAACCTCGTTCTATACTTCCTCATTAAAATCTTGCTTAAGCAAGTATTACAACAGTGTTCAAAGGCCCTGCCCAGAATAAGGACCCTGTCCTGCCACAAGCTAGCAGCATGCTACGTAATTACAAGTTCTGTCCCCAAATTGCCTTTTCATGTGGAATTACGCACAGATCAGGAGCAAATCCCCACAGCTAAACAAGTAGCTTAAAGATAATAGCTGAAGTGATTGACCTAAGCTAATCAACTCTAGATGAAAATGTTTATTCCATTTCATATTTGATCCCTTCTTGTTTAATTAGGATCACTTACATATTAATGTTTTCCTGACAGTGTAATCTATCTTCTATAACACTCAAGCAAACGTAGCAGGTCAGGATTTTTTCTTTTGGGGACGAGGAAGGAGTGAAGGAAGAGGAAAGGAAACATGGAAGAGGCTCCCAGATGACCCTGTACTGCCTTAGCAATAGCTTATGCAAACCAGTATTTGCCTGAAGAGGTTACAAGGTCATTTACAGCATCTGGTGGTTCCTTCCCCCTCTTCACGTTACAGCCCAATGCAGACAGAACAACCCGCAATGTGAGCGTGTCCCATCAGCATTTCGGTTTGCCTTTTACACAAAAAAATACTAATCTTCACACGTAAGTCTGATGAGCCCGAGTGCATCATCGGAACATAACTCGGAGACAGGGTCCAAACCTGCCAGACCCCAAGGAAAACTCACCAGTTTTTCCATCTTCATTAGCTTTATATCCTGCTGATGGAGCTTCTCGTTCTTGATCTCCAGCACCGCTTTCAGACTTTCCAGCTCCTGTTCCAGATACATAATCTGCGGGTTTTTCTGAAAGATTTCCACAGAGTTTGCTTAGTACCCTGAGTTTCAGGAACAATTTAAGCAATTCTCTGCTATTTAGGAACAGCAAGAAAATACAGTAACAACAGTTATGTGTTCTAAGTGAAATCAAGTCCAACGGTTTAGAATAAAAAAACCCAAACTAATATATTTGCTACCACTTTCTCTTCTGCTTTTGTTTGCCCTTTGGTGTAGATGGACAGTTGGAGTTTTCCTGAGAATCTGTTCAGAAAACACTTTATGCGCAAACGTGAAAAGCCCTTGTGAGTCAAGGGCAGACACTAAAGCTGTCACAGCAAAACTTGTTTTGCAGGAGTGCCCAAAGGCTCCCTTTAAGGCTAGGAGTTCCAAAATTTATTTCATATTACTCATAACCCATCCCAAGAGGTAATTAGAATAAACATTTGAAGCGTTTTCAGATGCTGGAGTAGTTCAAAAAGCACCAGAAGTTTAAAGCCATGAACTCGACCTTAGCTGATTTCCCCCCGTTTTGATTCTGAGAGTTGCTGGGTCATAAGCAGAAATAGAAAATTTTTGTTTTTACATTCTTCTTAAAGCCTAGCAATGCAATTGGACATAAAAATCTTGCGCTGCTCTACATCCTTGACTTAGCTACAGTACAGCAAATTTGGACTTTATTTTTCCTTTTTTTGTCGTTTTCCAGGAGGTGGAGGGGAGAGCAGGAGGGGGACAGGGCAGGGCGAGATCTGGTTTCCTCCAGGACGTCTGTTCCAGAGTGAGGAACCATTCAAACACTGCGGAGTAAAACATATTCTCTGCGTTTCAAAGGCAAAGTCACAGGCAAAAATAAGGAGAAACAAAGCAAGTCTCAGCCCATTTCCAGGTAGCCCAAGTGGAACACAAACAGAAATCAACCAATGATTAAGCGTGTTGTGTAACTAGGTTTGTCTTTACAAACAAACAAAACTTGTTTTAGGTATTTGGGTAAGAATACTGGTGTACCGCGGGGAGCACCAGCTTCACTGCCGCGGCAGAAACCCCAGGCTCAGCGGGCGATGCCTGCCTTTTGTGGGGCACAGTCCCACGAGGACAGAGCCAGTACATTTCACAGGCCACCTCCACCTTTCGGGAATATACTGGGACAAATCAGCATCGGAGAGGCCTAAAGCTTATGATGTCCCTTATGCCGTCAGGATGCAAAGTGCATTTGCAGCGATGTCAAGGCACCTGACTATTGCTCCTTTAAACTGAACAGCATCTGAGCGTGCCTGTGGAATACAGTTCAAGCTCCCAAGCGCAATGTACAGCGCGTTCCCTTTGGTATCCTCTCTCCCAACCACAGCAACATACTGTGGTTGCAGGTTCTTCTTGCGGCAGCTCTGTCCTGCCACAAGAATAAGCAGGAAGACAGAAAAGAAGAAATTAAATTCCAGTGAAAACTAGGGCAACTTCTATGAGAACCATCCTAAGTGAGCTTTTAAGCATGGAATTTCTCTTTGTGGGATAAGCAACACTCCTGGTATTCCAGTTATTTCCAGGGAAGCAGAAAGATGAGCATGTTTGTGTCTAACCCTCCCAGTGCAGGAGAAACCTCTCTCAGGGGACATTTCCAAGGCAGGAGCATCACAGCTAACAGCAGCCTTGGGAGGAAAGGCAGGACAAAACACAAGTTTATCTGAAGGATAAATCAGTGACAAGGGAGTTCTGCAGCAGCGAGGTAAGCCCACACTGATCACAGCACCGCTACAACATGAATCGACTGTCTAGAAGAAAGCTACAGCACAACTTCTGCGTACGTGTACGTCTTCAATTTAACCTAGGCTATAACTTATGCCACTGGCTTAGATATTCAACGGCTTTATAGATTTATAATGGTGAGGTTAATACACAACACTGTAGTGATAGAGAAAATCTTCTGGTAGGAGAGTCATTTGCATGAAATATTAATAAGCATGGGAGCCCTATCAAGCTTGATTGCAGGCCTTTCTTATTATGCAATAAAATAAACCCAGGCTTACAAGATCTGCTCATCTGCGTTACTTTTGAAGATCAAGACTTACAAGATTGGCTTTTTCTTTGGCTATTTGTTTTTGCTCTTCTAGTTTCAACTTCTCACTCAGAGAGTCATTTTCACATTTCAATTCATCAATTTTTTTCTGAAATGAAAAGATACGGTACAGTTAGGTCAAGACTTTGGTGCACATCTCCAGACTGTGGTTTGAGTTTTAGACTGTTGCAACGACCCCAACCCTTAACAAACCTCTAGCAACTCCTGCTTCTCTTTAAAGGAATCTTCAAGGGACTTCCTTTCAGATTCATGGGCACTCTTGAGCTCTGCAACAAATTATTTTTGCAGATTTTTAATACCATGTGAGACATGAAAACTCTTTCTGAAAAGCAGCAGCACGAAAAGCCAGCCAATACACATACACAGAGACGCGGAGTCAATGAAACACGGAAAGAACATTTATCATCAACTGCTCCAAAGCATGTACAAGACACCAGATTTATTGCTGCTGCAGATTTGTTGATTGCCCCCTCACATATCCATTTAATTAGTTGACAGCATGTCAATTTTGAAAGCACTCATCTACATGCAACAAATGGAAGAATGGAGCACAAGAGCCACGTCTGACAAAAACTGGGTTTCTGATTGGAAACACAGCAAAAATTCAAGTTGCATCTTCCAAAAACTTCTAGAAAAAACATTTCCTTTCCTACTTTGGAGATGCCACGCAGAGGAGTTTGCTTTTTGATTGCAGTGAAAGCATCACTAGTTTTAGTGACGCAAAAGTATCACTGGAAACTTGGCTGTCAAGTGGAGTTGCAGGGAGGATGGCAATCATCATCACTCCAATCAGTTCCATGCAATGCTGAGCACACTCACCACCCCCTCCCTGAAAAACAACCTTTGCCGCAGTAGACTGTAAGCAGCGCGTAGTATTTCTCAACATGCCCATGTCAGTCTGGCAAACACACAACCCTCCGTATCCCCAGTTGCAGTTTTGAGGTGCTCCTTACAGAAATACAGGGGTGGGAGCAGTTACTCATTCAGTTGAGATTTTTGGGGGCAGACTGCAATTCAGACAGCTTTTACTGTCATCTCCCCTTAAACAGTTGTAAAAGTTTCATTCAACTACAGTGGGATCATGGTTATTTCCGTATGCAATGCGAGACTTGTTCAGTTCCAAAAGAAGGAATTCAGCCAACGTCTTTAAAAACAGCTGACCACCGAGAACAATGGATGGACATACAAACAAGAAGTCTGAATGTGTTTGTTTGTGACTAGCAGTAATATAGCATAGGTACTTGAATACAAAATACTTGCCTGAAAAAGAGGATTCATACTCCTTTTTCAGCTCCTCTACTTTTTCCGAGTGGCTGTTTTCAAGTTCCAGCTTAAAGTTTTCATGTGTGATATTTAAGTTGTCCACCTGCAATATGACAACATGATTTTTCCCCCCCCTTACACGTGTCGACTTCACCCTTGTTTAAAGTATTGTTCCAACGGCGTTACGCAGTACCTTGAGTGCATTTTCAGTGGTCTAGGTAGCACTTAACAGGCGGCCGCAGGAGAAGCTAAGCCACACACCACACGTAACAGATGCAAACGATGCCTTACAGTTTGCCACTACCGACAGCGTGATGTATGCGGCCGTCGCACACAGGGGCTGCTGCAAAGCGGGGTCACAGGCCAGGTGTGGGTCTATAAATCTTGAAACTCAAGCTGTCTCAAATATCCAGGGGAGCTCTAAGAAGTCACTGAAGCTTGCAGAACACAAGGAATCTCCACCATGTTTAAACACAAGCTTAAGATCCGGACAGCTTAGCATAGTAATATTTTTATAGTGGAGTTTCACATTGGACAAAATAACTCCATTATTAGCAAAACGCAGGATTCTCTGAAGGCTCAATTGTAGCAGAAAGCAATTGCTAGAGAACATTTCTACTTCAAAGATGTTACACACCTGCTCCTGGAGTTGCGCTTTGTACTTTTCAGCTTCTTCGATGCAGATACTTTGGAGTTTCTCACATTCTGCAGTGTAAAACTGTTTAAGCCTCTCCTCCAGCTCAGCTAAATCATTGTGATGTTGCTGGTTTAACTTCTGCAGAAACCCTTCATAAGCAACTTGCAGTTCATTCCTGTCTCTCTCCAATTTCTCACAAGCTGCAGAAGTGCTTACTGAAAATGTCAAAAGAAAAAAGAAAAAACAAAACAACCGGATCAAGTTCAATGCTAATTTCGCCATCTTCGCTACAAGTCCTAAGGACAGTGAACACTCTGCACAACAACGTAGTTATACAAAGGCAAATACAATTTATCCATGAAATAAGCGCCACCTCCAAGGACACATGAAGAGATCTTTGCAAAAATACCGAATTCAGTGTTTCTTACGCTGAGAATTAATTGAATCCGGTTAAGCCAGGAACCCCTACAGAAAGCACGAGTGTGACAGTTTGTCATGACACAGAAGAATGAATGTCTCAAGAGACACACTGGAGTGCTCCAATAAAAAAATTAATTGGATTTGCTACTTCACCTAATTTGATCCCATTGCAGTAGCGTGTTTCTCAGAGTACTTTTTGATATATAAACCACTTAGCTAAATTTGAAAGTCTTAATATGCTGAAGACCATCCGTTCAACGTGTTACTCGCGCTCAGATATGCAGCAGAGAAGCGATTCCAGCCTGACACGGGCTGTGCGACACAGAACCGCCAGTCTGAAACGTCCTGCTAATGGGCACGTGCCCAAGAGATTTAAATACACAACATACAGAATAGTTTCAGGCAGACAGTGCACAGCGTTAAGAAAACACAAAGAAACGCTGTGTAATTCTCTCTACATCTATATTAACACAGGCCAGCTAAGAAGCCAGCCTAGGTTTGTCTCCCCACACTTACGGCTGATTAAAAGGCAAAACAGAAGTTAGTAGCTTGTACCGGTGGGCTTGAAATTCAGCATTCCCAACTCCAGCCAGCCAGGCCCCAATAGGAGGAGTCATTTTCCCACTGCCAATATGAGCAGAGCAAGTGCCTTCTGCAGCTCCAGCTGCACCCAGAGCCTGAAGCAGGGGAAACGGGACCTCTACCACCGGCGTGTGGTCACTGACCTTAAGCAAAGCTGCTTCTAGAGAGACTGCAGTGCTTTGGGTTAAAATAAATTAGTCAGATGAGTGTCTACTTAAGAGAAAAATCAGTTAAAGCCTTAACTTGATCTTCAATCAAATGCAGAAGTCCTGCGTAGCTATAGACTTTATAGCAGCTTGGCATACTGCCCAAACAATATAAATATAAACTCTATGTAAAAGCATGGCAAGATTCACGGATTTTTTTTTGTACAGGCAGTACAGGAAATTCTCATCACAGCTGTGTTTGAGCCTGAAGATATATAAATTACAGTATCTTGGAGGACCGATTCCCACAGCAGCACCGGGCTCGAGGGCGAGCGGCCTGCCCCAGGGTCGCACTCCCTCTTTGCTACAGCCCATCGAGGGCAAGTGAGTACCTCATGGATGAGACCTGCGCTCTCTTGTAAGGAAACGGTAAAGAAGTCCTGGCCCTGCTGCCATCACTTGGAACCTGCACCTGAACTAGAAGGTGACAGAGAGTGAGTGGTACTGCATGGAAATCAATCTGTGGCTGTGTCTACCTTAATTAGTTTTAACTAACTAAGCTTCGCTCTGCACTAGGTCTGTGTGGAAGATCTGCTGACCAGGATGGAATTAAGCTGAGCTCTTCATCCCAGGACTGGCAACGATGCAACTAAAAGCTCAACTGAAACATACCACAACATTCTCTGCAACCCAAGCAGATTTCACCGGTTTCTGTACTTTCTATACCACTACCAAGAAGGATTTTTATTTCTTTGTCTTTATTCCTTCCGCAACTTCTATATGCTTCCTTTGGGGAAAAAAATAATATGGAAAATTAGCATTCACACTCCTATCGCATCGCATTGGTGTAATGTCATTGAATATACATGCTTGTATTGTCACGTTTTTGGGGAAGAGGAAATATCACAGGTAGGGGATATTATTTTATAACAGAAAGACCCAGGCCACGAGCCAGAGGCAGACGTTACACAGCCAAGTGCACACAGAACGGATCTGACCGCCCAGAGCAGAGTAAGGGGGTATAGCTGAGGGGCAGGCAACTCGCATGCCTCATTTGAGATAAACGCAGCAAAATGCTTCAAATGATCCACGTCCTTTAAAACCAACCATCTAATTCTTTATTTGCAAGGCCAGAGCCATGCGTTTGCCTCCGTTTAGCTAAAGGAATGCGCTGCCTCTCATTGTCTTATCTGTAAATGTCAGCACGCACAACTTCAGATGATGCAAAACACTTCAGAAAAAAAGCAAACAGCAAACCACGCCTTTGTCAAAGAAAACAGACACATCAGTTCTTGTTCGGCCAGTTCACAATTTATGAGAAGACCAGCGCTACAAAGGCAAACGCAAACTTTTAAAACTTGCATTGGCAGCTGAAGGTTGTGTTACCCTCAAGGTAACGTCTGGCCTCCGCAGAGCTGGAGGCTGCGACGCTTCCTCGCAGATCGCAAGCCTGACTCGAATCCCTGCCATCCAAACCAGCAGCGGAACCACCACACCACCACCGAGCTCCCAGCATCATGGCGCTGCAGGAAACTGTGCGTGTGAAGCTTCAGCAGAAGTACCGACTCCAGAACCGTCGATTTGAAGTTACCAGAAGCCCGGTAAACCACAGTTTGTCCCCATACTCGAGACTCAAGTGTCTGCAGCAAGTATTTTGCACAGCCCTATCCACCTCCAGACTGAACCATCTCACTTATCACCATACACTGCCTTGCTTTAAGGGACAAGCCATGAAAAAGGCAACGACTTCCTTAATTTTGCCACTCACCCACTGCAAGGGGATGCTGTGAAACTCCTGACTAACCAAACTCGACGGTTACTCAACGTAAGAGTTTTCTCACTGAACTGGCGCCTAATTTTGAATAAAAATTTTTATCTGGATCGTGTGCTCTTCCAGCAGCACCCTCAAAATCTCTATTTCAACTTCTCATCCACTTCAGAGACCCCTGAAGAGCTTCGGAGTTTTGTACACAACTCCTGTGCCTCCTCTCCCTTCTTAAAGCGCTTCCCTCCGCAATCCCACATCTTTGTTAGCCGCGCACTATGACAGCAGACCTTGAGCAAGGAAACAACAGGAGACAAACGGTCCAACAGCGTTTGAGAGAAAAATCAAGCCACAGAGGGGAAAAAGATACGCTATCCATTTGTCCGTTAAATTTCTTCCATCTCATCTGTAACTCTAAATAGTTTTAAGCTTTAAGGACAGAGTGTAAGGGATATGGTGTAACTGGCAGCCAAAACCAAGGTTTACTTCTTTATTCCAATAGCAAAGCCCACATTTCTCCCCGACTTGGTCGTCCCAGCCTCTCCTCCCAGCCACACAGCACTGTCTCTCCCTGTATTATTACAACAAGGAGCAAGATTAATCTGTATTTTCAGGCTCCTTAACGCCTGTTTCTTATAAAGAGCCTGGTTCTTTTGGGCAGAACCACGACCTCTGGCCATCAGGGGAAGTTTCTGAGATTTGGTAAGAACGTATCTTCTGATCAGAAATCCTGGTTTTGACATGTAAAATTAACATTCATCTGTAGTTGTTAACGATGGCCACTTGCATCTTGGGTGTTCCACTGCAAAACTTTGTATGTGCCAAAGCCATAAAACAAATCTCTGGGAAACGGGCGCGTGGAGAATCAGGCTGGTGGCAACCCCCTGCCATAGTGCAAACGGCAGCAGATCCGAACCGCATCAACAGTAGCACCGGCTGAAGGAGAGGACCGCAAAAGTCACCTTAGTATCCCCAAGAAACCTACTTCATATTTTCACTAAAAGCAGCCAAGAGACAAGACCTTAAAATTGTGCAATGTCTCCTTGCAAAATTTAGTTTTTTCTTATTCTAATTATAAAACAATTCATCACCCAATTCGGTCCTTATGGCTAAACTGCTTACATAAAAACATTTTGCAATTTACATTCCCCTAGAAGTCACCATAACCATGGCTCTAAGAACATAATAGATTAATATTTTTTTTGAATCCGTAATTGAATTGTTTTGAAACAACGGTTATCTTCATAAAATTGTCTAAGTCACTCCCTGGTCTCGTTATGATTTATGAAAAACCATTAGACTGTCTGAAATATTGAAACAGAGGTCACTAGGACAGAAAACTAGCAGCATTTTAATAGATGTGGGGGATGTGAAAAGGGGATAATTACCAGAAAAACAACAACTATTTTGCATGGTGTCATGTCACAGGACGTAACGCTGTATCGCTCTAGCATTATATTTCACACTACAAGATCTACTGTGTATGTTCTGTTGATCAGTAAGTCTACTGGAGACACAAAGACTCATATCCTTCTCCATAGAATTCTTTTTTTTTTTTAAAAAAACTTGTTATCTAAAGAATTAATTCATGTTTTTGGCAGATTCTCAATATTGGAATTTCTTCTACCCAAACATGCTTTCAAGTTTATGACTAGGTTTCTCTTGGTGTTACTTCTATAATGAGACTAACGGTACAGGACATTAAGTCACATTCGTAACGAGGCAGGTAGACCAAAACAGGATGCTCTGAGCGACACTGAGGTGGGTCTGGCTGAACACGTGTGTGAAGCACTCGGACACCTGCCAGGACGTAAGTTCCTGTCCTCTAATGCTGCCAACACCACAGTGTTGTACACGGGCAGGCCAGCGTACCACTCGTGGCAAGTCAGGCCCTGCCCCAAACAATTCATATAGTCATAGAACAGTTACAGCTGGAAGGGACCTTAAAGACCATCTAGTTCCACCCCCCTGCCCTGGGCAGGGACACCTCCCACCAGCCCAGGTTGCTCAGAGCCCCATCCAGCCTGGCCTTGAACCCCTCCAGGGATGGGGCAGCCACAGCTTCTCTGGGCAGCCTGGGCCAGTGTCCCACCACCCTCACAGGAAAGAATTTCTTCCTATTATCTAATCTAAATCTCCCCTCTTTCAGTTTAAAACTGTTACCCCTCATCCTATCCTATCACGCCCTGATCCAGAGTCCCTCCCCATCTCTCCTGTAGCCCCTTTACGTACTGGAAGGGGCTCTAAGGTCTCCCCGGAGCCTTCTCTTCTCCGGACTGAACACCACCACCTCTCTCAGCCTGTCTTCATAAGTGATAGAAACATCTACCTACTATTAAGTATTTTAAGGATCACCAAAACCTGAAAACCAAATCACGTTCACTCCACCTGTCCATAAAACACAGTAACCTTTTGTTATCCCAACCTCTAAAGCATTTTAAAGGTCATTTATTAATAGAAAAAATAGCATGAAGGTACTTTGAAGAAAATATTATCGATCGCAATGCAGCAAGCGTTGGGGAGAGAGAAGGGCTGGGCGTTTGGCCGTGCAGGACGCAGGAAGCCTCTCCATCCCACTGCAACCCGCTCAGGAACGGCGATTTTCTGAGTCAGCCCCGAGCCTGCTGGTTCGCAGCAGGGCCGAGCTGGATCCCCGCCAGCACGGCCGCAAAGAGGCTCCCAAACAATTTGGAGCCAAATTAATTTAGAGGAGCAGTTTCGTACCTCTGAAGAAATATGCAGCTCTTGCAATTTCTACTTAGGTAATTAAACAGGTAACTAGAAATAATTTACACGCTACCTTGCATCTTAATAAGAAGGGAAACAGGTGACAGCCAGGACAATCCGTACCTGCTCCAGGCTCCCAGAAACAAGGGGTTTACGTTCAAACCACAAAGTTTAGTCTTTGTGGCTGGAGATTTTAAGGAAACACAAGTTCAGAACCCAACTGTCAATGAATTTGAACTCCTCCAGAGAAGCCTGTCCCCAAACACACCATCACCGCCGACCCTGGCAGGCATTTCCAGCGGCCGAGAGCAGAAGGCAGCATGCGGTGCCCACCCTCCTCACGCTCCACGCAGCCAGGGGCAGGTTTGGGATCCTAATGTGTATTTACATCATTAAACAAAAAGCTGTTTTGGCAGAAAGGGTCATAACAGAACAACCCAGCAAAACGGACAGTCTGACAGCACGCCGGTTCGGTTTCGCATGGTAACTCCGGGAGCTTGGGAGCGCACACAACTAAACACAGCCAGAAACCGCGGAGTGCAAGGTGGGCAGGGTGGGAGCTGCAGGAGACTCCATGTTCCTCTCAAACACGGCAACAGGCAGGGCACCGACTGCGCAGGGCTGGGCTCACCTGGGTCCTCCTCCTGCACTGCCCCTTCCCAAACCGCATGCCGGCCGGCACAGGAAACACGGCAGCTGGGACTCCATGGAACACGTACACGTGGCCACACGGCCAAGATAAGAGTCGAGCTGTACTTAACTTTCTGAGCCAGTCTATGCCAAGATCATACTGATGTCAAACCAGCCGGCAGAAATCTGAAGTTCAGCTCTATCCATTTAGCAGTGGCAACAGAAAGCTGATTAGCAGGTGTGTATTTAAACAGATTATTTTCAGCTAAAGCTACTGTTGCTTTTCTCACACCTTGTCAACAAATGAGGCTTGGCTGGCTTAATTTATTAATTTTTTTAAACTTTTTTTTTTTTTAAATAATTTTAAAGCTAAATAGAATTGAAGACCTGTGTAGTTATTCATTTCTGTGATTGAATCCCCTCCCTTTCCAGGCTGAGGAGAGCGGCACAGACAGGCTGGAGGCGTGACGTGGGCGAGAGGAGACAAAGGAGCCGCATGAAGATAAACGCTTCAGTGAAACCCTGGCCTGGAAACCTCGCAAAGGGGAGCGAGCCCGAGGCTGCCGTCTGGATGCTCCTGTGGAGGGGACAAGCTAACGGCCGCGTCCACCATCCCCTCTGACAGCTCTGCGCACTCACATCCATCAGGCTCCGTCGCATCTGAAGGTTTTTTCCTAGTTATTAACCTACTGAGTGGCATAGTCTTGCAGCTGGAGTCCCACATATGAGCTCAGCAGGGTGTTAATCAAAGCAGGAAGGTAACAAGTTTACGGGAAGCTCGTTTAAGAGTGAAGCACCCTTAGAAAGAACTACAATTTAAAAAAAAAACAAAAACCCAAAAAATCCCACAACCACCAAACCACACAACAAAAACCCAACAAAAAACCCACAAACCACAAAAACCCAAACCCACCAAACCACCACCAAAACGCGGCAACAGGCAAAAGGGCTAGCCAGCTTTGGGTCTGCCCATTTAAGCTGAATTTTTCCTTTCCTGCTAAGTGGCAAACCTAGATCGATAGGCAAACCTAGAACCCAGGTCGATAAAGGAAAAGTAACGCTGAAGATGCAGGCACATGGAAGAACAGAGACTGTCCTGCTCCGACAGCAGCCCTTCTGAAGTCATTTTCATGATAAACAAAGGGGTTTGCCCAGAAAGTCACATGTATCTACATAAAAAAATATATAAGTCTAATTTATAATATTTATAACCTGACTTTGTAGGAATGCAAGAAGCCCATTTCCCCACTGAAACTCTAGCTTTGTTGCTGTCACTTCAGGGTGACAGAAGTGCCGCTGCAGCTGATGGGGGACACAACCCTCCGCCCCGCGGCTCCTTCCCCTTTCTCCTCTCCGGCGTCCCTTTAGCCACGGGCTGAGCCAGGCCCGGCACCTTTGGCAAAACAGCATGACGAGACACTAGTTTTCAGCTGGCGGAGGTCCCCAGGCACACAGCAGGGCTGGCACAAGGCAGGACAGGGGGACACAAAGGCAAAGGAGGACCAGGCGCTCTCAGAGCCAGCCCCTACTGAGACCTGCCCAAAACCACTGCAAAACTGCAGCCCAGGTGCTGCATCAGGAGGGGGGTTAAAAGCTGCCGCTTGAGAGATGCCAGACTGCACCAAGCTCGAGAAAAGCCCCAGGTTTGCAGTCCTATGCTTCCAAGAAAGAAAACGCTACACATTTCTGCAGTGCCTTTAGTACTCTCTTCTGCCTGTGTCAGGCTGCGAGGCTTTCTCTGTTTGTGACGCTCCCCATTCACACATTTGCAGTTTCATGCAGCATCAAATAAAGCTCCCAGAAAGCTGCATTTTAACACAGAATGATTCAGGTTAGACATGACCTTAAAGACCATCTAGTTCCACCTCCCCTGCCCTGGGGGGGGACACCTCCCACCAGACCAGGCTGCTCAAAGCCCCGTCCAGCCTGGCCTTGAACCCCTCCAGGGATGGGGCAGCCACATCTAAACCTACCCTTTTCCAGTTTGAAGCCTTTACCCCTCGTCCTATGGCTACACGCCCTTGTAAATCCTCTAAATTGGATGACAGTAACAGTGACAACAGAGCTGCTGCTTCAGCTGGGGGGACGGGGAGACCCCTCCCTCCTTCCCTCCCCACCACACGCTTCCAGCTCCGAGTCGTTGCCAGGGAATGCCCGCCTTGACTAATCAGCGCTAAAAAATAAATCTGAGCATTAAATGCACCACCTGCACATAACAAGACCTACATTCACACTCAAGTCTGGCTGGGACAATACCCAACTTCCAAAGCATGTGAAAATAAACGTTTCCAACTTTTCAGGAATAAGTGATGTATCTGAAACTGCTCCACACGTTTTACTTGTGCTCTCAAAGCTTTTTTTTTTTTTTCTATTTTAAAGGGGCTTCATCATAAGAAAGTGTGCTTTTATAAAACGCTAGCTTTGCTTTCAAGTGTTATAATTTTCAATCCAATGACTTTTTGCACTCCACAAGATGATTCTGCTTTGAGCTCAAGTAAGTTACGTGAAGTTACCATTAAACACAATTAAATCAAGCTTCAAAGTTGGCAAAACCAGCCCCTGCGCATTATAGCTCAGTTTCATATTACAGCTGTCCACTAGGATGAGTTCAGAGATGTAATCCCATTAGCCTGATGGCATTTCCTCCTGTTAATTTTACACTCGCTCACCTACAAGCCGCTAAGGCAAAAATGCAGATTTTTGCGCAGTATATCTTACAGGTTTATAGATTTTTGCCGGCAAGTCTCTAGAAGACAGCGTACAAATGAATTAGGGAGCAAACAGAAATATATATCCTGTCAGCCACCTTCCCATTTTTAAGAAAGTGAGTGGTTTTGGTCACCAGGCGCATGTTTTGCGAGGAGGCCCCGTCAGGCGCAGGCAGATCAGTGCCAGGAATTCGGTGAACCTGGGGTCAGGGCTCCAGAGAAAGGCAGCGATTGAAGCATCCGAGCAGAATCCAGTCAGGGAATTCAATGACTGCCATTACAATACCAGGGCATCCGTCTTTCCGCAGATTGCTTTGCTGCGTTTCTGTTCTCATGAAGAATACAAAAATAAATACTTACCTAGTTCTCCTCGAAGGTTAACTAGTTCTTGAGATAACTCTTTACGCTGTTTCAGCGCTTCCTCCCTCTGCAGAGAAAAAAAACCAAAACAAACCCAAACATTTGGTTACTAGTGATCCGAGCAGGGCACCTTCCAGTAATTAACTTACATGTCGTCTGTAGGAAAACAAGAGGCAGGAGCAAGAAGCCAAGATATGAATCATTTAGGATAACAGTTCTGCTGTTACAAAATACACAGATGTTCTTCTGTTGTTAAGGAAGTTATACTTTAAAACAAAGAACAGTTTTTTTCCAGGATAACACTGCAATTGAAATGCTACTTCGCAGCAATTAATTATATATTTTATGATGGGTGTAGCTACATAAGCCTCCAGTACAAATCAACTCATAGCTGTCAAGGGCACAGAAGCGTGGTATATATGCGAGAGAGACATGCATTAAATATTTATCTTAAGCTTACTCAAACACAAAACCAAAGGCTTTGCTAAATGCTCGGTCCCCCACGCAGGAAAGGCACAGCCCTGTACAAAGTTGAATACAGCCCACCCCGCCGCTCGCCCTTCTTCACTCAGAGATGGTGTCTACCCAGAGCACCACAACCCACCCGTGCTCAGAACAAGCAGAAGCGCCCACCTCCCCGCTCTGCCCAGGCGCTGTTGTCCCCTCTGTCCCCAGCCCCGCACCCTGGGGACAGCCACGGCCGAACCGCTCCGGGGCTCGGCGACAGCCACCGCGCACCCACGGCCACGGCGCCCAGGGGACAAGGTCCAGGCTCCCCGCCACCAAGGCGCTTTCACCTTGCTCCCGGCGAAACAAATCCTAATTACCCTTGCTGCAGCACACTGAGAATAGAGGCAGAGTTTGCTGCTGGAGCAGCCCATCTTCCAGCTCCGGCAGCCCCCCCGGCACTCATGGGTGACACGCAGGTGGTGGCACCACCAGCCAGGCTGGGCTGGTCCGGCGGTGGCCGAGTGGCAAGACTGGACCTTGCCTCTCCCCAGGTTATCCGACTTCCGCGCCGATGGCTCCCGGCAGCGGCAGATACTGCAGCTTCTGCAATTGGCACAAGCAGCCAGCGATCGCTTAAAGCCACAGCCCTGCTTTTATCAGAGGCCAGCCCCAGACCTTAGACCCATCCGTCTCCGCTCGCTCCAACGGCAGCCGGGACAGCCAAAGGCAACGCTGCCCTTCCCTGCGGATAATGGAGCTTATTTTCAGCCGTTTGGGGCTCGCTAGGCGCTGCTTCCACGTTTAATTTGTTGTTGCAAAAATAAACCACGGGAGGCCTGAGCTGAATGGGAGACACACAGATACAGCAGCTTCGCTGCTCTCAGTGCCCAGCCGTGGGTTCCTAGCGGAACTTTGCATCCTTTCCCTTCAGCTAGGATACAAAGAGGAAAAAAATAATAATAATGCGCTGTCCCCGCCCCCCCCCCCCCCCCCCCCCCAAAAAGAAAAAAAAATCTCTTGACTTTTTCCATTACACTGGGCACAGTCGATCCGTTCACACGCGGGCAGGGCCACACCTGCACCTGGTTTTCCCTAAGGAAAACCTCACCTTTAGAGCCGCTTCCCCCTTTGCGCCCGGTCACTAACACCGGCGCCCGCTCACCAGGTCGCCCGGTTAAGAGCGCCCCATCCTGGGCGGGGGAATACTCACCACATGCCTGCAGAACAAATAAACAGGTACAGCAGTAAAATACACCATCCTTCAGAAAAAAAAAATAATTAAAAAAATATCAAGGGAATGAGCACGCAGAAGCCAGTCGTGTACCAAGGCCTGACACAAGACTAATCAAAATGAGTGATTTTTACGCTATGCACTCTCATCTGCTGCAAGTTACAGGAAATTATTCTGCAGCTGAAAAGGTTGGTTAGAAGAAAAGGCCGGCCCTTTACTAGAAATATTCTTATTTTTGACCTTGCATGGGAAAGCTCCCCTTTCCATCGCTACACCTTAAGCGCTGTGAACAGTCGTGTGGACGCTGACATGCTGGCAGGGGTATGAAGCAGCTGCGCTGCCGTTTTGCATTAAGCACTTAGAAGCTTTTTAGGGTGACGGCGGGCAGAGAGGGAAGCCCACGCCTCGCCCTCCACAGCCGATTCCCGGGAGAGCCGAGCGCTGGGAGGAGAGGAGTCGGCCCCCCCGGCTCAGCGCCGGCCCCGCACCGACACGGACACAGCGGCCGAGGGTGCGGAGGCGAATGCTGCAGTGAGCGGTGTGAGCCGCATCCCAGCGCCAGGGCACAACCACGCAGTGGATTTGCGAGTTCAACTACCAAAGCACTTTTATTTTCATGCTGTGGGATCCCGATGGGATTTTTGCAAAGCATTTACAGTAACCTTATCCGTTACTAAATTAGCAGACAAACACACTTAGATTTTTTTGCAAACCCCCTGGTTTGCATACTTATTCTTTGTTCTAATTCTCAAAATGTCATCCTTGAACCTGACTTCTTCCAGCCCACTCTGTTAGCAAGACATCTCAAATTTTCTCCCCTCGGCCTCCTGGCCGGACCACGCCGCAGGCCCTTTGGGAACGCTAACGTTTTTGGTTAGTGTTTCCAGAAGGCCTGCTTCATGGTCCACACATTTTGTATTTGTTTTTAGTTACAGCAATTTGATGAGAAAAGGGCGTACGAGATTAGAATATACTAAGGACTGGTAGCGGCTAAAACCCCAAAATAAGAAAGTAATACTGCCTTACTAATTCTCTTTTTTAAAATATCTCTTGCTTTCTGATGCCCAGTCACGTTTTACTGGTGCTGGTTTAACCTTGTGCCTCAACCTCCAGCTTGTCTGTTCATAGTTTCAAACAGCAAGAAATTCAGAGAGACTGACTTGTATCCCCACCTCCTGTTAAAGACTAAATTCAGAAAAAGCTAGCCGTACAGACTGCCAGCCGAAAATTGGAAGGGTAAGTTGCTCACGAGGTTAAGCAGTCACATTAATTAGTTAGACTAACTAGCAGTTAATTTAGCACACTTTTAACTAAGTTCTTAGAGAACTGAAGCTCCGAGTACACGCGTCTCCCCAGGAAAACATGGAAGCTTCCAAAACCTGAAATCTAAGTGCAGTGAAATACCAAAGACCCCTTGGAAAATCCAGTGAGGGCCATCCTTCGTATTTAATTTAAAGACAGGTAGGCACATGCTTCGGGATAGAATATGGAGAAACCTTCTAGTTTGTGCTTTACAAGATTCTAGTTGAAAAGTCAGTATCAGAAATTGAAAGAGCAGAACCAAGCGGGAGTATACCGGATCAAGCAATTTTTGCCAGGTTTATCTGGATAAACGAACAATGCCAAGAGAGATCATTCTTGCTTAGTTGCCAGAGACTCGAGAAGGGTATTCATACCAATATAAAGCTGTTTCTGGCCCAATCTATGAGTTTATGCCAAGATCATGTGGGATGACCGGATAGCTATTTTTTTTATTTCCAAAGAACCTATTGCAGGCACACAAGAAATCCAGTTGAATTTTAGCCAAAACATTCCCCCTACAGTAAACGTGGAAGCTACAGCAAAGAACAAGAACGCAGTCTGGGGATAAAAGCCTTGCCACAGGCAGTACCAGGGCGGTGCCCCTCTGCTATCGGATGCTACCAAAAAAATCTCAGCATAAAGGAGATTTGGACATTTCTTGTTCTGAGAAAGATTAGGCAGTTAAAAATCCTTCACGTGTTTTGAAAATTTGACAAGCGAGTTCAGGGGGACGTATGCCCCATAGCGAGGGCACCCGGCAAGGTGAGGTATGCCCCCTTCAGCTGGATGGAAAAAGAAGAGGTCCGAGGTAGGGGGCTGCAGAAGAGGACAGTTTCAAGATGACAAAAATGACCAAGTCAGGAATGGAATAAATTACGAAGTTCGTCATTCATGTTTGTGTTACTGGCAGTTACGCAGCCCAGTTACAGGCTTAAGAGTATTTTTCCTGGCAACCAGTTATTTTTGCTACAGCTTGATATTCAAACAGGGTCATTTTAGATAATAATGAGGGTGAAGACGCATCTGCATCTGGAAAAGTTTCCATCACTCTCCTTTAAAAGCAGGAAGCTCAATGGAAGCCCACATTCCAGATGCACGAAAGAGGTATTTATACCAAGCACGCAAGCAACCAACCTTCCTGGTTGGTACCTACACCAAATCTGCACATGAGAAAGACACAAGGTACCTCCAAGAGCTCAGGTTAGGAGCAGTTCTCAAGCTGGAATGGGTGGGCATCCCACAGCTCCTTCTGCAGATCCCAAATCCAGAAGCATGCAGTTTTATGGCAAACCGCCAACTTTTTATTCCCTTGAGAGCACGTGCAACTAGCTGCAGTAACCGTCCCAGCACTGGCCAGGCGAGGTGGCCCTGGTGTGGCATCCCCATGCTCTGCCTGCAAGTCAAGGCTTTGAGAGCCACAGACAGGCTGTGCCTGGCCAAAAAGCCCCTTTCACCTTTCGCATGCTTTTCCTCCAAGTTAAGAGCTGCAAGTCCTTCAACAGCTACTCGATGTAAAAGAGCAAACGATGGCAGAACCCGGGTGTCGAGCATGCGTGTGTAAATACGCTAACACCGCCCATCTGGTGGTAGTTATCCACACATCACAGTTCACATTTTAAACCACCACACTCCTCCTGGGAGCAAAACATGTACTCTTTTAGAGTTGTACTAAAGAAAGAAGAATTCATAAGCAGCAATACTGAAAAGTCTGCATTTCTATACCAAAATATGGGGGAGTTGGGGTTTGTTTTGTTGGTTTTTTTGGTTTGGTTTTTTTTTTTGTATGTTTGTTTTTTTAATTTCAAGCAGCTATGTCACACCAATATCTATGTGATAAGCTATCACAGTTGCCTAGTCTACCCCATGCAACATACCACCTCCTCCAGGAGCTCGGTGGCATTTCAAACTTCTTAGCAAGCTTCCGTCATTCAGCAAAACCCTCTCACTCACTTTTTCATCCTCAGACTGTTTCCAGGTCTTCCTCAAAATTGCACTCCAGTGAAGCCTTGTATCTTCCATCCATTAACAGGCTGAGAAGCGGCGTTATGTATTGCCTGAACCACAAACTGCAAAGCACTAGCACATTGCAACGCAACACACACAACCCACTTAGAAGTGAAATACCCTGAAATATCCCAGGGAATCTGGTCGTGTCCTGAGACTTTTCCCACGACACAAACACATCGTGACCATACTGGAACGTTCCCCTCTTCATGCTGGGACGTGCCGCGGTCCCTGCCCAGAGAAGGTGGAGAAAGGCCGGGGTGATGCTGGTGCCGCGGCACAGGGACAGGCAGCATCCGCACCGCTCACGGGCACAAGCGGCTGGTGGAAACATCCCTGAGCTGGGAGGCTGTACATCAGCCTTCTAGATTTATCCCAGTGCATTGCTGATAACAAGTCATCTCAAGAGTCAAAACTTACAGCAGGAGAACACTATGCGTTAAATATAAAAACATTATGATGCTTTTTTAAAAAGCATTTTATTAGACCTGACTAAATAAAATGTGTTCAGAGTGCGTAAGACAGAAATTCATCAGCGCAGCAAAGAATGGAAACATTTAAATGTGTTTTACTGTCGTATACAGGGCCAAATTAATTTTATTCTGGGAAAGGAAAGCCTCATTTTTGAAAGGCATTTGCTGTCAAACCACATGCACTTACTCCTAAAAACCAAACTTAGAGAGAAATACTGAGCATCTTAAAGATATAATAATAAATTACTGTTATTTGCAACCACTTCTGTAACAAGCATGCTTAGACCTTACAGGCGATGAACTTAGTTTGTATGGAAGAAGAGAGCATAATTTAATTTTTTTTTTTTTTTTCATACTGATACAGTCTCAGTTGTCAACAGATTTCAATGTAGGGTGAGTCTTTCTCATCCAAGGAGATGTTCCTTTTATGGACAAAGCATTAGAAATTGGAGCCTACTCCACCCTTGTGCCGCACCAGTCACAAAAAGGTGAGCATCATCACGGGCTGTGATGCAGAAATTGAGTCACGTCCCTGCATAAGCTCCAGTCATTCCTGTGTCACCAGCTCCAGCCTGGAGGTAATTACGAAGGGTAACAGAAGGGCCATTCACATCCGCTTTGCGGTACGACATTCGCTTTGACTACGTCCGTCCTTATACTACAGTATTTCTGCCAGTCCCCGCGCCTTCTTTGCTGACAAAACCCAATCCTCTAAATAAATCTTGTAATGAGAAGTCAGCAATTTTTGGAAGCATATGTATATATTTTAACTCACCTGCCCCCAACCCCACTTAAAACCCCCTTGAAATGTCATTTCTTTCGCATCACTGGGATGCAAAAGCAAGCTAAAGAATAAGCGAAGGAAGAGGCACAACAAAGCGGATTTACACCCTCTGCTCCATCTATGTTTTTGAAGGGAGCTGCAGACTATTACTGCAATAAAGTGAAAGTGCCATTAACCACCTCAAATCAATAAATATACAGAGAAATGACTACTTCCGAATTACTCTTGGCCTTGTTAGTGCTATGCATTGCCCTCTTACCAAATGAAATCAGCAATCAGTTGTCACCTTGGCTTATTACTTCAAACGGAATTCAATTAAGCCCTAGAATACAACACTTACGTGATTAGCTGAGAGATTCACTGTCATTTCTAGTGTTTTACTGTTCTCATTTGCTAGGGACATTTATGGAGAATCAGATGTTTATTCCCTGATGTTCAGTGCGTGGAAGGCTAGAGCAGAGAACCGGCCAGACGGGATTCCTGTGAGTCACTATCTATTGAACGCGGCTCGTATACTTGCGGGCTCTTTATGCTGTTACAAGCTTCACGTGGCATCTCATGCTCACACGGGACCTGTATTTTCCCATTTAGAAGCGATGTCCACCTTCCCACAACAGCTTTACAAAGTTAGGTCCAGATGCAGCAGTACGGGCTATTTTACTTCCATGTAACAGCTTGTTTCCTATTTTATGGGTTTTCTGAACTCCTTGTCACACAGAATGACTCCTTCCTTCCCTGTAAAAATTCCAATCTCATAAAAAATAAGTTTACCCTATCTAAGCACTTATTTCTCGGTATTTTCTAAAGTTTTTGTCTCAGTTCATTTCATCTGAGTATGACGCAGTCTCCATCCAATACCATGCAGCTTTAACAAGTTACAGTCACAGCTTAAGTTCTCATGTCTATAAAATGATAATTATAAAGTTATGTGAAGTGTTAGAATGTGAGATCCTACGCCTGAGCACAATATTACCGTATTTTCTTTACGTCACTCCATTTTTAAGGCTGTTTAGAATTTCATCTGAAAAGGCAGTACAAAAAAAAAAAAGAGGGAAATTAGGAGCAAAGATGTTATATTCTTTTTCTTCCACTGACTGCTCCCTGTAATTTTGATTTTGTAATAGATACATCTAGTTTGCTACTGTCATTAATTTGGTGTCTTCTGGGGTGGGGGGGGAGAAATAACAAGGTAATCATGAGAATCAACCTCCTCATGGAAAGCAACACCCATTGCCTGAAACACCGAATTTGCTTCAGCCAGAGGTGTCTTTTCTCCAGACACCTTTTGCTAGGACAGGATTCTCTCCAGCTGGAACCCCTTCTGGATACCCAGAGGTACCAAATAAATGGCCTAACTGAGGCATCTTCTAAAGAGTTGTTTCCACCAGAGCCTAGTTTCACAGTAATTAATGGATTAAAACGTTTCTCTGGGTGTTAGAGCTCACAAACCTTCAACCCATTGCCAAAAAAATTTTTGTCCCTCAGCAGCCACATGTCACAGGGACCTTGAGAATCCCTGAAGCTTCCCCACCTTCCAACAGCTACCTGTCAGCTGCCAACTGCCAGAGCCCAGGTCTGCTTTGCTGGGGGAAGCTACCGTGTTATCACTCGCATACTCTCCTTTATGAACAGAAAATACTGAATTCCTCAAATTCAAGATATTATCTTTTGACTTCTGTTCTGATTTTTTCTTCTTTTTTTTTTTAAAATCTAAACCACAAAAATTATCTAAATTAAATATCCTTTTTCTCTCTTCTAAAAAGTTATGTCTGGGTTTTGGGAAGCCAGATTTAAAGAGCATTAAGTATGCTTTGGATGAAAATCTTAATGAGAACTGGCCAAGTTTGATATTAGGTTCTAGAAAAAAAAAAAAAAACTATAAATTTAAGGCAGCTTAAAAGACAGCTGCTCTAAAAAAACAGGCCTGCCAGTATATTTTGGATGGTCATATATAATGGTCAAAATATGACTGTTACCAAGCTCTTCCTTTTACTGTAAGTGGTGTTGGTTTTAGTGATGCAACATGTTCTGCTTGTTAAGCTAGATACGGGTTTCATTTGATGAACATTTTCTGCTGAACTTCCACAAAGGCCAGGATAAATTTTTCTGATGCATATGTCCATGTATTCCAACATGGAAAATTTTAAGTGCTAAGTTCTCAAGAAAACCAGTATCTCGACTCTTACAGTCATTGTCATGTCAGGAAATGCCAGTTAGAGCAGCTCATATACTAATGGTTAATTTCTGTTTCCACCTAGAAATCCTGAAGCCCGTTTCAGCCACAGAATTTCTAGCACGTTACTTATGTTGCTTCCGTGTCACATCCACAATTAGTGGTATCCACATATTATTTTCAAGGTTCTATAGCCTCTCACATGGCATTTCCCCCTATGAAGGAAACTTCTTGAAGATGTCACTACAGTCATTCCCAAGTAAAGTCTGAACTGTAAATCCCAGCCTTCCTGTAACCATACCAAGAGAAGCTCAACAGTGACATGTAGTTTCTGTTCACCTCTGTAGCACCCACTGGCACAGACACAAACCTGAAGCTCATTTCTACATCGGAATCTGTTGAGAGCTCTCGAAACACTTAGGTTCATTTATTAAACTAGCAGAACAGGAATGGGTGTTTATAATCATTAAACATTTTACCATCTAAAGTTCTTTTAAACAGCCTGAGTAGTCCTGAACGTGGCAATTTATGCATTGAAATGAGAGGACAAAAAGGTAACATTTGTCAGTTCACACTTTGCACAGTCACAAAGCCGTTCAAGTCACTCTAACAATATATTCATTGCCTTTTTGCTCCAAAGCTAAATCTCCCCTAAATGATTAAAACCAGGTTCAAAACCAAGCTAGTACTGCGCTGCTAGAAGAACCCCCCTCCGCCCCAAGACATAAGGGTTTATACATGGCAGTGAGTCAGAGGTCCAACCTCCCCACCAGGAGCCCCCATGGCCTCAGCCCCCTCAGCTGGTGATGTACTTTTGCAGGACATCACAAAAACAACCTGAGTTTGGGATTTTTTTCTTTCCCAGGGGAGCATCTGGCTCCTACCCACGGCTGCGGACCTCTCAGGGACATGTTCCCACCCCACCCCAGTGCTGGTGGTTCTTCATTCCCACTCCTCCCCACAGTGTGGGACATACCCGTAACACTTTGGGTATGGACAGACCTATAAAACTAGACCCATAATCATTTTTTTTCTTGCTGACTGGATGCCTGAAGTGGCTGCTCAAGGCCAGGCGAGCACCACCCCGGGCAGACAGGAGGGCAAGGGAAGAGAGGGCAGGGCCACAGGAGCAGTACCCACGGCCTGACTTACTGCAGACGGGACAAAACCACCTATTTAAAGCCTCTGTGAATGCATCTGTTACTAAAGGCACAAGAAATAAATTCAAAATTCAACATGCAAAATGAATACCAGGGGAAGTTAAAAAAATTAACTCAAACGCAGAGGTGCAAATTTCAGAGCTGAATGCAGTTAAAGGTTAATGGAAGATGGTTTTCCTTGGCACTCCACACACTTATTGTAAATAGCTGATTTCACCATTTCCGCTGTACTGCCACTTTTCCTTTCTCGTTTGAACTTAAAAACAGGAAAATAGTTATGAAGTCACTGGAATTACCAGGGGACCAGGGGGAGTGCAGTAGTCTAGAAAGACTAAGCTTGCTTTTGTGATTAGCCCAGTTTGCCACATGTTTCTAACAGCGCTAGTGCACATACAGCTGTCTAACAACAGTAAAAACTCAGTACAGCGGGGTGTTCTCACCAGCCACACCGTTCATTGCCATCGAGTATTGTGGATCATAGAAAGGTTAGAGTTGGAAGGGACCTTAAAGATCATCTAGTTCCACCCCCCTGCCCTGGGCAGGGACACCTCCCACCAGACCAGGCTGCTCAAAGCCCCGTCCAGCCTGGCCTTGAACCCCTCCAGGGATGGGGCAGCCACAGCTTCTCTGGGCAGCCTGTTCCTGGATGCCAAGAGGGTTTCCATTTGGTATTAACTCAGTGCAACAGTAGCTCCTGCGAGGTAGAAATTGGTTTTTTAGGATTTTTAAATACAGAAGACTTTTGGTAAAGGTAGCTAAGCATAGAAGTTCCCTGTACAAACCCTGACAGCTCAAGCGCACAGATATTATCAGCGCCAGCTGTTAATATTGACAGCTCCACGATAAGTTCGCAACAAACAGGTTTGAGCCCAGGCAGAGTTTTGTGAGAGATCCCTGCTGGGCTAGAAACAGCCCAGCAGCATTGCTCAACCTGGTTTAGCCCTTCCACAGCAGCCTCTCAACTCCACTCCAGACGGGCTGGCTGCATTTTGGACAGAAGTCACTGCTAGCGAGTCCTGGGTTCTTTTGTAGCTATCCCCTTTCAAACAAGCTCATAAGAAGCAACTTTGAACTTCTGTGCAGAAATGCATTGGGACCTCTTGAAAAAATAAAAAAAAATAAAAAAAAAGGAAAGCAAACTCAAACCAACCCAACAGCTGAGCCACCTCCCAGTAACTTCAGCTTTGCCGGGCAGCAGGAGAGGCTGGGGCTGGGCTCCAAACGACCCAACAGCTCGCTCCAGCTCTTATCTCCGTTTGGCCACACAGCCTGTCCTTGACCCCATCTCACCATCACGTTGGCTCTGCCCACACATTAGGACAGTCCACGTCACTGACCTGGCAGAGAAATGTTCTCACTTTGCCTGGGTTAGCTTTCCGGTAGCTGCGAGCTGAACCAGCCTTCTGCAGGGAGAGACCAGCACCAGGAGTCCAGAGCAGGACCTTCCTCTGGTTACACTGCATCATGTCACTTCACACTTGCACTACTCGGAGGAATGGAAGAACTGCTCTGTTCTTCACATAATCAGCTAAGCATGATTTTTTTTTTTTTTTAAAACCAGAAAAGGAGAAGCTACTTTCAGTTGGCTCTGCAGTAGTTAAGCTATGAGCCCCTGCCTCATGTGCTAAAACCTAACTCCAAGTTTCTTCCCAAGTTTACCCAAAGAGTTTGAAAACTACATCAAATGGGTCTTCAAGAGATACTTCAGAAAAATACATGTATGTCCAGTTGAGATTAAGCTAACAGACTCCTCACCTCACCAAAAAGGAAAAAAAACCCAAACCAAGGAACAAAATCAAAACAAACCACAAAACAAGTCTTCAGAATGTTCCCTAAAACACAGAAATCCTACAGGATGTTTCCCCCAGCAAACTACCACATTCTGAATATTCCTTACACCACAACGGCAGAAGAGTCCAGCTCACCCCTTTGGTACCTACACAAGGATAAGACAGTGACCCTTCACCCTGGGAAAGGAGAGAACAACCTCGGTACCAATAACTGGTATGAAACTACAATGTGCCATATTTAGCCCAGTTTCATGTGCTTAGACTTAACTCTCCAAGATTACTAATTTTATACAATTTGATTGAAATAAAATTTCATTTTTCTTTCCACCTACAAGGAGTAACAAAGAGGAAGAAGGAGCACAATTACTCTTGTCCTCCATGCAGGTCTCTTCCCTCCATCTTCAGCACCACTTCCCCTCCCCCCTTCTTTTAATAACTATTTCCATTATTCTAAAAAAAAAAATAAAAATAAGATAATCATGTTTACACTAAGTGACCTGTAAAATATCCTGTAAAAAGCAAATACATGACAGGCTTCTTCTCATTAAATATGACATTGATAAAGTATTCCTGAATTTTATGAAGTTGCAATATGAAATATTTGAGAGAAGAATCCATGCCAAGACATTTAATTATAAAAGTTACCAAAAAAAAATCAAGGTGCTTATTATACATTAATTAGAAGACTGCACAGAAGTTTAGCGGTGAGAATTTCACATATAAATTTCACAATTTCACATTAGATGACAGACATTCACAAATCCCATATCAAATTGCTTTGAAGATCTTAAAGTAATTCCTTAGCAGAGAAAGGTGTTCCAAGCAAGAGTTTAAAAAACCCAACCAAAGCAAACCCAAAAACCTGGCTCAGAGCCACCGCTCTTACTGAGATGAGCCAGACTCAGAGTTAAATGCAGTATTTTTAGATTAAATGAGTGCGAGCAGGTATTATCCCACGAGAAGAGAATGTTTCTGGCAGCATCCTAAGACAACTCAGTGCTTTTTTCTGTACACCAGCCTATAAAATCACCGCATACCACAACAGCTGAAATAAAATGGATACCAATCCTAGAAGATTAGTTATAAATGCAAGAAAAATTGCTATTAAAGCCTGCATTAGCAGTTGCAGCATAAATCCATAACTGTTATAGTTTCCTTAACTTCAGATTTTTCTTCTCTCAAAAGTTTTCAAAGACAATCATAAGTTTCTAATGTAAAATCAAACTGATTGGGTTTGATTGATCAAAACCTAATCAAACTGATTAGGTCCTTAGGTATGTCAAACAGACCAGAAAAAAACAACATTAAACCACATCAGGTTAATTCTACTCTAAATTCAAGGTGCATTTCTAAATTTTATTTTAATCTTTTTTAAACGAAAGGTTGATAATTTTAAGATACCACCATAATATGCAGGATTCAATAAATACAACCATAATTGCCACTTTATTCTGAATAGCTAAAAAGACATATCTACCCCTTATATACTCTTCTGTCCAATGTCAGATAACAAAGCAAGGTCACGCAGATTATCTGTTGAAACTACTCTTTCCTGCAAGGGCAGAACTTGAAGTACATACTTGGAAAGGTCCTCGGCCCTGGAGGACTCTCTGACTACAAACATTTTAAAGCTTCTCTTCTAAAAAGGATGCGAAGCTGCAAAGAAGCCATAAAACTCAGTGTCAGGGGGTTTATTTTTCCTATCCAAGTGATGTCAGGAGGAGGTTTATTGCTACCTCCCCAGGAAAACAGAAGTCATCGGAATGGAAACACAGATGTTACGTACCAGTATATTAATATTTTCAAGAAGCCCTTGTTGAGAAGAGTTCAACAAATTAAAGCCATAATTGATCAGCTGCGAGCTCTTACCTCAGACTGCAGGTGCTGGATGACAACCGTTAGCGCTTCAAACTTCTGGTTACTGCTTGTCAGGAACTTCTTCAGCTGCAGGATGATTCCACTTTGGGCCTCGCATTTTGTTTTGTACTGTGTCAGCTCGGCTGGTTTTGTGCCAGGCGAATGCGTGCCCGTGGAGGCTTGAGCCTGGACACACGAGCTCTTGGGACTCCGCTGCTTGCCCTTGTCAACTACAACAACAACAACAACTAATTAATACGCACTTCGTGTTGAAATCCCACCAAAACTTAAGAGACAGGTGCAAAAGAAAGTAGTTAGAAATCCTTATAAACACTCCCCTGAAATACTAACTGGGAAAAAGGGTTACTGCAGTCGCACGGCAGAGCAGACCCTGTCCTCTGCCAGGTTGTCTTCTAGCACCATAACCTCGTATGCAGCATTTGGCACTTCATCCTCACCTTCGCGTCTTCTGTGGCTTAATTTTCAGCATACTCTTCACACCATGCTTTAAATAAATATTTTCATAAAATGCAAGATCTCTCATCCTACCTAGTAACTTATTTCTAATGTGACAGTTGACCACTTTAGTTTGCAACATGGATATAATGTTTCTTGCGCTCTGAAGTATTGCTGAATACAAACCCATTTTTCCCCACGTTTACTTGGTCTTTTCCTTCCTTTCAAAACTTTCATTGCAAAAACTCCCCCCTCCGCAGCCCAGGATTGAGCTTTATAAACTAGAGGGGTCTTGCAGCATTTCTTAGTGTCAGCAATTTCAGTCACAAGGATGAGACTTTAAAAAAAAAAAGTTCCAAAACTCAATACATTGCAAGTTTGCCCTGCCACTGTTCACGGTCCAAGAATTACATCGTTGATTTAATATTCCTAGTTGTGTTGCAACCTCAGTCCCTTCACAGTACACAGTCATCTCGTGTCAGAGGAAACCACATTACACATCCAGCGCTCGACTCGTAAACACGGCGGAGGTTACAGGCGTCTCTGGAAGGGGAGCCCAGCTCTGCTCTGCAGATAGGGCCAGTCTTCCCCGTTTGATCCCACGGGGAGCGAGCAAACACTTTTGCAATAAAAGGGCTGATGCAATACATAAGTATCCCTTGGCAATTTAATGAAGACATCCAAGCAGATTACTTTGCACGGTTTCAACTTAACAAGATTTCTTCAAGATAAAGTGGGAAAAAAAAACAACCGACGCGAGAAGTGAGATTTGAAGAAAAGAAAAATAGGAACACGCAGAAAAAATGAGGGACAAACTAACCAACTAGAAGTAGTTGCTCATGAATCCTTTCTAAAGTCCAAGCACCCGGATTGCAGGTTGTCAAGTGATTCTGGAATTGTCCCAGAGGTGTAAGGGTCAATCACTCAACTGGGGATGGTATCAAACTGACATTAACTGAGAAGCAAAGCTTTTGTTATCGACTGACACATCACCTATTGCATTAATACATCAGCCTTGCACAGCCTCCACTTGTTTTCAAAGCATTTGAAAATAACTTTCCTGTTCAAAACACTGATGTCCTCTGTGCCTCTCTCACAGAGCCTGGTATAAAGGACCTCCTGAGCCTATTAATTTTCCAAATCAGTCCTCTCTGAGCAAGATTTCCTGCCTTCCCTCCTAGTTAAGAGAACTGTCAGCATATCATGCTTAGACGCTCCTGTATTCTAGATTTCCATACACTTCTGCTCAGAGATACTGACTGTTCAAGGGTATATTTTCAATTAGAAACATACTGTCTTGCAGTTTAATAGGAGAGCTGTTAAAATGTGTATCAACACGATAACCCAAATCAAAATACAAATCTGTAGGGGAAAGATCAAGCTTGGCTGCCAGTTCTAGTTGGCTTATTTTTACCATCATTTTAAACTAGTGTGACCACTTGTTTCTTCACAGTGCAGACATAATGATGTCCTTTGAGTAGACCTCTTTAAGCAAATGACAGTTAACATTTGAGAACAACCATGTTGGATTTCCAGCAATTTTATGGAAAATACTGGTTACTTTCTGAAGCTCCTTCAATAATCACAAGAGACAATAATCGGGGGCGGGGGGGGGGCGGGTAAGAGCAGGGACTAGAGAATAAACACGTACAGTCGGTCCCTCCCTGCCCTCCTGGCTCACATACTCCTACTCTCTCACGTATTCCACCTCCCTTCCTGAATGCGCCACTTACAATAAATAGAGAACTAGAGCACTCTTCTTGATTTAAGGTTACTGGGTAAATTCACTCATACAGATACTAATGTCATCATTTAATTAACTACACGAAATGACTTTTACATCCATTTGTAGGATCTTGACAGAGCTGCATTAGACCTGAACAGATGTTTGCAGAAGATTTTTGAATTCTGGGAAAAAAATTATACCACATACTGTTACCTAATGAAGTTATTTAATTTAAATACAGTGATACGACAGCAAACCACAAACGACACAGGGCTCCAGAGTTCACAAACGACACTGTTTGCAGAGTTCAGCCTTTGTCAGTTTGCCATTCTCACATCATTGCTTTTATCGTGGCACCCAGACTACCCCGTCTTCTCCTAGAAGCTCATTCAAACATCCAACCAAGCCAACCCTGGATACTACGCTAAAAAAAGCTGAACAAAAACCATGCACTAGAGAAATTCAGTGACATTCCTGTTGGCAATTTTATCATAGACATGTGCTATACGTAGCCACTTCAAACACTGAAAAGCCTTTCTCGGCCGGCATGAACCCTCCGTAGCATGAGCTGCCGCTACAGATTAACACCAGTGACACTCCAGTGCTTATTTATGGCCTGCGTACCTCTGGGCAATGACAGATTGTTTCCAGATTTGTATAGCAGGCATGCTGTGATGTCAAAACAAAAGCCATGCTTTCATTAAAACAAAACATCACGAGTCTAATTACTGATACCACACAGCAGCGATGGGCTCTAAATTAAAGACAGTACTGGTTACCAGAGCCCAAAGTCCTCCTCGTTCGAGCCTGTTTACTTGCCACCCTTACCCAGTCAGACTTGTAAAGCAGAACCATTTCCACCCTTTGGTTAGGTTCTGGACTCCTCTCCAGCAGGCTCAAAAACACTGTACCCAATCTAGTTGAAGTGCTCAATTTCTGAAGACTAGAAATCAAATTCTCAAGTACTGTGCGTAGCGCAGTAACCACACAGAATCACCATGTAAGGTCCTATCCTTCTTCATACCAGTGAAAAAAATAATAATAATTAGCAGTGATTTTGCAAAGATTAAGCCTTTTTGATCACTGAATCATTCACAGAAGATTCAATATCTCGCTGGCAAAAAGAATAGCCCATGACCTCGGAAAAGGTCCAAAAATCCTCCCACTCCGTCTACAGCCACTACACGGATGGCAGCAGCCGACTCCAGTTCTTTGGGGAGAATATTGGACCCATCCCAAGCTTTTCCACAAAACAAACCATTTCCCATACACAGCTTCTCTAGATAATAGGTGTTCAAAAGCAAGAAATACACAACTATCTGTACAGCAGGGTGTGTTCCGTAAAGCTACATTTAAGCACTGGGATGTCACCTAGAATTTAACGTTGTACTTGGCTGGCTATCTCGGAATGTGCCTGGTGCCGCTGCTTTCCTGAGCCTCCCTAGCTTGTCCACTGTTGCAGGGTTACCAGAGGAAACATCTATCACCCACTTTTTGGTTTGCAGAGCCAAACCAAAGCCTTCCTTTACTTGTCACATAGTAGGAAGGTCTGTGTAGTAATGTCTACACTGGCCAGAAATTATTTTCTTTAAGCAAGAGATTCGGTTTCTTAAAAAATTACATTTCTCGAAAGCATTCCAAATAGCTTAGACAAACTACTTGACAAGCACAAGTAGGCACAACCTCACTTCTCTCCCCACACTTTTGCAGCCACCATTCTCTTACCCCTAAGCACCTTCTTTTCACATTCCTCATCCAAACTGTTAGCTTCCACAGGTTTCTCAAAACCCGTGTGTGTCTTGCGTAAGCATTTTTCAAAGAAAAAGCCTTGCTCAACATTTTCTCTTGTAGGAAGATGCAGGCTGGTAAAAACTCTATGCCTCTCCTCCATTTTCTGGAAAGCTTTGTCTACACAGGTTAAATTGGTGCTCACTTCTTTGATCAGTAAGACCAGATCAGCCTGAGTATTTAATCGGGCTTCCATTTCTTCTCTTACTCGCTGGATTTCCTCAAGCACAGTCCTTATATCCAAGTGACTGGACTTCACCTCCGCTTTGAGATCTTCTTTCACCTGCTGCTGGCTCCTCTGCAGTGCTAAAACCCTTCTGATTTCCTTTTGAGATGTTTCCACATCATGCTTTAGCTCCTTCTGTCCAGCCTCCATGGCCTCCTGGCTCGCTTTGACTTCTGCCAACAGAGCAGCGAGGCACTCCATCCCGATCCCACGGGAATCGCAGCACCTCTTCCCGTCTCACAGCTTCCAAGCAGTCCGGGATATTTGTCAGCAGGTAGCAGATTTCCCTGGATAGCAAGAGAGCCAGCACATAGCCCTCGGTATGGTATCCCACCTCAAGCTACCCTGTGCTGCTGTGAAGGTACCAGGTAAAAGTCTCATGCAGGGTGAGATAAAGGCACTAAATAAAATACTTCAATAAGCAGGGCACGAGAGCCAGAGCTCCTTCTCAGGGCTCAGCCAGAGCACTAATCAGTTTAATTGGCAGATTATGCCACACCTGAATTTTTTAAAATCTTTTGCTGACATCACTGTACGTGGGACGTCACCCCCAAAGCCACTCCCAGCAGTCACTTGATCTGTGCATCAATCAAAGTATGCCCGGGCATCAGCAGCCAGGTTTGTTGCAAGGCAGCCAAGCACCGCAGGAACACGGCGGCCCTTCCTTCCCAACACAAAGGCTCGAAAGGAGCCCGAACTGCCTGCAGGAGCTGAAAGCCAAACACTTCAACAGCGCTTCGTTGTTCAACAAGGTGATTATGCACCCATCCTTCTGCCGATGTTTGCGGCGAGGGTTCAGGAGTATACGGGTGAGCACCTTGGACACTGGCCCACTCCCTCTGAACGCCCTCCTCATTCCCACGGCTAGCAATGCCCTCTGCACAATCTTTGGACAAACCCAGATCCTGAGGAAGCCCCTCTGGTCCACAAACAATAAGCAGTTACCAGAGTAATACGGGAAAACTGACTAATGAGATATTTTTGGCAGGTTAAGGAGGCTAAGCCTTTTAGATACCAGGTCTGAGTGTTAACTTTTCTCTGTAAAAGCTGAGGCTTCTTACTTTTAAGAGGAGAACTCATCACAGGTCTAAGCCCCATGTAGAAACAAGTAGATTAATGACACCAGGCTGTTAGCTGTTTTGTTACACAGAGATTTAATTACCCAGTCGTCAGATTCAGTTTGGGAAAAAAAGTGACCAACACGATGTAGATCTTGGTCTGCAGAAGGCGCCAGTCTCTGCCTTCAAAGAGGTGAGCTGGAATTCAGCACAACACCTGGGACTCAGAGCAACACACAAGATGGAGCTCAGGTGAGCTTTTGCACCACACCTTTGGTCCTGTCATGACTCCAAGATGGTTGTGGAGGCAATGATGATCCCACAGAAACCCCAAAACAGAGGACCTATGCTATCCATCCAAAACCACAGTAACCCCCATTCATCAGCACCGTTTTGGGCTGGAAAGTGTTACAGAAAATGCTGATAGTCCATGCATGCACAGACACAGCGTTTCCATCTCACCACACTGCTACCGGCCAAAGAGACAGTATCTGCAATGTGGGGAGTCCTGCTCGCAATGGAAGTTTACTGCTCACTGTTCCAGTTCACCTCCTACGCTAGTCCGGGCATACTCGTGGGACCAGGAAGGTATCAGAGACACATCCTCCTCACAGAGCACCTCACGCTTGCAGGTATCCCCCAACTGTCCTGCTACTGCAGCGGTATCACAGCCCCTGCTGGACACAATGGTGGAGCTTTTTTCCAAGGCCAGACACAGGCTTTCTGATGGGATTTCCCCAGCACCTACAGGCTGCACGTGTAATTTCTACCCCCGTCAGCCCCTTGCCCCGTTTCTAGCTGGACAGCTATCCTGACAGCTTCTGAGCATTATGAGTCACATACAGTCACCACTAAGGACCAGTACACAAAACAGGCTGCAGAAACACAATTGGAAGTCTGAGTCCAGGTAACGCCTTTGACAAAAGATTTCAGTAGGTGAAGAGAGCCAGGTGTGAGCATGAGCAATATTTCTGCACCCCTAGACCAACACCTGCGGTAATTCAGCTCAGCAGTGTACCACATCGTCCTAAACTTCACCATACCTTAGTGGTTCTCAAAAATCTCATGAACGGAGGTGAAGCACTTGCAAAGACCTTGTCAGACATTTCCTGGCAGCAAATTCAGCAGAACTGATTTCCACTGGTTCAGGTTGATACAGGTAGAGAATGGGTCTGTCTGTGTAGGAGGGAGGGTATTCACCAGGTTCTCCCACGTAACCACCCAAGACCTAACTCTTCCTGAGAGCCCAAAGGCTGCAGCCTCCGTTCTACACATGTGTGCACACACCTCAATTGCCAAGAGCTCTCTCTTATAATACAGTACACTGTGAAGAAAAGTTCTCCATGGAAACCAGTCTCTTGCTCTATATGGAAACATTAATTCCATCCAAAAATGTAATCGATGTGTTCGGTACATTCCTCACTCAAACTAAGAGGTCTGATCACTAAGGACATTCTGGTGATTTGTAAAGATCACCTTCTTCAGGTAGGCTCCAGGCAGGTTTCCTTTGCTTCCCTCCAATCTGGAAGACACTCTTCAAAAACTTATCTAAAGTTAAATTTGTGAGTAGATACTACAAAGCAAACAAAGTCTACAGAGGTTGCTGGTACTTTGAATTTTACAACCTGTCTCAGAAAAGCACCATGCATAGTTTTGAAGTTAACACAGAAACTCGCCAAACCACAGTAACAGTTATATTTTACAGTGTTAGGTAATACAGTGCATTTGAAACATGAAACAAAAGAGTTTACACAAAGCTTACAGTGAATCATACAAAAAATCCATCCCTTTGACCTTCAGGGTGGTTTCACGTTCTATACAGCTGACCAGTTTGTACAACTAGGACTGGGGTCAGACTTAAAACGGCAACCAGATATTTTCACTTCCCAAATGTGAAAGAGGAAGCATCTAGTTACTTCTATATATTGACTTTTCCCTTTTTCAAAAAGTCTGGTTTATACCTAATTATAATTTGTAACTGAACTCACACCCCCACTGCAAAAAAACCCAAAACAGGAATAAAAAAATCCCACCCTTGGACTTCTTGGCATGAGGCTGGCAAAGAGTTTGAGAGCTAATGAGAAAGACCGTGTTAAAAATGAAAAAAGGGAGTAAGGACTAGAGAGGGCTACAGAACAGAGTACATGCTACATATAATAGAAGGGAACACTTGGACAAGAATATATCCTTGCAAGGTAGGTATTTATGAAATCAGCCAAGTTACAATTAGAATACTGAAATAAAGGTAAGGAAATGCTGCCAACATATCCCACAACACATGCTAAACCGAGTTATGGAAAGCATTACAAAACATGTATCCTGTACAATATTAACATTCACAAAGTATTTCTAGCTGACTGTTCAGTGGAGTTTTGAGCTGGATCAAGTTTCTCTGAGTACACTGATAAACACTAAAGTAAACTTGAAGGTCTACCTGTTTTTATTATTTCTGAAGAACGCAGAGCTACACTGCTGACCTCCACTCTAGATGCTTTATCTTTTCCTCCCGTGAGCGTGTTAGTCCCAGCGATGCAGTACTGCATGACCCACGGGTCTGATTCTGGGATTTTTCCCTTCAGGAACTATCAAATCTCGGTCTCACATCTGAACCAGCCCCCAAGTGAGTACATAACTTCACCTTGTATGTTAATCTTTACACAGGTAGTTCTCAAGCCTCAAAAAAAAAATAATAATCTCTACAATTCTGCCACCATGCTTCCCCCCCAACACAATGCGTACAAGCTATTTGAGCAATGCAACAGAAAGACCGATCAACCATTTGATCTCACGGATTTGATTTTAAGGGTTGCCTCGTGACAAGCTATGGCACTTCAGAGAGGGAGACTTAAGAACATCCATACAAATAAGGACGCCATTGGGTTTAATGTGCAGCAGTACATACATTATCTTTGTGAAGACCTGGCTGTCTGTAAATTACCACGCTAAATTCTTTCAGAACTCCTGCTCTGGGCTATAAACCCAGGAAGCAGTTTCAGACAAATATACAGGGAGAGCAGTCACAAAACTAAATTAACGGTGTCTGCGGAGGGCTTGACAGGCTAGACTTGGATGGAAGCTTTCCAAACCCCCCAGCCTCTCCACAGCTTGGTCAACCGTAATTTTCACCTGCATGCAGCTTGGCAAGTGGCGAACACACACACCTGCTGTGCCGTTTGGAGTCCAGGCTGGTGACTGTACAAACACAGACTCCTGAAGAAGTGATGTTCTGTTCCTAACCTCTGCCTCAGGCCTGTCTAAGCCGGTGCAGACAGCCCCAACTTGCCCAACGTGCGCTAAGCACGTCAGTCATGAGCCAGTCCCAGTCCACAGGAAAGCGACTTCATTTTTCAGAGCTGTGCCTGAATAATTTGCCCAGCTGAAATTCTGAAGATGCTGCCATATCTCAGAAACTCTTCTAGCTACTTATTCAGATGGTTTTGCCTCAAGAAGCTGGGGGAAGCGAAACAGCACTTCTCGTCTTGCATCTCCTCCCCGCATCAATGCAGCCTGAAGCCCAAAACAACTAAATGTTATCCAGAGCAGAACCACAGCTCTCCCAATTCCTTTACTCTTAGAACAGAACAGTTTGGGTTGGAAGGGGCCTTAAAGGTTATCTACTCCAACGCTCCTGTGGTGAGCAGGGACATCTTCGACTAGATCAGGTTTCTCAGAGCCCCATCCAACCTGGCCTTGAATGTTTGCAGGGATGGGGCATCTACCACTCTGGGCAACCTAGGCCAGAGTTTCACCAGCCTCGGTGAAAAAAATTTCGTCCTTATAGCTAGTCTAAATCTTCCCTCTTTTAATTTAAAGCTGTTACCCCTTGTCCTATCACAACAGGCCCTGCTACAAAGTTTGTCCCCATCTTTCCTGTAGCCCTGCTTAGGTACCAGAAGGCCATTATAAGGTCTCCCCGGAGCCTTCTCTTCTCCAGGCTGAACAACCCCAACTCTCTCAGCCTGTCCTCATAGGAGAGGCGCTCCAGACCTCTCATCATCTTCATGATCTCCTCTGGATCCACTCTAACAGGTCCCACATAACCTCTTGAGTTTCCCTTCATTAGGGTCAGCCACTAGCCCATGTTCAGGAATATCAACTTATTACATCTGTCAAAGGTTAAAAAAGCTGCAGGAACTGAGCAAAATTTAACTGCAGGCAGGTAAAATCTGACCTAGATGCTTAAACTGACTCAGCAGGATTAAAACATACAGAGCAGAAATCCTTCTGCCTTTTTTTGCAGGGGTACAAACATTTTTCAGCGTATTTTTCCTTAAATGCTGGTACAGCCTGGAGGTGGAGTGCAGAATCATCACATATTATTCCAGGCACTCAGTCTGACGTACTGCTTCTGAAGCCTGTGTCTGTCCTCTCATGCCAACTCATCCATTGACTTACAGTATTAGAGCACTGACTTCTAGCCTCAGTACAGTATTTTAAGTACATTCCTTTTCATTCCTCACTTCTAGCCATGGAACTGGATTTTCTCTTTGTACACATGACAGCAAAAAGGAAAGGGAAATCTCAGATGTACTTACGTACTTCAAAGAGCTCTATGCCTGTTTAATGTTTTAATCGCATGCTTAACACACACATATCTTGCAGCACCGGCCACACAGGGTTTCACGCTGCTGGAGCAAGTCTCTTCTGAAGCAGAGCCTATTAGCATGTCAAACGCTTCCCTGTCCGTTACAACGCTGGCTATTAGGTAAGAAACCAAATGCTTACGGACCACACCAGAGCCCTGCAGCCTAAAGCTGTTCCCTAGAAACTATAATACACCACATGCAGCTCTTAGTTAGCTTCCTGCTTGTTGGCACAACAAACAGACCACGAACAAGGGCACCCTTTCGTTACAGCATACTTTACACAGAAACAGGGGTGAAAGAGGAAACATGCAAATACAGGCAACTGTGAAAAAACCAAGAGACAGCAAACAAGGCCAGCTTTCCAACCACACACCTTTATAAACAAGCTTTTGCACTATCTCCACAAAAGGCTTAGCAACCCCAAACAGTCCTTAACTACTTCTGCACAAGAGTTCTTCTGAAGACAGAGTCATAGAATGGTTGGAGTTGTAAGGGACCTTAAAGATCATCTGGTTTTGACCCCCCTGCCATGGGTAGAGACACCTCCCACTAGAACAGGTTGCTGAAAGCCCCATCCAGCCTGGCCTTGAACACCTCCAGGGATGCCAGCCTACTCCTTGACAGTTAATCTGACACACCTTCATACTCTGCCAGGCTCAGAGGTGATAACCCACAGCAAGTAGCAAGCCCTCCACCCTGCAGTGTGATGGTCTGGACCTTTTCTGTTGGGTTATGAGCATGGCCTACCACCTTCTCATGAGGGAGAGCGCTCTCCCTGCAATCAGGAGGCGCTGGAGGCCACTATGAATCCAAGGCTAGCAAAATACCAACAATGCAAGTGTGACATTGCACCAAGGCTCCTTGATAAGCCTCAGTACATCATCTTTCCAGTTCCTACCCCAATAAACTTACCCACACAACAGCCTTTGAAGCAGGTTCCCTGTGTGTACAAGCCTATTAAAATTAACCATCCATAAAGACCTCAGTATTTCTCAACCCAAAACTCACCTTCATCCAAGTGATTAACTTGGATGCAATTTACGTTTTAAAACCTACATTAACCTTATACTGAAGCATTGCAAGGAGTTAGACTATGATCTAATGCATCTGAAAAAAATGCATTACCTTCCAAATTGCTGGTGGCTTCCAAAATAAAAGCACAAAGACAAGCGTTAGCTCAACTCACGTCATCGCTGTTCAACCAGCCTGTGCATTTTTTAAAGAGCAAGTTTTCAAGGAAAGCCCCGTGATCAAGACTCTCTTGAACTGTGCCCTACACTGTCTTAGTGTTACACGTTTCTTTGTCATTTCACCAGTAGCTCTTTTTTTCCCCAGTCTTGATGATGACAAAGTTAGTATTGGGTGAGATGATGTCAAATGGCCACACATTTTATCAGCCCCAGTAGTGCTGCACTGACAAAGTCAATGACGAGGGCAGGAATGAATTTAAAAAACACTTCAAAACAGCAACGTCCACATTTTCTAGCAGATTAGAAGATTGGAAGGGATAATCTTTACAAGTCACGTTTTACAGAGGACTTAAAGGAGTCCCAGACTTAAACATTAAGTGCATAATTAATGTATCAGACAGATGTCTGCCTGTTAAATGCATAGTACGCATGGAAGCCTGACTAATACTCTGAAACCTCAGCATTGTGCCCATGACACTTTTTACCTTACGTACCACAGGCCTACCTCGCAGAAGCACCAGTCGAGTTTTGAACACTTAATATACAATTACACTTAATATACAATACACTTCTGCCTTAATATTGCATTCACAATATATTTCGTCCAGTTTAATGGAACTGTAGCATCTAGAATTGAATTAGTTTCTCATCTAGCCAGTACACATCAACTACAGAGATAAAAACGTAGGTAAGCCCACCATACATTCAGAGATGACTGCAAACTAAAACAAATTTGAAATGCTATGCAATTTACAGAAGATGACTCTAATATGCACCAGCTAGACTCCCAGTGGGTCAGGGCTGTTCTGGTTATTTTCTAAATAACTAAGAGCAATATTGATCCTTAATTTCTTGGCTTGTTCTGAACTAGGACAAAGCCTGACACATGCTAGTTAACCATACAGCGCTACATACCACTGTCTGAAGGGAAAAGGAGGGGGAAGATGGTAGAACTAGTTGATTGTATTATATATTAATATATATATTAATAATGCAAAGCCTAGAGCATGGATGTTTTGATACGAAAAGGATTGGCTGTACGTACACTAATGAAGGACCTCTTTATCCACCTTAATAAAAAAAAAAACACACCTCAGTGAGTGATCCATTTTTAAGGACGCAGATGACAACAGGATGGAGAGTAATTGCATGATGATGTGTTATGGTATGATGATGCTTTGGCCAATACGGGCCAAGTTTGTGAGCCATACCTCAATCTGTTACCCTTGGTTTAGACATTTTAATTTTGCTACATTAGTTCATCCCATACACCACAGGCAACTTTATATCTTTGAATTCTCTAGTTTTTCAAGAAAAAGAGTTGCTATATTGGAAGTTAGCAATTTTGTTTACATAAAGGGTTTACATTTAAATAAGTTTTAGTTCACGTATTGCTCTAAGTAGCCAGACAGACATCTGAAGCAGTCCTCTTTTTTCCATGCATACCTTCTTATAGTTCCAGCTGTGCCTTGTCATCCCCGAAACACACACCTGCCCAAAGAACCAACCGCAGGTTGATGGTTGGACTCGATGATCTGAAAGGTCCCTTCCAGCCTAGGCAATTCTGTGATTCTATGATTCTATGTTGAGGACCGATGTTCCTTACTCCTCCCTGCTCTTACTTCCACCTCCTGCGCAAGAAGTTGCTCCTTGTTGTCTGGTGCCCTCTACTGCTTCATCACAAGTACAGGACATAGCATAGCTTTGCCCTTCATTCTGCAGCTTTTCACTACAAAGTCAGGACCCAGAGTCAACTGGGACAGGGAATCCCACTACAGTTAGTTCATACCATCTGCAAGCCCTTCCCAGATCCCATTAATTGCTTCCCCAGCGCAAACTCTGATCCCTTCTTACCTCCACATACTTAATTTTTTGCATCACAAATTTATTCTAGATCTAGATATCAAATCTGGCTCCAACATCCCTAGGTTTTAACAGCTAATTGCAGGAAGAACTCCAAACAAATCTAAACAGGATTCTTGTAGCATAGAGAATTAAGATTTTAAATTTGAAAGTAACTTTCTGCTAATATAATATGGAGGTCCACTTTGTTGCAATAAAGGCAAAAAAACCCCTCCCATAACCCAACCCAGAACTAATTTGGAACTTTACCTGAAACACTGAACTTCATTTCATCAATTGTGCCTACCCCTAATTCAATGTAGCAATTCCTCCTTCACAACCAACACGCAATCAGTTAACTGCCAGAATATTTACTAGCTCAGCTTAATGTCACATTCAAGAATTTGATATTTCTCTCTAGTTTACTTGAGCCACTCAAAGTAGTCTTTCAGAGTAAGAGTCTATGTAAGGCTCAGTAATTTGCAAGGAACCATAATCTTTCCTTGAAAACAAGTGTACAAGAGACCTGTAAAATACATTTTGACCACAAGACCAGCACATTAATATGCAACATCATCGCTTGTGCAGTATCCGCGGCTCTCTTGGATGGAGAGGATGGAGTGGCTTTTTAGTTCAAACTCAGAAGCTATTTATTCAATCATACTAGTATGAGCTGATGTTACATGACTGCAACAAATGTCACTGGACTTCAGCATGGCACTGAAGTGCTGCCCAAAGGATATTATGGAAGAAAAAGTAGGACAGGCAGTGGGAACTTAAAGAGCCTCCACAGCCTTGGTTATATTTTGTATTATTGTCTTTGTGTCAAAACTATTTCTGAATGTATCCAGCAACAGCTTCCCATGTTTACAAAACTCTACATCCATTTAAAGACAAATAAATACAGATTAGACTCAAATTCACTGATGATGTTCTTTAAAAAGCGAGGTGATAGCACTTCTAAGCATGTAGGAAGCACTATAATCAGTGCTAACTTATCTATAAGAATCACACTTTACCTACCAAAAGATCACTATAAAGTTCAATTCTAACGTTTTCCTCATAAAACCTATGTAATTTGTAATTTCAAGTTACAAAATAAATAGCTAACACCCAAATTCTCCTTTTGGTACACACATACTAATTTTTTAGAGAAGTCACAAATTTCTGACTATAAAATAGAGTACAGAACAATTCAGAGACCAAGCTAGGAGATGAATTTTGCCCATGGCTTTAAAAAAAAAAAAAAAAAGAATAACCAGTGATGATATAGGTGTGATTAAGCTTACAGGTTGGAAATGAACTGAGAAGAGCAAAGTTTACAGTAACTGTTTGACTTCCCACATCCCTTCAAGAATCAGTTCCAGAGCTCTTAGGAGCTATGTAGGAAATGCCAATGTAGCATCGGCACAGGTTGCCCAGAGAGGCGGTGGAGGCCCCATCCCTGGAGACATTCAAGGCCAGGCTGGATGAGGCTCTGAGCAACCTGATCTAGTTGCAAATGTCCCTGCTCACTGCAGGGGGTTGGACTAGATGACCTTTAAAGGTCCCTTCCAACCCAACACATTCTATATATTCTATATGACAAAAAAAATAACCAAGTAGTTACTTTGCGAAAAGCATTAATCCGTAGCATCATTTCCACACAAGAGAGCAGAGGCACACGTTTACCCTATTTGCAGAGGACTGCCCTGGCATGCCTAGAAGATCACGTAAGAAAGTTGGGTTAAACTTTTTCTACATGTAACTAGAGGATTATTTATTTCTACAACTGTTTCATAGAGCTTGGTTAAGACTCTGAGTTACTCTACACCAGTACTGTTTTTCTAAGGCACTAGAAATGGTATTTGTGCATATCCACTGACATTGGGTTGGTTCACACAGTGCAAGTTACTTTTACATATATATATTTATATATATATATAAAACTATTCCAGTTTACAGTTTAAGCACCTGTGCTATTCATTCTTTTGATTACACATATGAATACAGTTAACGTGAAGTAAAGTCTCTGCAGAATGAAGGAAAATTTAAGCAGCCACCAAAATTAGAGATAAGCTCACAACTTTAAGAAAGTGTATTTTAGGAGGCAGCAGCATACCATGTTTTAAGGAATATCAGCATAGTTGAACATGTGTCTAAAATTAACCTTGAAACGGTACTTTAAAGCTACCCTAGCTGTGAAACACAATTTGCTGGTCAATAGAGTAAAATGGCATCGTAATAGAACCACTTCAGTTGCTGCTGGTGAAAATCATCCATGTGAACTCAATCTTCCATGCTTCAGTGCATGCGGAAGACAGAAAACATCCATCTCAAGTGCTCCATACCAGCTCTAGGTGCTGCTGGAACATCCCCTGCTCAAAAGACACACCAAATGGACTTACACAGTTCCTGGCAGGCACCATGTCATAGTTAAGGACCTATTTGTGTATTTCCTGTTATGTTAAACCGTTTTCCTGTTATTAAGCAGCAAAGATGCCTCCCCAGGGACATGCCTAGAACATTGCACACCATTGTTTGAGGAACAGCCTGAGCGCAACCCAACGGAGCCCCTGTGGAAACATCTTGCCACGCTGAAAACAAAACAGAACAGGGCAGCACCCAGCACTTCTATCAGCCAGGAGATGCCCCTTTGAGAGGGGCACAATCCTTCCGCTGCTTGCTGACCACCCCTGGAAGTCAGGGGCTTTCTCTTCCCAACAACTCCTAACCGAACTGCACAACTAAAGATGGCTTTGCAAAGGCTGCCCGGCAGGCACCAGCGCTCCCCTCAGGGAGGGATCGCTTCCCGTGCCTCCTCTGGAGTCCAAGCGGTTCCTGGGGAGGAGGTTTAAAACATTCATTGCATCTTTGCATTTAATGTTCCCCCAAGGCTCTTCTGCTTAAGCTGACAAGGAGCTATGAAGGTGAAAGACTTACATTTTCTGCTTCATTGGGTGGTGGGCAGGGAGACAGGGAAAGAAGACTACAGAAACTTTCTTGAGGAGCTGATACCTCAGGTAACTGCAGTGTTCACTGGGGGATACCTATAACTTACCGCAAAGACCAAAACCCATATGTAAGGTTAACCCCCACACAAGATTTCTAACTGCCAACACCTCTACTCATGCCACCAACAAACACAGCAAGAAAACTATTCACTGCACATTACACATGCATCTCCTCTTCCCTGACCCTAACTCCTAGCTGAGAGGTCCCTCCTGAGGCACAGCAATACATGTTTAATAGGGTTAAACCTGCAACTGGTTTGTATTAGGACTTTTTTTTTTTTAAGTGGCAAAAAAATCCCAATTTGATAAGCAGGTGGTAGTTTGTACAGTAATACTTGTGGAAAGAAGTGAGCCTTGATTTTATATTGGTTATACAACAAGTGGCCCATGTTTATGGCTAAGAAAAGCAAAGTTTTCTAGCCTTCTGTTTTATTCAGAGTATAATAATTTGCAGACAGCTCTATAAATAAGCTCACTCGTTCTGCTGAAAGCATTCCCAGTATTCCTGTTTTACTACTTCAAATCTTCAAAAAAGCTCAGAGTCTATTCTTGTAATCAGTATAAACATAAAATTTTTAATGATTTCAGTGCTTCTGATATTAGCAATATTCACACACAGATAAAATAAAGGCCACCAAAATATCTTGAGAGTTTAAAAACAGCACTAAAGAAGTCATTAATGAGTATTATTTGTAACACTTCCCTGACTTTTCTACTGAAGGATTGCTAGTTCTCTTTAAGAAAAGGATGAGCTTTCATGAAAAGAATTTCACCGCAGATGTTCCCAGCTGTCCTGTTTCCTGCCTAACTCAAAGTATTTCCATAACATCACATACAAACTGTTCACACGAGCATCTTGAGGAAGAACCTTTACTCATTCTAAATGAATAAGCAGCATGCTACCATGACAAGAAGTAGCAAAATTAAACTTAACCAGGAGCTGAAGACAGGACCCAGGGTTATTAGCACCCTTGCTACAACCAGCAGAGATCAGTAAAGATGATACCAACAGAAGGTTCATAAATAGCAACTGTAAAGAAGTATCTCAGCCAGATACAAGCCAGGTTATTTAAGGTGGGTTATCTCTACATTTGAGTACATGGACAGCTAAATTGAACAAGACTTTTTTTTTTTTTAAAGAAGATTTAAACATGTAAGTTATACTGCTGATGCATTCATTTTTTTCAGATCAAATGCAATTTTCTTCTCCCTGTAGGATGAAGGTCTGAAACAATACTCCCATTAATTTAATGGGGAAGAGCACTGCTGGTGGACATGGTCAAAAAAGTGCTGGTGATAGCACTAACTGTAATCTAAATCAATAATTAATAATTCTGCAGCACTAATTTACCATATTATCATGGTAAAAATAATTGCTTAACCTCCCCTTAAAAATAAGATTTAATTCAATCAAATCTTTCTGACAACACCACATTGGACCAGAGAGAGTAGAAACATCTAGAGAAGACCAAACAGAGGTACAGGTGAAGTCAGCCAGCTTGACCAATGCAGCCTTCGCTGCATTTTGTTCTGGGGGAAGACAAGCCAAGAGAGATGGGGTCTGCTTGCAAACAGTTTTCCAAATAAGTTAGTTTTTGGTACAGTACTTGGTGAAACAGTCAAGAGCTGTCTGAAACACCAGCACTTCTCCCAAAGGCATCACATCTATCAACTTTGGACCTAGGTTCTTCCTATGCAACATGCCACTCTGAGATTAGAATTTTTTAAAATAATAAAAGCAGTGGAGACATTGCTTCATTACATGACACTAAATTAACAGCCAATCTATAATCAGAAATTGTTATATCTTGCCATTGGTTGCAATGAGAGTGGTAAGTGTGGTTCCAATCTATCCAGTACTGCCTCCACAGCACTTCACATATAATTATGTTTAATTAATTGAAGATGCCAGAAACTTTTTCTGCCTTTCACTCCCCTCCCACATCAGAGATTTCCGTGCCAACAAAGAAGGAGTAACACAAAACAGTCAGCCAATTGGCTGCAAATACTCAATACATTGCATTCTAGCTCTGAAATTTCATGGTATTATTTTTCCTCAAAGAAGCTACTGCTTTATGCCTTAGAAAGTTCAAATTAAAAGGACTGAATAGGTAGTAAGGCTTTATTTGTCTGAATGCTGCAAGCCATTTCTGCTATGGAAACAGATTCATTTGCACAAGCTGCAAAACTGGTAGAGACAGCTTTTAAAGGTTTAAGTCCAGTTTTACCGCACTGGAAATCCCCCGAAGTAATTTAAAAGCTATTCTGGTTTTTATGTGCAATTGTAACTGCCTGTCACTTCCAAACCCCAACCTACTTCACAGCAGTGGGAGCTGCAGCCAGGCCCTTTTCACCTATGAGACGTACCAAGGGGGAACAAACGCACACTTCGAATATGAAACAATATTAGAAGAGAGAATTTTCTAAGTCTTTGATGTTTAGTCTCCAATTAAGCGTTCTATGAAGTTGAGCTTGAAGAAGCAATTCTACTTATTTCATGTTGACAAATACTTGAGGCATCCTTCGCATATAATTAATCCCTTTAAGTGAAGGAATAACAAAATCCAACATCATTCAGTACAGCAGAGCCAGAATGCAAAAGCTGCCACACATCTGCTGCTGTTCACAGCACTCCGGTTCTTTCTCCAAAGATTTTTTTTTTTTGAGCAAAGCTCCTCATTTACATTCATTTTCACGCACAGTTTAAGTGTTAACATCACATATAAGTTATTGGTTTGACTTTGGTGTGGTTTTTGTTGGTTTGTGATTTTTTTGGTGGGGTTCTAGGGGGATTGTTTTTTTAATTTTTCATTTATTTTTTTTTTTAGCAGCTCCTTTCTGCTCTCCAGGTTTCCTTTGAAAAGGCCTAGAGTTACCTTCATTTTATACCTATTGTAAATGCACCGGTTGGATGAGACTTGTATAGAGTACCATCTATACTTACAAACTCCAAAACACAGAGCCCTACCACCTGAAAATAAGAACCTCCATTTAGCTATGACCTACACACCTACTGAAGCTTTGACCTATTAAGACTGAAATCAAGCAGATCGGGCAGGTCATTTAGTAGCCAGTCTTGACTAGATTAAGCCAGGAGGCAAAGAGTCTCACTGACTTCAACAGGAACATGATTAAATCCAAAACCCCTCATGACGAATGCTTTCCAGCTATTCAACTTCAGCTCGGAAGAGATAAGCTGGCTTTACTTCTGAACTATATTTTTCCTTGGTAGGTGACACAAATATTTAACATACTCATCTTGTATCAAATCTCTCCAGCAGACTTTCAGATATAGAATAGTTAGTAGGGTTGAACGTGTTGGGTGTCTTTCTACAGTTCTATATTAAACTGTAGCATCAGATATTAATCAGTACTTTAGCTATTCTTTGGGGGGGAAAAAAAAAGGCATGTAAACAGTTAAGCAACTCATGACACCTGAGGCTTTCAGAATTTCAGAAGAGCACTGCTTTGCGATGCGCAGAAGTCATTTTGTAGTTCCCAATGTGATCTGACACAGGATTTAGGGAAGAAATAGCATTGGAAAAGGATGTCATCTGCTCAAATAAACAGGTCTGTGACATTTGCTTGTTGCTACCAAGGCAAAAAGGACATTTTTAAAATTGGTATTGCTGAAGGTTGACATCGGCTACTGCTTGTCCTCTGAGACACCTCTTATTCCCAAGGTAATAAAAGAGTAACTAGGTGTAGTAAGCAACAGAAGTCACCAGAGAGATAAGAGCACTGAGTACTGTTTGCTTAGAGGCAGAAAAGAAAGAGGAAGAACAGCAAGAAGGGCTGGATGAAGACATTTTGAGACAAAACAGTTTACCACAAAAGCAACAGTACAGTTCAGTATACAATCCTTGAAACACTCTGAACAAAAGGCACAAGAGCTTTGACCTCCATTTGCAAAACTAGTTCCTTGGCTAGAATTTTATCTTTATGCAAGAGACAACATAAGTAACTCAAAATGACTATTTTGAATCATTCATACAAGAATGTCTTTCTCTGGCAGTTTACACAGACTCATAGAGAGATGATGATTTACTCTGTCACACCACTGATGCGTGAAGAGCCTAAGAGCACTTTAGTCACTCTTTGGTAAAAATCTTTAATGCTTTGATAAAGGAAGCAAATGTTATATTTCATCACCGAAAGACACTGCTTCATATTTAACTCATATCCATCATGTTTATGCAGTTCTGAAGCGCTGAGATTTTTGTTGCAGTTACTTGCTACAAATAAGTTTTACGAGCCACAGGATGGGTAAATAAAGTATTTCCTGAAGCGTTTTAGTGGTTTTGTTTGCTGAAGAGGACACACATTAGATACAGCTAACAGTGCAGGTGTACCACCAGTACCTGAGAAAAAATGATGCTTCAATGTCTGCCCGCTTTTAAAGGGAGAAGAAACTTCTGGATATGATGATCTCGAAGCAGTGTAGAGCACACAGCGATGGAAGTCAGACACAAGGCAACGAGCTGTATGACATTAAAAAGCACTTTAAATTTTACAGCAATTTTCCTCTGGATTTATTCCGTTTCTAGAAAAAAAAAATTCCAATTTTATTTGTTTTTCCCTGAACGGGCTGTGTGCTTATGCTGCAAGATATTTGAACTACTCCAGTTACTTTGACACCTCCACATGAACAAGACGTAAGCAGTGCCAACACACTCCAGCTCAGGGATCCATTTCACTGTAAATTCAAAAACTAATCTAGACTAACGTAACACCAGTGGAAACAACTGTACGTCCAGCCATCCTACATACTGGGAGGAAACGGCGACAGGCTGCTGCAAAAGATCCTCAAGTCAGAATGAAAACCCAAGAGCGAGTTCCATCCTCTTCCTCCCAGCAGTGCTCCCATCCTAACTTCACCGAGATGCAGCACCGCAGACCGGCAGCCGGGACACGGTAACACAAGAATCCAGCTTGACCTGCGCTCCACGCTCCTGTAAAACTCTACATTTCAACAATCACTATCAGCATCTCAAGGATGCTCTACAGCCATACAAGGTAGTCAGTCTATGCTGTTATGAAAGGGAGCAAAGGATGAAATCCACAATAATGCTTATTAGAAGTGCAATCTACCCCCAAACTGGCACTGAATGGCGCTTACATAAGACTCATACATGTTCACATTCCTGCGTGGACCCTGAAATTCCTTTTTGGAATTGCTCCCCCCCTTATTTGTTGATACAGTCCCAAGTAGATTCTATTTCTCATTGCTTATGTGACCTTGGAAAAAAGCCACATGTCATTTTAATCCAATTAAAGCACTACAAGGAAAGATACTCATTCGGGCACTGCAAAAAACCAAACATGGCTCCTCCCAGCATGTATCAAAAAAAAAAAAAAAAGAACCTTTTACACTTGTGATATACATTGTCACTACCTCATCTACTGTTGCTGAGTTTTATGAACCTGAAATAATCACTAATAAGCTTCAATGCATTCCACTGTCTCTAAAACCACGGTATATCTATACATACTCGTGCTCTCCACTATAGAATATGACCTGGTTTTCAGATGCCCTACTTTTTTTGGTATATTCAGCTCTAGCTAACCACCGGTCAGCTTTCTGCGAACACACCGGCTTCCTACAAGACACAGGGACAGCAAAACAGAAGGGGGAGACCAGGTGAAAACCTCCCTCAGCTTTCAATGCTGTACCATCAGCCTGTACACGCTGCACACGGAGAAAACACACGGAAGTGCTGTATAGACCTTCTCTATTTAGTGAAGTGCTGCTTAACTGGAACACAGGGCAAGCCATCTATTTTACATGCTGTATTGAACAGAGGCATCCTGCAGGCAGGTTTTGCTTCCACATCCACTCAAACGATGTAAAAACCACGGGTTCTTATCACTGTAAAATTCCTGTGATACACACACTGACATTTATTTTTATTTTTCAAAATTATACAAATTTCAAAGCATTGGGAAGATTAAACATCATCTCCCCTCTCTTCTCTTTTAGGATTTTCCTCCCTGGAATATGTGCAATGTGGAAATTTCACACTGTCAGCAACATCAAGGATGTACGTATACGCACGAAGACTCCCCTACGCAGGAATTTTTAGCATCAAGGAGTTTTAATCCTAGCTTAAAGCCATGCAAGCAGGCTGCAAACAGAAGCCTGTATTGTATTTGAAGAGTCAGCCGGTATTATGTCCGTAACTGAATTTATCATCCAGGAGGGACTTGGAAACCGGATTTACTTTGCCAGGGATAAGTAATGACAAGGCGAATGGCTTAAGCTGCCGTGTGAAATGCCAGGACAGGAAGGAAAGCTGGCTGGTGGAACTGAACTCCAAAAAATAAAAGCAAAGAGGGTGGTGTTCAAGAGAGAAAGGAAATGCCTGAGAGGAAGAGCTTCTGCAAAACTAGTTTATGTAGCTGCTTGCTCCTCCCTGAGTAACATGCAAGAGAATTAGAAATAGTGCAGTGGAGAAAGACTTATGTAATATGCAGGCTGCCGTCGTTTTCTCTATGTCATGTAGCCTAGCCAAAATAAACAAACAAACACACAAACAAACAAACAACTGCCAGCCTCCGCCAAAATGACACATGCATGTCCTGGACCAAAGCTCTGCTTCCCATAACCTTGTTCCCATTCCACATACTGGCTTTATTTGCTTTACCTGCCACTGAAGATGAAAATCAGGTCAGGCACAGCTGAGAATTTTGTGGTGGTTTTGTTTGTTTGTTTCTTTGTTGTTTTGGGATTTTCAGGTTTTGGGGTTCTTTTTTTTTGGGGGGGTGGTGTGGTGTTTTTTTTAAACACACACTTGCCTTGAATATCTCAAACTTCGTACTTTTTAGGTTTGTATGGACATAAGTGAGCATAAAAGTTTGCTTGTCCTACTTGCAAATAAGACGTGTTTAACATGACGCACATGATAAGATACCTACAGGCAAGTATTCAAATATTTTTCAGCAGAAAGCCACACCGTGACAGCCCGTATTCATTCCACTTCCCTCCCCATTTGCCCCCTGCACACAATCAAGGTATAGAAAAGACATTGCCCCCAGCAGATAATCATTAAAATGATGAGATAAATATTTAATAGCACAGACTTCCCGATACTATTTTTGGACATGTGGGAGGAAAGAGCAAATCCCAATTTGCATTTCATAAACAGACTAACCATCTTCCAAACGAGCAGCTCGGCACGGGTGCACACATACACACAGAATATGAAACTCCTTTGCTCAAAAGTCAGACTTCTGTATGTAATTCAAAAAAACTTTCACGCCCAGTACGGTTTTTATTTGCTAAAAATAAGCTGCTGTTGAAGTAAACAAGGTATTCCCTCAATGCATGCTCTAATCGTCATATTAAAAAGCCCACAAACCTGTATGAAATATAACAGTGCTTTTCTTGTAGCCAGAAGGGAGACGAATGTTTCGGAGCAGCCCCTTTGCTGTCAGCCGTACACGCATGTTGGATAAGGAAAATTTCGGGGACCATAACATGTCTTCAGCGCAATTGGAAAGCAAACAAGCAAGAAAGAGCCTCCATGTACTGTCACATACTATGTTCTTAAGTCGCTATTGGCAGAAGTGAAGCAATTCTTGCAAAAGAAAACAGGCTTGAAGAAATAATCAAGTCTCCATTCCTTCACTCTTATTCCTTATGAACAGACAGGCAAAAAAAAAAAATTAAAAAAAAATCAGTAAAAGCAGATATCCACAGCGTAAATGCTGCTGGCAGCTTCTCCTCACCAGATGTTGTGGAAACAAAGCTTGTCCTCAGAATAAAACCGACTTAGTGACTCGGAAAACCAACAGCCTCTGAATTGCATCACAGTGTTGATGCTTAATCTGCTACGGGACTCCGCGGGACTGGGAGCTAGAAAAGGAGAGAAGGGAGGAGGAGGAGGATGAGGAGGGAGGAGGAAGAGGAGGAGGAAGTGGGTGGTCTCCCCAGCCGAATATATCATCCAGCAATGTCACAGACCATGTAATTGTTCTTGGAGACTGTTAGGGAGATTATTTGAGTATTTCTGGAGGCATGTTTCAGCTCCCCTCTCCAAGGATCCTTTCAGGGCGCTTTTTTTTTTTTTTTTTAAACAGTTTCTTTCAATTGACATGAATTTATCAGCTAACATCTTCTCCCAGAGTTTCTTTTGGCATTAAATATTACGTCAACATTTAAAGTCTTGACAAATCTGCAAACACGTCTGTTCTCTAAGAACAATTCAGTATCTGAGATCTGCTTTAAGGGAAATACTATTTATCTTGGCAGCTCGACACTGCAGATGCTTCCATTTATCAGAAGAGGAGCAAGGAGGGAGGCATCAATTTCATACTAAGCCAGATCTCTGCCAGCTGGGTTCTGAAGGCACCCAAGCATTATAGCAAACAAGCAGTGTTACGGGAGTTCCTTCAAAATAGATGCTGTCTCCATATTTAATTAGCTCTCTCAAAAAAAATATTTCTTCTTACTGTTTAATGAGCTCAAGTTTTCCCATATACCTTAGTCGCCTTCAGATGCCACTAGCAAAAATAAAATGAAAAATAAAGTTAGAAACTAGAAAATACAGACGACCGTAACTGTTTTACAGAGATTAGAAAGCGTCACATTTTTCACCTACGACCACGACTATAAATACATGCTGCCGAGGCACTGCAGGCTGGCACTGGCCACCTTTCTGTGTAAAGAGCAACATTTCACTACTTTGCCCACGTCAGCATCTGCCTTGCCAGGCAGCCACAGGAGCAGGGACACCCAGGGACCTCACAGCCAATGCAGGAGACAAGGCAGTAACAGCTCGTGCCTTCTTTTAGGGTGCTTGAAGAGCTGCCCCCCACAGCTTTTTTATATTTTTAGAGACAACAAAATCAGGTACATTTCCATTGATCCCACACTTCCGCCGTTTCACCCAACCACAGCTAATGCTCTCTAGCACCCATCCCTCTGACAGGTTTTCTAGTTCCAGAAACCATTAACCCAACTTGCTCTCAAGCGGGTATAACCCAAAGCAAACATAATGCCATTGACAGGTCGCATCCCAGCAATACCTTACCTGTCCTCTCCATACCACAAATCTATTATATTTCAGTGACACGTCTTACTTGCTCAAGACACGTAACATTTTAAATCCTCTACTGCTTATTTACCCCATCGGCTAGAACTAAAAATAGCATTTTGCCGCTTTACCCTGGGCTCCCGGTATCTCTAACGTCACACAGGCCAGTGCAGCGACAATAAAGCAGCTCATTGTAAGTAGAGCAAAAAGAGCCGCAGCCCCGCGTCGAGGCCGTCAGACCCATCAAACCAACCTCCCCAGCCTACTGATGGAGAATACTGCTGAATGTGTTATGGTTGTGTACCAAAAATATTTACTTCCCAGCACAGTGATTTACCACCAACTCTGAAGTACCAGAATACATCTTTGGTCCACACAAATCCATTCAAAATAAGTACAAAGAGAGCAAATTAGCTTTTTTTTTGGTTGGTTCCCAAGGCAGCCTCTGCAGACAGCAGGGCATGCATGTCATTACCACTATAAAATCCTCATCTATTCCTTCTAGTCTGAAGAGCTTTGTCACTAGCAATGTGCGTTCATCTATCTTTCCAACAGCCTGCAGATCCAGACCCTTTCCTAATCCAACACCACTGTCAAAGACATCGCCTCCTTTCTGCGCTGGAAGATTATTACGCTTGGAAACCACGCTGAGCAGAAAGCTAGAAGGCTTGTTACGGCACATTACAGTAGCCTTGCGTACTCAGCGTAGTTCATTAGCCCATTTCTTCAAATATTAGATCAGTATTGTCAAATCCTCTCTTAACGAAGGCATCTTGATATTTTGACCAGGCCTACAGCCAGTCTTCAAACACCACTCAACATCAGCCAAACCAGTTTCTACCCTTCTGCCAGAGCACCCACACGAATGCCCTGTTTCCCTCCTGTCCTCCTTGGCTCCCCAAGAGGGGAAATATATGTTCTCTCACCATCCCGATTTGATGCTCACAGAGATGGAAACAGTCCAATCAGATTAAAAAAAAACCGCCACAACACCACACAACAAAACCCCCACACCCAAAAACCAACCCACCGCCTTTCCCCATCCTTGCAATGGTGCCTGGGAGAACGGTGAAGAACTTCCCCCCCTCTACTCCACTCTCCTGAGACCCCACCTGGAGTAGTGCGTCCAATTCTGGAGCCCCTACTACAAGAAAGATATGGATGATGCTGGAACGTGTCCAGAGAAGGGCCATGAGGATGATCAGAGGGCTGGAGCACCTCTCCCATGAGGACAGACTGAGAGAGTTGGAGTTGTTCAGCCTGGAGAAAAGGCGGCTCCGAGGAGACCTTCTAGTGGCCTACCAGTACCTTAAGGGGGCCTACAAGAAAGCTGGTGAGGGACTTTTTAAGATGTCGGGTAATGGTAGGACTAGAGGGAATGGATTAAAACTAGAGATGGTCGGTTCAGACTGGATGTTAGGAAGAAGTTCTTCACCATGAGGGTGGTGAGACACTGGAACAGGTTGCCCAGAGAGGTGGTGGAAGCCCCGTCCCTGGAAGTTTTTAAGGCCAGGCTGGATGGGGCTCTGAGCGACCTGGTCTAGTGGGAGGTGTCCCTGCCCATGGCAGGGGGTTGGAACTAGATGATCTTTAAGGTCCCTTCCAACCCTAACAATTCTATGAGTCTATGATACTCATCATCCTGTAAAAGCAGAGAAGCTAAGTACCCCACTGAATCCCTAACTTCCTTCCTAAGAACAGGAGCTAAACCAAAGAATCTCCAGAGGGCAAGCGTGATGTAATGAACCACTCTGGAGACTGAGGAACGAATGAATCATCAGGCAAAATACAAGCAGATAAAAGCTCTATAGGGACATAAAAGCCCTTGTAGCAGGAGGCCAAAACTCCTCTCACAGAGATACACAAATAATATTTCCACTGCCTCCTCTTTCCCACCCTAGTCTGAGTGGAAATAGGCCATGAAGAAACAGATACATCGTAGTATCAATTTTTCAAGAAAACTTCTGATTTGAGGAAAGTGTCTTTTTGGTCTCTGGGGTTGGAGTCCTACAAATCCCACAAAGCTAAAAAAAAAAAATGTCTGCTTTATGCAGAAGTAGGACCTGACAACACTAATAAAAGCAAGAGAGCCATGTCAGTGCCATGTAGCACCCAGCACTCAGCTCTGACAGCAAGAGGACAGCCCATCCGTATACAAACAGCTCCTAGGAGACATGTAACTCATGGGGAGGTTCCTTCAACGTAGCGTTGCCAGAGCTCTGCATCACACCACGGTACACTCCGCCATGGTGGTGGCTATGTGTCCACCAGCGTTGCTCCCTTGGCTCAGAAAAAGAGCTCCTCCCGGTCTGGGTCTGTACCCCCTAAACCATCTAGTGCCCGGTGCTGGCAGGGTTCAAAGCCAGGACATAATCCATGGGATCCCAACACAGCGTGCCAGAACTTGCACTGTCTACATTTCATGCATAGCATGAGGATCACAGAGGTCTTTTTCTATCTTGACATTGGATAAGGGTGATGGAAAATAGCTCCAGAAAACAGCAGAATAAAATAGGAAGTGATATATAGCTCAGGCAGAGGACAAAAGGACCAACAGATTTTATTTACTAGCACCTTACTGCTGGCTTCCCTCCAACCCCAAGGGCAAAATTGGTGATCGACGTGGACAAAGGGGCTCTATCCTGTTATGACCATGTAATTCAGTCTGGGTTGGTAAATGCATCAACGCCTGATGACACGATCAAATTGATGGTGGGGCTAGACCTATTTTAACCCCAACAGATTTAGCATATTTGCCACTCCCTGGGAACATCAGCAACGTGACAAGAAAGGAGAAAAGGGCACTGGCAGCAGCAGGCTCTTCAGTTCAGCCTCACGAGGCCATGTCTGCAGTATCGTACCTGTTTCTGCTGTCTCCGTCCCTCTTTGCACATCCAGTAATCACTAAGAAAGCCATTGGAGTACAGTAAGTGTCTCATTGCAAGAAAGTTTAAATGAGAGGCTAGATCTTTAGATCTGAGGTCCACATAGAGGACAACTGGCTCCATGTCATAAGACAGCATGGGCAGTGCGGAGCAGATGGATTTCACTGGCATGCTTTACTTCAGGAAGGACTGAGAGGTGACCGCTTATGCAAAGAGAGATGAGAGAAGCGGGAGCCTACTAAGAGCCAAAGGGTCATCTGTGTCCTAGTTTTTATTTCTGGAAAGTGACTGCCCCCTTCCACTTCCTGGTGCCCACCTTGCCCTAGCCAATGCTCCAGCGTGGAAAACTAACCTTCCTGCAGGCAACAATGCCCGCTGCCATGCCAAATGAGGCTTCAAGACTCATTTTAGGCTCCAATCCTCACCTGGAGAAAAAAGCAAACCTCTTCCAGCCACAGAGCAGGACCTAAAATCCTAAATAATTTAGGTTTCTTCTAGTACGCAGAAGCTTTTAATCATTATAAATTCAGCAGGCTGTCAAACAGGACGTGATGCTGCAGCGGATTCCCAGGCAAACAGCTACAGGGGTCAGGCTGATCTGTGCCTCTCTCACGCAACAGGGGTGGCATTTACAGTGCCTGCACTCTTTCAGAATTGAGAATAGCCACAAAACACTGCAAGAATCATTTCGCTTTTAACTTCTGACTTAAGGGAGCGGCAAGTTATTTTCCATGTGCGGGATGTCCCTTCCAAAATGGCATTTTTGTTAAAACCGCCTCAGTCAGAATCCTACAGTGCTTTGAAAAAAAAAAAATAAAAATAACCGCCACTCTACAACAGCAAATAATGTCACAAACATTAGGACAACACGCCTTAAAATATGAAGCTCCAATGATCTAGCCAAATGTGTCAATAAAACCAACTACCTCTGTGCTAGGAACTTCTGCTGCTCAGGAGCAGGCCAGATGAATGCATGAGTCCTTGTGAGCTTGAGCCTCAAGGAACATAGGAAAAATTGAAGTTTTACTTAAGGCCACAGCTTACAGATCAATTAATTAATTATTTCTTCACACAATACAATAAATGCACTGTGCAACCGTTCTTCATCTATGGCCTCCCAATAACAATACTCTAGTGAAAAGCAACACTGCAAATAAGGACGATGTAGGCAAGTGTACGTCCTGAGACGTGCTGTGGTTTATCAGGAGATCACACAGCAAATTAAGGGCAACTCAAGAGGTGTGTTTCACTTATCTCTCTGTGGGCTTTGTATGTTCTTCATAGCCCCAGGGGTGCAGACAAAAACGCAGATGTACATTCAGTTTAGAAACTGTTTAACCATCTCTGACACAAGATCCATGAGTTTCATGTCTCTGGGACAGTGCCACGGTCTTTCAAGTATTATGTCAACTTATCTCCCTAACAGGGGTCAATGACAACAATATAGGCAGCTACTGTACCTGCTAAAAAATGTCTTAAGAAATATAGGGAAAGAAAGGACTTAAAGGAAGCTAGAAGGAACAAGTCAGAGGACTTCAAAATAACTTAAAAAAAAATATCATAAGAGGACATCAAGAGTCAGCTTTAGGATACCTCATACACCTTACCTCAAACTTAAGAAATCCAGTACGACAACCAAGTATTCAGTGTTTACTGCAAACACATAAAACAACGTGCACAATCTAAGGAACTCCAGAGAAGTTCTTAGATTCTAGTTCTTCCCAAGTCTGAGAACATCTGAAGAAATCCATACCCAGGTTTAACTGCAGAGGGAAGGGACAAGAAGACAGTAGAGAAAGCACCAAGTACAAGGATGCAATTCCAAGGAGGTGATAGAATGCAGCACTACACACAGCAACTCGGTTAGGAATAACAAAATGAAAATGGTTTTCTACTGGTACGTGACCCTGATGGTCAGTCAAAGCTCTACAGTCTCCTAACAAAATAAAAATTTATTGTCTTCCTAATTACTGAGAAAATTAGTGAGAATTTAGATGTTTTAAAATGAATTCAGATGGAATAGTAATGAAAGCACCATCTCTGGCTAATCCTAACAATGAGGTCTAGAATTTAAAGCCAGACTCCCATGCTAAAAGAGCCTTGAACTCCAGCTCCCAACACTGGGAAGGTTTCTTTAAGCATCCCTTTGAGCCGATACAATCTGTGGATTTCTATTTCATCTGTCCCCTCTACCCATGCAGAGGCTGGCCTCGTCAATATTTAGGCAAGCGTGAGGAAACCACAGCTTTGTGTTCTTCACTTGTGTGGCTTGTTATTGTGAAACATCAAAATAAATACCATGGAAGAGAACTACAGACATTCCTCCCAATGTCAGAATAAACACCACAGAAGTGAACTACAAACATTCCCTCTGTAGAAAGTCTGCATGCTTCTGTGGAGTATGGCTGTGCAGAGCTGGAGAGCAAGCTTCTCACAGAAGTTTGCAATTAAATAACAACAAACATCTCTGAAACATCTCATTTACAATCCAGAACACAGGTCCTTCCTTAAAAGCGTTAATAGAAGAAACAGACCTTGTAGTGTGAAAACCATTTGGGTTGTGCTACAAAAGGCCTTAATGAATGATGCTCTGGAAAACTGATAGGACCACATCAAATCCTCATTACTGGGGTTGTAATAATAATCCCAGCATTTTCAGTTGACCGATTTGAGAAATTCCTAACAGAATACCACTGTTTGAACAGATCTGGCCCAGGTGTTACTTGTGTGTTTCAAAATTCATTGTTTTTGTAAAGATACCTGTTGAAGGCACAGGGAGCAGTGCTGATTTTCAGCATGGAACAAGAGACAACCTTCTGAAAAAGTGTTAATTTTCAAAAGATCAAGTTTGGGAAGAACACTAGGAACATGCATGCAAATACACCAATATACTTACTTGACAGCTGAAGGGACCAATCTGGAAGATATTAAGACTGTGTTGTCATGTGTCTTCATTTTTCGCATCCTATTCTCTACTGTGACAAACATACTACCTCAGGAAAACATCACTTATTTAAAAAAAAAAAAACCAAAACGCTCAAAAGAGATGGCTTCAGCGTTTAGGGTGGCATTCTCTGAACATCAGCACCAGCCATTTCACTGTGAAGACTTCTGGCGCATAGTAGTTCTCACCCAAGGAATTAACTCCTTAGATCCAGCTGTTGTACTATGTTCAGTGACACGGAAAAGTCTGACTGAGAAAGTAACAGCTATTGGGTTTCAAAGATTATTTCAGGTTTACTGATATTCCCTTAGCTCTTCAAAATAAAAATCATCATATCTGAGGGCTCGGTGTTGGGACCATTTCTGTTTAACATCTTTATTGACGACCTTGATAAGGACATAGAGTGTATCATCAGCAAGTTTGCAGACGACACGAAGCTAAGCAGGAGTGTTGATCTGCATGAGGATAGGGAGGCTCTACAGAGAGACTTGGATAGATTGGACCGACGGGCCAATGCTAATGGAATGTGCTTCAACAAGGCCAAGTGCCGGGTCCTGCACTTGGGCCACAACAACCCCATGCGTCGCTACAGGCTTGGGGCAGTGTGGCTGGAGAGCTGCCTGGCAGAAAAGGACCTGGGGGTTCTAATTGACAAGCAGCTGAACATGAGCCAGCAGCGTGCCCAGGTGGCCAAGAGGGCCAATGGCATCCTGGCTTGTATTAGAAATAGTGTGACCAGCAGAAGGAGGGAGGTGATTGTCCCCCTGTACTCAGCACTGGTGAGGCCACCCCTTGAGTATTGTGTCCAGTTTTGGGCACCTCAATACGAGAGAGATATCAAGGTGCTGGAGCGAGTGCAGAGGAGGGCAACGAAGCTGGTGAAGGGCCTGCAGAATAAATCTTATGAGGAGCGATTGAAGGAGCTGGGACTGTTTAGTCTGAGGAAGAGGAGGCTGAGGGGAGACCTCATCACTCTCTACAACTACTTGAAAGGACATTGTAGAGAGGTTGGTGCTGGTCTCTTCTCACAGGTAATTAGCGATAGAACAAGAGGGAATGGGTTCAAGCTGCAGCAGGGTAGGTTTAGGCTGGACATTGGGAAAAAATTCTTCACAGAAAGAGTGGTCAGACACTGGAACAGGCTGCCCAGGGAGGTGGTGGAGTCACCATCCCTGGATGTGTTCAAGACTTGTTTAGACGTGGTGTTAAGGGATATGGTGTAAGGGAGAACTTTGTAGAGTGGAGATGATGGTTGGACTTGATGATCCCAAGGGTCTTTTCCAACCTAAATGATTCTATGCTTTCCTTAATGAACATATTAAATAAGAAACTCAAATTCATGCAGACTTAGATTAATTCTGCATTTATTTATATAGAGGTGGCATAACAAAAACCTGCTTTTGTAGTTGGTTCACATGTAATAGCTACACCACTTAAGCAGCTTTGCTACCTGTTTATAAGAACATTCTTTATTAGCCTGAAGGCATTCTGAGGCTACATCACATGAGACAATTAAGTCATTCAGATAGTCCTCATAGTTCATGTGGATGAAAAAACATCTAAAAAAAAAAGGGCTATAGCTCGCTTTATTTCAGGCATCAAAAGCTAGAAAGGCATAAAATAGTCCAGTGCACAGTACCAATAGCTACAAAGTATGTCTAAGCTTGATCTTTCTGTTCCTTTTCAAGAGATAAAGGAAAAAGATTAACTTACACTATTCAACTCCTAGAATTTCCCATCTGTAGAATATTAACTATCTTCATTAAACTCATAATAAATATAGTCTTAGTTCTTCTTCACCCCACAGACTTTACAAACTGTTCAAGTTTTTCTGCAAGATTCCCAGGCTTGCCTTTTGGAGAGAGGGGTAGAGACACACAAGCTGACTAACGCAACTTATTTATAAAAGCTGCAGCTCTTAACACAAGAGCCGGAGGATTCAGTCTCAACAGACCTATATTGAAATTCCTGATCGGAACTAGTCAGAGATGCTACTTCTGCAACACAGAAGACCTGGACCAAAATCCTCCCTGCTTTAACGCACACTTAAACACGGCTTTTTCTATGCCTGGAGTGCTTTAAGCACAGCACAGACTACTATCTGTTAAAAAGCAGAGTCTTCCTCCCTTTTTTTTGTTTGTTTTAAACTTCACTGCAGAAGATACGTAGTTTATTCCAGTGCAGAACAGAAAAAGAGCTTTAAAATGTTTAAGATATTTACCCATGAAACTGTTTCCTGTATGATTCTTAAGGGAATGTATTTCCCATGAGCTGCAGAGTACAGTATTAGAAGACAGTAAAAGAAAGGCAGAGTTGATTCAACAACAAAAGTTTTACTTATGGAAGATTTCCACATATTGCCATAGAAAGCTTTTTTAAAAATGGATACATGAAACTTAAAATCCCTGTTTAGGTAACACTGAAATGCAGTTTGTTCCAAAATTGCTACGTAGAGCTCTGCAACATGTATTCTCTATCAGAATTGTTGGGGGCTGTTGAGGGGTTTTGGTTCTTTCTTAGGAAACAGTTTAAGACCTCTGTGACTTTTTAACATGAATGAACATTCTTCTGAACTGAAGAAAATTTTACACTTAATCTTGCATCTGCAAAGTTGGCTACTCAAGAGAAACAAATAAGATCTGTCTATATTCTCTAATAACAATCCTAATAACATTTATGTTATACAGCATTAAAAGTCAATATTAAGATAAAACCCTCAAAAAAGAATACTCAAAGTGCTGAGACAGAAGCAGTTTGCTCTGTTTTCTGCATGTTGCTAGCACTGTGATCTATGCTAGAACTGCCACCATCTTTCCTGACTACATTTCCTGCCTTGTTTTTAACTCAGGAGAGTTGCCCAATCCTACCTGCTCTATGACCAGCCACATGAGCACTGATGTTCACATATGCATGAGGGTCTTTTCAAGTCCCCATGCAACAAGAACGCTGGTCGCACAGTTTCTTCTACAACTTGCAAAAAACTTCTGCAAACACCACTCCCCCAGAAGAACCCCCAAAGCCCTTTTGAGCAAATATGAAAGGAGAAACAGAGGTAATAAGCCACTTGATCAGATGTTCCTCATCAGCAGGGTAACTTGCCATACCATGCTGAAGAGTACTGATGGTCAACTGGATGAAAGAACTCACTGAAGACATAAGAATGTGGCGCTCATAATGATGTTCATCAGCTCTTAAAGTCTTCCCAATTTTTAAAGAAAGTTTATGCGTTTTCATATAGTATGATTACGGATTTTAAAACATTAATGATTTTTTTGCTGTTGTTAAAAAAGCACAGACACAGCTACATGTACATTAATCTCTCATTTTCCAGACGTTGAAAGTGCAAGTATTTTGAGGGTAACCTATTCTACCAGTGAATCTACAACATAAGAAACATTTCCCCTGATTTTTCAACAGTGATGACTGAGGACACAAAAGAAAGAGGCATTACCTGAACCTTAAAGTATGCCTTCATAAACTTGTTTGAACCAGAGCACTGTATTAGTAAAAGCATTCTATTCCAACTTAAGAGTTGGGGTGAGAAGCCAGCATCCGTCTTTAACAACCTGTTCCAAGAGACAGCTTCAGGGACTGTTACATTTATACCTTACTTCTCCCTTTCAGCCTGATCAGCACCACTATTCACTTTTGCAATAAGCCACCTGACTGAAGTTACTCCCTCCCCCAGCTTTATATTTTTCCCACAGCTGATTAGAACAAGCAGCCTTTTAACCTCTTTAAAAGGCTAAGACAACAGAACACCATCTTTCATGATGGAGCGTGTGCCGGTTTTGGATGAAGCGTCTTTGATTTTCATGGCTTCTATAGCTTTCAGTAACTGACTCCACTACGTATGCTCCATCACAGTATGAAGAGCGATGACATAAATCATACTGTTCTACTTAGTAATATGTTATGGGTATAGCCAGCAGTTGCCCTAGCTTTCCTGACAACAGGGTTGTGTCACAAGCGTGAGTGTAACTTGTCATCCATAATAAACCATATGACCCTTTCAAGGTCACTGAACCACAGGCTAAAGCTTTCCAATAAATATTTGCATGCTTTATTCCTGAAATGATAGCTTTACCTTTGGAATTGCCAAAAACGATATTTGCTTTTGCTTGGCCTACGTAGTACCGGGGATTATTGTATTGTAACCCATCCTTAACCTTCAGTCAATAACGGAGACACGAGGTTTGAATATCCACTGCATCTACCCCTTGCACTGCAATAGCCTGCGCAGGCACCAGAAGTAGGTCACTGTTTCTACAGGGAGGGCTGGAGAAACAGAGGAAAGAGCACTAACTTCACGCATTTTTAAAGGCGGTTTTGCACCCCATTCAAAATTCCATCTCACAAGAGGCAACATTTTTAGTCATATTTACATTAAGGCCTTACACAAAGTGCACAAGTACATTCTTAAAGGCAGCAAGTTAAGAAGGGTAATAAAACATATTATGCCCAAGAAGGTAATTTTGCCTAAGCAGTAAAGCCAGTGCTGAAGCAAGATGCCACAGAACTTGTAGAAATTACTTGAACCACTGGAATATCATCCATGAAAAAACACAGAATTCACAAAAAGGAGTCTTAGGAATGTTTTTAACAGGAAAAAGGAATGAACAACTGAAATACGCAAGTCTCTCCCGTGCTACAGGCATACTAACAATATGCTGTGTCTGGCTTGGCATCACTGCTGTAAATGAATGGAAAACTAATAAAAAGCACAAACAGAGATCATATCCTAGAAATGCTTGCTATTTTTTTCCATCCTTGAAGTAATGCTAAAAGCAACATTAACAACTCGGCCAGACAATTAATGCATTAATACGGCAATCAATTTATTACCAGAGTCCTGCCTCAAGAACCTAGTCCCGAGACTTCAGACAGAGCACATGGGCAAGAAACAGAAGTGGGGTTGGAACTCCTCACCAAACAAGGCTAAAAACTGTAGAGCTAACTACGGCACTGAAATAAAAGAACAGAAGCTTTAGCTAGCTAAAAATCACCAGAACAAAGCTTCACTATAGTATCAAGGCCACTGAAGAAAAAAAATAAAACAGCAGGCTCCATTCTACATGGTACCAGCTGGCATTATTTCAGTTCATTTCAAAAAAGATCATTTGTCTTTTCTTAAAATGTAAGACATTGTACTGCAGAAGATCCAAGCAGCCACACAATATTTTTATTCTGTTGTAAGAACTATCTGCAACTGTGAAGATGGAAAAAGAAATTACCGCATCAGAAAGCTTTGCATGCATAAATGGAAAATTATACTAATGCTCTGGATAAGTTAGAAGTGTATTAACTTGAAACTCTAACATATCATCCAATTTTGGAAGCTGACTCGATACAGAAAACAGTTCAGGTACAAACCCTGAAATACAGCTATTCAACTGAAAGCTATTCAGGTGAAAATGCAATGCTAAAGAGCGTTTGCTGAAGAATCGCTAAATATTACAGTCAATTTGGAGTTTGTAGTTGTGTTTTTACAGCATTGAATATAATACTTCAAGGCTATGTGGCTACATTCTTTATTAGGTTGGAAAAGATGAATCACAAGAAAAGTTATATTAAGCCAGTAAAAAGGGGAGGGAGCACTAATTACTGTTCTGCCCGGAAAATACAGAGAAAGTGCCATGCTAAATTTACGGGAAAATAAAGTTATATTTTAAGGCCATCATAAGCAAGTGGAAGAGGAATTTAATTTTCTGTTTCCAGTCCAGAAATGGACTTCATTACTTATTATGAGTTTCCTTAACCAAGCTAATCAAGACATTATGTTGCTAGCGGTATCATCCTCTATGCTCCTATATAGAAGGACGACATATGAGGTCATGAAACCCAGTGTCAGGCTATACCTAAACTAACAGTGGTGCAGTATCAATAGAAGCAACAAACAATCAGAAGAAGAACTTTGTGTAAAGTGTTATGCTTGCTGTATGACAGAAGCCCTGACTCTTAACAGGAGATAACGAGCAAGGTGCGTGGTCACAATTAATACGCAGACATTTGACAACCAAGATAGCAAAAGGCAAAAGCAGTAGACTCACATTATGACTATAATAAATGAAAAACACACTGCCACAGTACCAGAGCTACAGGTCAGAACCAATTGACCCAGTAATCCCAGACTCAAATTTATAACATCTGCTTGGCTGCAGCACCTCTTTCAGAAAGACATCTGCTATTCACTCAGGGGACACAGGGCTTTCCAGTGATCTTCAGTGTCTTTTCAAAAGGGGCTTTTCAATGAGTAATTAATTACAAGCAGCTTTTAATTCAGCAAATACACACTGGTGCTGGGGAAACTAATTTAGACTGCCAGCTCTCTTGAAAAGACCTGGAAATTGCTGCAAGTAGAAACATCCTCTGAAGACTTTTCTGTCTGCTGGCAGATAGAAACTGGCACCAGGTGTCCCGACTGGCATAAACACTAAAAACAAACCCAATATGAAATCCTTAAAACACTGCCAGAATTTGGAATGCCATCTGCCACTTAATCAGCTGTCATTCCTCCCCTTGCCATACAAGCAGCCATACACATCAACACGCTCAGATAATTTCAACTCCTTATTCAAGTGACACAGAGACACCTGACACCAAAAGGGTACCTACCACCAACCTTCCAGAAAAACCTGTTATTCTGCATGAGTCTTCTACTTTTTTTTTTAAAGCCACAACACATGAACTTTGATCATTACTTACCTCACTGTAACTAAATAGCAAAAACTACATCCAAGTTTCATTACTTTTTTTTTTTTTTTGTTACAGTTAAAACCTCCTTTGGCTTCACTGGAAACAGAGAGTGACAGATAGCACAGACTGCATTCTAAAAGCTGGGGAGCCAGAAGACAGTAAGTAGGAAAAAACCCAAGACTTTTCTCCATATCCCTTGAAACTGGAATCAGTGATGGTTTATGGAATTATCCATTGCAAAACTGTACTTACAAGAAAAGAACCACTGTACCAATATAACGTATAACTTAAGTTGCACCACAGAAAATGTAAAAATGCATTCAGAAAACTCACCAGAACCCAAAGAAAATAGCCTTTGGTGTCCATTTCTTCCAGGAATACCTATGATGTTCAGAAAAGAAAAAGAAAAGAAGAATTACACTTCAAGCCAGTAAGGGGCAGTGGGGGTGCCTTTTTACTGATTCTTTCTACGTAAGCTCCTCAGATTTCACAACTTCAGTTTGTGTCTTGCGATGGCACATTCAACAGCAAGATTCTGCATTAAAAGGTTAAACTATTTGGAAAGTTCATGATGAATTCCCAATAAGCCAAACATTTTTTTCCCCCCATTACAATTATCATACTTCATTTTAAGCAAGGTAGCTCTGTTTCATTTTACTTGTTCATAGAAGACCACAGATAATAGAAAACCACTTGTTTAGACTGGCATCATAGCAACTTTTTTCCACCTATACGCTCCAGTTATTTTATTGGTAAAAAAGAGGTACAAATTAAAAGCACCCTCAAATATGTTACCAATGAAGTCAGATATAAATGAAAGCACTGAGAAGGCTTATCTACCCTTACAGTATTTTATTTTTTTTGTTTTTAGAATCTTGTGAAAACTGACCCAAGAACCTCATTATTTTGAGATATATTAATTAAATGAAAGCACTCTTTTGGACTGCTAGGTGTAAGTGCAAATGTCACGTGCAGAAATTTATAAGAGGTCTGTTGACAGCGTTCTTCAGGCTTCACATATAGCGTGTGACCCAATAGCAGGTATTTCAATAGGAAACAATCTGCTTTGTACCGTTACTGTGCTTGTTTCCTTCACCTCAGCTGTGCAAATGGAAATTTGCACCTAAAGTGAAAAATTTGTCTTACACAGCATTCATATCTATTCTATTGATTCACTCTGTTAAAAATGACTGATTTCAATTGAAAGTTAAAGATAAAACAAGCATCTGATACAGAAACGTGAAGTGGAGTAAGTATTATCCTCAACAGCGAAAGCTGATCAGCACACTCTCACAAGAACCTTGCTTAAATTAAACACAAACTTGAGAAATCTAGTCTGAGTTGTGTCTTGCAAGCGTACCATCTTATAAGCAGGTGACAGAACAGCATTTCACAGACATTATCAAGAATTATGAGTCCTCATGGAATGCAAGTTTCAAGCAGATAGTGGACAATGAATGCCCTGATTTTTCCCCCCCAGATAAAACAAATACATAAGGAACGCTTTGCAGAGCCAGTCTCCAATACTGTGAACTACAAGGAAAAGGAGCAGACTGACCATCTCAACTACTCTGAAGTCATAGAGCACAGCTGCTCTTTCTCAAGACGGAGACATTCAAGGATATAAGTGAAAAATTGACTTTACCCAAGAGCTGATTACCTCTAGCCTCGCTGACTTTTCTTGCCGAGTGCAGCGGCCCACATGATTTCGGTACGCACTGGTTCAGTGAAGCAGACCTGGCCTTGGCTCCTAGAAGCAGAAGCTTAGATCAGTTTCTAAAGTACAACTATGGCAGCAATTAAACACATGCCTAACATTACCTATCTACAGTTAAGTATAAGACACACAAATCTACTCAAATAAAACACAAAAAGAGATACTTAGAGAATTTAAGCAACATTTAAAATTAATTTTGCTTTACCAGAACTTTCTTTGGAAGAAATAAAAAGATAGTTTTAATAAAGCTTCTAAGCAGAAGAAAGTGTTACTAAAGATCAATAGTAAAACGTTACTAAAGGGCTAAACGTTACTTTAGCCCTAAGATCGAATTATTTAAGTCTCAAAATAGCGGCAAACACAGCTATGGAAACATTGGCTGAAAGGGACCTCCGGAGACCAGCTATCCAGGCTCCCACTCAGAGCAGGGCCACCACACCAAGACGAGATCAGCTGACAGTGCTTCTGTCTAGCCAAGCCGCATCGCAAACCTCCAGGAAGGGAGGCTCTATGGCCCTGCTGGGCAATGCTCCATCTCCCACTCCACAATTTGCAGTCATTTCCCATTGCCACATCATCTGAGAAGACTTTAGCACCATCACCTTTGTAACTGCCTTTCCCAAGTTATTGCAGACTGTTACAGTACCTCCCCTTACTCTCCTTTTTGCCTGACTCCACAAGCTCAACTCCCTCAGCCTCTCCTCACCGGCCATGTGCTCAGAGACTCTAACCACCTTCCCAAGTCTCCAGTTGGCCTTTCCAGTTTCTAAACAACCTTCTGAACTGGGAGAGGCCCAAAACACAACAGAGTAGTCCAAATAACACTGAGCCGAGAGGGTAATACCAGCTTCTTCTGGCCATACAGATCCCACAGAGACCAAAGCTTCTAGTGCCCAGGTCACTGAAGATGTTGAGCAATGCATAGCTGTCGCATGTGTTGGATCCCAACAGAAAGCATCAGCTTGTCAGACAGACATATAATTTGTGTGTTTCAAAACGATTTACAGTTTGTGGCAAATTCTCTTTCTTTTTGCTGCTTACCATTTTAAAACGTGTCATTATAGCGTGACACTTGGCAGGCATCTCTTCTATTTATTCTCAATTATGTCAGATACCAGCTTAAAACTTACTTAGGCCTAAAGCAGGAGCATAGTATTTAGTTAGGTTTATCCAATTACAACAACCAGTTCACCACAAAGATGGTCAGAAGCAAGCTGATTACAACTAGGATTTAGGAGAGAGACACAGCAAGCTTATTTATCTGCTCCCATTATGTCTTTAATTGTAGCCAGAGAATGAGTTGTCAACTGCTGTTTGCGGCTTGAGTGGAGAAGCCACTGTTGGTCGATCCGGGGTCCTGGCTCAAATAGGAAGAACCACCAGAATAGTGCTTAATACAGAGCCAGAAAGTACATTTAAATTAATGTTTCCTTTAGCACCAGATGATGAAGCATAACTGCCTTATCTCCATTAAAAATTAGAGCAAACCATTGCTTCCACTTCAGCCAGTAAGAAAAATATCAAGAAAAAGCAGCATGAAGAGCTAAGCTGTTTCTGGGACTCTTCACTTGGAAAGATGGGACAGTGTCATTCATCTACAAAAGAAGTTACTTCATCTAGTAATATCTTATTAAAAAAAATATCCCCATCCCCCAAGGTCCTTTCTGTCCTGAAAGGGGTGAATATAATGCAAAGTCTGCATGAAGGTGAGGACGACAACCAGGATAAATTCAGGTTAGATCTACCCTGCAGATCACCAGCAGCCGCAGAGTCTGTGCCTGAGCTTTGTGACAGAAAAGAACTCTTGTTAAAACAAGATAAACCCCACACAATCACACCTGCCACGTAGCAAAGTGGATTTAATCCCTGTGTCACGCAAACCTTTGACATCTCAGAGCACAGACCTCTTCCTCATTTGCCTGAAGTACCCCAGTCAATTATGACAATACAAAGGATATTTTAGCCTGCCTATGAAATCTTACAAAACTCGAAGCACCCCGATGTTATTTTACCTCCTCACACTATTTTCCAAGACCACTGTTTAATAAACATCGCTTCACAAGGCAGGTAAGGTTCCATAATGGTAGCAATTAGAGTTTACTCTACCTACAAACAAACCCATATACCTTTTGGAGTTGGCTTCAACGAGTGTAATCTAGGTCTCGGCGCTGCTTTCAAAGGGACAGATCCCGGAGTACCATTCTGGCAGGCTGGTTTTGAAGGCCATTCTCCATTCTTGATGATGACTGTGGCTGCAACACAGAACAACCAAGAATTTGCTCTAGGCAGTATCTAGTTTGGGGAAAATTAAATCCTAAAACAAGCCTGTTTTACCCGAGGCTAAGTCAGGAGAAGCACAAGGAGGAATAAAAATATTATGACCACCTCTGATATCTTCAGTACAGGCTGATGAACTGTAACAGATTAGCCTATGACTGTTACAAAAACTTCTCAGAACTAGACATACAGCTTTGAACTATACTAAAGAAGGGGGCATATATAAAACTATATTGATCAAGATACATGACTAGAAGTCTGATCTTGCATTTCAGTTTAAGCCAAGAAAAAGCATCATCAGTACACAAAGACATTCTGGCCACAGAATTGGCTGTTAAAAAAATAAAAAACAAATAAAACTCAGACAAAGTCCTCATGCAACACCTTCCCCTCTTCTCTCTTACTGGAGCTGAGCGTGCTGTTTCAATGATGTGGTGCACGTACCACCTCTGCACCCCTTCCATCCTTCTTGTGGGACACTAAAAACGTGTGAGCCCAACTGCATTCACCAGCTCCCAAACAAGTTTTAAGAAAGGTTCCTGTAGTCTCTGTTCATAACAGCAACCTCCTCGGTGACAGCAGACCTCAGAAGACCCCCTCCATCCCCAAAGAGAGAGATGAAGTCATACAGCAAAATACTCCCTGCGAAAAGGGGTAACAGACTCAAATTGGGAAAGGCAGGACAACAAGCAATCATACCCCACGTCAAAATCAGGCTTCCAACTAACAGGGCAGTTGCTACAGAAGACACTTTGTTCCATTTCAAAGGAACTTTAGAGGTTTGGGCTTATTGTCACAATAGAAATTTTTCCTTGAAAAAAAAACAAAACTGAAATTTGGGGAAAGCATTGTTTTATTTTTCTGGGGAAAAAAAAAAAAGAAAATACTGCTACAGTAAGTATAGATTGAGTAGACTTTGGTTCAGGTACTAAAAAGTTATGTACTCTGACACATTAAAGAATAAGAAATTGACATTGCATTTACCAGAGACAACCAAAGACACTGGAATAGTTCGTCACACTGTTGCTTTTTTCTCTAGTCATTTAAAGAAAAAAAAAAAGGGGGGGGGAGGGTGTGTCATATATCAGGTTTGCCTCAGATTACCTCTAAAAAAAAAAAATAATCAGCCTCGTTAAAGTGCTAATGTGAACTACATATCTAATATTGTTCACAGAAAGATGAACATATAGTCTTGAGATTATTTTAGTGTCTTCAAATGCATAAGCCATAAATTAACTGCTTAAAAAAAAAAAGATGCTTTTTGGCCCCTAATCAATACATTTTCAACAACAGAAAGAGGGACTGCTTTCTCTTTTAGAAACATATGTAACTGAAGTAGTCTTTTTTTTTTTTAAGTAAAGTTGGAGCCTCTCTAAAGGCACAAAAGCTGAGTATCTGCAAAAAAAAAAAAAAAAAAATCTATACATGAGGAACAATTTGCCTAACACATCAATAACACAATTATGCTGCAGGAATCTGACCCTGATCAGCATCAGATGATTCAAACCAATTTGGTTTAGTACAGCAAGAGGCCTGAAGCAGTCCTTAACTTTTTCCATAAATCACTAAAGTAAGGATTTTTGCTCAGAGTTCACTGCACACAGCTAACAACTGCCCACAAACTGCTGAGCTACTTGCTTCTAAGTCAGAAGTGTGCCATGGAAGAAATATTTTGCGTAAGTGAGAGCATTTCTGGTGTGGGACTCATCAGGGCACTGTCTCTTCATATTAGAAGATCTGGAGTCAGGTAATCAGACCACATGCAGAAAAAAATAAAAGGCAAAATTTGCAAAATTTGGTCAAGATATGATTCAAAGATGGTTATTCACACAATTAGGAGCAGGTACTGCAATCTTGATGAAAGACAGACAGGTATGAAGTGATCTCACCCCAGCTGAGATTTAAAGGGTTTAAAAACTCAACTCATTAAAAGAATTTTAGTGAAGTATTGACCGTAGGGAAAGGCAGCTCCAAGTCAATTGCTCGGATCAGCTTTTTCACTTCTGAAACACTGTTTCCATCGTATGCAATTATTCTAATGCAATTCCAATTTGGATTCTTGCTTTTTAACCTCAGAGTTTAAACATTTCAGTATGGTTCAAATGATACATTTTCAGTTCAGCAGTGAAATTGAGAAGATTTCTCTGCTGTTAAAAATACAATTTTTCAATGCTCAAACTGACAGCTTGCATGCAAAATACGCTTTTAACAACAACTCCTCAAATGTCAGTATTTCCACACTGCTCAAATAGTAAGTCTTTTTAGAGAAAAGAATCATAAAACTCAAGTGCTCATTAGACAAAAAAACCCAAACTCTCTAATGCTGCCACAGGAAATTACCAATCCAAGGATATCCCATAACAAAGGGCTGAGCTGACACAGCAGGAGAAACGCTCTGTTTTGTAATTATTTTTTTTTCTCCGCTAACACAAGGCAAACTCCTTAAGCAAAACAAGCCAAGTGACTTCATCAATTCAATACTGTTGACAGGATCACAATAGTTTGTCCTAAATTTCATAACATTCACAGACTAAGCCTCCCTTCCTGATCTCTGTGCATCCCATCAATCTAAAAAACATTTTAGGTTTACAAGTATGGATTTTTTTTCCTAACCTTATTGTACAGTAGACGAAATGAAATAATTAAAAACATTAACAACACCGTACTTAAAACATTAAGGTACAACGTCAAGTCATTAGTTCTTTTCAATTTGATATAAAGTCACAAAAACCGCACTATACTAGTATGTGAATCATATCTAACCTAATTTCATTATACTCACAAAACCTGACCATCAGACTTAAATCATTCTCATCAAGTGTAACAGTTTAACTAAAGAAAAATCATCTCATGGAAAATCAGCAAGTCAAAACATTGCATACGTTTACCAACCTCCACAAAAATACATGCTTTAAAAAAAAAAAAAAAGAAAGAAATAAAAAGGAATACAACCTACTTCTTTTCCCAGTAAACGTGGCTAACAAAGGAATAATACAAAAGCTGTAAGATCCCACTACCAGCAGTGTCAGTAAGGTAATATCATAGTGGCTTCCTGAGTCAGTCGGTGGTGTTAGTGTAGAATTGATGAAAATAACAGGAGAAAAATTAGTTTCTGTGCAACTGCGGAGTCCTCCGGGTATAGTCATTTAAAAAGGATCAAAGTAAGCTGAAAGCCAAAGAGACTGCAGTCATGTTCAACCTCTCATATTGCTCCCTGCTTGCTCTTCATGAATCGGAGTGGAAAAAATTGTAAGCTTCAAGGCAGTGGACAAAACAGATTAAACCAGCTAGCAAATCAGGCTAAATAAGGAGTCATCTGTTTGAATACTTAATCTGAATACCGTTCTTTGTTACGAAGCGATGACCCCTTCCCTTTGTTACAGGAGGGAGTAAAATGAAGAGAGGACAAAGCTGCTTAGGAATGCCAGATACATCCTAAACCTGAACAGCAAAAGTCAACATGGCTGTCACGGTAACAGAACCGACCCGACTACACAGGAACAGGCACTGCGTATTTTATTGCACGTACTCGTTCTTTTGAGGAATATATTAGGTCTTAGGTTTTTTTAATGAAGGCACTACAGGGAAGAAAAAAGGGCAAGAGAAAATTGAGTTATATACATATGCATGTATATGCGCATACATAAACTACAAACGTATGTTAAATCACAGTTCTCTCTTTCAGTCCATTGAAGACAGCTTTAAATGACATCTGGCACAAAGGAAAGGCCTTTGCCCGGTATCCAAGATATAACAAACGACGCGATGGTAACAGAATATTTGAATACGTGTAGCTGGGAATACTGATATATCTGACAGTCAGTTGTGTGTTTCTTCCTTCAGGTTTTTGCCCCTAGAACTCCTACACCTGCTGGTACAGACCCTTTGTAGAGCTTCAAGTCAAAGCTAGTTCTGTTATTTTTCTCCCTAATTTTAATCAAGATGGATTTGGTTCAGATCACACACCAATGCTTACAGTTACCTTAGAAATCACCACAGAAGTCTACCCATGCAAAGTTTTATATTCTAAAAGCAGTTTCACATACCTGCTTTTGATCTCATCTACACGTTTTGTCTTAAAATTCTGAAAACAGATATAATCTAGTTCAAAAAGAGCTGTTTGTATCAAAAATCTGTAATGTGCCATTCCAAGTATTACAACATGTAATCCCTTCACATCCTTCAGACATTTCTTATTACGCTATAAGTAAACATAAGGAAACTTCTGCTCAAGAAGAGCCGCTGTTTTTGTGATGTTTCGGGATGGAAGAGGAGCTTTACTGAAACCTCTACTCATCAAACCACAATCCAAGGCTTAAAGCTCCTTCAGGTGACATGTCTCAAGAAGGAAAGTTGTAAGTTAAGAGCCCCAGAGACCTAGCACTAATAATAAGTTGCACAATGAGAATTAACACAGGCCTTTGTCAGGCAGCACTCCCTTCAAGGGGATTTTTTTCTTCAACAAGCAGCTGATGCCGGCTGTCAGTTAAAACCCGTATACTGACGGATACTTACTGCTGAAAAGACTTTGCTCGCTCTGAGTGCTGCTGACCGACGAGATGCTAGGTGTTCTCTGAAGACCTTTGACAGGCACTTTGGATTTGGTGAGCGATTTACCGGAGCTAGCCCAGGAGACTGGAGAATTTTTCACGGAGGCTTGCTTCTCTCTTGGCAAAGAACCTGTACCTGTCAATTGAGGGGGGAAAGGAAGGGAGAGAAAAGAATAAAGGAGTTGGAAATAAACAATTGCTGCTTCTATGTATATGCCTACAAGTAAAAAGATTCACACATTAAAAATACATGTAAAAGGTTTAATCTACCTCACATCGACATGGTAAAAAATGTTATTGTAAATGCAGAAAGACAGTTCCAAGGATTTACAGGATCCCGTTTTACCTGCATGTTGACCTCAGGAACAAGTCAAGAGCATTACAGACAGGCCTTCAAGGCAGACACGCACAAAAAAAGAAATGAAATCTTTCTTGCAGTCTCCTACCTCTATGTATTATGGTTCACTGTACTGGCAATCCCATAAAAATTATAACCTCCATCTCAAAGACAATCCAAGAAAGATTATTTTGTTTGTTCCCACCTCCAAAACAGATTCCCACCCCCCCATCTGCGCTCTAAAAGAGCACATCCCATCAAGGACTAACACAGCCTGAGAGTATCAAGTGGTGTGCTCACATAATGTACTGAAAACTGACTAGTTCTGCAGAACTAGTTAAACAGCACTCCCTGAAACCAAGTTCTTAGTGGCCAACTGATGCAGACATATTTTTGCATTAATTGCTGTTTTCATTTGAGCTTGTTGAATACAAATGCCCAATAGCTGAGTTAATCAAATAGGAAGAGTGTCTACATAGGGGACAGGTGTGCCATCTTCAGACAGGAGCTTACCCTTGTACTACTAACAAAGCAACAACATTTTCTGCAAGAAAATTTGAGGTTAGTGACATTAAGCTTTTAGTTTGTTTCTGAAAAGCGTGCACCCAGTTAACACTACAATGGCACAAAAGAAGTTGTGTACACACAGACCTGTCTTGTCACCACTGTCAACTTGGGTTGACTCCTGTCAGCTCTGATCTCAAGCTCTTTAAACTATGCAATAACTACAGAAAAGAGGTTTTCTACTTTGTACAAAAACAAGAAGAGATATGGAAGATAGGCTTAATTTTTTTTTTCAAAAATATTTTGTTATTATAACAAAAGTTATTTTACGAGATACCTTAAGTTCTGATGTCACTGCCATTCTCAAGTCTGACAGACATAGTTTATCTTACTCAAAAAGAAATGACTACAGTGTTTCAGATTTGACTTAGAACACTCAAGTTTCTACTTAAAGGGAATACCCTTCCCTTTATTCTTGTCACCATAAGCCACATTTCAGTTTTGCTTAAGCTATGTAAGAGACTGCTGAAATATGACAAAATTAGCTAGTAGTTCCACTTTATTCAACATCAGTTTTGCTGCAGGATCTCCACTCTTAAATACCAGTGACCAAGAAACCGTCAATTTGCACTAGGACCAAGAAAGCGTGACATTAAGGGGATTACATTAAGATCTAGGCAAGAAAGACATTTACGCCCAGTGTCTGCTTTTCAACAGTAGGTGGTGTGACAGGATTAGATAACTTGTCCCAAAATACCGTTTCAAAAAGGGAAAACCAGGAACAGCACTAGGAAAGGAAGCTACATCCAAGCTATTTCCCTCCGTGCAGATCAGCTCAGTAACAAAAGAGAAATCCTACATACAACATATACTAAACATGCATTAGGATATTAGATGATACAGGTCACGGAATATACCACACAAGCTTCAATGAGTCGCTAAACACATTTGATGTCAGATCTCTCTTCAGAGCTGCAGAACTGCGACTCTGCACAGTATTAAATCTCCAAGACAAAAATTATCACTCATATTTTAGAATTTTTTGTAAGTTACTGCAATGGACACTTGGGTATCTCCAACTCATTAAAGAGCCCCCAGCCTTTGTCATGCCATGAGAAACACCATAACCCACAAGCTCTCACTTACTGAAAACATCTCTGAAACAGCACTCCAGACCACGTATCTGAAATTGTGTTTGAAAAAAAGAAAAAAAAAAAGCAAAAAAGTTTCTGTGACAACTAAACTTCATATGACAAATGCGACAGCTTTCTAAAACTTTCCACATTGTTTTCTAAAAAGGTTGTTTCATTAATGGATCAACATACCAGAACAGTAATTAATCCAGACTAGTCAGAAATTCCTTTACTAAACAGCCTCTCAGCAAAACAAGGTGCAAAAACCAAACAAACCCCGCTCCCCCCCAAAACAAACAAACAGAAAGGGGCAGCTGTACCTACACCGCATGAGAAGTTTGTATGACTAAGTTAAAGGTTTATATTTCAAAAGGCAGCGAGAGGAACAAACGCAGCTTATCAACTGCATTTGCTATTGTGCTGGACTCGTTCATCCAGTTCAAGAGGTACGGGAACGAAATCCTGTTTTCTTCACAGTGATTTTTCTCACAAGAGGGATTGAGGCAAGCACGTGAAAAAGCTGCGTCTCTTCTCGTACAGCGTGTGCCCTGTATATGATTTGGAGCCAGCCCGGCTTCTCTGCAGCCACCGGAATGCAGCAGTGCCCTAAACCAGCCCTGAACTCAAACCCACAGCCAGCTCTGGGATGGCCAGTTTCAGAAGCGCGGCAAACAGACGACCTTTGCTCTTTCCTTAGTTCTTTTCCTGCTTGGCGCTTTCCTATAAGCTTCCATTAAAATAATTACCCAAGCACTCAGATACATTTTTTTCAAAAGCCCAGCTCAAGGGAGGATTTCTTTTAAGCCATGACACAAGATCATTAAGCAACTACTCCAGGTGTTACTTCAACTAACAATGGTTTTACAAAATATTTTTACAATTACCATTCCCTAAGAAAGGGGAGCACAGAATTAGATGCAGAGGTTTTGAAGACAGAAGCAGGAAGATATAAACAAAAGTACTGGAAACAAGCACAAAAGCAGGATATTTGGTGAACCATAATTATAAAGACAACCAGCAATAGCGTCAAAGTAACAGGCTTTCATCAGTTATTTAATCTAGTCACTGAAGTGGAATACTAGAAATATCACATTCCTCTACAGTGAAGTAAGGAGCTGGCAATTCTTTAGAAAAAAAAAAAAAGTCTCTACGCAACAACTACGTTACTTCAAGTATGTTAAAGTATCTCTTGTACTGGAATGGAAATAAGCAAGGAACAAAGCTCATTTTTCAAGAGACTCTGAAGTCAGATTTCATATCCTTACTCAAATAATCATCCTCTCATATGAATCTCTCATGGGTGGTTATTGATAAGAATAAATTAAGGCTTCCTTTAAATAGCACTGGAGCCTAAAAAATTCGAATTGAGAGAATAAACATATGCCAGTAGTGGTGAACTTAAGACTTCACTGACACCAGGCAGACTGTCAAGTTGAATACGTATTCACCAAATCCACCATTTCAAACTGGATCGACACATTTCACATCTAGAACTGAGCACAGAGCAACTGGGATTCACCGAGCTACACAACACCTGGAAATGAATGGTTGGAAGCCTTTCCCAAACAGAAACCCAGGGCAGACTAAGCGCAAAAGGAGTCTTTGGAAGAATGTTTTTGTTGTTACTGTTTTTGTTTAACCCTAAGGCTAACAGCAATAGTTGGTTTGGCCTTTCATTGCTTTATCTCTTGAATATGTTGAATTTTGGATTTTTGTCTTATGCTTTCTGATTTTTCCTGCAAGTTTAAAAACCCAGAGGGTTCTATTTTAGAACTGCTAAACTTCTTAGCTTTTAAAAAAATAATTTAAATTATGATGAAAAACCCAGTCTAAGCCTACAGTACAAGGTCTTTATAAAGCAAGGGGAGCAAACCTTCAAGAAAACATGCTATTTTTTGGCACCTATTGAAAGGAGCAGGTAAATGATGGAAAGACAAACTGGACTTTGGTATTGTTTCCAGCAGACCGATCTTAACATATTTGTAAGGGTGTTTATGGTTGCTATTAAGAGCACTGTAAAGCAGCAGCAATACTAACTCATTTCTGATGGCTGCAAGCCCCCCAGGTTGCCTGATTAGCCATTCAGCAGTATTAGCTATACTTTATTACACTATACATATATCAGTGTTTCTTCGAGGAATAAAGAGTGGTTACAGCATGTTTCATAATTCTACCAAAGATTTACAGATAATCTTTCTAGTTATCTCTCCCTTTTGAAGTCTCAAATTACTACCAAAGTTATCAAGAAAAAGCAGGGCACAGTTATGTTATATTGCTAGCAACGCCTCAACTGCTAAACATAAACTTGGGCAAAGACAGGGAATGTTACAATTACTACTGGGTCTAAAAAATATTTACGTGAGAGATTCATTTGTTTAGGGGATAACACCTGATCATAGAACAGTTTACAGATTAAGGCAAGACCCAGCTCCCCACGTTATGCAGACTTCCGCAGTATTGTTCCCATTCACCTACAATCCTTAGGGAAACGCTCCTCTTTGGCACAGGTATCAAGGAACCAGCAGCAAGTTAGAGACAAAAACATTACCAGGCTACCAGCGGCCATGTGGGTAGGTATTCACGCATTCCTCCTCTTGCAGCTCAGTCTTCTCAGACTAGAACTGGAAAATTGATCTTCAGTGATATAAGTGTGTGTGTATATATATGCACTCTCTCTATATATTATATATAGAGCATTATAGTAGCAGTTCACCACCATGAAACCAACTCTTTTCATTCTCCAAACGCTCCCACTGTCAGAAGAGCAACTGGGGTGTTTTCAATTAGAGGGGGAAAACAACATCCATGTACGCCTGCTGTTAAATTTCAATTTTTTCCCTTCCTATTTGGCCCAGTTATGGAATTTGTCAGACTTCCTCCCACAATTGAACCCTTCCACAATTAGAGAGACTCCTCCCTTCCCAGTCTCCCCTCAGGCTCAACTCCTTGCCCGTGACCTCTCCAGCATCTAGAAATAGCCCTTCTCCTCCCTGGCCTCAAGTCCCAACTCACATCTGCTTTCCCACCTCCAGTACAGTCTGCTATCGTACTGCCTGCCGGATTTACTCAATTTTAGGTTTTTCCTTTTGTAGGCTGAACTAGAGCAGCCCCACAAGAGATCACGTCCACACAGTCACGCTGTCATCTCCTATGGCCCCAGGCAGAGCCAGTCACCAGATGGCAGGTAGCTTTACACCAGCTTCCCAGGGCAGCTGCACAGTGGTGGCAAAGCTTGTCCACTCCAGCTTTGCCAGGAGACTGTTGTGAGCTGTTTACATCCTGCCTTAAACAAACCCCAACCTCTAGCTTTAACCCAGCTATTGGAAAGTTCTGTCCGTTTAGGAGTTGTGGGCACAAGTCAAATCAATGTACGACAAAGAAAGCTGAGGCAAAAGAAAACCACCGACCACATCCAGTTATGATTTTCGTTATTGTCCTGCTCTTCACATCACACACCCCTTCATGTTATACGCTGAGAATTTTTTCATAGAACCATAGAATGGTTCGGGTTGGAAGGGACCTTGCAGATCATCTAGTTCCACCCCCCTGCCCTGGGCAGGGACACCTTCCACTAAACCAGGTTTCTCAAAGCCCCGTCCAGCCTGGCCTTGAACACCTCCAGGGATGGGGCAATGATAGTTGCAGCTTTTATACCCACATTATCTGTAAATTTTTTAAGTTTTCTGTTGCAGGAGAAACTTAATGCATTCCTTGCATGAAGAAGGAACCTTACTGTAAACATAAATACAGTTTTCTTCAGGAAGACAAGGATTCCTATTACTCTCCTCCTTTACCTCCACACCGAGAGAATTCAGAACTAACCAGCAGAGGTGAAGAGTTATTTGAAGACACACCAGCATGTCCTTGCAAGTAAATGACTAGGTACCGAGAAATTCCCCTGCAGGGAACTGGTGCACACCTCAGTCCTAAAGAAGAATGTTCTTACACTTGCATCCACGTTTCTGACAGCATTGATAGGTGGACTGTTAGTATCAGCCTCTGCAAGTACGATCACGTTTCTTCCTACAGGTATAATGCATTGAAACCCTGGTGTGGCTAGTCACAAGTCACCTGTAAAAAGTCTGGGGACATATGTGAAAACTTAATTCCCTAAGTATGGTCATTGATGGCCCCAGAAACAAAGACGAAAGGGTGAAATGCTCCTTTCTGGATGCTGGAAGTCAACAGAATACTGGAAACACCATAAGCTTTGGAATAAAGATGTTCAAACCTTCAAACGTTACCATCCCCCTGCTGCTTCTACTACCCCAAGAATCTCAGAGGACCACACCTAAGGCTACCAAACCAGAGATAAATCTATCAACTTGCTTTGAAATCATTCATTGTAACTGATCTCATATTACCTCACAAACAAAAAACCTTCTGCTTTTACAAGTTTCTCATGGTCCATTTGACTTATAAAACTGAACAGGAAATAATGTATTCCAAATGGGTGTTTTTATGCTGAACCCTATGGACGGCTTCCAAAACATGAGTGGTATCTCTCCCGTGGTGAGAGCTCCTTGTTAATGAGGCGTAACAAAAGAAATTAGTCAAAGCAAGTTTTTCTGTTAGCGTATGTAGGCAAAGCTAAACCCAAATTGATTATGCTGAATTCAGATTGCATCGTTTTATGGCTCCTTTCTGACTTCAAAATGTGAATTGACCATTCTGTACCTGAATGACCAACACCTGGGGCAGAGGCTTAGAGGTCAATGGTTGCCACAAGGATACACACGCTGCTCCAGGCACCTTCCAGCAAGACACTCCAGTTGAGGATGGCCAGGAAATGAGGGCAAAGCGGAGTGGAAACATTACTACAGAAGTCCAACTCAGGCAATTGGAGATTTCAAGTGGCAGAAGGGACGCCTTGTGAGGTTCTTCCTAGGCCCTCACAACTAGCACTGCTTCCTGAGCTCTCACAAACCGATCAGCTGGACAAAAGTCCTTTCAGATACATTAGGTACATTACAAAACGGTAACTTTATACTGGAAATTAAAAGAGGACCAGTTATGAGAAACAGTCATTGTGGAGCTCCATATGGAGCAGTGGAGAGCTCTCTAGATGAAGATGACCAAAGAGGGATGACAGACAAGCTTTACGTCATGCTACAGACATACCCTGTGTTCCATGGAGACCCATGTATGGGTTTCCTCCTTCTTCCAACACCTCTGGAAGGTGAATACGGGAGTTTTAAATTCACTTTTAACACAGGCTTCAATTACTGTAATGAAGCACTACATGTGTATTAAAGAAAGGGAAGAGAGGACCAAGTAATCTGGACTCAAGGACAAATATTATAAGGACAAATAATGATGTTATATAAGTTAAGAGTATGAGGACCCTACTTTTAGGATCCATGAAAAAATCTGGCTGTTCTGCAAAATTAAAAAAAACAAAAAGCATAAAAAAAACTGGTTGAAACTAAATTTTAAGCCTTATTTATAGACTCTGGTGTATTTCAGATTTGTTCTTGAGAAAGTACATGGATACTCCTACAAGTAACTCTCCAGTCCTGCATTTCCTGACCGTTTCAGGCCAGAAAACCTGGAAGTTATGTTTGCCTTTTAAAATATTTTGTTTCCTCTTGGCATCATGTCAGTCCAACTTCAGAGTCACATGGTAGACAGCAAGAATGATACAAGCTGAAAAATGATTTGCAGTAACCATGTTTGGTTTAGCTCCTGGTTCAGTGTCAGAATATAGACTCAAGATTATGGGAATGCTTATTGAAACTAAATTGGTTTGGTTCCGCTTCACTAGTATTGTGAAAGGCTATGGCAAAAAAATACTGAATTACCAAGTTTATATACATCTCCAGCTGTATGAAAACCCATTGAAACCATTTGGTTTCAATTTTTCATCTGAAAAGCCTTTCTTTGTGCAATAAATAGCAACAACACTCAATGAACACAGCCTTAATCTGTTACGGCCTCTTCTGGTTTTAACTTTGGAAGCTTCTCTGAATTACACATTTAAGTGTAAAATCAAACCAAAACACAGTATAAGGAATTTAGCAATTATGAACTAACAAGCAAATCAGTGTTTCGAAGCATCACTAAACTTTTTGTAGTCTAATGCAACTGAAACGTATTTCCTATAGCATATGGGTAATTATTTTCCCTCGTGCTTCAGTTAGTTGCAGAACACTGGAGAAGTCCTTCAGTGTGATCAACTTTTCATACGGAATGGGTCTCACTTGTCCAAAATATTAAATGAAACACAGAACTCTTGACTGTTGAGCTTCCCACTACCCAACCTCTCATTACTGCGGTTAAATGCTATGAAAACACTAGCAAGCCAAAGAGGGAGTACCACTGGACTAGACTCATGGAAAAGGTAAATAAAGCACAGGGCTTTACTTGGCTATCAGTGACTTAAATCAGAGACAAAATGGTACCTAAAACGTCAGAAATAACTGTCAGATGGTTAAAGACGTTTTAGTTACAAAGACGATTTACATGGTTTACATTAATTTCTGGAAGTCTTTAACAGTAAGTGGAGGAATAATATTTTTGCTGCTTTCATATCCCCAAATAGTTTCAATTACACATACGGCTTGACAGAGCTCTCATAGCTAAGACATCAACAACAACGTGAAGCTTCACACAGTGGAAAATAATTTAAAGCAATGGTATTATTTTAAAGCAGAAGGGTAGGTAAAGTATTAGCTTATCAGAAATCTTAACTTGCAGGTAAAGCTCCATTCCTTTACATACTTATAGGTAGGCCGTAGTCAGCACTAAGAGAAAAAAAAAAAACACAACTAGTTGTGGTGGACATTCACATTTTTAGATCTAAAGTAAATAATTTATATCCCTATTTCACGCTGTTCAAACACAAATCAAGCAATTTCCTGCAGCTCAAACTGTCACAGCGTTTCCATCCAACCGCATGGGTGGTAGCATGTGGTTGCAGGGGCAGGCTGACAGTGGAAAAACTTGGAGACCACCAAATACTCCTTGGCTTCTCCAGTGCCCTTCCCCCCCTCCCTTTAAGAGGGAGAAAGACACGGCTCTTCCCAAACCATAATACCTCAACTATTAGCCGGCTATTACTCCTCCACAGTGGTTATGTACATCCAATTAGAAGGTTGTGTGCATTTGCTGGGAACGAAAACAATAGTTGCTTTCATTTCTGGACTGGTTCAAAGTCCAGATTACAAAGTTACACACGCCTTCCAGTAAGAACCAGGTAACTCAAACATTTTATTCTGTGTCTTGAATTCTAATAAGTGTTTTGACCAATAGCAAACATAGCAAAAGGCATATTGCCTCCCATCCAGTACTACAGAAATCTACGCACACCACCATGGAAAAATTAGCCGTAGAGAATTAAGATTTTTGTTCGAGAATGAGTATGTGATTACAGGTCATTCTGTCTTATGGAGGAATGGAAACAAATAGTTACAGAAATAATTGAGGCACCTAGCTTGCAACTGTGACCCAATTTCTTGATTTACTGCAGAAATGGGGCTTTGCCATTTCACTGACCACTTGGATACACTGAATCGAGTTGGGCTCACCTTTTAAAGAACCAGTTTAATTCAGCAAAAACTCTGAGTTCCAGCCAAGATACACCAATACTGGTGAACTGCAGCCAGCAACCGTTTTGAAATAAATAAAGTTATTTTTAGCTTAATGCGCTCTGCGAATAACCTCACAAAAATATAATGCTTGAGATACGAGTTTTCCTCTCCTTTTGCTGTCTTCTGTTTGGGAGAGGATCAGGGCATTTCCTTAGAAGACATGCTTCCTATTGGGTTAGCGTCTTGCCACTGAAAATTTACAGTTTACATTTACAAGTGAAGAATAATTACTAAAAATCTCAACCTCTGCCAAGTTGCAAAGATCTTATAATTGGTGTTTTATACAGGGCATTTTTTTCTTTTATTTCTTGATTATTGGCGAGTTTCCTGCTTCCCACTTGAAATGACAGTGCATGATACAATTCACTGCTCACAAGCTCTTGATTATTCTGGGAACAATACATATACTGATATATTTTGGACAGAATGACTGCTTTTCTCCCTCAACATCCACATGCAAGAGATGACACCGAGCTATACCACCACTTCTCTTGTTCAGAGTATTTAATGGACTCACTACACCAATTTGTCTTCCTGCCCGACGACCCGAATACAGCCAGCAACTGGCTAAGAATTAGTTGCATTTATGTTAGTACTTCAGGAAGCAAAAAAGTCGTTAGGATTTGGACATTTTTAAGACTTGGCTTGGCAAATGCCTGAACAACCTAGTCTGAATTCAGTGCTGACCCAATTACAGGCAAGGGGGGCTGGGCTAGGTGACCTCCAGAAGTTCTTTCCATCCTGGATTTAGCTCATCTCTAGTCTGGAAAAATCCTGACAGCAACCAACTGTACAGCTACTGAGTTATTTATCGGCACTGCTGGAATTATATCAAGGCACAAGTTTAATACCAAAGTGTTCAAATAACCGGAAGAAATAGTTATTCCCCACAGGATGGGTTTAGCCAGAACAGGTAACCGAGTTTGGTTTAGAAGCTGCCACATGGCCACAATAAGCGTACGTAGAGTTTTACTTCAAAAAAACTTTAAAAACAGATGGGGTAAGCAGCAGCGGACAGGGTTTTACCTGAAAGGTGGGGTCACATAACACAGCAGGGTTTTCGTACCAACTAACTCCTACCTTTTCCCATCCTTCCTTCTCCCACCCTGTACACCCATCCTCCGATTTGCATCGGTACTATGTTTACCAGGGAGCAAGGAACTAAGAATTCTCTTGGCAAGGGATGGGATAATAATAGTTTAACGCATCAAATCCCGCTTTGTAACACCAAAATATAGCATAAACAAAATGAAGGGTAAGATATGCTAGGAACGGTGGGCATGAAAATAAATTCTTCTCATGGGCAGCATTACAATTCTGGTCTCATCAGATCATAGCATGACTTTGAAATGTTGAGGTGCTTTTTTATGCTTTTATCTTAAGCAGTCTTTTTCCAATAAAAGAAATTTGAACGGTATCCTACTGACTACCATAATTTCAGCATTCAATGCGTTAAGGAGTGACAGCTTTAGCTAAAGAAACTTGGGGACTAAAGGTTTTTACTTTCAACAGCAAACGGCTTCTGCTTCTAAAAGTGCATTTGATTTTTTATTTTTTTTAACAAAGGGAAGAAATTAGTCCTATAACCCAGCCATGCTTACATATATTTCTAGCGATGGTGTCATAAGTCTACTCTGGATTAATAACCTAAGGGACAAATATACATGTATACCTATATGCATCTCAGTTCTTCTAAGACCATAATTACAGATAGGAAAGCTCTGAATTGGTATTTAGAGAGGCGATGAGCCTTCCAAGAAATTGGTGGCTTACAGGTCGGTACTTAGTCCATCGAGCAAGTCCTTCACATTAGGAAGGATCAAGTCAGGGAACAGCCTATATCCACTTTCTTTGAGGGACTCATCCCATGAAGGGCTACAGATGCAGATTTTATCACGCTTCACCACCTGTATATAATTAAGAGAAGTATTTTGGACTGTTTTATAATCTTAGATTGAGTGGGTTAAAAAAGAACAGGTTTTACTGGGTATAGCTGGGTGTGCACACTTTTCAAATTACAGTGCATTGTAGTGTAGTCATTTATAGCCTGGTTACCTTTGCAATTAGCTATATTGCCACACTTGGTTAAAAAAAGCATATAACCTAAAAGAACATTTCTGAGTTTCTACAGTACAATTACAGAATGTAGTTTCCAGTCACCAGATTTGAACAGCAGCCTACAGACTAGTTTTGAGATCCCTATCGTGTCGCCCCCCCCCGCCACGCTCTTGGTATTAATCAATCTGAGCTTAATTAGCAGCTCAAGCAGTAGTCTCTCCTTCAATTATGTTTTTCCCCTTTCTGGAAACTATAGAGCTGTACCAAAATTAGGTTGAACAAAATATGCTATGTCCTGAAATAAGGGCCCATTCCCATTGGGATAGCATACAGTTGCTTATCATAAATGCTTTGTACCCAAGCTCTGTATTTTCTCCTCTTCATTTTTACACCCTTCAAGTAATTTCAGTTGTAATTCCGCAAAGTACTGTTATATAACCAAACTATAAATAATAATATTTAAATATTGTTTCTTCTTACAGCACCACACCCTCCTAAATACATTCCTTATGACATAAGATTTTTACAGTGATGGGGTGTAACTTGCCTTTTTTGTTTCCTCTATCCATATTAACAATTTGTGATTTAGTTAGAATCATATTTAGCACCAAAAATACAGCTTTGTACCATTTGAAAAGTTCTGCCAGAAAGTACATTGAATATGATATCTTAATTTTAAGAAACTAGTTAAGTGGTATTATTCCAGTGAAAAATTCTCTTACCAGAGCTTGATGACAGAACAGCTCCTTTGTGAGAAGGTGCTTTAGTTGTGCTGATAGTTTTATTTTCACATCCTTTCTTCAAGGGTAACACAGATGGCATCATTTTAACCTTGGTAGTTGAAACACTTTGTAGTGTGATTGGGTCTTTCTTCAGTGTGTTTTTCCCTTGTGTCGTCCCATCTTTCACAGAAGGCATCTGGTTTTTAAAAAAAAAAAAATCCAACACAAAAACCCCCAAAGAACCCACACACCACCACTGTGAGAAGCCCAGCATCTGCAACGAAATACTGGCCATGCAGGCAGGGGACATGCTTAGCTGTTGGCTGTCACATTGTCCCCATCTCCAGTTCAGAACCTCAAGAATCAACTCCTGAATGGCCCTCAGCAACACAATACTATTAGTTTGAAGCTAGTAACTGGTAATGACAAACACACTAAAGAGGTTACAGGGGTCATTTTACATCAGAGTTTTTCCTCTTCCTCCCCAAATGCTAATTAAGCCATTCAATTACATCGACTGCACCTAATCTCAAGATCAATTCTCTACGAGCCCTTCCAATAGGTTTCCTGGTCTAGGTATTAAGTTACAACACAGAAATAGGCAAAAATCTTTCACGTTCAAGTGCCATAGATAAAACAAATTCAGGAGTGGACACAGGACAGGTTTAAAATAACTGGTTTATATGTAGTATTCATCTGTATTTCATAAAGAACTCTTGCTCCAGTTTACACAGGCACTAATTCATGACCACTCATGCTGTAAAGTTAAGGCCATACAGGTAAATTCATAAGAAAGTACAGCTCTTCATGTGCTTTTTGGTGACTCAAGCTGAGATGCAGCAACTTGGTCAGATTAATGCATTTTCCACTTTTAACTCCAATCCTCATCTTCATTTTCAGAAGTTAATCTGTACTTTTCCAAAGACCACTTAAATTTAGTCCAGCTGATTGGGCTACTGCCTATTTTCTAGAAATTGTTCTACGAAATTCTAGAAAATTTCTAGAAATATGCTCTAATATGGAGCATGTATTGCTCTATATGCTCCAGGTACCAGCAGAACAATTAATATCACAGAGGTTTCCATCTTGGTGACAGGGTGAATTAAAAGCATTCTCTCTAACCCTCAGCACCAGAAGCAAAGCAGAATCCAAGCTCTGAAATACTTTAGAATTAAGATAAACTATCCTTGCTTTCCCGTTAATTTAGGTTTTCAAGTTCATATAAAAAATCAATGATATTATTTATTAATTTATTTTGTAATGTTTCAAAAATGTATAGCTGCTTCTGTTTTACCTGAAGTAGCTTCCTCTTCCATATACTGAGCTTTACTGGAGGTTTTCCAGGAAATCAGTAAAGCCTGACAAAACTTCAGACTCCAGTTTTACTGATAACAGCTGCTTCCTCCATTTCACCAATTTAACATAAGCCGCTGAACCCACAAGCAAACAACAGGAGGGACTCCACAGCGCACCAAGACTCCAACCCTGCGTCCCTACCTGAGATCTTGGTCGAGACCCAACCCCGAAGTTCTTCTTTTCTTTCCCACCGTTCCTGTTCTTTTAACCTTCCTTCAGAGTATCTGAAAGCAGCACGTTTCTCCTGACAGGCAGCTGACTCGTCCGAAAATATTTTCCAACCAACCAGCACACGCATACCTCCCGGCCAGGAAGTTTGCACCTTCCAGCTGGCTGACGGCCCAAAACCAGGTATATGCCCTCCGCATGAGAAATATTTCCTGGCTACTCTTCACTATTCTAATAGTCCGACTTCAAATAAACAAGCTCCCAAGTTATTCAAAGCAGACAGCTAAATTGAGATGTTAAAAATAAAACGCTTCACCAACTTGCTGGTGTTCTGGTTTTGTGGGACTTAATATTATTGTTAATATATTTCTGTAAGTAAATTTTAGAAGTGTAATTTAGTTCTAAAGCATGTTTTGAAAGAAAAAAACACACCTGAAAACAGCAATTTATCTCTAATGTCTATTTAAAGTTACAGCATGACTAGAATTATCTTGATAAAAGCACATATTAAAAGTTATATTTAGAAAAACCCCACCAAGTTATTGCTATGTGATTTTAGCAGTCTGACTAAATTAAGACTTGTTTGCTTTTATTACAAGTCTTACCAACTGCATTGTCTTAAAATGACCTTACCAAAAAGGTTTTTATACCATGGAGTAAGGCTGAAGACACCAAATGAGGCCAAGTGCAAGCAGTTTGTAAACGGTGTTTCTTCGCTCCCTTTATTAGGGAGAGTCTTCACCTCAGAAGTCAACACCACAGTTACATTTACATACCCAAAACCCATCTCACAATTTTTATTCAGCACTGTGTAATTCAGAATTCCCTTTTTCCAAATGTGCAAAACATATAATTAAGTATGTAAAGAAAAAAGCTTACTAAAGGAACTGAGTGCAGGTCAAACGTTTCCTTTGCCACATCTTTTACCGCAGTTGCTTCCAGAAGAATTCCCATGTTGCTGCTTTCCTCTTTCTCACCTCCGGTGGCGTAGATGTTTTGAGCACAGGGCTGCATTAAAGAGTTTGAACTTTCCATTTTATCGTCCAGCATCTCTTTCGAATTCTCCACGCACATTGGAAGGGCAGCAGAAACCGAAGAGCATGCCGAATGGGTAGAGCTCGCTTTGCCAACATCTTCCGGATTCTGCCTTAGTGCAGGTGTCTTTGAAGCCTTGTGGGAAGCGTTTCTAGGATGTGTTGTGGCATGTACGACTTGGCTAGAGAAGAGGTGTTTGTTAAGATGTAGCTTATGGGGCTTATTCACAGGCAATTCCACTTTAGTATCTTTAGCTAGATCTATTTTCTTTCTCAGCACTTTCACAGAGGGGGACAATTGCCTCGGGGAAGCAACCAGCGAAGGTGATGAGGCAGCTGATAGCTGGGGGGACTGGGGAGACTGTTTTAATCCTGTGCTCTCTCTTGACTGTAGCACAGGCCTAGACATAACCTTTGGCTTAACATTTTTGAAATTAGGTTTGGGAAAGCTAACAATCTCAGATTTCTTCGCTTTGGTTATCGTTGACACAACAGGAGACCTGCCCACTGGTTTTCCTGCATTTTGACCTGAACTAGCTTTAATCAAAGGCCTTCTATTATGTCCTCCTACAAACGCCTTGTTTGGTCTTAGGTTAGGAGACTTGTCTCCAAATTCTGCCAAAGCCGGAACAGAAAAAGTTGTATTTTTTGATCGTTCTTTAGGGGTTGAAGTACATAGAGCAGAATCGCTTTCGTCAGCCATAGGACTGAAGACCACAAAAGTTGCTTCGCACTTCAGGTCAGGTATAACAGGCCTCTTTTTTGGTACACTGCGAGATATGAAAGTGGTGTTGTGCATATTCTGATGAGCAGCACTTCCAGAGGTACTTTGTTCTTTGGTTAAGGGTTCACTGGTTTTCTCTGATACTTGTTCTCCATCCATTTTATCTACCAGGAGAAGGTGTGCATGATTTACAGGACTATCCATGCATGTTTCAGCATTGGAATTCCCAGTTTCATGATGGTCAGGGGTATCCTGCAAGGATTTCACTTGGTCATCTTCGTGACTATTAATGCACGGTGATAATGTATCTCGCCTATAAGGATCTATATATCCAGCAGCTGGTTTTACAGACTGTGCTTCTGTTTCATGTGATTCTTTATCAGTCTTGTCAGTGTTTTTTAGATACTGTTCAACACCTGCCGAGGCAGGACAATATACTTCAAGTTCAGAATAGGCATCTGGGCTTTCTGAAGCCACTGTTGCAGAGGAGAAATTAACTGTTCCTTCTGAGCCAGTTCTATCAAATTTCCCTCTCGTACACACTTCAGAAGAGATTAGCATTTCCCTCAGATTCATGTCATCGTTTTGATCAGTTTCCAGAGTTTCACTGATAACGTTAGTGACATCCAACGTGCTCAGGGGGCATTGTGCCGTGTCCTTTATCAGGGACCAGGCGTTCTGCTCTGAAGCAGGAAGAGGTAATACACACTGGGAGTCCGCCTGGCTGTAAGGCACTGATTGTTCAATACTCTGATTTTGCATCTTTGCGGTAGCAACGTTGCCTTTTAGTAAGTTTGTTGCTTCTTTCAAGTCACAGTTTGAAGGATACACACAATTCTGTTCGGTCACAGAAGACTCGCATGCAGCGCCTCCATCTCCCAGCAGAGCTCCTGCGCAGTTGTGTTCACCAGGTGTCTTCTGTAGATGAAGTGCTTCAATACACTGCTGTTTTAAAAGAATACTTCTAAAGTCAATCTCATTTTCAAAACCGGTATCATCTTCATGCTCAGTCACTGTATTTTGGTCACCATGTATCTTGGTAGCACAATTCTTTGAGGAAGGTGTAGTTCTGTCACATGCGTAGTTATTTCCATTTTCATCCCTTATAAGTAAGGAAGACTTCAGGCCATTCTTTGCTTTGTCATCTGACTTTTCAACATTCATTTTGAAGGGTAGATTTTAAACAATTTTCATTTTATATATATTTAAAATCCCAGAGAATGCAGACTCTAAACTTGCAGAAAAAAAAAAAAAAAACAAACAGCTTTTCCCAGGAATGCGTCAACTGTCCTGAAAGATATTTAAAAAGTAATTCTTTGTTTTCATGTTTCCCAAGAGGATTCAAAAGTTCTGGAATTAAAAAGAAGTTAAAAGCAGTTAGCCAAACCAAGATTTTAAGACAGTAATCATTCTTAAGCTATTAGTCTTTGAATCAAGTGCAGCCATTTTTGACCAACTTCCTTAAGGAAATTAGACTTTTGCAATGATGCCACCTGTGCACGTTTACCTTCACAAGCCATTTCCACTTCCCTGATGGCCAAGCGACTTTTGAACCCTTTGGTCAGCTGCGGTCAAGTGTGACTTGAAGATTGCATTCTGAGCTACTTGGTTGCTTGGCTTCCACGCAAGCAAAAGAACAACGCAAAAGATTTGGCTCCTCAACAGGAAAAAATGTATCTAAGGAGCTACGTGATAGAACGAACCACCATTTTTCCCTCTTCCAATAGCAGGTAACCCAACAAAATGACATGGTTCCTCACACAGCCTGTAGTCAAGCTATGAAGCTTCTTACTGCACGGTACTTGGGAGCCAAAAGCTTACACAGGCTTAAACACAAGCGGGTAAGGGCCATGTTAAGAAAAAATCTGTCCCATACTGAATACCAATCTGATTCTGTGAGCTTTCAGTCGCAAGCTGCAAGCACCGAGGAGAACTCTAGGGAAAAATCACTACACATTCATCCTGTTCTTATACTCTTCACTCAGCGTTTAGCCCTGGTTACTGCTGGGGACTTGACACAGCATTAGATGGATCTTCAGCCTGTCCATGTCTGCTCACATGTATGCTCTTATGTGCAAGTTTGCACGAGGACAGGAAGTTAAGAGAGATCTAAATTGTAATAGCGATTAAATGCTGCTGTATAAGCTCAGGTTTTGAATCAGACACCAGCAAAACAGGAGCAACGCTAAGGATCCCAGTGAAAACGAACTTCAGTGCTCATCCCTTGATGCACACAGCAAAGAGCTATTTCAAATGACTTTTGAAGTTTGGTGGGAAGAAAACAGCAGGACATGAATATCAGGATTAAGTATATAGGATGGACAGAATAATGCACGCTAATATGAGAATTATATTGAAGTTTGAAATTATTTGACTGTGAATTAACCACAACGAGTAGCAGAGTCCATACAGACAAAATCCAGAGCTAACAGACAGACAGAGAATATTTGATCTGCACTCTCAACCATCTCAACTAAGGTGACAATACTGGTTGCAATACGAGAGAAGTCAAAGAGGCTTAAAAAAAATCAGAAAACATAATAATAATAATGGGAGATTCCTGCTATCTCGATGCTGATTAGGCACTTTGAAGAATAATTCCTTGATCATATTTTTGTACAGGAATCCGTGACTGCTTTGGGAAACAAATAATCCTTTTTCGTACCAATGAAAAGTATAAATCTTTCCAGACAGGCTGTAGGGCCCGTAAACACTTTTGAGTACAAAAGCAGCACTTAAGACCATTCTAGAACTACAGGAATTTGCATGCTCGCTATGGACACAACAGAGTGGCTACTGGCCCACAACCTTGTCGTTACATGGGACTTTAAACATCTGTCTCAGACAGAAGGTAAAAAGATCATGAAAAAGGAAACAAGAAGCTACTGAGATCAGAAAGCACCCTCCTCCCTTCCTCCTTCCTCCCCGCAAGATGAAGTGCCTTGACTAGCTTAATATCTCCTAGTTCCCTAGGGCCGGTCTAGATCCTTTGTCTACCCACTACTATTCAATCCCTATTGAAACATGAACAATTTCAGTACCCTCATTTTCATCTTCCATTAGGAAACCTAAGGCAGATTCAAGAGTTCTTCCAAAAAAAGTAGTCCCTGAAGGCAGGGCAGGAACCTGTCCTGAATAATCTTCCATTGATTTAAGTCAATCACAGAATCAACTGCTGAAAAAATATTTGCAAACTTTGCTGTCACTGTTGTTTTGGCACATTGAAACTAGTTTCTACTTGTCTGGAGACTAGCCCATAACACAGCTTGCTCACCGAGTCATGCAATAAGAAGTTAAGATTTCATTTTGATTGATTCAGCGTTAGCTCAGATCCAACCAGCAGCCTTGCCTCTTTCAAGAGCTTTCTCACTACAGAAAACAGGGAATGCCAATATGCCGAGACTTAGCAAGATTGAGATCCCAAGAATTTAAAGAATGACATGTTAGCGTACAGTACTGCATAGCAAATAATGCCAAAATTTGAAACAGCACAGGCAGTTAAGTAAACCTTGATCCAATACATGCTGAAGAAGCTCCACGAAAAATAAAAGTAGTTTTGAGACCCAGCAGAGCCATGAGGAAGTGCATTAAAGTTGCATATACAGATGTGTACATGTACCTATAGAAGTCTGCTCACTCAGTGCTCAGAAACAAACCACTGATTCAACTATTTTTAAAGCAAATTTTCACTTTAGTAATCAATGCTTCCATGAGCAACTAAACCACCTTCAAATATAGAGTCATATGCACATTTAGAGTCCTAAAAGTGTCCTGCATAAAAAGTGAGGCATTCCTCAGGATTAACTATAGTGTATAAAAAAAATCTGGAACCTAGATAAATATTAGTCCTCAAAAAATTGACATTCTGTAACTCTGCAGGTACTAATAGGTTCATCAGGCTTATAAGAACGCTTCCTGGTGATGAGAAATTCTTTAGATTTCAGATCTGCCACAGGAGGCAGAATGAAAAAATAACCTCAGCCAGCGTCTCCTTCATAGGAGTGGTCATTAGCAGATGCACAGACACAACAGTTGCCCTTCCCAAGAACATTCCTTCCCAAGAATATACTGTTCCTGGCACCTAACGACTTGGGGAATTCTCTAAATACTACTAATAAACTTGCTTTGAGTTTATCTTACATCAACAAGCATTATGCATGCCTGGTCTCCACAACACACTACCATGCTGGGCAAAAGAGTTCAGCTGGTTTGTGCCTTCAGTAAAGCTCAATTTGCCAAGTTTCAGTTGCATATTTCAAGTGCTTAAGCATTGCAAAAAAAAGGCTTAGTTATCAGAGCTCTCAGCTTTCCCTTTCCCTCAGCAGATATAAAAGCTTAGGGTAACAGAAGCAACACTTCGTAAAAAAAAAAAAAAAAAAAGCGCAACACACAGGGGCTTGACAAGCAGATTCTCCTGAAGGGAGAAGAGATCAGAGATTGGCTGCCAGCAGCCCCAGATACAGGAGAAACACGCTACGAATACAGAACTGGGCTCAGAGCAAGACCTTGCCACTTCCATGAACCTATGAGGGTGTCCGGGGTGTGCTGTAGAAGGGCAGAGGGACAGCAGCTCATTCAGTGCTGGGTAAACGGGAATCCAAACCATATCAATTGCAATAGGGAATTCAAGCTACAAGTTTACAAATTACTACAAAAACGCAAGTCAGTTTGTGTTAGCATCACAACACAGACAGGAATAATTTACGCTTTCCCCAGTACTCCATCTGGAACCGGGTTCTTTCACCCACACCATCGCATGGTGTTTACTCAAACCCACCAGCTATGTTTGTGCTGCCTGTATGAAGCGGGATGGGGGGGATCAATCTGGAAGGGGAGGATGTGCCCAGACACGCAGGCAGTCTACAAGTGCTCTCACCAACTGAACGTGCTTTGATACCAGAAAAAAACACACTGCCAGCATCTGTAGTTCAGCAGAAAACCATATTACATGGTCCCAATTACCACAGTCACTGAAGTCAGAAACCATGTAAAGCATTGCATACGTCAATGCATTACACTACAGCCAGTTTACCTGACTGTGCTCTGGAACACAACACAATCACACAAGTCTGGCTCTTTCAGCAGGTACACCTGAAAGCAGACACAGCAGCATCCAGGAGGGTGTCTGCAGCGGCCAGGCATCCCTCCCAACATGCTCCATCCAACGTTGCTCACATGTGTTCCATCAGAAAGCTCTGGCAAAACAGACAGTTTCCGGTAACACTGCATTTGTTTAGAACTGCAGATTTCAGAGCTCCCTGTGCGGCCCCAGTGTTGTTGATGTGAACCAGCCTGTTGCCAAGCTAATTCAAAGTATTAGCAGAGAGGATGAGTTAAGCTCCTAAAACAACTTCACCCAAACATTTATAACATTACAAGCACAACATACTCCTAGAAGTGAATTACATGAAGTGCTCATATGCTAATGGCATTGCTTAAGAACACACAGCATCATCCGTGCTGGCACTGTGAAGGCGTTGTTCATAACAAAAAAAACCAATGCCACGGGGTAGCCAAGTGGCACCTGTATGCTTTACTCAAAGCCATTTTAAAAATCAAAATCAATGTGAGACACTTGCTGTGGTAAGCAGAAATGAGGTTTGGAAGCAATCATGCTGGCACATCTGATTGAAGGAGCAGTATCACTTTCACAGGCGTGAACCATGAGGTTCTCCCTCCTACTTGGTTGTTTCCCACCCTGCTTCAAGACTGAAGAAGCAGCATAACACAGAAGTGGTAGTAACCAAGGAACATGAATTTTAAGCACTTAAATCTTGGCACTAAGGTACGGCAGAAGTAAAGCGGAAAGGCAATTGAGCATACAGCTGCAGAAATCAGACACCCTAAAGTTGCGTGAGAGGTGCTGACTTCCCGTAAGACATTCGAACCATGACACAGTACCATCAGACTGCCCCAAAAACATATGGCTGCTCATTCCAACAGGTCCATCTGCCCTAGTAGCTTCCTCCTACCAGTGACTAAATGGGTGTCTAATGGAGACAGCAACGCTGCTGCTTTCCCCAAACTCACAGCCTCCAGTGAGTCAGTCCTCAGAGCACTGGTTCAATGGAAAGCTTCAGCTGCTTTCCGACCCTTCTTTTCTTTGCCCATAGTCATTACTTTTCTGAGATGAAGAGTCCTTAGGTCTATTTAACTGTTCATAAACTCTGACCATCCTTGTTGGCCTGTCTCTAAGGATGTTAGGCTGCTGTCTCCATCTTCAAGTTCAGACTATTATTTGTAAGGACATAATACACTCAGGCATTCCAATGGATTTACCCAGTGTCTCCATAACACAGTTTTTCTTCCTTTAATAATTGCCAACTTCTGATTTTTATGATAAGGTAAGTTCCAGGAGAACTCTGTATTGAGAAGTGGAAGACTGGTCCACCAAGTTTTCTTAAAAAGTAAATGAAGTCCGTCTTTTTACTTAGATAACCAGGATACTTGAAAATAGTGTCTAGAAATGGCATCTCGTATTTTAGGGATCTGAAGGTGCAATGCCCTAGATCAGGAAGTTCTACAAATGTACATGCCCTTCCCCCACTGTTTTACAACAACCATCAAGATTAAACTCAGGGAAGTAACAGAGATAAGCACGCACAAACCAGTGACAAATGCCAGCTATTCAGAGAGCATAAGTAAGCAAGTGTACTTTATTATTTGAGATTAAATGCATGATCAAACAAAACCAAAGCTACCTATTTGAACACATAGATGAGAATATCAACAAGCTTCTTGTTTGATATTCCAGCGTGCTCTTATGACTTAATCAGGCTGTCATTTGTAGCTTCATTAAGACAGCATTCATTGCAAGAAGTGGCACAGACTACTCATGGGGCTTTCAACATACATTGCAGTACACAACTGCACACACAGATAGTTACACACTTAGTTATCATTCATTTCTCCACTGCCACCATGAACAATGGCTGTACATGGTTTTCCATGAGATCAATATTCACTCTCTTACTCTTTAGGAACTTGTAAGAATGACATTAAGTTATTGCTTCTTGGTTAAATTAGTCATCAACTGCTTTGGGGTTTGGTTTGGGTTTTTTTTTTTTCCTGTTTTATCACAACTAAATTGTTTAGCAGAAGCCTATGTTCTTATACAAGGAAGGATGAACTTTCAGGTCAAAATGAAAGTAAGGAGCTGGAACTTGGAAAAAAAAAAACCACAACACAATAGCACATTTATTATGGCACTTCCTTGGAAGATCAAGGTTCAAGTCCTTCTTTTTGAAAGGCTTGATTGAGTAGCAAAGCACAAACAAGACTGAGACTGTCAGAACCCTGTGTTCAGCAATCCTAATCAGTGCTCAAGTTCTTTGCCTAGATAGGTGTTACGAATACTGCTCACCTTCTCCATTTCCTGGAATTCAGCTAAATTGATTTCTCCACTGCTACCACTTAAAGGGTACATTTATACATTTTGGTATCTTCAAGTTACGAAACAGTGAGCCAGGATTATTCACGGGGAATTTTCCCTCTAAGATTGAAATATCATCTGTGCAGGAAGAAAGGTGGTAATAGATTACCAAGAACAAAAATAATACTTTGTGAACTCACACTAGGTCTGCCCACTCACAGCAAGTAAGTGAAACTTCAAAGTTGAGAAAACAAGGTTTGTGCTCTTCAAGAATGTCCTCACATTTCAAGATAGTTTTCAGATATCTAGGAGTTTTCCTTAAGTTTCTCATCATACGTTCTTTATCATCATTTCTCATTCTTTAAGGGAATTTCAGCCATCAGCACCCTTGCTGCCCATCTTCCTTTGAACAAGCTTCAAACATTCAAAGTAGAAATTGGGCTGACCTGTTCCAAACTAATGGGCCAGTCCTCTCGGCAACCTTTTACTCTCCATTACGTGTTTTCTCTCCTTTCTTACAAAGCTGTCAATCCTCTTAAGTTGCCCCATAGTCCTCACTTGCTCTCATCCTACCTGAAGTCAAATCTGGCACAGACACAAGTACACAGGGAAGCAGTGCAGAACAGCTGTTACACCTTGGATTCCCATAAAAAACGGGGTTGGTGGTGTTGCTGGTGGTGTTTTGGGGTTTTCTGGTTTTTGTTTGGTTGGGGTTTTAAAATTTTGTTTTAAAAATATACTCTCTGAGTATTAGGTCTACGGACATTAAATGAAGTGAAGACTTTTTGTCTGCTGCTACTCTTCTCTGTGAAAGCTTTGGGCTTCTCAGTCAAAACAGCAAGTACAAAACCAGCAGAAATACTCTGCAGAAGCAGCACCGTGCTGCAAAGGTGGTGGCTAAAGTGCCAGTCATAACGCTGAAAAAAAAAATAATAGTTCTTGTTTCCTAACAATGAGCCACAACTTAGTCATTCATTTGGCAAGTCTGAGCAGAGATGGCTTTAACCGTTACCACTGAAATAACTCCTGCATTAAATATTTGCCTTTACAGTCAAGTTCTAATGCCAAGCAAGTACACCACAATGGGCTAGGCAGCGTACGCTGAGACTACTTAAGGTTATGTGCTGACTTGAAACTTTTTGCGTTCCTGAACTGTTTTATGAAGCCCCCGCGCCCCCAGCTCTAGCACGAGCGCCACACAATGTGTAGCTGACACTATCGGCATTCTGGCCAGTACAGTGGCTGTGCCAATGGAATCGGATAGGCAAGGACACAGAAAGGCTCGTCTGCTCTTGTGCATTGCGTGTCCTTCCAGATCTCCACCTAAAACTGAGAAATTGTTCAGCAACTCTCTATTTTTAACACCGACATATACTATGAACTAGTTTCCAGAGCGTTTGGAGTACTCTCAACGTAACCTGTAGTGAAGCAAGATACAGCAAGTACAGCAGTATTATTTAGCTCTAGTGGATCACTCTGTGTGACAAATCTATAACCTGATTAATTTCTCTGAAAAAGCAGATCAACACGGTCTCTAATGACTGAAAAAGCAGCGTCTTTGCTATGATACCCTTTTGCAGTACAAAATGAAGAATAAATCAAGATGCTTAGGATTTCTCACATTAACCAGGTCAGAAGTTTAATCAGCTTGCAGTTTTTGCAGACTCAAAGCAGCTTGCTATGCAGAAGTGGTCAGTCATTCAGAAAAGACTACGGCCAGCCAAGAACAGTTTCCACTTACTCCACAAGAAATTCTGCCACTGAGTTAGGGCTGCACTTTTGCACAGCAACCGCATCACAGCAGAATTTAATTCTGAAGATGCTGTACTTGCCAATTAAAGAACAGCTGTTACTACACTTTATTAAAAAATATTCAAGGCTATGATTATATATAGCGAACAAAATCTAATAAAACTGCAATAAAGTGGTTACAGGAAATAATATTTTGGTAGCCAAATAGGAAACAGCTCCAACCCAACGATTAGAAGTCCTAAAGGTACAGTGGTCGTTGACCATTTTCAGTAAGTATTGCTGAAAAGGAGTTTAAATCCTCTCAATCCTAACAGTTTCACTAATATTTCACCTGCAGCTTTGCACAACTGGCATCTGGGGCAATCAGGCAATTCACAACCATTGTTCCAAATATTGCAGTCTCAGGAGGAAAAAAACAAACAAAAAACCAATAACATACACACACATTGTTTTTATATTCAAAAAAATGTTATGTTCCCTACAAAGGAAACTGTTTCTCACAGTGAGATCAGTCTTGCTACAAGAGTTTATTTTTATGCTTTAATCTTTTTTATGTTTTTTGTTTGTTTGCCTTTCGGTCCCAGAAGACAGAAGCCTCTGAATCCAAGAGGGACCAGCTCTGCAAAGCTCAACACAGCACCACACCTCTGCCACAGCAAATGACAAGAAAGATGCCACAACAGTTTCACAGAGCTGTTCAGAGAAAATAGCTTGATTTCTGCCACACTATTAGGTAGGAGGCTGCAGCCGGTGCCCTCTGGAAAGCATGAGCTCCCCACACCACTTGATATGGTGCTGACAGGCTGAAATTCTCCCGGGACGCGGTGGGAGAAGGACTGGAGGGAAGGGGGAGCTGGGCACACGTTGCTTGAAAAGCTGCCAGGGCAAGGTTATCGGTCTCACCCAGGGGATCTGGAAGGGATCCAGATATACTGGGCTCCTTGCAGATGTCCCCCAGCTCTGGGTAAGGGACTCCACTCCAGCCCTGAGCAGCAGCAGGACTCCCGTGTAAGGTTGTTGCCCTGGGGGTGGGGGGGGATAGGGACTCAAAACTCCCGGTACAGAATTCATCCCATCACTCCCTCTGAGACCCCACAGGAATGTGGTAGTCTAAAGATAGGCAGCAAAGAATTATAACTTCTTCCTTAAGATTCAAGCAGTGCAAATCCATCATTTTAATATTTTTCCTTGAGTCAAGTTGCTTAAAGCTAGGCATCAAATCCAAATGCTGCTTATTATAGCCTAGCGTTTGTTTTACGGTATAGCCAAACCTCTACCCCAAAGCTTTAACCAGCGAGCTGAAGTGTTTTAACTTCAAACGCTACCCTCTCAAACGGTTCTCCCCATTCAACTATTTAGCTGACTCAACAGCTTCTCACAAGAGTAAAGCGTGTATCTATCACCAGATCATTGCAGAACACCCTGGAACGACAGCTATATGTTATACAGGAACACTAGCTTTGATTTCAACTCAGGACTGACCAAAATCAATGCGACGGGCAGTGACAAAATTGTTACGCACGCAGTGCCACATCCATACCTGATGTTCCCAGGTGAGTTTCAGCTTCTGCCACAGCCTCCCCTTGAGATGAGGGATGTGCACAACCAGAGGACATGGCACACACCTGCTAAGGACTGTCTCTGCTACGAAGAGAAAAAGCAGCACCCTGGGTTTATTATAAACTAGATCATAACCCTTGAATAACTGACAGCCTAACAGGAGCTACATGATCAGCAGGCAAGAACTGCTTTTCTCTTCCTTCGTCTGGTTTTTGAAAGCGTCAGCTCGGTCTTTTTTTTTTTACAAGGACTGATCACACATTAACTTTTAGTGTACAGCCCCCTCGGTCAAATGATTCACTCATCCACACGGATTGGTTCTCTGGAGTCTCTAGGAATTGGTGCCATGTATAAGCGACCCAGTCTGCAATACAGCTCACCTCATGTTTAACCCTTCGAGCTTTGACTTCGCTGGCTTTATAAGCCTGATAGAAGGAAAACCCAAATTGCATACAAGCAGTGACGGCAGCATGAGGATTTAAAGGACATTGCTCAGAACTGGTACACTTAAAGCAGTCATTCTACAACCAGACACCCAGGTTTTGTTAGCAGCGATCTATAAAATACTATTTCTTGGGGTAAACCACATTTCAGACACACAAATACGCAGCAGAAAATAACTGGGAGAACACACAGATAAAGAGGCTTTCCAAAAAGTGTTAGGAAAAAAAAAAAAAAATCACTGCAACTTCTATACCTTCTGCACAGGGACAGGCAGTACAAAGATTTGAGTTAAATGATGCCTTTGTATTCTTATAGTTAAAACTCAAAACTTCCCCTGCTCAAACTGTAGAGATCACCAGGACATACAGCATCACTAAGCACAAACTTCTCTGAAGCTGTGCTTTCCAGGCCGCTCCTCCAAGGACATAATGTACATCCATCATTAAGAGGGCAACAGAGACAGAATGTTATTTCTGGATTTATGTTGGTCACAGACCTTCATTATTCAATTCTGCTAAGCACCAACACCAAATGGCAGCTGCTGCATCAAACATTCACTTAACAGCACGGAAAGCCATGAAACCATCATCCGTATCAGAAGCGAGTCAGGAACACCAGCGTTTCATACAGCAAGTGTTTCACCACTCTGCAATGCGGGTGGGAAACTCCTACACAGGGTTAAGGCAAATGAGCGTACTTGTGTAACTTCATACAGTTGAAGTTAGTTTGGGACATAGATAAGCAACTCCGCCTCCCATGTTTCACCTTAAAGCAGCAAGAAAATAATTCTCCCATTGGGATAGGTATTTGGGTTGCACATAGCGTAAGTGGGGGGTTTTTGTGGGAATGAGGAAGACGCCTTGTTGGAAAAAAAGCCAAAAAAAAAAAGAGTTGCTTAGGTACCCAATAAAAGTGAATTAGTACATAATAAAACTGAACTTGCACAACTGAATAGTGTCCTGTGACGGGTAACTAACTATTTTTTTTTTTTTTAAAAGCAATCTCAGTAAGTTTAAACTTGCATGACAGATGAATTCTGTCCACTATTCTATCAGCATCAAGTTCACCAAAGCACGTTAACAACGCTGCAGTCTCCAGGTTTCCATCTAGAAATCCACCAATTCGCAGTGCACAAACAAGGATCCTCATGTCCTGCTCAATCAGGGCTCCGAATGCACGCTTTGTTGATAAAAATTCTCTGGTAAATGAAATCCCAGGATGCTGGAGCAGCCTGAACTGAGAAGGGTTGCCTAGGCAGGGGGAGGGGAAATAAAAACACCCCAACAAAACAGAAAAACCCCAAACCACAGCACACACCCAGTGCTGAGTAATCCGAGAAAATAAATAGGGGGAAAAGTCATGAAGCTTCTCCTGCTATGAAAATACACATCCCTTAACTGCTGAATGCTGAGGAAAAAAAAGTTGAGCTGCACAGGCCATCCAGGAAGAATCCACAAGAGATCTCCATCCCCCAGATCTCTCCTTTCCATTTCTCTAATTTTACAGAGAATTTATTAATTAGAGTGTTCTCTCCCTCCATCAGGTACTGGGGGACGTTCCTGGAAGAGGAGACTGTTTCTACCTTGATGTTTTCCCTTCAAGTCCACCACTGGGGTTCCATTTTCTCCGAGCCAAGTTAAACATACCAGAGGCGTTTCCACAAGTCATTTGGGTAGTATACTGCTCACAAATGTCAACTGCAAGCAATTAATGCTGCATTAGGAACTTTCTCCAGAGGAAATTGCCTCACAAGAAGCAGGGGTGGAAGGGATTGGCACCTGGAAACCACTTGCTTCAGTCCTCTGGAAACTCCATCTACAGCTGAGCCTTCAGGGTTGCAAAGCAGTATTTGGTGGTTAAGCTTAAAATGGCTCAAATGTTCTCTGAAAAAAATATAGGGGAATAGCATTCTGTGAAAATAGACCTAGGAATACACTGGATGTCATAAGCTTCCTTGGGCTGGATTTCTTGCCTCTACGAAGAAGTTCCTAGTCAAAACCGGGTATGCCAAAAGTCAGAATGGAGGACAGTCCCCAGGGACTGGGACAACTCTCATGCAGAAGGCCAAGGTTCAATTTGCCTATGAGTACCAAGTGCTCCAATTAGTTCCGCTCTTCTGATCTTCCACATGACAGACCAACTGGTGTCTAGGGCACTTTATTTCTAACCACTGGTAAGGGTCTTAAAAAAAAAAAAAAAAAAAAACAAAAAAAACCAAAAAACTGGAGGTGATCTCTGATTTTTCTTAAAATAGGAAAAAGAAAAATGTAAATTCTGAAGTGACCACATGACAGGTAAACAGCTTCTACTGAGGCACGGATATCAGTCTAAAATCAAGTTGTGTGTCAGACAATCAAGCCTTCCATGTCAATAAATGTTGTTAGACTGAGTCTTTTGACCATTTTCTTCACAAATCACTGTATTACAGAGAACAGCAGATGCGAAAGGTAGCAGAAATAGCCATTTTCATAATATTAAACCGTACTAAAGTCTCCTGAATTGTTTCACACAATCTTCCTCTCCCCACCCAAGGCACAAGCAAGAACAACTGTGTGCTTAAGCTCCCCGATTCTAAAGGTTTGAAGCCTTACCAGTTTAGCAACCACTTCTGTCTTAGCAGTTGCACAGAATCTGGTTTGTATTTCTTCCCATTGTATCCCTGAACTCCAAGTTTGCATATTAGGATTGAGAATTTGGGGGTTTCAATTATTCCCATCCACATTTCAAATTAAAAGTTGGCAACCAACAAATTGAAGTGCTACGGACAAACTACACTCATTCCTAAAAATTATTTTAGGTATACAAACCAATAATTCCACATACTACAAGGAGACTGTGATTTCACATACCAGAAGGTAATACAAACCAAACCCAAGCCAAGCACATGCTCTAAGCAGCGAAGCAGTGTTTGGGATAAAAAGCATTCTCATGTAGTACCTCCAATATATTTGGGAGATTTCCAGATATTCCACTGAAGGAGCCTCACACCTCGAGAATAAGGTGTCATTCACCTACCAACATGCCGGAGAGCACGTTTTGGTTTAAGCAGAGTAATCTTTATGAACACAGGAACCACTGCAGCCGTCAGTGCCTTCTCCTGTTCAACTTTAACCATGGTGCACCAGCTTAGGGCCGATTTTTACACCTCCGTCCTATCACATTAAAGCATGGCTCAGTTATTTTGCACAGAACAGACCGCACACAAGATGCGGCACTATCCCACTGTGCTTACTTCAACAAGCCTGCTCAGAATTAGCTTCCACTTGCACAAATAAAGTGGAATAAACCTCAGTATTCAGGTTTATTTATACGCCAGGTATCTGTATGTTCACTCATGAGACCGCACAATGGAAAAATACATTTTAAAAGTTATTTGACAAAGCAATTGCAAGTCTTATCATAGCCACAGATTTAGTGCAATAACACATCAGAGCTTACTGTTAGAATAGTTTGATGAGTCAGATGCCTATCTCTATCTTATTTTTTGATATAAAGTGTAACTCATTTACATTCTACAAGGAGAAAATACCAGTTCTAATACAGAACTGTAAAATACTAGTTCTTTAAATAACACAAAATATATTTAAGATCCCTGTTAGGTTAAGCATTCAACATGAAACGTGTATGCAAATCAACAGTTTGATCAGTGAATAATTTGGATCCCAAATAAACCACAGGAGAACTGCAATAACAAAGTAATAACAAAGTCAAAGTTAGGCTGTGCTAACTGAAATCAGAGCACCAACCGTGAGCATCAACGCCTCACTAAGCAAGAGTCCACATTTGTGTAGACTCACCCCACGGCCTGGACAGATTTATCTCGCACGTACTCAGAAGGTCAATACATTCAAAATATTCAGTATGGAAGGAGAAACCAAATACCAACTTGGAGAACATTGCTGTAGTCTCCCCACCAGACCTCGCTCAAATTGAGGCTGCCAAGTTTCATATATTTCATGTTACATGAGCCACAAGAGTTCGACAGCCCTGTCATGCCATCCCACCTCTCTGCCAAGATGCACAGAGCCAGCTGAGGTCCAGGAAAGCTGACAGCTCCTCCAGTGCAAGAGGAACCACCTCAGCAGCTTCTAACACCTAAAGAGATGCAACTGCAGCAATCAGAGCTGCTCACTCAAACAGCAGCAACAACTACAAGGACTACATCATCATCATCATCATCAACAGGATGGGGGGCATCCCAGAACAGACTTTCCTGACTGCAGGCTGCCACGCATTTTCCCCACAACAAGAATAAAGCCCAGTAAGTGCACACACTCCTTTAGAAAGCTATGGATGCCTGGGGAAAAAAAATAATTTAGTCAACATTAGAAGAAAAATTAAGATCCCTCCTTATTCAGGCACCCCTTTTAAGAGTCCCCACCCAGAGCAGAACAGCAGAGATGACTTTTAGATTACTGACTAGGAAAAAAAAAGTGAGCGAGAGTCACAAGACCATTTTCTGCTTAATACATACCATATTCAGGAAGGAACAAGATGTCAGTGCTGTCACGCTTATTTAGAAAGAATATATACAGAGAAATACCAGTCACGAGCTCCTTCTCCAGACAGAAGGTGCTTGCAGACTTCCAGGTATTGAGCAGCAACAGCAATTCCCTACGCAGGACAGAACTCCGCAGCTGTACTGATGCAAATACAAATCACCTGCTCTCAGCAGCTAAAGCCTCATCAGTAAAGCAGAAACACAGCTGAGAGCTGAAGGTTGGGAAGCCTCAGCTGAGACACAGGAGGACACATTTGCTTTTCAAGCACCTGAACGCATTGTCACAGGCAGCCTGGTCTAAGGTAGGGTGACCTGGAACAGGACAAGACACAGCAAGGATTACACCATCACTTTTTCCCTCCCCATGGATGAAAGCCTGTTCCTGGTCAGCAATCAATACTATGCGATCACTTAGATCCCAGGCGCCCTCAGGTCATAGTGACCATGCTCCTTCACTCCATCTGTGGAAGAAAAGGACCAGTTTTGGAGCGCAATGAAAAGCAGCACGTTAAATCAGCCATGACAAGTTTCCCCTTTTCAGTTTGAAAAACGTCTCTGTGCTCGCACACAGACAGGGGTGTAGGTCAGAGCCCACAGCGGTTTCAGTGTTCACGTTTTGTTAAATGTTTAAGCAGATTAAGCTTCACGCACTTTTCCAGACCTTCTGGTTGGAGATGTCAACCCACTGCACTACGGGCTAAGCCTGTCTGGCTGTGCAGGACACCTGACACCGGACAGAGTTTCCACTCTGACTATTTCAGTTTATTCGACACTATTCCCCATATGCACATGCTTCCCCACATGCACTTTTCACTTCTCAGTGGCAATAAGATAAAAGATGTTTCATTAAGAATAACCTTATGCTTTTTGGAAAAGTATTGTTACCAGCCCTACTCTACAGTAGCAGACACAGGTGAAGACACAAGGGATGGAAATGCAGGCATGAAATTAAAACTAATTTCTCCCTTCCTCTTCTGCCACTTCAGGGTTAGAATGAGAGACACTAAAAAAAGATATTATACTTAAAAGGCTGTTAGATAACCTAAGAAATAGTAACATAAATGTAAGATATTACCATTGCACTAAAATCCCTCAAAATCTGCTTCTGGGGTTTCTTTACAAATAATTACTGCTCTTATCTAACAGAGACCCATACGCAGGTCTGACTGCCACATCCAGCCTTTCCTCCTGCATCTACATTTTAGGAAGAAAGGTAAAAGTCACAGCAGAGCTAAAAGCTAAGGTGAAGCCACGGCTACCTGTTTGCTTGACCCAAACCCCTGAACCACCAAGGGAGAACGGTACCAAGAGGGAAGCAGCCCACTATCATCTGAACTGTGAGTTTTTAAAGTCACCGATTTGCCTGTCCCTGATGTTGGGCTGTATCCTTGAGCACCGGGATGCTTGTTTGGAGGTTAGTTAGTCCTGCCTACAAGTTCAGCTATATTAAGACAAGACTGTTTATTACAATTTAATAATAAATTCAAGTCATAACTGTGTTGGTTTAACTATATTTCACAATATTACATTACATTCCTTTTTTTCCCATTCTAGGTACAGGTCTTCACACCTCCCATAGGAGAAACACATTGTATTTCCTTTACCACCTTCAGAAGTTTGATTGATCTTTCCTTCTATTTAGAAATCAAATACTAGCAGCTCCTGTTTTAGTAGCTTAGCTAAAGATAGCAACAGACAAAAAAGCAATGCCTTAGCATGCAAAGATCAATGATCAAAGATCACCTCAAATCCTGAGAATACCAAAAAAGCCACTAAGCGGAGGCCTTTTATCATCCCCAACTCTCCATTTTAAGAACCGCAACTTGATTGTTCTTCCCAAACTTTAATAGAAAATGCCATATTATACTAGTTTTGCCAACACATCACCCAGCCTTCCAGGAAATAATGTGTCAGCAACATATGGAAACTACTTGCAAGGTTTCTTTTGGCATTTCTCTCCCAGCCTGGCATGTTTTTAGCATTAATTGTGGAAGCCACTAATACTTCTGTTTTAGCTGTTAAATTTAAGCCACCAGGGAACATTAAATCAATGACAGTACGTGGTTATGGTTTGATAGAAGTCACCAAATCTCCCTCACAAAGATTACCAGCTTCTATGTAATTTTTGCAACTAAAAGGTTTACTTTGGACTACACTTAGGCACACAGTTTCAGAAAGTACAAGTAATCTTATTATTCTCTAAATAGCAAAGAATAAACTGTAAGAGCCACATATAAGAGTATGCTTCTGTATTTATGGAATAAACAACTTCAAGTAATACATTTGGAAAGTTATTTGGAATACAGTAGCATCTCACACTAGGGCATGAGGGAAAGAAAGACACACCACAAACTACTAAATCCCTTAGTCAAAGCACAAGCCTTTCAAGAGAGACGGGCTGAGGCTGAGTTAGATAAGTCATCAAAAGCTCTCCTCGGTGGCATACATCAGAGCACAAGCAATCAGTAAGATTAAGGGGAAAAGAAAAAAACAAAACAAAAACATAGAAGCCAGACTATAGAGAGTCCTCTCATGAGATTTCAGCTTCCAAAGATCAGTTCAGCCACACAGCAATAAAAGGCTCAGGCTGAAGAATTTTCCTTAGACTCTCTGCCAGCACTGCATCAAAAGCTCCCTGCGTGCTGGCAACACGTCCGAAGAGCAGGTTTGACAAGGAACTTCAGATTTGACAGATGATACTTGCAAAGAGGTATTTTTTCTGTAACACTTCAGACCTTATTTAAGGTGAGGGACAAGAGCTCTGTTCAACAAAGTAAGCAACTGGTTCTCCCAGCCAGGTCCGGAGTGAGAGGAGGATGGACTTCAACTCCGCTGTTACTGCAGGACTGCTAAGACTTAAAACCCACAAACTGCTATTTTCCCAAAACCGTGGGCTACCACAACTCCAGTATAGAGCCAGGCTACAAACTTCCTCTGCAGCAGCTACAGTGCCCAGGAGTTTTTGCCCAGTGCCCCCCAAGGAGCGGAATGCTCCGAGCTCCCAGGGGTGGGGAACTATTGCCCCCGCGCTCCAAGTTGCAAAGAGAAACGCACGCAGACATGCAGGTGTTTCTCCCCCACACCGCCATCCTTTTCCCCCTGCATCACAAATTATGACAAACGGCTACCTAACAAGACAATTTTATATTAGATAGTCTGCAGAGCAGCTTGGAGAAATTAAATCTTAGCCTACTTTCAGATAGCCTGAGGAAAGAAGAGTTGTTTGGAAAAGTCATATTGCAACACGTCAAGCAATTATTCATTTTTGCCCTACAGAACTAACAGTTCTCCCTCACCTTTTTTAAGTGACATAAACCGCAGTCTCTTGCTCCTGTCTGCTACAGGCAAGGGAAGATGAATATGGTGCTTCCAAAGAGCTGAGCAGGAGACTTTCCTTTCCTCAATTAATTTTACCACATCATAGATTTACCCTAGAAATGTATAATTTGCCGTTACCCCTATTTACCGTAGCCTTTCCAATTAATTCAGCATTGCAGGAAAAGTAAATAAAAAAAAAAAAGAATGAAAGCTGGGATACATTGGCTATGTAAAATAGCGTTAAGGTTACTTTCAACCTCTGGAAGTATTTCTTTCCTCAGGGTATAAAAGAATTGCAGTAAATATAAACAAATACATTTTAACAAAGTCAATTTAAATGTGAAATTATAATAGCTATATTAAACTCCACTGTAGCACATTCGTCAGTCAAATTAAGACATTCGAGTGGCACGTGCTCACTGACAACGTTTTTCAACATGGACAAACCACTGGCTTTGGGTACACAAACTTAAGAGTTGAAGAGTGAAGCATTTCACAATAATTTCTCTTTTCTGAACAAGAAACAGAACTTTCTCTCCATTCATTTAATTTATTCAGTTCAATGACTGGGTTTTCAAGCTACAAGAAATAAAAATAACTTGAAGTCTCTTCAAAGGTCACAAAATAACAGAAATTTATAAAAAAGCAGCCTCTAATACTTATGAAAAAAGAAGTTAGGAATCTAAGGTATAAAGTGCATAACGCAGATCTTGTTGATGATACGTAAGTATTACAAGAAGTGATGATGCATTTTATATAATCTTTGATTATAAGTGAGAATTGATAATGCACCATCCTTAAAAGAAGTCACAAAATATCAGCTAACTCTTTTTCCTACACAAAAATACGAGAAAACTCTTATACTACCAAGACATCCTTCAGCAACAGATACTAAATGAGTAAAATGCTTGCTCTCAGAACAGGAAAGAACTCTTTAAACTATCCCATGTTCCTGGGTGACAATCTCTACCAATGAGCTTTGTAGCATTGAAGTGCTTCAAGGTGTCAAACCAACGAATTTGGCAAATCCAAATCTCTTTCTGTCCTTGAAAGACCCTTCCAAAAGTTACCTGGATGGCAATAGGCTTCAAACTCCACCTAACACACAGCATACTACAGCTCCACTGAGTTACCAGTGGAAGAAGACAATACTGGAAGAGCCAAGACTTTGGCTTGCCATTGAGATCCCATCTCAGTGCCTCAAATACTGGCTTCTAGTTCATTGCATTTACCATCAGAAAAATACACAGTTCCAGAAATTTAACAGAAAAGCAGAGAGCTGAGCACTTGCAGAATAGCAATAGCTATCTGCAGGCTAGCATCACAGAATCGCCTAGGTTGGAAGGGACCTTCCAGATCATCGAGTCCAACCATCACCCTAATACTGACAAAAATCACTATTATACCACGTCCCTTGGCACCACGTCTACCTGTCCTTTAAACACCTCCAGGGATGGTGCCTCAACCACTTCCCCGGGAAGCCTGTTCCTATACTTAATAACCCTTTCAGTGAAGAAATTTTTCTTAATATCCAATCTAAACCTCCCCTGGTGCAACTTGAGGCCGTTTCCTCTTGTCCTGTTGCCTGTTACTTGGGAGAAGAGACCGACCCCCATCTCTCTACACCCTCCTTTCAGGTAGTTGTAGAGAGCAAAAAGGTCTCCCCTCAGCTTCCTTTTCTCCAGGCTGAACAACCACAGCTCAATCATCTCAGAGCAAAAAACCCCACACTGAAATTAGAAGGAACTAAAGCAGTATGAGAGCCCCCCCCTCAGCACCACATTCTCCACTCAGAGTTTCACTGGGTGCCAACCAGTGTCCTGCTGCTGTTCGGCTGGTGCACAGGGCAGAGCAGGACACATTAAGCATAGCCCCCTAACAACCACGTGCTACCAGCACCCCCAAAATAAAAACATCACCAGCCGAAGCTTGCCTGTCCAGGCCATCCCTCCCCTGCTGCGCCGAGCCTGCCATCACCTCACCATTACTGACCTTCCCAGGAAGTCACTATGGCTTGCTCATGACATTAAGGATTTCTGAAAAGCTGCTCTTTAAGGTATGCACTTCAACACCGAGCTGTGGGCAGATGTTTCTCCTTTATTGCTCCCCACTTTGCTCATGACAATCTCCCTCATGGAGATTAAAGTGCTTTCACTCTGCTCAAATACAGCTCAAAAACCTCCATGCAAAAAAGCGATCACCAGCCACCCTCCCTCCCTCTCCCCTTCAGAACAAGACAGATCCAAATTTATCTTCTGTTTGGCACATCCATTCAAATTCTGTCAACTGATTACACTTGCGTGCCTTCTTGGACAGGTTTCTCAAACTGTTTGCCCACCCCTTGGACTATTGGAGTCTTTTCTCTTGACTAAGGACGCTGAAAGGTGCTGCCCGAGCAAGCGGACAACTCATGGCAGCACTGGGCAGAGATCACCACAAGCTTTTGAGAGTTGAGCCGACAGTCGGAACACACTGTTCTCCTTCATCCAACTTAACATGCAAAGGTTAGAGAAGAGCCTTTTTCTTCAGAAGTAAGATTTAAAAGTTTCATCTTAAAAAGGAAGGTGTAATAAAGCTCCTACTAAAAGTTTTCTAGCTAAGGTCTTTACTGTCATATTTCTTGAATGAAACACAGATTATCTACCTGTAAAGCACTCAAAAATAAACTCTGATTACTTTAGCTTGATCTTCCCTTTTCCTCTGAACCACCAGAAGAGGACATGAAGAAAGAGGCTGGTCAACCAAAAGCACATCTGTCTTCCCTTCCTTGGATGGCAAGTGAAACAGCTATTGAAGTAGAAATTGATTTCACTTATAATGAAATCCCCAAATTTATTAAATTATCATAAAATTTTTTCTTCAACTGTCGACACAGATGACAGAAAAGAGTAAGTAGTTCATACTAATCTTAGAGCTGCAGCACTCGCGCTGCCCACAGGAAGATGCTTTTTGGCACTTGCATATTTCATAATCATTTACTGAGGCACCACCCCTTTAGGCCACATAAATCACACAATAATATGTGATGTATTAATTCTATGCTGGCCATTTGCATTATCGTTCCTTTCTTTAGGACATGCAAACATGAGTTCAAGCAATTAACTGTAACACTGGCCCAGAGCATTTCACTTCCGTGCTGAAATACAAATACCACACAACTTAATGAGAGTTAAACAAAATACTGGTTTGTCCGGGAAGGTGTTGCAACTTCAAATATTTATTTCATAGGCTTGAAGTTATGGGATTTATAATTATTTTCTTGAATAGTTCCTAAGCTTGAGATTTCACATCTACGCATGTTGAAAAATTCACATACTTGTCTAACTTGCGCATGAGATTTGTATAACAAAGTAAAATGAGGAAATAAAATTGTCTCCCTCTGCTCAGCCAGGCTTATCTCAGCGCGTCTCATATGCTGCTTCATTCCCTCAGCCTCAGAGAGCATCCAGTCACCAGCGCAGCATGGCTCTGACCTGGCCACTAATAGAAAATACTTGGGATACTTGGCAGAAAACCTGGGTTTGCATCATCTGGCACGAGAGGCGGGAAGCGCTCCCCCGAGAGGGATGCTTTTAGCAGAGTTCTTGGTAAACTTAAGGTCAGAATAAAACCCAATTAGAGATGCGGTCCCAGGGTCGACGCTTCTGTGGATTAAGGTAAAGAGCATGAGACATCCAAAGAACGCCAGCGCAATTGCTCTTGGCTTTCTTCTATAATTTTTTCCATTTCAAGTCATAAGTAGCAAGACTCCCAGATTACGTTTGAGCCTTACACTCAGCAAACCTTTGCTTAATCCTTGCGTTCCAACCCAAACAAAGAGAATTAAAACTAAGTTACCTAAATTTAACGACTTACCCGGTTTTCAACAAGTTTCAATTCCTTTGTCCAGATCAGTATCTTTTAGGATTATTTTTTACCAAAGCCTACACTTGCTTGTTTATACTGGACTTTGACCCACAGATAAATGCTCCCATTTAACCCAAAAAGTTCTATAAAAAGTTTTGACACCATCTGTAAAAATTCCCTTCCCCTCGGCTAAATAGGAAAATCGTATCAGTAGTCCTCCTTTAGGATACCTTTGTACCCTAAATTATAATTTGTAGCCTTAAATTATAATCTTTGAAGTTACCAGATCACTGCACTATTGAGTAATTTCTATTTTTTTTGGCTACGCAGGGAACTTGTTTGAGTCTCAGGGCTAAGCACATGCCGTTCTACTTAAATGGCAACGTGCCAAATCCGTTTAAATATTTAAACATTAACCTCAAAGTCACTGGTTTGTAGAAAGGCAGCCGTTAGTCCAGAGTGATTAAATTTGTTCTCAAGGATGTGTCGTTGAGTACAAAGGCCATTTTGCCACTTTCTGAAAGTACTGAAGAGCATGGAGAAATTCCTGGAGTATTCATAATCACTTCAGTGGCAGGCTTCTTTTCATTCCAAGTACAGACAGACACGCATTATGTGACATTTTCCCCATCTGGCACTACAGATTAATCTTCAGTGCTTAAAAAAATGCTACTGTTTTGCATTAGGAAAGTTTAAACGTTTTAAAGATTCTACAGGCAAAGTTTTCCTTTGGTTATTCTACATTAAAACCCAGCTACCAAACAGTAGTAACCAGTATTGTGCACTGACAGCTAAAAGTCAAAACAAAGTAAACTTTAAAAATTCCTCTGTGAGAACCAAAAAAAAAAAAAATTAAAAAAGATGTGCAAGGGTATAAAAGAAAAAGCCCAAAACACCAAAAAACCCACAACACTGAGCTCATATCTACAAAACAGAAACTAGACAACTAAAAGCTGAACGAACAAGCACGGGGTTGCTGCACTTACTCTTCTTAACAGGTTGTATGATTACCCAGTTATTCAGTGTTATATTGAGGCAGAAAAGAACTTGAATTTGCCATGTAAGATTTCCTTGAAATTGTACTTCTCCCACACAAAACCAGAAAACAAACCACGCACACTGAAAGGTCATTGACACTTAAGCGATTCAAGGAGCTGCACTTTTGTGCACCGTTCACTCGCAACCAAGTAAGAAATGAGATGAACATGAATATTGTATTTTTAAATTAATTTTTCTAGGGGGAGAGGGAGAAGATCAGCCAAAGAGGTGCAGGGAAGGAGCCAGCACGCTACTTTTGCAACTGTTCTGTGAGTCACCTTCTGCTACCTGGAGACCATGACTAGTCCTGGAGATTGAGAACACAGCATCTGGCTGTATTTACATTTGACAAGCATAAAACCAGTTTTATATGAAGCCATTGGTTGGCAAAACAAAACAGCCATCAGGAACACATTGCAACTGAATATTTTTTTTCCTAGAAAACTTTCTCCCCCACAATTTTCCTGAGAACAAATTTCTAGGCTGCCCCTCTAGAGGAAGCTGGCATTCACTGTGTGTTTATAAATAAATAAGCAGTTTGTAACAGTAGCTTTACACTGACACCAGTCAGATATAAACAAGCTCTAAATAGAACTTATGTGGATACTATGGAATGACCTCTACAGAGCCAGACTTCTTTTATCAATGATACACATCCCATTACAGATTAGAGAACAGAGAGGCAGATCCTGAAGTCCCCCACCCAGCTTCCACATGGTCTTCAAGAAGAAAGCTAAACTGGAAACATCTGAAAGCCTATGATGGAGTGACCTTGCAGAAGACAAAGCTTTCCCACTTACTTTATTCTGAAAATAGCCCATTACGGGGGGGGGAAAAATCCCACCACACAGGCATACTATATTTAGATAACAACTTACCTACAGGGTACCCCACGAGAGTCCAGGCTGGAGGCATGCCCACATGCCAAGCTATACCATGGAAATGTCAAGCCTTCTGCTAGAGGGGCTGCTCTAACTGCTGCAGCTCATTACCTCTGCTCTTCTCAAATAGCTTTGGGTATGTTATGGTTGATCCCCTCAATGCTTCACAGGGTTTATTTGTCTAAAAAAAAAAATGCATTTTTGTAAATGTGACTATGCATCACTGTAGAGTACGGCTTGCACACTGTCACAACAGTGCAGTGACCTGAGGACGCCAGTAGTTCAGCTTACAGGAGATGCTGCTATAAAGATAGCTGGGCACAGAGGGAAAGAATGACAACACTGATCGCCACTAGGCTAGGACAGGTGGAAAAATCCATATGCTGAAAAAAAAAAATATAAAAAAATCCAGAGACCCCAACTCACACAGGCGGCATCACTGCCTAGAGCTTGAAGCACCCAGCCAACAGGCTACAGGGCTAGCAGAGAAGCCACCAGTCCAATACAACAACAAAAAAGCTCGCTCAATACTTCTCTTGCTAAAGTAATGTCTAAAGCTACAATACCTCTTTTTCAGGAGAGGCAGCTTTTAGCAAGATTTCAGAAGGTCTAATGATACTGCCTCCTCATCTAGGAGACTGAAGACAGCTGCTATTCAATTATCACCTTGCAATTAAGCTATTAAATGAACTGCCAGCTCAAGCTGGCTGAAATTTGGAACCAGATTTATTAACATCTGAAATGTTGATATGCAGCACTATTAGAGCAGAGAAGCACGAATAAATAGTAGTTATGCCAAATACAGCCATTATGAAACCTGTGAGAAATTTGTAACAGAAAAGACTTGCTTTATGGTATTTGACCTTGGAGCCCGTTTCTGGGCAGCAGGACACTGTATTACATGAAATCCATGGTGCACAAACCCAAATAAGTTCAGGGCAAGAAAGGTAATGATGAGTCCTAACCACATACAGAAACTGCTCGGATATCTTGATCTGTGTGTCTGTGTAATAAGGTAGAAGCAAACTTTTACCACAAGCAGTATACATAATGAAGTGGATGACCAAGAGCCTTTATAATCTCTTGAGAAAACTGTCAAGCTCATGAGGTCTGTACAACTTGGTATTAGAACATCAAGGAGCTAACAAAGGATGAAGACACCTTAGGTGAAGCCATGCTCTGCACAACTCCAAATGAGTATCAAAAGAAGCTATTCATTAGATGAGTAGGTGCAGAGCAAGAACATTTAATTCTGCAACTACAGATTCAAGCATGTTAAACTAAGCGAGCTTCCTGACTGCTTGGCAAGCCTCTGCCATCCTTCTAGGCAGATCCTGAGAGTGCAGATGCCTAAAGGCATCCAGCTGCCCAAGGCCACCAACCCATGCTGATTGCAGAACCAGCCATTATTATCTCCTGGCATCAAGGCTCTGGTTGATTATATTACTATAGTAGGAGACAACACCCAGACAGTTCAGTTTCATAATACTCAGCTATAACAATTCCTGAACAGGTCCTATGAACTTTTTACGAGCATGAAACAAAGCAGAGGAAACAGAGGTGCACTACAGGGAACATCTGTAGCTTTGAGACACTTTTATACGGAGACACAAGTAAGAACAGAACCAGACCGAAATATCCGTGAGGAGTTCCTTTCATCTAGGGAAAGCTTGCAAAGGAAGAACTCCAGCAATCCACCTGTACATACAAACTTGACAAAAATCTGATTACCTGCAACCGAGCATGAAATAAGATGACCCTCACTGCACCCATAAAAGTGTGTGAGAAGTATTCTGTTAGGTGAGGGAAGAGTACTTCTCAGAAACACAACACTGGCAACAAACTCATTAAGTTGAGCCACATGTTACGTGACAACACATGCTACTCTATGAATTGTATCAGCAGCTTCTCTTCCAGTACTTTCACACTGTTGATGGCAGCTGCTGGTAAGAGACCTGAAAAGGACGAGATTTCACGGACAACAAAAAACAGTCCATGCTCCACACTACTTGATAGATAAAAGAATAAAGTTCCCTAAGTCTGGCTTGTATCACTAAATGAGTAAATCAAATATACAAACCAGCATTTTCTTTAGTGGAAATCTGCAGTAGACTTTAGCTCCTGCAGACTTAGACCTGAAGTACAACTGAGAAGACGTGACACCATATAGACTGCCCAGCTACAAATATCTGGTAGAGAACATACCTGAAACAGGGAGTTGTCCAGATGGTGTTTCTTGATGCTAGTACTAAGCTCCTACAGCCATCTCCTAGATATCTACAATGCAATAAAACTAGCGAGTCAGCAATAAGGCTATCTTGCAGAGGCGAAACTGGCAGACAAGCCATGCAATTAGGTAGCACTCCAACAGTGGAATATTGCAGTCAATAGGCTTACCAAGATTAGATAACAGTCAAGCACAGAGTAATAATGGTTTGAAGATCCTTCACTACTGGGAAGAAAGCAATAACCAGTTCACAAATCAGATGAGAGAGTGCTGCAACAGATGGAACCTGCTTGCGGTGCCAAGAACCGCTAGGCCAGTACATCCAGAAGTGGCCTGCACCAAGCAGCCATAAACAAGCAGCAAAGGCGAGGTTCACGCTGTCATGCAAAACTGTTCCGATAGACTCGGTGAAGACAGCATCAGTGGGAAACTCTTCACATGCTTCAACAGTCAGTGTCAACAAAGAATCCACAGGACCATCAAGAGCTTCAGCTATGAGTCAGAAATGATCATGTACACACACGACTGAATGAGTGATGGCCAAAAGGTGGAAAGGAGTAGTTGAATACAAGCATTCCTTTTCCCCAAAGCAATAACTGGGGGATGGGGGGGCAGAAATAAAAAAATAAAATAAAAAAGAGCTATACAGTGATAGTTTGAACACCAGCACATTTGCAAAACTGAAAGCTGCCAAGCCTCTCAGAGGGAATCAGGAAGTCCACATTGAAAGATGGCCAAAGCACCACCCAGTTTCAACCAATATATCTACACAAAAAAAAAAAAAAAAGCCAAAACAAAACAAAAAAAAACCCACACAACCCAAACCCACCACAAAAAACCAGGGCAGGAACCTGTAGCAAACAGTGGTAACTTGGCAGTGCTAGGTTAATGGTTGAACTTCATGATCTTAAAGGTCTCTCCCAATCAAAACAATTCTATGATTCTAAACTGCACTAACCTTATACCAAAAGAACCATATGTGGCATTAAAGACAACAGGGGAGGCTTTGTCAAGCACAGTTGTCCTATCTCTGCAAGAAATCTTCTAACAAGCCAGATTAGATCTCTGTGCTGAATAACAGCATGAGAGGATAATTTCAGTGCTAATTTCTTAGACCAGCTGACCAAGCTCACCATTTCAGTCCAATGCTGTACAGAATGCATACGCCCAGGAACGAAGATAGAAGATCATTAACAAAAGTTTGTTTTTACATTCCACAAAGTGGAAACCCTAATACTGCATACACCTTGCTGCAAGAATTAGTTGTTCAAACAACCTACCCTTTCAGCCTAGTGGGTTTTAGTTTTATTTGACCTTCAGCGTGTTTAATTGCAGCTCCTCCACCAATACAAGTCGGCTGGCAGATCAGTCTGGGCCAACAAATCAAGATGGAACAGTTCATTTTTTATTCTATTTAATTACTCCAGTTTCAAGGAAAATGACAGACTGATTTAACTGATAGAAGAGGACTCACTAGAAGCTGTGTTTTCTGAAAAGTGTAACTTTTAGGTTTGCTAACCCCCAAGAGTAAGAACAGGACCAGGGCAAATCAATAGAAGGTTTAACAAGTGTTGAAATAAAGCCTAGTAATGAAGATGTCAGGAAAGTTCATGCTTTGTGACAGGTAAAAAACTCCATCAAAAGAAGATTTTAATCTCCAAGTGACATCATTGCAGATGACATGATACTCCAAACCACACTGCCTGTGGCAGAGAGGAGTGATAGGTCTTTCAAACCAAATTTGAACTTATTCCTTGATTTTTCTCAAAAGAATATCACAGAAATTCAAGAACAGAACAGTGTCCTGATAGTGTTAAAGAAAGTTTTATGTTGATTCATAATTTAAATGGTGAATTAATGTTGATATAAATAATCCTAACGTTGGGATGCATACTTCATATTGGTTGCATTCATGGATTGACATGTCTCAGAAGGAATACTGAGTTATTAGTTATTTCCCCCTGTCCCCCCCCCTTTTTTTTTAAAAAAAAAAAAAACAACACAAAAAATGTAAACTCATATAAAGTATTCTGCAATCCGTTCATGGCTTCCCTTTTAAAGTCACATCACTGGTACTTCAAGTATCTCTAGTAATCACAGTAAATTAAATACTTCACTACCACCAAAACATATGAATCAGATATTAAGAGCAAGCACCTCAAACTTTATTGAAGAACTGATGACTATTGGAGACAAGACGTTAACAGGATGCCTGCCAGACATAAGGCAGCGTCAGCAGCATCTTCCATTTATGCCTTCAGTTTAAAAGTGGTCTCACATCATGGTCTTGAAATACTACAACGATCTTACCTTTAGCTTTCTCAAATAAGAGTAACTGCATTCTCAAATAAGAGTAATTGCATTTGACTCACTAGGAGCACACAGGTAAAACACCAAGTAAAATAAAAAAGGTACATCATGTTTACTGTGGGAATGGCCACACAAGCCATGGCTGATGGACAAGCTCGTAGCCTTTCTTGTTTCACAGCAGTTTATTTTCCAGCCCATACTCTCTACCACAACCCTATCAAGTCTGCCCGTTGGCATATACATCTTTAGTTCCCAAACCCTCCTGGAATGATGGTGCAGCAAAATCCTCCTATTTTCTAAATTCTTCAGACAAGATTATTCAGTCTGCTACAATCCAAAACTAGAGACATGGCCAGTCAGCATCCCTCTCCAGCAGCCTCAGCTACAACTCCAACAGGAGATGAACGGAGGCAAAACAAAAGTCTGTAATGCTCCCAGCACCAAATACTCACTCTCCTCCGAGAGTACAATCACACTTGTGCAGGAGCACAATGACTAAAAGCATTTCTTGTTTGGCCAGTTGCAGAGATTTACAGCTGATCTCACAAAGGAAAAAGGAGCAGCATTCCACAGGTCACTCCATCCAGACCTCACAAGTGTCAGCTGATGCCATCAAACTAAACTAACAAGTCCAGGACTTGCCACATGGACCTCAGATATTGCCAGGAGATCAGGGAATAAACAGTTACTTAACATAGCTACAAACATTTTTCATAGTAACGATAATCCCTCCTTCAATAGCCCTGTTCTTGCTTGAAAAAGGCCCATCCACCTTCTTCACCAACAGGAACTGGGCAAACACAGCAGGGAAACTGGATCTGGAAGCAAGGTTTTCTTGTTTCTGCCTGTTAGAGGCAGTAGACAGTATACAGTAAAAGGTATTAGAGTCATTAGGAATATCAGCCATTAGAATAAAGTGCTACACCACACACATTCAGATGTTTTACCCCACCTCAGGGAGTTTGCTGTACAGCTGCCGACCACGGTTACTCTAAGCAGAAGGACAACCATCACACACACGTTCAGTGGGGTCTGCGGTAGGAACCAGCTCATCAAAAGCCAACATGGGTTAGGACATCTCGACTCACAGTGCTTTGAGTGCACTAGTTTCATTTCCCTTCAGGATTCCCAAACACTGTCCTGGGCATGTACTATTGCACAGTAACATATATCAACCTTTCTATTAAATGCAAAAATGGGCTAGTGTCCATTTTTTAAATAAGATACTTAAGACTGCAAAAGGAAAACATAATTGTGAAATCTCTAAATATTTGAAGATTGCTGAGAGCACATTGGCAACTCAGTGTTTAGGTTTCAGTAAACTGGAAGAGCTAAAATAAATTTTATGATAAAGTCAAACAAAATGACAGGCCTAGGAGAACCATCTAAAGAGGAATGACAACAGAGACTGGAGGGTTCGTACAAGAGGGTGATGCACAGATGGCATCATAACCATCCACTAACAGCAGCTTCGCTTCTTCCCGACACAAAACCTAAAGAGAACACTAACAGAAGCAGTTTGAGGTAAGCAACTTAAGTTGAAAAGCAACAGAATCATTAAGAATTAATACAATTCATCCAAGGGAAGAAAAAGCCAATGAAATCAAACTGGAGTTAATATAAGGTGCTAGGAATGTGAAAAGAAGGAAAATCCTACTGCTCAGTGGAAAGTTAAGTCCTGACATAACTGTTTGGTACTGGAAAAAGCCCACTAATGTAGAAAACTAAGACTCCTAATTAGTACTATTTTGTCACTTAGAAGACAAAGAAAATTATCAAATAGCACCGATTTTTTTTCAAGTAATAAAGCATACCTATGCATAGCCAATGTACTTTGTGGAATAGTCTCAGTGACAACAGAGAAAATAGTAAAGCAAACAACTCTTCACACGGCTCTATCGGAGCAACTGCTGAGTCTAAAAACATCTTCATACATGAACTGAAAAGGAAAAAACTCCACAATGCAAGTACTCCCTCAAAAAGAACTAGGCTGTTATCATTCTCACTTTTATGTTTGCTTAAAAGCAACTGTACAACAGGCAGTTACACTTCACAAACACTGAGGAAGTATTAACTCTTATTTTCCTTTCCAGAAGAAATCAAGCAAAGCAGAATAGAGAGCATTAACCTTGTCCAGCTTCCACTCCGAACTACTGCACAGTCTGAGCGTTCCACAAACTCACCAGGTAATCCTCTGAATTCATGGGATAAAGACAACTTTAGAAGGGCTTGATTTTCCCAATTAAACAGTAAATCCGGGTGTACTATGAAATTGAATGCAGAGAAAAAAAAAATTACCTAAACAGAGAGAGGGACCGGCAATCACTGGAGCATTTTCTGCTGGATCATACCACCTTTGCGCACATAGGTGTCTCTCAACATGACACAATCATAATACAGTAGTGGCACACTTAAACATCTTAGATTAATATGTAACATACCACATTCATATATATGTATACATTTATACACATATAAAATCCATATATATGTATACAAACATTATGTATGGTTTTATTTTTATATATATAAAAATCAGTCCCACACGACCAGCTGGCTAATCTGCATTCCATAGTTTCTATTACAATTCTAAGTAATTATCTTGCTAGATTGCTGAGATCATTAGCTACGTGACATGTTAGCTCAATCCTAAAGCCTACAATTACAAAAAAAAAAGCCTCCTGATAGTTGGCATTTTTCATAACAATCCACCTTTGTGTGAGAATCTTGGCTCCTATTAAAAAAGAAACCCACTGCTTCCGTACGTGATTGCAGACAAAAGTTTGAAACCACAAAATGCAAGAGCTGGAAAGAGGAGCCCCAAACGCATTTAGAGTGTCATTACTCTGTCAAATCTTGACTTTGTCAAGGCCTTTACATTGCATTTTTGCAGACTTAGTCTTACAGCTGAAATCAATACCTCAGAAGTGACTAAGAGAGAACTTGACTCACATGAGAACTGGGAGCAGTTCTGCACCATTAAGGCCTGCTATTTACTGAACCTGAATTGCTCAAAAAGATGCCATGAAACCAGCTTTAAGGTACCAGCTACTACAAGTTTAATGTTAGTTCAAATATTTTCAAGTTATGGAATCTTTACATACAGAACCATGTCTGCCCTGGATAGAAGATAATGCTAGGTAAAGTTTTAGCATCAGAGTTACCGGATTATCATCACCGGTTCCGAGGCCGCCTGATCTCAGCCAGAAACCCAAACTCTGCAAGAGTTTAAAAGTGACTATGCGAATTTTAAATACAGCCTTCTTACAACAGGTACAATTAAGTGCCATAAAAGCAGAGCTCAAAAGGCAACCTATTGCTCAGCCACGATAATTAGCATTAGGAGAACTAAGCCAGCCCCGGCAGCTGGCAGGGAGTCATGGGAGCCAGCCACTACAACACACGGCTGCAGTTCCAGAGGAGCACGGCGCACGTCACGAGGAATAAACAATCGTTAATACCTGTATTATTTAGTAATCCAGACAGTGAGCTCCATCTTATTGGTCACCATCATCCACTCTGAAAAATCACGGTGATATAAAGCAAGCAAGTTAAAGCTTTTCTGCTCCCACAAAAATAAGTTTCATTACATGAAAAGCTTACTTCTCCACACTTTAGAGAGAGAAGTATTACTGTGTACTGAGTTCCTTTAGAAAAACAAGACACTTGCTAACCATGAGTTATCTGCTCAATAGTGTATCACCTTGATTTGTTAGACTTAATATAAACAGTGTTTTACACTATCACTACTTTTAGACTGTTACCAGCCTTATAACGCATAGGCAGTGATCAATAATGATTTATTTTACCCATCTAAGTGAAAGTCATGTACCTGTCACCACGTAAAACTTCATCTTCCAGATAATCCCGCCTGGCGTGGGGTTTACCAAGCTGTACTGTCACTAAACCAACCAACCAACCCACCAAAGCACTGCCAGAGTCCTGGTGGCCATCAAGAGCCCTGTCTGAAGCAATAACCCTACAAATGCCCAGAGAAGCTGTGGCTGCCCCATCCCCGGAGGTGTTCAAGGCCACGCTGGATGGGGCTTTGAGCAGCCTGGTCTGGTGGGAGGTGTCCCTGCCCAGGGCAGGGGGCTGGAACTGGATGATCTTTAAGGTCCCTTCCAACCCAAACCATTCCATGATTCTGTGATATCCCTAATGAGAAGGGGATGCTCAGTTCTCAACTTTGATCAGAAACTAGAAAAACACTGGGGGGAAAGAGGGGCTTGGGCTGTTTTGAGGGGGAATGTTTGCTGTGGTGCTTTTTGCTTTCTTTTATTTTAAATATCCCACTCTTGCCTTGGCCTTGGAACAGTGGTATCAAGTTTAAGCTCAACGTCCTTTCCAAGCGCCAGCTCCCTTCTCCTTGCCAACCTTGCAAGGTATAAATAGCAGCAAGCGGAGGAGCAAGCGTTAAAGATATTCTTTAAAAAAAAAAAAATATCCCAGGAGTGTCGGTGCCCTGGCTGCAGGACAGCAGCCGGCCGGCTGCACGAGTGCCAGTTTTATCACATTTTAAGCCTTTCAAACGCGATGTCACCATTCCACTAGCTAAAAAGCAACTAATTTCCATATCTTTGACTATATCTGAATATAAAAAAAAAAACAAACCAACTCACGCCCCCCGAAGCTCGGGTTTCCCCCCCCCGGCTCCTTCTGCCCTGCTCACGCCACAGTTAATCGCCACAAAAAATAAAGAAGAGTTAAAAAAAAAACACCACAAGAACAAAACACCAGCAAGGGGAGCAGGGAGCGACGGCCGCCCCCGGGCCGCGGCGCTGACCTCCCTCCCCGGGCAGGGCAGACCCGGCCCCGCTCCGCGCCCCGTTATCCGTCCGCGCACCGCCCCGGGATAGCAAAAAAAAACTAATACTTTTTTGTAAAAAAGAAGTTAAAGTCGCCGGTACTTACGCGCCGCCCCGCACTCGTAGCCGGAGAAAACTGCCCTGAACCGCCGCGCCGCGACTGCCGCCGGCCCCGCGGCCCCCTCCGCCCCCGCGGAGGCCCCGGCCCGGCCCGACCCGCCCCTCCGCGGCTCCTGCCGGGCCGCACCTGCCCCGCCGCGGGCCCCACTCTGCTCCGCTCCGCGCCCCGCTCCGCTCCGCGCCCCTCACCTGGCGCCGGGCCGCGGGGCCGGGCCGCCCCTGGGCGGTGCTTTTGTCGGCGGGGGCCGCGGCCCGCCCCGGCGGGGAGGTGAGGGAGGCGCAGGTAGGCGGCGAGCGGCGGCGGCGAGCGGGGGGGAACTGGGTCGGCGGCTAAAAATACCGTGAGGGATGAGGAAAAGGAGCCTCCCGGGGATGGTCGGCGGTGCAGCGGGGCCCGGCGGGGGTCCTCCCGTTACCCCAGCCGGGGCAGGTGGTCACGGGCAACCTCCGAGGCCGCGGTCAGCCATCATCGCGGGACGGGCCGCCTTCCCCCGGCTCCCCGCTGCGGCCGTCCCGAAGGAGGGCGGGTGGAAGAGGCTCGGAGTCCTGGTCTTGAGTGGTTCCCTCCGGGACGGTCCTCTCGGGGCTCTCGGTGGGGGAGGACCATCTCCCGCCAGTCTCCCCGGCCGCGGGGAGCAGCTGCTGGGGGGTTGGCACTACGGCATGTCTTCGGCTGGGAAATCTTTTACGCATCTTTACAAAGCCCCTGAAAGTAAGTTTCACCTGTGCAATGTCCAAGGAGGAGAAGCTTCCAAATGGCAGCGAGGCTGGAGAGCCTGACCTGGCGTGTGGGGTACACGAGGGCACGGCAGCCATTGGCCTTGTCATGGGCCAGTCACGGCATCACAGAGTGGTCGGGGTTGGAAGGGACCTCTGGAGATCATCCAGTCCAGCCCCCTGCCAGAGCAGGGTCACCCAGAGCAGGTGGCACAGGAACGCGTCCAGGGGGGTTTTAAGTATCTCCAGAGAAGGAGACTCCACCACCTCTCTGGTCAGTCTGTTCCAGTGCTCTGCCACCCTCAAAGTAAAGAAGTTTTTCCTCCTGTTGAGATGGAATTTCCTGTGTTCCAGTTTGTGCCCATTGCCCCTTGTCCTTTTGTCGGGTACCACTGAGAAGAGTCTGGCCCTGTTCTCTTTAGATCTTGATAAGCATTGATAAGAACTCCTCTCAGTCTTCTCTTCTCCAGGCTAAACAGCCCCAGGTTCTCTCAGCCTTTCCTCATCAGAGAGGTGCTCCAGTCCCTTTGTCATCTTTGTAGCCCTCCGCTGGACTCTCTCCAGCGGTTCCTTGTCTTTCTTGAACTGGGGAGCCCTGAACAGGACACAGTACTCCAGATGTGGCCTCACCAGGGCAGAGCACAGGGGGAGGATGACCTCCTTCTGTGTGATGGCCATGATCTTTTTAATGCACTCCCAATACCATTGCCCTTTTTGTCCACAAGGGATGATGTAGGAGTCTCTCCAGGACAGATCTGGTGACTCCATAGGAAATGCTTTCTTGACATCAAGTTAATTCCCTGACCCTCCCCTCCGCTACTATATACAGTTGCTGGCTATTTATATATGTGAAGAATATGATTCAGAATTAAACATGCCAGGAAGACACTGAATCTTTCAACCTACTAATTAAAAAAGGAATAGAGCATGATTGCTTTGTTTCATCACCACATGAAAGAGGACTATTTATTTTTATTGTGGTTAGCTGAGTAGTAACAAACAAAATATTTTATTCCCATCCATGAAGAGCAATCTTGCCCATCTTTATGGGCTTCACCCAAAGCGTGCCGGCGTCGGTAGTAGTATGTGTGGGCTTTTGGTTAGCGCGTGACTATGAATCTAGTGAGCCAGATGAGAGCAAGAGCGCTTTTGGGCTACAAGACTGAGCATCGTAGAAGCCCTGGCCACCCCAAGCAGGAATCATGCCCATCTTTAGTGAGGGTCTATACAGTGCTCCAGACCTCCTGAGACAAACCCCACAGCTGAAGCACCCTGTCAGGAGCCCGCTGCTGTGGCCGGACGTGTGGAGCGAGGGACACGGTGAGATTTTTGTGGTGTCATTAGGTCACTGCTCATGTAAAACTGAGTGATAGATGGTTTACATAGCCAGCCTTTCAGCAAAGTTCACAGGCACGGCTCCAACTGTACGTATCGAGGCTAATCTCAATTACAACTTAAAAATGCCTCGGTCTTTGTCGCTGTGGGGATGGTCTGGAAAGTATCGACCGATCGCTACAGCTGAAAGCTTGTCATGTTGATCTTTATCCCACCAAAAATCACAGTTCATTCAGCGTTTGCTGCAACCATTCCACTCTGGTGGCTCTTTCATTTTCCCTGGTTTTGTTGTTTGTCTAGGCCTTTCATACAGCAGTAATCAAGGAAAAAAAAATCAATTTAAAAACCAGAGACTTGGCTTCTTTTAAAATGAGATAATAACGAGGGAATTCAGGAATTGTCGCACTGGCCTTCCTTTAAAATCTTCCCTCCTGGACAGATGGTATTCAGGTTGATGGTGATGGCTGACATCACTGCATGGTGGAAAATTTTTGTCAAATCTCACCAAGGACGATTTCAAAGTGGCCAAGGGCTCTCAATGCAAGGAAGGAGAAGGAACTAGAGAGGCCACTGAGGTCTGTATAATTTAAATTTTTTTAGCATCATTTGCTCTTGGAAGTCCTTTTCCTGAGATTCTAATAAAAAACTGTTGGAAAACAGTTGTTCTGATCAAAGCCTTTTGACAGCCCTTTCTTTTGCTAAGTGGCCATGAATGACTTTTGCTTCTCTGCCTTTGTTTTTCCTCCTCAGCTCCTCTGGTCCATGCATTTTGAGTTTCATAAATGTAGGAGGAAGACTGCAGTATCACGTCAATTAATGTTGAAAAAGGAAGGAAGGAAAAGAGAAAGAAGAGGGAAGAAAGGCAAAAAAACCCCAAAACTTTCATGAGAGAGAGAAATGGAAGACAAAGGATGGTGAGGGCGAAGGTAACCAAGACCACAAAGAGGAGTAAAACATGGGAAAGAACTGGAGAGACCAGAGCAAGGGCGCATATCACAATGGGGAAGAAAGGGAAGAAATGGAGTAACAGACAATTTTTTATATTCTTTCCTCATGTCTTGTCAACAGGAGTTAGTCAGGAGCAGGCTCCACAAATGCTTCTGAAGGGGCTGGAAAGAAAAACTAGCCTGAGATGGGTGTATGTCTGTCTTTAATAATAGATATGATTGCAGCAGGTGCAAATAATTGGAAATAGTACCAGGTAACTTGAGTATCAATAGGAGGAAAAAATGCAGCAGCACAGGATGGCCAAGTCTGTGTCCTGTTGGTATCCAGGGTAATGGATGGGTTTGAATAGGTTATTAGGGAACTCACTGGGTTTCTGCTCCTGACTCTTACTGGTTGCTCGTGTACTTTAATATTATATGGTAATTGGCTAGAAAAGCAGTCTTGTAACAGGGATTGAGATTCAAATTTCCCCGCTCCCAGCTAGGTACCTTAATTGTTGCGTTGCAAAGTGATGCCTTGCTTCCCTGGCCCAATGAATGGGAATTAGTTTGTTCAGAATAACAGCCTCTCAGCAGGCACAATGAAAGGCATCCTCCCAGCTAGCCTTTGGCCTGGTGACGAAGGGAATCTCCTGGGAAGCGCCAGGTAGGGATTCACAGTTGTCCTCAAGACTCTCCAGGTCTAAGCTCTACCTGTTTAGCTGCTGAGAGGACCTCTCCTTCCTCCTGTCATGCTTTTGAAAGATGCCAAAGCCTAAGCGCAGACGCTGCTCCAGCATAACTCAAGAATTAAATGCTTTAGATGCCGAGAAAGTTGTAGTTGCAGTGTTGGCAACTCAGGTGCTTCTCACGCTGGCTGTTAATGATTGTGGTCCAAGGTACCGACGCTTCTGGTGTGGTGGGGCACCTGGCCCAGAGCTGGGGGCTCCTGGCTGGGAAACTGGTGCCAGAACTTGGGGGTTACAGCTCTTCCCACTGCAACAGCTTGGCCTGTGGTGGATTTATAGTCTGTGATAACTCTTATCTTGGCTGTATTTGGGAAAACACCATGTTGCAAATTTGTTCGTGTTACACAGCAGCGTGTTCACGGGTAATTCTCAGCATCATGAAGCTGACTTCTGTCAGATAGAATTCCAGCAGGCCGGAGGTTAATGTACTCTGTTGTGATTATTTTTTCTTTTTGAGGTGGGGAGAGGGCCAGTGGAGACATGTAATGCCTGTCAATAACTGCATTTAATTTCTTTGGCAAGTGGTAAATACTGTTTCCCTTTGTTTGCTTATGCAGACTACATTTAAAGTACTGTGTAATATAAAGCAAACCTTTCTGGAGGCCAGTGCCAATTTTGGTTGAAGAAAAGTATAGCACCATAGTTGAAAGTCTTCATTATCTTCTGAGGCTCAATTACTAATGAATATTCTTTAATTTTTGTTACCACACACTTCACATTCATAAGACTTCCTCTCTGCCCGAGGCCTGTTTGAATAAAATTATATACTTCCTGCTTTGACAACATACTGATGATGTATGCTAGAGAAAATCATTAGGAGTCGTCCTGCTGAAAATGTTGAAAATGTCTTTGGATGGTAATTTGGGCTCGATCCTGTAATTTTAGTGGTGATTTTACCTGTAATGGCTACAAGTAAAATCATTCTAAGAATCCTTGGTATTTCTCCTCCACAGTTCAGAGAAGAGGTCAGACAGACTGTAGGTATCCCCACAAAAAGTATTGGTGAACAGATCACAGATCTCTGGGCTAAATTAATCCCTTCAGTAAATACTTTTTTTTCATATGCTTTTCACTAAAACAAGATTCAGTCCTCTATTTATAAGCAGCACTGGTAGAGAACTGGAAAATACTCTTAACGCTTTAACCATTGTACTAATTATAGTTCACTTGATTCCCTAATGTAATAAAACACTTCCTTTCGTGGGCCATTATCTGTTAGATAAACCCCTACATTGTATGCATTATTAATTATTTATTCCTTCCATTATTCTTTATGCACATTGAAGAATTGGCTCGTGGTTTCTAGCACAATTCATAAGAACAACTCTGTTCAGTTATTTTTGGAAGCATTTTCCTATGGTAAATAAAGAAATAAGGAAAACATTAAGTTTCATCTTCTATGGAGTTATCAGTTTAACTGTTGTATTCCTATTAATATTTCAAAAAATCTAGATAGGGTTTTTTTTACTTCCCAATATTAGTGATTGAGAATTTCAATACTCTTCTCCTAGACTTTTTAAATTATTTTTCTATTTTTTTCTAGTTAGAAAAAAAAATGACTAATTTTTCCCCTTTACTTCTTTAGTGTCATTTCAATGAGCTTACATAGCCATATGGAGAATGACAGCTTCATTCTTCTGTACCTACAGTTGTTACCCCTTGGTATTTTCTGCGTATGTTTTTTCCTAAGCAAACATACTTTCACATAAGCGGATTTATGCAAAAATACCAAATATGGCTATTTGTCTATTCTTAGCAGGAAAAAAAAAAAAGGAGATTGTATAGTGAACATGATGACCCAGCAGAGTTATCTTTAAAAGAGTATTTTCAATCCATGTGAGTACAATTGAGGATTTAATTGCCTTTGTCAAGGCAACGGGGAAGGGATATTACAGCAAGGGAGATGGATAAACCTTGAAAAAGTATACTGGCTGGGAGGATGGCTGCTAGGAAAGGTTAAATCACAGATCGTGTGAAGAAGATGTTTGAAAGATTCATATAATGCCACAACGTGAAGATTTCCAGTCAAACCTGCCCACTTCCTAAGAGAATAGCAGTGGTCTCTATAGATGTCAAGAAATGACTGAACAGAAAGAAAATTGAGAATCCTGTTTTTCAGTCGTGCTGAACTGGAGCTGAGGTTTAAATAAGCAAAGGGCTCTAACTTGATGAATGATTTGGTGAGAGTTGAGAGAGAGGAAGAGACCTGTGAAAGAAGTGCCTAGAGATGCTAGCTGGATCTCTCTGCACGTGGGACTATTAGATGTAATAAAGAGAGGATGGCTGACAACACATTTCTGTGGCACCCCATAGCAAGTTAGAGGAGAAATTGGGGGAGCTCTGCAAATGAGATATTGGCAGATGAGTCGGAGAAGGAGTGGGAGATAATCTGGCTATTAGAGACACTGAACAGGGAATGGAGACTTTCAGTCTTGAGTGCATCTCAAGGATGAAAAGCAGCCAGCACCACACATTCTTTTTTCTATTACTGATTGTTTCTTTGCTTCTTTTTTTTTTCTTTAAAGGAAAACACCTTTTCTTCTAAAAGTTCTCCTTAAGGTCTTTCTGTTCAATGAACCATCTGTGGGAAAGAAATGAAGGTGAAGATAAAATTCCAAGAAGACGCTTGCACAGACCTATTTGAAAGCATTTCCTGCCAGGAAACAAGTGCTGCTGAGCCTTTAAGGGCTACGCCTCTGCAACAGCTCCAAGATACGCTTGCCTTCAGCTATATAAGCAGCGGTTAACCAGGACACAGGGGTCTGCAGAAGAATTACTGACACCTAGACTTATTTAAGGGAAACTACTACAAAGAAAAGGGTACACAACCAGTTTCTTTTCCTACTTTTCAGTGGTTTCATCACTTCCTTGCTATAGACTTAATGTTTTGAAGAAATAAAATTTTGCTGAAGTTAAACCAATTCCATTCTTATCTGTAGCAGGTCATCTGTTTAAATGGTGCAGAACATTATTTGCTTCTGTGACTTTTCTGTGATTAAGGAACAAATAAATCGCATCGCTATTGCAGCATCTCCCCGATGTGAGGCTGGGATGTGAGATTAAGTTAGCGGGGTTTAGCAAGTATCATTTGCACAGTGGTAAGCGTGGACATGGGGATGAACAGGCTCTTAGCCGGCAGCAAATATGTGGTGATGAGACTTGTTCTGACAGGAGAGAAGGCTAAGCTAACTCACACATGGTTTGCCTATAGCAAATGCAAAGTAATACATGCTGACAATTTCGGCAGACCAGCTGATGCATAGTAAGTTGTTAATAGGTGTTAACTTGATGGTGCTTCTGAGCTCACAAGACAATGTAATGTAGTGTACCACACTGCTGTTTGCTTAGACCCTCTTCTATCAGTAATGGGATTTTTCTCATTTTTCTATAGGTTCAGATCTCTATGTATGTGAATGCGTATTGCATTAGACACACAGCACCTTAATACTGCAAGTTATGCCAATGTTCATACTGGCTGGAATAGTCTTATTTAGAAGTAGGTATGGTATATGTAATGGGACAGAAACAACTGAGAAATAGGAGTAATTGTGATAAAGGTAGTGGGTACCAAACTGAGACTTGTGCCAACAAAACAGAGAGAGGAAAAGCTCGAAAACAGTTCTGTGTGGCAACAAGATGTCCCTGTCTGAGCCTTACTGAGAAAGGATGGAACAGAACAATGCTGTGAGGAAGCTGTGTTGTAGCTTTTGCTCAGAAGAGAACTGCTAAAGGTGAAAAGTCAGATAACCAGAGAATGAAAACCTTTCCTCTTCTTTTTCCCTGTCCTCGCTAATACGGACAGATGAATTCCAACGTTAATGAAGGGACAGCATGTGCTTTTGATTTGGTGATTGAAACTGAATGCTGCTCTGTATGCATGAAAGGTTACTGAATGGACAATAAGAGACTGGGGGAAAACAAGTAAAGAGAACACAAAACAAGCCTGTTCTGCATCTCATTTAAAAGAAATGGTATGCATCCAATGGGAGCAAGAAAATGAATGTAAATTTAGGATTTTTTCCCTCCTGGGTAGTAATACAAGCAAAAGGGAAGAAGATGAGAAAAAACATATGTAATTTAGAGTGAAAATAATCCAATGGGAAAAAAATTAAAATTTTCTTATTTGCACTTAATGTGTTTTTGTCCATGTTTTTCATTGCAGCTTAGATCACTTAGAGGTCTTACATGAACTCATGTCTGAACCAATTCTTATTTTCTTTAGAACGGGTCTGATGTATTTTTTTGCTCCCTCCAATACTTGTTCTAACGGACCAAAGAACCTTTTCCTGTGCAACCTGCTCTAGGTGACCCTGCTCTGACAAGGGGGGTTGGACTAGATGATCTCCAGAGGTCCCTTCCAACCCTACACTTCTGTGATTCTGTGATTCTTTGCTAGGGAAGAAAACCCCACAACTTAGATGCTACAGCCTGGAAGACTGTTGTTCTTGGCATAGTTTTAATGGCTGGACAGGCCTTACATAAGAAAATTTAGTCCTGTCTAGGGTTCAAGCCAGTTGATTTTACAAATTGGACAAGATTACTGTTGAAACAGGTGCATCTGAAATCAGAACAACATTATTTTGTTGGAAAATTGCTGTAAACGAGAAAGGTTATGCATGTATTGTATGTTTACAGCACTCTTCATCTAGGATGCAGTAGGATTTATCTATGAAATTGTGTTGTTTATATTTCATACTGTAAAGACATTATAAACAAATGAAGTTATTAATAAGCCAGATACATTTTGAATTAACATTTCAGATGTGTTTTTTTGGCTATTGTGCAGTCTTAAGCATTAATTGAAAGTATAATGAACTGTAACAAAAAGAAAAAGCCAAACATATAAAGTTACAAAATCATTAACATTCACATTGTCTGGGCAACCTATTTCTTTCTTTGTTTTCACTTTGATTCCTTTTTCTGATAGGCCAGTAGTCCTGGATAGTAGGAGGAAAAGTTAAACTGGAGTAGGAATGAACATGTTAGTTTCTACATTGCTAGCTACTTGATGTCTCTTAGCTGAACTTAAGGATAGCATGTAGATAAGCCACCAAGATGCAATGTTGGAGTCTTTTGAAGGCAGAAGTCAGTTTATTTGCACAAGGGACTATAAAAACATGTATGTTTTCTATTGTGACCAGCTTCTGAGTCAGAGCTGGAATGTGCAGCGGAAGAGTACTCATCCCTGCTGTCCCACATGGCGCCCTCCTTAAACCACAATCTCTTGCTCAGTCTCCTATTAGTGGGCGTTTGTCAGTTTTTATAATTTTCCACAGTCGGAAAAGCAAACTGTAGTAACAAAGAGCATTTTCTAAGTCCCTATGTATTACTAGAATTCTCCAAAGAATCCTTGTATGCCTGACTTTTTTTCCCTACTCCATATGTATCACAGAAAACTGACTGAAATACCATACTATGCACATTGACTTGTACTTCTGGATTTCATTTGCCTTTTATGATGAGCAGCTTGCAGTGTGTTTAAAATGGCTATAACAGGCAGTGGTCTTATTAAGAGTTACTGATCCTGTCTCTATGAATATTGATATAATGGATGGTGGTGCCAACTAGAGCTGATTACTTCCTGCTCCTCAGCGCTGCTGTGTCTGTGGAAGTTGAAGATGCAGACTTCCTTAATTAATCATGCCAGTCTAGAAACTGAAGACAATAAAGGCTAAGTATAGTGGAGCCTTCTGCTATAGTCAGCACTTATTTCCTTTAAATACACAGCTTGGATGTAAGCTAGCAAAGGTAGTCTTTCAGGGAGAACTCTGGGCATTTTAAATACACCCTGAAATACTTGCCTGGTACACCTCTCCCAGAGACCGAGTTCACCACTGTGGAAATTGCTTCTGAAATTGAGCTATTCTGCTACCTTAAACCAGCGTGCAGACAGTGCACAAAAGCCTTAACCTCTCTCCCTAAGTTGTATAAAGTTTAGGAACTGCTGCTGGTAAGGTTTTATCCAAAACCTGATGATTCCCAATTATAGACAGGGATCAGACAAAACTAGTAGCCCAGGCTAGTAATAGAATAAAAAGTAGTCCTTGAATTGCATGTTTCCTGAGGAGGTTTCAAAGTGCTCTGTAAAATGGTGTTTATGCTGGACTGGCCAATAAAGGAACAGACGCTCTCTTTAAATCATAGAACCATAGAATTGTTAGGGTTGGAAGGGACCTTAAAGATCATCTAGTTCCAAAGCCCCTGCCATGGGCAGGGACACCTCCCACTAGACCAGGTTGCTCAGAGCCCCATCCAGCCTGGCCTTAAAAATTTCCAGGGATGGGGCAGGCACAGCTTCTCTGGGCAACCTGTTCCAGTGTCTCACCACCCTCATGGTGAAGAACTTCTTCCTAACGTCCAGTCTGAACCGACCCATGTCTAGTTTTAATCCATTCCCTCTAGTCCTACCATTACCCGACATCCTAAAAAGTCCCTCCCCAGCTTTCTTGTAGGCCCCCTTAAGATACTGGTAGGCCACTATAAGGTCTTCTCGGAGCCTTCTTTTCTCCAGACTGAAATGTTTAAAGCATATTTCTCTCACACATGAAGAAAGTATCAAGCAGTTCAGTGACTTGCTACAAGATACAGAGAAAATCAGAGATGATGGAGGAACACATTCATTCTCACTCTTGCTTCTAGGAATTCTAGGTTTCTCCTCTTAAACTGAAAATGCATACATTTGGGGTTTATTCTTCTTCATATTAAGAAAATGAGATCCATGAGTCAGAAGGGTTCCAGGTTTTCCCTGCCTTTCAAAATCTATATGTCCCAAAGAAGGGATTTTAATTTTGGTCACTCGTTCTCTTCCCGCTATGTCTGGACTCCTTGCTGGTAAAATAGGCAGGGAAATAAACAGTACTGCAGGACTTCCTTCTTTCAGAAAATAAGATAGGTTTTGCTTAAAATACTTATTTTTAGCAAATAATTGAAGAAACATATTTGTAGCTGAAGGTTTATGTCACAACATTTCCAAGAAGCAGCCTGCTGAAACTTCTTTGTTCTTAATGAGTAAGCATAAATACACCCCAATGAAGGCTTTCTCTGGTATCACATCAGAGTTCTTGCATTTAAATTAGTGGGTCAGCAAGAAAGGACAGAGGAACCTTTTATTAGCAGCTGACTTCTCTCGAATCTCATTTTACATTTTTGGTTCCAGCAGTATTCAACTGAAAATAGATACCATAGGTAAAAAAACCCAACAAAAACCAAGGCGGTGAATAACAGAGACAAGGCAACTGCCAGGCATCAGCTTCCACTGCGTTCTTCAAAAATATCTGTATCCTCACTGATATTATAAAGCACCATAATACGGCATGTTTCCTTGTGAAACAGGTAGTCTTTTGCATTCTCTGGTGAGAGTTTTCATGAGCAAAGTCTATGATACACAGTTCAGTATTTTTTTAAAGCTGTCTTAGATGACTGCCCATCAAGTAAGAAACAAAGGTAAATACCCATATAAATTATATTTCACCTGCTGAAATCATTATGGTAGTGCTATTCTCTAAGGACGTCTATATTTGCCCTACAGTCACTTTGTGATGTACCAGAAGACCTCCAAAGTGAATTTGATAACATTATTATTTCTGTCAGGAACTCTTCCTATGTTAGACACCCTGATGCTATTTCCTCATCTTTAGTCATGGTGTTCTTTAAAAAGCTGCAAGATGTCTTAATTTCTCTTGAATTTTGATTTTGAGAGTTAATTAGCGTACAAATGGCAGAGCCATTATGAAACCTCTATAGAGAACGTATAGCCTGTTATCCCGTGCATCAACAAGTAAGCCTGAGACATCATGGACAATCTCTTCCTTGCTTTCTAGCTCTAGCTCTTTCCAGCTCTAGCTGGACATAAGCACAGATATCTTTGTTGTTCTGGTAACACGGGAGAAGGTTGTCAATGGTGAGTATATGATGAATTACAGAGCACATACAGACTTAACAGGGCTACGCTCCCTATAGAATGCTATGTAATGAATATGGCTGATACCTTTTTAATGAGAAAGTCAAATAATAGAAAGGATTTGTTGTTAAAGCTGTGTTTTATTTGGGACACAATGTAAATGACTTGCTTGAGGAGCAGATGACAGGCGTAATTTATCGCCAGTGTAACTACTGGACTCAGTTGATTTGCATGAGATTAATTTTGTTCATTCTTTTCTGGATAGACAAAAAAAATTTGAGAATTACATACCTGGGAAGGTATCCTTATGTATAAAACTAGCATCTTATATATAAAACTTTTATGCCAGGTTTAGAGGCTCAACTGCTTTAGTTTAATGTTGGGGAGTTAAAGAGAAATATAAAGTAGAATTTAAAGTTATTGTCATGGATTGCAACTATTAATGACTTTTTTTCAAGTTGTGTTATTAATGACTTTTTTGGGGGGGTTGTATAAACATAAAAAGGAAGCCCTTCCCTTCCTTCAATACTCTAGAACTTTTTGCGTAGAAATTTTAGATTGAGTGACTCGTGTTCTTCCAGATGGGTGTGATTTTTCTGTTTTGTTTTTTTTCTGTAGTAAGTCAAAGGAGTTGGGGAACCAACGCAGAAGCTGTTAAGCTACTTGTTAGGAAGAGTCAATAAGAGCAATAGATGAGAACTGTGCTGAGATCTTTAATTAAGCATGCTGCCTAACAGAGGTAGAGAGGATTCAGTGACAGAAGACTGGAACAATTTGAATTAGCATTATTTCAAAAACTTCCATGGGATGTTTAAAATGAGTCATTCAAAGTTATTAGATAATAAGAAAACAGGTGATGCATTATAATCTTTAAAATCACCTTCCTCACAAGATAAAATGTTTGCACATCTTGCAAGTGTTAATAATACAAACTTAGGTACTAGCCTATAGAGTGAGACTTGCAAGACTTTCCAGCAACTACATGCAGCATGAATTTTACATTTGCTGAGGACCATGTGAACAACCCACTGATTTCAGGGAGGGTGCTTTTCCCAGATGGGTGTATGGCATCTCAGCAGGAGATGGATTTCCTGCTCTCCCTGCAGTGAATTCACTATGGCGCAGGCATTTATTTCATCTTGCTGCTGCCACAAGTGTTCACAAAATCTCAGTTTCCTGATCACGAGAAACATTTATATACTTTATTATTTGTGTAATGATATAAAGATTGGCCTCACTCCAGTAAAGTTCCCTTGAATTTCAGCATAGCTAAGATGTGAAAAATAGATCACATCAGGGAAGAGCAGTAGAGGAATCATAGCACAAATACAGTAGGGCAGATATGTTGGTTCAGGTAGTGTTTGGAATTTGCACAGTTTTGTTTCTGTTTGCTAAATCAGCAGAAGACACAAAGCGCTGTTGTAATGCAAGGCTTCTTAAATTAAAGAGATCACAATTTGACTGCCTAAATGTGCCATACCTCAAGATAATTAGATGCTGTGAATTTCCATAGGTTTTAGGTAACCTTAGGAACTCCTGTATGATTTCAAAAGTGAGTGAAGGACTAAATTCACTTAAACATTTTCTACTTGTTTTCTATCATTCTATAATTAACTTAATCAGGAGAAATGTTTGCACTAGTTTACAAATGTGGTAGTGCCTAAGAAAATACATGTGCAGAGCACCATCTAGTGCAGTATATCACTAACATAAAAGCCTTTCTGCTCATATGTCACTTGTCTGTGTTTAGCTAATTTAATATGAACTATCATGTTGCAGACAGTGCCAGCCCAGTGGCTCCTGTGGCAACATAATTTTGCAATTACATGGGACACCATGGATTGAAAATTATTTGGGATCTTTTGCGAGGACAACAAAACTGGATGCATTGAAATTCAGGTAATTATTTGTGAGAATCATATACCTTTAAGAGGAATCTGCTTAACTTCCTGTCCATAGTGTTGGGTGAAACATTCATTAAATAATTCACCCTGATCTGTTTATAAACTAGGTTGGACACTGACTCTTACAACAGATTTAGAGACCCAACTGCCATTTTAGATGCCTTAAGCACACAATTTGGCTGCTAGAGCCTTTGCTCAGCTCCTACAGAACCTCAGAGCTACCTGGGTTCCTTAAGCCAGGCGTTCACAGGAAGGCAAACCACGACTGGGCCAGATTAAAGATGTGACTGTCATTAAGAAGGGAAGAAATGAAGAAAGGAAGGAAGCTTAGAATCTATAGGAGACAGATAAAAGAAATTCATACGCTGGTATTTATGGGCTGCTGAGGAAGCATGGAAAAAAGTGAGCCACAAGGGGTTTTTTTGCAAAGGCCATATTTTGGTTCTTCTGCAAGCAAACAAACATATGAATTTGGCCCCAGTGTTGTTTAACCGATGTTTGGATATCAACATGATGATTCTGATGCAATCCATTTAGCATTAGGTTAGGATTAAGAGGAACGGTCTTAGTTAACTGAAGATGTAGCAATGACAGCCTGGGTTTCCTCCTGCACTAAACAAAGGTTAAGATAGCCCTCAGGTACTTGGAAGAGATGATTTTTGGATGAACACTATGTATTCAGCAAAAAACTAATTAAGCATCAAAGAGACACTATCACTGAAGTTTTACATTCTATTTGAACAAACACTTTAACTAACAGAAAATTGTAACTTTTCTGCCTCTGAGCATATATTGGATACGGATCTTGGCTGAATGCTTGAAACCTTGACGGTTTCCCAATTCTCAGATCTACTCTGAGAAAACAGCAAGCATATGCTCATATTCATTTCAAAGTGCCTCCTGGTTTTGAATAGCTCTGCTTTTTGCTTCCTAAGTTGACATCTTAATAGACAATTTTAAAAAAACAAGACAGAAATAAGTGGAAATTTTTGAAAATTTAGATAAAGAATACTTCCCTGGATGCTTCTTCTGCTCTTGTATCTCTTTTACAACTGCCAAAGAGAACCTACTACTGAAGAAAAGCTTCATTTTCATTCTTTTTGAGCTAATGAGGAGTAAAGTAAAGGCAAATGACAGGATCTGGCAAGCTGTGGTTCGGTTTGCCTTTCTGGTTATACTTTTTGGCTAACAGCAAGGAGAAGTAGCTTTGACAGAACAAAATGTTATCCTTACAAAAGGGGGTCAAGAACTGGTTTCAGGAGTAACAGTTTTGGGAATGGTGGGGAGAGGTAGGTTCTATCCGGGCAGCAGAGCTGAAGAGAAGAGTCTCCACTGGAAAGCAGTAGGCCAGATTGCAGTACATTAGCTCTGTCAACACATACTAGGCATTGTAGGGAAAACAAATGTCATAGCATATAAGGCTCTTTTACTGCTCATTTAATTCACCTGGATTTGTAGTTTCCGTTATTTTAATCTCCAAAATGTTTAGCAAATGGAAGAAAACAGAAATACACAACTGAAAATAAAGAGGTGTTTCCCTTGGACAAATATTACAAAAAGAGGCATTTTTGATTACATGTTGCTGGTAGCTATCATTATATTCTTTATCAAATCATGACTGACAAAACATTTTCCTTGTTATTCCCTTGATTCTTATTCTTCCTCTGTTGGGTTATATGATTTGTATCAAATGGTATGTATTCATTTTCAGCTATTTGGGAGTTATTATGTTGTTCTCTCTAATGCCTGAACAAATAAACTGGCCTTTGTTCTGCTATGTTGTAAGAATAAAGAGTACCTTAGAACATGTTTATACCTGCTGAGGAAATAAATTAATACAAACAGGCAGGGAAAAGAATTCTCTTCCAAGCTGTACTCTCTTGTCTAGTAGCTATTGAAACTTGCCTTTTGAAAATAGTTTGTTTGTTTGAGAATGCTTATATGACCATTTTGAATTACAACACTTTCACATGTTTTCATGTGGACAAAAAGATTTATTGCACAAAGAAAGGCCATAGAAAGATGGTGGGAATTAAATACTGTATTTTCGTATTGCTAGCAGTATGGTAGATGGCTTTCAGACAGCGAGGATATCCAAGTCCTTGTTCTGAAAACCATTCAGTCCAAATAAACACATAAATGCATTGTAAGATGTACAAAGAAAGATTTGATCCTCCTTCATTTTATGATATCCAATAGAGAAAGGGAGTCAAATTTTACATCAGAATATGACAAAAGCACCCTAACTCAGCTGAAAGATTTCATTGGCGTTCTCATAAGAAAAGAAGATGGATTTATGCTGCGGCAAACAAAAAAACTACTGCAGATTTTATGAGCACAATCTGTACGTGCTAAGAGTCTTTTTTGTGTGCTAGAGATCCAACTTTGCTGTACTTAAATCCTCCGTGTCTTTTATTTAAATTATGTGGAATATGATCTGTCTTGATACTCTCCAAATACATGAGCTAATTTTTTCATTTTCCTGTGAAAAACTAAGGGTGTTTTTACAATTTCTACATAATGTCATCCATGGTTTTGCAAAGAATTAAATCCTTCTCCTCTTAGAGTAGCAAAAGAATTTGAAAATCATTATGGGAAATACTGTACTTAAAACATCTTTTTAAACTATTCCAAAACTTCCATCATATTATTAATGGCCCATACGTACAGACTTGCTCAAAGAGTTACACAGGAACCCATTTAAGTTCTGTAATAAAATTGGATAAAAATATATATCGGATGTTCTGTTTTAATGTTGAATGCTGAATATTTTTATATATATATAGCTCTATACATATATACATACACACTGATATGCTGGTGCGCCTTCCTATCAGACACAGAATTTAATTTGGTTTAGCTGATTAAACAAGGTTCCAAATAAGCAGCTGTAGAGCTATCCATCTGTCCTCTTATGCAGGGGTGCAGGGGTGTGCTAAAGGCTAAAAATCTCTAGCAGCACATCTATTGATACAACATAAAAAAGATTAGATTATCTAGATTACCTGCTATTACCACAAAAAGCACAGACCTCAAAACCTCTATACTGCAGATTTTTATCAGCACCATTTTTACATAAGGCTCTTTTTTAGCTACCTGAACCCCATGTTTTCTCTACTTAATTCTTTTTTTTTTTTTTTTTTTGTTTAGGTGTAATCTGATATGTCTTATTGAGTGAGATTGTTTCATATGTTTTTTTTACCCAGTTATTCTACACATCCTTCCTCCTTACCCCGTGCAATTCTTTCAAGGATTCTTGCCAAACTTTTGGTTTTGGAGGATGGAAATGGAAGAAAAAATGGCCATGCAGGGAGTTATCATTGAGCTGACCTGTATTCATATCAATGTAGTTATAAAATGACTGATAGATTGCCAAAAGCTTGTTTCAATTATGTTAAGCTTGACTGAAACCAACTGCCAGGTTCAAAAACTGTATTTGGACAGAGGAAGAGAGACTGGCAGTCCAACCACGAAAGCAAAATCATTTTAGGAAAGCGGGCAAATAGAAGCGTCCAAGTTTGTCTCAGATCCACATGTTTTTTAAAAGTCTTCATTTGCATCTGCTCAGCAGAAATGGATTACATTTCATCAGATAGCTTTCTAGAGAGTGTTCCTATCTTCTCCATGGCAGCAAGCACTAATCAGTGATTCTTGTTATTACTGGCTATTAGAGCCTATTGTGGTGCTAGGCACAAAAGCCAGGGGTAAGCAGAGTCTCTGGTATGATTTTTCTTGTACGTCTGCAGCTTGAGAAGGGGGAAAGCCAAGAGAGCCAAGGCAAGGACATAGGAAAAGAAGATAATTGGCTTAGAAGCAGAACCATATTGAAGTGACTGAGCAGGGCATTCAAAGTTGGAGACTTGTGGAGACTAACAGATACATAAAGAAAGTAAAGATTTATGAGTCAAGCACTAAGAACCTCTAAAGCACATGACATACACGTCCATCTACTCATGCAGTATGATAGTCTATGTTCAAAGCATAGCTCACATTAAAGTTAGTTGCAGCTTTTGTTATTTAGCCTTTTGGTAAACTCCAAACGTCAATACATAAAAGCCCAGGTTTTGTTACCAAATGTTACCAAAAAAAAGAAAGGCATAATGGTTACCAAGAAGAAGAAAGACGTAATTACTGACCATCAGAATGTTAGATTGAAATGATGTGACCAGCCCTAGAAATGCTTCAGCAACAACAGACAATCCATTGCTGTATGCTGGATTCAATTGATTCTAGCCTGGTGGCATCCCTTCTGCTCCTTCACTTCCCTGCCTCATTCTTTATACTTTTTATGTATGCTATGTACACAGCACATGCAAATAAATCAGAGGAATTTACAGGCAACTCACTTCTAAAGCTTTGAATCGTTCCAAAGAACATATGTTCCATCCACTGAGTAAACCAGCCCTATGCTTGTATTTAAATAGTTTTTTGGTTGTAATACGTACAATTCATTTGCATTTTTGAGACAACACAGTGACAATATTGGTTTTTAAAAGGTGAAAGGATTTGTAGTTGCTGCAGAAGCCAAAAATTCTCCATGTTGACAAAGATGTCCTTATTCCTAGGTGAACACCTGCCTTTTTAAAAATATCCTGTAGACATACTAGCACTAGTATTTGTATCTCCAGATTCATAAGCCAGATTGTCTTCTCGTTTACATCTCATAAAACTACTGGTTGCAGAGGAATTATTCCAGATTTATATCTGCATAGATAAGAAGCAAAAATCTGCCCTGAGAAGCAAAAATCTGCCCATCTGTTTTGATTTGGATTTATTTGCTAGAAGATTAACTAGATAAATCGTCTTAATAAAATACTTAAACAATATTTGGTTCAAAGTCTGCTGGTCTGACCTTCATGACAACGGATTTCAGAGAATACCACCACCCGTGCCAACTGTACCAAACAATCCCGTTGTCCGTCTGTGCAGTATAGGGGCCTTTATAGTACAAACCGTTCAAGTTGGCAGAGTGACACCTGGTGGAAAAGCAAAGGAAAACATAAATAAGGCCTCCTGTCGAAAAGTCGCAAGCATTTCTAGTTTATGTGCACGTCAAAAATTTTGCCATGTTGATAACAGCCCAGTTTGACAGCTGCAAAAATTTGCATTTGTGGATTTCAGTGCGCCTAAACAATAACAGTTTAATTAGTTGTTCTTAGTTTCTTTGAAACAAAAGTTCTTTTTGTTCTTTCCGTGTTTTCTGACGTTACTAGCTCTACAAGTTTTGCCTGCTAATCTGTTTCAGTGGAGAATTATTCCAGAGTTGTTCAGGTCATGTGTGGCAGTAGGGCACACCACAAGAAAAACTCCGGGAAAGAAACAGGGTTCTGCTTTTGGTTGTTACAGAGTAGCCCCTCTTAAGTTTTGCAGTTAGCCCACATGGTGTTGCGTATGACAAAACCTGAATACCACCATCAGTTTGCCTACTCAGCTGGGGACTTCTATTTACAAATAGATGAAATCTGACAGCTAATTAAACATATGTATACCAATCCACTGGATCTGGCATTTTATTTGACTATACAAAGTACTACTACTTTTTTTTTTTGATTCTTTAACACACTGAAGCAGAAATGCTGTTAGTTTATTACATACAGTAGTTTAAACAAACAAACAAACAAACAACCCTTGCAAAACTCAAAAGGCTTGAATACGTACCAGCACAACTTGGTACTCATTCAGTTTCTACAAGAAAGAAGTTTAGATCCTTATGTGACCATATGGAGAGCAAAATGGTTGTTTCTTCTACAGCACACTGTGATGAATCAGCTTGGTTTATCTGCCAATTCAGTATTTTGTTGTAAGTGCTGTTAATATCTAGCTGTCAAAAACCATGATGCATTTCAAAAGCAGACTTTAGAAAATATGCAAACAGAAAACAGTCCAAATGAACCTTAGCGGTATCCTTACTGGTAAATCTGAGTCTCTTTGGCTGTGCTTACACTTCATTAACAACAGTTTTAGAGAACTAAAACAAAAACTGTGATAAAAGCCTCATAGGAAAATTCTCATATATATATATGTGCTTATTCATTGCTTACAATTTTTAAGCTCAATTTTGGTAATGTGTTGGCTGAAAGATTATAAACTGCAGTTATGAAAAGTGACTTTGTTTTTGAGAATGATGAACTTGTATCAGAGCTGACAATCTTTCTAGCCATACAGAATCCGCGTTGAGCCAGCACTCTTGTCTGCTTTGAATCAAAACAGAGATTTCATTAGAAGAATCATAATTGCGAAGAGGTATCTAGATCAACTGAACCCCTTCTTTCACTTCCTTTGACGGAAGCAGACAAAACATGATTTTGTCTACAGCAACACGAGCCAGTAACAACTCTTAATTAGTGCTGGGAGGCACTAATAGCAAAATACACAGTATTCTGTAACAGCCTGGATGCTGTCTGAAGTAAATGGACATACTAAAGAAACAACTGGCATGTGATTATTGAGATGATATTCTGAAGCAACATTCATTATTCACAAGTCAATAAACACCTGAAAGTTAGCCTGTGTTCCTCCTTTCTTTCTGATAGGCTAATTTTTAAAGAAAAAAAAACCTGCAGAGCAGTAGTTTTAAAAGTACAGTCAACTCTCAATTATCCATGGACATTTCATCTGAATTCTATATTAACTGTATGGCAGATGTGGAGAGATGGAGTTGGTTCCCTGAAGAACTGTTTGAATTCTGCCTGGACTTACTGCCTCCAGTAGGGCCCCACATGGATGTAGCTATGCTGTCTCCAGGGTGACTGGTGAGGCAGGAAGCCTGAGTTGGTGAGATATGTGGCCCCAAATTGATGCCTGGCAGATCCACTGTGATCATCCATGCATGGTGTAACTAGGACTGGGAGTGCTGGGGAGAGAATAAGCTCATGGCCAACTAGACCTGTTAGCTCTTCTTTTACCAGTTATGAACTTACTGACATTCGCAACACCCTGGATGCAGGAAAGCTTAAGACTTGGGTGTAGTACCAAAGTGAACCCAGCTCTACGGATATGCATCCAAGCTGAAAAATCTCTTCTAGAGCTTTGCTTACAAAAGAATGCAGAGAGGCCGTATCCAGAAGTCCAGGATAACAAGTGCTGAGCTGGAGCAAGACCAGGGCTTTAAACTAAATCTGAGCTACTTCCATGTGGCCTTGCTTGTGCCACATCCCCTGGTATTCATAATATCTGGGCTTTTCTGTATTTCATTAGTCCAAATAGCATAGAGCTGGCTATGAAAAATTCCTTCATAGCTGGAAGCTCCTATATAAACCAGCCAAGAGCACTAATTCCTTCTATGTTTGCTAATCTGTCCATGGCAAATACGTGCTCTGAGTGATTTCCTTTCTCTGCCAGTTCTGTTCTTTTGGGTAGGATTTAAGGATACTGAAATTTTCTAGTATTTTGCAGTATTCAGTTTTATGTTATGCTTAACATAATAAAAGTCATTAGCAAGGCAGTGGAATAACACTATTTGTAACTCATTTTCATTATCCAGATAGACTTTAAGAGCATGAGCTGCACAGCCATAATAGGAAGTAGCCTGGTAGGAGTCAGCTATCTTTAGTAGTTATGTAGCACCAACTACAAGGTATTAATAACTGTCAAGTTCTGCCGTACAGCTACTTTTGCTGTAGGGGGGTCATTCTTTTGTCCAGACCAAACCAATATTAAAAAATAAAAATTAAAAAATTTTAAAAGACAAAAAATATATCCAGTTGACTAAAAGGGATTGGTGATTCACTCTCACTGAAGTCTGTGACATGATAGCAGAGTTTTATGCTGCCTGAGGCCTAGATATTCCTCTAAATCCACAAAAGTTCTGATTTCATAGGAAAAGGATCTCCAACACAGTTGCCTTTCCCTCTTATATCTTAGTTTTCATGACAACTGCAAAAAAACTTTGTCCACATGTGATTTTTTTCCCTATGTCTCAAACATTCTGCTGATCCACAGCAAATACATTAAAATGTATTAAAAAGAGTAAGTAATTGGGAAACACTGAGTTAATAGCTGCATCATATCAGCTAAGGTGGTCATAGACTACTTATGGAAACAGAATTTGGAAAACAAGGAGTTAAAAAACAGAAACAAAGGATGACACAACAGAGAGAAACAATGGAGTTGATCCAGCCTGGCAGCTCTTGCCAAGTGAACTGAGATCACAGTGAGAGAGAAGTATGCTTCCCTGAGTCGTATTTTAAACCTCTCAATTACACAGCTAGATTGCATGGTTTCTCTTCATGGCTGTATTTATCTAATTAATTAAGGGAAAGAACTTAGCTGCCTACACAGACAGTGCTAAGGCTACCAGTTTTATCCTTTCTTTTTGAATCGGTATTTTGTATGTAAGTAGGAATTTTAAATTCTTTTACTGAACACTGTTTAAAAAAATCTTCCTCTCAGTCCAGCCACACTCACTGACAGAAACCGAGTGGACACATTCCCATCTTGATATAGAAGGAATAACAAGAGTGAGATACTGTGAACTGAGGTGAAAAAAATGAGGCTTAATAACCCAGCACTGGCTTAACTTGTCAGATATTCTGCAGTACTGCCACATCTGGTCTAGTGCAATGCAGGAGAAACGCAAGAATGAAGTACAACAGGGATACATCTGCAAACTCTACATGACCTACTTGTGTAAAAACTGGTTACCTTAAAGGGGCAGAATTATCTTCTCCTTAGTGTCTGACAGCAAAGATGACCGAAGCCTGTGGCAAATACCATTACCACAGACCAGCTTGAGCTGTGCTGTAGGTGCTGTCCCTTCTAAGGTGAGTCTCAGTCTTACCAGCACTGAGATCTCTGGTAGATATATAATAAACAATGCCAAATTGTTTATTATAATATAATAAATATAATAAACAATGCCAATCTTATCTTCTACCATATATTATTATTGTATGGATATGCATGAAGCAGAATAGTTGACAATAGTGATATAAAATCAAAATACCTGTTAAACCACCAGCCAGCCTTTTCCTCTTCAGCACAGTTCCCTTCGTAGTTGTCATTATCCCTGTCTCTAGTACTGAATTTCATTCCTCGATGATCAGCCCACCATTTTACTTCAGGATGAAATCCACCAGTAAGGGAATCACCAGCTGTGCCAGAGTATTCACCACAGCTCATCTCATAAGAATGCTAATGAAAAATGAGAAGAAAGGAAAAAAAATAAATTCCACAGTGTCTTTAATCTTTAGCGTGTCAGAGAGTGAAACCGTAAAGAGGAAACTAATCTGTTCCATTTGCTACTATTTTTATGCTCTGAAATGTCATGCCACTTAAACACAGTTTACTAGATAATGATGCTTCCCAGTGGTAAAATTTGTCAATAACCTTACGTATAAATTACATAATAAAAACAATATTAGAGTTAGCTTGCAGTATGTGTTAACAAATCAGAACATCATGTACTATTATTGTTGGTAATAACAACAAAAATAGAAAAGCTGCTGTTATCCATGGCTGCTAAACCAAATGATTCGAATATCTTACAGAAAGTGTGAAATTGATGCATCAATGTAAACCACTGTTATTACATATTTTAAAATTCCAAGCATTATAATAATTACAATAAGGTTCCAAGCATTATAACAAGGTAATGATAATAAGGTTCTACACAAACCTTTATGAAAATTAGGGGACCTGTATGCTTATTGTCTGTCTACAGAATCCACATTTTCATTTAAAACTTCTAGTCACGATTTAATATTTTATTACCTCTTGATCTGCAACTCTGAATCTTTCATATTGTGCAAAACGCCGTTCTCCTTCAAAATCAGTTAGATCAATTCTTAAAGTATAGTTCCCTTAAGAAATAACAACACAAATTATTTTGGTTAAACCAGCCTATCTCCCTACTTTTCAGAACAGAGTATTACAGCAGAAGATTAAAATGCTAACTATGTTTTTATCATGAATCTTATCTCTATCATCACAGCGTATTTTATGGAGCTTTATCTTCTTTCTTTATGCATATTAAAGCATATCTTGCTATTCTTTGTCTTTATTCACCTGATTCAGCTTGGAAAATTTTACAATTATTCCAATACAGATTTTCAAGTGTAGACGAAAAAAATATATATATAAAAGAAGGCCTTATAGGCTTTATATTTGAGTAAGAAATTTGAGGTGATAATGAAAGAATAGTGAAAATCAATCAATAAGTGGACACCCAAGAAAATTAGATTTTTATACTCTGAAGATAAAAGAGTTAAACTAGGACTACATCCTGGTGGCATTGATTTCCATATGAATTAGCTGACTAAGTCAATGGGTAAGTTTTGTATATGCAGTATTCTACAGCAAAGCAGAAGTTATCTTAGACTGAATGACTATTAGAAAGATGGAAATACCTTTCTAAGACTAGCCTAATCGACAGGACAGGCCTAGATTTACTTTCACACGGCCTATGCGGCCACATAAAGCCCTGTGAATGAACGAATTGGTACACTGGTACATCTTAGTGATGCTGTCAAATGGGTAGAGACAATTGTTTTAAGGTATACTCCTATCTACTGTTCCCTGTTTTGCAGGGGGTCCCTGCATGCCGTCGGCCGCACAACAGTTTTTAACCTTTTGTTAGAAAGCATATATTCAAATGTGGTTTGTTCTGAAACTTGGAGAAGTCCACGTAGACTAACAACAGAAATCAGGATTTATGCTAGGGTAACAAAAAAGAGCAAAGAAACTGCAACAATAAAAGACTAATGTTAAAATACAAATATTACCTTGATTAGTCAAATAATGAAGATTTTTATTTCCAAGCCAATATTCACCATTTGTCAAAACAAAATTTCCAAAGCCTTCTTCATAGTCTGTCCAGACTCTGAAAAGAGTATAAATTACTACTTTATCAAAAAAGCAAGTTTGCTTGGAGTTTTGTTTTATCATACAATCATAGATCACAGAATAATTCAACTTGGAAGGAATCTCAGGAGGTAGTCTAGTCCCATGTCTTGCTCCAGGCAGGGTCAGCTGTGAGATCAGACCTGGTTGCTCAGGGCTTGTGCAGTCAGGTCTTGAAAACCTCCAAGGACGGAGACTGTACATCCTCTTTGGGCAACCTGCTGGCTGTTCTCATGGTGAAAAAGTTTTTCCTTATATATAGTACGAACCTCTCGTGTTTCAACTTATGTACTTTGTCTCTCATCCTCCCACCAGACAGCACTGTGAAGAGCCTGTTTTCTCAACGATCTCTCAAACTGCTCTGTTTGCTTAGTCACCTCCTTGTAGGTACAGGCAGGCTACTATTAGGTTCTGCTGAAGCCATCTCTTCTCCAAGCTGAAGAAGCCCTAGCCTGTCTTCATAGGCCAAGTGCTCCAGCCCTTGATCATCTTGGTGCTTCTCTGCTGAAGTCTTTGTAGGTTCATTATATATCAGAACATTAATAAACAAATATTTTAGACTTTATTATCTTATTTATGTTGTTGATATTCACAGAATTATTTTTATTTCTCACATGTGCGAGGCTGAATCTCACACTACACCAGCCACTGAATCCCAGTCCAAAGAGTAGTGCTAAGGGGTACGTTCAAGGTGGTTTAAGATTAACAGATTTTAAGACCAGAAGAAAACACATTAGCTCAGTCCAATCTCTGCACAATTTACCCGAAGTGAAAACATTTTTCCTGGTTAAATCCAGGGAAACTGATGTGTAAGTGTATGTGTAAATGTATCACAAGCACTGTGTCTTTATTTTTTTAATTGTTTAACTAATTTTTTTAATTCATTTTTTAATAGCTTTTTATAATTTGCCGTGATTTGCTTAAGCTGTGGAACTCCTGCAGCTGGATATATAATTTTGTAAATTGAGGTATTAGCTAGCTGTTTCCAGCTTTGACTTATTGACTGATTCTAACAATTTTTGAACTCATACTGACACTGGCGCATAGTTTCAAGAATTAATGTGTATACTGAAAGCATTTCATATTTTCCCTGTCTGCAGTGGCTTTGAAACACATTCTCGGTGGTTTTAGTTTCATGACATGTTCTACCGGGGACAAAAATATGATCTATTTCCTTGATGAGAAGCAACCATACTTCAACCAATGGGTGAAAGTACTAGGTTGTGGACAGGCAGCTGGAAGAGAAAGCAGCCTCTGTCACTTAAATAGCTGGTAGTCTCTGGCAAGGATTGCTTCTGTAGCTTGTCTAAGCATATTTTATAAAATAAGAATAGCAAAGTTTTCTTGGCTGGACTGCAGTTTTTCATCCTCTCTGGGAATCGCTTCCCTATTTCCTAAGGGTATTGTAAAGTTAGTTACAGTAATTATAAACACAGGTAAGACACAAATCCACAGAAGGATACAGGTATGTGAAAAGCAAACTGGGCAAAGTGGAGGTTCTAAAAACCTTCTAATTCTAAGCAATAATTCTATTCCTTCTAATATCTGTAAATATTTGTGGGTTTTCATATTCAAGTCTCACAGCACCAAAAATTTCACTTCTGGACATTTACCAAAAATGCCTGAGTCTTGGCAAATGCGAGGAGGTTAGGTGTCCACAAATCAAGTTCTCAGCCATCTTTTCTTCCCTGAAGGCATTTTACCATGAGCTACAAATTACTCTGTGGTGGATTTCACTCATACGTGTTTGCTGGTGGTATTTCGGTTCAAGCAGATTGCTTACATTTTTACTTTTTTAGCTTTTTAGTATATGCAAAAGACAAGGTAGTCCTTTACTTGTCATTAAGGGTTTGTGCTCCAACAATTGTTAATGCATTGTCCTCATGTAAAATGCAAAAGCTGTCAGAAAAAGACGAGAAGAGATGTCTCCCAGCAGAGAGACAGAGCCAGAAGTGGTATCTCATCTGGAGGCTGTCCCACAGAGTAACTATTCCTCCCTTTTATCTAACTTATTAATATAATTCTACCGTTAAAATTTAACTTAGCTGCATCTGGTTTAATGTTTCTTCAGTTTGTTTCCAATTTTAATAATTAAGTTTAGTACCTACCTATCAAAATTCTGGCTGCCGTCAGAACGTCTCTGGAAAACAGTCCAACCACCCCCTTCAGACATGTCACAGAAGGCAAGGAATTCGGTAGGACTCCGGAGAGGCTTCATCTTATAAAATCCACTTTGCTTATGGCCATCATTGTAGATTTCTGCACAATCTGTTCACCAAACATTCATCGGACAGTTTTTTTAGTCCTATACTTACTGGCAAAATCAGAAATCAAGTCAATAACCGAAAGCAAGTCAGGTCATATGAGAGTCACATATGAACCAGACTGAAACAAAGGAAATACCTCTGCAAACACATTTTTATGACTTTTGTACATTTACTTGTATTTGCGTTGCTTTAAAACTTTATTGACCTGTAATTATTTTGACATTTCTTTAAAAGAATCTTTTTTTCCACCATAAAATACTATCATTTTTGTTTTTATTTGACTAGCAAAATAATTCCTCTGGTTTAAGTGGTGTCACTTTTAATTTACAATGGTATGATCCACATTAGAATCCTGTTACAATCATGTAACTTCTCTGCATATAAAACAGACAGTAACCTTTGAAAACAAACATGTAATTCTATGTCCAGAAAGTCCAGAGGAGAACTGCCAAAAACAAGAGTATGGAATCACCAGTGTTAGAAAAGGGAAACAATTGCTGGACCTGATACTCTTGTCCCTTGTAGCAAAGACATGCAAAAATATATAGAAGACTACCCTCAAAAAGTGCAATGTATGTGTAAAATGATATCACTTTGGCTTGGTAACATTTACAGTCTGGTCTCCATTGGTGTTAATGACTAATCAGCGTTTACAGCAACGACAAAACTCAGAGCTCGTGAAAATATAATAGCAATGTAATTGTATAATCTTATCTTTTTTCCTCTAGGAGTTAAGAAATGAAAGGAGTTCTTTGTTTATACGTAATCTACCATCAAGCAGTCATGCAGAAAAGACGTATAGTTTTTAACATTTCTGTTTTTCCTGGCAAAGGTAGGGCTGATTAACTGTAAGATTTTCCCTGAAAAATTTATGAACATGTTGGCTGAACTTCCAGGCCAGTTTGGAACTTTCTGAACTATTATGTTTCTTCTCAGTGAAAGTGTCAGTGAAGATTAGACATAGAAAATAAACACTTTAAACTGCAAAAAAATAGCTATACCAGGATTTCAATAAACTCTCATAGAAAACATGACTTAAATAACAGCTAAGTTGTATTTCTAGGGAATGTTTGGTTTGCTTATAGAAAACAGTTTTTCTTTTCCATTATTTACTTAGTAGGTTAGAAAAACACTTAAGCGTATTTTAATTTTTAGCAGGTATATATAGTGTGGAATTTCTCCTTCGCTATCTAATCCCAAATTATCCAGCTCTGTTGACATTAAAATGCTACAGCAGCTTGAATGAAATAATGCAGTATCAACAGGGAAACACATTTTCCAAGCTATATGGAAAGTGAAAAAATTATTAAGAAAACATCATCAGAAACTGGAACAACCTAGATCTGTTATTTAGAATCACATTTTAAGAACATAAACTGAGGCGTAGGCTAAGAAAAGACAAATACCTTTCAGCTAAATGTGGTTTTAATAATGTTTTCCAGTAACAAGTGAGTCAGCCATAATAATAAAAAAAGGATCCCAGGATGCTGAATACATAAATACACAGCTAAAATTTAAAATCAGACTTAAAACTGCTTTTGATTTCATTTCAATGGTGCTTTATTATATTTGATGTCTTGTTGTATGTTGTGATTTCTTTCAGCAGCATAAACACTACAAGTATATTCAAACAAGGCTATTAAAAATCATAGAAGTTTAGACTCTCTAACACTGGACAACTAGAAATGAAGACCATCCAAGAATCAGACCCCTGAACTGTATTTTCAATCCAGCTGTTGGTTTGCATGATGTTTTGTTATTTTAAGAGTTTGGACCTCACTGCAGCTGCTACGGGCTAACGCATTCAGCCCTCTTCCACTGCAGAGGGACTGGATCACCACCAGAATGCTGGTGAGATTACGAAAACAACTTAAGCCCGGTATTTTAGAAGATGTGATGTCCTGAGATGAACCTAACTCAGTCAAAATGGTGCAACACACCAAATACTATTGAAATGAGATGCAGATGTCATTATGCCAGGTTTATGTGTTTAAATATGGGTGTCTCAGGGACTTTAAGATTGGGACAGAGTTGGTGTGTGCTTGTAACCCACGTGACCCTGTGGACGTATGAATGTGAACTGACCCTGTGGGTTAGAACTTTTTGAGATTAGTCAAAGAAGCATGTTTAGAAATCTGTAACTGTTTATGAACATTTTGTAAATGTCTATTATTGGCTTTTATCTGTTGTATTGCTGGTATTTATTCTGAATTTATTGTTCATTTATTGTTTTTTGATTGTGTGCTATTAATAAATCCATAAACAGCTTTAATCCTGATTTGATTTATACCGTATAACATTAAAATTTTTTCTCTATGGCAGCAGGCCTAGATTAAAGCTGAACACTGTGTTTCAAACAAACAATCTTCTATGAGCTTTTAAAACAATAAATCAATGGCCCGATTGTGCTAAAGCTCCTGAATATCATAACAATGAATGGAAATGAAAAGAATAGCTTCATTTCTAACCTGAATACTGTCTTTTTCCTCCCAAGTCAATGACACTGTTTTCATCTCCTCTGTCACTGTACTGAATCTCTTTCTTCTCCAAAAGCTGTATAATTTTTAACTGCTGCTGTTTCACACGATGTTCCAGAAGCCTCACCTGGCCTTGAAGTCGAATCTGCTCTTGAAAACATTTCTGTAGATCCTGGAGAGGAAAACGTATCTTATTGTAAAACAAACAAATTTTTGTCGTGTTTAACAAATGACACAAAAAACCAACCAAACAAACCATAAATAAAATTTAACTTGAATAAAACATTTTGGTCATAGCTTCCCACAGACACTATGTTGACTTCCTCTTGCTACCTCTATTTAAAAATTATTTTCTATATTACAGAGGGTCCAAATGTATACCTGCTTTGCAAAGTGACCTCTTTAATGACTGTAACTACCAGCTTTCACTCCAGACAGGCAGAGGGGACTTTAGGGAAAAACACTATACTAAAGACCTTATCATAAAGATTGCTTATTCTGTATCATCTGCCATGTACAGAGATTTATTATCCACTGAGGACCGCTGCTAACATTGTGAAGGTTCTAAAATTCCAGAGTTTTAAAGAAACACAGTCCACACTGATACACATTGTGCATTTGTCACATGCTTTTAGATTACACACTTCTTGTAATAATAATCTTAACATTGCCAAGATAAATAAAGTTTCAAGCTCATTTTTGCCATGCTAGAATAAATAGTCCCTAAGAAATTGCAAATATGCATGAAAAATAAAAGTTAAAAACTTAAAGTCAATATTGGGCTGTGACTTGTACACTTAATTTTGTCATGCAGAGTGGGTGAGAAATGTGGTGATTCTGATACGGTGATACCTAGCACTTATTTCACCCTGGTGCAAATATGGATGTGTGACAAGAGATCTGGAATAACTTTTCCAAATTCTGATATGCTGAATATATGCAGAGCAATAAATAATTTTGTTTTTAGATTAATGACTACGGTAAAATAAGCAAAGTGAACAGAACCCAATCTAGGGAGCTTGAATTAAAACAGCCTGTACAGTTTCAAATAGATATTAAACAAATTTGATTTCAACATGGGGAAAAAAGCCTTTGCGGTTTTATGATACATTTTACAAATGTGACATGAGGTTTTGCATCATTAACATTGTGTCTGCAATTTTATATGAGCAAACATGAGTTTAGTAGCTATGGTGCTTGCACGAGAGCACAACTAGCACTGTAAAGGCAAAACCAGAGGGCAACCTTTTGGAAATCTGATATACAAGATCAAATATGCAGTAGTTCTAAATTGGGGCAGCCTTATTCATAGGGCAACATTATTTACGTGCGCTAAGGATGTAGACCTGTAACAGTTGCCATCCATATGGAAGAGCTGATACCTTAGAACATTGCCCTGTTACACTGAACTATAGAGAGATCTGAAGTAGCGTACTGATGTGCACCTCCAGTGGCATCCACATACTCTCATTCGTATCAGGTTCGAGCTTCACCTATTTTCCATGAACACTCCCACCAAAATGTTTCTTGTCACTTTCTTGCTGCAGTGATTTTTTTCCCCTTCTATCTGAAAAGCTGATACCATTGTAAAAGTTCCTGAGCAGCACACACACAGTTCTGGTTAGACTGACTTTCCTTGCAGTACCATTCACCACAACTCCAAGAATAAACTTTGTGAATTGAACTAACGGTATTAATTAGAATCTGCACTTTATGACTCTACTACATGCAGATTTTTTTCATAATTAATTTGTGGTACTAGTTAAAAAGCAGAGGAAATTCTTCAACTGTCAAGGACCTTCCATATAATCCGTGTCATGACTATGACCTGTTACTTCTGACAGAAATAAGTGTGGCGGGCCCCTTTGCTTTTTCACTAGAGAGGATGCAATTCACTTTCAATAAATAGATACATGAACTAGAAACATTTCAAGGGAGTATTTGAAGACAAAAGGATCTATGTCCATGAGTTCAGCAAAATGGTTCCTAGCCTGCAATGTTCAATCACTCTGACAAATTTGATAATCAGACTTTGCAGAACAATCCTGAACGTAGGCCTCTACTTTAAGTATTTCTCAACTAATTCATACTTAACTGCAATTTAATATACATGGTGGAATAAAAGAATGGGGAATATACATGTGGCGGGACTGGGCAGGCGGTCAGGGACCTGTTCGAGAGGAAGAGGCTGAGCTGCCTGTCTGGGCTTGGGCTGCCCACACCAGGCTGCTTTGAGAGTAGGTGTTTCTGCAGCCTCCAGCTGTCTGCTTGCTGCTAGGTCCTGACAAGCCATTAAGATGCTTGACCACAAGGAGGAGCTGTAAAGTAAGAGGCTTGTTTACCAGGCGCATTTTTAGAAGAATAAGCAAAGCAGCCAATGACCTAATATCCCTAGAGTCCAATCTTATTTAAGAATACTCCCTTGAAAATCTTTTTCAGTTGTTGATAGCTATGCCAGATCCCTAGCATACTGTCCTTTTCTTCTAGCAGGAAACAAGAGAAGAAAATACTTAAAATATATGCCCATACACAGACAAACTTGCTACAGTGGCTTAGAGGGATGTTACTTGACCATAAGCGCTGGTTATGTGTTACATATTGCACATTACAAAGAAAAGACGCACTATTATGCAGCCTTTCCAGGGCGGTTGTCCCAGTTTGCATCTGCAGCTTCTTATAAACCTTTCACAAAAGCTGAGTTAAATTGGGAAATTCAGAAGACACTTCCTTGACAGGTCTCTGCAAATTCTCAGACTAGTCCCGAGTGCACACAGAAAATTACGGAGAACCAGAAAGCTGCACAGGTGGGTTGAGAAAGAGTGAAAAAATAATAATAAAAAAAATATGTCCAGGCTCACCCTGACAAGCTAATGCTAACTATAGAAGTAAAGCTGTCAAAAACCCCACGTTAACAGTCAGACTAAATATTAATCCTAATCATATTAAGTTAAGAGTGATAAAGGAGCCACCATGCCACACCAGCTTTACTGCAGTGTTTATTTATTGAGAAGGTTAGCCTGTATCAGTCTTAACTCAGTACTTTCAACCTTGAAGAACGTTGTAAAATACCTTAGGGAAGACCTGGGAGATCCTGGAAATGGTGGCCCTGTTGCCAGGCCCTTGCAGTTTCATAGGCAAGACTTTGGGTGGGCAGTCTCTTTAACACGTGGCAAGGTCTGGGCCATGAAGAGCTACTTTAAGTTCTGGAGAGAGCATGGGTCTGTGCGTTTGAGGAGAGGCAGCTCCAGGCAGCCAACTGTGTTTCTTTCAGGTGCAGCGAAAATGCATCACTTCACCTAGTCATACTGCTAAAAGCCATTCTCCTACTGTGATTAAATTATATAGCAAAAGTACGTAACTTCTCAAAAAATATTATCATACCTTAGAAAAGCTTGGTCTGTAAATTCAGTATCACAATAATTCATATACCACCATAAAAGGTCCTTTCCTTTAAATCAAATTAAACAGGAATCTGCAACAGGCTATGTCTCTAAGTATTATTCATAACTTTGCATTTTAAAGTGATCTTTTCTTTTTGTTTACTTAAAAATTGTGAATTAATTAATGAAAACCTAACACTGAGCTGATTCTCATCTGCTTTACAGACAATACACTCATTATGGGGTGAACAGTAATATATCTACATTACACATAGCAATTTCCTGATGAAAAGGATTTAAGCTCACAGTGCTGCTAAACAGTAAGTAACAGTTGAGAAATCACCAGCCGTACTGAATAACTACACCATAAGAAAGAAATGACTGAGCAGAAATAGAGTTTTGAAAGTAACCTCCATATGAAAAATATCTGATACTTTCCTTTCTCTCCCTGACTCCAGCCTCCTCATTGACATCTCTTTCTGCCAACTCCACACAAATCCCATGACACTTTTTGCTGGTCAGCAAAAACACAATTCTCATATTTGTAATTCCACACCTGTTTTTCCTATGGGACAATCACAAGTTAGCTGTGTAACTTCAGGTGAATCAATGTGGCTTTTAGATCTGCAGGTTACCAGACTGTTCTTTTACCATACTGCTACACTTTTTCACGGGATAACTCTTTTAAAATCATTAGAGTTAAGTCAGTGCACAGCTAGAGTAATATAGAAGCAAAATGTAACTTAGGGTTATAACGAGTCAGCAGCTGTAATAAATTGCTATTCCTTTTGATAGATATGGACCGAAGTTAAACTATTACAATGTTGAAATACTCAAAAAACAAGTGAATTTGAGTGGTACTGTCTCCAGTGGATAGTAGCGCCCACTGGTTGAAACCAGACTGAACATAACCTGTTCTGTCTGTTTCAGTGAAGCAACTGTTTGTATTACACATTGAGAAGCAATTGTCTAACAACTGCTGACAGCTCTGCTCTTGGACATGTGGTCCTACATTTCACCAGCTGCTGCAATTAATGTGCCTTCACAATCTTTATTTCATTATTGTGTGAATTATTTAGCAGCTAGTGACATTGCATTAAAAATGATGCTATAAATTAGACTCAGAATACTTTATGAAAACTATAAAAAGACAAAATTTTTACTTGAGGTGTAATTTCCTATATTTTTAGATTTTAAATGAGCTCCAAAAAATCTCTATTGAGATTAGTGTTTTAATGAGATTAAAATGTGAAAACTTAGAGAAAATTTCAGAATGTTCCCAGTTTTTAGTCACAGCATCAGCTAAAGCCCATAATATTCCACATGAAAAATCAAAAGAAAGCAAATGCGTTTCACTGTAATGCCTTTTTCTCAGTAGGCTTCTATAAAAATTAGTTATCTTTTTCTCCACTGAGCAGAAGTGATTACAGAGGCCCATGCTTCCTATTTGGCCCCTGTAGAGCTACTTTGCTGACCAATGAGCTACCTATCTGACATAAGACAATGTAAGCCACAAACAATGATGCTCACCTAGTTGTAAATTCATCAACCATTTCCACCTAACCAATTATGAATCAACAATTCAGTCTCCCAGGTCCCTGCTAGTTAGGACCTGAATATCAAACTAGGAAGGACAGCCAAAACAGGCAGTACAGGACTGGTGAGGTTAGATGTATTTTAAGCAGTGGAGTAAGTGTGATTGTGTTAGGGTTTTTGTTGGAGAGGCAAAAGGTTCTGGGAGCTAGAAGGGAAGGAGTTTTGATCATTGTCTCTGAGTGTGAATTATAACATAGTAACATGGTAACAAGTAAGAATATGAAGCTGCGGATCTTATTTGAGAAGAAGCTGTATGGCAAGCAGGCAAGGTAGAATAGGGTAGAAAAATTCTTCATCCCGAGTGTCAATGACCAGAAATACTACTGCTGCAGCCACCACTTGAGGAGTTCCTGGGGTTTGCCTTTCTGTAAGTATGCTGCTCAAAAGTAACGGTGTTATTCTGAGTTAGCATTATCCCTGAACAACAGTGTAACTGTCTTGTGTGCCTTCTGTGCAGTGTGCCTCTTGCCTTTTTTAGCAAAGATGTCCTGTTGCCTCCTATTTCGTGTTGGATCCAGTAACAAACTGACTGGATTGATTTCTTCAGGGATATTGCCCAGTCGCTTATCTTCTGTTGTATATTTATGCATTTGTTTCCTCTTCCCTTATCAGAAACTTTACCCCACTTTTTTCCCCAAACATGATTTGAGGTTATTCCCCCACTCTTTCAGGTTTGTTCTGAATTCTAATCTTTTCCATCAAAGGTTCTGCCATCCCATGTAGCTGAGCTACATCGTAAGCTCTATGGAGGACAAGGTATGAAATATTTAGAACTCTATAGGCAAATTTAATTAATAGAACTTACAGAGCTGCTAATGACATCCATCAAGCTAGCTGCAAGGACAAAATCAATCATTATCAAAATCTTCATTCTTTGGAAGCTGTGAAGCAGAGGAACAAATGAAATACTAGTTAGCTTAAACATTAAAACTAAATATTTACCTGACATTTAAAATTTTATTAACCTAGAATTGTTTTCTTACATATTGTAAGTATAATGTATATTTAGGCTTCATTACAAGTGTCTAAAATAGTCTGATCAAGTACAACTCCAAAACCCAGTAAAAACAGAATTTATCCTTTTAGGCCACTTTCTATCAGATCTATTAAGACAGATATTTAAGATTCAAACCCCATGCATTTCAATGTGAAACAAGACAAAAGGAAAATAGCATTTTTAAATGCTCTGAAAAACAGGGCAATATTCCTTGTTGGCCCTTTAAAGTTGGAAGAAAGCTCTCTGTTATATTCAAGTAATTAAAATCTGAAATGGGCTAATTGGCCCTTTAAAGTTGGGAGAAAACTCCCTGTTATATTCAAGTAGTTAAAATCCGAATTGGGCTAGTTGACCTTGAACTAAAGAAGATTTGTGCAATTTTTGTGTGCCAGGGGAGGACAGAGATAATTTTACTGTTATAGGGTAATTTTGGGGAAAAGTGTCTGATAGTTACCAGCATTTATTCTAACGGTGTCAAGGATGGCATCTTTCAACTGATAGCTACACATATTTTGTACTGTATGACCCATTTTAAATCCCATTGTTTCATACGAAAAATATTTTATATGCCAAAACAATCACCATTGTATCTCACTGCCTAGCAAACATTTGCTGATATAACTTCAGCATTTCTGTAAGGTACACGTGTGCTTTTCAGCTCACAGATGAGAAACCAAGGCCTCCAATCACTAGAATATATACATGGATTATACATGAACCAATTCTAAATTGACTAGTTAAACTGCTGCAAGAAACTGAGGAATGTTTCTTTTTTGTTTTTTTAACTGAAAATATTTTCAGTTAGCATATGCTAACGCCTGTTTAAACCAAAATATGTGTCCACTCTGCTTTTTCTACTTATAAAACTAAATTAGCTAACTACATGTTAAAACATTTGTGATTAGACAAAGCATAAGACCTATAATAGAGATTAATGATTCAATGTCAGCATGTGCTTATTGAAACACCAACTTCATGGAAATTTCTTCTCATGTTTCTACAGGAATTAATATAAAACACCAGTGGAATTTTGGCAGACTGTTCTTTTTATTGTACAAAGATAAGCAAGGTGCTTACGTGAAGCATGCTTTTAAGTTCTTCTAAAAATGGACAAGTCCAACTTTATTTTCACCAATCTCTCAGAAAACCTTATGCAAGAGTACAAATTACAGCCCAGCCAAATTTCAGGTTTTCAACACCTGCCTATAAAGTACTTAGGATGTTTTTTTTATAATTACAGTTACCTTATTTAAGTAAGCAACATTTTTTTCTTATTTTTTAGTTCTGAGTTTTGCTGGTTTGAAAGCATCATATTTGAAAACATAGAGTTGTAAGGCCCAGGTATATCTGTATAGATCTCATTACACCACCACTGCACTGGTCTGGTGCAGACACAAGGTGTTGAGGGTACTCTGTCCCCATTGACTCATGTTACAGACAGCTCAGAAGGGTTTTTTTAAGCATTTTGGACATACACATCATCTGCCTTTAAGCTGTAAAGCACTATACTAAGCTGATGTCTAAGGATTCCAAACAGATCCATTAAAAATTACCTATAAAATATTTCTTGAGCAGAAAGTGTGAACTGAAAATCTTAGGCTAAGTTATTTCTATGCCATAAAGTTTCTGAATTGTAAATTGTAACTTGTTCTTTATGCTAACCAAATAAATGTTATATCATTTGAATTAGAAACTTTACCATAGTTCAATGCAAGAAGTTCTGCTACTGTTTGAAGTGGTGAAATCTATGAATTTCAGGCTTAAAAAAGGAGGCAGGGTGGAAATCTACAAGCATTGCCTGGCATCGAATTCGGTTATTAATTTAGATTTCAGAGGTTTCTGCCATGAAAAAAGATGCACTTTCACCTTATGACAGTAGTAATTATGGCTATTGGAGCCAGTACTGTTTTGAAAGCAGCTGTTGCCATCTGCTGCAATGATGCTGTCTGTGAGAGGAGTGGCCAAAGAGTGCATTAGCTATCTGGACAACCTGCAAATGATCTATCTCTGATAATTGCTGTCCCAACTCCATGCATATCTTAAATATGTTTTCTATGAGAGAAGAGACTATATTTTTTTTCACCGGAAGATTCATATTTAACTGTTCTGCTTCATTCTGTGTTATTTTCATTATAAAAGCACACTGTCCTTCTTCACATTAGTCTTAATATTCAAACTGTTCTATCATGATTTCACTGACTGTGAATGCCTGAATACCGCAATCAATCTTAAAAGGGTTGCACAGCTTTACAACTATATAACTCTTATTTTTTTAAAAAAAAGACTATCAAGTAAAAATTACATACTGTTCAGAGAAATTTATATTAGTAAAAAAAAAAAAAGACGACTAAGAGGCACAATCAGGGTAGATTGTGTCCCTTACAGCACACGTGAGCTACTATGAGCAAGCTGTAAAAAAGGAATGAAGAGCTGAGGAGTGTAGAGTGTGTGCAGCTGGTTTGGTTTGTCAGCTTCAGATGAAGTCACCTTTCTATTTAAAGGGTGCCTCTTTCTAAAACATGTTCCTGTTGTGGGGAACTTCATAAGGGCTGCACTTGGAAGACAACTTTGTGCGTATCAGCTTCAGCACTGAACTAAGATACGCTCAAAATACGCTCCAAAATATAGGAATAGTCTCATAAATAAATAAAATTCTAAATGTGATGATTTAAATACATTGATCAAGATATTTTAATCCTGGAGTTTCATTTTTAAGAAAGGAAGTTGGACAGTAAACCCAAGATGGATTATTGATCCTGTAGTCACTCACAATGTGAGCTCACTATGATGGTAAGAGAATTACAAGGCGTATAAAGACGGAGCAACTGAAAGCTACATTTGGCAGACCCATCAGTCAGAAACATGGAAGACACTGAAACAAAGAGGACACAGGAAAAAAGACACAGAGTGAACCTGAAGTAGGAACAAGGGTTGGGGGGATCAAAATCTTTGTGCTCTTTTCCTCCCAAAAAAGGAGAAAGAAGACTAGGAAGAGACATGGAAGGGGCAGCACCTTGTACCTTTGAGCCAATTTCTCAGCAGGTATAAACTCCCGTAGTTTATCTCATCCCACAGGTGCGGTCACATGAGATCTACTGAGTGGTCAGCCCTACAGTGATAAGGGAAGTAGTTAATAGGGTCAAGCCCCATATATGTTCAAAGCGCTTTGCATACACTAACTGAATCAACAGGTTCAGTCTTGTAATTAACATGGGTAACTGTTTACTTAGTTTTCCACATTTCTACAAAAAGTTCCAGAAAAGTTTGCATTAGTAACAGTTCTCTGAAAGTGTACATCCATGCTCTTTGGTAATATGTAAAGCTAAAGTTCTGTTCAAGGGAAAAATAAAATCTTGCTCTATGAAGGCTGCTGTGAAAGTCAGTTTCTTGAACTAATTTCTCCACTCATTTAAATATTTACCCTGGTTGTTATATAGTTCTTTAAAACGCATTATCCAGAAATGTATATGGAGGGCAAAATAATCAAAAATGTAGGGAGAGAATACAACCACTGCTAAAACTTCACACACAATGAAATAAAAACATTCATTCCAAAAAACTGCAAAAAAATTACAAATCTTAATCCATGTCACAGGTGAAAACAATTGTGTAACTTAGCAAATATTTTTGTGACTTTAATGCTAGTGAATCCAAGGAGTTAATAAGTGCTAAGAGTCTTACAAGACTTTTGTTATAACACCTGTATTGGTTTAACAAAAACAAAAAAAACCCAAATTTGTGTGGGGTCATCTCTTTCCAGGAAAATATTAATCTCATACAATAGACATGTGGATTAATTATGATGCATCACAAAAGAGTGAGAAAAACTTAGTGTAATATTTTCAAGTTGAAAACACAAGCTCTTAATAGTTAGCTGAAAAAAAAAAAAAGAACCACTTTCTGTTTTAATAAAATTGAAGTTTAAGGACAACTCTTGTGACACCCTGAACCCCATATGATGTTAATCATTTACTGTTCAAAGATTACATCTGGAATGTGCATTTCCACAGCTGTGCAGAGAGATTTCTCCAAAGCTATGGAATAAAAATTCTAGAAAGGTACCTTTTTCCTTCTCTGTGCCTGGGCCTTCTTTAAAGGCTACTCAGACAATCAATCCTATGTTCAAATTTCCCTTAAATTTGATGTTTTCCCAAGTACGTCAATAACAAGTTACTAAATCGATTTAATGACATTAGAGAAACTCTGTGCTACAAAAATTTTGAAGTGTCAGCCTTTTTTCTTGTTCTTGAATTCTGGAGGCAGCAAGCTAGATGGAATTCAGATGCCTATTTCTGTTTGTACAGCGCCAATAAGAGTTGCATTGCTAATAAATACAATAAAAATAAGCGAGAATCTGCCAAAAGGACAAATAATTACTTGAAAGATTTTTCTTTGCTTTCTTAAAATTCAAACTGATGTTAATGATTAAACTCATGCACAAATTTTGCTTTGTTTTACTTAGGTAGTGTTACAAAAATTGCCCCATTTTCCTCATCTGAAAAATGGATAATAATTCATTATTTGATCTATTTTTACGCTTTAAAAGCAGCCTTGTTCAAACGACCATACATTATTATAAATTTAGAAACTACAGATTTGAATATGAGGCTTATTAACTAACTAGATATTGGAGCAAAGTAGCTAGATCCTGATAAAACATTCACACATCATTAGCAACATTGCACCAGTTATATGGCCTTCAAAAACATATTACTTCTAAACCATAACTATACCAATCACCCCAAATTCATCCTTCTTCCCTCACAGGTACCTAAAATGTTTACCTTTACCCTCTGGACAGAACTCAAAGTTGTTAAATCTTCTTAAGCTGATGCAAAAAATTCCAGAGCCCTTCCCAGGCTGCGATTGTTTTTGCTATTAAATTCTGTAGAGTTGAGGCTTACATCTGCTATGAGTCACTGGGCAGGAATGTTACTGAGAAGTCGCAGTTATCAAGACTAAATTGCAACATAAGATGGAGAAAACGGTAATTCTGTGCCTAACACAACAGTTCTGAAACAAAAATAGACCAAAAATAACAAAGGATCATCCATCGCCTTTCACTGCTCTGATCCAGGACATTGCTCTCAGCGTCATATTCAACTATATACTCCAGCACTTTCCTGAATCTGAGCCTAAATCTCTTAGGCTTCAGAGGTATACGGAGAGCACTCAACCGATTTAGAAATAAAACATAATCACTGAGACTGGAAGTTACCCGTTAGATGTGACAAAATATAAAGACATCGACTAACAGATTAGCTGAAAGAGCAAAGGAAAAAAATCTGCTAAACAAAATAAAAGTAACAAACACAGTAAAAACCCAAAGGGAACAAGAAAAAAAGGACAAAGAATCTTGTTTGATGTAAGTCAGTATTTTTTAGCTAAATTGGAAGGCATTCAGAAGCACATGATCTCAGTGACTTCATTAGACAAAATCACTTTCTTTATAAGTTTAGACCCAGATGAATATATCAAAGAATGTTTTAAAATGCAATTTTGTTGGATTGTTTGCCCTCCTTCTGTCTTGACTCTTCCCAAAAAGTCCAATAAATGAGTATGCTTAAAGGAATGCTTCCGGAAGAAGTAAACTCTTAAGGAAATATTGAACAAAAGCAGTAAAAGGAGTTCTACGTGCCACAATATAAATATTCACACCATCAACTTCCTTTTGAAGACTAAGACTTGTTCCACATTTCCTCTGAATAATTAATTTTTGTTGTAGTATTTGGAATCTGTTTACCTGGTAGTATTTCTCTTTACTAATTACATTACATCAACTAATTAACTTCATATTTCTTTGTATTTCAAATATTTAATAATTGCAATGAATTTCTCATGAGTAGCCTACCCTCAGAATCGTTCAAAACTTCAAAATCATTCAGGAAGTTGTTTTTACTGGGAATCTTACTAATGACTTTTGCAAGGAGGGAGATACCTGTTCATAGCGTGACTCAAATCTTAAGTGATGGTTACTCAGTGGGTGGGCTCTGAATTTAGAAAGTGGAAAAAAGGCCACTTTTTTTAAAGTCCATTTTTTTAAAATGGATTTTAAAATCCATTTTAAACTTGGATTTATTAACCATTTAAACAACGTATTGAGGGTTACAAGTAGATTCTTCATCACTTGAAGTCTTTAAACAAAGACTAGGTGACTAAAATGTATGGCTGTGATTCAGCTGAACAAGAATTGTATACAGCATCAAGTCAGAGATTTGTGTTATTCAAGAAGTCTATAGGCTACCCATCCAGAATGATTTTGCAAGAATAAACATACTAAACAGAAGGCTCCCAAAGACTATAAGAATGGAAGTCAAATAAGCATGAAAGGAAGAGAGAAAGGCCTTTCTTAGACCTGTTGGATACATCTAATACTGAAAACTGTCAAATGTCATAGAACTTAACGCAGGCAGTGAAGACCTGGCTGTTCAGACAAATCTTATTCAGATTTGCTGCCCTTGGGAGAGTTTGCACAGAAGTGAAGCAAAATATAGCAAGGATCATGAATTAATTTTTATAAGTTTTTCAACTTATGTGTATGTAAAAAGGATAAAATGCTATTCTTCACTTGTACGCTAAATCAACATGTTCATTACTTCCTATAAGCAAGGTAAAACCAGTCAGTTGTATTAAATCCATCCTACATCTTTTGTGGATGTTTAAAAGAAATAGCTAGCACAAGAAATCAGTGGTCTTTGTTCCCATTGTATTAGCACTTTTCGCCGAGTACCTCCTCAGGTATTTTACCTGACAGAAGTTTAACAGCTTTGGGCAAACCCAAACATGGATACAGGCTGGGTGATGAGTGGATTGAGAGCAGCCCTGCAGAGAAGGACTTGGTGGATGAAAATCTGAATATGACCCGACAATGTGCACTTGCAGCCCAGAAAACCAATTGTATCCTGGGCTACATCAAAAGCAGTGCGGCCAGGTCGAGGGAGGTGATTCTGCCCCTCTGCTCTGCTCTGGTGAGACCCCCACCTGCAGTGCTGCACTCAGCTCTGGAGCCCTCAGCGCAGGAAAGACATGGACCTGTTGGAGCGAGTCCAGAGGAGGCCACGAAGATGATCAGAGGGCTGGAGCACCTCTGCTATGAGGACAGACTGAGAGAGTTGGGGTTGTTCAGCTTGGGGAAGAGAAGGCTCCAGGGAGACCTTCTAGTGGCCATCCAGTAACTAAAGGGGGCCTATAGGAAAGATAACGAGGGACTCTTTCTGAGGGACTGTAGCGATAGGACGAGGGGTAATGGTTTTAAACTGAAAGAGGGGAGATTTTGATTAGGTATGAGGAAGAAATTCTTTACTGTGAGGGTGGTGAGACACTGGCCCAGGTTGCCCAGAGAAGTTGTGGATCCCTGGAGGCCAGGCTGGATGGGGCTTTGAGAAACCTGGTCTAGTGGGAGGTGTCCCTGCCCAGGGCAGGGGGTTGGAACAAGATGATCTTTAAGGTCCCTTCCAACTCAAACCATTCTATGATTCTATGAATATGCAGGAATGACTGCTATCGGATACATTTTAGTTTTCAATTACAAAAGAAAAACGTGTTAAGTATCTACAACATTTTCCTCTTAGCATGAGCTCTCAAATAGTTGTGCAGTGTCTTTCATTCTTTACACTCAGAACAAAGGAAAAGAAAAAATTAAAAATTATTTATTTAATGGCAATATGGTAAAAAAAAAATGGGGTAGGCAGAGAGGCATGAGAATTCTGGGTTCCAAACTTTTTGGGTTGCTTATTTCTTTCATATTCTTGTCCTTTGATTCAATTCAGACAGAGAAATTTAGGTGGTATGTCTAAGCTACGTAATAATTTTCTTTCTCCTGCTCACTTTTTGTTTGTTCAGTGTAGCACATACTTAGGTTGTGACTTCATAAATCTAAATAATATGAAAGTGAATAATGAATTAAAGTTTGTTCCTACTCACTTTTCTGAGGAATCTGCAGATATGCCTGTTTAACTCAAATCTGTAATTTCAGAATAACCGAAGTATTTTGTTTCTTCTTGGATTGCTTTTGCTAGCCAAGGAATAAACTGAAGATGTTACTGGACTGGAAATAGAAAAAAAATTAAATAGATAAGACTACCTAACTAAGAGTACGGTGTATCAAACAAAATGTTGAACATTGATGATGAGAGAGACATCCAGATTAAGCACTATATTTGCAGGTTGGTGGTGAAACTGGAGCTTAATTTCTTAAGAGTGAAGTAGTACTTATGACCTTGCTAACTTCTCTTCTGTAGAGAACTCTTTACAAATGGTTTTCAAAATAGGCTTTAATGGAGCCTGACTTCAAAGGTGACAATCAGAAAAACGTGGTCCTAGGGCTTCTAGGTAGGGCAACAATGGTGCTCCTGATGTGTTTTGGATATGTGAAACAAACGTGCCTAATAAAACATGACTGGTTATGCCTCGTGCCTCCATCTCACCACTTTACAGCACTAGGTTTGATACTAGTCACTAATATTTTACTAGAATGTAAGGTGTCAAGTGCATATAATGACAAATATTACAGGCTGGTGATATAATAGCCATATCAAGAGGATTACTTTCCCCACCCCTACGGATGTGAGGAAGGTTTAAACAGGGATCCTGTCCATTCTTCAGATGAGATTCAGGCACTTTTCCAGAGTCTGACCAGGTTAGCTCTAAACAGGTCTGACCTATCTTCCAATTACTCTTTTTTCCTTCATTGCTTCTGATGGCTATTATGCTTGAGTGGATCATCAAAAATTGCTTTCTTCTTCACCAGTAGTGAACTGGCTAATCCTTGGTCAGCCTAACACTTGGCTTTGGGGTCTTAAATGCCTGGGCCTCTGCCCTACACCTACTGAATTTGTTATCAGACCCCACATAGATAAGTGGACCCTTTATCTTCCTGTATAAATGAACTCAAACCTCTTTGTTAATGCCTTAAAATTTTTTTGCAATCTAATGTTAGGCAAAGAAAGAAAAATTACCTTTAGGATAGTAGCCCGATGGTCACTGTGTAGCCATATTTTGGTAGACTAATCATTTTGGCCAGTTTCATTTTTGCAGCAAGAATCTCTGTCACAAAACCAGAAAAAAAGCAGACAATTACTATTTGAACGGAATGCCCTATTAATGACTGCCTTTGTTTGAGGGCCTTTAAAAAAATCTCTCTCCCCAACTACTCCTCACATCTCCCCTGTCTCAATAAAACTAATCCTTCACTACTTCTCTCCAGTCCTTACATGCCTTTATTTTGTTTGCTTTCTTTCCTTTCACTCTGCAATAATAAAGTAAAATTAAAAAGATACAGCCAGCAGAAGCGCAAGGAAAAATTCATCACATGTCTCTGACATAGCTTTCAATCCTAATTAAATTGGGCTATCTCAAAGATAATCCATTCAGTTTCTGTGAGGGTGCATTCATTAGCATGTCTGCTGATGGAAGCACTTACAACAGAGATCTTTGTAGGAGGAATTAGTTACTGTCAATCTAGAAGATCATTAGCATTGATATAGGACTTCCCCCAAAAGATATTTTTATTTTTTTTTAATTAACAAGACATTTTTTAAGCCACATTAGTTTTGGCTCACGACCGTTCCTAAATCCTGAGATGTTATTTTGTAACAGTAGTGGAGAACCACCTACTGGAAAGAATGCTTCTTGCAGTGCAATCCCTCATTCCTTAATGCTCATTGTATCTTTTTTTCTGTCCCCGTCCACAATGAAAAATGGCTCTGAGGAGGTGGAACTGTTTTAATTCTTTGGAGCACCGTTTTGGTTTTTTTGGTTTGGTTTTATTTTTTTGTTTGTTTGTTTTTTTTCTTTTAAAAACATGCTTGCATCCAGTTCCAGAACAGGGACACCAAATAAGAAGAGAAAAATCATCCTGCAAATGTCAAGCAGGAATCAGTGCAATGATGCTGTAAGCTCCTATGAGAGACATGCTACCAATATATGACATGCTGTGGTAAGGAAAGTATGCAGTAATGACATACAGGGGACTACAGTAGAGACATTGTTACTAAAATATACTAAAATCTATTTAATTTATTGGTTTTCCTTAACAGTGTATTATATTTTATGTAGGATTTTTTTTTCCTGCGGGAAACAATAGGAATGAGGGAGCTGTTTTTTAAGAATAAACTACAGCAACAAAAATAATGATAATCTTTGTATTAAGGCACTACTTTCCCTTAAATTCTGCCTCCACCTGCCGGACACTGGGAGCTATGCCACTGTGACAATATAAAGTGTCTTGCCAACAGCAAACACTGCCAATATTGTGCTGAATATCCAGGCATAGTACCCGAGGCCAGGATAAAAGGACATTGCTTAAAAGAATAATAAAAAAAAATCTGATAAATGAACTTCTTTATTAGCTGCAGAATTGCAATACAAATGAATAATATATAGAAGCCTTCCATCAAGTTGTTGCAGATTCTTTTTAAAGTGATTTGAGTTCATAGAATCACAGAATTGTTAGGGTTGGAAGGGACCTTAAAGATCACCTAGTTCCAACCCCCCTGCCATGGGCAGGGACACCTCCCACGAGATCAGGTTCCTCAGAGCCCCATCCACCCTGGCCTTAAAAACTTCCAGGGATGGGGCTTCCACCACCTCTCTGGGCAACCTGTTCCAGTGTCTCACCACCCTCATGGTGAAGAACTTCTTCCTAACATCCAGTCTGAACCGACCCATCTCTAGTTTTAATCCATTCCCTCTAGTGCTACCATTACCCGACAGCCTAAAAAGTCCCTCCCCAGCTTTCTTGTAGGCCCCCTTAAGATACTGGTAGGCCACTATAAGGTCTCCTCAGAGCCGCCTTTTCTCCAGACTGAACGACTCCAACTCTCTCAGTCTGTCCTCATGGGAGAGGTGCTCCAGCCCTCTGATCATCCTCGTGGCCCGAGTTATGGATATACAGTTCATGTAGGCCATGGTAGAAATGGGAGAAACATGCTGCTGTAACAGGCACTCTTACGCTCACCTCTTTCACGCACTACATGTTGTCCAAAGCTATTCCTTTGAAACAGGGGCATCTGCTGGAGAAAACAATGATATTTTTATTGAAACATTTTTATTTCACAGGTTTTCAAATTCTTTAGTTCCTTTTCTGAATTACAGATAGATTCATGTGTCATTTATTTTTTGGTGCAGCAAAATACATTGGTATCAGTACTAATATGGCAGAGATGGGGGGTTACCTACATTACCATGTAGTACCAGTAGAGTGTTTCTCACCCAAGATGAATCGTGAGGCCTATGTGAATATTTAATGCTTCTGCTTTAGAAACTCAGTGTAATAGAAATGCTGAAAATGGTAATTCATTTTTCCCATCCTGACAATGAGGGGCAATCCCCTCAAATGAAAGAAATATAAATGCTATCAACTTTACTGAAACAAAAATCAAAAGTCCTGAGTGTACTGTGCAAGTCCAGCCCCCTGAGGGCTAACAACAAGAACTTCTGCTAAATACAAGTTTATCTGGCTGGAGTAAGCGGATGATTGCAGCATAACAGTAAAGCACAGGCCCTAAAGCAAGTAGCAAAACAGGAACAATGACGTTGCAGAAAAAAAAAGGAATAAAGGCAGAACATACTACACTGATTTCCACCTTTTCACCACTGCATTTTCGGCTGTGACTTCTTACAGGAGACCAAACACAGAGAGAAGCAGAGTCTGCAAGTCAATACTGCTCCAAATGAGGACGGGATCTGATCCTCGTCCACGGTTAGGGTTTTATGTGATTTGCCACGGTAATTTCAAGCACAAACACAGGTTGGGCGGAGAATGGGTTGAGAGCGGCCCTGAGGAGAAAGACTTGGGGGTGTTGGTGGATTAGAAGCTCAACGTGAGCCAGCAATGTGTGTTTGCAGCCCAGAAAACCAATTATATCCTAGGCTGCATCAAGAACAGCATGGCCAGCAGGTCGAGGGAGTGATTCTGCCCCTCTATGCTGCTGTGGTGAGATCCCACCTGCAGCGCTGCGTCCAGCTTTGGAGCCTCCAACATAAGGACATGGACCAACAGGGATCTGGAGCAGGTCCAGAGGAAGGCCACAAAGACGATGAGAGGGCTGGAGCCCCTCTGCTGTGAGGACAGGCTGAGAGAGTTGGGGTTGTTCAGCCTGGAGAAGGCTCCAGGGACACCTTATAGCCCCTTCCAGTACCTAAAGTGGGCCTACAGGAAAGTCGGAGAGGGCCTTTTCACAAGGCCACATACTGATAGGACAAGGTGTAACAGTTTTAAACTGAAAGAGGGGAACTTTTGCCTGGGTATCAGGAAGAAATTTTTCACTATAAGGGTGGTGAGACACTGGAACAGGCTGCCCAAAGAAGTTGTGGATGCCCCGTCCCTGGAGGGGTTCAAGGCCAGGTTGGACACGGCTTTAAGCAACCTGGTCTGGTGGGAGGTGTCCCTGCCCGTGCCAGGGGAGTGGAACTGGATGATCTTTAAGGTCCCTTCCAACCCAAACCATTCTATTGTTCTATGATTCTATTATTTACTAGTCTTCCATTCAGGTAACGTCATTTATAGAGTTCATCATCGTTTTCCTATTTCATTTTACCAGTAAAACGAGCCCGACGCCTCGCAACCCGCCTCAGGCCGCCGGGGGACGCGCGCGGATCCTGTCAGGGGGCGTGGGCGGTTCCCCGCCTGGAAAACTACCGTTCCCAGAAGGCCCTGCGCCCCTGCGGGCGGGCGTGGGCTCGCGCCTCGCGCAGTGCACTCTGGGATTTGGAGTTTCGGTCGCCCCCCTCGCCGAGACAGCGGCGCGCAGGGAAGCGCGGGAAGGGCCGGGGCGGGCGGCGCATGCGCAGCGCGGAAGGGCATGATGCGGAGGGAGGTTACTAGGTAACGGTGTGTATCCGTCCGCTGGGGGCCGCCTCCCGCACCCCTCGGCGCAGTGGTGGCCAAGATGGCGGCGGCCGTTGAGGCAGTGCTGTGAGTCCCCCCAGCCCCGTCCGCCAGCGCCCTTCCGCGGCCTTCAGCGAAGGCAGGCCGCTGCCGGAAGGCGAAGCCCTCGGCCGGGCGGCGAGGTAGCGAACGGCGGTGGAGGAGAAACCAGGCCTGGGTGGCCTCCCCTCCGCCGCGGGGTGAGCCGCCCTCTCCCCCCACAGCCTGCACTCGCGGGGAGGGAGAGGCCGGGCCCGGCCTTGGCGACCCTGTGGGCCCGTGTGGCTGGGCGGCCGGCCGCCGAGGAGAGGGGTGAGGGAGCGGCAGGCCCGGCCTCGCCTCGCCGTGTCAGCAGGGCGGGCGGGTGTCGGCCCCTCTCCCCGGGAAGGGCGCGTTACCCGCTCTCCAAGGAGACGCCGGCGGGGCTGTGGCAACGGCCGCCGTTTTGCCTGAGGCGCTTCGAGGAGAGCCCGCCTACCGCCATCCCTCCCCCTCCGATGCCCCGGGTTTTGGCGCCGGGAAGGAGCGGGCTTTCCGCCGCCTCCCCACCGGCTCCGGCCGCCTCAGGCAGCGGCTGGGCGGGCAGTGCCGCCGCGGGTCACCCGGTCCGCAGGCAGCGTCGGCGGCGGGGAGAGCCGCCCGGGAAGGGCTCGGTAGGCTGGTAGTGCAGGGGAGGTTTAGACTGGTTATTAGGGAGAAATTTCTTCACCCAAAGGGTTGTCAAGCATTGGAACGGGCTGCGCGGGGAAGGGGTGGAATCACCATCTCTGGAGGTATCTGAAAGACGTGTAGGTGTGGTGCTGAGGGACATGGTTTAATGATGGTTTTGGCTGTGTGAAGTTGATGGTTGGACTCGATCAAGGTCATTTCCAACCTAGACAGTTCTATGGTTCTATCGCTCCCTTGGTCCGGGTGTTTGAGTTTGCAGGTCTCCTGGCTCCTTGCTGGTGAGGGGGCTCTGGTGCAACGAGAGGACGTTTTCTGCTCCTGTGCAGTGATACTGTATGGTTGGCAATACTCTGCATAGGCATTTAATGAGCTAATGCTAAGTTAATGCTCAGTGAGGAGCGCATGTCTTCAAAAGCTAGACTTAAAGAAAAGTTTGATCCCATTTTTAGTCTTTACAGCTTTATGGTGGCTTTCTACAACTTTTTGTTTTCCATTTAATTTGTAGTTTTCAAAAATTTCTATGTGCAATGTTAAGTGCTCTACAGAGCTCTTGCAGTTCACGTGAATGCTATAGGGAAACAATGCGAAAACCAACTCTGCTGTTAAAAATAAGCTGTTTAAAATATGTGTCTTTGATTGTTAGCATGTTTTGTAGTGATACTTTTGAGCAATTTGCGTATTGCTGTTACGTGTACAAAATGTGTTTTGACTACAATCTTACATGTTTTGACTGTAATCTTACATGTTAAGATTAGTTATTATTTCTGTAGAAAATATACTTGAAAGTCTTTCTTTTTTTTTTTTTTTTCCAAGTCCCTAGTAAATGTAAGGCAGTGTGCACATGCTTGAATAGAGTTTATATACAGATTCTATAATGTGCAGGAAACTGAGATTGGTAATGGGTTGCTAGATGCAGAAATAGCATACAGAGAGGATACCAAAGCTTTTATAAGAGGATTTCTTCTGGAAATAGCTGGTAAATGCAAAGTAAGAAAAAATACTAATTAATGAAATGTGTGTGGGGAGGTGAAAAGCATAGCTTCATATGGGAGTTTCATCTCTAAGAAAAAAGCTAGCTGAACCTCTTTGTGTTTTTAACTGAGTTGAAGGGGTAAAATATCAGCATAGCTCTGTGATCTTAAACTCACTTGAATATAACTCATTTGGAAATATCACAGACTATAGTATGAAAGTTTAGAGACTTGCTCTCTGGGAAGGGCATAGTTCTGTTAGAACACTTGAAAATCCGCTTGCTGGAAGTGATCAGGATATTGTTATTTTTGAGCTGTATTTAGTAGGGTGCATTGGCATATGCCTAGTGTCCTTGTTTGAGAATATTATTCAGAATATTCCATCTGTGGCCATGAATTTACTTCAGAGATAATCAGAGATTCTTACAGCAAAGATAGTTGAAGATAACTATTAACATTTATTTAATTTAAAACTTTCACAAAAGCTGTTTCTATTATGTAAAGAGAAATATCGCCACTTCTTGTTGTTACAGTGGAGGGTAGGGAAAAACTTCTTTTGCTATGGTTTTTGTAGAATTATATAACATGATGATGAGGAAACAGCTTACTGAATTGGACTATAAACCCAGATGGCCTCTAATCTTGTCAAGATGAACTCATTATGCTTAGTGGCATAGGTCAGGATAGAGTACCAGTTAAAATGTTGGGTCTTGCACATCTACAAAGCAGAACAGTCTATCTGTAAATGAAGAAAGTTCTTACAAAACATAGCTGTTTTCTAAAATAAGCTAAACTGATAACTATGTATTTGTTTTGAATGCTTGTCAAATTTACCTTGAGTTGGCAGGAGAGCTTCCCTGTGAACTTGTCATGGGATGCTTCTGCTTTTACAAGAAAACAAAATGAGAAATGGCATTGTGTTCTTATTTTCTAAATAAATCTGACAGTTCACCTGAGTGAAAGTTGCATAGAAGGTGTGGTTTTACAGTTGATCTGGCTGGTTTTGCTGCTCCTGATGACATGGCTTTTATTTGCCTTCCTTGAGCCTACAGATAATTCTTATATAGTCATAAGTTTAGCCAGATCAGGGAGCTTATCCAATTGAGAACTCATCTGTGTTTTTTTTAATTTCGGTTTTGTTTGTTGGCTAGCTAGTTTGTAGGTGGTGCCCTTCTATTGCACAGTCTAGTAGACACTTCTGTTGCGACAAAGGAGAGAGAATGAATAAACCTGTAAGGGCAGTAGTGCACAGATCTGCTGGTTCCCAAAGTAGCAGACGCTTAATTGTACCTGTGTTATGATGCTGATTGTGAGATGCACAAGCTGAATTACTCCTAACTGTGTTAGCGTGACTTAGGTTGGCACACAGCTGAGTGGAGATGTGGTTATGGTACAGTGGGCATACCCAGTAGATCCCATTTCCTTAATGGTATAGTAATAGACTGTGTTTGCATAAAAGCGCTGCCTTGTGCAAGAGCACCTTCTGAGAGGGCTGTACTGTGTGATTTTGATTGAATGCTGTACCTAAGCAAGATAGGTGTAGTAGTAAAGCTTTTAAACTTAGTTCAGGATTTATTTTTTCTTTTCCTGGAAGTGATTATAAAAAGAAACCACCTTAGATAACTTCTTAATCTTGAGTTTTAGGTGACTTCTTCACTTGCACTGTGTGACATCTTAGTATGAAATTTAATAGTAGGTAGGTTGCAATAATATCTTTAAAAATAAATGGTCTTTTAAATTTTTTTTTTGCACTTAAAGCTAGGATCGTGTCCTAACATAGCAGTTAAAAATAACTGGAAAATGTAATTCTCTGCAAGACTGTTTTTCTTCTACGTCTGTAATGGAACTTCATAGCTGTTATAAAAAAAAGTTTGTAGCTTGTGTGATGGAACTCTGCCAGCAGCACTTAGGCTACACAATTTTTGTTGCAGCCTGAGAGTATACACAGTTATGTATTCTTCATCTTTTTCAACAGACTAATCTAATTTTACTGCTATAAAGGAATACTTTGTTTCCAATATTTCGGCTTTAACAACTTTTATTACTAATGTCAAACTAGAAGTGAAAGTGAAGACTTTTAAGATGTAGATTGCTTTATATTGCACAGAATGTCACTATTAGAGAGCAGCAAAGCTCCAGGAAACTCAAATTATTTTGTTTGGTTTTGCTAGATAGTATAATGTAAGTGGCATGGCATTCACTACTTAAATAACTTAACCTGTAGTAAAGAAAGTAAAAATCCTTTAATTGATGTCTATTTTCTGTGCCTTCAGTGCTCTGTTGTTGGCATCTTAGTATTGAAATAAATGCGAAAGTTTGACATAGTAGGTCTCCGAAGTCACTTACTGTATTGAACGGACATCACCCTGGACCTGAAAGTGCAGGCTTTATGAATCACAAAGCAGTCTTTCCAAGTACTAGATAGTGTATTGTAAAATGAGGAAAATCGAGAGCCTTAAAAAAAAATGTATAATTCTTTACTTTCTAAGAGCAGGGATTAAAAAAAAAAGAGGTAAAAAAACCCAAACCAAACCCACGTGTTTAATTTTTAATGCCAGTATCTGTGTTCTTCTCACTGTTACATTTTTAGTAACATGGTTTAGTAAGCAGGGGTTTTAGTTTCCTAGAACAGCCTTGTGCTTGCATTGTATAACGAATACGTAGTTGCGATCTCAGATTATGAATCTTTAAAATATTCTGCATAAACTGATTTTAATACAGCACATTTCTTTCAGCTGTTTCTTTTAGATTCTTTTTATTGATTGCTTGTCATGGCAACAGGAGGTGGTCCCTTTGAAGAAGGCATGAATGATCAGGACTTGCCTAGCTGGAGCAATGAGAGCCTTGATGACCGGCTGAACAACACGGTATAATTTATTTTATCTTTCAGTTGCCATTTTATGCTGTAGATTAAAATTACCAGGTAGATCTTGTTAGTGGCAGGTAACAATGCAAAACCCTAAGCCTTGTCAGTACACCTTTACAGGTAAGTATCTGCAAAACCAACAAATATAACCAACAAAACCAAAAATAATTGAGGTAGATGTAAGCAAGCAATGAGTGTAATTCAGAGGTTGTGGTCTGTAGATGTACTTATGGGAGGTGTTTTGTGTAAATAATGTAGCTAGGCACAAAAGCATTGTAGGTTTCATGACAGTGAAAACTCTTTAACTTTAAAAGTTCTAAACTGCTGAAGAGTCTTCAGCCAAGAAGAAAAATACAATTTAATTTCAGTTGAAGTTAATGTAATGCGTAGTAGGATGAAATGGGTTTAAAATTTCCTAACAAGCTATTTTTAATTCATGCAGTGGAGAAAATTATATTTTGTGATGTGATGTTTGCTCTAGAAAACTTGGTGCCTATTTTGATATCACTTTTTATTTTTACTTCTAAAATGAAAGTAAACTCTCTTTCACTGAATTAAAACATTTAGTTTTTATCTATGTGAATAACAGATATGATCTTTTTGTCCTTCCCTGTTCTTCCCCTTAAGGACTGGGGAAGTCAACAGAAGAAAGCAAACAGATCTTCAGAAAAAAACAAGAAAAAGCTTGGTGGGGAAGCTGAAACGAGGCTGACTAATGATATATCTCCAGAATCCTCACCTGGAATGGGACGGCGGAAGACCAGAACTCCTCATAGTTTTCCTCATGCTCGATACATGACCCAGATGTCTGTTCCAGAGCAGGCTGAACTAGAAAGGCTTAAGCAAAGAATAAACTTCAGTGATCTGGATCAGGTTTGTGTGAATACTAGGTCCCACTGTAAATGTGACTAGAAAATTTATTCAGCTATCTCTTAATAATTTGACAGATGAATAAAGAAAGCTTTCATAAGTGATTAAGGTAAAAAAAACCAACAACTTACAGGCACCATGGGCGACAAATCAAAATTCTGGTCTTGACCTTGAGGAGATTATGGGAAGTTCAGCACTGTGGCTTTCCTATGCTTGAGAGTATGCTAGCTGTCTTTGCTTTATTCCTCTTAATCTTTAACAAATTCCTGTGTCCTCAGATTAGTATTTCTTACTCATCATACTTGTCTGCCACTGGAAAATATCTGTTACCTTATTTTGAAAGCCTGTTCTTGAAGTGCCACTCGGTTTCTGAACACTGTTATCCTTGTGCATTAAGCAGAAGAGTAGCATTAAAAACTGCTCCTCAGTAGAGTGTACTGAAATGTGTGGCATGAACTCTTGAGCCATAACTGTTTCTTTGGGAATACGGCACGCTTATCCTTCCCTTGTCCAAAACAATCAAAAGTATGAGGGGTTAATTCTTTGGTAACAAAGCATATATTTGTGCTAACAGTTTCAGAATAGAGCCTTGTTAATCTTTGCCAGAGTTTGTTGTTAACTTGTTTGGGCTGTGAAGATTCTTTCAAATGTGATTCATGGCTTTGACTTGGAATATAAAGACTGGGCATAACTTCCTCCGCAGATGTACATTACAGCAACAAGTTGCTATTCATAATGTTCTAAAGGAAAGCTGAAGTTAACAAGGTATCATATTCTGCAAGTGATTATGTTGCTGCAAGTTGTTATTCTCTCAAATGTACCTGGAGAAGTAGGATGCCTTTCACTGTACTAAAAGTGGACGCCACCGTAGTAAAAGTGAAAAGGATGAGGAACTAAGCTCTGAGGAACTGCAGAACCCTTTTGCTTCCCAGCTGTTCTGGGAGGGTGGGTTGCTTTTTGAAAACTGTATGGCAAAAATTGCCGGCACTGTCTTTAGCTTTTGGCTAGTCAGTGACTAATACGATAAATTTAAAATCAGTCTAATAATACTGCAGAACTGGTAATCCAAGCAGTGAAACTAATCAGTGTTGAGAATATATTGGAGAGGGGAAAAAGAAAAGCAATTGTTCTTTTTTTTTTTTGTTTGTTTGTTTATAGAGAAGCATTGGAAGTGATTCTCAAGGCAGGGCAACGGCTGCTAACAACAAACGACAACTTAATGAAAACAAAAAACCGTTCAACTTCCTGTCACTGCAGATAAACACTAACAAAAGCAAAGATCCTGCCTCAGGTTCCCAAAAAAAGGAAAGTGGAGTATCAGTGCAATGTAAAGAGTTGTTTGGAGCTGCTCTGAGCAAGGATTTCTTGCAAAATTGTCAAGTCTCTGCTCAAGAAGATGGAAGGAGAGAACCAGCTATGGATAGTAGCCAGGTATTTACATAGCCTATAAAGTCTACAGAACATTGACTCTTGGAAGGGTTTTAATTACCTTGTGACTTTTCAGTGCATCTTTCTAAATTTCTGAGTAGTATAATTGTTAAATCTTTATTTGAAATGCTTGTCCTCCCACTGTTCTAAAAGGCAACTTGAGGAAAATGTGAAGCCAAACTTAATCATGTATTGTTCTTTAGAAATCTGCTTATTGGTAACAGAAGCAGTATTAATTTTCAACTTGGAGGTTGGTTCACTTTTATACGGTTCCAGAAATTACTCTCACAGTTTAATATTTTCATATGTTAATGATCTCAGTTCTGTTTTAGCCTATATTGACAAGAAGCCCTGTGCTTCAGCCTTGCAAATTCATGCATGCATAAATCTATCCTTATAAAAGCTCTTAACCACTTGTAGAAGTGTGCTTATAGGATTGAAAGTACTAGTATGTCCCTCTTTAATTACTGCTTTGCTGTTGCTGTCACCATGTCTTGTGCATTAAATACATTAAAGCTGTAGCTGAATGCATTCAGTAATTTCAGTGTCTTTACAGATTGTGAGCAGACTAGTTCAGATTCGCGACTATATTGCTAAGGCCAGCTCCATGCGGGATGATCTTGTAGAGAAAAATGAAAGATCGGCCAATGTTGAGCGTTTATCACACCTTATAGATCACCTTAAAGAGCAGGAGAAATCCTATCTGAAATTTTTGCAAAAGATGCTTGTAAGTTTGAGAACATAATATATTTGTTTCTGCACTGTAAGCTTTTTTAGGAGTTGACCATTGATGTTTTGATGGTGCTACTGGGGGTGTTCGTTTTGTTTGATATGTAGTACCTTCCATAGTTCATTTTTACTGCCCCCTTTATATAGCTTTTGATTTATGCCAATGAAATATTTCAGGCTAGAGAAAATGAGGAGGAGGATGTTCGGACTATAGATTCAGCTGTGGGATCTGGTTCTGTAGGTGAGAGCACATCGCTAAACATTGATGTGCAGTCTGAGGCTTCAGATACCACGGTAAGCTGCCTTTTAGTAATTAAGGTGCTAGAAATGAAGTCTTTGTTTTGTTTTGGTTTTGTCCTGATTGTTGTGATAGTGCCATAATCTGCACTTCAATTAAAAAATAGTGAATCTCCAAACACTCTGTTCAGGAGGTGTTTACGCATGTGTGGATTATTATTTTTTTATATGGGGAAAAAATTAATGATTCTGTCACAACAAGATATCTTGATTAGTTTTTAAAAAAATCTTTAGTCTTTCTTTGAAGTAGGATGAAATGTTAAATGTTTGCTTTGGCAGAGCATGCACTGTATTGATGTAGGAAGGAATAGTTTTCTATACAATTTTTCATCTCGAAGTTTGTTTCTGTTAGCGGGGAAAACTTGCTGGTGTTGGGTGAGGAGAGGGTTAGAGGTGAATCGTTAGTGGGCCATTGCCCAAGCATCTTTCTAGTGATATGATAGTACTGACCTAACACAGAAGTTTCTCTCCTTTTTTGGAGAGATGAGCACCTTTTAGAAAATGTGTTCTGAATTTAGTTCTGAGATACACAGACAGTCTTCCTTTTATAAATAGAAAGCTTTTATGTTAGCATGGTAAACAATTCTTGTAGTAGATACAAAAGCATTTTAATAACAACTTATGTTTTACATCTTCCAATACTAATATACTGAGAAAAGGTACTAGAGAGCTGGTACTCCTTTAGGCAGTTAGTACTCTGAATGTTGTACAGATGAGGAGAATTTACATGCTTGGAAGTAAAACAGCAGTTAAAATATTAAGAAGTTTTTGTAATTATTTTTAGCTTTGTAAGAACTTCTTCTATCCCTGTAAAGAAATAATATGTTAGATGTGGAAGATGTACTTTTTAACTTTAAAAAAAAATTTGAAAAACACAGGAAAAAAAAAAAGTAGTTTTTACATAGTATGCCTGTAAACTTGTATTTTTCTTTATCTTCTTTGCAAAATGGGTTTTAGTTTTGATGTTTGGCTCTTCATTTTGCGTCTAATTTCTCTTAACATGCAGCTTATATATATTAACTGCAGAATGAATACTTGATTGCTATATAGGGACTTATTAAAATTCTAAGAATGACTAAAAATGTCTTTAGTAGATTTTATTTGATACTTGTTTTCGTTATTTGACAAGATACAAGTGGGTAGGTTTGTAACTTAAAAATGCATGCTAAGTTGGAGCACGTGTTCAAAATCTAACATACTAAACTATTTAATAAAGGAGGTATCTTTTAGTTTGAGCGTTCGGCCCCGCATTGAGGACAAACTAGGGAATTCAGCTTCACAAGAACAGGTTACAGACACTGATGTTACAGCAAGCCCTAAAGGGAAAAGTGACAGAGCTGCTGTGAATGACAGGGAAATCTGGCCTTGTAGGATTAATAGCCAAGAACATGGATTGACTTCAAAGGTACACTTCAAAATATTATTTTAGACTCAAATAGGCTGATTTTGTTTTCTTTTTTTTTTTTTCCTCCTGTTAACTGCTTCAAATATATTTGTTACAGTGAATGTTCCTATTTGGCCTGCTTGTCTGTGTCCAGCTGTCTTTTTGTTGAATCAATCTTCTTTGCCTAGAGGTTTTTTTTTATATAATTGAAATAGAGATGTTTGACAACTTTCTCTTCTGAAGTGTCAACATTGACAGAGAAAGTACTTCATGTAACTCTGTACAGCAGCTGTTCTGATTTTATGTAGGTGATCCTTCCAGTTTTGCTGTTCTCTTTCTGGGAAAACATTGTAAATGTGACTTTCAGACATTTGTCATGTTCACATTGATGGTCTGCCAGGGCAAATTTAAGCTAATAGCATGTAGAGAAAATAAATCAAAGAATAGTAGCCTTAACTTGTTCCACAAATGTTTTTGTATAGCTGTTATATAAGGATTTGGTTGGAACAGGAAAGACTAAGGGGCTTGAAGTCTAAAACTTCTTTTGTTATCTGTTAGCAGCTTTTCTATGGCTTTGTCTCTACTCTAATTTAAAAAAAAAAAAGAAAAAAGAAAAAAAGTCTGAAGTTTGATATTTTTTTTCCCATAAAATTATTATTTTCTGTAAAATAAAAGGCTTAAATGTTTTGTCAAGCTTATTAGTCTAAATGTAGAACTAAGCTTGAAAAATTTGTTGTATGATTTTAATGAACTCGAGCAAATCTGATACTTTAGATAAAGCTTGCATTACTCAATGGGAAAGTGAGAATAAGACACACACCCCTTTTTCCCTTTCTTCCCTTTGTTCCTTCCTGCGTTAATTTCATTGTGTGCTCTATTCTGCTTCTACACTATATATAAAAGATGAAAATTTAAGAGAAATGATCAGTGCCAGTTGTAGTATGTGTTTTAGTGACACTTTGAGAAGTTTAGAATTCTGGGTCTGTTCTCCTTTCACTGCTGGAAAGTCCCTGGTACCCAGAACTAGTTCATAAGATGCCTGTTTCTATTCTGACATTTGGTGCAGAATTTTTGGACTGAGAGAATTTTGTACTTCAGGAACTCAGCAGTATGTGAAGAGAAGATGATGCTTTTTAAGTTAGTAATGTTCTTGTAAATAATTGTCAACTCCTAAGAAAAAGGAGGCAAATTTTTCCATGGTTTCATCTGCATAGCGTGATAATCCAACTTCAAACAGGATCAGGATCTTAATTGGATGTCTCATTAAAATACTTAATTTGCTAACAATCTTCAAATAAAAGTTCTGAGGCAAATCTCCAGCTTTTAATTAGCATAGGATGAGGAAAATAACTTAGGTTTAATATATATTTTAACTGCTCAACATGCTTTCATTCATTCAGATTTAATTCCATGTGTTTGAAAATATGGTATAGAGGGGGTTCTATGCATGGTTTTGTTTTGAAATCGGTTTACCTAAATCTGGTCTATTCTAGTATCTATGGCATAAATATAGCCTACAAAACTAAACATGTTACAGGTTAGAGAAGAATAACTGCCCAAAATGCTCTGCTGAAAATTTAGAGATTTTAGGCCAGTAAATCAAACTAGATCTTGTATTATACGTAGCTCCATGATACTGTGGCTTATGCTTGCTTAGCTTTACCAGTCCGATAGCTTAATGCACTCTTCTATGAATTTATGAATCAAAGGACAGAGGGATGCTTACACGTTAGTCTTTGGGACGTGTTAGGGCAGCTGACTGGATTTTTAAAGAGAATTTAACCCCCAGGAGTGGTAAGCATGTCTTGGTGATACAGTTTCTCCCTATTGGATGTATAAAATTTTCAGACTGAAAAGGACTACCAGAAAGGTGAAGCTGTTTCTTTTTCACCTTTTTAGACTAACTAGGCTGTTTGAGTCTATTATAAAGTCCTGCTTGTTTTGACACTTCTGTCACTAGTACTCAACAAATAAATTGTCCTGATTATGGTAATGTTCTTCATATCTTGCAGGCCAGAGATCCGCAACAGGAAGCTAAAGAGGAGTTGGAGAACTTGAAGAAGCAGCATGATTTGTTGAAAAGGATGCTACAACAGCAGGAGCAATTAAAGGCTCTTCAAGGAAGACAGGCAGCTCTTCTTGCTTTGCAGCATAAAGCAGAGCAAGCAATTGCTGTCATGGATGATTCTGGTATGTGGAATGACTGTCTCTTCAATAGCATGTTAGTGTGCTGATTGAATGATTAAAGCTGGAATTGTGGAATATACATTAAAAAGTCTTTCTTAAATATATGCAAGGCTTGTATTTCTGAAAAGAGTTGACAGTATAACATTGTAAAATGGTATGTCAGTTAAAAACCACACAGCTGATTTCTGTGGCTTACTTTTAAAATCCTGAAATTGTGGATTTTTCTTCTAAAAATTGGTCTACCACATCAGGTCAGGAGTCTGCCTCTCCTCTCCATCACTGTACCAGGCCTTTAAAGGAAAGAGTTGGAGTTGGGGGATACAGTGTTCTCTCCCTTTCTGCGACCTTCTGGCTATAGGCAGTTGTTAGTGTGAGTTTTTGTTTGCTTTTTTCATGGGATTCTTTTGGTTTTTTGGTAGCTGGTTGCTTGACAGTTTAATAGCCACTGTTAGACTAATGGTCTATCCAATAAAAGAAAGGAGGAGGCTGCTAAAGCAGTTACATAACTAAATATGAAAGTAAAACTCTTAAAATTCAATGGCATGTAAATTAGGGGCATGACTCTGATAACAGAGCACCACCATTATGTGTTAACCTTCAGTTTAAAAGCATTCTTCTAATTTGTTTTCATATATTCCCAACATTTCAAAAATTACTTTTGCGACAGAGACTTCTTCTTGATAATCTGCTTAAAGGTTGTCAGCAGAGTTGTTTTCCCAAGAGTCCAGTCTTAAAAGGGATTCAGTTGTCCTTGATTTGTGCACTGTTGACATCTGAACTATCCTTTGTTTGTTGGAAACTCATCCTGACCTCCACCCCTCCCTAAATTCTGTTCGGTTTTCTTTGGAAACGGGGTACAGTTATGTGTGCAGTCGTAGGGAATGACACTTTTGCACTGAACAAGTTCAGATTCAGTCTGCATTACCATTTCATGACTCTTCCCCATAACAGTTGCCATTAGGCTTGATTAGAGAGTATATGGGATAGCATTTCTTATTACAGTTAATTTTTGTATTTAAAACAGCTTCATTTGTAGAAATATGAGCATTGGTTTCTACATTTTACAAAAAGTCTCATTTTAGGGTTCCTTGCTCTGATGAGCTCCTCTTTCTGCTTTTTCTTCTGTCTTCGATTAGATCGACTGTATGAAAGAAGATGGAACTAGTTAAGAAAAATAGAGTTTAGTGTAGAAAGAGAAGCAGAGAAGTTGGTAGGTAGAGAGCTTCTAGAAAGATACCACAGGAGCAAAACAAGCCAGTGCCTTCAAAAGGTGTTTCCTTGTTTCTCAAATGGTTTTCAGTAACTGCTTTTCTCCTATCTGCTCAGCAGCGGTAGACCTGTCATAGAATCTGCTTTCTCTTCTTTCCTCAAATACACAAAACTCCATCTTGAAGAGGAGTGTGTAGATGAAATGGGTAGAAAACAGAATTACATATGATAAATTAGAACTGATTTGTGGGTTTTTTTAATTCTTTGGTGGTGTTTTTGTTTGTTTCATATTTCTACTTATGTTGCTCCTAATAACAGTTTCTTACTGCTCTTTGTGTTGACTTACTTAAGGATGTAGTATGTACCAAAGATTCAAATCCAACATAGGGCAAAATAAGTGTTTTAAATTTGAAAATAGTAAAACTTACTGTGAGTAAATCAGGTAACAAAGTCATAATCTGTGGGGAAAATAAATAATATTTGTGCTTGATTTTTCTTATGAAGTGTTGGTTCTTATTTGTGGAAAAATAAAGTTATTTGAATCTCTCAACTGCCAGTTCCATATCTTAATATTGTTTGAGTTTTCAGGGTGAGAAAAAAGCTTTCTTTTTAATGTATTCCTCTCGTAAAACTTTTTCAATGGCAAACCCCCGAGACTGCAGCTGTAAAGATTAAGACTTATACCAAGATGAAAACTTGCTGTCCTGTTAGTTTGTTATTTTAAGGAAGTAAAATCACATGCAGTGTTGTTGGTCTGGCTGTACTAAGTAGTAACAATTCTGGTTTTAATAAGAAAAATGTTTCCATCAACCCTAGACAACTTGGTTGTTTTCATTTTGCTCTGACCTTTTTAGCAAAACACAGAATGGACTTAAAAGTCCTTTTGTATGGTTCTTCACAAGGGAGCTTTGAGTTGGCTTGGTAGCATTTCTGTAATGGAAATAATCTTTCAAGTGTAAAGTTGGTGGGAAGGACACAACATTAAAAATAATTGCTGTATTTGGAGAGCTGCAGTATATTGACATTCTTGTTAAACTAGAAATTTTCATCAAATAGCCTTTATTTCATTGCTGTGTAAAAGTATTTACATTTTTTCCTCCTCCTGCATGCCCAGTTGTAACAGAGACTACAGGTAGTGTTTCAGGAGTAAGCCTTACATCAGAACTGAATGAAGAACTGAATGACTTAATTCAGCGCTTTCATAACCAGCTTCATGATTCTCAGGTCAGTCCTTGGGTTGGACTGTATAAGTTTTGCCATTGTCTGTTTTTCATATTCTTTTGAACAGTGCAGTTAAACGTTTGTCTTGCTTGTTTGTGTGGGTTTGACAGTGGAGTAGTTAGGGTTCTCCCAAACTTGAAAGCTCAACATCTTTGGGAAGAGTTATTGGCTGACTGATCTATACTTCCTGTCTCTGTTTTCTGTGAAAGTCCAGGGAAGTAGTTTCTATATGGCAATAGAATTATATATTAAGTCAATATACAATATTAAGTTAATATATATATAATTAAGTATATAATTAGAATATCATGAGAGTGTTTTCAGGATCAATTTCCTTATATAATGTTCTTTGTTCTGGTGTTGAGCCTAGCAAGCCTATAAGAGGGCTTTTTGTTTCTTACAGTTTATTTGGCTTTTTTCATAGTAGTCTGAATAAAATGAAATTACTCTTTTTAGACACAGTCTGTGCCAGACAACAGAAGGCAAGCAGAAAGTCTTTCACTTAGCAGAGAGATTTCACAAAGCAGGAACTCTTCAGTGTCCGAACACCTGTCAGAGGAGAAGGCGCAGCTTTTTAACAAGATGCGAATGTTGCAGGGTAAAAAGCAAAAAATGGACAAACTGTTAGGAGAGCTTCATACGCTTCGTGACCAACATCTAAATAACTCCTCCTGTAAGTAAATACAGGCAGAATTGTATCTTTTCAAGAATACAGCTTTTTTTTAATGTGCATGTTTGTAACATGGTCTTTCAGCTTGTAAGTGGTTAATGAAATGGAGGTGATAAAGCTGTGTTGGGGCAATATTATGTAATTGTTCTGTCTTTTAATGCTGTATAAGTTTCTGGCTTAATTGAGAGCTCTACAAGTCACGATGATGAGTGTTTTTGCTTGCAGCACTTTGGTTTATAACATTATCAAAGTTGACGAATGTGAAGATGTGATGACAGGATTTTTTTCTTCAAGGCTTGTCTGTAACACATCTGACTTGTGGAACGTACCATATGAACTTGAAATTTCTGTATTTTTTTATCACCATACACCTGATTTTCTGTACTCAGCACTTCAGATGTTCATAGCTCTGTAGCGTTACAGGGTTGCTTGTCCACTGTCAAAAGACTTTCTCATGCACTAGTTGCAGGAACTTTGATCATAGGCTATATCAGAGGAACTTAACTGTCTGAATGGACTAGAGTTTCGGCCTGTTCCTTAGATGGCTTTTTCCTCTCCTTAAAGTCTTTATGCAGGCCTGCTTGCTGCTCTTGCTTTCTATTTCTAGAAGTACTTTTGTACTGCTGAAGGTTGTCTTATAGCTGGAAACTTCTGAGGGCTGATCACAGCGTATTCTGGTTAACATTAAGAAATCAGGCACTTGAAGCATGGTCCTGGAGAAGCGCAGGCTGATTTAATAGTTACTTTACTACTTTCTACATGTAATTAATGCATGCTATGTAGGCATATTTGGATATGATTTCACATAGCTGGAAAAAGCAAACATCAAATCTCAAATCTGTGTTCTACAGCATATGGATGCGGGAGCTTAGCAGAGGAAAAAACGATAGAATTTTTATCATGTTGAAATATTAAATTTCAAAAAAAGCAATTCAGCCGTAAATAAAACCTTAAAATAACTCTTTGGGCAGATTCAGAGCATGAAAGCTTCCACTTCTGAAGCGCGATAAAGCTAAAAGGAACTGACTGAAGTCTTGTTTACAAAAGCTACATATTGCTCTGCCTGTTGGCATTGCATGCCATGAAACTTAGGAACAAAAGCATTTGTAACAACTGTTGTGTATGTTGGTAATATTTTCTGTAGTTACATTTTAACGTAATTCAGTTACGCGGGTTCTTTTTGCAAGTTGTTCTTATGAGCTGTATGTCTTTTCTGTAGTTTTTCCTGCTTCAGGTTCTCCTCAAAGAAGTATTGATCAACGAAGTACAACTTCAGCGGCTTCTGGTCCTGTAGGCGTAGTTACTGTTGTCAATGGTGAATCAAATAGCCTGGCATCTGCTCCTTACCTTCCTGATTCCATGGTTTCTCAGAATGAGAGTGAAGAGGATGACAATCTAAACCCAACAGAAAAGCTTCAGTAAAAGTCTTTTAATTTTTTTTTCATAATGTGCTTTAGTGATTTTGAGTGTTACAAGTTCGGTGTTAAGAAACCATTTTGTGTTTTAATCTACCTAATTTAGTATTATATTACTAAATATATAGTAATACTATAATACTAATTTAGTATTATATTACTATTTAGTAAATGGTCCAAGACAGTTTAATGAGTTCAGAGCTTCAAGTGGAAGGTTCTTACAGCTAGGAAAAGGGCAGTAAACTTTGAGCTTTAAATGATATATATACTTCTTAACTCTACATAATTTGATAATATGATAAAATGCGTAGCATATTCTGGGTTTTTTTCTCCTCAGGAAGCTAAATGAAGTTCGTAAGAGGCTGAATGAGTTACGTGAGTTAGTTCACTACTATGAGCAAACGTCTGATATGATGACAGATGCTGTGAACGAAAACACTAAGGAAGAGGAAGAAACAGAAGAATCAGAAAGTGATTCTGAACATGAGGATCCACAGCCTGTTACAAATATTAGGTTGTCATATTTTTTGTCCTCCTAGATCTTCGTAGCTAAGTTGTTACAGGCTTCCTGAAGCAATACATTATTTCAGTCAACCAGAAGTAACTTAATTCTGTAATTACGATAACTTTCCAAAATTTTTAATTTAAAGTAGTGTTCTTATACAGGTGATAAATAATAATCTTGTTCTTGGTAACTTACTTATATAGCAATTGTAGATTAGATTGGACATTTAGAAAATACTATAAGAGACTTCAAAATCTGTAATTCCTTTGGGTTTAAGCACTGAATTACGTGTGTGGAATTCTACTAGAAGGTTAACAGGCCCAGACTAGAGAATTGGAATAAAAACCAACTTTAGTTTAGAGAGGCATTTAGACCTATAGTCTGACAGGGCAACTGTGCATCCATGGATCTTCACTGTGCAGAAATGAATACTAATTTAGCTATGAATCATATAAAGCTTTCATAATATAGACATATACCTTGAAAGCCTCTTATATTGTTGTAGATCTAGCAGGGGATAATTCATAGCTGCTTCTGATTGCTTAAAAAAAAAAAACCATTGGAGAGATGAATATTGACAAATACCAAACGTCTGGACTGATTTTATATGGGGTTGATTTTTTTTTTTTATTTTAAATGTCAGGACACATTCCCATAAAAGCCAGTTGATAAACGACTGAAGTAAAATTCCGTTGATATAATTTCTTAAAAGTTAACGAGTGATGTATTTTACCCTAGAAACCCTCAAGGAATGAGTAGTTGGAGTGAAATAAACAGCAACTCAAATGTACAGTGTGGAACTAATAACAGAGATGGAAGACATCTTAATACAGACTGTGAAATAAATAACCGATCTGCTGCTAATATAAGGACTCTAAAAATGTCTTCTGCTCTAGGTATGTTCTAAAATCTTCTAATAATTTTTGAGTCGTAATGCAAATAATTCTGATAGCTGCACAGAATTTGTGAGAACCTTGTTTGATGAGCAAAATGTTCAAGAGTCTAATCATTAAACTGATATTTTTCTAATGTCCAGTAATTACAGTGGACTTCAGAAGTTCAATAATGTGTCGTTGGTACTGTTTTTGTTTCCTTCTCTCCCTGATTCCAGACTGTCATAACAGGGAGGATGACAAAGATATTGACCTACCCCAAGGTGAAGATGATGAAGTGGAAGAAGATAGAGTTAGTGAAGATTCCATGTCTAGTCACAGAAGCAGCCTGGGTGATGCTGCTGGAGATGCCGAGTTTGAGCAGAAGATCAATAGGCTTATAGCTGCAAAACAGAAACTTAGACAGCTACAGAACCTTGCTGCTATGGTGCAGGTATTTCATGAATCTAAATCTCTGCACAAAAATATGGCATTCATTATTTCATGCAGTGTTTAACTTTTAATAGGAAAAAACACTCTGCTTAGTGGAACATTTAAAAAGCTCATTTTTAGGCTGGGAAAAAGAGATACTGCATGATTTTTTTTCTGAAGTCAAGGGTGATGCTTCTGAAGTTCAAATCTGGAATTTTCTTGGGGGATACTAACCTAACAGAAGAATGCCCTTAATACTTAACCTTATCACTGGATTACGGAACATGAACCAGGAAGTGTAATATTTTTTTAAATAATATTGATCTACATTTTTAAGCTTATAATGAATATTCATCAGTTTTTAGGTTTTGAATCCTAGGTTTTGCAACATTGTTCAATCAATGAGGAAAAATTATTTGATTAAAATCCTCAGATGTTGCAACACATTCGAGTTAGGGTATTTTTGTTTGGGTTTAAGGGGTGTTGTTGATTTTTTGGGTTTTCTCTAGAATCTTGAGGGCCGATGCCCTGCTATCAATTGCAGTGTTTTTAATTTAGAAAATCTCATGCTAATTTGGTGATGTTTACTAAAACATCTTTTCATAAACCTAATGTCCCTACAGAATGCTTACATTTGAGCACTGCCTAATTTAATGTCTGCATACTGAATACACATAGGTGTATCAGAAACGTAAAGGCTTTATGTGAGAACTCTCAAATCAATCTCAATTAGAACATACATTTTACAATAGCAACGGTATAAACACTATATTGTTATTTCAAGATTATACTGCTATCAAAAACTTCTCAGCATCTGGATCAGGCTTGTTTTTGTCATCACTATAAAGATGTTAACTGTACAGTGGTATAAATCAGAATTAGAGATGATACAGCAGCTTCCTTAATAACTAACCTAATTAATGGCATGTCCTCAGTCTTTCCCTCATATTTACAAGGCTTGTATCTGTACGTACAGTGGAACTGTAGGTGTGTGTAGGCTGTGCCATACTTGGTCACTGATGATGATGATCTCTCCTGTTCAGCAGGTTCTGTATTAAGAACAATCAAGGTAGAAAACAAAAGAAACAGTGGCTGCAGCTTGAATATTTTCAATTTGAGAACTGAAAATACAAAAATTAAGAAAACAAGTGGAATAGAGAACCACGTAGAAGACTTTTGAAAATACTTTAGACTTAACTTTCAAGAGTAGTTGTGTTTTTAAAGCTGTTCATATTAATGCTTAACTTCATGACTACAGTAATTATGCAGTTGTGTTCACCTCGGTCTCCTTCTGTTCCTCTTTTTGCCTCTCCCTTTGTTTCTTGACATGCCTGTGTGTTTCTGTCCACTCAGTCATGGGCATAAAATACAGAATCACAGAATCTTCATGGTTGGAAAGGACCCTTAAGATCATCGAGTCCAACCAAACAACCTACAATCTCTGCCACTAGAGCATGCCCTGAAGTGCCACATCTAGACATTTCTTCAATACCTCCAGGGATGGTGACTCAACCACCTCCCCGGGCAGGCTGTTCCAGTGCCTGACCACTCTTGCAGTAAAGTAATTCTTCCTAATATCTAATCTAAACCTCCCCTGCCGCAACTTCAGACCATTTCCTCTGGTCCTGTCATTATTCACCTGGGAGAAGAGGCCAACACCCACCTCTCTCCAGCCTCCTTTCAGGCAGTTGTAGAGGGCAATGAGGTCTCCCCTCAGCCTCCTCTTCCTCAAGCTAAACAAGCCCAGCTTCCTCAGCCTCTCCTCATATGACCTGGTCTCCAGACCCCTCACCAGTCTGGTAGCTCTCCTCTGGACACGCTCCAGCACTTCAATGTCCCCCTCGTACAGAGGGGCCCAGAACTGAACACAGTACTCGAGGTGAGGCCTCACCAGTGCCGAGTACAGAGGCACCATCACTTCCCTGCTCCTGCTGGCCATGCTATTCCTGATACAAGCCAGAATGCTGTTGGCCTTCTTGGCCACCTGGGCACACTGATGGCTCATGTGAAGCTGGCCGTCCACCAGCACCCCCAGGTCCTGTTCTGCCGGGCAGCTTTCCAGCCACTCTTCCCCAAGCCTGTAGCGTTGCTTGGGGTTGTTGTGACCGAAATGCAGGACCCGGCACTTGGCCTTATTAAACCTCATACAGTTGGCCTTGGCCCATCGATCCAGCCTGTCCAGGTCCCTCTGTAGAGCCTTCCTACCCTCAAGCAGATCAACACTCCCACCTAGTTTGGTGTCATCTGCAAACTTACTGAGGGTGCACTCAATCCCCTCATCCAGATCATTGATAAAGATATTAAACAAAACTGGCCCCAAAACTGAGCCCTGAGGGACACCACTGGTGACCAGCCACCAAGAGGATTTCACCCCATTAATCACGACTCTCTGGGCATGGCCATCCAGCCAGTTTTTAACCCAGCAAAGAGTACACTTGTCTATGCCATGATTCGCCAGCTTCTCCAGGAGAATGCTGTGGGGGACGGTGTCAAAGGCCTTACCAAAGTCCAGACAGACAATGCCCACAGCCTTCCCCGCATCCAGAAGGTGGGTCACATGGCCATAGAAAGAGATCAGGTTGGTTAAGCAGGACCTCCCCTTCCTAAACCCATTCCTAAACCTGCCAGCTCCCTGAGTACTCTTGGGTGAATCCCATCTGGCCCCATAGACTTATGTGTGTCTAGGTGCAGAAGCAGATCATTGACTACTTCCTCCTGGATTATGGGTGGGTTGTTCTGCTCTCCATCCTTATCTTCCAGCTGAGGAGGCTGAGCACCCTGGGGATAGCTGGTCTGACTATTGAAGACTGAGGCAAAGAAGGCATTCAGTATCTCAGCCTTCTCCTCGTCATTGGTTGCAACTTTCCCCCAGCATCCAGTAGGGGATGGAGATTCTCCCTGGCTTTCTTTTTGTTGATGTATTTATAAAACCTTTTTTTTGTTGTCCTTAATGTTAGTGTCCAAGTTGAGCTCCAGCTGGGCTTTTGCCTTCCTAATTTTCTCTCTGTATAACCTAATGAGATCTCTGTACTCCTCCTGAGTTGCCTGTCCCTTCTTCCAAAGGTGGTAAACCCTCCTTTTATTCCTAAGTCCCATGCAAAGTTCCTTATTCATCCAGACTGGACATTTTCCCCGCCCTTTAGACTTGTGACACTTGGGGACAGCCTGCTCCTGGGCCTTTAAGATTTCCTTCTTGAAGAGTGTCCGGCCTTCCTGGAGCCCTTTGCCCTTCAGGACTGTCTCCCAAGGGACTCTCTCAACCAGTGTCCTGAACAAGTCAAAGTCCGCCCTCCGGAAGTCCAAGGTGGAGGTTTTGCTAATCCCCCTCCTTACATCGCTACGAATTGAGAACTTGACCATTTCATGATCACTAAACCCAAGACGACCTCCGACCACCACATCTCCCACTAGTCCACAAACCACAATTCAAGTGGTTTATGCTTCCAGAATGAGACAAGTTATCTTCCTTTTATAGTGCACGTTTCAATAGTGTGAGCTTTGTAACTTTAAATTCTCTCATTAAGTTAATTTATCTTAGTCATGATGCCGCGAAGATGATGACTTCTCAGTTTATGATCTGAACTAAAGATAAAGCTATTCAGGCTGTTTAGTTTTAAAAAACTAGTTTGACAAACAAAACTTATTACATGTTGTGTATCAACTTGAAAACAGCCTAACTGCCTTTGACATCCTTTCAGGATGATGATCCAGAACCTCAAGCAACAATTGCAAATGCATCTAATATTGGTGACTTGTTTTTGGGTGAGATGGAAGAGACAAAGCAACAACCAAACAATGTCCGAGCTAGTACCAACAAGTTACAGAAAGATGTAGGCCTGAATGAAAAAGCAAGGTATGCCTTTGTCTAAGGATAGTAGAATCATGCTTTAGGCAACTTCTTGCCAAGTAATATGCGGATAACTTATTTATGCAGAGAGAAGTTTTATGAAGCTAAACTTCAGCAGCAGCAACGGGAGCTCAAGCAGTTACAAGAAGAAAGAAGAAAACTGATTGAAATTCAAGAAAAAATTCAAGTGTTACAGAAAGCTTGTCCTGACCTTCAAGTACGTAGAATGTATTTCTTTGCTTTCCTAAGCTGTTGAGCAACAAACCAAAACACTTTTCACACTATTTTTTCACTATAGAAATTGGAAAAAAATTTAAAATTGGTAATATTTGTATACTGTAAGCATGTGGACTTCTAAGCCAAGAGAAGACCTTATTCCATTGTAGGTTCTTGCTCAGTGATTGCTGTATCAAGCTCCAATTTCACTGTAGTTTGTCCTCAAAAGCCTTGATTTAAAGTCTTCAGAAATAGAGAACCTTCTGTCTTATTTTGAGCCTGAAATTTTTCTGTCTGTACCTGCTCTAATCACTGCGTCTTCACTCCTCTTAGTAGTCATTTGCAGGGTCTGGTATTTTGAAACAATATTGTGTCTTGTAAATGTGATCAACACCTTATTGTATTCAAACTTAACTGCACAGTATTGTACTGTTTCTCATACTCTTTGAAGATGAACTTTTTATCTATGAAGTAAGCCGTAAATTATCAGTACTCTGCATCTACTGCATTATACAGTACTATATTACATAAAAATAAGTTTTGTTGATTGCTGGCTAAGTTCTGAAAACTGAATACTAATTTTCCTATCTCATAAAGCCTTAACTGTGTTGGGTTTTAACAGCAGGTAAGTGTTAGAAAGCTACTCTACTGTATTTTGCTGTTTTGCTTTCTCTTCCAGTTGTCAGCTGGCCTGGGCAACTGCCCAGCAAACAGGCAGACTTCACCAGTAACCTCAACTCCGGGCATGAATGAGTGTAACACAGCTGGCAAGCCTTTGCTTGAATTTGATGAATCTGTACCAGTAGGCAATGAGGTATTTCATACTTGATATTCTGTGACTTTAAAAAGGAAAAAAGTTCTAGGTAACTTGGACACTTTTTTAAAGTGCTTAGCATGGGGAGTGGAGTAGTAGCCATTTTAACAAAGTATGTATGACTTCTTTGTTTCATGTCTGGAAAGAAGTGAATATTCAGGTCAAGTGAATTGACCTGAACTGGCAAAAGATCTTCCTCAAATATAGAAGTTGTTGCCAAATACTAATGTGGAAGTTTAATGAATTTTTTGAGTTTGTACTGCGAACATTTGATAGCATATACCACAGGCAGGTCATCCATGATGAAAATAATGGCAGTATTTGAATCTTCTATGCCTCTTCTTTCCCCTTTTCCCCAAAAATACATGCCTTAAATAATAATCTGGATATTACTTTCTCACAATTATGCTGGCATTTGTAGGTGTGGAGGGATATGTGATTTCCTGGCTAGACTTCACATAACAAACAAGTATCTGAAAAATATTTTTAAATAAGCTTTCTCTGTGAGTTACATCAGCATTCTTGTAAATTTTACTTTAGCAGCTTAGGTGAGGAGGATTGAGCAATGCATGTACTGTTGTCATTAAAACAGAAGTTTTCCTTCTTCAAGAAGAGAAGTTCAGAATTTTGGCATCTTCCAAATAAGCACTATAGGACAACTCGTATTATTTCACTAAATAATAGGTCTGAATTCTTCCTGCTAAAAAGAAGCTGTCTCTAAAATGAATGTGCTGATGCAATTGCTAACACTCTACAAACTTGGGTGGGTTATTAATTAGAAAAATACATATACATTTTTGTTGGAAAACTACTTAGCTCCAGCACCACCAACTTGTTCAGTTGCTTTCAGGCTCGAGTACATTGTCACTTGCCTGTCTCCCTTAAGTCTGTCTTTGCCTGTCTAGTTTTTGTACATTATACTATTATATTACTGTGTTTGTGAAAGTATCTTGCCATTTATGTTTTCACTGTGTCTAATTTAAGGTAGATAAAGGCTTCTTTCTACCTGTACCTTTCCCTTTATGTGTTCTTCTTTTAAATCATGGCTTCCTTAAGTCTTGTTCAAATGTACACTGCAACTTGAAGTTTCTGCAGGTTGCAGAAAATCTTTTTGTTGTACCCTCTACTTTGTTACCAATGGAGTACTCGGCACAATTCATAGAATCATAGAATTGCCTAGGTTGGAAGGGACCTTTCAGATCATGCTACTTAAAGAGTTAACAGTGCTTAAGTTGTGTGATGAAAACAGTGTTGAATGAAACGTACACTGTTTTCCTTAAAAAAGTCTGTCCTATAATGTTTAGTTACCTTCTTAGATTTTGCAGTATTTGGGATAAACATGGGATGTATTTTGCAGCTTCCTGTACTGTAACTTCAGTTACAGTGTAATACCAATGCCTGAACGAAAAGGTATCAATGTAGTATAAAATATTAAAATTTGTATCTGCTTTGGGTTGTATTTATTTTGTTTATAGTCTAATGTCTTCCATTTTATTGCAAACAGTTATGGTCTGAGATGAGAAGACATGAGATATTAAGAGAAGAACTGCGACAGAGAAGAAAGCAACTTGAAGCTTTAATGGCTGAACATCAGAGGAGGAGAGAGCTCGCAGAAACGATATCTACTGTTGCTGCCTCTGTTAAAAGTGAAGCATCAGAAGCTCAGCGTACTCCACAGCAGAGCAGGACTGAAAAGTAAGAACACAAGTCGCTCTGTGTTAGTCAGTGGGTGCAAGATGTCAGTCTTGGGGCAGTTTCCTGTTTTGACTGAATGTGATAATATAACAGAGTAGTAAATTAATTTCTTGACTTCTAAAGTGACTGGTAGTTGTGAACTTGACAGTTTTATGGGTCTTCCCAGCATACTTAGTCTCCCCTGCTCCATAAATGGTGAAAAATCACCTAAGGAGAGGAGAATGTGTGGAAAATGCCAAATGCTCAGAGTAATTTTTCTTCATCTCTGTACCATTTATAATAATAATAAAGTAATAATTTTCCAAAACAGTAAGTAATTTTATTTAACAGTCCTAGTATCAGAAGAATACTAGTTTCATTTTGCACTGGTGAGATAATGTTTAAATTAATTTTGGTGCAGCTTGATTAATTGGAGATTGACAGCCTTGTAAATGTCAACAGATTGTTTTAATAATTTGTCATAAACCAAAAAAAAAGCACCAAAACCTCCCTTCCCAAACACCCCTCTCTTTTTTTTCCTTTTTCTTTTTTTCTTTTTTTGTTTTTTAATTCAACGTTTACTAGGACAGTGGCTACCTGGGGAGGTTCTACCCAGTGTGCACTAGATGAAGAGGATGGAGATGAAGACGGTTATCTCTCTGATGGAGTTGGTCAGGCAGAAGAAGAGGAAGAAGACGGATCAAGTTTGAATGACAGTTTCTCTGTTTACCCCAATAACAATATACCAGAAAATGCATATTTTGTTAAAGAAAACAAGGACAGGTTAGTGGCATTACTTGTTGATCTGATGCTCATCAGAGTATGTTTGGAAGGGGTGGGAGAAGCATTGCATTAGCTACAAGGCATCCTTAATTAAGTGAATTTAAGTAATTAAAAAAATTCATTTAATTCATTTTTTAAAATTAAGTAGAATTAATTTCTGCTTGCTAGGGAACTGTGTGCAGTGGTGTGTTCTTGTCTGAGTCTCTGTAGCTGCAATGTGTATAACTAATTTGATTATTTCTTCTGTTTTTGGTCATATTAAATGTCTGCTGTTGAGCTCTCCAGTTGTGTTGCGGTACCTCCATATCTTCCCACATTGTTTTAATCAGCTTAAAAGATAACATATATGAAATTTTTGCCATGATATTGATTGGTCTCTTCAAAAAAAGTAATTCAGAGAATTAAACTAACCCTGAAATGTTTCCTTTTAAATTGTTGGCTTTTGCATCTTTGAAAACTATTTCTTACTAGATTTTTAACTCTTGCTTACCTGATTGATTTCCTTAATGAGCTTTCTGTGACTAAATGAAAATGCTATGTTAAAAGTAATCTGTATCTCTTCGACTGATTTTTCTCTTGTTTTTAATACCAAGATAATTTTAGTAGATAGTGGCCTTCTACTTAGGAGCTGAGCCTCTTAATTCTTAGTATATTATGTTGGTGGCTTCAGTTTTCATCTAAGTATGTATATGTCTCAGTAGTGGGCAATACTGAAACAGGATCCAGAAACATCCTTAGCAATTCTTTTTTGACAGCGATTGTCAGTTGGGTGGCTGTTACTTTCCATTTGTTTAGGATAATGTTGGATTGACAAAATAGCATTGGGTGATTAGCTGGCACACTGAAATGGCCTATGCCAAGTGAGGAGTTGATGTAATTTGAATAATGAAATTATCATTAGAGGAAGCTGTTTGAAATTTCAGCTTTTGTCCTCATTCTTGTTTTTTTTCCCCACCCAGGTGGAAAAATTGCCGTCCTCTTTCAGCAGATGGGAATTATCGTCCATTGTCTAAGGCCAGGCAACAGCAAAACATAAGTATGCGACGTCAAGAAAACCTTCGGTGGATGTCTGAACTTTCATACGTGGAAGAAAAGGAGCAATGGCAAGAGCAGATCAATCAGTTGAAGAAACAGCATGAATTTAGTGTCAGCATTTGTCAAACTTTGATGCAGGATCAGCAGGTAGATATGAAGAACAGTTATTTTGCTGGTTTTACTTTTTTTTCCTAAATCTTTCTAGCAATAACTTCTGGTTTTGGTAATTTGGTGACTGTCATGTATTTTCTTTCCACAGACCCTCTCTTGTCTTCTACAGACTTTGCTTACAGGCCCTTACAGTATGATGCCCAATAATGTTGCATCTTCCCAAGTTCATCTTATTATGCATCAATTAAACCAGTGTTACACTCAGCTGACTTGGCAGCAGAATAATGTCCAAAGGTTTGTTGACTGTATTAGTGTTTGACTGGAATTTGAAATGCTTCAGTAGCAGAGAACATGGTTATGTGAATAAGAGATTACAGATAATGGTTAAATATGAGACTGTTGAACTTCTGAGTCGATTACAAGCTTTTGAAATTGTATACAGCATTTTTGGTTGGTATTTTCACCACTGCTGTAATGCCTTTGAGGGGGTTCTTTTTGAGTAATCTTTAGTGAAGAGAACCAGAAGTTGGCATCTCTTCCAGAAATCTCTTGCAATAACTTTATTTGGCTTTTTTGGTTTAAACTTGAATATGCTTTTATGTCTGTAGTCTTCACTAAACTACCTGGCAAGATTCTGGATTATAATGCTTAGGAAAGACAGTGGAAAAGCTTTTTGTTCTTTCTTAGTGTTATCAGTCAGAATTTATGCTTATATGTGCTCCATTTGGGTGTACTACTTTTACCTTCTGAACAATGATCTTTTTTAAAAAAAATGTAATAGTCATTTTAATTCATTGCAAGAAAGTTCAAGCTCTTCATCTTAGTTTTGTATTTGGTAAGTGGTATATGGTTACTGCCATCATATAATATTTTAAAGTAGTTTGAATGCCACTTCTGCAAATCTTTTGCGTATTCAGTTGTTTCTATTTAAGTTTCCTTTTCAGCCTGCTTATTTTTTTAGTACCTAGTCAATTTTTTTGTATTCTTGCAAGTATGTTTAACTTCTGTAAACATGACCACTAGTACAGAGTGGCTGATTTTAAAACTGTTCTTGACTATTGCTCAGGATTAAATACAAGTTGTTGTTTTCTTGAGTGTTTAGTTTTTTCTAGCTAAATGGAGTGGGTCTTTATGTGCATTGCACGGGGCAGGTGAAATAACGTGAATCTCAAATTACTTGAGCATAAATTTACAGCTTTCCCTTAGCATTCTTCCCCCCCCCACCCCGCCAAGTGCTTATTTTTCCTTGTTTCGAAGGTTGAAACAAATGTTAAATGATCTTATGCGCCAGCAAGAGGAACAACAGTGTCAAGAAAAGCCATCAAGAAAAGAGAGAGGCAGTAGTGCACCACCACCTCCATCTCCTGTTTTCTGTCCGTTCAGCTTTCCTCCGCAACCCATGAACCTGTTTAATGTACCAGGATTTACTAATTTTTCTTCCTTTGCTCCAGGTGAGTATTACTATAGGTTGCCCAGAGAGGTGGTGGAAGGCCCCATCCCTGGAAGTTTTTAAGGCCAGGCTGGATGGGGCTCTGAGCAACCCGATCTAGTGGGAGGTGTCCCTGCCCACGGCAGGGGGGTTGGAACTAGGTGATCTTTAAGGTCCCTTCCAACCCAAACAATTCTGTGATTCTATACAGTGTTCCTAATCTCATTACCAGTAACCTGATCTAGTGGGAGGTGTCCCTGTCCATGGCAAGGCGGGTAGCACTAGGTGATCCTTAAGGTCCCTTGCAACCCAAACCATTCTGTGATTACCAAATCTATTTTTACTGTTGAATTCAAAATGGAAAAAAATGTAGGTATTTTACTGTATCATTAAAAATTGTTAAAGCTCTTTTAATAATATATTTCAGCCTTTTCAGGAAACCAGGAAATAGGCATAGACGTAGATTGTAGCTTTCAGATTCTAAAGTCTGGTTTCTGTAAAGGATATATTTTGAATTACAGAGAACCCGCACAGAAGAATAGTTACGTTCAATTTGCCACTACTATAAAGATTCTAAAGTTAAAATAAGTATTATGAATTTATGACTTCTTTGGCCCTGTAAATACTTGTACCATTGGAATTTTCTTGTCAGTTTGGTAGTTAAAGTATTGATAAGTTCTTTGTGCAGACAGAACTCTACCTTTTTTGAAACTGATGTCATTTTTACCTTCATTTGTAGGAACTTTTTATTGAGGGCTCTTAAAGTACCTTCATCTCCCCACCGATGGGATTGTAGTGGTATATGTAGTATCCAGCAATGTTAGAAACCTGAATTTATGATAAATTCTGATTATTGCAGTACATCCAGAATGAAAACAGTTTTTGCTTACTTCCCCACTGTATTTTTGCTTTACAATTTTATGTTGCCACACAATATGTCTCAGATTTTACTTTTATCACACAGATAAATGAGGTAGTATCTTCTCTCTTGTTTACTTTGTAGGTATTAACTATAATCCAGTGTTCCCTTCTGGTTTTGGAGATTTTGCACACAATATTTCCCCGCACAGCAGTGAGCAGCAGCAGCAACATCCTCTAGATCATAATGCTTCTGGGAAAACTGAGTATATGTCATTCCCCAAACCTTTTGAGAGCAGTTCCTCTAATGGAGCAGAAAAACAAAGGTATTTAATGTCACAGTGCAACTCTCCTTTAATCGTTTTTGCTCCCTCTCTCCTCCCTTTTCTGGGGCTTATGGGAATTCATCATTCTTTAGGGAATTTATTGTAATAGAAATGCAGGATGAGCTTTACTTCTGCAGTTTCCAGTTTAATTTTTTTACTTTTTTTTTTCAGTGAAGTGTTCTGCTTTTCTGTATATTAACTAGTGTATCATTTCATTAATATTTTAAGATCAAATATAGTGTTGGAGTGGTTTTGTGGTACCTTTTGTAAGTGGAGGAAGATTTCATTTCCATGTTTTTTGAAACTGAACTGTTTCATGGAATCATATAATAGTTTGGATTGGAAGGGACCTTTGAAGGCCATCTAGTCCAACCCCCCCTGCAATGAGCAGGGACATCTTCAACTAGATCAGAGTGCTCAGAGCCCCGTCCAACCTGACCCTGAATGTTTCCAGGGATGGGGCATCTACCACTTTTCTGGGCAACCTGTGCCAGTGTTTCAGCACCCTCACTGTAAAACATTTCTTCCTAATATCTAATCTAAATCTACCTTTTAGTTTAAAGCCATTACCCCTTGTCCTATCACTACACTCCCTCATAAAAAGTCCCTCCCCATCTTTCCTTTAGGCCCTGTTTAGATACTGAAAGGCTGCTACAAGATCTCCCCAGAGCCTTCTCTTCTCCAGGCTGAACAAGCCCAACTCTCTCAGCCTGTCCTCACAGCAGAGGGGATCCAGCCCTCTGATCATCTTTGTGGCCCTCCTCTGGACTTGCTTCAACAGGTCCATGTCTGTCTTGTGCTGAGGGCTCCAAAGCTGGACGCAGCGCTGCAGGTGGGGTCTCACCAGAGCAGAGCAGAGGGGCAGAATCACTTCCCTCGCCCTGCTGGCCGTGCTGCTGGGGATGCAGCCAAGGACACAGTTGGCCTCCCAGGCTCCATTGCTGGGTCATGTCCAGCTTTTCACACACCAGTACCTCCAAGTCCTTCTCTGGAGGGCTGCTCTCAATCCCTTTGTCCCCCAGCCTGTATTCATACCGGGGGTTGCTCCAACCCAGGTGCAGGACCCTGCAGCGAGTCCTTGTTGAACCTCATGAGGTTCATGTGGGCCCACTTCTCTAGTTTGCTCAGGTCCCTCTGGACGGCATTCCGTCCCTCAGGCGTGTCAACCATTTGAATAACTAGAGGATATAATTTCAGCAAATGCTTATTTTTTGTGTTTCAGTAGATTGTAATGAAGGTTGTTTTAAGAAATGTTCTGTCCTATAGTACTATATGAGCACAACAAAAGCTGCATAAATATATTCAGGTTGAGATCAGTGATAAATGTGAATGTCTTCAGACATCTTACATTTTCCATTTGGAAGGATTCTCACTAGATTTTTTTTTTTCCAAAGTTCAGTTGATGACTAAGTAACTAGGGCAGATAATTTGCATTATGGATAAAGCTATTTGCCTGGTAATATGTCCTGCTTCTATCTAAGAGACTAGGTTATGATATCTTGTGGTGTTTCCTTTTTTCTGACAGAAGGAGTCATAGACAACCTGAAGACGAAATGGAGAAAAGATCAACTTGGCTTAATGATAGCCAGGAAGTGCAGAAAGACGATCAGTCTCAGCTGAAAACGGGTTTTGCAGTTTCAGTACAAAATGTTGCTTCTGGTCATAAAAATCAGTCTGACGTGAGCAGGAGAAGAGAGTTTGATGAAGAGTCTTTGGAGAGTTTTAGTAGCATGCCTGATCCAATAGACCCAACTACTGTGACAAAGACATTTAAATCTAGAAAAGCATCAGCGCAAGCAAGCTTGGCGTCAAAAGACAAAACACCCAAATCGAAGAATAAGAGAAAGAGTTCCTCTCAGCTAAAAGGCAGAATTAAAAATACTGGTAGGTTGTAAAGTCATCTTAGATATCATGGCAAACTCAGCTTGGATTACAATCATTACATTCCAGAGAATTTACTCTCCATAAATAGTAATGAAGATAAGTTATTGAAATATGAATTCATTTTATATAATGTAACTACATAAGGTTTTTTAGTATTTCAGTAAATAAAAAGCATACTGATTAGGACGTCATGGTTTGAATGGATAGTGGATGCAGATACACTAATATTTGGAATAAACACCAGGGGAATCTTCCTCTTCGTTATGTCTTCATGTTCAAACTGGATGACTTGCTGAAAGATGTGCTTCAGTAAAATGCTGAATGAGGAGAGGGGGACAATGCATGTATAGCACCGTTGCAGTCAACTAAGGATTTAGTGCTACTGTATGGCTTCGCTGTACAGAAGAAAATTTTTGGCTAGGAAATGTTGTTTTGCATCTTTCAGATTGCCGTCGAACAATTTTTTTTAAAGTAATAAAGCACTTTATAAGCTGGGTTTTTTTTTTTGGTTTGTTTTTTTTTTTAGAATCACAGAATGTGTTGGGTTGGAAGGGGCCTTTAAAGGCTTAAAAAGAGATCTTCAACTAGATCAGGTTGCTCAGAGCCTCATCAAGCCTGGCCTTGAATGTTTCCAGGGTTGGGGCCTCCACCACCTCTCTGGGCAACCTGTGCCAGCGTCTCACCACCCTCAGTGTAAAGAACGCTTCTTCCTTTTCATTCCCTCCCATTAGGTTATGAAAGTGCAAGCGCTTCTAGCGTGTGTGAACCCTGCAAGAGCAATAAAAGCAGGCACTCTGAAGAAGTTGTTCATGCAAAGGTGTTCAGCAAAAGAAATCGGGAACAGTTGGAAAAAATAATTAAATACAGTAGATCTACAGAAATGTCTTCAGGTATTCTTTTCTGAATGTCAGTAATTATTATCCAAACTTCTCTGAGTAAAGGACCTCCATACTTAGTTGCTAGTGTATTATTTAAAAGTAGTGTGCTATGACAAGAAGACAATACTGTATATTTAGCATCTGAATTTTGCTTTTTAATTTCTAAGGATGCTGTACACATAGAAGTTTGTAAAAAGTTGGGTATTGACTGCTTTTGGGTTTTTTCTGTAGTTGAGGTACTTGATAAAAATAATTTAGAAACAAACCTGTTCCTGTAAAACAAGCAAAAACCTAGCCAACCAAAAATGTCGCCCATTTGTTCGTGTTTTTATGAAAGGTAATTGCACAACAGATGAAACTTTGTTTACCGTTTAAACTACATTCCGTACTGCATACATGTTTTCTTTCTATTCATGCTTAAAGGAGCTCTATCAAACATCGTTCAAATTCAGTCTTATAACATCACATAAACCCTTATATTTTTGCCATCTGCACTGCTTTTCTTGCGTCTACATCATAAAAATATTCTCTTCTATGTCTTTTTAGGTTCTGCCAGTATCTTTGTTTTGTTTGAAAGATGCAGAAATTTCAGTCATTGTAGCACAACGTACAGCTTTGTCAATGTAGCTGTGTCCACACTGAGAGCTGTTTATTGTATATGTAATAAACTTTTACCGGTCAAGTTCTCACAATAAGCAGCTTTGTTGTGGTTTGGATGACTAAGCAGTTTTCCTCCTGCTGTTTTGTATAGACCCTGTCTTTATTTCTGGTGCGCATTTTTTTGTGTTTATCACTGTCTATCCCCACTTTCCTACAGCGCATGCTAGGAGAATTCTGCAGCAGTCTAACAGAAATGCATGCATTGAAGTGCCAGGTAATGCATTCACTGCTTAGCTTCAACAATGTCCTAGTACTTTTTTTTTTCTCTTAGCTTTGGTCCTATAACTCAGACTGTTTAGCAGATGTTCAAAATCGGTACTGTTGCAGCACCTTCTCTATAAACAACGGAAGAGAAGTTACTTGTAGCTTGCATGAAATGCAGCAATACAAACTACTTTGAATTATACTTGTGGAGAACATGTTTATCATGTTCTTTGTTAGTCACCATTACAAGTGGAAAATATGCAGGTAGATACCACAACAAAAAATAATTTCAGTAGGCATTTTTAGTATGTTTAAAGGCTACTATTACATTTTATTAATGGAGGAGGGAAGCAATTTCTAGTGACTTATTAAAGGTTCAAAAAGCTTGCCTCTATGCTTAAAAATACTGGTAAACTAATTGCAGATAATCAAGTTGCACAGTAACATTTGCTGTATTGCTAATAACTTTATTAACTTGAATACTAACAAATACGCATCTGTTAAACTAAGCTGAGTTTTCCAAATTTAACTTTTTTCCATTCAACACTTGCCAAAATACGTACGTAATAACTGTTGTGATGCAAGGATAATCCTTCATTTTCAAAGGAATGGGAGACTCAGTAGGGAACACATTGTCTTCTCGTGTATATATAATAGGGCTTAAATGTAAGAGGTCTTACGTGAGTCTCAGCAGCGATATTAGACATGTATGAGAACATAGGATTTATGCTTGTGTGGGAGGTGTGGGAAGCAGTGCCTTTCTTGAGTTCAGTCTAGAGCTTTCTTAATGTTGTTGCTTGTGTTGCAAACATGTGGACTATTTGTGTTATATAAACTTGAGACCTTTGGCTGTCTCCTTTTAATTATCTTAAAACTCCATTTTTGGTGTTGAATACATATTCTGAAAGCAACATTGTGTGTACAATATTCTCTTTAATAAATACTTTCTAAAGGTATTCTTCAGAATTGTAAAGAAAATTATTCCTATGAATGCTTTAGATTTTATTTCGTATATGTAGGATTGCATAAAGTATTATTTCAGAATGTTTAAGTCTTTGTTGCCCTTCAGGAAACGAGTAAGCTTTAAGAAAGCAGCTACATAATGGAATCTACAATGATTGAGAGATAACTTGCTTACCTGTAACTTGCATACCAAACAGGCAGTTTTCTTTTAACTGGATGCATGTCAAGGACTTAACGAGTTCCTTTTTTTTTCCTGCAGAAACTGGTAGTGATCTTTCTATGTTTGAGGCTTTGCGAGACACAATTTATTCTGAAGTGGCAACACTTATTTCTCAAAATGAGTCTCGTCCCCACTTTCTTATTGAACTTTTCCATGAGCTTCAGCTGCTAAATACAGATTACCTGAGGCAAAGGGCTCTATATGCTTTGCAGGTACGCATAAAATTTTTGATCTTGTGTGTGAATCAAACAAATCTTAGATCCTTTTTAACAGCACAGGTTTACTATCTTTTCCAGGATATAGTGACCAGACATCTATCTGAGAGCAACGAAAAAGGGAAGTGCACCAAGTCCCTGAATTCTGCAACATGGATGGCATCAAATTCTGAACTGACTCCCAGTGAAAGCCTTGCTTCTACGGATGATGTAAGTTTTCAAGTTCAGAAGCTAGTTTACTGTCAACTTTTCCTGTCTTTTCAACTTACATGCATGCTTGTGTACTGAAATATTCATAGTAGTGATTGAATTTTTCTAAAATTCATATCAGCTTACACAGACTTTTCTAAACAAAGAAATGCAAGAGAATCTTAATGCAAAAGTGATTAAACATGCTAGGGTTCTTGATGCTGGAAATGAGTGATGTGTCAGGGAGGAATAGGACATGGAGAGGGACACAGACCGGAAGCTGATGTTCAAAAAGAGCTGAAATTTTCTTGTGAGTAAGGTCAGGGCAAGTTCTGATCACAGGATTCCCAAGGAATTTTTGCTTTTTTGTATTTAAGATATCACTGATGCCCCTGCACGGTTTCTTACTTATTTTATAGTTCAAGTATTTGAAACAAACATGGTAGAATCAGCTGATGGACATATATCCTGAAAGTAAGATTGTTCCCCAGTCAAGCAACGTGGTGACAGATCTTGATACCACAGCTGTCTTGTTGACACATCTCTGAGAGAATGATGCATTCCTGTTTTGTATTCAGTTCCTTGGTGTTTTTTAGGAAACTTTTGGCAAGAACTTTTCTACAGAAGCATGTCAAGATTGTGAACAAAATGATGCAGACAATGGGAGTACTATGTCTACATCTTCAAATTTTGAACCTTTTGCCACTGATGACCTTGGTAAGAATGATGTGATTTACAGTGTTGTGTTAGTCCCTCCCTCCTAAAATGCCTGCAATTGTCTGCTCTTAAATATTGTACTATTAATCTGTGATTTTTAGTGTGTAACCACATTTTGTAAAACAACACTTAGAAAAATTAGCCACTTGTGAAAATTAGCCACTTGATCAAAGTGTGTAACAAAATATTAAACTCAGCTATGGTTATATGTAGATTTCAAAACCTGTGGCTTTGAATTCATTTTTCTCATTGTTTACTTGTCTGTCAATTGAGAACTTTTTACTTAGATTAAAAGGTGTTTTTATTCTAAATATAGGCAACACAGTGATTCACTTAGATCAAGCTTTGGCTAGGATGAGGGAATATGAGCGTATGAAAATTGAAGCTGAAAGTACCCTTGACACTGAGGGCTGCTCTAGTAATTTTCAGGGTGCTTCTGCTGCTAAATTAGAAGGTATGCATATATATACATATTTTGCTTAGTTTTAGAAAATAATTATTCTAAATATCAAGGATCACGTAATTGGCTGTCTTGCTTTCCCCTTCATTTATATTGAAAACTTAGCAAAGTTTCAAAGGATCTTTACATACTTAAGTAAATATGATTTATTTTTTTAAAAAAGGAATATACATATTTTTGGAATTGGTCTTTCTTTAATAGTAATGTTGAATGACTTAAATGTGCATTTCTTTTAATGAGGTCCAAGTACCAGTGAATGTCTTCCTGTGCCACAGTCAAGTGAAGTTTCTGCTGTTCCATGTCCTCGTATAGACACTCAGCAGCTTGACCGGCAGATTAAAGCAATTATGAAAGAGGTCATTCCTTTTCTGAAGGTAAGAACTTTTTTCAATAATGTGTGAATTAGGAGAATGGGAAAAGGACCTGCATAATTGCATAGAACATTATGTAATAAGGATAACTTGCATCTTAACAACGGCTGCCAATAAATATGTATTAAATTGCAGACCTTGCTGAGGATGAAGTAAGGATTAAATACTCAAACAGATTATGTGGATTTTTTTAATAGGAGAAGGAAATGGTGTGGTTTCTGATGGGCTGATGGACTTGACATCAAGAAGAATAGAAATGTCTTTGTTTGGAGCTGACCAAATCAAATAGAAATGTTTGAGAACATACTTCTGAAATATTTGCTGCCTTTTAGCAAAGACAACTGAGATAATTTTAATTAAAACTGTTAACATATGATGCAACTTGAGATATATTTGAAAAATAGCTCCGTGAGTTTTAGCATTATTTTCTCCTGCTTACAACCTTAAAGTTGTTGAGAGCTTGTGAACTTCTGTGAATCCAGAGGAGAAATGTATTGCTTAACAGGAGAAATAGTCACAGTTCATTCTTTGTGAGGTTAAAGAGCAGAGAAGATTGAGTTGTAAAATGCTTAAGCAATCTCCCTGTTCCCTTTTATAGTATGCACGGTATATAAGCTTAGATTTGATTAATAAGGTACTTTGTTGATACTAGTTTTAAAAAATATGTATACTGTTGACGTGCCAGTCTCAGTGCCCGAAAGCTTCTGTTTTGTTTGCAATGTTAAGGCAGCTTACAACAGTAGATATTTTAACATAAACTTTACTACACTTGAGTACACAACTACAATATATGAAGATTCTTAGTTTGTCCACATGTTAAAAGATGACATGTACTAATGTATTGGAAAAGTGCAATAAAGCTTTGTGTGTCATCGCCAATCAGTCATTAATGAAGTATGGTGTTTGCTATAACTGTGTTCCAGTTAGTTTGTTTTGTGAGATGGGTTAGGACCTGTTCATGGAGTGCTGTTCCTTCAGTGGACAGATGATTTTTTTTTTTTAAGAAATGAATTTCAGTATTTGAGTTGATGGCTATTTTTCTAAATTTTTTTTAAAGTGGCAGCTAAGCTCATTCTGTGATACTTGTTTAGGAACACATGGATGAAGTATGCTCTTCTCAATTACTGACATCAGTGAGGCGTATGGTCTTGACTCTTACACAACAAAATGATGAAAGTAAAGAATTTGTGAAGTTCTTTCATAAGCAGCTTGGCAGTATACTTCAGGTCAGTAGTTTTTCAGTGGTGTTTTGTAGCACTATTGCAACTTGGATAATGAGCAACAGATAAACCAGCTTCCCTGAAGTTACACTTTATAACTTCGGTAGCATAGCTGCTGTTCTCCTTTGATAACAGCAGTGAGGTATTACCTTGTTTTCTAAAATTAGAGCTTTACCATGCACAGAGCTTCTTTTCCATCACTGCCAGATAGTGAGAGGTGTGCCTCCTGCCTGTGGCTGTCTTCAAGGAGAGCTCTGGCCATGCTCTACGTGGACATTTTGTGTAAATTTCTGAAAATCAATAGGCTGCTCTTTTTTCTTCTTTTTTTTTTTTTCCTACAAGTACAGAGTTTAAATCTTGATAAGTTCTGTGTTATGTGACTAGAGATTCTACTTAAAATCTGTTTAAGACACTAAACTATATTTTTTTAAAACTACGATCTATTATATACCTAACTAATTTTGAGTTATTAGCAATATGACAAATAGTCTTTGAAGTTTGAAAGCCTGTTTCAAAAACTGAAGAATTATTTCTCTTCACAGGATTCACTGGCGAAATTTGCTGGTAGAAAATTAAAAGATTGTGGGGAGGATCTTCTTGTGGAGATCTCTGAAGTGTTATTTAATGAATTAGCCTTTTTTAAACTCATGCAAGACTTGGACAACAACAGTATTTCTGTAAAGCAGAGATGTAAAAGAAAAATAGAAACTACTGAAGTGATACAGTCTTACGCTAAAGAGGTTTGTTTTATTATATTTCTGAAAAATGTAGCTTTTCTGAGTTTCCTAAATATCTGTATTCCCTAAATGACTTTGATTACCTTAGTTCATATGTTGTATGTGTGTTCTTTTACAAATTAGGGCTGTGTAATCGCAGTATTGATAAGTTTTTCTTAGTAAGGGACAAGTCCTATATTGTAGGTCAGTGTCTGTTATACATGAGTCTCTGTTGTTCGTACTTCAGAGGAAATTAGTGGTTGTATGTGCAAGTAGGAAAGAATAGTCAAGTGTTGAATTAGTATTAATGTCTGGGGCCTTTGAGTAGTTGTTGTGGTTTTACCCCAGTAGGCAGTTAAGCACCACACAGCTGCTCGCTCACTCCCTGTTGGTGGGATGGGAGGGAGAATTGGAAGAGTATAAGTGAGAGGACTCGTGGGTTGAGATAAAGACAGTTTAAGAGATAAAGCAAAAGCTGTGTGCACAAGCAAAGCAAAATAAGGAATTCATTCACTGTTTCCCACGGGCAGGCAGGTGTTCAGCCATCTCCAGGAAAGCAGGGCTCCATCATGCATAATGGTTACTTGGGAAGACAAACGCCGTATCTCTGAATGTTTCCCCTTCCTTCTTCCTCCCTCAGCTTTTATCGCAGAGCATGATGTCACATGGCATGGAATATCCCTTTGGTCAGTTGGGCTCAGCTGTCCTGGCTGTGTCCCTTCCCAGATTCTTGTGTCCCCCCAGCCCACTCACTGGTGGGGCGGTGTGAGGAGCAGAAAAGGCCTTGACTCCGTGTAAACGCTGCTCAGCAGGAGCTATAACATCCTAGTGTTATCAACACTGTTTTCAGTGCCCTGTACCAGTTAGTATGAAGAAAATTAACTCTATCATCTGAGCTAAATATTTTGACATATGGGGGTTCTAGTTGGCTTGTTGGCATATGGAGAAAATAGCACTTTCTAGACTTGAAGTGTAAAATATATATAAACTTTTCAGAAATATTTGAGACTGTATTCTGCTCTAACGAAGCAAGTTTGAGTTGGTTTTCGCATCATTTACATTATTAGAGATATTGCATCACCATTTTTAATTTTAGTATTGCAGTTTTTAGGAACATAGCTTTTTTAGATACAAACACTAAACCAGATCATGTTCATATACTTAAACGGGTCAGGGATCTACCTCAGTGTTTCTTCTTGCTAATACAGTTATGACTTCAGTGTCCTTTCAGCTTTCTTTTAGAAGCACAAATACCAAAGCAAACCTCAACTCATTTAAAAATAACAATGAAAGACACTTTGTGAATCTGTCATAAACTGTAAAGTCCCTTAAGTAGTTGTAAGCATATACTTTCAAGATAGCTCAGCTCAGCTTAGATCTACCAGCACCGTGGTTAGCATGTGAGAGACTGTGGAGTGCCTTGTAAAGAGGCTGGAGAAACACTCTGAATCCAGAAGGATTTGGACATGACTTCCTATTTTATCTGAAGTTACTCATTGGGCCTTTGTTACATAAAGGATCGGCTTATGCCGGCTATGAGAATGCGTGGACCCAACTTAGATCTGGCATTTCTTGTGCTCTTCTGGAAGACCGAGAATTAGGGCTAAGGTCAATGTTTGCCTTGTTGCTGTGGCAGCAGTTCAGATTCAACAGAGCCAGAACTGGCAGGTCCTGGTTGCCTTGGACAGACCCACGCAATTATCTCTATGTGGTCTTCTCACAGCTTTCAGGTCTGGGATCCTGATGCAGAGATGTCTGACCTTGCTTGATTTTCCCAGTAAGCTGACTGGGTTTGGATTCCAAACTGAAAAACACAGCTCTGTCTTGAGCGGAGCTGGTCTATCTTAATTCTATATGTTGAATGTGATTTAACCGCAGACTGGAGAATTATCCCATGTAAACATAATTGTTTAAATAAAAAGGGCTAACACAGTTTTTTGTAATATTTTGCAACTAAAATTTTGAAGACATCTGTGTAAACATCTCTCATAGTGTAGAAAATCCCTGTGGCTTACTGACGTTTCGAGATAGCAGTTCTTGGTAAGATTGGCATTTCTGCCAGGCTTTCATGAAGCCTTAGTTTGGTTCAGTATTTCAAAGTTATTTCAGTTTAGAATTGAAGAGAGTTTGTGTTTCTTCTAGGCAAAAGGTCTCCAGGTGGATGTTTGTTCATCTGCTGAAGATGTCGATGAGGACAAAGTATGTTTATGCTTCTCAACTGTCTTTATTCCTCAGATAATTTTGCAGATCACTTAGTCTTGCTGTTTTTTGTCATATAAATACAGTATCTGTAAGCAGCCTATTTCCTAGTGTTTATAAATTTATTAAACATTGTGGGTTTTATCTTCTTTCTGTTATTTTCAGTGATTTACTTTATCAAAGTAAGAAAGTAAACTATAATTTCCCTTTTTTAATTTGAGTTGATGGTCTGGAAAAGGACTGCCAAAAAGTCTGCCTTCATCAATAAGTCTGTTATATGCGTTCAGTAAACATGGCTTGGATGCTTCTTGGTTGCTCTTGTTTTTATCCTTGATTCTACTGCAGAGCCATTAGCAGTGTAAAGACTGGAGGATGCATTTCTTATAAAACATTATCTTGTTACCTTTCAAGAAGTGCACTCAGATCAACAAAGATAGTATTAAAGATGCTTTTCTATTTATTGTTGGTGACCTTTATGTAGAATGAGCTTTGCTTTAGGACTGACATTTTGAAAGTCTGAAAAGAGCAAAGTTTATGTTGAATGCTACACAACTGAAATGGAATAATTTGTGACACTTGCTGAGCAGCTTTAGGGTAGGATCTTGTTTTTCCTTTCAGTATTCATTTTCTGTATTTGACAAAAAAAAAAAAAGCCCTGCTCCGCAGGTGTTTACTGTGGGATTGGGTCTGGGGCTGTTGTATTCAGAATCTAGTCATTCCTTGAAGAATTAAATAACAAGGCTAGTAAATAGAGACAGTGTTTAATTATTTTTTAGCAATTAACATTTTCTTTTTTTAATGATATGGAATGAGTTGTTTTACTTTTCATCTTAAGGATAAGGCACAAGGAGAGTTGGGACAAATGGTACTTGAGGTCCTCAGAGTCAAAGTCTCTGTGTGCTCTGAGTATTAGATGTTAGGGCCCAAAATTTCTCCCTTTTCTCTTTGAGTTTGTTTTGAAAACCACTAAAGAATCATTGTGTTTAGGGAGAGGGGTTGTAGATGAACTTTTGTATTTTATGTTCAGCTTTTTCCAACCAAGGGAAAGATTCAGGTAATGTACCAAGTAGAATGTTGAGTGTTTTCCAGGTGGGCATGGGCATATGTATGGGCATAGAGTCAGTGCTTTCTTCTAGGGCTTAGAGCTTCTGTCACACTGCTTCGGAAGTGAAGGTGGGAATCTGTACATCACTACTTACGATTGCTGTAGTGTAGAAGAGTCCTTTCAAGATTTGGAGACAAACTTGAGGCTTTAGTTGGGGTTCACATAGACTGAGCGGAATTCTCTCGCTCAAGGTGTTCAGCAAATCATTCAATCAAGAAACTGCTGAGTAGCTATGGCCAAAGAAATGAGAAGCAGCAGTTAGGAGTATTCCTAATTTTTACTAGAGGTCATTTAGGAGAGGCAGGGAAATGAGTAGAAGGTAATAACACAAGTGTGTCTGTCTTCCTTGTGATAGTGACAAATCTAATTTAAAGAAATCTTGTTTTAAGTTAACGTGCTGATCAGTGTGAACCTTTTTCAGATAATGAAATACTCGGTTATGATGTGCTTGATAGCTATGTCTGAACAGTGCATGATCTCTTCTAGTAGATTCTGATGCTTTGTTTCAGGAGTAGCTTTGCAGTATTTATTTCAAGTCCTTCAAGTCGTCTTAAACATTACTTTTTAGTCTGTAGATTTTAGATTTTGGGAAACAAAGGTGACTTATTGATGCAGAAACCATAACTTAATCTTTAGATGAACAAACGTGAAATTACACAGTATGCCTTGTTTTGCTAGGATAAGGATGAGACTGAAGCTGTTAAACCGGTGCAGGACTCAGAAATATATGATGGTAATCCAGTTCCTGAAAGTATTAGGTCTGATGTGTCTGATCAAGAGGAAGATGAGGAAAGTGAAAGCGGTCCCGTGGCAATAAGTAAGTAATTTTTATAGCTCATTATTCAATGTTTTCACTGTAGTTTTGACCAACTAATTTTACAACAGGATTTGCGCAAAGTACTGCAATGCAACAGCTTCCCTCACAGATTTTCTAGTCATGTCTTTTCCAGTGAAACTTTTCCAGTACTGTGTTTACTAATATCATGTCAAGGGTTAAATGTTCCAATTAGAGGAGCTTTTATTCTTTGTAACCAGTAGGTCTGTAGAAATGCATGTTGGAATCTGATTCGTTGTTTAAGTTACATATCCTGTCTCAGCTAAACTTAATGTTTCTCAACCTTTAACCTGAAGGATGTGAAATCTGCTCAAATTTTTGGCAGTTTTGCATTTAAAGGATGATCTTTTGAATATGCTTCTCTTTAAGCTTGCGTATTTTTAATAATTTTTTTGGTCCTGTTTGTGGTCTTACACCAACTACTCATGGCTTTGTTTCCCTTATATTTACATTCTTCACACCAATGTGCTCAGTAACTTAGATTCTTCACACCAACACAATGGTGTTTGTTGGTAACATAGCTTATGTGGAGCATATGGATCTTTTAAAGTAAGTCATCGCTGTATCTTAATTTCAGAGAAAGTTTTGAAGTATAAGTTATAACTGATCATTGCAATAAATTCCCAAAAGGGATTTGGATTTTGCAGCCTGACTTTCACTCTGTCAGGCTCTGTCAATATGTAAATCCAATATGAAGATTGTTTTACATTGACTTGCTTTCAGGTTTATCAAAAGCAGAAACCCAAGCTCTGACTAACTATGGCAGTGGAGAAGATGAGAACGAAGATGAAGAAATAGACTTTGAGGAAGGACCTGTTGATGTGCAGACATCACTACAAGCCAGCAGTGAAACAACAACTGAAAATGAACAGGTACACCGAAGTTGTAAACACAGAACAACCTAAGCCAGTGCATGGCTTTTCAGACAAATCTCTGTATGTAACATCTCGGTTTTTCTTGTTGCACTGTTTTCATACTGACAGAAGTAGAAGAATAATACAAGAAATTACATGAAAGCAATGGCTGCTACATACAAAATAGCTACTGCTCGGTCCCCACCTAAATTTATTATTGGTATGGCTGATGCCAAAATGGATGGATGGACACGCACAAAACTACTGTTTAAATCTGCAATCAGAGAGAATGTTAAGCTGCAGTAGAAAAGATTAAACTTTCAAAAAAGCATCAAGTTTTAAACTGTTAACTGGTTCTTCCTCTGTGTTTGCTGATATCAAGTTCTAATTGGGCTTTCCTTTGCAGAAGCCGTTGACTCATGTATTCTAGCATGTCTTTGATTTGACTTTCCTCTTCATGTGATACATTTTTCTAGAACAACAGTGAAATGTTACTGGCTTTTCTATTATCATTTCACTGTCATTTCCTTAAAAACATTTGGATGTGTGTGACCTGGTTCGGGAGACTTGTCAATCTTTACATTTCGGTAAATAAGATTGACTTCTGAGTCTTTTGAAACTTTGGTTTACTCAATGGCTACTAACATTTACGCAAGGATGTAGCTGGAACATTTTACTTTAAAGGCTAAAACAATAGATATTTTTCAGTGGAACTAAAGAGTTTACCTGGGAACTACTATAGCAAAGGGAAAACTAAATGCTTAGATAAAACACACGTCAGTGCTAATAGTTTGTTAAAGTGTGGTTGACCAGCTGATGAATAGAGAGTAGAACTTGCTGTCTTTATTTCAGACTAGTTAAAAGACAAAAGCATGGAGCAAGTGTACATTGTGTGTCTAGTTAGCAAGGAAGAATAAATGAGCCAATAAGCTATGAAACTGATTTGTTCAATTTGTTCTAACTTGTCTTCACCTTCCCCAATAGACTTCAAACCAAGAATTGAATAAGACAAAAAGCAGTGAGATTTTGTCATCGGAACAAGAATGTGTTAATGTTAAAGGTAAGCCCAGTACACAGTAGCTGAGACATTAACACTTCTATATGAATTTGCATATTGGGAGAATTATCTTGGACATTGCTTGTGATATACGTAATTAAGAGGAAGAACATCAATTTTGCAAGAGTTTAGTGGGCTGGTTTGTTTTTTTTTTTTTTTTCATGGAATGGTGTCAGTTGACTAGAAATGTCTGTGTTGATACAGGCACAGCAAACCTTTTAAAGAGAAAACCTGGAATAATCTTACGTGGTTTTGATGCTTGACAATAGTGTGAATTTTGGTTGATTGTTGCAGCTTTTGGCACACAGCTGTAGCAGAACTAATTTGTCTGTTGCAATATTTTGATGTTTGGATTTGTCTAATACTTGCTTTTTCCATTACTGCCATTTACTAGCAATTGAAATTACTTTATATTTTAAAGATTTATTTCTGTGAGTAATGCTGTGTTGTAACTGACAGAAATCATTTTCTGTCAAAAGACAGAAAAGCTACTGGGTGGTATGAATGTTACTTATAATCTAACTGTTGCTACCACCTTTTCTTGTGTTTTTCTGTTGCAAATATTGGTTTTGTTCTTGGTCTTTTTTTGTAGGCTAGAAGTAGTATTTGAGTAGATTCTGTGTTGCCACAAGAATGTGGCAAAATGCTAAGGAATTTATTGTTCTCTATTATATCTCCCTATACCAGGAATTAATATTTTACAGGAGGTCATATATGTCTGGAAGTTGGTTTTTGCTTGGTTTGGTTTTGGGTTTTGTTTTTTTTTTTTTCTTTAAAAGATGTATCAATTCAGAAATCTTAAGTCAGATATTGTTTCGTGACACTTGTTGATGCTTCAGTGTATGAGAGTACAGGTAACTGATGTTTTATTCCAATCAGACTAATTCACTTTGCTCATTTGTATCTTTGAATAATAATTTGTAAAAAAATAATCTGAGATTTTTGTATGCTCAGAATCCTTTACAATCTATACATTTTTAAAATGTAGTTTTGTGGTTTTAGGTGAACAAGATGTGGCTCCAATTTTGCCTCATTACCTCAACGTCATGGAGAATACACCGCCTTTACCGGTCAATACCCCAGAATCCTTTATAACAGCCAGTATGAAAACAGAAGAGTCAAGCTCATCTTTACCAGTAAACGAAACTCAAACACTAGATACAATGTGTGTAGGAAACAAATCATCTGCTGCAAGTTCTGACAGCTCCATGGCTGGCAGCCCTGATACGGAGTCACCTGTGTTGGTGAATGAATTTGTACGTATATTTCAGTTAAGATACATCCAAGAGAAAACAGAAGCTTTTTTCTCTTTCACTGGTGTTTCTAGTTTATTTCTAGTCTTGTTCAGTGTTCATCTGCAAATTTGGTATCGGCATTGCTTTTTGATGTACTTTATTACAATAGTCACAAATCTAGTTTTGGAGTGAAAATAAAAAAAAGTAACACTATTCTCTTAAATGTCACTATTTTTCTTAACAGGAAGCTGGTTCTGGGAATGTCAGTCAAAAATCTGACGAAGATGACTTTGTGAAAGTTGAAGACTTGCCTCTTAAACTTGCAGTGTATTCAGAGGTATTTTGCTATTGCTTGTGGGGCTGTTGTTTAGAAGTGCACACCCTGAACGTCTTAATTATCTAGATGGTGGTAAGAATTATCCAGAACTTTGATTTTTTTTTTTTCTTTTTTGGTTTATCTGTTACAAAGGCAGATTTAATGAAGAAAATGGCAACCGAGGCGCAAACCAACAGTTTGTCTGATGAATTACTGGATGGAGGTGGAGCTCAAGATCAAGAATTAGTAGGAGATGCCCAAACTCTGAAAGAACCTGGTAAAGATTATTTTCTAAATCCTCTACATGTAGTGGGAAAACACTCCAGAATGCCTAAAATTTCAATATCTTGTTATCACTGATTGTAAGCAGTTACTGTGGTGCTGAAAAAATACGCTTTTTGGTTATTGTGCATTTGAAAATGATGTATTGATATGAAGGGATTTTGCCTTCCATGTTCTTCCTGTATACTTCTCTTTGATTCTGTGGCTAATAAAAATAAACATAATTAAAATGCATGTTATAAATTAATAGTTTTGAAACTTACTGAAAGGGAATAGTGTTTTTGTACTTGTAACACAAGCTTGGGTTTAAAAATTTTGCGAATTCTAATTGCTATTATCTGATTTTAATAATGCTCAATATAATTTGCTCACAGACTGCTCAGTGGTTTTGTAATAGAAAATTTCAAGAGACTTTTCAGAATAGTAAAATATCTGTGAATAGGGAAAATAAAATTATTTTCTATATGATGCCTACCATGAGGTGGAAAAAACTTTCAGCGTGTATGACAGCAGTAAAGGCGTGTCACTGTCATAAAACAGTACTTATGCAGCTACAAAAACTTAATGGTAATGAAGGTCAAGGAAACTTTTTTTTTTAAATATAATGTTGATATTGTGACACAAGTTATGGTATTGTATTGTTAGGCTTGTAGTCTTCCCGTGGAGGGTATAGTAATGGCATATCTAAGTGCATCAATTGAGTATTCTGATGGTGGTAGTTCTCTGGTATTTCATCAAAGTGCTTTTAATGGATGCTTACAAGGAGTTGAAATGTTGCTTTTGTTGCTCTTAGACAATAATGAATATCCTCTTATTTTACAGAAACTTTTGGAGCTCAGAGCGCATGAGAATAACCTGAAGATACCTGCATTTATAAACTCCATGTATACAAATGCGTATGGAAGATCAGCACTAATTTCCCAGAACTCTGGAAGTGTATAAAAATGTAAAATCTTTGACACACTGCCTCATAGGGATAGGTATGCTAACTTCTGCCTGGGGCAGTTCAACAGCTGGAACTGAATCCTCTTCTATTCAGTTTTGCTGCACTGTTCTTTTTCTGTCTTAATCTTTTTTTTTTATTTTTTATTGTGACTTGTTTAGTAATTTTAAAATTGTTCAAAATGGTAGTTTTAAATAAAGTTTGGACTTGTCTGTAAATTTGTCTTTTGAAAGATTTTCCTCTGGCTTAAAAAATGGTATGCAGAGTTTGCTGTAGCAGTTTGTTACTCCTCTTTAGAGAAACACTGCTGACTTTCCTGGGATAAGAATCTCTTTTTTTCTTGTTTTCCAACTTCTACAAATACGAGGTGTAGACATGGTACACACCTACGTGTTGTCTTTATAGCCTACGTATAGCTGGACTGTAAAAAAAAAAAAAAAAAAAAAAAAAGAACCAAAACGAAACAGAAAAATTCTTGTTGTTGGCCAGTGGAATTAATTTCTAGCAGCACATTTATCCGAGGTGAAGTAAATTCCTTGGTTTTGTACTTAACTGCAGAAACCATCTGTGTTTTTCTGCATTTTCTGTTTTGCACTTTCAGTACGCAAAGGGATAAACTGGTCTGAAAATGTTGAGTATCCTTTCACATGTCACACTTAAAATTGCTGCAATTGAAAGCCTGTAGAACGCGTTCCTAAAGTATTTGACCTTGTAGAGGGTTTTCATGTAGGAAAGAAGAAATTTAGGAAATAGCAATTAAAGTTAATGTTTAAAAAAACGGTTAAAGTCAGCACCTAATGAAGTCTCATGGCAAAGGCAAAATTAGGATTGTAGAAAAGTAGATCAGAAAACTTGAACCAGAACAAAAGTTTTCTTCAGTTTTTCAGATCAGAGTTGCTAACTAAGTCGTGAAATTGAGGTAGAAATAGCTTATTCAGCAGATTTGCTGCATGATAGAGATCCTGTTTACCTTAAACAAATACAAGGCTTTTGTCAAAGCAGTTCAAAGGCAATGGTCATCTTTAATTCAGGCTTGTCTTCCTCGTGAGGTTAGCGTAATAATACGGCTCTATGCTGTGGCAGTCTAGCGACAGTGAAGCTGAAATATGCCTGAAGTTTGAATAAAATGAGTGCGATTCTTCTGCGATTTCTTTTATTATTTCTTTTAGTTTGTTGGTTCTGAGTGTCTCCAGGTGTTATGAATGAATTTTGAAATGGCAGATTACAATCACATACGTTTAATCTTCAAAGACAAAAGTCTAATGAAAGGTTTGAAGATACCTTAGTTACTGCGCAGGTTTAAACTCAGGGGGATGCTGTGTGCAGGAAAAACTTGGCAATTTTGAGGACATTGTGACAAAGGCAAACCTGGGAAAGCAAAACAAAGTTAAAGTTTTTAATTACTGACTTGGCACAAGAATCATTCACTAGATCTAAAAGAGGACTTTTTCATAAAGTAGAAGAACATTTGTGCATATTTGAGACAAACCTAGTTTATATGGTAAATCATTAAACTCTAAAGCTCATGAGCATGCACCACTCCTGAATTCTTGCCCTGGAACGGTGTGTAGGAACAATGCACTGAGCTGGTGTTTCTTTGGTCATATGTCCTTCACAGAGTGGTTGAGGTTGGCAGGGATCTCTGGAGGTCATCTTGTCCAACCCCCCTGCTCAAGCAGGGCCACGCAGAGCTGGCTTTTTAATATCTCCAAGGATGGAGACTCTGCAGCCTCTCTGGGGAGCTGGTGCTAGTGCTCTGTCACTTTCACAGTCAAAAAGTGTTTCCTAATGTTCAGAGGGAACCTCCTGTGTTTCAGCTTGAGCTTTGGATACTGAAAGTAGACTATGAGGGCACAAACAGTAGAATTGCTGAGGAAGTCAAGCACTCTCTTTTATTCTGATGCCAGTCCTTCTATACATACGTAGTTCAGTTCAAGTAGAAGGTTTTTCAGTGGTAGTAGAGAAGATCTTGCTTAAAAAAGAGTATAGGAGACTGCATGAAGGAGATAGGAGAAGCAGTCTTCTGCTTGATACATGACTTGCTTCCTTACTAATCTGGACCAAAAAGAATGTTATTCTTTACTGTCCAGTGTCCATTGCAGTTCATGACTTCAGAGACAGCTGTGTGGAGCAAGGAGTACAAAGAATTCAGATCTAATGATTTTTTAAGATGAAAGTTAAGAAGCCAGAGCTGGGTCTCTTCCCCAAGCTGGGGTTTGCTGTATAACACCCCTCTGTTCCTGCTGTGTAGCAAATGACCTAACAAACCATAGAACACAGGGGTGCAGAGTGAAACCAACTCCTGTTGGACTTGGACTCGGCAGTACTGGAAGTATCTGCTCCTTCTGGGAGGAAGGTGGAATCATTGATTTCCTACAACAGATTGCAACGTTGCTTGTGAAACTTTATTTTCATCAGACCCCATATTGTATCCAGAAATGATTTGTGCTCCAAAACCAATTACAGCGTTCACAAAAACGAAGCATTAAGGCAACAGAAAACCCGTAGCAACTTCGGGTTGCTTTTGCTGCAATGCTAGTGTTTTGAACTGTAGTTATTTCTACAGGGTTGCTACCTTGCATAACAACAAGGAGTTCAAACAAAACTTAACTCTTCAGTGGTAAACTTTGAAGAACATAAGTTAAACTGTAAGACTAAGTGTCTCATTTCAAGAGAAACCTTCACCCATTCTGTACAGGTTGCATATTCATAGAATATTTATTCAAAGACAGCCTGGAACATTTCTTGCCCTACTTTTATATAAGCTTCTCTCTCCTCATTTGTCATGAGAGACACAAGCTCTGGATTTTCACTGACTTCGGCATATGAACGCGGCTGACCAGCTACCATTAAAATCGGACCTTGCGTTTCCTGTTCCTCTTGGTCAGAGTTGCTGCCAGCTGCTTGCGTTCCTGCTCCTCTGGAGTGCTTGGCATCTTCAGAGTCACTGGTGTCACTGCCCGACTCAGGTAGTTTGCTTCTGACAACAGGAACCTGGTCTGTGCTAGATGATGACTTGGATTCGTGGATCAGAAGAGTCTTGATGATTTCGTTATTGGTGACGGTTTCTTTAACGCTTTCTTCAGTTTCTTCAGAAGCATTTACTCCTAATACACAGCACTAAGCGTTAGAGGCGTCAATAGTTTACAGTTACCACAGGCATCCTACATGGTTTTTTCTACTCTGGATCCTTTTTACCCACCCTTTAGAATTCTCCTGGAAGTGCAGACATTTCCAAGAGCTTTCTGCTTTAAAGATTACCACTGATGTTACTGGACTGTTACAGCCAGAAGTTTTGGGACCTGGTACCTGACCTCTGGCTTTCGGAATTCTACCTAAACAGTCTAAAGACAAGTTTTTAGAAACTAAGATCTGATATCCACTAGTGCAGAATTGAAGCGTTACTCTACATTCTAAGCCAAGTTATTACATTTTCAATGGGAAAGCTATATTTAAATACAGCAAGGCTACTGAACAAAAGTATTTGCTAATGCTTAAAACTTACCCACGCTGTTGTTGGCCGTTGTTGCTCCTTCCACGGTGCTCTCTGACATCCAGATAGGTTGCTCTTTAGTTGCTTTCTCTCTCGTTTTCTTCTTGGGCTCAGAGTCTTGGACATCGATAACCCAGTTTTGGGTGTACATATTGTCAAAAGAGGAACTTCTGTTGGCCCATTTTTCAGGTCGGCCGCAGGATTCCAGCACACTCGAACCCACCTTCTGATCAAAGCTGAATGAAACGTCACCCATTTTGGACAGTTTAAATACAGGCAAGACGCCTTCCCCCCCAGTTCCCAGTCGAGAAAGACCAAAAAAAACCCATGTTTTGTCAGCAGACTAGCTTTAACAAGTGCTCTATATTAAAAAAAATTGCGTTCCCCATTACTTCACCAAAGAGGCAAGTGATTCTGAACCACTGTTTTTGCGTGGTCTCTTCAGCTGTGCGTCCCTGGGTGAAGCGCACTGACACAGAAACACGACTTGAGCACAGGAAAGGCTGTGAACGTATTAGCCAAAGGACAAGTCTGTGAAATTACTCCTTAAACCCAAAAAAGGGGCAAAAATAAAACTATAAATGCATGACAACAATTTAGAACGGCTTATATATATTACAGGCTTCTTCATTAAGCAGCTGACAGTACTGAACAAAGAGTGGAGTAGGAAGTAGGTTGCGAGATTGAAGATTTTACAACTGGAAAGTTGGGGGGGTGTTTTGTATTGCTCAGGATTTCTGGGGTTATCTTTATACCTTTCTGATAACTCGGGTATTTCTGTTGGCTGAGGCTCCAGCAGGTCGTACGGCAGAACGATATCCTCAGTCTCCCGCAGCAGCGCGAAGATGGGTTCGATCTGCTCGTTGAATTTGGCGAGCAGGGTTCGAGCGTCGCGCTTGGGAAGCGCCGAGGCGTCTTCTTCCACTTCAGTGTTGCAGTAAGTGCAGCGGAAAGTCTCTGCAAGGTCATCCAGAGTGGAAATTCTCATGTTCACAGGATGCGAGGGGTGAGCAGTACCTTGTCAAGAAATCCACAGCCTGGACAATCACCGAGATGCTCTGACTGCGCTGGACATTTGTTCACGTTAACGAGGGGAACTCAAGTTATACAGGCAAGCCGGGGGCGGTTGGGGAGTTTTTTTGTTGTATTTTTGGTGTCTTGGGTTTTTTTTTTTTATTTTATTATTATTATTTTTTCTTAGAAGGGCTGATATTGACACACTTGCCATACAAGAGAAAAGTCTATACGGGGGGAAAAATTAAGCTGCCTAGACATGGAGCGCCATCAGATAGCAAGGTTTATTTTTTTCTTCTCTGATTTCATCTTTTTCTTAGTTCATAACGTAAGAGAAGGCATTTGCAAGCATAAAGAGCATCTGGTTTTAGTTGTTCAGAGTTCTAAAGTTCAAGAAGACTCATTTAGAGTCAGAGCATACACTAAAAACATTTTTATTTTTTTTTTTTTTTGCTTATGACAGAAGTAGAGAATTAAAGCCTATTTTATTAAAATCTGTCAGCAGCCTCAACCTCTGTATTTCAGTAACTTGCCAAAGTCCCTCCATTTAGCACAAAGGGGTGATTTTTGCGAAGCGACAGCCGCCTCCGATATTTCGGGTCAGTCACTCAGAGCAGAGTTCATCCTGCCTGGCTCTGGGCTCCTTTCCGGCTACCGTGACCCAGACGTCAGCACCGTAGCTGCGCTTAGAGCCACGTAGTGCGATACGATGCCGTTTTAACTCATTTTGAAAGAGTGCTCTCTGTTTAGTTATTTTGATTCCAGAGAAAAGAAACCCGTGAGCCCCGATGCCTCTCCTGCCGAGGATGCGTCATGTTGCCCTAGGAGGAGCCCGAACATCCCCGTTTCCAGCAGAGGAGCGGCAGAACCACGCTTCTGGCCGCTCCTGCACCGCGCTCATTGCGGTAGGTGCCAGCAAACAGCTCTGTCCATCCGGTCCTACTCTTCCATCAGAAGAGCTGAACACACAGATGAAACTAACAAAATTAACTGAACTAACAAATTTAAAACGGGGTAAAAGGAGTACTGTATTCTCATTTCCTTCTGAGGAAGCGGGACTCACGAGAATCGTATCTGAGTAATCTTAACCCAGGTTAAGCGTCTTGTTCCAAAAAAAGCTGAGCCTGAAATCTGATGCCCAACCCCAGCTCGTACATTCAAGGTTGTTCTTCCTCTTCTTGGCCTGTTGGACAGAGACAGCTTTTTCCCCTTGCCCTCACCTCCCAGCTTCTCCCGTCCCAGGCCCTTGCCCACCAGCAAACAAGGGGTACATCCTAACAAACGTGCTTTTACCGCAGAGTTTGCACAGGAGCTAATTTTGTGCTATCAGCTATTCTTTAAGAGCAAATAAGCGACATAAGCAACATACCTGTAAATATATCAAAGAGCTGATTGACTTCCAGGTCCGTGTAAGTGCTGGAGCAAGATGGACATTTAAAGGAGGACCGGGTAGTTGAATCCCTCTCATCCGCCTCTATTTTCCGGCGTACGTGATCCAGTTTGTATTTTACCACGTCCACCAGCACCTTGTAATTGATGTAATAGTAATTATGCCTTGTGCTCTTCCCGTTAGGCCCCGTTTCAACTCGCATCCGCAGCTTCACGAGCTTGTCGGCCTTGAGCGTGTTGAGGACGGTACGCAGTTGTTTCCGTTCGTACTTGAGCAGCTGTAACAAGTCGTCCTCCTTCACGCAGGGGTAGCGGATCAGTACATCGAGGGCCAGGGAATACTCCACTCCATAGAAACCACGCACTACATATTTGGCCAGACGCTTCAGGACTGCCGGGATCTCCGTGATAAAGTTTTGCTCTTCCATCAGGAGCTGAACCGCTGTTGGAAAGAGAAGTGCTGTACAACAAACAGAAGGGAGGGGAGCCGTGGTGAACCCTTCTCGGCGCTCGCAGACAGGTACAGAGCAGGTCGTTTGCTGTCTGCGCTTTTGCAGGAGTCCCCACTGAACAGATTAATGTAAAATCCCTGACCAGCACCTGGGGATGGCCAACGTATCGATAGATATCAAAGGTTACCTAATCTTCAGGTACCATGATTACACCGGAAACATTCACGTCCTCTTGTGTAAAGGCCTACAGACAATATCTAGGAGAATGGTTTACAGACAGTTCATAATAATCCTCTTTAGAGGAGACAGCATAGTTAACGTGCAAGTCTAGGTCTGCCTGAAGAATCTGTTTTCATTCACAGGGAGCCAAGTAAGGTCTGAAGTGAACACCAGGCAAAAAAATCTTTAGCTTGATTCATAACACACAAAATAAGCACACATTCATAAGCACAAACACAGGCTGGGGGATGAAGGGATGGAGAGCAGCCCTGCCAAGAAGGACTTGGGGGTGTTGGTGGATGAGAAGCTCAACATGAGCCAACAACATGCGCTCACAGCCCAGAAAGCCAACCACATCCTGGGCTGCATCAAAAGCAGTGTGGGCTGGAACTAGATCATCTTTAAGGTCCCTTCCAACCCAAACCATTCTATGATAACAACACGTGAAATAGATGAGTCTGTATCTCCCTTTGTGGCAAAGATCTTGCTCTTTGGGATTTTTCTGCTGGCTGCTGTGGTCAAACAAAGCACTAGCAAAGCTGGGGCACAGGACGCTCCATCTTGTATCCTCACCCAGCACAGTGTGCCTGGGGCTGTGCCTGCTTCTTCCACCACGCGAAGTCACCAGGGAGCACTTGCAGCGCAACATTTTCCTCCCAGTATTCTTCTCCCCTGCACGAATCGGGCTTCTGGCAATAACCTAATCCCATTCAGTAGACTGTAACTAATTTTAATCAGTCCAACTGTCCTAACTGCTTCTTATTTGTAAGGAGTGGAGGGAGAAGCAAAAATTACGGTATGTTTCAATAAAGCACCATCCTGATTCCCTTCTTTCAGGCATGTTAAAATCCTATAGAAATATTTGATACCACAAATCTGGCCTCTGGCCAGATTGCTTTGCAGGGAACCATGCGAGGTGCAGCCCGATGGTGCTGGTGGAGCCACCAGGTCCAACGGTGGGTGGTTGGTGGGATGGCATCTTGCGGCATGGTCAGCATGGCACCCGTTGCTGAGGGGCACCTTGCTCAAGCCCAGTTGACTGCATATCACTACACAGAGCTTCCAGGTGACCTTCATCAGAAACCCTGGTTAAACCAACAAAACTTATCTGCAGTAGCTTCACAGTTGAGCTGTAACTAAATTCATGTCTTGTGGGGGAAATGCTGCCTTTGGGTTAACAATATAAACCTGATGGTCTGAGGCTCAAAACCCCAAAGGCACCAGCACCACACTGACCTCTACTTCCCACGGGAAGAGCAGGGGAACACTGGAACAGGGAGGAGGTCGAGTCTCCATAACTCAACTGGATAAGAACCCAAGCAGCCTGACCCGGCTTTGAGAGTAGTTGTGCCATGAGCAAGGGTTGGACCAGATGGTCTCCGGAGGTCCTGGCCAGCCTAAATTCTTCTGTTCTGTTCCAAGAGAGTTAAATGTAACCACAGTAAGGAGAGAAGCTTTGTGAATGTCAGTTCCATGAGAGTCCTCCTCAGGCTGTAAGAAGAGCATTTCTATGATTTTTCACAAAAGCCTTGAGGAGGAAGTAATATTTTGTGGTTGTTATTATAGTTTTACTCTTTCACTTCTCCTTTGCCCTCATCCTCAAAAGAGGTTTAACTGAACAGTGCTCCTGACTGTCATGTGTTAGCGTAGCTCATCTCATGACTAGAGGGACAACGTTCCCTTCCCCAGGCGGGAAAGCACAAGAGCTTGAGCTGGTGTTCAACCGAGTCTCCCAGAAGCTGAATTCTGTTCTTGCTGCCAGTCAAGCCCTCGCAAGGGTATGACACACCGTCTGTGCACACGCGTGAGGATGTGTCAGTGGTGGGACAGGGCCATACTCTAGTCAAGAGTCAGGAGCTTGGTCTGCTGAAAAGATGTTTTAATAAAATCTTGGTGACTGCAATCCCATCTCCACCTCTTTACTCAACAGATGAGCTAGTGCGTTTTCTGCCAGGTAAAGGCGTGTGGAGACCTGCTGGATAACAAGTCACAGTGGCCGTCCTTGAGCCACTCGACCATGTTCGTGCCCCAGCTGCGCGCAGCAGGCAATTTCCCTTTCCCATCCTCAGCAAGGGCTCTCTGCTCTTAGGGCTGGGTCGGCTTGCCTTTGAAGGCAGGATAAGGGTATGCAGAGGAGATGATCTGTATGTTGAGAACGGCCGAGGAGCTTCAGACAGCAGAGGAGCTACCAGTGTGCAGGACAGCTTAGATTTCCTGCTCTGGACCCGGGGCTACGGGCCGGATTCCCACATCTACTATCCAGCGTTCTGACCCCAGGGGCACTTGAGCATAAACCACGAGATTGCTGGAGCACAGACAAACACAGACTTCTTCCACAGAACACCACACTAACTTACGCTGAAGATTCATCTTTCTTCCTCTTTCTGGCCTCACAGATTTGGAATTTGTTTCTGTGCAGTGGCTTATACTCCGCAGGAAGGACGGACGGACAGTGACCTCAGCCAGCTCCAGAGATCAGGAGCGTCACTTTGAGTCTCCTCAGGCTCTGGAGAGCCCTTAGCCTTGTCCTTCTACACTGTGGGCAAGTAGCCCAGAGAATGGAGGCACCAAAGCCTCCAGTATGTGCCCAAGGAACGCAGCCATCGCCCATTTGTGTAACCCCGTCCAGCCCCACTGAGGAGCACCAAGCGCTCACCAGGAGCACCCCAGCATCCGTATGGGAGATGGTAGCAGTCACGTGCATTAGTCTGGGCCAGCATCTCCAAAAGGGCCGAGGTGGCCCCTGTGTGGGTCAGTTTTAGATGAACTCCACTTAGATTGTGGCACTACCAAAAAAAAAAAAAAAAAGAACAAAACCCAAACCCAGTTCTGCACCTAGCCTAGTCCTTGGCTAATGGGGGCAGAACCCTGACACTTGAAGGACTTGCACTAGGAGCAGGTCTCATGGCTGTTTTTTCTTACCCCAAGCCAAATACAGCATGAAATCATTTCAAAGGGAGTGAGATAAGTCGACAACATCGTTAAGGAAGGAGCAGGACCTGAACTGTAAGCTTGAGGTTTGCTGACCTATCAGTTCTCCGGACGAGTCCTTAGCCCAGGCGCGCGTTGTGTACCCGCATCTCCAAAGCCAGCAGGTGCTCCCAAGGGCTGGGAAGTCTGGGCTGCGCTGAAGTGCTTCCGAGCGCCTCAATGTTAAAAGCTCTTCAGGTCTTACAGCCACGGAAAGTATTCAGGGAAAGAGAAAAACCACCACCGCCCAAACCGAAAACCCACAACCAAAAACCACCCACAAAAAACCCCCACCACGCCCACACAACAGAACCCCCCATACATACATACACGCATAGCGTAAATATTACGAATATATCCTGGGAGAAGAGTGAAAAGCTTTTTTTCCCACAACAAATCCATAAAGCCCACTGTCCATTGGCTGTGGAAATTTAGATATGCAAACCTTTGATTCAATGTAAAAGGAACTGGCTTTCTCTTACAAAAATGGCTGAGTTTGTGCCAAATAAAGAACATTCACAGAAAATACAGCCCCCTCGAGAAGCTGCAAAAGAACCAAAACTGTATGTATTTTATAGTAAAAACTACATAAAATCAGAAATGGGGGGGGAGGGGGGGGAGCTGTGGTATATTTGAGGCTGTATTTCTCCAGGCCATTTTGAAAAACCTCTCCATTTTATAATTGCCAAATCTGAAGTCCTGCGATGCAGGAAAACTGCGGATTTTTTAAAAGCTGTTGCGTGTTTTTCAGCTCGCGGGCAGCAGTTCTCCTCTAAGAGGAGCTTGAGACCACCCTCCTGAAGGAGAGGAGGAGGAAGAGGAGCAGCTCCCTGCAGACGGAGAAGGCCTTTGGACATGAACCTGCTCTGCGGCTCAGCTACGCTCTGCGTTAAGGACACAGGTATTTTGCTACTCATATATTTTTTTTTTCTTTTTTTTCCAGCTGATGGCATGTATGGGCAAGATATCTTCCAAATCACAGACTACATTCTACCTTTAGCTGCTTTGAGAGTACTTGTTTTTACAAGAGCGGGGGCTACCTTCTTATTACATCTACTGTTTTTGAGATTATTCAGTAACGGAGGTGCCTGAGAGGCCCTCCTGCTTGAGGTTACCACGGAGCCATTGCAGGCTTCGTCAAGGAGAGAGGAATGCCAGGCTTGCTTTCCCCACAAGCAGGAACTACCTTGAGGATCCTCTTTTTGCTTTGGGAAACCTACACGGAGTTGCTCGTTGCCTTGGCAGGCGACTACCAAAAGCAGAATTTCAAGTTAACAGGCATCATCTAGAGCAAGTTCTGCAAGGTTGCTCTGAAGCCAGTTGCTTAATTAACATTCTACTTGAGCTGCCTGAGAAGACAAACTCCCCATCTCACGCTCTTAAAGACACTAACCTGGAAAGATTTATTGAGGTAATCTCTTGTCAGGCTTCATATAACCGTATCATTTGCAAATAAGTGAAAAACCTTATCGTTACCTCTCTCGTAGAGGCAGAAAACGTCAGGCTGATCCTGTAGAAGAATCGCTCCTTTCCCAAGAGCTCAAAGTAACTGCAAAACAAGCTTAAGTATTCCCCAGCCGTTTCCTAGAGCCATCAGTGATAAGCCCTAATTACCGCCCAGCTGCAACAAGAGAGTCCCCAGATCACATTTTGTTGGCAACTGGCTGAATCCAGCCTTACATACGTTGCGTCATGATAAAGGTATAGATCTTATTGCTCAACAAAATCCACCTACAGCAGGCAAGGGCTGAAAATGCGAGTGGCTGCAATCTTTGATTACTGGGCCCATTAGCCTGACTTTAGAAGACTAAAAGCAACATAATAATTAACTCCTTTTTTGTTGTTGTTGCAAACCAAACATTTAGTGCAGGTAACTTACATAATTTGTCTGTAGAAGCTTTCATAAGCAAACCAACCTGGAAACTTGAATATCTTGCAAATAAAAAAGGTGGAATTAATATGTTTACTGGTTTTTGCATTTTTACTTATTATTCTCCTTAGGTGGTTTATGTCTTCAAAAAGAAACAAAAAGCAATTTTGGACTGTATTTCTCTAGAAGATAAAGTTATGAATACTGTTATTTCCCTTTATGGGTTAGGCATCTGTTTAAAAGCACTGTTGAAATCGGGTTGCCAGACACTACAGTCCGGGGTTAAAATGTGGAATTCTATTAGGTTTTTAGGTTTGCGACCATCGTATTCCATCTCAAATCCATGTGGCTTTAATGCGGCTTTTTTTTTTTTTTTTTTTTTTTTATGTATGCAGAGTGGAGGCCGGTGCTTTGCAGGGATGTGACTTAGGTCTCCTGGGTACGTGTTGCGGCACGACTTGTGCTTTCCTCACTGCTGCCGCTGCTGGAACTCCGACTTTCCAACTTCCCCGGGGCCGTGGGGAGCCCCGAAGGGCGGGAGCTCCTCTGCGCGGGGCAGGCTGTGGGACCGGCATCTGTAAACGTCGCTACAGAAGGCGGTGCCTCTCAGAAACAGTCAATACCAGAAAAGAAATCTCCTATTTTTGTAGCTGTGACAAGAATTTAGATTTCCAAACACTTCAAAGGTTCGAGACTGCAGTTGAGAAGCAGCAGGAGCAGGTGACTATAAAGAAAATCCCTGCGATTGGCTCTGCTCTTGCTTGTGATTTATGGTAGCAGGCGTTGGTGTCATGCCTTATGCTGGGAAAAAAACCTGCTACTACTCTTTTTTGTTCCATTAAATAAGAAACATTTTGGCAGATCCCCACAACTGAGAAGAATAATTGGCATAAACCTTCAACTGCAAATGTAGGATGTAAAATTCAGTGGATGTTCCTCGCTCCATATAGTGGTTCTCAAGTACGTGCCTTTGTTGTCCTGTTACACCAGGAAACGCGAAGGAGCGCGACTACTTGCTGGCACCTGTTGGGTTGAGGCTGTGGGGAATGTTTACAGTCAATAATCCCCGCGGGTTTCCTCGCCGGGTGTTTTGAACGGGGAAAGTGCCGTGTAACCCCAGCGCTGGTGTTCGTGCGACAGCCTGCGCGTGGAGGCGTGGAACCAGATCACAAGAAAACGCGAAACAGTTTTCTAAATTAAGGAGAGCGATGGTTTGGCTGGTAACGTGGCGTTCAGAGGAAAGCACGAGCACTGTGCAAGCTGCGGCCGAGCACACCAGGGCTGTTCAACATGACAGTCAACCTCCACAGCAGCTGAGGTAGATCTCCATGTAGCAAAGGTGCTGCTCAGCCCGGGGGCTGCCTCTCTGGTGGCTGAGAGGGTGTCGCACTCTGCCGCCTTCGTCCTGCAGGCTCAGAAGAGGAGAGAAAATTGCAAGCCAAATTAAAAAAAAAAAAAAAAAAAAAAGAAAAATCAAGTGCGGTTTGATTCCTGACTGCGGGTAACCCTGGCACCGAGGGCCGTGGGAAGCGGGATCGCTGCCGGTATGTTGTTGCGATGTTGTGCAACAGGGACGTGATTGAAAGCCGGAGCTTGAGACGGGGACGGGCAAAGTCGCCTGGCTGCCGTTCAAACCCCTTTGGGTGTCTGGGAGGCTTATCTCGAACGGTGCGGGCCTGCGCCGCGCTCGCAGGCTGCCTGCTTAAAGGAGGCAGGTAATGAACTGAGCAGTCTCGGGTGGGAGAAATCAACGCAGAGTCTGACCAGGGGTTGAAGGAGGAAATTAGTGGGTCGCTGCTTTGGGGGGCAAAGGTATGACCAAGATGCTCCCAGAGCAAACACAGAATGTTTCACTGGTTGGTGTAGATGGCCCGGCAGGTGGCCGTGATGTGCACCTTGGGCAAACAGGAGCTCTTATGAGTGGCTTTATTGTCCTCTCCAGGCCCAACAGCTGCTGTTCTGCCTTTCTCCGGAGCGGCACGTGGAAGCTACGTTCTACTGTATCTCATATTCTCCACACCAACTGATACCCAGCCCTCAGTTCCAAAAATACAGTCTGTAGCTGCCAGGCTCGTACGCTCAAGCACTGCCAAGTGAAAGACCAACAGGACGACAGTAAGTGCCCGTACGTAACCCGCCCCCCTTGACACGCGGGGCTCTCAGTGGCACAGTCCCGTCTCTCCTCTGTCTCCCCGTGCTGGCCCTTTCACAAAGTCCCAGCCAGCACACGGGGCGTGCGCAGTCAGCAGCAGCCCCTGGCCCTGAGCCCTGCTTGTTTTCTGATTGAGACAACTCGTTTTCTTATCTGTTTTCCTGTGGTGCTCTCCCCGTATTACCTAATTCCACGATCCTTGAAGGCACGCTGGTATCGAACGACATCAGCTCTGTTTGAAGGCTTTAGGCCTCTTTTGGGATTAGTTTATGTTGCCATCTCCCAGATACCTCGTAAGATAGAGGATATTGTGCAGGCGGATGCGGAGCTCTGAGGTACAGAACTTGAAACCAAGACTGATGGATAATTTTTTGAGAGCCTGAACTGAGATGTAAAAAAAAAAAAATAAAATTAGGATACATTTTACAGTAGTTGACACGATTGCAGCATAGCTCCCTCTGTCTTGATTGTCGGTGCGATCGGTACTTCCCAAATACAGCCACTGGTGTCACAGAGCGGGTAAGGGCCAAGCACCAGAACGTGCCGGGCTGCCTGGGAGCGAGAGCTCCGTTGTCCCGGTGGGTGCTCAGCCCTGCCTGGTCTCTGCCGCCATCCTCCCTCTCGCAAGGCATTCTCGTCATCGGCCTGAAAGCTGGAACAAAGCAGAAGCCTTTCTCCCCTTTACCGTGCCAGCCTCCTTCACCACAGGAACGCAGCCCGTCCTGTGCAGCCAGTGAAACAGGGGGTTTCTGGAAAAGGAATTTTGGGATCCTGCAAAGAGACTGTAGCCCAGCCAAAAAGAAAGGGGAGTCAGCGGCTGCTACGCTTGTTGGCTTCTGGACGGGGTTACCTTCACAGCCTTAGTACACTTTTAATGTAACTCATCCTGCTTTTAAATGTAAAGAATGGCTGCTTGGGATAATATGTACTTTTAATGTCAGTATTTTTTTCTGAGAGGATCAGTTTAGATCTACTGTCCCTCAGCATATAAACATTTGAAAAAATGTAGTGCCAGCAGTTCCTAACCACGTGGGCTGCTGCGGGCGGGGAGCCCCTGGTTTGGTGGGGGTTTCGGGTGACAGCAAAGGATGCTCGGTGTCGGGGGTCAGGGAGCCAGCAGAGGAGGACGCTGCAGCTGCGAGATCTGCACAGCCTGCTGCTCCCGGCTGTCCTCCTCTTCTGTTTTACTTCTCTCTGACATCTCCTGGCGCTCTGGCTCCTGCTCCTCTCTCTCTTCTTTCTGTTCCCCCCTCTCCAGACCAGTTGCTTCTGCTCCTTTCTCCCACCTGGTTCATGCACCTCCTGCAGCCGCGTAACAGAGCTGTTCCCAGCTCTCGGGGCACGGTGCGTGTACACCACTTGCAGGAACACAGATGCAGCATTTTGGGAACGAAGCTGATGCAAATTATATGTAACTACTCAAAGGTTTAAATACTGGTGCAATTCAGACAGTGGGTGTAGCCTGAGAAAAGGCAATGTCTCACCCAAACCCTCCAGGTACCTGAATCAAAGTTCCGCTTTAAAAACAAGATGGCACTGCAGCACTTGGCAACAACTCAATGCTCATGATCTTTTTTTTCTCCTGTGGACAAGAAAATATTTTTTTATTTATCTTTCTTAACAAGGTGAACCATTTTCACTGAAATACAAAGAGGCGAAAAAGTCTAGGATGATTTTTTTTCTACATTGGGCATCTGCCTAATAGAGAAAGCTCAGCAAGATTAAAAGCCAAGACTCATAGTGGGAAACCTTAACTAAGGCTTACGACTGGAGCTGCCGTCAATGCAGAACACCCAACAGAGGCAGCCTCACGACGGGGGGTCTGCTAGTGCTCAGGCAAAAGGGAGAATAAACTTTGCAAAACAAATCAGACTGAGAGGTTGTCCCATATACAATTAATATAATTCCGAGCTGATTCACTGTAGATCAGAAAATGTCCTGAATACACAGCTTCTCAGTGTGTAAACAGACTCACTCCTTTGTAATTAATTGTCCTCTCTTCTAAGTCGCAGAGTGTGGGAGCAGACTGAGCTACAAAAGACCTTTAAAATCTTTGATACCTCAAGTTACGACGGTCTGAAAAACTGGTAGGGAACAACTGCATGGTCTGCTTGCTTCTTGATCACGGTACCTGGCCAACTGGCATGTTGGGTTTCCAGACTCTTTTAACAGTCAAAAGCAGCTTCTTATAAAATGCATAAATAGCTGGAGATTTCTTCCCAAGGTAATTGTGGTTTCTGCCACCGCTTTGATTGAGCATTATTCTTTCTGGCTCATCTTGTTCTTCTGGTGCAAAGGATGAGAGGTTTTGCTGCTCGGAGATCTTGGGTGTGCCCTTCTCACCAACACTTCTGGTCCTCCAAAAGCAGAAGGGAGCCCAGCTGACGATCCATGGCATAAGCAGGTCATTTGCCTGCTGTTGCCACTAAGGTGAAATCCAAGTTTTTGAGCTTTTTGTTCGCATTTCTTTCTTTCTCCTTCCACCTGTAGCCCAAAGAGCTGTCCATGTAAAGGTGGGACGGGTGTTTGTGCTGGGAGGGAGGAGTATTTTGTTGTTGGTTGTGGTGCCTCCCTAAAGCGCTCAACTGCTCCCTGTCCACAGTCCATCATGCCTGCTCACTGCAGCTCAAGTCTTCTCTTTACTCTTGCTGCTTTCCTTGCGGATACTTGCCAGGTCATAGAATGACAGAATGGTTAGAGATGGAAAGGACCTTAAAGAACATCTAGTTCCACCCCCCTGCCATGGGCAGGGACATCTCCCACTAGGCCAGGTTGCTCCAAGCCCCATCCAACCTGGCCTTGTGCGTGCCGCTCTGGAGTTTTGCTTCTAAGCAAAGCCTTAACTTGTGGCTGACTCTACTGCAAACTCACTGGCACGTGTGTCCCAAAACTACTGCTTGATTTTGACAGAATCAAGTTCCTTTCCCGGATTTCCCTGTCCTCACCAGCTGCCAACATTTTGCTTTTTGACACGGGAGATGCCATTCTTACTTCCCGTGAAATGCTTCGCAGCTGCCCTGCATGGGTTTCCTAAGTTGTAGGGGTGTAAAATTTTCTTGGCAAGTGATGTGTTTTTGCATTTAAATGCCAGCGCCCAAACAAATGCTTTGTCTTTCCTGTAACATCTTATTTAATCAAGTTCAAAATAAACTGGATTAACTCTTAGTATTTACATTAACAGTAAAAATCTGCTGGAAGCTAAAACAAATACTGAGGCTGTTCTTCATAGAACTAGACTATGCAGTAATAGTAAAAAAGTATGTTTGTCTTATTGCTTACATATATATTGCGGGGTTTTGGCAACCATTTGATGATTTTTTCATAACATAGCCAGGAAAGCTATGTAAATCACATATTTTCTCTTAAGTTTAAATATATATGGTTGCTTACTTGACCCGGGGGGAAAAAACACACCTGAAAAAAAATACCAGACCATCAGACCACCCTCTCAGCGTTTGTGAGGTACCTCAACTACATGTACAGCAAATGAACATGAAGAAACATACCTATTTTTGTTCTTTGGGTCTGTTTAAAAGGAAAAGAAAAAAAAAGCTAAATTAAATCCCAAAGTTGCAAGTAGTTGTTTACATTTCTTCAGTGAAATAGTCTTAGCTTCCATTACAACGCCTAGGGCAGCAGAGGCAGGGGGGAGGCAGTAAAGTGACATTAAAAATAGACGTCTCTATCTGTAAAAAGAGCAAATTAAACTTTTTGTCGGGGTTGAGAAAACCTTTAGAGCGAGCACTTTCAGAGCTGACAGATGAAGGTTAAATCAATAAGCAATTAATCACGTTCATCACTTTTTCCGTATTAAGGCAGACACAGTAGGACACAGCATTGGGGTTTTTGCTTTTAAACAGCTCTGTTTATTTGAGTCAGTGGCAGGCGCAGGCATTCGAGCTCTGGACAGACTTCCATGGGATTTAGCTCTGCTTTTGCAATTGTAAAGCAATTTCCAGTGTGGAAATATGGATTGTCTTGCACAAGGGACATACCAAAAGCTCATTAGTTAATGACTGTAAATAGTCTACACTGCCTTGCTCCACATATGCTAAAGTGGGACAGGACTAATTAAGCAAGTAAACTTACTACTTATTCTTAAATGACAAAGTAATTTGATTACGGCTGTTACACAACTAATTCCAAATAAATCTGAACAAGCCCCTACCAGATTAAGGTGCAAGTTCAGCAGTATATGATGTGCCCTTCATGGTACAGACCGTAAAATTTGACTTGGTTTAACTGTTTTGCAGGTATCAAGTGTCCCAGAGGGTGCATTTCACACCATACATGCATTTTTCCCTAATCTAACCATGCTGCTATGTTGATTTTGGTTTACATAGGTTCAATATTCGCGACTGACATTAAAAATGGACTCTGGTAGTACAATCATGCTAACGCGCTTCTGCTTGCACACTTCAGTTCAAAAAAAAAAATTAGATGTACAACTAGACGAGCACTTTTTTTTTTTTTAAGGTCAGTTTAACTGGTGGGATGCTGATTTCTGGGTGCTCTCAGTGCCTCAGTGCTTCACACCCCTTTGAATTGCTTCTTGCCGTGGTACTACAGGCATTGTTCTAAGGGCTAGAATATCATTTTCCTCAACCAGAAGCCAGGTTTCTTTATCAACTGCTAAAGTTATCTGGCAAATAGCATTCCTTTTGTCCCTGCTTCTTCCAGTGTTGGTGGAGGGAGAGCTGCGACAGTTTGCTGCAAGCTGGTGGCCTAGTTACTGAAACAAGGGGTGATTAAAGGTTTTCTTTTAATATTTCGTTCAGAAAGGAAGCAATACTAAATAAAACTTAGCCAGTTATACTTGGATGAAAGTTGACTTTGTATTATAGATTTATGGACAACAACTTGTTTCCCCTTCTGTAAACTTCTTAAAGTGCTAAATTTGCAATTATTATTAAAAAAAAAAAAAAAGATCTTATCGTAGCCTTTACTGTTTGGAAGAGAAAACTGTAGTATCCTCTGGTCTGAACTTCTGCACTACACTAATACTGTTCTGCATGTCCTGGACACTACCAAAAATCCCATTGTGACTGGGTGTCACAAATTTGCAGGCTTTAGTTAGAATCCCTCGTGCAAGACCGTCTCTGCAGACCCCAAAGAGACAGCAGGCACTTCCCTTCCTTACACCAGTGGCAACTTTAAATGCAGGGCTGAATGGGAACAGGAATAGCACCTCTTTCCCAGGCCGGCCAAGAAAAGATTACAAGGGAATCACCATAAATCCCAGCCCCTAACCTCACTCTCCAGTGTCTTCCCTTTGCGTGCTATAAAACACAAGAATGGCACTGGAAACAGCCAGCGACAAAGATAAAACTACTGCTCCCTAGGACATTAGGGTGCCTTCTCTCTTAATTCTAAAGGAACTTTACTTTCTTAATTGGAATTCTGGCCCATGTTGTAGTCTGATTTGGCTTCCCTCCCCCGCTTTCCAAAACCCAACCAAACTGCTCTCCAACAACACTATTAGTACCTGGCTACTTCCCATTACAGTTAAGGAAATAAATCAGTTTTTCAGTCGCTGTTAAAATCAGTCTATTTGGAAGCGAATGCCCTTTCTGCCGTGTGATACGTAACATGCACGGTAACCTCCACTGAGGTATGAAATCAGTGCATCTGTACTTTGGACGAAGAAAGTAATTCTTAAGAATATTTATTGTATTAGTATTTATTTTTTTGAGACAACAGAAAAATCTGTATTAAAAAAAATATTTGTTAACAGGCCAAGCAAGAGCTTCAGCAAAAGATCTATAAATCACGGAAAAGACATTTTTTGGCTCAGATCTCATTTTTGGTATTTCCCTAAGACCCTGTTTCTGTGACTAGATATGACATTTGGTAGGTTATTTTATAACAGGGCTTCTTAGACATACCCTCCTATCGGACCAGAACACCAGCAATTCATCTGAAGTGCTTAAGAAAGAATAACAGAACCGCCCTGTCCCAGGTGGCCTTCTAATAACCTAATTCTTTTCCATGCCTGCTAGGTGCCATTTTAACTCATGTGTGCTTTAGAAGTATTTTCATCTAAAAAAACCCAACCCAACCAAACAACAAAAAAATAACAAACCCATAAACCAGCAACAAACCAAACCAAGAATACTGTCAAGACTGAAGAGATCTAGAGCTAACTGCTGAACTCATTTGGTAGAAATGGCTGAAATCAAACCAGACATACATTAGTATACATTTCTCGTCAGCAGAACTGCTGATCAGGAAGCAAGAAAGTCCAGTGTGAGACAGGGTCCTCCATTGTTAGAAGCTTCAGTGACATTTCTATGTAGCCATTAGATTTCTGAAGAAAGGAGTTAGGCTGAGGAATCTTTTTCCAGAAGTATTTTTTCTTGGAGGACCTCCAATTCAGACAAGCAGCTTCCAACATAGGAAAGGTACAGGACTACCAAGGACTACAGGGATCTGGGCATTCCCGCAGGTAAGTCTCTGTATGACCATTATACACCTCCATCAGCGTTGTGCACACAGTCAGCTAACAGGCAGGCGGGAGGAAGAAGAATGAAAAAGAAGAAAAAAAAAAGAGAAAGCCTCATTACAGTAATTAGTGAAAAACCGTCTCTGATACTAGCTGAACAGTTCAACTGAAATGAGCATTTATCTTATTTAGTCAACAACATGCAAGTATGAATAGCTTGTGTCCACAGCCAAGAATGCTGCCTCTACTGAATATAGTAACTTAATTTCTCATTCAAAACCTCCTCTCACCCCTTTAGTCTTTTTTAAACACCAAACCCTTAAGTTCAGACTAAAACATCATCTGTTGCAAGCAGACTGTGACTGTAGTACCTGTAAACCATGCGGCACATTAACTTGTTTCATGCTACTTATAAGGGTACGTATCACAGGTTAATTCATGTTAGAAGGGTCCTTAAGGTGTCTGCAGTGCAAATGCTGCCTCAGACTGTGAGGAAAGGGCTCAGGCTGCACGGAACTTTGAAGCTGTAGGGCCTTTGCAAAACAGCTATTCCACCAATTACGTTTTGCTTTTACAAAGTAATGTGGAATTAGTTTTGGTTTTACGTGCATGTTTTCACCTAAAAACCCCCCGGAACGTACCACTGTTCCCTTCTCCTTAAGCATAAAGTAGTTCGTGGTCTGTCCCCCACCTCCCCACTCCAAACATTCTGCAAGAATAGAAGCATTACCTTATTGAGGACAGGCTTTGTGGAGAGAACATCATAAATTCTTGGTAAGGAGATGTTCTGAAAGACAATAATACATTTATGTTAATGGCCATTTATCTGTTAGTGTAAATGCGGAAAAGTGTAACTTTTTTACTGCTCAATTAGATAATAAGATAAAGCTTTAAGAATACATCGAGATCAGATGAGCATGGGTTACAAAAACTTGAGCAGACCAGATCTCATGGGACACGTGAGTGTCAGCATTTGCTGCCTGACAGTGCGTGTTTGAATTTCACTGGTGATAAAACAGCTCAGGAAACAATGAAAATCTCTCTCAAAGTATCTCCAAGTTTATCCCCCTGCACACGCAGCCACAGACAATGCAGGAAACCCACCTAGATGAAGAGAAAACCTAAAACTAAGAAAAAAAAAAATCATGTACAGAGCCATCTGGTACTTTATTACCCAGAAGCACAAACTGTCACAAAACCGTTAGCCGCTTCTGTCACTACAGCTGTGCTTGCCAATGCCCTGAATGTTCCTGGCTGTGTCAGATCAGTACTGTGACCTGGGAGTTTCAAAACAGCAAGATGAGGTACGGGGAGGATGTCTACCTCTTGCATGGTCTGGTTCAGGCATTTCATTGCAGGTGTTCTACGATTATCCAAGACGAGCGGAGGCTTCCAGCGATCGTAGTTTGTTTCTAACACGTACCACGTGCCTTTCTGGATATCAAGGCTGGAAAAGAGGTATATGTTTGTGTTTTGCTTCTCTGAGTATACAGTAAGTACATATAGAGTATATACTATATACAGCTGGATTTTTTTTTTTTAGGCTTGCTGTGGTATTGTTGAGTGGGAGTGTTGATCTACGTGAGGATAGGGAGGCTCTACAGAGAGACTTGGATAGATTGGATCGATGGGCCAACGCTAACGGAATGTGCTTCAACAAGGCCAAGTGCCGGGTCCTGCACTTGGGCCACAACAACCCCATGCGTCGCTACAGGCTTGGGGCAGTGTGGCTGGAGAGCTGCCCGGCAGAAAAGGACCTGGGGGTTCTAATTGACAAGCGGCTGAACATGAGCCAGCAGCGTGCCCAGGTGGCCAAGAGGGCCAATGGCATCCTGGCTTGTATTAGAAATAGTGTGACCAGCAGAAGGAGGGAGGCGATTCCCCCCTGTACTCTGCACTGGTGAGGCCACCCCTTGAGTATTGTGTCCAGTTCTGGGCACCTCAATACGAGAGAGATATCAAGGTGCTGGAGTGAGTGCAGAGGAGGGCAACGAAGCTGGTGAAGGGCCTGGAGAATAAATCTTATGAGGAGCGACTGAAGGAGCTGGGACTGTTTAGTTTGAGGAAGAGGAGGCTGAGGGGAGACCTCATCACTCTCTACAACTACTTGAAAGGACATTGTAGAGAGGTTGGTGCTGGTCTCTTCTCACAGGTAATTAGGGATAGAACAAGAGGGAATGGGTTCAAGCTGCAGCAGGGTAGGTTTAGGCTGGACATTGGGAAAACATTCTTCACAGAAAGAGTGGTCAGACACTGGAATAGGCTGCCCAGGGAGGTGGTGGAGTCGCCATCCCTGAATGTGTTCAAGACTTGTTTAGACGTGGTGTTAAGGGATATGGTGTAAGGGAGAACTTTGTAGAGTGGAGTTGATGGTTGGACTCGATGATCCCAAGGGTCTTTTCCAACCTAAATGATTCTATGATTTTATGGTTTTTCAATGATGCTAAAGAAGTGAGTTTTTGCACAACCACCTAAAGGAGGCTGTGGCGAGGTGGGGGTCAGTCTCTTCTCCCAAGTAACAAGCTACAGGACAAGATGAAAGGGCCTCAAGTTACACCAGGGGAGGTTTAGATTGGATATCAGGAAAAATTTCTTCACCGAAAGGGTTATCAAACATTGGAACAGGCTTCCCAGGGAAGGGGTGGAATCGCCATCCCTGGAGGTATTTAAGACAGGTAGAAGTGGTGCTGAGGGACACGGTTTACTGTGGTTGTGGCAGTGTTAGGCCAATGGTTGGACTCGGTAATCTTAAAGGTTCCTTCCAACCTAAATGATTCTGTGATTCTACGTCACAAGAAACAGAGGACACAATTATCGGTGGAACCTGTCCCCTTCTGGAAGGCTGAGTCAGGTGTCCAGTTAAGCATACTCACTCCCAAATATCCAGAGTAGCTGTCCTGGAACGAGTTATCACACACCCTTCTCCAGAATTTTTTCCACCCAGTATAAAGTAAGCTGGAGCCAGCAGTCTTGTTTTTGACAGTCTGTCTTTTGCATCCTGGTAACTGCAGATAACAAAGTAGTGTTGGACTATTAAATGTTATAAATGGTTCAAGTACTGAAGAATGAGTTTCACAGACCCAGGAAAAGTTTGGGTAGTTACACCTTTCTTCCCCTCTCATGCACATATGAAGAGATTGTATCACAATGAAGGAACACATGCAAGCAAAGCTCCTCTTCTCACTTTGTACTTAAAAGTTGACAGGTGCTCTTCGCACTTTCTCTACATTTAAAACAGGAATAAAATGATGACATGCTGTGCCATATTCCACCTAGTTAATTTACTGTACGAGACCTTTGTTTCTGTTTACTTCCTATAATATGCTACTACCTGTTGGATGTGTTTTGATGCAGAATGCTATTACACATTCACATACTGATATGTTGATTAGAAAAAAAAAAAATCCATCTGAGAAATCTGAGGAGTTTTAAGGGACCATGTGTGATGCCTCCCCCCCACCAGAGTACCAGCAAACCCACAACTATTTAATGTTAAGGCTTCTAGGAAGATACCTATACCATTAGATACTAAGCATACATCTACAATATTCATGCCAGTTGGAAGCAAAACAGATTAAAGCAGTAGAATATTTGGGGGGGAGAATACCTTGTAGCATTCTCTAATACTGTTCTTGTAAGAAAGCCCATCCACATACCATCTCTTCTACCAAGAAACCATTCGAAGATTCCTGCAAAATATCACTGGTTACAATCATTTGTTTTCAGAAGGTTCACTCATGCTATTCTGACTTTCACAGGCTTTAAAATGAACTGTGTTTTGTCTTACTCGTTTCACCATTTGTGTGGCTGTTTGTTAAGGTAACTGGTATGCCCAAGGCTGGAAAACTTGTACAGAACGAAAGAAATGAGCGTTACTCACCAACATAACCACCATCAAGACTGAAACGCTCATTCATTGTCAGAGTGAACAAGTCCTGAAAAGCATTAAACAAATCAACCTTAATCCATCGGCAGCCCATTAATACCAGTAATAAACAAGAGGCAGCACTGCAATTTACATGCCACTTGAGCTTTTTGTTCATTAGACTTCCCCTTTGAGTAATGGGCTGCAAGCTCAAGCCCATGTGGAGAAGAACCTAATTTATCACTGCTTGAGGAAGCAGAAATGACAATTCATAGTTTTCTGAGCTGGCACAGCAATCTGGCAAACCATGCTTTTATACTAAGTAAGTCAAGCCTGTGGCCATTTTTCTCTTGGCCCTTGTTGCATCACTGAACTAACAGTTTTCCTTCCCCTGCTGTACGTAACCTTCTTCTCAGACTTCTGAATACTACTCTAGTTTGAAGGCAGATTTTTAAGTCCCGGTGCTAACGTTATTGCTGTTCACATGGGCTTGCAGCTGTACACAGTCCAATCTGCGCTACCTGCAACATGCAATTCAAACTCAAATCCCAGCCTTCTCCAACCAGTGTTTCTTTCAGAGGGAAGTGGAATTCAGCTACGCTGGATCATTTTCAGAATTGACTCTTCCCAGTGTATTTGACCAGAAGATAAAAATAAATGGATACAATGCAGGGATTTACGCCAGAAATGCTCTACTATGAAAAGGGCCACTTATAATTGAGGATAAAGGCCAAGCATGTAGAAAAGGAGGAGTTGTGGTAAGCTGGAGACCCTAGTATAGTTCTATACTGCTGGTTTTTAAGATGTAGATAAAACTCAGATTTCAGGCGGGTATTAAAAAAAAAATTAAAATCTTGCCTTGTAGGACTCCTTTTCCAAGGACTGGAGAAAGAATTAAAATAGCACAAGTGCACTGTTTCACCTCTGGGATCACAGCAGTATCTGTTTGCTACCAAGAAACTCCGACCAATTGAGCACTTTGTATTCACTCCTGTATTCAGAATTCAGCACTGTTTTTTAAGAATTTTCCAAACATAAGTATTTAATTTCAGCAGTCTGCTTTTAGGAGGAAGCGTGCAGCATTGTTTTCTTTCTTCACAGTAGCTATACTGTGTACCAGAACAACTAAGAGGTCATTTATTAAAAAACATCCCAAGGCAGAAGATGAAAGCAGGAAAATTTACATCTTAAAGGAAACTCTGAAGCATTATTAACAAATTGACAAGCCCCCTTCCCCATACTTACTGGTTTGACTCCAGACACCATGCCTATGTATCCTGCAAAATTTGTGGACCTGAATACCGTTTTGTTGTTTCTCTGGAAGTCCAAGTTTACCACTAAAGGCTTCAGTTCCCGAGTTAAAGTCCAGGAACTATTTTTAACATCCCACCTGCAGAAGATGGTACAGCATTACAAAATTCCCTCCCTCAGCAGCATTTAAAACTTGCCTTTGCAGCACGCAGATTTCCTCTGTGAGTTGCCCGTCCTGATCTTACTCGTGTAGTTATTCAGGAGTTACCTGAGCAGCACCAGCAAGGGACAAGTAGGAAGTCTAAATGCATAGGCAGTCGGTGAAAAGAACCAAGTTGTGTTCGAACCAAGAGCATATCACCACTCAGTATTAAACAGCACCACCATTCCAGCTGGGGGGTTGTTTTTGAACACACATAACTTTGTTCTGTTCCCACTGGCAAAGGGAGGCTGCTACGGGTATTGCCCGTGACACCAAACCCACTGTATCCTGAAAGCATGCGTAGCTTGTTCTGCAGCAGAATGAGCCACTTCCCTCAAATTCTTACTTGTCAAAGTGAGAAAATGAACCGCGCTACTGGATTTGCTCTACACAAAGGGAAGTCCCAATTCTAGTTTGTAAAATAAGCCAGAACAATTTGAGGGCAAGAGCATGCTAAAGAACGCTTAGCAGATCGTTAAATTCTCTGGAAACAATCCAGGTTCTGGAAACACCTTTGAAAGTTGCCTTCATTTTCAGGGAGCATATTCCCAGGATTTCTGACCAGTGGGAGAAGTTCAACACAAGCCAAACCAAGGGACAGGTGGGGTCACAGTTGACAACATTTGAGTTTTTGATAGGCAGGTAAGACTTTTAATGAAGCTGGACATTTAAATCCCATCTGGGCACTGAGAATCATCTGGATGAGTGATGTTACAAAATATACTGGGATATTAAAAGCAAATACTGAACTACCTGATCACCACGTATGAAATGAGAACTAGAAAAGAATCCAGTGCTGGGCAACAAATCCAAAGTTTGTATCTAAATGACAGATAATGTTACATCAGCGGAATGCAAATAACTGGCTTCCGAGTAGAAATGATGAAGGATGGGAAGTGCCAGTAGAGCACAGTACAGAACAGGGGGATAATTTTGGGAAAAAAACAACCACAAAACCAAGCCAAATCCAATCCACATTTCACTGCATACACTAAAATTGATGCTGCTGTCCCATCACATAAAGAACAAGATATACCATGCCTCAGGGATACCAGAGAACATGGACCGTTCTTTGGTTCGAGACAGTTTTAACTGGAGCTGGGAAAAGACTAAGTAACACTGAACACAACTGTTTTACAAAGTCATTCCCGACAAGCTGCGAGCAGTTTGCCGTAAGATCAACACAACAATGCTTTTGTTTGCTTTAGCCTTTTTTCACAACGCACAATGCAGCATTACTTGTCACAGCCTTAACAACACCCAACATACAATTCATCATTTAGACTCAAAGAATGCATGTAGAAACTTCAAGTTCAGCTAGCTTTTTCTTTTGGATTTAGCAAAAAAATAAAACCTAAAAGGCACCAGTTTAAGTACTTACCCGAGAAAGAGTCCAAAGTCCAAGTTTCTGGCATGGTACAGCTTCCCTACATATCAATAAATAAATAAATAAATAAATAAATCTTTCCTAAGAAAGAGACCTAAAATTCAGCATAGAAAACCACGAAATGAGTAAGCAGGAAAAACACCTTGGAAAGTAAGCAGGAAAATACCAGCGTCTAGTTGCCCTTTTCATAAGCACAGAAAAATTGTGCGTTTTTTTGGTTCAGAGAAGTGTTTTGCTGTAATTGAAATCAAGTAACCTTGTAAACTGCTGTCCATCTCAGCCTCAAATGCTTTCCATATTATGTTAATGCAATGGTAATACCTTGAACTTCCCCTAAAAGTGAGACGTTATAAGCTCTCTGAGAATCCCTCATGAATTTCCTAAGCTGGAACAGGTGCAGACAAGGGCTGCAGAACTCAGTTAAGAAAATGAGTCTCTTTTCTTAAAACAGCCTATCCATTTTCTCTAGCACCATACATATGTGATAGCCAGAAACTAGCTGCAAAACGGACTGCAGTAGAATCCCTCATGGCACTGAGAAAGTATCAGCTGTCTGGCTGGTGTTTCTTTCCCCTACACAAACAAATGCCACCTATTAAACAAAAAAACCCAAACAAACAGCACAAACCACCCACAAAAAAACCCTCAACAAAACCAAATGCAAACCATCTTTGAAAGTTGTTTTTTTTTTTAGCCTAAAACACCCTTGATCTCTTATTCCTTTCTCAAGGAATAACTTTTTATTATCATTGCTTTTAGTCTCTTCTACCTACTAGACTTTCTTGCCTGCAGATGAGGACTATGTTTGTATAATTGAGGTGGACCCTCTCCTACATAACAGGAAACTGTTAACGTTGTTGCATTACCTGTTTTATCTTCTGCCACTATTGATGTACAGACAGTAAAAATTTCATAAAAGATGTTAAAAATAACAATTTCCCCTAGAACAAAAAGAAACAAACTTCAATAGTTTGAAATTTTTGCCATGCACAGAAAAAAATGGTTAGAAAAAAGCATAGTGAAAAGTTATAATATTCCTCTAAAGAATTTCTGTTTAAGTCTCATTTGATCTTTGAAATGACCGGTTTAGCAAAATCAAGAGCTTCCTGAAAGGCAAACAGAAGGATCAGAATTCCTTGGTCTTCTGCCTTACCATACAGAAAACTGACAGTCATCGCTACTTCCTCCTCTGGAAACGTTAAAACAAGCTATAAAATTCACTTTAAAGATGAAAGCTGCTGTATGTACCACTATTCCCATATAAGAGCTGCTGACTAGCACCAGGTGTCCTGCTCCTGTATGAGGGAGCCAGTGGAAGCAGGTCTATGGACTTCCTCCACCTCAATTCTGGAAGAATTCAGTGTCTACTTCTCACCTGGAATTGCACTCTTTTGCAGGAGGTGTGGAAGGAAGGCAAGAGGATGTGTCAAGGATCACAAGGGAGAGAAAGCACAGCATGAAACTGAGCCTTGCCTTCTTGGTATGTCAATAGCAGACACACAGCTCAACAGGAAACCAGTGAGAATCAAGATTCCCCCAGATTTTGGTGCATAGGAGCTGAGACTCCCTCCAGTTCCCAAAACTCAGGAGCAAGAAGCTACAGCTCTACAGAGAAGTCCCAGCCTGATGAAAGGCTTGTGTGATTTATTGCCATTCTCCTCTAAAATACCATTTTCATTTGATGTGAGATGCAATTTATTACTTTATCTACTTAGTTAATGATTAATTTGTTGAAGTCACAGATGACTACAGGTAACTATACTGCAGATTGGTACACATACTGATTTTAAATTAGTCTGGATTGCTAGTTTTCCACTACATTAATAAAGTGTTGGAAACTATTACCCAGAGGAATCCCTGATGAATTTGCAATTCCTTGGAGTTCTTCATTGAAAGGATAAGGAAGCGTGGCGGTCAGATGAGCCTGAAAGGGAAAGTTTTGTACGTTGTTTGTGTAAGCTACGGCTATTTTGTTACTTAAAACAAACCTCTCCCCAGTAGGTACATCCTTCTCACAACTGTTAAATTGAGTATTTAATTCCTCTGCAGCCTGTAGAACTTGAGGATGTTTGTAGAGTGCTTGGAAGACAAGTACATACTTAAGGAAAGTAAAAACTATTACTTATCAAAATATTGACATATGAGCAATGGAGATTAGCACAGTATCTTAATTATAGTTAGCAGCAATGGGCAGAACAGAGTGAAGTAAGACTCTCATATTGTAAGAGCTCAACTGGAACTGAGCTTGACGTCAGTATTTAAGGGAATCTCTAACTTTCACATCAGTATGACGACCTGTATGTGCTACCTTTATGTCAACCCCACTCAGGCACATAGGCACACAAATGAAGAGTGGCCAGCATGACCTAAGACATAAAGATGGGGGACAGATTTGACCTCATGCTGTCTCTAGCGCTGCACTGTTTTCCCTGTCCTGATTCTACACCAAAGCCTATTTTAATCAGAATCAAATTATTTTTTAAGATGAGGCCAGGTCAGAGTTTCTCCTGTAATGAGACATTTATTACACTTTTCAGAACCTGATTTTATTCTACTGTTTAAAAGGAGCTGAACATGGCAAAGAGAATTTCAGTAAAATGTTTTGCTAGGGTGACTAAGTCAGTAGCATATATGTTTAGCATGACTAATCCAAACTTGAAAAAATCTTAGAAAGAATTAGAGGAGGAAGAGACATGCGCATTTTAGGTTTGATAGTTTCAGAGTAATTCAGAGTAGGCAAGAAGGCAAAATTTCACCAAAAAGGCAAGATTTTTATTCTAGAAGTGGAAGAAGTTATTAATTGCCAAATTTAGTAGCATTCTAATTGTGGTAGTCAGAGCGTATAATAATAAAATAATTCAGCTGAAAATACTTACTATTTTGTTATCCACAATGTCAACAACTTTGCCACTGGGGAAGAAGGTATTTGCTATATCTTTAATATTCTGGACCACAGTCTTCAGCTAAAAAGAACAATGGCTTTTATTGCGTAGAAGATCTTGAGCATAAGAATTGCTATAACACTAACAGAACTCCTTCACATACTTTTCAAAAAAACATTTTGCTGAAAAAATATGTATTTAACATGCTAAATATGGTGTTCTTTGTGAGGAAATCACCCCCAACTCCCCATTAAAAAGTCACTCCTCAAGCTTTATTCAAATAACTTTCTAAATTAGCTCTGACATGTCCCTTTACTAGAGAAAACAAAGTACAGGAAAAAGCCATCCTCGTCTCCTGCTCCTTTGATCACATTTTGATACTCTGCACTCTTCTATCTTTAAAAATGTTAATTAAAAGCTCTTTGCTTAAGCACTGCTGTTCTTGAAGCCAAAAAGATTCAGTAAATTTCTTATAAAAGCACATACTTTCCATTTGCAACACATGAATGGCCACAAATAGAATTCCACTCCATGTGATCTAACTCCAAAGTACGTGAGAGATAAAACCTTTCAGAATTTAAGGTGCAACCTGAAGCTCCGAACGCCCAATTACAGTGTAAATAGAATTTGTCTGGCTTTCAGAGTTGGAAGGTCAAAGTCAGCAGGGATACAGCAAAAATCCCTAGCCCTTTTCAAGAAATTAAGCCCTACTGAATTGAATTTTCAGCAACCTTCAGAACAGTTGTTCTAAGTAGTCTGAAATAGGCTCGAGTATTTTTAAAATGATTTCTCCCATGAAAACCCCAGTGCTGCAACCAGCACCCCTGAAAAGGGCTGGAAGTTCTCCTTTTCCCCCTTGCCATTTCGTCATCTCATGCAGCGTTTTGAGAGAAGCAGGGACATGCAGAGGAGAAGGGACGCTGCCTCCGTTTCACTTACCGAGGCTGTCCTTTTGGCGTACTCCTCCTCCTTCATTCTGTATTACTTCATGATTAAAGAGCTTTGATAAATGAAAGCCTGCTTTATGCCACACCATTTTTTATGGCAAGCATCAGTGCCCCTATACTTGATGCTGCCAGCTCAAGAGTTGAACAGAAAAATATTTTACTCAAGCAATTATTTTAGTCTAGAATAATTTTACAAAAGTCAAATAGAAATATCTCTCCCTTCCAGAGAATTTTAGCACAGGTATTCCTTTCCAAACCTTTTTTTTCAAAATAAAAGGCCACGCACTAGTTTTATACCTGCCAAGCTTCAAAGTAAGCTCTGCATTTCATACCTCTGTCTTTTTGTCGTGCATCAAGTTATCCCATCTTTTGCTAGCAGGTAAATCAAGATTTATGACATATGTGGGTACATTCCCTTTGAACCTGAAAGATAAGTACCAGAGTTCGAATTTAAAGAAGGCTTTGAAAAAATATTTGACAAAATAGGTGCTTCCCACCTGTAACTAGCATTTTCTTGATCTGCAACAGGAATAAGTTACAAAAAAACCCCCACACCTGTTCAGACTTGCAAATCATGACTTTTCTGTAATTTGCTAGACAACTGAATCAGGTTACTTACGTTGGTCCTGAAGGAGGGTATGTTTTACTCCTGCACTCTTCTCCATACTGTAAAGACAGTGAAACATAACTACTTAGCTTCTTTATGAAATCACTTTATTATTCTAGCAGACTTAGTTTTGAATTAAGCCTTTAGGACTAGTCAGCTAATTCAATCCACGATGACTTGATAAGAAAGGAAGAGAAAGTTTCGGGACTTTGGAAAGGGTGCAGAACAGAATACAAGACATAGGGGACAAACAGCAACTTCCCCGTTCTGTCTGACAGACCTTCAGACAACCTGCCTAATATAGTCCAAGGCAAGCACGAGTTGATGATAAATATACAAACCCCTTTTTACTCAGTGTGATTCAATACAGAGCACTTCAAAACCATATTCTTTAGACAAGTTCAGATACCTTAAATCTCACTACGGACCAGTTTGTTCCATCCGTTCCATTCATAATCTCATTTTATAGCGTCTTTCATAATTATGCTCAGTGTTAAGCTTCACTTTGTGGCTGGGGCAGAGAAAGCACACTGAACTTTGGGAAAACTACTCAGCCAGGGGAATGAGCTATATACAGCATGACTTTATGTTTAGTGTGGAAAAGCACTGCTGAACTGGTGCTAGATACTATGAGGGCACATTTCAGGAATGAAACTAAAAACTAGTTACCTTCATTCCTGTAAGCATGGCTAGATACAAACGAAAGTTTCGGAACTATATTTAGGCACACTGTGCTTCCCCATCAATTACATAAAGCATGTATATACATACATAAACGTATGCATATACATGCCACAATTATAATTGCATGTTTTACCCAGTGAAATGGGTAATGCAAATGCCTACTCGCTGCACTTGTGCTTCAAGACAGTTGAGAGCAGACCAGATCTGGTCCCCGTGCTATCTGAGCAGATCAGTAAGCTCCTAAGAGCACAGCATGTCCCTCTAGGAAAAAGGAAAGGTACACATGCTATTCTGGGAGTCCATAAGAAGGCTCCCGAAGCACAAGTGTTTGGGAGACACAACAGAAAGAAAAATATGTAGGGATCCTTCCACCACTTCCTCCCCCCCAACCTTGATTTCCAGTATTTATTTGGCTGTACTAATTAGATTACTTGACTAGCGTGTCCTTACAATGCATTCTGGCTCCAGTAAAAACTGAGACATGATCTCTAGCAGCTGTGTGTCTGGGACAAACAAGCTAACTAATGCCCATGTTCACCTTGGGCTAATCACATTATCTGTTTTTAATGCATTAATCTAGAAAACACAATGTCTCACAGAATGCCACGGACTTTAAACACTGGCATAATTTGTTACAACTGGGAACAGGAATTTGGAAGTGGGATCAGTTTCTGTGTGTTATCATGTGTTTTCTTTTCGTATTGTTTCCAGTAGCTGGGAGAAAGCATGAGGTGGATTTTGGTTTTCCTACAAGCGAGACAAAGATACAGGACCAGCAGCTCTGCGTTTCCTAGATTTTACTGTGGTGCAGTTACAGCCTTTGCACAGCTGGAACAAAAGGTCAAACACAAGAGGCCATTTAATTTTCAAATTGAGGAAGTTTCAAAACAAGGAGGGAAAGGAGGAGGATATCAGATGACTAATTAGGCAACAAAAGTCAGAGGCTTCGTGCAAAGCCAAGCAAATACTTAACAGCATTAATGCAATTGTCTTGTGAAATTTTCCAACCTGCAATACTAAAAACAACCAGAAAAAGTGCCATTACATATACATCCTACTGCAATGGATACACAGGACCTTCAGGAAATAAATACTTTTTGTCACAATATGCTTCTTGCCAGATAAAGCCTATTAAAAAGGTTATCCCAAATGGATAAAAATTCAGTTGATCTGTCAGAATAGCTCATGCATACACAGAGGAAACAGTGGCAACCAGGCAAACTGATCTCAGAGGATTTTAAGTGATGTTCCAGGTGCTAAATGGTATGTCACGCCTGACTCTCTCTCCTGAGATTTTAATCTTGTATTTGAAGTTATTTTTATCTTCCCAGCCCTTTGCAACCTAAGCCACAAAAGAGGTGGGGAAAGCGACAGTTAAGAGAAGAGCTAAGGGAGAGATACAGAGAAGAGAGAAAATGTTCCCTCCTTACATGTCAGTAATTTTAGCCTTCTCACCTGTCTACGTATAAAGCAAGCTAAAGAAACCAGTAATCCCCAAAACAACCCATACACCTCCCAAAACTGTTCGCATTGATTGAGATACCTGAGGAAAGCCAAGATTATTAACAGTTTCTTTAGGTAAGCTATTATAGCTTATATATATTAGTGTGTGTATATATATATATAAAAATAAAACCTAGTATATATATGTTGCACATAAGCAACAACTTAAAAAGATATCAAGACAACCAGAAAACTAGAAGGTTTTGTTTCTGTAGGTTTCTTTGTTTGTTTTTTGTTTGCTTGATTTTTTAACACACACAAAGTTCTGAGGAGGAACAAAAAAATTGTTACCTTTTGTAATCAGCTAAAGACTAACTGCAAACTTTTCTAACAGAGCAAAAAGAAAAAAGACACTTCAACAATTTTCTTACAGCAACCAAAAAACCACCAGGCAGTTTCTATGACCAGAATGAAACAAGCAGCTATGAAGTTAGTGTGGTGAGCTGTGTGGTGAGCGAGATCCTCCCTTCTGCACAGGCTTGACACTGGAAGAGGAACAATAAATGCTGTCTGAAGTGTGAGCAGTCTTCCAGCACGAGTTTCCGATGTGACAAACCAGAGGTGGTCTCCCAGAAAGAGCCAGCAGAAGCTGGCTACAAACAGGAGGTCGTCACTATAAATTGCTTTTCAAACATGCATTCAACCTCCTAGAAGGAATACAGCTATTCTTGAACACTGACTATATGCTCTCTTTTTTTTTTTTTTAATCACCTATTACTAGTAGGTTGCATATTTTGATTATCTGATGTACTGCTGACTTTCAAATTTAAATGTACATAATGATACAAAAATGCATGCTTGGCACCATAGGATAAAAACACTCAAAGAAAAAGAACACAGTGGAAAAGAAAGACAGTATGTTATGGGGAAAAATGGAAATAATAAGAAAAAATGGAAGTAGTAAACTGAAGATTTATATTATGACTGACTGTATGAAAAAAAAGTAGAGCAGAACAGGAACAAAATAGCTAACAAAGTGCCAAGAGGAATTTCTACCTGGAAAAAATAATCAAGCAATAACAGTTATTATTCAGTGCAGTAAAGAAAATTAATGCATGGTTTAATGATTGATGAGTAACTATTTTAAAACCTAGCTTGACTTCATTAATATGAAATAGATTGAATGTAGCTTGTCCTGTCTAACGAATGCCAGCACTAACACTTTCTTTACCACCCTCAACAATATTTCGCATGTGGGCCCTCTCTGACATCCTTCCTTAATATTCAGTGTTTCTCATCTTCATATTTAAAAATAAAATTACCTCTTTGAGCTATGAAATACGATTCCATAGGTTAAAGACATGGCATTCAATCTCTTTCAGACAAAATAACCTGTTATATTCAGCATCTCTCAGTCTATGAACTCTGTGGTCTAACACATTTTTCTCTCTGCTCTTTTTCCCTTACAGGACGGTGCCAACGCAGCACTCTGTCCCGCTGCAGCAGTCCCAATGCTCTTCACCTTTCTGAACAGGGAAGCTGAGTGCTCTTGCAGTGCTGAAGCAATGGGGACTGAGCCAATTTAAATTGCAGTTTGGACAAAATGTTCAGTATGGTTGAGGAGGCCCAGCCGAAAGCTAAAGGGACTGACAGTCTGTACTCCTGCAATGTAATTCATGGCATCCAGCTTCCATGTTCTTTGTTAATGAGAAGAACCCAACCAGCTGTACGTAGGAAGACAACAATAGCTGCTCGTTCTTCAGCAAACTATGCATCCCAGCATCTGAACCAAAAATAAAATTCCCAAGCCTGATATCTGGCTGCACAGCAGCACAACCTGCAACCTGGACACCCGGTTGATATTGTGCAAGTGCAATCAAATGCAAAATCAAGCTCTAATGACAGACTTTGCTGATAGCTGTCACTTTCACCCCTGCTCCACAACCGAGGAAGCTTTTGGATAAAATTCTGAAGGTGTTTTAAGCTGGTGCTGGCTTGTAGTATTGGGGCTAGATGGGATTGGGTGCACAGAAAAGGAAGGGGCATAATTCTGTGTAGTCGGGATGCGACGGGAACGTGGGTCATCCAGATATCCGCAGTCCTCCAAAGCCTTTCCTGCAGTTCCCCCCTCTCCCAAAACCCATACTTGTTCTCCTGAAATCAATATAATTTGCTAGGAAAAGTCTTAGGGCAAACATGAAAGAATACAGGAAGCAGCGCGCTCCCTAAATATTTCAAGATACATTGCAAAAGAGTATTCTGAAATGCGGAGATGCTTAAAAGCCTGTCCTTGTCACAGAGGATGAGGAGACGGAGGAGTGCTTCCCTGACAGGGGAATAACAAATACATCAGGAATAACAAATAACATCAGGATGCAAGAACAGCTGTCGACATGCCCAGGAGATGGAAGCCAGCCTGTTCCAACTAACTACCTAACTAACACCCCCCTCGACTTCACAACTCCACCAAAAGTTAAATACTTCACTTATTACCTTACAAAATAATAATAAAAAAACCCCGAAGAAAACCTGACACCTCAAGCCCACCTGCTCTAGTCCCCTCCCCTTTGCTATAGCAAATACAGCAAGATTCAAAAGCATTATGTGCTTTTAGCAAGCCCTTCTTAACTTTCCTTCTGAAAAGCACTGCTTTGCTGTAATGTTACTATATTTATGTTATAGATGATGTACATGAAACTGAACGCAGGAGCGAGCAAGGGCTTGTGAAACACACCCGATAGACACCAAGACTCGTTCACCGCAGCCGCCCCAGAGAAACCATTTAAAAGTCACCAAGTCGGTGAGGGCGGCGAGACGCTGCCTTAAATTCACATTTTCCTGCCTGGGGAAGACCATTTTCCCTCACAACCCCCCGGAGCCCCTGGGGCTCCCCCGGGAGCGGCGCTGCGACGATCCCGCGCCCCCCCCCCGCCCCCTTCCCCTCAGGCCGCCATGTTTACCGGGTCCGGCGCCCAGACGAGCTGCGCCACGACCAGAAGGGCTGCGGGCCCCAGCAGCGCCTGGCGCCGGCCCGCCATCCTCCTTCCCGGCTCGGCGAGACGTTTCCCGGTGTGGCTGCCCCACATGACACCGCCCCGCCTGTCAGGGGAAGGGAGGAGGAGAAGGAGGAGGCGGCGGCGGTAGGGCCGGGGCGGCGGCGGCAGGGCCCTGCCGCCGCCGCCCCGGCCCTACCGCCGCCGCCCCAGGCGTATAGGGGCTATAAGGTCCCCCCCGGCGGAACCACCCCTTCTCCAGGCTGAACAACCCCAACTTACTCAGCCTGTCCTCACAGCAGAGGGCCTCCAGCCCCCCTGATCATCTTCGTGGCCTCCTCTAGACCCGCTCCAACATGTCCCATGTCCTCCTCACGTTGGGGACCCCAGAGCCGGACGCAGGACTCCAGGTGGGGTCTCAACAGAGCGGCGCGGAGGGGCAGAATCACCACCAATAAATATTAAAAAGCTAGGGTGCCTTGTTTCGTTGTTTGTTTCTCGTGCTTTATGCAGTGCCCGAGATCTGTCACGTGTTTTTAGGCACACAGAATAGCAGCAAAACAGTCTTTAGTATCACGGCTTAATTGGCCGTGCAATTAACTCCCTTATAAAACAAAGCGGGGGTGGCAAGAAAAGGATGGGAAGTCCTTGGCAGATGTCTGATTGGAAAGGTGTATGGCATTGCAGAAACGGAGAAGCAGGAAATGATAAAAAGAAATGCGTTGTTAGGCGTGAGGGCCTTGGGCAAAGGGAGGGCCCGCAGCAGCGCGTAGGATGGAGTCGGCTCCCAACGTAAGCCTGGACTTGCACAAAGCTTTAGAGACCAAGGCAGAAAAGCATTAAGCACTGGGGGAAGAACATACCGAACTAATTGGGGGATTTAGGAAATGAGGAAAATTACAGCGTAACGGGAGAAACCTTGAGATTTTCATGGAAGTGTCTTTCACAAATAGGAAATAGTGGCAGATGCCCCACCCCCGGGAACATTCAGGGGCAGGTTGGACGGGGCTCTGAGCAATCTGCTCTAGTTGAAGATGTCCCTGCTCATTGCAGGGGGGTTGGACTGGATGGCCTTTAAAAGGTCCCTTCCAACCCAAATCATTCCATGATTCTATGAAATTAGGCAGTTTCTGTAGGGCCCAGGCATTTTTGGGGGGTTGAAAACAAATACCCGTATATAATATTATTGTCTAGAGTAAGAAATAGATTAACTTGGTCCTGTTATTTTCTAAACATCTGCAGCCCCTTTTTCTCTGCTTTTATTTCGGGAGCAGACAGCTTTTAGGTGCTCTACTATCTTTATTTAGATGCTTTACTATCTTTAGGACATTTTTCACAGTAAAAAATAAATGACGACTTCGGAAAATGAAAAACTCTTTCTGAATGCTCTGAGGACAAAATTATGCCATCGTCACATTACACATTCACAACTTACTTTTTTGAAGCCTCTTTGTACTTCTGGTTTAGTTCTCTCACCAGTAAAGAAATTTTCAGTTTAAGTTAAGTTTCTCTGACTATGGCTATTCTGCTGTGTTCCTATCAGGATGTGTTGCCTCCAGGGTCTACACCAGCACATTAGGTTCTCCATTTTGTTGTCTAGGTTTCTTTTGTCAGTTTTCAAAAATCTAAGTTAAGTCAGAAGGGAAAAAAAAAAGCTTCCTAAGATGTGCAGTTTACTCATTAACTGTCCCACGTGACAGCTGGTGTCTCCGATACGTGGTACTTCATGTCCACCCTTCTGCTTTCTCATACCCATCTATCCAGTGCTGTATTACCACTCCCCGCATCTGTTCCTTCCTCCAGAAGGAGAGGCTGCACAAATTATTCCCCCTTTTCTCCGTTTCAGTTAAAGCTGGTCGTGCTAACACTAGTGCCAGGACACAGTATCACCAAGAAGACTCCATGAATACCTCCAGTAGGAAAATATCGCAATGGACTCCTTACAGCAAGTTTAAGACACATACCAATCTTCACCCTTTTGTCACACCTTTTTCCTGGGACTAAAGTTCCAGTGAATTCCCCAGACTCCTGCTTCTGTGTTATCTCAGAACACGTGTTTTTTAGCAAGAATGTAGTGCATCGTTAGTCCCAGCGCAGAGGGCAAACCCATTGCTATTACAATACCCTTATTCCCTGCAGGGCTGCCAGTCCCTTGCCAAATCCCGCACTTCCTCTTCTACTTGGGACAGTCTCATTTCATTTGCTCTGACATTTCTTTTTACTTCACTTATTCCTAGCTGCGTAACAAACGTTGCCTCTCAGTTCCATTTTCCCCTTACTATCATGTATAGCTACTTAAAGAGACTACGCCTTGCATTCTCCTATTTACATAGATAAATATGAAACAGAAAATTCCTTTCCACAGGTAATTCTCAGGCTCTTCTTCAGATTCTGAGCACTCCTTTCAGCACCCTTTCCATCAGCATAGCAGATTCCTGTTCCCAGCTGTGTCCATGTTTGAGCAATCATTTTTATGAGTTCTACCAGACAGGATTTTATTTAAACAATATATTCTTGAAAGGAAAAACAGATGCTGCAACATCGGTCTACTCCAACCAACTTTCACTTCAGATGCATTTAAGATTCACAGTGATTGTGGATCAATGACACCTGCAATGAACTGCCCAATAAATAATTGCTCTGGCCCACAGCCTGCTCCAGTGTTTCAGGGAGCAGTTTTGGCCGTAGGCCACTTCCAGGTCCGTGATGTCGCAACAGCTGTACATCAGGTTACTTACATTTCTGGGGAGGGACACATAGCCAGGTGCCTAAAACCAGAACGACTTAATCCTAATCCAACTAATCCTAACTACTACCCTAATCCTCAGTCCTAGATCAAAACTGAGGAGTTTTGGGGAAAAAATGAATTAAGTTTTTTTCTGTGATGGCACAACCCACAGCTATGCTGCATTTTCATACAAGAATTCCTCAGGCTCTGGCCAGGAACATTTGCCAGCAATCATCTTATTTATTTCTAGCTTTTGGCCTTCTCCCTGCAAATTCAGCGCTCACACTTCTGTCAGAAGTCCCGAGCACGCACAATGCATCTTTTCGAACAATACAGGAACTCAAAATATGTCTTTTACTCACTGTGGCAGAAGCAGCACAGCCCTCTTCTTTACAAAAATTGAGTCACACAGCATACGGACCGACACTGTGGTTCAAAAGCCTCTAAGCTACATACACAGTTTCACCTGCCTGACCACTTCTGCTATGGGTGAAACGCTAGCCACACGCCATGCCTGCATGGCTTGCTTTGATTGACGGGGTGTCTGTTTTTCAGAGCAATCAGGTTACACACAGAGTTCCCTGGAAAAGCCAACTCTTCTCTCAAGAGCACTAAAAGCTTTCTCTCTGGACTATGTCATTGTACAGTCTGTCTCCCAGGGCTTAAGCTATATGGCAAATAGCTTATCACTGGTCATTTATATACCTTTAATTTTCTTGGAGCCATTTCCCTAATACAAGCCAAATATTCACAAGTGACACAGTTAATAAGATTTCATAACTGGGTTATTAATATGAGGGAATTTTAATATAATTGTGGAGATACTTAAAAAACTAGAATCAAAGATCAGTTCTGCTAATTACAGTTTCTTTTTGAAAATGTTTTAATGCAGAGTCTCACTACAAACATGTTGATATTCCCAGCAATTGCTTGCTTTGAAAGAATGGGTAGTTAATAGAAACTGAGAGGAAACAAAGATAACTTTCAAGCTGTTACATGGTAAGCTTGAAGAGTAAATTCAAAGTTTTGTACTACAACTAGAAATAAAATCTGTGTAAACTTTAAAATGAGGCTATTGATACTGGTCAAAAGGTCAAACTTTTGATCAGTTTACGTGACCATCTGATACCGTTACATTTTGGTTAACAGTATTCCCTGAAATACAATAATCAGATAAGGATCAGATAAAATCCCAGCTACTGGGGGGTCTTTTGTACCTCTGAAAACTGAGGGGAAAATTCTCATTTGATAATTTCATTTTACTATTTTTTTTTCATTCAGCGTAGACCTTGCTTTTATTTAACTTCTCAACATTCTGTTATAACTTAAAATACAAAATCTTAGGGAGCAGCTGGAATGATAGGAAAGGTCTCCAAGGATTTGTCCGTGTAAGAAAGTTACAAGCACAACTGTCCCAAAATAGTTGCAGAAAGCAGCTCCCCAGAAGGGGCATTTTGATTTCTCATTTAGTATCTCAACAGAAAAAGCTGAAGTGGGAAGAAAAAGCACTCATTCCAAAAACAGGTATTCATACAAGGAACTAGTGAGTGTGCCTATTCCCATAAAACAGGTATTAAGTAAACAGTAGGTTTAAAATGTATAAAACAAATAAATTCTTCTGCCTTAGAGGGAGAAGCCCTGTGGCACAAACTCTCCATACACAGCTGGATAGAGCGGGGTACGGAAAGGTTAAAAATGCCAGAGAAAGGTATGGATTTTTGTTTGTTTTTCTAGAAACAAATGAGTGTCTAAAAGTCCCTCTGTTACATCATGAACATGCCCAGCCTATGGAGATTTTCTTCTTTTAGTTCCACAAAATTCGTATGGGCTACATCTATATTTTTCTAAATTCTTTGAAAAATAAATACTTTCATCGCTAACCTCACCTAGCCTTCCCTAACCAGCTATAATTTGTTCTCATGCTGAAAAGTCAATAAAGGATTTAAACAATTATGATGTACTTAAAAGTCTTCGTGCTTCTTCCTCGAGACCAACTGCCTATGAAATTAGACCAATATAAACTGCCGTTACTGACTAGACTTTATTAGTCTGCTCTTGTGCTCTTTTTAGACACACCATAATCTTGCATGAGTTTACAGTTTTGTATTATGTGTGCAGTTCAAATTGACAGCTAGGAGAAGCTCCATAGAGACAATTCAAATTATTACCATAAAAATCCTCAACATTCTTACCAAGTAATCTTTATGATGCAGATTACAGAAGCTGTGGAGAGAGTGAGCAATTGTTCTGACTGAGGTAGTTCCTATGGAGATGCTGTTACTGAAAACCTGGTTGGTAATCAGAGCAGACAGGGGTAATCATATTTTATACAAGATACTAGGAATGCATATTATACTATAACCTTAAAAAAAGTCCCTGCTGTTTTATTAAACAAAGTCCATGCCGTAGAGAAACCAGCAAGTTTGCAAAATCGGTTTTTCCCTCTTGTAAAATAACCGGCCTGCTAACACAAAAGAGCCATCCCGTTTTCTTATGAAGCATGTGTAATAGGGTTCTTGTAACTTGTCGACACTTTTTCCAGCATATGGATTATGCCATTTATCAGCGTGAACAGTGGGTCTGTTTTGAACATTGTTTTATGAAGCCTAAATATTCTGTCCCAGTCCTCACCTGATGCAGCGTAGAATGGCTCCACAGATGTCCTACTCGGGATCTGGTTGAATGTGTTCCAAGACATGTATTCTCAATTATTTCTTCTTGTTCAATATGGTTACATATTTCTTAATGGTTCAATGTGCTAATCATATTTTACTTTTGAATTTCATAGTTGTTCTCTTCTGCCCTTGCTGTTTTCTATGCTGTCTCTAAGTTCAGGTTCCTTTCATCAACCTTGGAAGATTCAGTGGGTCTATTTCTTTTTTGTTAAATCATTATCTCACTATTTCAATGGCATGTAGTTTCAGAGTAAACTTAATAGTATTCATTACTGAAAGATGACATTAGTTTGATGCTTAATTGTAGGCAATCCTTTAAAAAGAACATAATAAAAACATCAGCAAAACGCCTTCAATAAAAAATAATTATAAAACATTTTACTCATGTTTTCAGTTTAACCCTGTCATCAAAGATGCAGAAGAAAGTGGACCAGCTGGTTGTCACTTGCAGTATCTATCTGCTTTCACTTTTGCTCTCCTATATGGAAAGAGTAACAAAACAAGATTTAGATTAAGACCAAATATGATTACACCTGGGTGTTTTATCCGCCTCAAAGCGTTAAGGAAGCATTGAAAGCATTTTTTCCTTAAACTTTACAGCACATACAAAAGCCTAACACCACTTTGGATTTGTTAATTAACTTTGTTTTCTTAGGGAGCTAGAACTGCAATGTCTAAAGTTAACCTTAGGTTTCCCTTCACATCGTCATGAATTGCATTTTGCCCACTCTGAGGAATGGAATTCAGATTCAGTGTGATCTGAAACTGACACTCAAGCTGTGATGGCCCAGGAGTGTTCTCACATCACTTGCGATTATCAGAAACAGTATTCTGCACTCCACATGCTGAATTAATGCACATACTTATACTGATACAAAATGTTTTAAAAATTTGAGACAGTTTCTATAGTCTCAGCTGAGAGGAAAAAATTAATTTATTCCCACTAGGTAACACGAAGACTGTTCTTAATAAATGCTATTTCTCTTTAAAATGCAGCTTTCCCCTCTCCAAAATGTTCTAGTGCCATAGGTATTGAAAGTTAAAAATTAGCTTAATTTTTGTGATGAAAAAGATTAATCCCTCAACTCCTCTGTACTAAACAAACTGAATAATCTAGTTGAAGATTTCCAAAAGAATTCATTTCTGAGTAAATGCAAACCTGCAAACTTCAGCTACAGAACTGAAAATTCAGAAAGAAAAAAAAAAGCCAACCCCAGATCTCAGGCAGAACACTGACCAAAGATGAAATGTTCAACACCCCACTGCCCTGAAATCTAGCTTTCTTCTGTATCTCAGGTTTACTGTAATTCCATTTGCCAGTAATTTTTAAATCACTACATTATTTCTTGTACTTTGAAGTACCTGTCGAGCAGCATTTCATGAAAAGTGCCTTCTTTCCTGGCTTTTCTGAGGGCTTTTGTATCTTCTTTGCTTATTTTAAGCTTTTTGTCTTGAAAACTTTGGAATTTCTTTCTGTAAGGGGGGGAAAAATATGTTACAAAGTGTAACTTCTTTGAAGTTTTTGTGTTTCAATAAAACAGCAGCTGTGATAAGAATATAAGAATCTTAACTTCTATTATGCAGTAGACAACTAGCCTAATAAAATCCAGCAAACCATCACAGTATCCAACACTGCACTAATACTTCTGTAGGTGAAAATGATTCAGGTTTTTTTTTTTTTTTTGACAGTTTAAGTGGGAATGAGCCCTACACAAATGGCATGATGTGGTTAAAAGTTCTGAAGAGACCTACGAACGTAACAAGTCAGGGAGCAAAAGTGCACTGGGTGTAGGTGCAAAGTGCTGGTAGTGGGGGAGCTGCAGGGCTGGGCATAACTGGCTCCACAACAGACCCACCGCAGGACACGGCCAAGCCCATCACCAAAGCTGGCGGCACCTCTATGAAAACATACGGAAGAAAGGGCAAAATGCCACACAAGCAGACGAGAAGAGGGAAAAAAAAAAAAGTGCAAAATGGCAGCATGAACATCAAAGGACAGAGAAGGAGAAGGAGGAGGTGCTTCAGGAGCTGGAGCAGATATTCACCTCCAGCCCACGGAGGGGACCATGCCAGAGCAGGGGAAAAGCGAAAGAAAGGAGGGGCAGAGAAAAACCACTATGAAAACCCCACCCATTGCTACCCCCCCGCCCCCCCACGAGTGAAGCTGAGCTTGGGAGATGGAGGAAGGAAAGGTGGGTGGTGTTTTTAAGTTTTGTCTTTGTTTCTCACTAACCAAATCTACTTTAATGGGCAATAAATGTAATTAGTTTTTCACAAGTTGAGTCTGTTTTGCCTGTGACAGTAACTGGTGCGCAATCTCTATCTTTATCTGGTTTTTATAGGTTTTTCATCCTATTTTCTCCCCTTGTCCTGCTGAGGGGAAAGGGAGTGAAAGGCTGGGTGGGAGTTTGGCCCTTCCACCAAAGGCAACCCCAAAAAGAAGAAAAAAAAAAAAAAGATACTCGAGCCTGTTAACAGCTCTAAACTACATACACATAATTGATTTCACACTGTTTAACGTTTCCTTTGTCTTCTTGTGGAACATCGTCTTTCTGCTTCGGTTCTCTTTCAGCGCAAGTGCGAATCTAGTCATTGAGAGGAAGAAAAACAAAACACAAACCACCTATTTTTCTAAAACCAGAAGTTACAGGTTAAATTTGACAATGTATACAGAATGAGAGTCACAGTGACTTTTTAAGTTCACAGTTTTCAAATTGGTTAATGCGCAACTGGAGACAACTGCAATAAAAGCAAGACCTGTCTGAAGTAGGGGAAATATTAAGTGTAATCCCTGATACTACTGTAAGACCTAATTGCCTTCATCTCAAAGAAGCACCTTTACAGTTCTTATTTTTAGCAGGGGTAAAATGCCTTTTTCAGAGACTGAGTTAAAAAATATTATTGCTCTGACTAGTAGACACCTGTCTCTGTTTGGAGGCACACAGGTATTTTTCACATTCAGATCAAGTCAAGACAGTCTTTTTACATTCTCCAACTTAAAAGATCTCCCCTTCTGCATCGTTCTGCCAAACCCTTCTCCATCCCTGCTTCAGCCATAACTCATCTCTCCTGTACCAAGCTGTTCAGAACTATCTGGAACATCACATAGACTGTCTTGCCCTCCAGCGTCTTGCCCTTTTGTGGCAAAATATCTTCCTCTCTCTACTAGAAGTATCTCAGTTTATGCAGCCCTGGAGCTCATTTGCCTTTCTTGTGGCCAAATCCCTTGACAGCTTATAGAAAGCTATTATAACCATATTAACAGTAAGTAAACTGTAGCACACAGACACCTGGTTGTTTGCATATCCATGCCACTCCTGTATTAATTGTAGAAGTTAAAGATTACCTTTATCATTTCTTCTTCCCCTGCAGTTTTGCTTTTGGCTTCTATGTCTCCCTCTTCGTTACATCTAATGAAACGGCTATTTGCTGCTAGTAATGCCATTTTCTTCTGCAGAAATAATATCACATATTGTTAATATAAAGATTTTGTCTGTAATCCTTGATTCATAAGATTTATCCTCTACAATACACTAAAGAGCTCTGTAAATGCGTTTTATTCTTTTATATATGGACACTTCAATAGCTAGCCAGCAGACTTCCTGGCTCCTTCACTCTTAAGATGCTTATAGCTGCCAAAATGCACTAACTTGAAGTATTTTAAGAACTTTCAATTATAGTAAGTGCATTGCAGTTGGGAAAACAGGAGATTAAGAGTTACAATATGGAAGAGACTGCAAAAGGCTTTTACTCCACAGACAAAAAGCCATCAATATAGATTAATTCAAAATACAGTCAAATGCTAGGATGCTATTCCAAGCAGCTTACATCTTGGAAGACGGGTTCCCATTGCTCTCTTGATCCTATTGCATCTGAACGTCCAACAACAAGTCCATCTGAATTTATACCGAGGTATTTGCCATAACCAGACTTCAGAGCAATCCTCAAAGAAAAGACAGTAAAACAATAAAGAATGTTTTCAATTCAAGCAATTCACAATATCCATTATTAGTAGACATCACAAACACATTATTAGCAGACAATGTATTTCAAGAAAATTAATATTAAAACATGTATTCACACCAGAAACAAAAATAACAAGTATCAAAACTTGTAACATTGTTACTCTAATTACCTTGTATCAGACAACTTCACTGCTGTAAATTGTTCAGGAGGACTAGGGCCTTCATCATCTGAGGAATGAGTTTTCCATTAGTTAGGTATGAAGTATGAAACATACAGTATTTTAGCCTATTAATACTTTGTTTCAAAGCAGTTGAATTAAACACTGGGCACTGCTAAATACTAAGGAAATCTGCAATACTATTTCTTTAAAAATTCCTTTTTTGAATATTCACTTTTAAAGAAAATCAATGCAGGTGCTCATTTTATGTTCATATATTTAGAGTGCTTAAAACAAGACACAAAATAAAGACAATCATTGTGTAAAGAAATTTACAGGTGAGAAGGTTTTGTAATTCTCCAGGTGGCTTTGAAAACCTTAATCTCCTTGTAATGTTATTTTTTCCATAACAAAATGTATCACAGTTCAGCTCTGGTAACACAACTCAGTATCCTAAAAGCTACTAGCCTTTCCATCCCTCACATCCGAAATGAGATAATATTGTCATTGTTGCTTTGATCTCACCCTGGAGGTGAAACACACCATCACAGCTCTGGGAGAGACCGTGTCTAACTGATGGCTCTCAAATTCAAAATAAGGACAAGTTAATTATCCCACCGCATTAGCGCCTCACTTGTGTGGCAACAAAACAAGGATATTAAGATGAGGATGCAGCAATAAGCCTTGAAACTCATCTGCCTTGAGTTTCACTCTTCAACTGATACTATAAAGATTTTATAGGATTTAATAAAAGTTATACTCCTTTTTTATCCAGTAAATGGTATGGCTTTAACAGGTGATCATCTTCAGTGCAGTTCAATTTATTGTACACATAAAAAAGAAAGAAACTAGATAAGTGAAACTGATTGGTAGTCATTAGGTTTAAGTCATCTGTATGCTATGGCTAGGATTATTGCATTATTTATAATAAACTCTTCTTCTAGCTGTAAAACTGCTTGCCTTTAAATGAGGCTACTTTTATGCCTTTCATTACTAAAACTGCTTATTTCCAAATTTGCTGGAACAAACCTTTATGTGGTGCTCCAAGTGTAAACAAGCCATTGTCGAGGGCATGGATGTAAGCTCCTTTATCCATTTCTATAGCGATAGTTCCTGTAATTTCACCGAAATTACTGACAGCCCACCAGTTTCCTAAAATACAAAACCATGACAGTAAATAGAGTAATTACAACTTCCGATTACAGTAGTTCAAGAGATGATATTTCTGTGTCTTCTCCGAGATTTGAAATTCTAAAGATGCAATTGCTATCTCAAGACCTTTGTGCATTATTTTATAGTAAAAAGCCAAATTAATGGTGTTGCCACTGAATCAGAAAGTCCTGCTGTTCTACCCACCCTGTCATCTCTAGTCACAGGCTCCTGCGCATCATCCCTTCGTTGTGTTAGTCCACAGAGCCAGTTGATCCATTCAGCTGATCCAGCAAAGATAACACCTTGCAAGGAAGGTTTTGGTTTTTTTTCTCTGAACCAGCTTCCTGCAGTTTTGGAGTCATTTTATTAGATTCTCCAACACAACAGAGACAGATGATCTATCTCACCTTGCTGTAACATTACTTTGTGTGAACTGTAATCCTAAAGCCAGTCTGTCTCTTTGAATGTTTGGGGCCCACAGAATTCTATCAAAGTTTAAGGTAGCCCCACCCAGATGCATTAATTAGAATTATGATGTTTATGTTTTTTAAACAGTAAAATTTTTTCCTGGTATATTGCCTTACAAATATTTTCTACCTGATTAGGATAATAGCTATTTTTAATTAATCCGAATATGATGGGTTTTTTCCACATGGTAAATTTGGCAAGTCAATCTGCCTTGAGAAGAAATGATCTTCCTCTATCTTTATGCAAAATACAGAGCTAACTGTCTTGTCCTATACAGTCAGGGCTCGCAGATCAATGTATGAATTTTCCAAATCTCTCCCACTTTTCTGAAATCTGGCTAAACTAAAGAACATAAAATATCTCTAACATTCATCTCTGGTACGACGTAACAGCCCATTTTCTCATATATCGTAATTTGTTTTAACACAGGAACAAGGATGACTTCCCCTTGCACTACTTTAGCTTATGCCTATATACACATAATAGAAAGTGACATTTATCTGGTGATGTGCACTGTGCTACAATATACATCTGCATCTCTCCTAACTTTGTGATTATTTTTTAGCTGTTTTTGTTTGTGAAGTGAACTGTGATCAATCAAGGACATGACAGCACTGAAGGGCAAAAGTCTGTCAAGTTACCACTCAGGACAATAGATACTTCGATCCTTCTATTTTATGAAAGAGGAAACAGTAAAGTTCTGTTTTGTTACTGGTTAATGTTTGTGTCTTCAGTTTCAATTAACAGCAGCGAATTTATAATGTGAACACATCACAGCAGTCAAGCAACTATGTCAAGTGAAAAACAAATAAACAAGCTAACCAAGACTCTTCATTTTGAAAGGCACAAAGGTTTGAGTGAACTAAAGAACCCAGTCAGAAAGTAACTAGTTGCAGAGTAAGAACAGAACACGCAGGTGATCCAAACACTAACTTTCAAAGCGATAGTAACAGAAGATGCAAGTTATTTACATAGAAATGCAGTCATTAAATAACAACGTGACAGTGCTAAAAAGCCTCTCCTCCTGAAGCAAATAGCACTTGGGGAAATTAAAAAAAAAAAAAAAAAAAGAGATAGCCAACCTGATAAGTACCTTGAGATTACATAAAAACATACTTTAGCTAAAAAGGTAAGTGGAAAATCCACCCCATTGGTGTCAGAAGTTCCATTTGGAGTCTAGGAAGATCCCAACATACAAATAACACGCTGTGAGAAATAGTTATAAACCTCTACAAGGCCCACATTTAGCCTACAAAGTCCTACCGCAATCTCTTCAGCTTCTGCTATCCCCTAGAGTTTCCACACTCTCCTCACCAACAATATCAAGCTGCTCTGCCGCATCCTCTTCCCTTTTCCTTTTCCTTTTCTTCTCCTTGTGCTTTTTCTTGCTGCGAAGGGAGATGCAAAGGAATAAGAAGGTACCTCAGGCCCGACGCCTCCACAGCGAGCCCTCACACACGGCCTCGCCCCGCAGCCCCGGGCTACCAGAGCCCAGCTAGAGCCCCAGGCACCGTGGTGAGGGAAGGGAGGACAACCCGCTCCTCACCTTTTCTCTTTCGCCCCTTTGAGGACGAGCTTGGTGGATTTCACGCAGGAATACTCGGCCATGTCGGGCTGTGGCGACCGCGCAGCGACGGCAGCCGCGGAGGGACAAGCTTCCTCCCCCCACCGTCTCTCCGCCCTCCGCCGGGCGCATGCGCAGCGCCACAGCGGCTGCCTCACCGTCCCTCATGGCACTCCGCGGGGGCTGCGCACGGAATTTGAGGGTAAAACTAAAACAATACAAGTTTAAAATTACGTGTCCCCCTGCGCCTTCCCCTTCTAAGGCTGGCTTGGCTCCGCTGGTTGCTGTAGCGCTTTGCAGACCTCGAGCACCAAGGAATGATGAGCCTGCGGATCTCTCTCCGGCATGCGGTAGCAATCTGTCAGTGTGTGTTATTTAAAAGCAGATCTAATGGACGCAGAGCAGAGCCCGTGGAGCTGTGTCCTCCGCCACGGGCAGCAGGCCTTGCACCAGGCCAGCCTGAGGCAGGAACAACAGCTTCGAGGGAGGCCCGTGAAGGCAAGTTGGGGAAATGAAGTTCATAAGTCAACCCAGTGCACCAAACTGGGGGAAAAATGACATTTATGTTAGTTTTTCCCATCCTGGCAGCCACTTGGCATTCCATGGAGTAAAATTTACCTCAGGATTTCCTCTAGGGGTATAACCGCCTTTCTCTGATACAGTTAACTTACCACCCTCTCAATAAGTACTGCTCCTCCTTCTCTGGGGAGTGGCTTTCCTAGCACGTTAGACTCCCAATTAGAGCTGTAATTTGTAATTTATGTTTAGTCTTGGAATCGTAGAATCCAATATGTTATAAGGGGCCTTTAAGATCAAGTCCAACCTCTTTTTCTCCAGGCTGAACAACCCCAGCTCCCTCAGCCGTTCCTCACAAGACTTGTGCTCTAGTCCCTTCTTCTAGTCTGTTGTTTTACTTCACACCAATGGAAGGGATTTTGTACCCCAAAGGTTGTCTGCTGATTATATTAGCTGCTCAAGTGAAAGATACCATCCCTATCAAATCTTGTCTTACATGAACACATACAGACATTGGATTGCTTACTTTTGGTTTCTGATTTCATTGCCTTTCTATGCTTGCAAGCTCTCAGCTTCTCAAAGGTATCTTCTACATGTAAGAAATGAGAGTCTTCTACATGGTTATGTCAAAGACTTTCAAATCACTGAAATCATGTCTGGGTGATAAAGCTGTTGCATACGTAATGTCCCAGTGGAGACCCTGGAGTTTGTGGATGACTGCAGGTGTCTTCCACAGCTACTTTGATTGGATCCAGGACCCTGCTGCATCTCACCAAAATGCTTTCAATGTCCATCTATGTGCCTAACATGACTAACCCCATGTTTTTATCTGTGAAGCTGGAGTGGTTACACCTGCCATGTAAAATGAAAGCAACAGTAATGGTCTTTCAGGAATTTTTGGCAAGTCCCTCATTTTGGAGCTTTGGGGAGAAGGCAGTTGGGAGGAGGCAATTGCTTGTCAGCAAAAGCAATACTTCAATCAAGCTGCTGGTGTGTGTAAATTCAGAATACTATTTTTTGTATCTCTGGCATGCTATCTTCCTGCTGGTGTCTTCATCTGTTGCAGCTTGTCAGTGGCAGACAGTTGTCTCCTTGATTAGCGTTTTGGAAGTGGATAACTTGAAGCAGTTGTTGGAAGCGTGTTGCTGTAGTAGACAGTATGTGACTTTATTGATTTATTGACTTAGCAGTCCCAGGAACTTGAATCTTGCAATTAGTTCTTCCAGTAAAAGCTGAAAAAAATAGTCAGTGCAGAAAGCTGCAGGCAATGATGGACAGCCTGCTGACCACTTCTGATCTCTGCATGGAGCTGCAGTCAGGGAACTATTGCATTAGCAAAGTCTTGTGTCCAGTCAGGTTGTGAAGGTCCTGCACATCTTACTGTTTGTGAAGGACCAGAGAAGATCCAGGTTTCCAAATACAAGATCGAGATACCTAGACAGACTACTAGCAATCCATGTGTTGATTTCAGCCTTACCCTCGGTAAATTCCAGGTTTCCACATACAAGACTGAGATACCTAACCGGACTACTAGCAATCCATCTGTTGATCTCAACCTCACTCTCAAGTAAATTCTGTTTTCTATTTTTGCATTTCTAGAGATTATTGCCAGACTTCTTCTAGAAACCTTTTGATACTGTCTTAGAATTTTACAACCAATAACAGAATTGTTTGCTTCCTTGTTTTTAGTGGTAGATACAAGGGCTTGTTCCCTGTTAAAACATTTTAGTCAACGTATTCATATTTTGTTCCACATTCTCATGCCTCCAGCCCTTTGGAAATTAATTCAAGCTAACCTCAGCATCAAACAATTTTAGAAAATATAGTTATAATTGTATTTGACTCTCATTTTATTGTTAAATACTTTTTTGCAGGTTCTAAACAGATATGCCTGTAAGGCAGAAGTTTTAGTAAAGGGTATGTGAAAAAAGAGAGAGCAATTACGTAGGAATTTGAAGAAAGCACAGAGTAAATGGGTGACGCGGAAAGAAAGTCTGTCAGCATGCTGATGACTCAGCCTCACCCCTGTATACTAAATTGTCCTCCAGTGTTTCTTTTGGTTATTTTGAAGTTTTATTTTGATTTCTTTTTAGGCTTTGATTCTATGGAGACCAAATCTACAGGGGTTCTTTATTGTTTTCTTAACTCTAACTTTAGTACTTTATTTGTCATAGATTTGACTTTTTGACTGCTTAACTGTGCAACCTGAGCATTTGTGGGGTATTTGTATACTGTTGTGGAAGTGGCTTGGTGTACATTGACACACCATTGCCAGCACTCCAAAGTATACAAGCACTTGCCTGAGAGGGAGGATGGGAGAGAAAAAGGTAGTATTTTAGTATGTTATGAAACAAACATGCCTTGACCACTTTTGGTTAAGAATATACAGCATTTTCTAAGAGATGTAATAACTTTAAAGTTATTAAGAATTGACCAAGTTAAATTGTTGGTTTTTCTTGTTAACTTTAAAAAAAAAACAGGAAGTAAAACCAGTTTGTATTTTAAAATACGTATATTTATATCATACGATGGAGGTGTCTTTATATTTTGCCGTTTGTCCACCAGATGTTGCTATAGCCACAAAAATAAGTGTAGATTAAGAAATTTGAAAAAACTGATAGTTTTATTTTCATTACAGATCACTGTTACACATCATGATCCTGAAAAGAATTACACACATGCTTACATTTTTGTATTGGGAATAGTCCCAGCGAGTTCAATTAAGCAACTCATTTTGTGTAAAGTTAAGCATGTTTATAAGCTTTCTTAGGATGAGGCTGTATCAGTTATGTTTGCTGTTTTCTTTATTTGCTATTCTGTTTTCCCCATTATGAAGAGGAAGAGGGAAAGACAGAAGGACAGAGAGCATAAATTTCTAATTTGAAAAGAAATGTAGACTTTTTTCAGGCTCTCATAATGTGAAATATACCTTCTTTTTAATGAATATGATTTTATCTAAAATTCACATAGTTTAGGTTTTTTCTTTAATTTAGTGACTCCAGCAACAAACAGGCATCACTACAGTGTATACAGAAGACAGTAAAACCTTTTCCCGCAGGGCAAAGCGATGCCATCAATCAGAAAACTGTATCTAAAATGGTACCTCTTTAGAAAAGCTATTTAAACTCTAATTTGCTAGTTAGTAATTTTGAAATTAAAACATTTCCAAAATGTGCTGGCTATGATTGTTTAAAAAAATATAACAGTTCATTTTCTTTATGGCAATGGAAATAAATGGAGCCTTTGTGTTTGCAAATGGAGAAAACAAATCACTTTTTTAATGACTGGATTTTCCTGCCAGCTTGGAATTTGCCGCATGTGCATTTTATTTTGAATGCCTAAAGAGTGAAATCATTTGCCGTCTCTCATGCAGATGGGGCAGATTGGCTGAGGTGTCATTTGCAAAATGCGCACTTTCATCATTCAAGTTTGAAGGGCATCATTACAAACAACATTTCCTATAGACACTCAGGATTGATGAAAGTGGAGAGCTGAGACTGAGTATCCATGAATATAGCCTAGTGTCATAAGAGCCTGGACCAAAACTTGGGCACTGGAGTTTTCTTCTGTCTTGTTTATTTATGTTAGAAAATATAAAAATACCTCTCCAGACAAGAGAAACTTGAATTAGCTCTCTTGGTAGCAGAGTTGACAGATAGTTTATATGCTTTTTTTTTGCTTTCATTTATAAGTATGGGGCCCTTGTGAAATATCTAAGCTGCTGACTGATGTAACAGCCAAGACTGATATAGTTTTGTTTACTCATTTACAGAAGGAGTGAAATCTGATGTGAGTTAGAACCAGAGCAACTATATTTTAATTTTTCCCCAGTGGGACAAAGTACATAGACTGGAATGTTGCGGTGGTTTCTCATAATGCTCAGCAGCAGTTGTGTTGATGTGGAAGCATCCCCGGGACATGATGGTGCATACCACAGTGACATGACAGATGTAAATAAAAAGCTAATTTGATTCTTGGCATTTTTAATACTGCATGCTGAAAATGCTTTTATTATAAATTCTAAATCTTAAATGTGACCTGAAATTACCTTTTTAAAAACCTAAAATGTTAGTGTTAGATTTTTAGCACAGGTAAGTAAATATTGTCAAAATGGCATTTCTACTTCTCAGCTTATGGTATAGTAGTTAGAATATTTGGAAAATAGGAAGGGTTTTTCAGCCTGTTGGGTGCAGGATGGAGACCCAGCTCAGACCCCCCAGGTGCTCAGCATCTATAGTTCAGAGACCCTGTGTTGGTTGTGGCTTCTTGGCTTCTTCTGCCTTGCCTGATCACTCCCTCTGTTACTCTGTGAAGTTATTGTGGCTATGTTTTTGTAGCTGGCTAGACCTTCTCAATATCTGCTTCTCCGGATATTGAGACCCTGCTCTACAGTTTGTCAAGGGGGGACGGAGCACTCACCTAAATCCCTGACACTGAGGGAATGCAAGAGAAATGAAAAGGCAACTGGGAATGTACAGTGATCTCATGTAGGCTCCAACTCTCTATGGTGTTTACTTGGGCTCACGCCTTCTGGTTTCTCCTTGTTGTCCCAAATGCCTTGTAATGTGTACTTCTTCAAATGATGTTATTCTTTTCCGCTAATTGTTGTGATTTTTGTCCTGATGTACTAAGGAAATATTTTGTATGTATGTGAACACATTTGTGTCTCAGCCTATTAGTCTGTTTCTTTATCAATATTTTTTAAACTGGCCAGTTTTGTTCCAATTTAACAGACAGGTAGAGGTCACAACAATAATAGAACTCTGGTGAGTTCTGAAACTGGCATTAGTTAAGGAGGAAAAAGACCAATAGCTTCCTGATGGAGGGAAGGATTGCAATATGAACCCCATTCTTACTTGAGATGGGAGAGAACCCTCACACAGAAAGGAGTCTGTGAAGAAAAACTCCTAGTAAATCATAGAACACTAATGAGCGAAAAATCAAACTGCATTACTTCCAGTGCTTAAGAAGCAACCTATTGCTATATACTGTAATTTCAGTTTTTATAGGATGGAAATTTGATTCTGTAAGTTGAGTGTATTTGATGTTTTTTTGACGTTTCCTGACAAATAGCTAGCATGTTTGATGCAAATGTAGTTGAAAACCTTGTCTCTTATTCACTGGGGCTGTATGGCAAATGCAAACTCAACTATAAATTAAACATGACAGGATTTTTGTGGCAAGTTACCTGCTTTGTGCTATGTGTTCATATGCAGACTTTTCCCTTGCCAGGACACACTTTTTTCTTGTCTCCAGTGAGCCTTGTTTCCCTTGTTACATGTGTTTGAGTTTGTTTATCTCATTAGGAAAGCCACAGGATCCATGGGGAAAGATTTGCTGTTTCATGTATATGTAGCATTGCTGCACTTCTTCCTTGTTAGCCTATAATCAGGTTTAATTTAAATAGTTTCTAACTAGTCTTTTTTTTTTTTTTTAATTGAGTGTTTCAAAAAAGGTTTCTTCCTTTTTGTATTTCTTCTGTGACTTTGTAAGAAATAAACAGGTGGTTTTGCATGGTCTAGAAAGGATGTATTCACCTTCACAGCATTCCTTTTGAGAAGTGGCTTACCGAGGGTGAGCTCCCCCACCCCCTTGCAAGAGTATGTGACTTCCCTTTGGGCTATATATTTTTCTTACTCTATGTCCTCTGAGACTACATGGGTATCCTTTATAATTTCAATGAGATATGAATTGGCAGGACTTAAAAGGAGAATGAATCCGTGGCAGGGTGTTCATTTTCAGTGCTGCTGTCCTGGCCATAAAGCTGTACACTTTTTCTTTGCAAATTATATTTCCTCTCCCCCAGGATTGCCATATAATTTCTTTCTGCATTTTTTTTTTCTAACAGGACTGGAGCATTTACCCTCTATGGTTGTTTTCATTGCCCATTTGAATTTGAAGAGCTGTTCTAAGTGATTTTCCTCTCTTATCTTCCATAGCTCCTGATTCTGTGTAATTTGTCCTGAATGCAGATGCTCTTCCACAAAAAGGCAATTTTTCCTAATGCAGTGGCAGTGAATGTCTTGTAAAAAATACTTTTCTATGGACTTAGCAATTGTGGAGGTGGAAGGGAGACCTGTAGACTGTTGCATATAGAATAGGTATAGTCTAGGCAAAGATAGAAAAAGCTTTTGGCTCAGGAGGGAATTCTAAGCTCTGTATTATCCCTGTCCACTCACTTCCTTGTAAATGTGTAAAATGTAAGCGATGGTGGTTCCACTTCTGGGGTATTTTTTTTCCCTCTTGGGCCAAATACAAAAGAGAAATAAATACACTTAACTCATGCTCATTTGTGAGGGCCTGACTCTGATTGTCCTATGTGTTTTTTCATCCAGAGCACTGCCAAATGATGACAATATTTCTTAGATTTTGAGGCAGTTCAAGAGATGAAAGGCAAATATAGAACTTCCCGATCTTCGCCTTAATCAGGACTATCATCAGTATCTCATTGTACTTTTGTTTTTAATTTTGCCCGTCACATATCTAGTAAGTCTGGTTTGCTCAAATTTTCGTGTTATGTTTTCTAAAAGCAGCACAAGCAGAACAAAACAGGTTCTGAGTTTACAATCATCCCCTCCTTCTTGACATTAGGAAATAAAGTTTCTAACCCATAGCACAGTATATGGAAACTGTTTTGAAATATGGCATCCAGAGATGGCAGCATTCACCATCCTCATGCAGCCTGACTGTTTTTTAAAGCTTCAGTAACTTGAATGAATGAATGATGTCATATTTTTAGCTTCTACTGAAAAAACACAATGCAATCCAGAATTCCTGTCCCTCACGGTTATGAAGAAGAGACATAAAACCTGATTGTAAGGGTTTAAAACTTTGAAAGGCAGAACAAAAGAAGGCCACATCTATTGTTTTTTACCATACCGCTTTTAAAGCCATTGCTGTGAGTTTTTTAGCCTGACTAATGATTGTTGAGTGCTTTGAGTTGGCAACATCTGTTGGCTTATGTCCTGTCACAGCAGGTAAGTGAGTGGGAGTTGAAACTGCTGATATTCCCATATTCTGATCCTGAGAGAAAAGGAGAGGGAGCATTTCAGTATGCATCACCTGCTTTCAGGCTGTTTTCCCCATGACATACCCTCAGCGTACATCAATGCTTTTCTTACAGTATAGGTGCAGCATGAACTATTTTTTCCCAATTAAGCTTTATTTTGCTGAAGGGGTCTCTCCTGCTGCAGAAAATCCCAAATCTAATTTGCCAAAGATAAAAATAGTTGTTTTGCTGTCACAGCTTCACGGAACTATGTTGTGACAAGGCGTGATCCGGTTTAGATCTTAAAAGGTGAAGTCTTTGAGACTGGCTAAGGTGTTTCAGTGCATCCCAAAGTACTGGCTGGCTGGTGTGGAGTCCAAGGGAATAATCCAGGCAGAATTTCTGGCATGTGCAATAGGTGGTGTGTAATTTATACAATTAATTTCTTAATGGAGCACTGAGCCATATCCATGCTGTTCTTTGGCCTGTTTTTGGGGTGGAGTCCCTTGGGGTGTGTGTGAGGATCTGCTGTAACCGGGACAGAGCACTACACCTGAAATTCTCCCAGACCTGCTTCAGATGTGGTGGGTAGGACTTATTCTTGGATCTGGTTACATTGGGCTTCAGGGGAATAATTCAGCATTGGTAAGGCCCATTGTTGCTGTTGTCTTTGTTGCAGATGACCAAGATCTAGCTCAGGTTTCATCACTGCCTGAGGTGTCCAGAACTGCCATATCTAGGAGGTACAAAATGCCTAGCTCTGCTAAACCCATGAATGGGACATGCATTTTTCTCTAGTATCCAGTGGAAAGCCACAAGTAGTCTAGTTAAAAGAAATACCATCTGCCCAGGGCCCCAGCAATAGCACTGGGCAATCTGTGGATCTATGGTCAGATGCGTAGGCTGTGCACACCTTAGCCATGCACCTCATTTTCCCCTGGAGACAGAGAGGTGCCCTCTGTTCTGAGCAAGGCAACCAGCCTGTCCCAGCAAGTGCAGAGGCCCCCTCACCCAGGGACAGGATGTCAGAGGATGGCAAGTGCAGTTGGCTGAAGTTAGAGTGAAAAAAGAAAAGAGCAATGGTTTCTTTTTATTTTCCCCAAATGGCATGAAATTCAGGGAACAAGCTCATGTTCTTTATGTGGTGCAGTTCTTTTAGTGTAAAAATAATTTTGGTAGTCTTGTGGTGTGAGGCAAGAAGTGAGCCCTGCAAGCCAGGCCACTCTTAATAGTCCTTCAGTGCTTGTCTGCCTGCGCTGGGACATTAAAAAGAAGAGCATGTTTATGCATAGGTCAGGCTTCTGCTCAGGGGCTGGCAGAGTGTGTAAAGGACAGCCCGTCTTGGTAGCAGTGTATAACAGTCAAGGTTCACAACCACATAATATTTTCAAATATTGTTTGAAACACTATTCACGGTAGTTTACTGCAGCGGTCTGGAAAGCTTCAGCGTCAGTTCAGACTTAACTGTACTCCTATGTCGTGCTTGGGTTATGGCCTGAGACAGATTACTCGCAGGAAGACAACAAACATAAACACTGACCACATTGTGACCTGACTGTTAAAGGCAGTGAGAAACAAAAGCACCCTGTGGAATCAACGTGAGTCCAAGGCAATACAGTTACTAAAAATCAAGGTTTTGTAGCAGTGTAAGACGCAGCTTACCCATACCTACGCATGCAAATAGAGCATTTGTCCACTGAATGACGGTGACAACTCTAAAAAGGGAAAAATGGAAAGTGAGCTGTCAGGCTCCTGGTTGCTGTGCGGAACCTCCTTCCTTGCTTTACCTAGCAACTGTCTCACCTCTCTGACCTGAAGGTGCCAGGCTATTCCCTCTACTTCTTGGGGTGTGGGTGCTGATAAGAGATGCTAAGAATGTTTGCAGGTGCCATCTATTTTCCTCTCCTGCATGTGGAGGCATGTGACAAGATTCCCCAGACATGGTGCCATGATGTGTATTTTTGAAAGAACACATTAAAAGCAGCTATGGCTTCAAATGTGATGCTGGATTGAGAAGCAGTCATCCGTTTGATCCGTTCATCTCTCTGCAGGTAGATACATATAAGACTGGATATCAAATATACATTGTCTGGGTTGATCCTGGACTTGTCTGTATCAGATTTACTGCTCTCACTACAGCTTCCAACAGGTTGACAGCTTGAGAGTTTACCAGCTTTTTCACCTTACTCTGCTCTCCTCTGAAGTTGGTGATCCTCAGGGTAAATTAAGTTTAAGCCTTGGTACCAGTGAGACCTTCACAAAAGAGGCATGTCAGTGTAGGAGTGTGATTCAGAGGAAAGTCATCTGGAGGTGACGTGGTTTCTTGAAGGTTACCTGTGAGTCCCTTGCTAGTGGAAAGAGGAAGAGCAGCTGGAGGCAGCTGTTTTTTCAAATGCCTCCTTTGATGTTGGTGACAGAGTGCTCATTTTGTCTGGATGCATAGTACTGTTTTATGCCTCCACAAAGCGTCTCCCTGCAAAGAGGCTAGGGAGTAATCCTGGCTGGTTGAGATGGTTTTGGCTACTGCAGGGGTTGTGGTCTCCTCTTGGCACGAGAGATGCAATGTAGACATACTCTTGTGTGATGTCTGAAGGGTCAGATCCTTGGGGTCTCCTGTTTCTTCCTCCTCCTGAAGGGTAGTAAGGTTCCCTGCACAGGCTGCATGCTGTATGGTGCCTTCATTCATCCCTGAAGCATACTCAAATGACACAAGTTTTGCTTTTTATCTCTTCCATCTGCCATAAAAGAGCTACAGACATCTCTCTGTTTTATTTTTTTAATGTTAATTTGGTATGGCTTTTAAATCTCTTACTATCCCGAGAACTGAATCAGGCAGTTTCCTCAACTGTGTGCCAGTTTTTGGAGGCTATGCGTCCATCTGGCTTAGAGACAGATCCCCAGTGCTGGGATCACACAGTGCCTCAGGCTATTGTCTCATAACTGTTAAATAGTATTGTGAGTTTCTTTTTGAGAGGTTGTGTACTTTGCATGGACCGTAGGATGTGATGGATAGGTGGGAATGGAAACAGCGTCAAAGAGAATCCACACCCAGCTCCATCTTGTGGGGAAAATATTGTCAGACTTTAAATGCTGAAGTCAGTGAGCAGGTGGAGAACGGAGTCATGAGAATACTAATGAAGGTACATTTATGGGGCTGTTTAGGTTCCAGTGAAATACCGGTAATTTAACTAGAACATTACATGGAGAGGATTCAGCCCTTTTGTCATGCCAGTAAAGTGGCGTGGATCCTGAGGCTAAACCTTTCAACTTAAAATAGAAACAAGGAAAAGGACAGTATGTGATTGGGTTACTGCTGCTCATATTTATGAGTTGCAGTCCTCATGTAGATTTGTATTTTCTCTTAAGGAGAAGTTGTAAAGGCAAAGAAGGGTTTTCTGAAATGTTTTGAAATTTCACGCAGAAGACTCGTTCGCCTGCTGTGTAGCTGGCTCTCTATAATTTTATGCATCCCATCATGATTAAACAGGATAATGCAGACCTATGGATCAGCCCTATTTGTCTTTCTCTTTGTTTCATTGACTGCACAGAGGGGGTATGTGTTCTGGAAAGTTCAGATCGAAAACCTGTTCTGTAGCCCAGTTGGAACCCAGCCCTCTGGCAAGTGCTCAGTATTTTGCTGCAGGTGGTGCACGGCGCTGATAGTGGGTTGATTGGTTTGTAGTTCCTAGCATCTTCCGTCACCTCCTTTAGAAGACCAGTGAAGGTATTATTCTGTTTTTCTAGTGCTGTGCAAAACAAAACAATGAATGTTGAATCAATAAAATAATCCACAGTTTAACTGCTGTAAGGCAAAAAAAAAAAAAAAGGAAATTTAAAACTGTAAATTATTTATTTTTCTTAAAGCATTTTAGTGCCATCATCTTTTTGTGTTTTACTTGAAGTATCATTTGGATCCCCTTGATGCGAAATTCTTTATTTGAAGCTTTTTTCAGATTGTTAAATTAATAGATTAGTTTTAGTAGTGAGCCAGTTGGAGTTAATCAATTGAGAACAACTGTACAGAGGTTCTCTAAGCTAGGCTGGATTTGAAGGGTTTAATTTTAATCATAGTCTGAGCGCTACAGCTGCTTCATGTTTGTTTAGTAATAGAGTTGATGAGCAGCTAATTTGAAAGGAAAGCTCAGGCACAGGTGTGAAATTCCTCACGAGTATAAGAGAACTGGCCCTGAATGTAGGAAGATGGTGCTGAACATATTGCTCTACAGTAAGCCAAAGAGGTTTTTTTTTTGTATATTTCTAAACTAGCACACTTGACATAAATCCCTTGAGCCAAACATCCTGCACCTTTTTATCATACCACTTAAGTGATCATCTGGTATGTCAGAGACCAGGATTTGATACCCTGTTCTGTCTGGTTTTGAATCTGTATCTCCTGGTTCCAGGATTTGAGGCCTAGGGACAGCAGTGCTCTGAGGAGGGCTTTCATTTTTTCCATATGATGCTATTACAGTTTGCCTAGAAGAACTAGTATCAATTCGATTTGAGGAGCATAATTTACTACTGTCCATTCTATGTACATATAGAGGATGCAGCAGCGTGAATCCTCACCAGGGCTAATTACTCTGTGGACCCTGGGGGAGGGAGGATGTAACTTCTGAAGAAAGGCAGAATTGAAAACACCTTCTCTGGCATTTCCTACTCACCAGGTTATAAGCTCTGTGGGCAATGTGTTTAATCCTAGTAAATACTACTCTTAGGTTAGTGAAGGTTCTGATTTGTGATCCCTGTCATACTTCCTGTGATTATCCTAGTGCTCCTCTAGCAGTTACTGTGGGTCATAGCTCGCAGATGAGAATATTGACTTTAACAATCATCTCCTTAACGTTATGTGAGCGTACGGGCTACTGAGTTGTGGGAGCTGAGGAGGTAACGCACAATTTGCTCTGTTTCCCTATGCTGCAAGATTGGTAAGCTCCGGTAAAGGTAGCTGTGACAGATGATATGTGACATATCTTGGTGTCAGTGTTGACCACTTTTGCAGTCAGGGTGCTTTCCATGGGGCAGGATTCCCTGGGAAAGCAGGATGCGCGAGACAGGTGTTGTAACACAATTGCTATTGCAATGTGGGAGTTCTTTTGTGCAGCCAGCTCCAATTTACAGCGGGCTGACATGGAGGAAAGAGCTGGATGAGATTCAAAAAAGTGTCAGGAGAAGTTTAAAATAGTTCTAGCAGATTTTGACCAGGGTACAAAAAACAGAGCTGGTTCTCTAATTCTGAAGCATAGGGGCAAACTCATGCAGCTAAAGTATTCTCCAAATTCACATAGAAAGCAGGAAAATATCTTAAAACTTTAGTTACTTTAGTGACATCTGCATTTTCTTGATAAGATCATAAGCAGAAATACTGTGCATTGCTCTTCCAGTAAGAATTTCTGTGTGCTCCAAAAAGCTGGGCCCAGTTTTGGAGGTTCAGAACAATTGCCAGACTGCGTGAATAATAAATCAGTTGTCTGGCTTCTTTGAATTAATTAAAAAATGAAGTTCTTAAAATAGTTTATTACTAGTGAGGAATGTTGCTGGCATTTCTGTTAGGTAATCAGATGTTAGTATCCATCTTTTACAGATGATACGTAAGGTGAAGGTATACACAACTACACGGATATTTCAAGGCTGTGCAAGTCAGTGACAAGGTGAGCAAGGGATGCAAAAAAATCTTTATTTTAGTCTTCTGTTGAAATCATCAGTTTCACTGTATTTCCCAGTGCAAAGTCATGCAAGTTTGGAGTTCACTGGACATTAATATTAAGATTTTAATCTTAATATTAAGATAATTAAGTATTTGAGATGAATGAGGAGAGAGACATACTTTTTCAATTGTAGGAACCTGAGTTGCTACTGCTGCTGCTAATTGATTTCGTTAAAAAATATTTGCCTGCTCTGTAAGAGCAGCTTCTGTGATTAGAAACACGTTTAGATACTTTTCTAGTTGTGGGTTAGCAAGGTGAGTCATGGATTCCAGAGGGTCTCCATATTGTCCAACAGTGATAGGAAAGGGAAAAAAATAATTGGTTTTTTCCATCTCTCTTGATATTTCTGGGTGTTATAGTTATTGTGCTGGCACATAATTGGTGTCATTTCACAGAATTTCCTTCATTTTACAAATATGGAGGAGCTGATTTTGCTGACATTTTAGTTTCACAATGGCTGCCTTTCTTAGAGAAAACCACTGTGTTGTGAAAGGCATTGGATGCAAGTAGTAAGAATAACATCCTGTGCCTGGAAGGCATTGTGAGCCACCGGAATCAATCCAAGGACCTTATCAAGTACAAGTAAACAATAAAATGAAACCCATTTATCTGAACCGGCAGTATAAACCTATGATATGAGAAGCGCTCATTTAACCCCGTCAAAGCCAGCACAGCAGCAGGAGAAAGTTTCGGGTTTTTTCCCCTGCCAATTTCTCCTGTATACTGTATGACATTGGCCTTGTGGGAAGGGAAGGAGTGTGTGCATGTGTGCATCTCTATGCACAGACACACATGCACGTGAATGTACAAACCATCTTCTGTTTCAAATAGAAAAAGCAAAACTTTGTTTTTAATTAAGGTTTAGAGAACTAATGCACCAACATGAAAAAATGGTTTTCATGTGATTTCTGACTACTAGGGTAAGAATCAAAACCCAATCTTTGATGCTATCTGAAATAAGCCTGTCTATATGACTTGCTTTACAATAAGAAAGACTAGATGGAACCTGTGTATTTTTGAAAGAATATCTGAAAAGCAGCTATGGCTTCAAATGCGATTGAGAAGCAGCCATCCATTTGATCCGTTCGGGTCTCTCCAGCGTAGATACATATTAAAACTGGGTATCAAATTTACATTGTCTGTGTTGATCCTGGGCTTGTCTGTGTCGGATTTACTGCCATGTCTACAACTTCTAACAGGTTGACAGACAGAGTATTTACCTGCTTTTGCACCTTGCTCTGCTCTCCTCTGTTGCTGAACTTGAGAGTAAATGAAGTTTAAGTTATTTTGCGTATGACTTGCAGTGACTGTACTTTTACAAAGCCCCAAACATACTGATAGGATTTAGATGCTTTTCACTGTGCTGCTGGTAGAGTAGCTGTTTGACTAGAGACTCCAGGGTCTGGAAATTTTTTAGCTGTGACTAATAGAATCATAGAATCATTTAGGTTGGAAAAGACCTTTGGGAGCATCGAGTCCAACCATCAACTCCACTCTACAAAGTTCTCCCTTACACCATATCCGTTAACACCACATCTAAACGAGTCTTAAACACATTCAGGGATGGTGACTCCACCACCTCCCTGGGCAGCCTATTCCAGTGTCTGACCACTCTTTCTGTGAAGAATGTTTTCCCAATGTCCAGCCTAAACCTACCCTGCTGCAGCTTGGACCTGAAACAATAAGACTTAGTGTTATTTTAACTTTGTTGAGTAAGAGGGCATTGTGGTCCTGGGCAACATGCTGTAGCTGGCCCTGCTTGAGCGTGGGTGTTAGACTCAAGGGGCTGGATCTCAAGAGATCCCTTCTGACCTAAACAATTCTGTGACTATAAAACACAAGGTCAGAGAAAGTAATTATGGGTTAAGTGATCGTTAGTAAATTTAGTTTAAATTCAATGGAAGAATAATAGTGGGGTTTTCAATTTCAAAAAGAAAATACATAGTATGTTCAGCTATCCTGAAGAGCTCAGGAACTCGAATATGGAGAATGCTTGTAAATTGATGAATGTGTTTGGAAAAGTGTATACCAACTAAGAGGAAAAAACATAGACATTTAGCTGGATGAATTAGCACCTTGGAGAGAATTTAGAAATTAAGGGGAAGAAGATGAAGACTTATACAGGTGAAAATAAAGGATCCTGCAGGTCTAGCACCTGCATGCATTCTCAAAAAAAAAAGTGACAATAAGCTGAGAGGGATAATGGAAAGAGACCATCACGTAAATTGCAGTGCCTGTAAACAGGCTAGAAATTCATGTTGTTAGTACACTCACGTAGGATTGATGAGATAATTTCCATCTCAGAATTCTCAGAACTGTTGCAGCTTCTGTAGCAAACATTTTAAACAAAGCAAAGGGGTGTTCAGAGACCAGCAGAGTTAAAAATGAAGAAGTATTTGAGAAGCAGACAAAAGTCATCATAAAAACTGCAGGTCAGTAAAACTGTCCACAGTTGCCTTCAAGCCTACAGACAGAAATGCAATTTAAAGATTTGGATTAAAATGGGATTAAAATGCTACAGTGGTTTTTGAAAGGTAGATTGCACAAAATTAATGTTACTGCTTTCTTTGATTTGGTGTCAGATTTTCTAAATGGAGATGATCCCTGGAGACATTCAAGGCCAGGCTCAATGAGGCTCTGAGCAACCTGATCTAGTTAAAGATGTCCCTGCTTACTGCAGGGGGGTAGGACTAGATGACCTTTGAAGGTCCTTTCCAACCCAACACATTCTATGATTCTATGATCTCATCTATTTGGATTTCATTACAGAATTTGATATAGTAACACCTAATAAGTGATGGCTTAAATTAGAGAAGGAAGTGGTTAACTTGAAAAGTGTTGCTAATGTAAAAAAAAAAAAAAGAAATAAAAAGATAAATTCCCAGTTTATCAATCAAAATGTATCCAGGAAATACAGGGAGGGATGAATATCACTGTGGAGTTCCTGAAGAGGCCTTACGTGAAACACTGTATGCAGTTCTGGTCGCTCGTATTCAGTAAAGAGAAAATGAAAATTGAACAAGTGCAAAGAATTGCTATTAGAATAATGAGGAAAATGGAGGACATTTAAGAAAGTGAGAGGGCTTTGTTGCTTGTTTAGCTTAGCAAAATGAAAGCTGAAAGAGGGATTTTATAGTTTTCTATGAATGTATCAGGTGGTAAGCAGAAAAGAAGAATTATAAAAGGTAGAGTTATGATGAGAGTACGTGGTGATAAGGTGGACAGTAATAAATCTAAGTGAAAATTAGAAGAACAACTAGCTGCTTTTAGGATGGTGTTTAGCAAGTTTCTAAAAGGCATTCCTGGCGGGAGACTGGTGGTCTTAATGAACTTAATGACTCTGGGTAAGTTTTTCCCCATTAGTGTTCACATATATGATTCTGATGAGAATTTTGACAGAGAAATATCTCATTTTGTTTTCCAAATCAGTATCAGAAGACAGGTAAGCTGTTGGGCATTATGTGTTTGTTGTATCATTTTCACAGTTTAATCAGCAATATCATTTTGAACGGGTAACATCTACATATATGATTTTAAATATAAATTTGACTTCTTCAGAAAGCAAAATAGGTATAGCAGAAATTTAATTGTCATAATGCTAGTAATTATTATTTTAAATGATACATCTTTCTGGGTAATAAATTTTGAGTAGACAATAGGAAGATGAGAAGAGATTTTCTGCTTTTGTTTCTTGGTTATAACCAAGTCATAAACATTTGGAATGGGAATTTGGTACAAATAAAACACCTTCTAAAATTTTTGATGCAGATGAGAAAAATAGTATATATCCATAGATCATCTGTATCCAATTACAGAAATTGCTTAAAGATTTGGATGAAATTTCAGATGCTCACTATTTTGTTCTCTTAAAGTAAGCAGTAAATGTAACAAACATGTTTGTTGATGATGCAGCTGTGTGGAGCATATGTGTAGTTGTACGTAAAGCTACTTGGGAAAAAATGTTTGTCAAATGATGTAAATCAAGGTAAATGCTGAGTATGTTCTAAATAGAAGTATCTAATGAATGGAAGAATACGGTGTGTCTAAGGAATATGCAGTAAGTGCCATTTTTTGGGTTAATCTCTACTGCTAATAGGAAAAAAAGCATCCGTGATGGTGAAGTGTCCTAAGAAATCCAGGCTGTAAAAGTACTTAAGGACCTGTGGCAGGTTGACCTTGGGTGACTGCCAGATGCCCACCCAGCTGGTCTTTCACTCCACCTTCTCAATCTGACAAGGGAAGAAAATAAGATGGAAGGGCTTGTGGATGAGATAAAGACAGGGAGATGGCTTACCCATTACTATCGTGGGCAAACCAGACTTGAATTGGAGAAAGTTAATTTTGCAAAAGTTAATTTTGCGACTTGGAGAAAGTTAATAATTGCGTCCAATTCTGGAGCCCCTATGACAAGACAGATATGGATGTGCTGGAACGTGTCCAGAGGAGGGCCACGAGGATGATCAGGGGGCTGGAGCACCTCTCCTATGAGGACAGACTGAGAGAGTTGGCATTGTTCAGTCTGGAGAAAAGAAGGCTCTGAGGAGACCTTATAGTGGCCTACCAGTATCTTAAGAGGGCCTACAGGAAAGCTGGTGAGCGACTTTTTAGGATGTCGGGTAATGGTAGGACTAGAGGGAATGGATTAAAACTAGAGATGGGTCGGTTCAGACTGGACGTTAGGAAGAAGTTCTTCACCATGAGGGTGGTGAGACACTGGAACAGGTTGCCCAGAGAGGTGGTGGAAGCCCCATCCCTGGAAGTTTTTAAGGCCAGGCTGGATGGGGCTCTGAGCAACCAGATCTAGTGGGAGGTGTCCCTGCCCATGGCAGGGGGGTTGGAACTAGATGATCTTTAAGGTCCCTTCCAACCCTAATAATTCTGTGATTCTACTTTAATTTATTGCTAATTAAAAATCATTGAATCATAGAATAGTTTGAATTGGAAGGGACCTTTAAAGGTCATCTAGTCCAACCACCTGCAGTGAACAGGGACATCTTCAACTAGATCAGGTTGCTCAGAGCCCTGTCCAACCTGACTTTGAATGTTTCCAGGGATGGGGCATCTACCACCCCTCTGGGCAACCTGGGCCAGCGTTTCACCACTGTTATTGTAAAAAATTTCTTCTTTATATCTAATTTGAATCTACACTCTCTTAGTTTAAAGCCATTACCCCTTGTCCTGTCGCAACAGGCTTTGCTAAAATGTTTGTCCCAATCTTTCCTGTGGGCCCCCTTTAGGTACTGGAAGGCTGCATTAAGTCTCCCCAGAGCCTTCTCTTCTCCAGGCTGAACAGCCCCAACTCTCTCAGCCTGTCTTTGTCGAAGAGGTGCTCCAGCCCTCTGATCATCCTCATGGCTCTCCTCTGGACCTGCTCCAACAGGCCCATGTCATTCCTGTGCTGAGGGCCCTCCCGAGCTGGACACAGTACTCCAGGTGAGGTCTCACCAGAGCAGAGCAGAGGGGCAGAATCACCTCCCTTGCCCTGCTGACCACGCTGCTGGGGATGCAGCTCAGGATGCAGTTGGCTTTCTGGGCTGCAAGTGCACATTGCCAGCTCATGTCCAGCTTTTCACCCACTGGTGCCCCCAAATCCTTCTCAGCAGGGCTGCTCTCCATCCCTTCATCCTGGGGGTTGCCCCGACCCAGTGCAGGACCCTGCACTTCGCCTTGTTGAACCTCATGAGGTTCACAAGGGCCCACTTCTCGAGCCTGTCTGGGTCCCTCTGGATGGCATCCTGTCCCTCAGGCATGTCAATCCCAACACACAGCTGAGTGTCGTCTGTAAATTTGTTGAGCGTGCACTTTATCCTTCTGTCTGTGTCATTGATGAAGATATTAAACAGTACTGGTCCCAGTATGGACCCCTGAGGGACAACGCTTCTCATAGCGTGAGATGGTAAGAAACAAAGACAAAACTAAAAACACTTTCCTAGTGCCCCGCTCTCCTTGCCAGGTTCAACTTCACTCCTACATTCCCATCTCTTCTACTTCCTCACCACCCTGAGTGATGCAGATGGATGAAGATTTGCGGGGTTGTGGTCAGTCCAGCAGTTTGTCTCTGCTGCTCCTTCCTCCTCACATTTTTCCCTCCCATGGGCTACAGTCCTTCAGGAAGAGATTGCTCTAGCCTGGGTCTCTCATGGCCACTGTTCCTGCCAGGAGCCTGCTCCAGAGTGGGTTCTCTGTGGACTGCAGCTCCGTTCAGGGCACATCCAGCTGCTGCAGTGTGGGGTCCCACACAGGCTGCGGTGTTGTGTTCCATGGGCTGCAGGGGCTACCTGCTTCACTGTGGTGGTCTTCATGGGCTGCAGGGAATTTTTACTTCACCATGGCCTTCTGCACAGGCTGCTGGGGAATCTCTGCTCTGGCACCTGGAGCAGCTCTCTCCCTCCTTCTCTGCTGACCTTGGTGTCTGCAGGATTTTTTCTCACTCCTCTGTCTCACAACTACTGTGTAATGTTTTTTTATCCTCTCTTGTTACCACATACCACTCTATGTTACCACAGAGGTGCCCCCAGCTTGGCTGATGTCCTCAGCTGTCTCCTGCGGTGGGTCCGGTTTGTTGCAGGTTCTGTCCACAACAGGGTCAGCCGCTGGTTTGTCCTCACAGACGCCGCCCCTTGCCATGTACAGGTACATGTACCAATACAGGAACACCTCCTCAGGCCTCTTGACACCTGAAATAAAACCAAAGCAACTTGGAATAATAGCCTGAAAACCAAGCCAAACCAAAAAGACAACCATATGTAAGTGTCCTCTAGAGCTCCCTGAGTTTTGTTGATGCTACCAATGTGAAAACCAAAAGTTAAAATAATTAAGATGTTAATATGGCACTCTGGGTTAAACTTCGCCAGCCGTTCCCAGTTTCTATACTGGCAATGAAGCTACAATACCTGCACTTGGGAATGTTATGGTAGGAAAGAATCTGGCATAAATTGAAGTGGTCCCAGTAACATCAAACAAAACATGCCGCATTAGAGCATTAGAGTAGCTCTAGAAAAAGGTGTTAAAAAGGCAATACACTGGATTACTGAACATTATTAGAGAAGTAAGAAAATTAAATACTTTCCCTGGTCCTTATTTCTACAAACAGCATTAATTAATCTCCATTCTTTTCTTTCCTGGCAAAAATTATAGAGGATGTCTGTTTGTTTGTTTGTACGCAAGAGTAGTTGTGAAGAAGCTATTTTATGTAACACTGTCAGAAATTGCTTCACAATTTGTAGTCTCTTCAAGTTTGGGATCTTCTTTCTCTCTGTGGTGCTATTAGAGTGTGTGGCACTTAAACATATAGCAGTAATAATAAAATGAAGGGCTTGAGTTCTCTTCATTTGAAAGCTATTACTTTGCAAATGAAGTTCCATTCTCCTCCTGGTAACTTGTTTTGTGGATGGGGAACAGCTGAGACCACTGCAAGTATGCACACAAACACAGTATGTGATATGTATTTCCCCAAACATACTGCAGATTGAAAGAAATTTTATTTCTGTCTGTTTGGAAATATATGTTTTGAAGACAGGTGGTATTAGAAGGCACTTAAAAACAAATATAGACAAACAGGGAGGATTTCACACTGTCATTTGGATAAGCTCTGTTTGGTAAATCAGTTATCATACTTATGAGTCTGAAGAGTTTGAAACACATGGCTTTGGTCTCTTATCTACTTTAAGTAAACTCTAGTTTAAAAATTGCTTTGCTTGCAGCAGTACTAAGTATACAATTCTGAGTTAAAGGGAATAGTTGGTATTCTCAGGAGGATTACCCCCAAAAGCTCTTAAAGCTCTCTGCTATCTTATGACACATCTGTTTTTTCAGTCGTGGGAATAAACTGAAATGTTTGGGCAACAGTTTATTTTTCAGAATGATTTGTGAACCTGAACTATAGAGTTCAAGTATAATATTTTATCTTTCATGCTTTTCTTGTGCTTAGGTACCAAACCAACAAAAATCATTGGTTACTTCTCTCTGACCTTCAGGTAAAATAACTGAAGACATACGTAGATATATTAAGAGACTTTTAACAGATGTTTTAAAGCATTATTTTGCAGATTTTTTTTTTCCCCTAACAAGTCAGTTTTCCCCAAGTTGAATGGTTGAGACAGAAGTATTTCCTTTGCTCTTTTATCAAGGTAGGTGGAAGTGATTAGAGCAAATTCTGTCATCAATTCCTAGTAGTATACTTTTATCTTCAGTCCCTAATAGGTTGGTCGTGTCAGCACACACTCTGGGTCAGCCCTTGATCTCTTCAGGCAGCCGTAGGCCACCCACGTGCTCAGAGAGATGAGCTGAGGTAGAAAGGGGTTTTGAGAGTGATAACAGCATTTCTAACTCTTACTGTGTCTGATATTTTTCCTAAATTTCCAGCTTTAGGAGTCATTACAATCTGAGCTTTAATTTTAAGTGAAACTTCTAGTACCAGGAAGGAAAATTAATATTAGTGAGGTTTTTTTGAGGTTTGTTTTGTTGTTGTTGTTTCTTTTTTTGTTAATTTAAATTTAATTGTGTTTTCTGGAGGCTGATCCCAAAGTAATTCCGTGTGTTGAGACTACCGCTGACCATATCCAGAGGAGCACAGTCGCAGTCCTCTCTGATAGCTGGGACACCTTTTCAAAGGTAGATAATTTGCCATGTCTTCTCTCTGTCTAGAGAATAAGGATTTGTGTAGTAGTATTCCAGAGCATTCCTGCAAAGGAAAATGATTTAATATATACTTTCTTTTCTTAGAGTTTCTGTATTAGCTTGAAATAACTTATTTACCAGGCTGCTCTTTTGGGATCATATTCTGAGACATCTAACTTACTCCTTGTGTTGTATGGGCAACCTACCAAACAACCAATGAAGCAAGTTATTTATCTAACTCCCAGTTAAATCAAGGGAAGTCAGGCGCTCTTTCAGTTCAGCTTTTTGTGTGGGGGATGCAGCGCCAAATACTGCTGCCCTGAAGTTCCTTTCTGATAGCACTCTTTCAGGAAGCTACTTTAATAGGGGCTTTATCATTAGTTTGTCATCAACTCGACACACTATTGCTGTATTTTTATGGTCAAAATGAAGTTGCAAATTTTGAGGCTACCCTCAGATTCAGCTTAGACATTTGATGAAAGGGAAGACTTTGTTAGGGGAGAAAGGGTTTTTTTTGGTTGCATTAAAACATACAGGTGAAATAGCTGCAAAATATAACGAGTGTGCAGTGTTTTTTAACACCGTGACAGAAATTAAGAAGTATTTTCAACAGATGATTATAAAAGGTACGTTAAGTATTAATTGCTGCATACATTTGTTTCATGCTTTTAAAAACATATTCCAAAAATGATTGCAGGGAATTAGAAATATCTGAAAAATACTAGTTTTAGAACTCTGATTTCAGTATGGAAAACTTAGATCACCTGGGGAACAGATTAGGCATTGACCTCCATTGATGACTGTAGAATGCACATCACTGTTGCAGCTAAAATGTGCAAGAGGCGGAGTTCACATGCCACTGTTCGGGTTAGCAAAGGTGTGGATCTGTGTGAATAATGAGTTACTAAGGAGCCTGATATTTGTTTGCTCCTTTTTGGTGCAAAGTTTGCAGTTTTGCCTAAATGCTGTGGAAATACTTGTTGTGAGATATATCATAGAAATAATTTAAAATCTGATAAGATTAAAAAGGAAGTTTCACAGTTTGGAATAGTTCTTTTAGTATTCTAGATCCCAGTTATGCATAACCATGCGTGCATACATATGCACACACGAATTTCTACCATACTAGGAAAATGAAAAGGATACTGATGACGCTAATGCCATCAGATACTATAGGCGCCCTCAGACCGGATAACTCATGACATGCATGCATGTTGCTTTTTGCCAAATATTTCTGCAGTTGTTATTAGGAGGCTTACCTATAGAGTCATTACCTTCTAGAGAAACATGTAGACACAAGAAGAGTTAAACATAGGGATTACTGTTACAGGACATTAAAGTTGGAAAGAAGTGTAGCTAGAAATAATGGAATTTGGAAAATGGAGCTATTGCAGCTGAGAAGTATAAGAACAGGGTATGATTTGTGAAGATCTGGTGCTTTGGGTCCCATGCAAGATGAATTAGAAATATGGACGTGCCTTACAGCTGTACATACTGTCACATGGTGATTCCTGAGCAGAAGTCCTGGGCTAGACGAGGTGCATTATTTGCATTAATTGCAAATTTTATCTACAGTGGGCACTAAATCTTGAATATAAATGGAAAAAAATTCATTATGTTGGAATATTGCTGAAAGCAATTCAAGACAAGAAAATGTTAGAAGAGAATGGAAAGGGAGCTTGTGCAAAAGACATGTCTTTGAAATTGCATATACAGTAAAACTCCTGCAGCTCAGTATTCTGCAGCTGACTACTCCAGCTTTACTTTTCTATTAACCTACGGGTAACTTCTGTCAGAAAATAAAATGGGGAAGAACGAGCGTTCAGAAATAAATCAATTTTAAAGATTGAATGTTTGTACTCATCAGGAGTTAAGTAAATAGACCATCCATTCCCAAGTCAGTCTTTTGGGGACTTGCATTTAGATAAACATTAGTTACAGGTTATTGTTATTAATAGTTGAAAGCCAACAGTGGACAAAGTGCTTTAGCAAAAAGGACAAAAAGTTTTTTGAAATGCTTACTGTGTCGTTAAGACAGTAGAGAGTGAGAGGATGAAATGAGTTACAGTGAGAAGCATTGCAAATAAAATTGAGTGGATTTTTCTTTAGAATTTTATGATTTACTTTAGATTTTTATGTCTCTTTTTTTAGTGTTAGTGGCTTTCATTTCTGTACTGGTTCAGCCTTAACTTTCTTCTGCTCTGGAGTGCCATGAGGTGCAGAAAAGAGGGCAGATGTTTATGTGAGCTTGTGAAAAACAAATATAAAAGAAGAGGTTTTATTCGTTGGGGTTATTGTTCATAATTTTCCTCTAGTTGCATCCCTCTTCGTCAAATATACATAGATTTGCTACACTTCAGCATTCCTGGACCAATTTCAGCAAATCTGTTATGGGAGGCAATTTAAACGAATGGAGAGAAGCAAGACACAGTAAACATGATATAGATTCAGCTTCTCTTCTGAGTTCCTGATTTACAGCTGGTACCAGCAGATACTTAGGTGATAAAGTGAGGAAGGTTCAGTCTTTCATAAAAGCGATCCAGGACTCTGGATGGAAGGAGATTTCCTGTAAAGATCAAATATTTCAGTTCAGAGCTAATTCTTGCAATGAATCTGAGAAATTGTCTCTTGCTGGTTTCTATTTGATAAGGATTTCTCTGTTGGCAATGAATCATCCTCAGAACAACCGCCTTCTAGTGCTGCAGCTCTCCTTGGGAGTACAGTTAGAGCTTCTAAAATAAACAAATGTGGAATTTCTAAATCTTTGGTTAGTTAAACACTGGCGCTTTATTTTCTGCCAGGGATTTGGACAGTCCCATAGCATATGTAACAGAGCATCCCTGTCAGAGTTAAACACTGCCAACATTTGCTTATGCTGGCAATCCCAGCTGTGTGCTTTCAAAATGGAGCACACTGTGGGCCAAATCCTGCTTGCTTTATTTGATGATCAGCTCTGGGCCAACAGACAGGCATTGATAAAAGGCTTTTCAGAGTTAAATGCATGAACTGCTGCATCTCCATCACCAAGCTACAGTTCCGCTACTGGGGCTTGTATCAACTCATCTTTGGATGTGACTGATGTGAATCAGGCACAAAAGGGCCTGGAAAATACGCTCTCACCACTCATTCAGTAACAAGTATTCTAAACTGTTTGAGTCATACAAACAGGATTTTGTCCATTGTTTACTTTTGTAGAACAATTTGAGTTAATTGATGTTAAAATCTCCCAGGGGTACATAATTAAGCCATTGGAGGAAGCCACATAGGTGATGTAATAGGCCACAGGAGGACTGTGGACTCTGCGCTTCCACAGCTGAGTGTCTCTGGAAAAAAAAAAAAAGGCAATATTTTGAAAGTGTTGGCACACAGACAAGCTGTTACAATCGTACCTTGAAGCTTGTGTAAGGCAACTTTATTTTGTTAGGAGGAAATCGGCTGTATAGCATGGATCTTGGGGTAGGACGGTGTTAATAATGGACAGATACTGTGTAGCCATGTCACCCACATAAAATTTGCACAACAATTTATCTTGTAATTAGAGAATGAACAGTACCTATATAAAGGGTAATGGTATGGATCACAGCCTGATAACAACTAGCTCTGGGAAGGCCTCCTCCCCTTTATCCCGAGTGCTCCACACTTCCTTTTCATACATGAAAGAATTTCTGCTACTTAAGGTTTGTGCAAAGCAGACTGAGCTTCATCCCCTGTGATCAGAGAAGGGCTTTTCAGCCTATCCAGGTCTTTCAAAGATCACTTAAAAGCAGCACTTGAGAAACTGAGCTAAAGCAATGATTGCTTCCATTTATTTGTTTTCACAGCAGCCTGTTGCAACACCCTGTTATTTTTTTCTTGGGCATAATTTGCTACTTGACTCAGGAAGCAAACAAAAGACAAGTTTTCTCATTTAGCTTGAGGCACTGCTTTTTGATGTATAGTACAGCAATGCATGTGCCTGTAAGTGCACACATACGTCCACATCCTGTAGATATGTGCAGGGGATGGTTAGATACAAACTCATTACCAATTTAAGATTACACGAGAAGCATGGAAGGGGAGACAGTTTTGTTTTTTTATTATTAATGTGTAACAAAAATTTCTTTGCCTAATTTAACTCCTTTCCAAACTTTGCTTGACTTAGAGAAGAAAAAGCTGCAGGGGGAGGGAAGCTGGAAAAGGGGAAAAAGCAGGATGAGTTCTGCTCCTTGAAATATGAATAGAATGGTTCAGTTGGAAGGGACCTACAATGACCATCTTGTCCAACTGCCCGACCACTTCAGGGCTGACCAAAAGTTACAGCATGTGGTTAAGGGCATTGTCCAAATGCCTCTGAAACACCCACAGGCTTGGGGCATCAAGCGCCTCTCTAGGAAGCCCGTTCTAGTGTTTGACTACCTTCTTAGTCAAGAAATGTTTCCTAACATATGAAGGTGTTCCTTCCTAACTCAGAAAGGTGTGTTTCCTATATGAAGATATAGGGAGATAATGACTGGATACCCAGTGATTCCACTGGGGGGTTTTATAGAAGTGGAAACTGTCAGGGAAGCTGGTGTGATTGCTGCTTCCAAATGGAGCCCTTGGAGAGCTTTGTGCTCTGTGAAAACATGAATAGTAGCTATAATTTAAGTAAGCATAAGCTAACGTGTGGAGAAGAGGTGAAGCAATCAGTATAATGGTATTTATCACACTGAAAACATGTCCAAGTACTTTTGGAAGAAATAAGAAACACTAAGAACTCTCTGTAACACCGAAATCCTGCACTTGTGTTCACCTAAACAACTTTGGTTTGGTTTTGGCTTTTTTTTCCTGCGAAAATTTATTCAAACAAATTCTCAGTTGAAAAAAATACTAGAAAGGAGATCTGTTCATATAATCTGCAAGCATCTTTTTTGGAAGGCTTCTGGGAGGAAAGTGTGTTGAGGTTAGTATTGAAATAGGAGCGGATAGATGTTAGTGGATAGATGATAGTGCTCCAATTGTAAAAAAGCAAGATGGACGAAGTTCTGAGTAATAGTGTGTGTGTGTGAGTATTACTCATACCATATATGCACATACAATTAACACTTAGTATTTACAGAAATATTTTACTAATAAAACACTTGTTAAAAAATTGCACTGCTATAGAAATATTTGTACTAGTAGCACAGTATGCTTAGAGATACGTCAGGGTTAGGTCAATGGTTGGACTGGATTATCTGAAAGGTCCCGTCCAACCTGGGCAATTCTATGGTTCACGTGTGTAGAAACTAGTTGTATATGTATGACTCTCTGCTGAGATGTGTTTTATATACTTTTGGGGTGCTGTTGCATTCCCGAGTATGAGTACCCTCTTACAGGGATAAGAGCTTTCTCAGCCACGCATGTTGTGTTTTAGCAGGGAGGTGATTTGTGTGAAATAGGCCATGCTGTGGCAGTGAAGCTTGTTTCCTTAATTTGTGCAAGTCCTTAAGAGTTCAGCCCTGCTTGTGCTAGCTATATTACACCCTTTTACATTTCCCCTGGATCGGGAGTGTTTTGAAAGTTAATGATTTCTTACTAATTTTAGGAATGCTATATACAAAATCCTCAAAACATTTTGTTTTTCGTGGGTTCTTGTATCCTTTTTCATATTTATGCACATTTAGACTTTTTTTTTGTTGTTGTTGTCAAATCCAACATCACCATTGATATCAGATTTTTGGAATCTACATCAATACCTGAGGCTTGAAAACTGAAAGCACTGGCAGTGAAGATCACCTATTTAGGTACAGGTCCAATGAGAAGGAAAGCTGCTTAAATGTCACAGTGGCCTCGTAACTTTGACCATAACGTAAAGCTTCATCTTTTTTAATGTTGAGAAAGCTGTTCAGTTCCAAAGGGTCCTCCCATTTAACTGTGCTGTAGAGAAACTGGCTTATGTAATTGTTTTTGAGATACTTTTTTTTCTGTAAAGTGATGATAGATAATGAAATCCGTTTTAGTTTACTCTAGATGGTACATATCAGAAGCGTAATAGGCATCTACTCGGTGAGCAATGTATAGAGAAATTTGGTGGTAAATGTACAGTGATGTAGCAGATAAAAATGTAACACAGGATCTAATTTCAACAGAGGGTAATGGGATATTGCAGATGAAAAAAAATCCATGAAGAATCTCTGTTTCCCTGTAGTATTCCTAGTTTACAAAGCAATTTTTACCCTTGGTTTCTTAGCTCCTCCCTGACTGATTTGTATTGTGTGCTATGTTTTGTTACTCTTCTCACAGTGTTTCCCACTACTTTATGGGTGCATAAGTTTTGACAACACTCGAGAGGGTGAGAAACAGAGGACCAATGCAGCAGCAGAATGTCGGAAAAAAGCAGATATAAATTATGAGAAAGCTCAGCTGTTTGTTGCTCACTTCCCTGTTCTGAGTCTTCAGTCCATCTAAACAGGGACAGGTAGTATTCCTGTTACACTCAACAATGCAGTGTTCATTTTTATTTTTGCTTTATAGTCACTTTTCATATGTGGTGAATATGCCAACAATCACTCAGCTTCACGAGCCCCTCTGATCTTTAGAAGTGGCAGGGTAATGCCACTAGGAATCAAAGCACTCTGTCTTTAAACTACAGAGTTTAGTTTTATATGTCAGGGACACTTAAACACTTCTCTTTACTGCTTTTTCTTCCTCAGAACAATGCAAACATCTAGATTTCTCATCTATGGTGCTTTAAACAAGTCCAAAGCTGTTATCTGACAACCCTTGTTGACAAGACCAATTGTTCCCACAGTTATAATCTCTCCTTGTTTTCCTTTGGCGAAAGATAATTTCAGAGGGGAAAGGCTTTTATTTACTTTTCCTTTTATCTCTTCTGCCCCTTTCCCTTTTGCAGCACTTTTTCTTACCCCCTGCTTTTCCCTCCTGTTTGTCTCAAACCACAGGTAGGCCTGGGAGTAGAAATAGAACGGAATGTTTTCATTTCTGTTGAAGATTAAGGCTTGGGTTTTGACGGGAGCCGATAGAAATGGTCTCAGTGCAATTTTTGGTAACAAGTTCAGTAGCTGATGCACAGAGATTATCCGACACCCTGTGCCTGGACAGATGGGCTGTAGTTTTCTCTACAACAGTGCTAATTTGTTGGGCGTTTGGAACAACTTTATTTATGAATTCATCTGTATGGATAAAATGCAAATGCCAAAATATATTCTAAGACTGAAGTAGAGATAGTGAAGAAAGTTTCAGATTTAGGTTGATCTTCCATTCTGTGTATTGATGTGCATGCTTACATATACAAGATTCTTGTCATTGGACTTTTGATAATCTTATTTCCCTAGCAAGTATTTTAAGGTAGTTACCAGCATCTATAAGTGCCTGTTTGCTCTCTTCCCTGACAAGTATCAGAGCATCATAAAACAGAAAGCAGTAGCTGCTTTTGGCATTAGATCTGTATTGTAGGCAGCTCATCCAGTAATGCCAGGAAATGATTTAAGAAGGATGTTCAGGAGCTCAGTATCTAATTTCGCTCTGAGTGCTCCCATATCAACAGTATCCCAGTGTAGATCCATAAGCAGAGGCAGAGATGACAAACAGATGTTTGGTGAAGAAAATAACAGCTCAACCAGATGAAATAAAACCACAGGAGCACAAGTAGCATAGCGTCACTGCGAAGGTACTGCAGAATCTTTTCACCTCTGCACTGGATCAGTCTGAGTTTGGTTCCAGCTTTTGTGTTGCTCGGCATGGCTGGGTGTTTTGGCTCTGTGCGAGATGGCAAGGCTACCAAGCTCTGGCTGTTTGCTCCCACTGCCTCACCAGCATTCTTCTGTCATTTGCCCAGCATCTGTTGTCTGTGCCATACCTGATTGCAGGTGCTCCTGCTTCTTCCTCCTCCATCTCCCATGAATAAATATTGATGCCTGGTATCATAATGTGCTCAGGGAGACAGAGAAAATCTTTTCTCATATAGAGATGAGTTGGCTCTACGAGCATTTCTTCGCTGTCTTACAGTCTAATTGCTGTTGTGTGTCATCTTGGAGCTCAGAATCTTTAAATCCCTTGCCATCAGTGCAGTCTTTCAGAGATCGCAATTTGAAATGAGAGAATACGTGTCGGCCTTCTCAGTTATGATGAAAATAACTTCACGGTATTAATTGAACTGGCAGGTATTTACATACAGGATGCAGAAAATAATAAGATTTACACAGGAAGTTGCAGGAAAGACGTTAATTTCTCTGGGTTAGGTGTTATGATGTCTGCTCCCTAAACTGATCTCCGAGATGGGTTTTGAAATGCTTTGGTTTTTTTTCTTTAAGGCAGATGACAATGTTTTTTTCCATGAGAGAGGCTACTTCATTGTGCTTTTTATTTCCCTGTTCTTCTGTGGTGATGGGCACACACAAATCTGTACTTTTGGCCTTTTGGCCTCTACATAATAAAATATAGATTTTATATAGAACATAATATAACAAATGATAGATTTATTAGGTAGCTTTCTACAACGATGTCTTTTAAATTTGCAAACAAAGGAAACGGTAGAATGATGTAGAAATGCTCAGTTCCCTTCACCTACAGCAAGCTTTGTCCTCCACAGGATGCTAGGAGGAGCTTTGAAGTCCTGGGAAAGATTATCGTGCCAACAGCAGAAAGAATGGTATTAACCTCCTGCAGAGATGTAATTCTTTAGGTACTAATGAACTGCTTTTGTATTATAATGCAAGTAACATACAGAAGGTCTGTCCTTTTATAAGAGCTGTTTTAAGGTTTTCAACCATTGCAGTCAGATAAGACCTATTATAAACAATCTTATGCATGTATTGAAAAATAAACTTCTCTCTACAGAAACTACTTAATAATAAATGCGTGCTATGTAGCGCTCTTTTTGAAACACTAGAGGCTGATGGAGCAGAGCAGAGGGTCTAGTGCCCATAGTGGAAACGACAGATGAAAGAAGAACTTGCTTTTTGAGCAAGAGGCAATTGGAGATTCCATGTACATTCATTTTGGACTTGGCCTGACAAGCCATGCTGTAACTGTGGAGTGATGTCTTAGTGAGACTACGTGCTAATTCACTGACCCATATCCTGTTCATCAGACATGATGCTTAAATGATTGTCTAGATGAGGATTGTTAATGAACTCCTGGGAGCTTGGCATTCTTAACAAAAGAAGAATGAGTACTGCTGATTGTCGACACAGTTGTAGTTGTAATATCTAATTAATATTTAAAAAATGCTATGGTCTTGGATTTGCCTCACGCCAAAAAAATAGTTAGCCAGGCAAAGTACTGTTTATGTCTGATATCAAGCACAAAAAAGCAGAAAGGCCAGACTGATGCTGTCTGAATCTTCCAATAGTTTATATGCAATTTAATAGTTGCAAGTCTTCTTCTGTAAAGAAAAATGCTAAGATAAGTAAAGTACAGTAACATTTAAATACAACAAGAGCTAAAAATGTGTGGAAATGCGTATTAAACGGCTGTTAATGTACATTAATGCTCTCCAGCAAAATGCATATGGGGAGTTACTGGTACAAGGACAGGGACATGATTCAAGGGTCTCAGTACAATCGTAGGAAAAAGGATATTCTGACAATGAATGTGTATTTTGAAACTGAGCCCCTTTGTGTCCTGGGGCAATAGTAGGGGTTTTTCTATCATAAAACTGTCCAGAATACAGACCTTACTGATCAGATTCATGGAAGTGGATTCAGTACATTAGACAGTGTCTTGAGCAGAATTTTTTTATGGGAACCATAAATCTTCGATGATCTTTTTGCCCCTTCTGCTTTTGTGGCCGTCCCCCCTCCCCCTTTCCCCCATATAGGTATCCCCCATACTTTTTTTTATTCATTCCTTCTCTGCAATTCCACCAGCTTCCATCTCGGTTGTCATTTTACAGGGGAGGGTCTACTTCTATCCATTGCTCTGCCTTTTACCATTCTTAATAATAACACAGAGGATTTTGGCAGATGTAGGTTGCAACGGGCGGTGTATAAGGTAGTAAGCTCATGCCTTGCTCCCTTTACTACCTTAAGTAGATTGTGCTGTACATATAGTATTTCTGTAATATGTCTAGAGAGAATACAAAGGCAGGTGACTGGGATGTGTTATTAGCTGTCTACTAAATCTTTTACTATGTTTGTGTTTAAAAACGTTGTGTAGTAGAAACTGTGAGAGAAATCTTTGCTCCCATCAGTACTGAGACAATGACTAGCAGAGAATTAATTAAACCTGGCTAAGGCTGTGTTAATTACCACTGACTCTTCTAAACTAAAATCTTCGTGCTCACTTTGCTAGGAATTGGACTCTTTCTTCCATTCGTATCAATACTATTATTATGGTCTGTTGTGTTGCTGAGAGTGTTATCTCAAACACCATCAAGGATGTGTGAAGTAAAGAAAGAAACTAATTTAGCAAATATGAATTTTGGTGCTAATGCTAACTGCTAACGCTCCATAAATCTTATAGTAATGCAGTATATTTGTACACGATTTTTGGGTGCATAAGATCTGACAGATTCATTCCTGCTTTTGAGGAACATGTTCAGATACCACAGCAGTGCTGTACATTAGTATATAATGTAGACAAAAAAAATCTTTAGTTAAATTTTAAAAGATGCTGTACTTTTAAAGAAAAAAAAGATCTGTTGCATTCACTCATGAATGATCTTTATCACTGATACTGAAAGAATGAAGTGGTTTTGGTGATTGTTTCTCTTTCTCCTGTGGTGGCTTGCCGTGGGTCTGTAAAAGTGCTTCTTTCTCCAAAAAGAGGGATTAAGGTTGTAAACTAACCTGTGAGAGAAGCTGAAAAACATACTTTTTCCATGATTTCTGTGTTGTGAATGCTTCTACCCTCAACTTTCACGGACACTTCTCAGTTTACATCTGGACCTGCACAGCTGTATAAATTAGTCTAACTTGATTTAATTGAGCTATGTATGCTAACAGGGCTTTCCACCAGCACCATATATACCTCTGTACAGCGTGTTATTGTCACAGATGTACTAAAAATGACAGGAACCTGGTGGAGTAACATCAATCAAATCTGACGTTAATATTCTCTATTTTTAGAAGTATATAAGCGTATGATTTTGCAAACTAGCATGTTCATTCCTGTGTTAACCTAACCAGTACTGCCACAGGAATAGTGTCATGATTTAATGCCAGTATATGTGACCCTGTGCTAAGCCAGAGGGACATGCATATACCCAATGCCCACTGGTAGTTGCTGTGCTCTGTAATTCAACTCTGTAATTCAGTAACGTTTAAAAAACAACTAAATAGTTACCACATGGTGGAAAATTAGCAATAGGGGACTCAAATTTTTGTGTGGTATTAAATCTGCACATGGAAAAAGTTAAATATCATCCTCAATGCTATCCATGTGTTTAGTCACATTGAATGAAATGCTTATAAAGCATGACATTATTTAATTTTTATAAGGTTTCCCACATCCAGTAAAATTTATTGCAGTTGCTTTGAAAAGCTTTGTGCAGGTGCCTTTTGAGCTGAGCTCACTCAAGTCAGAACATCACACACACTATGTGCAGTTAGTCACTGGATACATAGTATGGTATTTAAGTAATCCCATAGTAAATTGATTTTTAGTAATCCAATAGTTTGGTGGGATTGCGTGTATATAATTCACATGCAGAAAGATTGAAATATAATCTTCGAAAAAGTGTGACATGAGAATTTGCCATGGTGAAGAGTCTTTTGACGTTGCGCAAGGGGGTCTGTGGTTCTCTGTGAGAGTGGTCCCATTTCCTTATTTCTTTCTCATCTCATAGTCCAGGGAAATAACTTCAGGAATACCAACATCTGCACAGGAAGGGTACTAGACATGTGCTGATCTGGGTTCAGCCCTATACTGATAAGTGCCAGTACTGATATCTCAGGGATATTCATATCGAAAGTCAAGAGGGAATCATTTTTTCTCTGTCAGTTTTGAGAATGTAGTTGAACATTCCTTTTCTCTCAGTTAAACCTAGTTGTTGAATTGAAGAAGCATACTAATCTGCTGAGTATCTGGGGCTGGGATGGCCTATTAATCTGAATCTTGAAATCTGTTTTATCATTTCTTGTATGTGATTTACGTGACTTCCTTGAGTTAAAGGAATACCAGATTTTTCCTGTCACTGATGTGATTCATCATCACATAAAATACAACAATCTATCACGTGGGTTTTCCTGGTACACAGGTGATATTTGGGAACTTCTTCCTGATTTTCCGGGGTTGAGAGTGGGACTGTATGCCTATATGAGAGTGTAGTTTAAGTTATTTTTTTCACAAGCAATTTGGGATCTGTTCCCAAATGCTAACTAAGGGGTGCTTCTGGAGCCTCAAACTCAGTTCCACTGGGATTCATATCTGTGACACACTTTATCTCCCTCTGAACAAAAATACCTAATGGTACCTTCTAAAGGAAGTTCTGAAGGTTATTTGCCCCTCTATAACTGAATCCATGGCAGGAAACCATGCAAAGCTGACCCTAAGGAGGAGAGTGAGGTTTTTCTCCAGCCCCTGGCTGACCAAACTTCCCTGCCAGCTGACTAGCGCATAGTCAATATTCCAAGGTGGGCTTTCAGTGAGGAAGAGGGAAAAAGGCACTTTCAGATAACAGTACGAAGGCAAGTGAGAGTCAGAACTATGTAAAAAAAATCTTATGCTACTCAGCCAAAATATTCTGCCCCTAACTACTGTAATGATGGTTATCATGCCCGGTTAAGTCATAAGTCCTGTGGCAGCTACTGACATTTTTTTTGTAATTCTCTGCTTTGCTTGTGATAGTGAGGACAAACAATAGGTTGGAAAGGGAGGCTGTGGCTATGTAGATAGGTGAATATGTGGTAGACTAGATGTGAGTTTGCAGCATATCTTTTGTATCATGGCAAGTGTCTGTATGCCTTTCTTAGATAGATTGGTCATCATTGGAGCACAGGCAATTTATTTTGCATTTGCTATAGGGAGCAAATACTTTCCACTGGGGGAATTACTGCAGAATAGCTGATGAGATCCCAATTCACACTCTAGCTGACATGTCAGTATTTTATTTCTTTCTCCATCCCTTGAACCCCAGCCCATCCGCTGGTCTCATCTTTGCCCATGGACATTACAGCTTGATCGGTCTTTCCATGGACACCAGTGTGCCTTGGATCAGGATTTTACCCTTTTATTTGTGTTAGTTTGAGCCCTTGTTGCTCTGAAAATTAGGTCTTATGATCACTTTCCATCAATCTTTAGTAACTCTATATCTTTGTAGATATTCAGCTGCTTGTAGGAACTAGTTTAATTTTTTCTAATGCTTTCTCTTGTATTTACCTGTAATTCTTTTCCTCTTATTACACATCCAAATCTTGGAATCCTAGTAAAAAAAAAAAAAATCTATGTTGGCTAAAAACAATGAGAACAGATTTTTATGGTTGTCTGGTTATCGAGGAAGAAAATCTGAAGTCTCAGAGGTACAGTTCAACGTACTGCATTATGATCAGTCCCCCTTGCTGCTCTTGTAGTGATAATATCTTCTTCCCAGGAACTGCTTTTGGCTGGGAGTGTTTAACCATATATGACCTTCGGGCAGGTGGCAGGTGATCAAAGCCTTGAAAAGCTGCTAAATGTAACTACCTAAGTGTCAGTGGTTTGGATTTTTTTTTTCCCCCAACCACAGTGCTTTTTTTTTTTATTCTGAGTTTCTTTAATGTAAAAATAGAGCCAGAGCAGGAATTATCAGAAAGCCGCACAAGTGCGGTGACTGCAGTTTTGAAGCTGGTTCTAAGATTTTTGTAATGCTTCTTGAAAGTCAAGCAACCAGAGATGACTTCACAAGCTAGGCTATGACAGCTCTTCTTCACAAGTAGTGTTTCTGCAGGGTACTGTCCTTTTCACTCATTGTAGGCACACATAAATGAGGAGGTTATCTGCAGGGAGTCTGAAAAGACAAGTAGAGATTTAGTGACAATATTTTTTCAGACACTAGAGCTCTTTTTCAGTGCTTGCTTATTGTGAAGGACTTCCCAGCGTAGAATTTTCCATCTGAAAAAATGTGGTTAGATGTAAAAACTGTATAAAAAAGAATGCAGTTGGGTATGCAAACTACCCTGCCCACCTATGACCCTTTACTGGAAAAGAAGAGAAATCAGAGGCTGTCTTATTTTGTTTTTTTTTTAAATCAAAAGGTCCTTCATGCCCCAGCAAATCAGAAAAAGGTAAGCTTAGGAAATTGATACACACATTACGGGTAGAGAGAGAGATGACAACATTTGTTAACTACAGTTCCTTGTTGTTACAGCAATAAGTTTACTTGTACTGTGCATCCTCATTATGAGAGTAATTGAATTCAAATAACTTTTAAAGTCCATCTCAGGGGCCAGAGCAATGAAGAAAATTAAAGACCTATAAAGGGCACAGTATTTATTTTACAATTACAAGACAAAGTTTTCTGTAAAGAGTAAGGACATGAAAAAATTGTCGCGTTTGAATTCCCATAAAAATCTTGTGAAGGAAACACAGAGGCAGAGATAATCCAATTTCTGGGCGGTTATTCTGTTGGACTGGTTACCACCATACTCATATTATTCATGCTTACTGTTACAGTTTGGATTTAAGCCCTGAAGCATATGAATTCTTTTGAAGAGACAGCCTTGTCATACTGGATTTTTTGTTGGGAGTTCCACTAATGCAGCTTTTGATTGAAACAAATGAAAATGAAAAAAAATTGTATGACAAACTGAACACTTTCATGCCTGTCCAGGACTTCGTGCTGGGAGGTTTCCTGTGAGAGCCCCAGGACCAGCATTGTTTTCAGTCGAACACTCCTTTCCTGCTGGAGTCCTGGCCCACAATAATTCTCCCACTCCTAGAAATGGAGGAAGAGGAGTGCCCATGGTCCACAGAGCAAGCATTGACTGCTGAGGAGGAGGTCTGCTGATCTTTTCCACACCACCGTGCTTATTAACGTCTCTGAATTGCATACGCTGCGGAGGTTCATGGAATATCTATTTCCTTTCTTCTTTCGCCCTCACACCCCAGTGGGTACTTGACTGAATAATGATTATGGTAATGATGCAGGAATTTGGCTGAAAAGTTCCATGGCAAGTGTTATGGAGGAAGGTGGACAGGGTGGAGCTTTATAAACTGCATGTAAAACTTTGTCTTCATTGAAATCAATGGACAAAATGACCATGTAGTTGGATTGGAATTTCAACTTGTGTATCTGGGCTCTTTGGATTTTAATTTTCATCCTCTTATATGTGGAAAAAAAAGTGTTCTGTGAAGCAGCAGACAGATCTTCCTTTGTGGTTGAGCACATAAGTAAAACTTGACCCTCCCACCCCCACAACTCTCTTTAATCGAAGGAAAAAAAAAAGAGAGAAATCATTTCAAGTGTTTTGTCATCATAACACCCTATTTCTTTAAGCCATATCTGCTAAAGGGTTATGTTTTGTAAGTGTGGCTCTTCACTGACATACCTAGATAAATACATAGGGAAAGAGTTAATCCTAACAGATTTTCTTTTTTCAGGAAGTTGCCAGTAACACTGAAAAAGCAACACAAGCTGTGCCAAGGCTGTGTCTGTACCACCTAATGTGATTGGTCTAAAGTGAATTAGTTGTCTTGTCTCTATGGTTCATCATCTCTCAGCACCTGTAGGAATATTTTACAATGAGACACCTGTTCTGTATAAAAGTAATACAAAATTGATAACATTTCATTGCACTTGCGCCCACTGAAATCTCCACTGAGGTCCAGAGGGATTCCTCTCCTTTTAACGTCTGCTTGGAGCGATAAAGCCGTATGCCTTTAGTATTGCATGACTGGCTTCTTTGAACAGAATCTGGTACTATAAAAAATTAAAGGGATCATTTAGAAAAGACATAATTAAGTGAACAGAACTAATGAAACACTGCAGGAGTACCATCAAATATGAAATTCCAAATGCCCCCCAACGGGCACTTGCTCGATGAAGGACTACCCAAAAGCACTGGCCCCTTCTTTTGAGAACATGTATTCATTTATTTTATACTTCTTTGGGTAATGGGACATCCACGATACTTTTACATATTTCATTAGCATACATTTCAAGCTCAGAGTTGTTCACTAAGTAATCAAAAGTGGAGTCATTTTAGTACAGACATGATTTGTTCAGTAACTGAAAATCTGGTCTACTATTGCAGGCTATTGTAAAAGCTTTATTTCTGAGTACGTAGCCAAGCTCCCTTTGTTCATGTCATTCTACAGGAAAAAATTATTGTCATGCACTGTTAGTAGCAGACTAATCCTCGTCTTCTGGAAAAGGACCGCTTGAAAGTACTCACCTCACCTATGCTTCTTGTGGAAATTAGTCTTTACTGGTATGCTATGGCTCTGTTTCTGAGGAGACCTGGGAACAAGTAACATTTAGATGATTCTGGGCTTTGCTTCACTTACAGGAACTGTACCATGTCACAGTCAAGGTCTGTTAAATTACATTAGAGTAACTATGGCCCAGCATTGGAGTGAAGCTGGGGAATAAATTTTTCAATATTATTGTGATGGCTAAGTTTTCTAGAGGGGTTTGCTTAGAGATTTCATGCTAATTTACACACAAGACTAAAAAATACGAACTCAAAAGGGGAACAGATGCAAACCTAAGCAGGTTTCAGCTCATATGAGCCCCTTCATAACACTGTGATTATTTCATTCAGCCATTCATCTTTGGTAAAGCTGCTGTATTCCTTAAACGCCGTTCATTTTACTAGTCTTATTTCTAACAGGCAAAGACTTGTTTTAAAAACAAAGCAAACCAAAAAACCCTCCAACAAACCCAAAAGCATGGCAAAGACTAGGACAAGCTACGTTTGTGGACTGACGCTTGGCTTTTTTACTCATGAAGAGAAATGCAAGGGATAAAAATATGAAGACAACCCAATTCATATCACTCACCTGTATCTATGAATGAGCTATTCCAAGAGCGGGCAACAGGAGACCTAATGGCTGAGGCCTCTTTGGACCTTTTGTTTCCCAAGTGATAGATCACAAGAGAAAGTAAAGGTCATAACAGAAGCCAGTCATCAACTATTCCACGTATAAACCTCCTATATATTGTTAAATATTCATCTTATAGACAACACAGAGATCTGTATGAGGAAATAATGTTAAACAGGACAACAGGAGTTGCATAAATTTTTCAGCACAGAAAGTAAGCTACCTCTCGGTGCTTTGTAGTATAGTAGCATCAAAAGTGGGGAAATAAAGTATGCTTTAGTACATGAAGAACATTCTGTGGAGATGACTTCAGTTTTAAGAGGCGTCTCTTGAGTGCTTATTGGCGGTAATTGGTGCAGTTGGAACTACTCTGTATTCCTTATTCAAGCAGAGCTGATGTTCTGATGTAGAATTTTACTAACTGAAGGACATAGAATGCAGAAATAGGCATTTAAAAAATCTATTCAGTCGAATTTAGCTGAGGAGTATCAAAAGCTGTAAGTATTTGTATTTAAAACTAGCTTTTTGGTTTTAAGTAAGTTCTCTTTCTCAGAGCAATATGTTTAAGAAGATTAGTGAGAAATTTATGTTCTTGGTGCCAGTTGCTAAACCACAGCTAGAAACTAAGCATGTAGCATTTTTTGCATATATGCACACACACGTATACATGAAGAGTATATATAAATATAAAGTTTTTAGAAGTAACTACTGATCAGATGTGCCTCAATACCTGAACACTCATTTATTTTTTTTTTTAGAAGTCTTGATTTTAAAGAGTATTGTTAGACAGTCTGCTTTCTCTAGGAGATTTCAGGTTAGTTTTGGAAGCCCAGCATTGTGTGGGTGATACTCTGCACCCCTCAATAATGCCATACAAGTACAGGTACCTCTGGTGTTAAGTCCTTCTGAAACATCAGGATTTACAAATCCTTCCAAATAGCAGAACTTTTTCTCCTAGATATGAAGTGATGCATCAGTTTTAGTTGTTTGGCCACCAGGCCATGTTTGCTCTTGAAAATAGAGGGATTAAGTGTAATCATCAGTATTTTGGTCTTCTGAAAGACTGAGGAGTCGTCCTCAACACCACTTTGATGTGAGGGAATTGTTAGCGACACAGTTGACTCAGGGTTCTTATTTATCAGCACCTCAACTGCGGTAATCAATCCTCATGTCTTGTCTCACCTCAGATGTCCATTTTAAAATTCTCCCTCATAGGCTTGTATAAGTGTCGTTGTATATATCATGGAGAGGCATATAGTGTTTCTGTGAGTATAGATCTATGCAAAACTGGGAAGAGGTGGTGAGTATTCCTATTGGCAACCTAGGAATCTTTAGAAAAATGATGCATTTCATTCAAGTAGCGAATCTTGCTCATCTTTAGCTGAGCTTAACCCCTCTGTTACATATGACAGAATCATGAATATACCTAAATTTGATCCAATGTTGAAAATTTCTTTTTTTAATGTTCTTTTATTTAGGGGAAAAAGGAAGAGGGCAGATGTCCTAAGAGTCATTAGATCTTTTTTGCCTCCCTTCCTGCTGGTGTTTTAGGAGTCAGATCCATAGCTAAAAACTATGTATGAAATCAGTTTTGCAGATACGAGTGTGAGTTTGCATGTCATAAAAAGTATTAATATGAACAAAACTGTCTTTGTGTTTTGGAAATCCCACATTAGCCTTTTAAGGATGCTTGATATTTCTGTGTTTACATTGGACTTCTTTTACTGTACTGGACATACATACACATATATTTCAGTGAATTATCTTTTTACTGGGTTTCTAGGCATAAAATGCACATAACTGGGAATAGTTCTGTTCCCTGCAAAGCAGGAAGCCAATGTGCAATGTAGCAAACTCTATTAGTAGTGCATCTTCAGGCTCGTCAGGTGTCAAGAAATAGATAGTTTACTTTTATTCTGAGTGAAAGGTAATGGAAGGGCTAAACGGTCCATTGTACACGAAGAACGATATGATGATGTCTCTAAAATCATGCAGGATATTGATTTAAAAGGCAGGCAATACAGTTAGTAGTCCAGATGCTGGCTTTTGCTTGTGCTAAAGGAATGTGGCTCTTTTCCTGATGAACACAAACCTCCTGGTCCCTTCATAGAAATAAAAGTAATGTAGTGAGAAAGTTAATTGATTGCTCGTTTTCTAGTTCGCTATTACTGACATCAGTTGCCATTGAGAAATCCTTTAGGAAACTCAGAGAAAGATTTCTCTTCCAAAGAAGTTTAGAGACCAAATTAGATAAGACATGAAGTTGACTTGGATAACACTAATAATGTTTTTCCACTTATTTAAGTCTAGAGATGCCCGAATACCTAAATTTAATGTAGACAATAAGACAAAGATTGACCCCAAGATATGAATGAGTTGGGAGTATTGTGTGTCTTAACATCTATCCAGACATGCAGGAAACAGAGAGCATATAAGAGTAAAAACAGAGCCTCAATCATTTTAGCACTGATGTAGCTGAAGAGGAGAGAAATTTTTCTTACCATGTTTTCCCCTGAGCGGCAGCAGGAAGTACTAGTGTTCTTTGGGGAAAAGGCAGATGGGTTTTGCAAGAGATTGGTCTAGAACATCGCTTGCCAGAAATGTCACTTACAGCAGCAGAAGGGAGCAGCAAAAGGGGGTTTGACACCAGCAAAAGAACAGACATTTCTGTCTCAGGATGTTGGAGCATTGCAGAATGTCCTGTGCGATATCAAACTGGCAGGTTGAATGATTGGAATAGCCACATCAATTAAAATGTGTGCAAGTTAGAATGCTGCTTTCCCAATCTTTGCTGTTGGGTCTGAATCCTTTCCTAGATTGTATGTGCTATACCCCCTGCTTTATTTTAGAACAGGTTTTCATTTTCAAGAGACTCAAAGTATATAAGAGGTAACAAAAGCAGTGTTACTCTCTTTTCTGTCCTTTAGATTGTCACGTGTGTAGACATACAGATTGAAAGTCTCCCAGTATGGTGACTTGGAAAATTTCTCTGCTGAAAACAGTCTTTGACAAAAAGAAATTAGTTTTGCCCTTCCCCAAATGCAAATCAAACTGTTGAAAGTGTGTGTCTGTCAGTGTGCATCTGTACCGGGGTCATTTGTCAGCCAGGAGCTAGCTGGATTTGGAGAAAGAGATTTCTGCAAGTCAAATGAAGAAACTGAAATGCAGACAGCCTGAGATTCCGGAGATAGCTCTGGGAGTTGTGTTGTGTGAACAGAATAGTTTGTCTTGCTAGTGGAGCCGTAAGGAAAGGTTGCAGAAAGAATCAGATGGTTAAAGTGACCATTTGATCAAAGAAACACAATGGCCCTGAGAAGACAGTCCTTGGAAGGGATGATGACTGATTATTTCAAAGCAGTGGGCAATCAGTCACATTTGAGCCAAGGACTATTCTTTAAGCCATCAGAAAAGAGTGCAGCAAGGCATATCTAGTAAGGAGAGGAAGGAGTTCCTGCTGACATTTAGCTTAGCTGGAAAAAGCAGCAGTGGAAAGTGAAGAGGTGTAAGTTGTTAAGAGAGATTTGTTAATGTCAAAGTATGGAAAATTTTCTTTTTTGTTCTTTCCAAAAACTGAATTAAAGAAGAAGAGAGAGAAGTGTGAAAAAGAAAGGCAATACGGGAGAGGGGCCTAGGAATGTCAGTGGATTAGAGGAGGCGGTAATGTCTCCAGTGTGTTTTCCCATCTTAAAAATGAGGTGTCTACAAGCGTCAACCTTAACCTTTTGCACAAAACAACTGTGACTTATAAAAATGGTAAAGAATACGTGTTACAGTGATGATTTCACAGTGGTCCCTGATACTAACAAAGAGCGCTGCAGAAGTATGAAAAAGTATAGATATTAGCTGTTTCTGTGCCAAACCCAGTGTTACTGACTTTAAATGTTCTTCATAAGGCAAAGACAAACACTAATCTCTTTTTCTTTTCAAGGGGCGTGACCAATAGAGCAATGATTGTAGTTGAAAAGCTCACCAATAATGTAATTGCTGCCAGAGTGGGGGAAATTCTTCCTTCATCACATTAAGGACACTGTATTTTATACTTTGGACTGCATGTAGGTTCCAAGAATAATGAGTTACATAGCTTACAGCTGAATAATGGAAAGTTTGTTGACACTAAAGGGTAATTTATGCTTGAAAAATTTCTGTGCATGCAACATTCGTTTCTGTTGCAGTTGTGATTTCAGTTGTAAATATTGCCATCAGAGTAAGGCTAGGTTCCCAGAAATGACAGAGATACCAGCAGAGGAGGTGACAAAAGCAAACAAAGAGAAAACAACTACTTGTCCTCAAGATTTAGGATCAAGTAAAGAATTTAGACTTTGAACACTGTCTTGTCAAGTCTGCTAATAAATGCATTTGAAGCTAGATCAAGTATCTCTACATATCACTGTGTAGACACAGCACTGGAAACAGGGAAGTCTTAAAATTTAAAGCTTAGAGCTTGTGACATGTTTATGTTTGTGTCAACAAGGAGTTATGGGCCATCATGAAAGTATGTCTGTATGCTTCTGAAAACAATTTCTCTTCTTCATTAAATGTGCTAGTATCAGTCATTTAGTGAACCACTAATGTCAATAACCTTTGTAGAGTTATTAAAGATAGATTAATGGCTTTGAATTCTGCGTCAGACAACAGAGTAATAGGACAGCCACATGTGCCACCGCTATTGCAGTGTTAAGAACATGACACTCTGTCATGATTTTTTTATATGATGCTCATCAAAATAGTATTGCACACGGTTTTGAACTGATACGTAGCAATTTTTTTAGTCTCTTTTCCTGTATTACTTGCTTAACAAAAAAACCCTAAACTTTTCTTTGCATGTCAGAGATTTTCCTGCTTAGGAAGTTTTCCCTTGTGCTCACTTAGTTTGTTTTATGAAGTGGGATTCCTTCTACTCCTCTCTCAGTGCCAAATTTCCTGATAAGTGTAGCTCCAAGTGCCAGGAAGAAAAACTTTCTGGGGCCTCATGTGGTTGGCCAGGATCTCAGAAGTTGTGTGTCAGTGTGGCTCTACAGTGGCCCTTTGGATACAGTAAAGATGAGGACTTTAAGGCAAGGCGCTGCCTGAGCACGTCGCCCGTTGCAGAGACCCCCACGTTCTGGCAGTTGTCCTGCAGCCCTCTGAATTGCAATTGCAGTGGGGATTGGTCTGAACGGAAATTCTGTTCTCGGAGAACATTTGCCTTATCATCCATGTGCCAAGCCTGAAATTTGATGTGAAGAAAAGAATTTGCCTGTTAGTGTCCTACTTAGAGTTGCAAGTAAACAAAATGCTGTCTCAAAAGAAGGCTTATCAAAGCCTGAATTTTGATACTAAGGAGATACTTTATGGCTGATGCACAATTTCTATACCAGTTTGCCCTGACCCATTCCTCTCCATTTTAGGAAAAATTCTAAGGGAAGTACAGAGTTTTGAAAACATATTTAGCAATATTTATATAAATTTCATTACCTTGAGCCAAAACTAATGACTGTGTAGGCATGTGATGAAAGGGATTAAAAGTGAATGATTTTTGGTTCAGTATTTGGTATGAACGTCACTTTGTTTCTTCTTAAACCAAGACTGATTGTGTGAAACAATGCCAATGATGAATTACACAATATTTGTTAGAAAGGGAGTATAACTTTTCAGATCTTCAGGATCTCATAATCTTGTTTATAATGTCTTTCAACACATGAGGTCTAGTACTATTTTACAATCAAAGTATACTAAAGTCTTCATAATTTTCTGTGTACAACATGTTCACATTGCAATTAGTAACACTGCAGAAGCATCAAGTAATACGGTGATCAGTGATCCGCTGCAATACTTGCTGCCAAAGATGTTATCATATTGATCTCCGCATGCTTATATTATAGAATATAGTATTCCTCCCTGAGCACGTAGATTCTTAGCTAGAATAAATTGCAGCCAAATGCAAAATCAGTCTCAGTCTGAGCGTCGGTTAAATTAATCACTGGGAAGAAAGAAACCATGAGCAACAAATAAACTTCAAAGACATGGCAACTGTGGGATCTGGTGAAATTAGGAAATTGGGACAGCTTGATAGAAACAAAAGAGATGGAAGTTGCTTTGACGCATTTGAGGTCAACTGTTGGGAAATTTTGGAAAGGAATCAAACTCTCCATTCTAGCTTAATCAGATCAGACGAGGTCCTATTTGTATCTGTTTGTCTGTCAAGTTTTGAAAACTGAATTAAGACAGCAAAAGAGAAATGCTGTGACTCTAGGATGTGGATAAACACATGCACATGTGGTAATATCCATTGTGGATGATAAGTTCTTTTCTGAAAGTAGCCACACGATAAGCTAGCAAGCATAATAAAGCACTAATATTTCTTCCTTTTTAACTGATTCAGCTTCAGATTTTCTTCCTCAGTCACTATATTTGATGTACCAAAGTAAAGAACAAGTATAAAAAGAAGAAGCTTAAAGAACAAGTAGAAAAAAATATCTCAGTTGAGCAGCCTGACTGCCTGTAATTATTTGCACAACCTGTCTTTGATGGAAATACGAAAGCAATTATATTTTAATCCATTTTAGTCAGTCAGAGGGTCATAGGGCTTGGTTCAATAAGGAACCAAAGCATGTGCTTAATTTTAAGCATGTGATTAATCCTGTTTATATGCTTAAAGTTAAATGCTTTGCAGGTTAGGGTCTAAAGTAACTAGGTTGCATAGACAGAAATACTGGAAAACACAAACAAAGCAATGAAGGGACTGTGTGCTTGTTCGTTTTTAGCCAAATACCTTTGCTTTCTTTAAATCCCCCCTTTCTATGACCTCTTAACCCATTCCTCCTCCGAACAGTGACAGAAAAACCCCAAATTCTATAAGAATGTGCCCTAATCAAAACCCCAAGGTCATGTGTAGCACAAGTCAAATCCTTGCCACACTTGTAGCCTTGCTACTTATGACCAAACACACAACTATTCAGAGTTTATGCCAAAAGCACAATTATATTTATGATTATTAGAAGAGCATCTGTTAGTGTGCTATTTCCATATTATGTATGTATGAGAAAACAATATGATAATATATGATATTTTACATGTGCATTTCATACCTCATGCTTGAAAAATTCAAGGGAGCAAGGCCGTTTTATACTGGCCAAATCCTCCCCCACATTACTGACTTCAGAAGTGGCAGGCTCGGACTCTACATGCTGAGAGTAATCAAGGCAACAAGGATAAAATTTTTTAAAAGACCTCTGTCTCTTAAAGAGTAGTTCAAACGATAAGGATGGGGTAGGGAAGAATAAGGAAGGTGGAATTGTTGGAAGAGAGATTTAGATAAAGTAAGGTGGAAAGAACAGTAAATCATAAAAGAAACTAAAGCTGTGAGCCCAAACTACAGGCAAAAAGCCAGAATAAATGTGGGGTGAGTTAAGGAAGGATGAACAGAAAAGATAGAGGCATGCTGTTGCTTAAAATATGAAACTTGGTGCCAGAATATTGCAATGACATTTGGAGTGTGAATTACATCTCAGAAGGTGTGACCGTGTTAGTAGAGGCTGGATGTATAATCCTGGTCTTCTTGAATTCAGTGGACAAGTCTCACAGGATTTTGCTCTGGGTGTTATATATAAGATAGTGACAAAGTCTTTATGAACAAGACATAGTTTGCTGTTACATTTTTATATGGCTGATATTGGGATTTTAATATCAAATTCTGGAATGTCACAGTAAAGTAAGAACTCTAATGGTTTTCAAGAAAATGAGTAAGAACAATCCTGGCATTTAAAATATTATAAATCTTAGAATGCCTATTTTTTATGAGATTGAGTGAATTGATGGTTCAGAAATTAATTTCAAGTCACGAGTAGTTTGCCATCTACATCAACCTGCTGGAGTAAGCAATACTTTGAGAAATATAAGATGGCTCACATTGGGAAAAAGCTACTAATATTAATTAGAGCTTCAGACAAAGAAGCAGAGGGACTTAGGCTGTGGAAAAAACAGTATATGGAAGTTATTGTTGTGAAAGGAAATTACACTACAAGATTAAAATTAATATGAAATGTAAACTTTGTAAGAGGTGAGATATGATACATTTACGAAACGCTTGATTCCAGCTTTCTGTCCTTTACAAACACTTCTAAATTATGGAACAGCTGTTTGATATGAATGCTACCAAGTTTCTGCTATTCCGAAAAAGATTAGGAGCACTGTGGATCTTTCAATTACTTGCAACTGTGACAGCTTCTTATAGCGTGTTTCCTAATGAAGTCATCAGAAAGTTTTTTGATTTTCATACACCCATAGATTTGCACTCCTCTATCAGCCTAAATCAAACAGCTTCTTTTAGGCAAGATGCACAGATTAAACAGTTTCAGCACGGCTCTAAGGAGCTGCTGCATTGAAGAGTATGTCGCTTAACAAACCCAAAATTAATACGGCCTGAAGAGGGCAGTAAAGATAAAGCTTTATTTTTCTTACCTTTTCACTGTTCTCATTGTACATTGTATTCTGAAAATGCAGTACTGGCCAGCACATATTTACAGGCGTTACACATTTCTGGAGCTATGCTGCATAAAATATACTGTCAGGTCAATGAAATCTTTTGTTGGGATTTATCTGAGGATCTGACTCCTTACATGACAGTGCAGAACTGGAAGACATGTCTGTCACTCATCAAAGTAGCTTGCAGATAATGCATCGCACGAGCCAGCCTTGCTTCAGCTGGGATATCCCCTTAGGACAAAAAACCATTGAGTTCTGCAAGTGGGTTAAAAGAATAATGTTGTGGATTTCCAAAAAATGAGATGTTGTTTTTGTATTTTGTCTTAAACATTTTGGAGAGGCCAGGGTCCCTTCAGAAGTGGATCAGTGAGATTTTATAAGAGGAAAAGAGTTTTATACTTTTTCCATTCATCTGTCTTGGGAGCTTCCTGACGGCCAGGCTTATATTGAAACTTAGGTCATTTTCCTTGTGTTAAGGGGCAGTGAATTTTACATGATAAAATATATGTGTGTGTTGGGAGGAAACTGCAATTGTAGAACAGCTGATGTCTAAATTGTTCTGAGTATTCGGTATGTTCACTTCTGAGTAGGCATTGTTATTCCTCAGTAACCTGGTGTTTGCTTTAAGCTCAGAAAATAAGATACCTTTTTAAAACTGAACAAAATGTACGTGTTTGCATATTTTGTTTGTATGGATACATGCATACACCGATGGACACAATTATGAAACTTATTTTTAAAGGTATTTTGTACATACAGATACTACATAGAATAGTGGGCTCTGTGTGTGTGTATATGTATCCATACAGATAAGAGTATACTACCCATACCAGTTAGGAAATGTCTTCCGGAAATTTAGGCAAAGCTACAAAAAGAGCTTGATTTTTCCCCTTTGAAGAAGACAACTGGCAGAAGATACTGATATAGTCAATAACTTTTAATCAAGAAAGTGATGCTGAAGTGGATGACGTTCCAGTAGTAAAGCAATGTGCAGCCAATATTAGAGATGAGAGTGTAGGATTCCTAACGTTCATTGACAGTATCCCAAACGAGTCTTGCAACTCCTCAAAAACGTAACAGCTCAGATTTTCCTCACATCCCTGCCCAAGACAGCAGTGCAAGGACTGCCAGGTACTCTGCCCATTACTGAATAGAGCTGTGTCAGTGGTGCAGAGGTACTTTAGAGTCATGGTAGAGAAATAAGGGTAGGAAAACACATGGCAAGGGGACAGTACTGAAAGCCGAGAAAGAAATAGTTTTCCTGCTTGGCAGAGAGTTCTAATTTTTCCTTTCAAAACCAGCAAGCTTAAAATTTAAGATTGAAATAATTTAGTTTGTGAGAAAATAAATATTTTTCTGTTCATGCCAGTCTCTTAAAACTTATAAATGACTGAATTACTTTTAGTTAAAAAATTAAAAGATTATTCCTGAAATTACAAGAAAATAAAAACATGTTGTTTTCGGAGGAGACAGCATTTTCACTAATATGCTCTTTTGACCAAAACTCCTTATCCTGTAGGGTATTTCCCTATGAAATATAGCTCAGTCATGTTCAAAGACCTGAACAGATTTTTTTCCCTAGACTTTATTAAGTAAGAATCTTCCTAATCAATCAGATGTTGAGACAGGTACCAAGCTGGTATGAACTGGAGTGGCTCCATTGAAATACAGGCATCAGCTGGCTGAGGAAGAGACCAGTACAGTTAAGCCCATTTAATTGTTTGGAATGGCTTCATTGTACTTGAGATTTAGCATTGGAAAAATCATAAGGCAGAAGCTGAAAATAGACCTTTCTCGGCCACAGTTCAGCGAAGCATTTAACCATACGCTTCAGTTCATGCCTATTTAATAATGTACTTAAATAATATATTTAACTTTGGTCACATGCTGAAGTCCTTTGCTTTCCAAGTCTTTTAAACAGAGCTTTCACTTTTACCCGTATTAAGATGACGGAGTTGTCCGCTTGCCAAGATGTAACTGAATGATATTTCTATTTTTAAAATGAGGTACAAAGACATAGGGAACGACTCACCCTCTTCTGAGGAAGCATAAAATAACACTGGAGTCATTTTGTCACGACCTAAAGTTTCCATTTACTGTATTTATTGGCTGTACATTTCAGGTGCCAATAAATAGAAACAAGTGCAGATTTACTTATAGTATTTATAACATACACGTGCACCCTAGTAACAAGATAAACTTGTGTGAAAGAATGGCATTTCTTCCAATGATAGAGTGTTAAAATGTGTTTTGGCGGAAAGTCAAAAAATAGAGCGCATGTTAAGCCACTGGAAATGGGCTGGTACCTGTGGATAAGTTGACAGGCATATTTTTTTCTGAGTAGTTTAACCTGTATGTTGCAGTTGGTCTTCTTGAGGTTCGTTCCTCTTTTCTGAAATCACAGGTACCGCTTTGGGATGAAGAGGAGCCCGGCAGCAGTGATGATGGCAACACAACTTGATGTAACTGAATGTACTAACCCCAGGCACATTGCCAAATTAACCAAGATCAAATTAATCAAGATAACAGCTTTTTGTCCTGCGTGAGACGAGCCTGTTGACACTTTCTGTCTTTCAGTTATGATGTGCATAGCCTATGTCCTTCTGGATGGCATCTGCTATAACCTGGATTAGTGCCAGACTGAAAATAAAAGTGGTTACTTCTCTTTTTAGTTGAAGTAATCTGCTGTTGATTATAGTTGACCTCGGCAAACTTTCATTGTAGCACTCTTATGCTTACTGTATATCTCGTCACAAAACGCATCCCAATTCTGTCATTTAGACAGAAAATGCACTCATTTGAAGCACAGAAAAAAGTATGTGGACAGTCAGCGATGTACTAGATATGCTTACAGTTTGCTCTAGGTTGCCATGCTTTTCATCATCTTCAGTTGAAGTAATCTCCATTCATCGTTTTCACAGATAATGATTTTGAAATGTTGTTAAATACATTTATGCAGTTTTCATCTAGAATCTAGACTTTTGTATGCATTTCGTTAAGAGTCATACTAACAATAATGGGTACTGATATTTTATGAAAGACTTTTCTACATCTAGACAAGTTTGTTTACAGATGTTAGGGCAAAGACATCCTAAAAAAAAATCAGAGTCAGTATCTGTTCTTCATTGTACCTTTCAGGAGCTTAATAACAGTATTTTCTTGCTTCTTAGAAGTATAGTCTATACTGCAGTAAACCAAACTGGTCTCTGATGCAGTCGTCCGTCCCTTTTTGCATTGTTTCCTGGAAGACTGGATTTAGATAGGGTTCAGCTGCTAAGCGTATACAATGTTAGAAAGTGTGGACTTTAGTGCCCTGCTAAGATGTTCTAAAATAGGACAGTAGGCATTCCTGCGATATAGCAAAGCCCTACCCAACTTCGGAGAAGCTTTTTTAAAGATTAAAAAATTGTGAAATTTTTTAAGCTCTCCTGTTAGGAGTGTGATATGTATTTATAGTACCCTCAGGTTCTGCACAATAAAAATGGTTAAACCTTTAGTCCTTTTAGTAGTTCACAGTTTTATTACAGAAGTTATTTTGTAGATTTTATGCTTAGAGCAAGGTCAGTGTATTGCACTGTATAAATTATTCTAAGTAATTGCTCAGTTATTTTATAGCTTAGTCACAGGATTTTTTTATTATTAAACATAGCCTTTTCTTTAAGGCCGGGAAGAGAAGGGCACTATAAATCACATGGCAGCTTGCCATTTGGGGTTTCAGCTTTACCTGTGATAAGGATTTAATAACAATCTGGCCCAGACACCAGTTCCCTCTCAATTACCTTTCCACATGGGCATTAGTTCACACTGTTTATTAAAAACTCCCCTTGTAGTTGTTTTAATGGAGTGTTTCAGATTAATGGCCCCTGTGGAGTTTAACTTCATTGCACTTCATTAAAGCTAGATTGTACAAAAGGTTACTTCAATTAAATCCAGAACTCGACCTTAAATCTGTATGGATTTTTTAGAAAATGTGGTAAAATTGCTATGCCAATCCTTTGAGATTAACAAGGCAACATCCTTCTTGGTGACTGAAGTTCAAAATATGTTATATCTGGTCCGAATTTGCCTGCAGATTAACATTCAGTTTCAGGAGATTAGAAGATGAAAGCAACTGAATGGTGTATGATCTATAAATGAATTGGCTAAGCAGTTTTGTTAGAAATAGGACAGCCTAGGGAAACTCCAGCGCTTTTTTGTGCCTGTAAAAGCATTTGCTGGATGTTTCACAAAACTTCTGTGAGGAAATAACCGTTTAGATGCACTGCAGGAGAAAATGCTTCTTTAAACAACCCCCTCTTATTTTCTAAACACAAACCCCACAAAGGGCTGCCTAATACACTACCTCTTGTGCATGGGCTAGGCTTTCAGTCCAGGAATCTTTTGTGTTCTCAATTGCCCATTTTCTTGCCAAATGTCTTTGAAACAGCAGGTGTTGGGGGCCGTGTCCTGTAGTGAGGTGGAAAGAAAGGTTGATGCAGAACTTCCCTGGGAGTGAGGTCAATTGGTTTAGCAGGGAGAGAAGGAACAGTGGAGTGATGCTGAGGTTTTCCTAAAGAAGCTTGTAAGTTTGCTAGTCTTTCTGAAAAAGACAATGGTTTTGATGTCCTAGGAAACAGGGCAGGGATACTAAGTGTTGTTAAGGGTCATGCAAACTGTGAAATGATGTGAGGTTGCCTTTACGTACTTTACAGAGTAGTTGAAGACAGTGTGCAACACATGTAAGTGGCAGGGAAATTGTGTATAGAATATTTTAATTAGGACTAGTGGCCTGGCTCTTGTAAACAATTGGTCATGTTGGGCAATGGATATGGCTTCCTAGTAAATTGGGATAGACTTGATCCCAAGGTCTACTGGGAGGTAAATTAATTTATAAACTTGAAGGTAATCTCTTGGTTAAAGATTTCTTTTCCAAAAAGTCACTTGACTTAACCAGCTAGCTAGTGTATATTAAAGAAAAAATTCTATAAATCGGGAAGTCCAGTCTATAGTATTCCTATGTATAAAATGGGATTTATTCTATATAATTTAATTTCTTAATACACCCCTGATCAGCCTGTGTTTTCTTGAGTATTTGAAGGATTCGGTGTTGCTATTATTATCAGTTTTCCCTCTGAAATACGCCGTTCGGTTCTTGTCAATAATTTGTACAATAAGTCTCTAGTTTGGCATTATAGATTATTTTTGTACTAAGAAAATTCGTAGCATTCTCTTGTTAAAGGAAATAAAAAAGACGTACGGGGAAAAAAATGACAATTCAAACTTCTATCATTACGTAAATGGAACAATTTAGAGTCTTGATATTTGTTTCTGTGTACATATAGAAACAGAGAGTGAAGGCCTGTGGCCTTGCATAGATTCACGCGTGCCTCCTGAAATGACTGAGATGAAAGAAAGATCTGAATATTTAGCATTAGACATTCTGAATTTATTTTTAGACCTAACTCATCATAGCAATTATTAAACGTTATACTTAAAGATACCTCTGCAGGCAAATTTTATACGTTTTAAAGCAGCGTCTTCTGTCATGATCTTTGAGGGCTAGAATCATATATTCTTTGGTAAGGGGAAGTATATTTCATCTGCAAATGATTATTAGATATGGACCTTAAATGTATCACAATATCAAGACAAAATATTTCCCAGCCTGCATCTGAAGTTATGTGCACAAGAGAGCTGATACAATCACATATTTCAAGCTTTCTGTTTCAAGATCATTAGTATTTAGAATGATGTTTCCAACTAGTCACGTCAAACACCTTTTCTCCTAACACTTTTGAGTAAATCCATGGAACTGAACAGAAGAGCTTTTGGCATTAAATCCTTCTAAAGTACTGAGAGATCTCTGGGTCGAGACCCACAGTTTGAGGTCATATCATCCTGGTTAGTGTTGTGAATTTTTCCCTGTAATCTTAAAAGAAAGAAATCTAATAAATGAACCAACTGGCTTCCACACCCCTGCCCACCAAGTCCTCTCTAAGCCATCAAACACTGTGTGTCCTTAAAATAACTGGTTGAGTAAATACATACTATTTTTACTCAGATAATGTAAAGAACTCTTCAAAACTCCCCTAGTATTGCCTATATTCTGAAGCTTTCACCTTCTAAATGAGCCAAATGGGATGAAGGGTGAGCTGGGAGGACAATATGTTAAAATAAAATCATAAGTGGTACAGGTACATGACATGGGAGAAAAAAAAAATCAGTTTCTCTCAGTGTAGGAAGTAGAGGACATTCCATCGACAATACCAAAGGGCAGACTTGATTCAACTGAAAATATTTATTTTTTTTCACATGATCCATAGTTAGGTTCTGCAGTGCACTAGAACCGGACATTTTGAAGAACAAAAGGATTTAAAAGGAGATTGGACAAGTTCATGGAAGAAGGATTTTTGAAACAATGGCTGGATGAAGCCTTCAACTTATAAAAATCTTCAGACCGTCATTGCTGGGAGGTAGAATTGCATAATGGGGAAAGTTTGTTCTGTACTTTGCCTTTTTATGCTCCTCCCCATAGCTTTTAATGCTGGCCTCTACCCAAAGCAAGCTGCTGCACTGGTTACACTTGTGGCTCTCAGGCTCATTTTGAAGTCAGGACTTGGCTGTGATGATGGAATGGTGTTACAGTCATTTCAAGGATGGACCCCCCAGAGAAAAGAGCAGTGGTATTTTTGGTTTTTTTTTTTTTTTTTTTTTTTTTTTAAACCCTTGGTGTCTCCGTGTGCTTGTTACCTTTACTATGGTATTGCTTCTTTTCTTATGCTTTGTTGTGATTACATAAAATGCTGAGGCTGGAGCTGTCATCACATGTAGGTGGTGAAATGACTGGTGTAGCAGCTGTCTTTTCGGCAGGACTACAGTTTTATGTCTGACTTGCTTCTGCCAACTCTGTGGCTTCCTGCTGATCTCCATCTCTGCATGGAAGACATCTGCCTTGAGCTGAACACAAGCCTGTCAAAGAGAGTGCTGGTAAAAACAGGATCCAGTATGTCCTCTGCAAAATGAATCTATTCCTGCTTGTCAAACTGCTCTGCAAACTAGGAAATTAATCTTTTAGTCTCAAACCACTACACACAGAGCTCATGACAGAATGAGAAATAGATTTGTTTCACCTACAACTGATCAGAAGTTGTTTATCAAATAGGAAATCTATCCTCACTCCCTCTGCCCTCTTGAATCTGCAAAAATGAGGGACGGTGTGCCAATCCAGCAAAGCTTTTAAGTGTATTTTACCTCCAAGCACAACTTCGGCTGTTGATGCTAATAGGACTGTTTATATACTTATGTTAGAAAGCGAGTAAATGCTTTGCGACACTCTGAACTGGAGCACTTTGGCACTGTGCACGCTCTTGTCAGTGAGTGTGTCTCTCTGACGAAGACTGAAACAGTTTTCAAGTATTTCAGAATGTAACATCCTGCTTCTTTCAAAGTGCCAGCCCATTAGGGCACATCATATTGATACTCGCCTCACGATTCAGACTCCTCGCAGGATGCTACGTTAAATTCAAGGTCATGGTGTTAATCTTCAAAGTTCTTCACTGAATTGGTACACGTTACCTCGGAGAATCTCTCTTTGTGACTACAACCTCTCCTGACAGCTGTGTTCCTCAGGAATTATGAAGCTGTCAACCTCAAGGGTGAAGCCTGAGAGGGCAGAAGACAAGGCCTCCTCAGCAACGCAGCCAAAGCTTTGGAAATCATTATCAGAGTAGATAAGAATGACCACAAATCTCTCTGTCCTCTAGGCAAAATATAAAACTCACTACAACTTAGCTCCCCCGGGCACAACTAAAGACAATAAAGATAGAGGGTGAAAAAAGTTAACATTAAAAAAGAAGAGCATGATGGGAGGAGGAGGAGGAAAACTGCTCTCACATTGCCTTCTCAAAATAAAAGCCTTAGTTCTGATTTGGGGACAAATAATAGGAGTATTTCTGATATTACAGAGAAGGTATTTATATTTATTCATTATAAATTGTATTTTATTTTAAACTTTAAAATATAGGCGTCCATTTGTGTGGTTCTGAGCTTATCTCAATTTCCTTTTAATGTGATATTAATACATAGTTAATATATGTTAGTAATGAAGTACGTGCAGAACACTTATATAAGGCCAATAAAATGATAGGTAGTTCCTTTTAATTATTAAAGATATGTTTTTTTTGCAAATCGTGTAAGAACTGGTCAGATTCCACTAGCTGTCTTACAATGCATAAAGGGCACAAACTGATTCATCAGGATGTGAATATTTTATGTACTTGTAGGTAAGGAAAATATCAATCCCACTAACATCTTGTGGGTGGGTTTGATATGGCCCATATGATATCATAATGGGCCCAACCACTATGATAACGGAGCGGCCCTTTATCTTTCTCCGTTTTTACCTGGGATTCTCTGCCGTTGACTTTAATCAATACGCATGGCTCTTATAAGTAACAAATTAAAGCTGAAGATTTTTCTGTCTCTCACGTTGAAGTATTTCTAATTTAAAAACAAATAAAGAACATGTTTTGTTTTCAAAGCTGTTAATTACTTAAATAAATACAGTGAACTGGGGCATGTCTCTCCTCCTCGCCATACAGGCGCACAGGTTAAATGGAGCTGATTGTTGATTAGGGTGCCCTAATCCTGCTACTGCTGACAAAGATATTTATTGCTCGGAAAGCTCGGGCTTGTTTTCTCCCCTTCAAAATGGTCTCCCGTGTTGTTAGGTGAAAACAGGGACTGTAAAGTTGTATGCTTCTGGTTTAATTATAATGATGTTAAATACAGAATACAAAACCTTTTGAATCGATGCTTGTAGATAAGTTTTATCACACCAGAAAGAGAGGAGGGAAGGGCTCAGTCCCACAGACATCACTGGCAGAGCTTCCACCTGCTGTCCTGGGGATGGGGCTTCGTTTACACCTGCACGCTTGCCATTAGTTCAGAGGGACAGAATTCGTTCTTTGTAGGCTGAGTTTGGGTTGTTCAGCCTGGAGAAGAGGAGGCTCCGGGGAGACCTTATAGCAGCTTTCCCATATCTGAAGGGGGCCTACAAAAAAGCTGGAGCTTTTTACAAGGGCGTGTAGTGATAGGACAAGGGGTAATGGCTTCAAACTGGAAGAGGGAAGATTTAGCTTAGATAACAGGAAGAAATTTTCACTCTGAGGGTGGTGAGCCCCTGGCACAGGTTGCCCAGAGAAGCTGTGGATGTCCCATCCCTGGAGGTGTTCAAGGCCAGGCTGGATGGGGCTTGGAGCAGCCTGGAGGAGTCCCTGCCCATGGCAGGGGGGTTGGAACTAGGTGATCTTTAAGGTCCCTTCCAACGTAAACCATTGTATGATTCTATGAAAACTCTCCAAATGTTGGAAGGGAAGAGTTCTCCTTCAGCTTGGAGCTCTCCTCTTTAAGCAGAAAGGTGTATGTTCTGTTCTTACTGCTATGAAGTTCCATGGGGTTATGGTGTTCTGCAAAAATGGCAGCCATAATGTTGCAAATGCCCTTGTTACAATGTTTTAGTATTGTGGCTGTGCTTTTATGTAAAATAGTCGGACGTGTGACTATAGTTGACTCTATGAATAGTAAGGAAATAGTACTTGCTATGCTTTTGATTCATATGAAGCGGGTCATTTCAAAAGCATTTGCTGATTACAATATAACACTGGTACGGTAAGTATATCCTCTACAGCTGGGAAATGTTTGTGTTATTCTAGATATTTGTGCATAAAATACTTGACTTTTTGCGTTTTCATTCTGTGTAATGCTCATAAATTTGTATTGCAACCGTACCTCACAGAAAGAGAAAAGAAGAGGAAGCTTTGGATGTTAATGCTGTGAAAAGGAGACCTATAGGAATGGGAAAAAAATACCCACAAGCAGTATTTTTATGCAAAGGGGATCTAGTGGCACTTACCTGCTCTGTATGGCAAAGTCTTCTGAATGTAAATACTTTTAATTTACTTTGCAATCGGACACCTACTGATTAAAACCGACAATCTCTTTCCTCCCCATTGTAAAGATGGTTCTTGAAACCGGCTCTTTAGTCATCCCAATGGAAGTGCTTATAAGATATGCTGTTGCTAGGTCTTAGCTCATATCAAACCTTTGTTTCTGGTGACTATTCCCTGTCCTTACGTGCTGTTTTACTGAGATAAAGATATGTAGAGTGTCTCTTAATGCTTTGGTCCAGCTGCTCTGGACCTGCAGGTTATGCTTCTGGTTGGCAGCAGTGGCAGTGCTGTCTCAGGGATATTTGTGCCCATTTGGCCTCCCCTCAAAGGCTATGATGTAGCCTATTGAGTCGAATGAGAATGCTGCCTCTGAGCCTAATTTGTCTCTTAATTAATGCTGAAATTGATCCATTATTAAGGAATAACAGGGATAGCATTATAGCCTTAAATACCTCTTTAGCAGCACAGAGTAATGCAAGTTCCCTGCCTGTTATGACAAAACATAACAGATTCAATAAACTTCATATATTTTTTTTCCCTAAAATAGCTTTACTGTTGGCATTGTAGCTTCTGGAGAAACTGGCTGCTATCTTCTTTCATCTGCAGGCAAAACACCTGCTACTTGTAAACAACTGTTAGTTAAATGACTTAAAAGATTGGCATTTGTTTTAAATGGCAATTAAACTATTGCATGAAGTCATGTTTGTTTCTACTGTACTAAAAGTTCAATAACCTAGTGTACCTTGATATGTACCACATTTCATAGTTGCAAGCTATAGGTCAAATGTAAAGACACTGTAATAACAGGTAATAAAATACAGAAATAGCCCGGCCTGTCAAGGCCTAGACATGCAAAGCAGCGCAGGGCTGCTGGGCTTGTGGCTCGCGCGTTTCTGTGGGCGCATTTCTGCCTGTTCATTGTAGGCATTAAAGGCAGAGGTAGCTGAACAGAGAGACATATTTGTGATCTGTTCTCCATTTGGCAGAAAGAAAAAAATGTTTCTGAGTAGTTAGTGTAGTGACTATTTTTGACTGCTTTCAGACTTGATTAACAGAAGACAATGTAATTCTGAATAAATAGTTTAGCAAGACATAGGAAAAATTAGCTGAACTATTCACAAGTAACACTCAGCCATCTCAAATTCAGATTGCTACAATCACTCAAGCACTGCATTTTAGCTAAGAAGAGAAAGTGGCCTTTGTTAGGATCACTGCTCCATACATCCTCTCATATATATATACATCCTCTCATTTTCTATACCTTTAAAAATGTAACACATCTTGTCCTATAAAGACAGAAGAGCGCAGCTTTCCTGAAATATATTGCACATCTCAAAGGCTTGCGGTACGGGTCCCTTGATGTGGAGGCCAGCGAGTGGTACAGCAGGAGTTAAGCACTGAAGAGGAGAATATAGATTACTGTGCTGCAGGCATCTATCACAGCACTGGCTGAAATAGAGAAAGTTCAGGAAACAGACATTGCTTCCAACAGAAAAATAATCAATTTTGGATCTATATATAACACAGCATATATATTATTGCACTAAAAGGCATCCGTCTTCCAGTCAATGCTTTTATAAAAAAATATTCCATAGAAAGGTTTCTGTAAGAGGACGTAGCTTGCGAATTGCACTGTTGCAACCGGTCAGGGGTCGAAAGTATTTGTAAAATGCAGTTAGTGTTTAAGATGTACTCATTTGGATCAAAGAGCGTTTAGGACTGACTCGCCACGCGGACACACATCTGCTAAATGTCAGACGTGAGGTAGTGGTACCTAATAACTCCCGAAAGAATCATTTTACATTCCCCGCAAGTCACAACTGGCATCATATTCAGCTTTCTGTTGCATAAGGATTTGTTCCTAGCAGGTTGTATATATGTGTGTGACAGCAGGGGCAAGAATGATTATGATGAGTGTTGCTGTCAAATCATTATTATGCTTACTGCCATAAACAGAGGCATACAGCTCTAGCACCTGCCTGCTCCTTTCCCGTAAACAGCTGGGATCAATTGGAATATATTCTGACAACGAGACCTAGATTAATAATTATTCTTGTTATAAATGTAGAGTTGTGGCTTGCTTATCTTTTATGAATGTGGTGCAGTAGTGCAAAGCTCTGTGTTGGCTAGCAGACTTACTCTAAACAGAGAAAAAAGCGCAGCAGATGAAAATTGTTTTACTCTTTTCTGAGATTGAAACAACATTGAATGAACATTCTAGCAGCTGAGGCTTTCAAGGAATAGCAAACGCCATCGGTTAATTGGCCATTATTTCTCTGTCATAAAGATTAAATCAAATAAGATTAATTGGATATCTCATTCCAAATTACTGACTGTGCGTGAGATGCAGGTCTGGTGGCTTTTTTCCTGTATTTGTGGTTGAAACACTCTGGATTTTGTGTAAATGCCTGTGTTTTCAGACTGGACTGAGCATGTCAGTGGAAAAGTATATCCTTTCTCATGGTATTGGATCTGTTGAGTAACAACAGAACAGTGGTGAGAATTCTATACCTCTGTTTTTTTTAAAGTTGCAGTTCTTTACATTTTGTTGTGTGACATCAGAACAAAGGCTTTTATAAACTTAACTGCAGAATAAAGGGACTGGGGAAAAGAGACCGTGACAGGTTGTAATTGATCTTTTTTCTTCTGCTCAGTTTAACAGAGGCAGTTTCTTGTCATGATTCTGTTTTATCAGTCACTGTTTTCCTACTCTGATCACTCTGCTTTCTCGTTTATTTTCATAAGAGAATTTTGTCTTCATTCAAATACTGTAATGAATTAGTAATTCCCAGTGTCCTGTTTTTCTGCATGAATCTCCGGTGAGTAGAAAAACTTGGCTGCTGTTGAAATACAAAGTGATGCCCGTGGACTGTAGTCACTAGTAAATCTGCAAGCACTGCCATATAGCGAAACAGCATGTTCGCTATAGGGCAGCCTATGTACACTGTGGTTAACTGGAACTTTTCATTTCCACTAATTCTTCTTTAACGTACCGTTTTAAAGCTGTCTTTTAACATAAATTCTGCTTGTGCTTAGAGACATGTCATTTTCTTTCTGAGATCTACTAAGTTTGTTACATGAAAGACATTTGTGAGAGTCTTTGATTTTTTTTTTTGTTGATAAAATAATTGACCAAAAATCATGTTTACTGTTTTTTTTTTTTCAGAGGAAATCACATGAAGGTAGTTTGGCAAGCATTTCTGCAGGAAGTAAAGATTTTCTGTTACCCTTCGGGATTAGAACTCTGGATTTGTTCTTCCATGTGGTGAATGTTTTCCACGCCACCTATGATGGCTGATGTCAGATTCTATCAGGGTCACAGTTTTACTGTTTTTTGGGTCCAGGGAACTCGTGGAGTCCATATGTTAGTACAATCAAGAAGCATAGTGTTTTTATAGAGTCAGATAATTACCTCCTACAGTTCTGTTTTTACTGGCAGAAAGTAATTTTTAAACAACATTACCTGACCCCCCAGCTCTGGTAGTTTTTAGGTTTTCCATCAAAACCAGTCTGTTCCCAATCCCTTCTGCATGTAGTTAATTCCCCAGTTCTAATGACCCACATCTGTCATGGTGAATGTGACAGTACTTCAGAAGTGTTATAAGAGACAGCAGTCACATTACAACTCGCTGAAGATAAAGGAACTGTTTCTAAAATTAGATCAGTTACTTTGGTATTTAACTGTAGGTAGCTTTATGTTGCTTTTTATGCTTTATGTTGCTATTTAAAAGAAAATATTGCTTTTTAACCCTTTAAAATGAAAACTTACTCTCATAATTTTGCAGGATCCCTTTTACTACTAAGAGCATAACTGATGCGGTATGTGGGGGTTGCAGTGAAGAGTAAGATACAAAGAAATCTTACTAAATGGAAAAAGTGCACAAAGTGAGATATGATTAAGGAGAGGTAGTTAAAGGGAGGCAGACACAGCAATTTTGTTAACGGGTCTGTACATACATGCTGAGATTCTGATTTTTTTAACATTAAAAATTGCACGTGGGAAAATTTTCCTATGGAATGGACAGAACATTTCCTCTGCCAGAAACAAGGAATTGTTGGTGGTAGAAAATAACGAAAAAGATTCCCTTGCTCACCAACCTTTCCCTTTTAAGCTGTATTAAGTTTAGATGGAGTACCTGCTGTCACTTTATAGAACCTTATAAATACCAGAAGTTAGGAAACCATTGAACTATTGGATGGGAGAAACAGAGGCTTGAGCAATACAGAAAAGATGGATTGAATCTCTGCCTAAGGACATCTTAAGCATCATAGTCATTAGTGAGAGATTTTCAGGTATAGATCCATATTGATTTGAGTAACAAATACCACTTAGAATACCTATAAGTCCTCTCTTGTCTCCCAAGACATAGCTTTAGCATATTGATGTGGATTTTTGGCTGGGTGGGGCACGGAAGTCTGAAATGTCTAATTCTCTTCTTGCACTGGCGCTAGTATACTACTCTGCTGGATACCACTTCTGATTCCAATCAGTTTAAGGTATAAGTGGGAGGCGAAAAAGGCTCAGTGATTTCAGGAAAAGTTCACGGGCAAGACTACTGTGGTATTCAGTTCAGCCCCAGGATTTCTGCATAGGTCAGTGAATACTGTCATCGCTTATGTCACTTCAAGCAAGGGAAGTTAAAGTGCAAATGTGGTAATGTTAATTATCATTCAGTAGGATCTTACTAGATTGTACAGATTGTTAACTTCCCTTGCCAGAGCGCACTGCCACTCTTTTCTCTCATTCTAGGAAAAAAGGAAAGCTGTGAGGGCATAAGCCTAATTTCTTCCCAGCAGGTAAAACATCTCTTTAAAATATTTTAACAGGAATTGATGGTTAAGGGGTGAGATGAGGGTGATGGTGGAAAAAAGTTGTAGTACGGAGTGTATCGCTTCTTCATTAAAAAGGCTGTAGTCTCAGTGTTTATTTAGGCACATGGTTTCTCTTCCACAGCAATTTACTCCAGTCTCTGCAAATCTTACTTTTATATTTGAAATGAAAGAAAAAACCACCGTCCCTCATGATTTAGCAGACATTAGGTTTACTGGACACAAGGTTTGTCTTTTTCATGCTATTGTCTGATCTTACCAAATGTACAAGATCCTGACCTGCTGTAAATGGACAGTATTACTAGAGCTCTGTCAGCATACACAGATCCAGCTTTGGCTCATTCTTCTTCCAAGTACATCAGGAATTTTTATATATGCTACTAGTGAATTTGTTCATGCATTTGCTGCAGGCTTAAATTCTTCTCGATACTGACACTGTTTTATCCATTCTCTCAATGGATGGATGAGGCTATAAAAAACAGGGATGATGTGCAGTCATTTTGAAAAACATGGCAGTTTCTCAAACTCAGGCTCATAATCATAGAATCATAGAATTGTTTGGGTTGGAAGGGACCTTAAAGATCATCTCGTTCCAAGTCCCTGCCCTGGGGGGGGACACCTCCCACTAGACCAGGCTGCTCAAAGCCCCATCCAGCCTGGCCTTGAACACCTCTAGGGATGGGGCAGCCACAGCTTCTCTGGGCAACCTGTTCCAGTGTCTCACCACCCTCATTGTAAAGAACTTCTTCCTGATATCTAACCTAAATCTACCTTCTTCCAGTTTGAAGCCATATAATGTCAAAGTTCATTAGACTGTATAAACAACTTGGACTATATATTTACAGAACATGTCAAGCACCCAAAACTCACCTGTTCATGCTTCAGGGGTTAATTCAAAGTCTTATTACAAAACCTTTGCTCATCTTTCTTACCTAATCATGGACAAAAGTGCACTATTTTTTTATGGTAAAATTTCCCAGGAGTCTGAATTTTTGCTCATTAGCCTGCCCAGTAACAGCCTGTGCTCCTTTGGTCCCTGGAAAAAGCTTTCCTTCTCTATGTTATGTGGTCTGAATGTGTTCTACTAATTGAGATCACCAGAACAGACAGTGAAGACGGTTTGCAACGTCCTCCTTCCTTCATACAGTAGCTCAGTTTTTAGAGCCCTTATTGATTAGATCCTGTCTTGTCAGACAGGATCAATTCCTTCCTCTGCCTTGAAAGGTGTGAAGACAATTCAGGTACCTCTCATGTTCCAGAAATATTCCTTAGCATCTGAGCTTAATATTTTTTCAAATGGAAAGAATATCTTCTTCTCTTTATGAGTGAACATAGAGAACAGGTGACGACCATTGATTTTACAACAACTTTTCTAAGTATTGAAAACTTCTAGTTTTCCTTTTTCTAGAAGAAATCAACAAAGATCAATCTCTTTCAAGCTTTAATCCCAAATAACAGTTTTTCTAAACCTGTTGGTATTTTTGTTCTTTTTTTGCATACTTTTGAATTGCTATACGTCCTTGTCATTATCCAAGACAGGGCACATTCTTTTTATCTGGGGGCTCAAAGCAGTAAGTAAAGTGGAATAATTACCCCCATATTATAGATGAAATTACAGTTAATATATTTGAAGCTGAATTTCACTATTTTACAGTGAGTTTTCCATTGTTAACTCCTTACTCAGTTTATGGTTGGTTTCCTTCTTCTCTATAGTACCTAACTTAGATCTTCCCAACTTCATATTTGGGCAACCCTAAGTACAGTGTTACCCCTGTCTTCATGAATTTCAGCTTCTGATTTTGAATAATTTCTGCAAATGTTCAGAATTATTCTAAAAATACAGGTGAATTCAACATGCTTGCACCTTTTTAATCTTTCTTATCTGCAAATTTTTTGTTTTCCATTTTCCCTGTTCTTTACGTTCTATGGTGCCTGTCGTTCAGATCATCAATGAAAATATTGGCTAGAAATAGGTTTTCTTGGTTGTTGTTGTTGTCTGTTTGAAATGCTTTCTCAATTTGACATGGAACTGCTGAAAACTCTACTTGGGAGATTTTTCAAGCAGTTGTTCTCCCATGTTACAGGGAATTAATCCATACCAGATTTTCTTAGTATACTTATGAGACAGTCATAGAGAATATTACCAGAAAAAAAAAAAAGTTATGTTAATGTTTATCACATCTATTGCTTCCCTGTTATCCATTACCTCGCAACTCTGTCAAAGAAATAAATTATGCTGGTTAGATGCAACTTTTTTTCTTGACAAATCCATGTCATATGTTTTTTATCATCTTATTATTCTTGAGGTGCTTATAAATTGCTCAATAATATGTTCCAGAATCTTTTCAGGAATCAGTTAGGCTGTCTCCAATTCCCCAGTCCCTTCTTTCTCTCCTTCTTAAAGATGGTCCTATGATTATCCTTCTCCGGTCCCCTGACACTTTCCAGTCCACTGTGAATTTTAGAAAAATTCATTATAGTTTGAGAAGCTATGTCACCTGGTTCGCTGGGTCCTCAAGACTGAATTTAATCAATCCTTGAAAACTAGTGTACATGTAATTTATCTAAATATTCCTTAAGCTATTGTTTCCCTAGCTTGGCCAACAGTCCTGTGCGCTTTTTAAGTATCTGGTTACAATTCACCTTATTTGTAAAGAATAAAGCTATGTCAACCTCTTCCTTATCATCAACTCACCTGCCTTCCCTGTGAAACAGTTAGCCTGTATTTTCCTCTGGTTTTGTCTTTTGGTGTATTTATAGGATGTTTTCCTTGATTGGAATCTCAGCTTTTTTATTTCAGCTCTGTGTGCTTGTGCTTTATATTCATAGTACGTTTTGTAAAGTTATTCTTGACTTTCAAAGATCTTAAAGAGGTCCTGAAGTAATCATTTAAGTTTTAATATTTTTTTCTTCTTATTGAATTAGTTGGAAAATGTGATTTTAATATAGAGTCTTCCAGAGATTTCCATTGCATTCAGAATAGTGGATGCAGTCCTTGTGAAGGACCAAACACAGCTTTTACTTTAAAATTTTCTGTGGAGAAATGTTATTTGAAAGCTTAAAGCCATGAGCTCTGTTATGAAGGGATAGATTCAAACTGTCTTCCCATCAAAAAACGCAAATTAAGTTTTGATTAGATGTGGGCCATTTTTTCCTCCTTTGCATTCTGTATGTAATTTCTATATAAAAAACCTTGGGTTGAAGTAATGACTTGTGTGGCTTTGTTGGCATTCAGCAACATAAAAACATATCTTTTCCTCAGTCTGTATAAAATGAATCAACTAATTTACTTGCCCTTTACACAGTATCCAGGGTTCACTTAAATTCCCAGCTCGTGCTGAATCATCCAGTATTGCTGGCTTGGTTTTTTTGTGGTTTGGGTTGTTTGTAATTACTTTTAGATCTATTGCAGAGCTCATTCAAGGCTTCTTAACAAGGTAATCAAATTGAAATGTGCTCTCTCCGAAGATGAAGGTTTTGGTTGGGGCAATTCCTACTTGGGAAGTGGAGAAATTGAGAAGCAGAGGTAGGATGGGGTTGTGTTTGAAAACCCCTGAAAATGGTGTCCTTGCCTTCCCTGCTGCCAGGGAATTCCCTTTTTATAGGGAATACGAAGGATGGAGTGGAGTCCTCCTTGGTTATACGCACAAGGAATTCCCTCAAATGCTTTCCTTGAAAGTGGTATCTACTACCCTACATCCTGAGGCAGAGAGGGCTCTATAGAGAGAGCTCTATTGAAAGGGCTCTAGAAAAAATAAGTAGAAGAGTATAATTTTAATTCCTTTTGGCAACTGATTTTTTTAGGTAGTTTTCTGCTTGGCACATGCCTGGTGTGGGTTCAGCTTAGTCAGAAATATGTAGGTTATTTTCTTTTTACTTTAGATGTGCTGCAATAGATTTCTCTGCAGAAATAACTATGGCACGGAGTCAGCCACGCATATGAGCATGAGTGTGACAGTTGTTTACTATAAATAGGTGCTTTTTTGAAACTGGAGCCTGAATTTGTGTGCTTACCTTTTTGCAAACTGAGTACATACCAATGACCATTGTAAATTGGATGAATCATGAATTTTCTTATATTTATCCTTGCTGCTATTTTCTAAATCAGATAAGCCAACACTTCTCTTATTCTCACACTTCATTGTTAGGTTGGCATTGCACACTACAGTTGAATATTTGGGTTTTTTGAGTACATCTTTAAGAGTGTCCTGAGATTTCTTGCCTTGAAAAAGCGCTATACATCTTGAACTTGTTGTTGGGGAAAACTTGTGCCATAAAATTGATGTAGGGGTCAACTGTTTCTAAAGATTTATTACCAAAGGGATTTTTTGGAAGATAATATGATATTAATACACTAGATTATGTTTATCGAGATTCAGCAACTATTAGAATGGCTAAATTTTCTTGGACATGATGATAGATTTATTACATCACCTTTACAGTGATTTTTCTTGCCCGCATTAAACTTAAATTTTAAACATTTGGTTTGGGAAGAATAGGCAACTGTCCTCAGTTCCTCTTCACTACTGGGCGGAAAATTGCTGCGCTCATCCATTTTGTAACTAAAGTCAAAGAACTGTAGAAAATTGTTAACTGTCTGATTAAGTGATTATCTCATGTGCATTTACAAAAATGACATCTAAAATAGAATGAGAGTTGGTGCTGACCAGATCCTTTTCTAAAATACTATATTTGATACGGCATTAGATGAACTCTTACATGTAAATGGAGGCAGAGGGAAAAATCTGCCTGGGCAGGTCAGTTTGAAGGATTGAGGTCTGTAGTTCAGAACTTTGGTGACGTTTTGGTCTTGTTAATTCAACTTTGCCAAGTCCACCAATAGTCTTCACGGATTGATAACGAACAAAACAAGACAATGCCCTTTTCCTGGGATTCTTATACTTTTACTAGTGGACAGTGGACGATAAAACAAACAAAAAAATAATCCAGTGTAAAAGTACTGAGAGAAGAATCAGACCTTTTCTAGTTCTTGTTGTGATTTAACCCCAGCTAGAACCACGCAGCCGCTCGCTCACTCTCGGCAGTTGTGATGTGAGAAAGAACTCGAAGGTTGAGATAAAGACAGTTTAATAGGTAGAGCAAAAGCCGCGCACACAAGCAAATCAAACCAAGGAATTCATTCTCAGCGTCCCATAGGCAAGCAGGCGTTCAGCTATCTCCAGGAAAGTCGGGCTCCATCATGGGTTACAGTGACTTGGGAAGACAAACGCCATCACTCCCAATGTTCCCCTCCTTCCTTCTTCCCCCAGCTTTATATACTGAGCATGGCATCACATGGTGTGGAATATCCCTTTGGTCAGTTGAGGTCAGTGTCCTCTCCCAACTTCTTGTGCAGCCCCAGCCTGCTCACCACTGGGGTGGTGTGAGGAGCAGAAAAGGCCTTGAGCGCTCAGCAACAATCAAAACCTCCAGTGCACTATCACACTGTTCCTATCCCAAATCCAAAACATAGCATTACATCTAGCTAGCAAAAAAAACCTCTGACTCCATCCCAGCTGAAACCGTAACACTTTTCTAAAACTATTAATGCAGTTTTATTTGGGTCATTACCTAGTAAGGACAAAGATGTCAGAAATAGGAAATGTACTTCAGAAAAAGTATCCAGCAAGGCAGATGGAGAACTGAGACCACGGTGAGCAGCGGGATCTCCCCGCAGTATCAACCGGTGTTGTACGTGTCTCAGCAATGCAATGCATGTCCAGCTTTGATGGATTTTGCTCTTGCTGTTCCTGCCGTCAATGGAGGTTGTGGTTGTTGTCTTATGGGAGAAAAATAAGTTTCTTTGTACAACTGTCAGCCTAACACTTCTTGACACATCTATGATTTGCTTATACTGAAGTATTAGAGGCTCTGCATGTTTTATGTTACAATGCGCTTTGTCACTGTGCTTAGAATCTGGCAATTAACTGTCAGTTTGCAGCATCTTCATTTTTGCATTTTAAACTGAAGGGAAGAGCAAAAGGAAAGACTCTGTTAATACAATAACTAGATGAATTAAATATAGGGAAATCACAGAAGAAAAGGGGGCAAGAGACATTAAATATTTATGAACCCTTGCTTATATTGCGTATTTTGAGGTGAGTTCTTTATTCTACATGAGTAGGCCACATACCATCCAAAGAATTTCACTTACACTGGTAGGTTTTGATTTTCATTTTTTTAAAGGATTTTTTTCAAGAACAACTGGGCTTTGTAATTTTTATATATCTAGGAGAGTGTGTAGTATGACTTGTCCTTTCTTCTTATGTTTTGAAAGAAACTTGCAGTAGTAAAAGCAGGTGCAGATGTGGTATGCAGCATATTTAAACCGTGTGTTTTATCCTGATTAATAGAAGAATTCTATCTGTCAGTTTACCAAACTTCAGATTTTATTTGTGTGGTGCGTTTGAGCGTTTGAGCTGTTTTTCTATTTTGCTTACATGTTAAGTGAGCTAAACTTGCATCTTCTTCAATGAGACCTGCCGGATTAAGCTTTCAACCTCAAGTTGTCCTTTGGTAAGAATCTGAAGGCAATTTGTCCAACACCAAATGTGAAGAGCAGATAAACAAATATTTATATAGCTTTTATTCCCCACAACTCATTGTTGTGGATACAATTTTTATCAGGTATATTCTGCTTCATGGTAGCTAATGAAAAGTCTGTATCCCATTGGGTAGAGATATAATCAGGAGCTCCACCAGGAACTTATAAATACAATGAATCTTTAATATACCAAAGATAAGTTAAGAAACTTTGGAGGAAAGATTTTTAGAGCAAGAGAAAGATCTCTATGTCTCTCACTTTAGATACTGCCTAACTTATCCACTAATCGAACAAGTCTCTTGAGTTTTTTAGCTGTTGCATTTCAGCTGAAGCCTTGCCGATTGGCTGCAGGATTATTTGAATGCTTAATTGCAGGCACTCTGTTGTGTGGCTTGCTGCCTAGTGTAACTCTATCATGGTTGAGACTGGCTTTGCCCCCATTTTCCTTCCCTGCTCGTCATCATTCCAGGTCTTGCAGCCTTTTAACCTCCTCATCTTCATTTCCACCCTTTCCACTGTTTTCATTGCGTTAAGCTTTCAAAAAAACCCCAATAAAAAACCAGTGCCATATTATATTGGTAGCTGTAGCATGTGTGTAGTATTGCAATATGGCAATGAAACGTTTAGCTGCTGCTCAGGGAATTTCTTTTTCAGCAGAACCCCTTTGAGTACAAGCCTTTCCTGAGAGGCAGAGCCCAAGCACTGCTGAAGCGTTGCATCACCGCATCTGCTCGGAGCTTCCACCACAGCCAGTGCAGGACACGTCTAGAGGGGTGCAGCAGCACTACCCTCTGAATGCTTAAAAATCTGTCGTTGTAGGATTACAGGGAGGAAGGACAGAAGGAAAAGCTTAGGTACGACTCAAAGAGATGTGTAGTTTCTGATTTCATCTTCAGGCTGCATCCTGAGAACCTTTTCCTTAGCAGATTTTCCCAGCCTCTTCTTAAAGTAAATGTAACTTGTCTATAGTCAGGCCTAATAGTACAAGAACTTCACTCATCTTCAGTTTCACCTGAGGATGGGGGGGAGCAGTTGACCTTACAGGTTCCCATTTAGTACTGGGTTAGTACTGGGTTAGCACATCCCATTGTGGCATTTGTAGTACTGGGCTGAATTAATGGCATTTAACCCATTGCATCTTTCTAAGCATTTGTTTGGCATATGGTGAGAGGAAGATGTTGAATGGCTTACAAATATTTTGACTTCAGAGGGAATATTTCAGGGACCTGAGAATGTAAAGAGACCTGGAATTCCATTTTGAAAGAAAGAAGATAATTCGGTCAATAATTTAATCAGGAGCTGCATAAAAGATATATAGGTGGAGAGATAAGTATTATCCAGTAGAATGCTGGAAATATTGGCGTATCTTTCTCCATCAAAACAGAAATTATTGCAGTAGAAAAAACTTTGAATATTTAACTTTTTTCTCCTGCTACTTTTTGGTAAACAGAATAAATGGCCCAAACAGTGGGGAAAAAAACAACCCAAGAAAAAATTTCTCATAAAAACATTTTCAATAAAAATACCTTCATTCAGAGGGTAAGTATGATCTCTAGTCTTTATTTATCTCTAGTTTCATATTTAGAGGTCCCAATCTCTTCTGTTTAACACTTTCTGTAGCTCGTTCCAGTCCCATTCATCCTTCATCTCTTCCCCAGATGCCTGAATTTTTTTTTTATGTCCCTGATCTCTTTCAGATAATCACTTCCAGGGCCACGGGTCTTTTAACAATATACCTTTACAGCCTACGTTTACTACTTTTCCAAGTGGAAGAGGCTGTCACTAAGCAGGAACGTAATGCGGTTTGTCAGTTTTCAGCAGGTATCTTGAGAAATCTTTTTTTTTCGCTCCGTAGATAATATGTGTCTCTTTAAGCAACAGTCTCCACCAGGGAAGCCTGTCTTCCACCTGATAATTCATTTCAATGAGAACTGGATGTTCTGAGTAGAACGCAATAGCACGTATCAGGCTGCTAAGTCTGCTACCACAGATGCTAGAGCAAGTAATAAAAACAGCAAGATGGAATTAGGGCAGGAAAAGTCCTATAATTTTCAGAATTTTTAGTATATTTTGGATTGATCTAACGATGAAAAAATTGTTCTAGTAAAGAGCAATCTGCTGTGAAATTAAAAAGGTTTTCCTCAATGTGACAATGCCTCGTGAAAATGAACCCTGTGAAATGAAGTCAGAGTGTCGGAACTTCTTAGACATCCTTGGTTTTAACATAAAGAGAGACCACTCTTGCCTCATGTTTAATGAGTGGGATTTTAGATGGCCAACAGCTGGCGTACATGCTCTGAGGAGTAAAGAAAAATCTTTCAGAAGGGGATGGAAAAATACATTTTTAAGACATCCTTGGGAATAGGAATTTAAAAATCCTCTTTATAAAATATAAACTAACAGCACTCTCTCCTTTTCCTTATAACCTTTTAGAGCTCCCTGCAAGGGATAAAACCGCTGCAGAGACTCCCAGCGTTCTGGGCTGCGGCACCGTCGGAAGCCTGTCAGCGTTAACTCAGCTGGGAACATGCATGTTCTTGGGGGCTTGTTGTGGTCTCACCAGAGGGGTGAACAAGGCATCAGAAAACCATCTAGAGTTGTATAGCAGATTCACTGCAGTGAGTTTGATAAAGCTACGTATTTCTCTAAAGAAATTTTCAACTGGAAAACTTCTTACTACCTTTACATATCTGGGAATGGTATTGTCCCCCTACCCTAAAATAGGTGGATGACATGCTCAGCTGGCACAGGTGGCTGTCACTCTGACTAATTCCAAAGTAAAAGGAGAAAGACTATATTCCTCACTAATAATATGGCTTCTCTCTTAAATTTTTTCTAAAAGTTGTAGTCCCAGCTTTATCACCAGCTATCTATCCTTTCTCAGCTGTAATTACACTATATGCTGAGCGAATGCAAAAGGAGAGAGTGTGCCCTACTTTAATGAATAGCAAATTAAGTCCTAATTTTACATTGCTTTCTTCAACTCTCTTTCAGGGACCAAATCCCCCTACTTTTGGATTATGGGTGCCCCTGTTTCATACCTCACTTTCAGTGGTTTTGCATCTGTATTAACACAGAGTGAGAGTGGGATGAGTTTGAGTGTGCTTATATTATCCTGGGTTATAATTAATTTAGTAATCTGCCAATTGAATATCTTTTTCATGCCGGTGGGTAGCTTTAGTTCAATACCCTTTCTGGTTTAAAGTTTGCTCTGTCTTTGTATTGGATGTACATACTGGCAACTGCTCAAACCGAGACAGATGAAGGAAATTTTAATTACCTTGAGGGAGTTAAGATTGCTTTTTCAAACATAATAGACTACCACTTAAACTGGATTATTAGCCTTTCCATTTTATTTTTCAGAAGGATCAGCTGTGGTTTTTAGAGGATATTCAATTCTATATTACACCATTATTATCCAGACTTACTTTTTGCAGCTTGCATTCTCTCTTTAAATTTCGGCAGCTGTTTTAGATTTTTAATTTTTTATTTTTTTATTACTTGCTATTGCTGAGCTTGGTATTTTCTAACAGCTTTTGTCAAATACAGAAGGTAATGCCTTTCAACTTTTTATTATTTTTATCTTTATTTTTATTTTATGATTTCTTTTTTTTTTTTCCCCACATCCACGATGTGCAATCTGGTATTTTTTCCAGTGTTGGTGTTCAGGCTGACATCAGTAAGAACATAAACAAACACCAATTTTCTTCTCTCCCGCCCTCCCTGCTCTTTTTTGCAGGGGTGTGTGTGGAAGAGGAAGAGTTTTCCTGGCAGTACTATTGTGTATGACAGCAGGAAAGACAAAGATAAAATAACACACACACACCAGTTATTTGAATAATACAAGCAGAGAAACAATGAGTTTCTTTTAGCTGCCAGGGAGCAATGAATTTGTGTGATTTGACTGCAGGTAATATTTCTGATGTAGTCTTGTTTTGAAAAAAAATTTCCAACTTGGTGTATATGCTCACAGTTTGAGGTTTTCCGTCTATCCCACTCAAATCAGCGTAACCTTTTCTTGGATCAAACAGTGCTAACCATAGACAGTTACAAACATGTTTGGAATAAATTAGCTCATAAACATTTTATTCCCATCCCTTAATGGGGAATGCTTCACAATGCACTGTCAAATATGATGAGATTTCTCATTTTATGGCTCACTTTATCTACAGTCTAGTAATTGCACTTTCAACGGCACGGTATTTGTGTGGAGCAATGGTGACATTCAGTGCCCAGTTAGACTGCAACGTGATTAATCCTCTGCATACGTTGCTTAAGGGTCTTATAATTCATATTTTCTTATTTTACAATGGCAGGTTTGAATTCAAGAGAGAATCTGAATATGCAATAAGTTCGTCTACATCAAATATCGAGTTGCTTGAAATACTGAATATATTTTCCAGAGATCTGGCTGCATAAGAATGATCTACAAATATTTTTCCACCTAGCAGTGCTGAGTACTACACCTGAGAATATGGGAGTTTATACTGGTTTTGGAAAAAAATCTGGAAATGAACTGCATTATATGATATGCAAACTCTTGATAAGCTTTTCTTGGTGAAGGGTTAGTTTTAAAAGGCTTTATTGGTGAGCACTTGAGAGCATCTAGTCTATCAAGGGTCACACAGGATAGTTATGAGTGGATTGTATGTTAAACAAGATTATATAGAGATTTTAAAGAAAGCTGTGTTTTAGCTGGGGAATCCAGTTCTGTTTAAGTGAAACAGAGGAAACAGTTCAACTCCTCTTACCTCTTGAATTAGCCTATGTAGTTTCTTGGAATCAGGACGAAAAGATGTGCGTCACTTAGGTGCTCTCCGTGGATCTTGCATGTGGTAGTCTTAAATGCTCAAGTTTCTCAATGCTCCAGGTAAACCTAACATCTTTTGAAATGTCCATACCCTTACAGAACATAGTTATGGGTGCTGAAATGCAACTATTGGATGAGGTTGTGTATAATGTCCTCTTGGTTAGGATATTTGCTCAGTATGTGGGAGACCGAAGCTCAGTGCTTCATAAGCCCAAAGATACTCAAATCCCAATTTCTTACTTACCAATGTACAGTCTTTCTCTCAGACTATGTAATGGATGGAGAAGGGAAAACACTTTTTACTATGCCAGTGTGCAGAATGTCTCCTGGGCAGGAAAAAGCCCAAAGAATGCAGCTTCACGAACCAAGTTTAGAGCACTGACCTGTGTTTCAGTTGTTCTTGAGGACAAGAAAGGACTTTGAGGACGCTGTTTATCAATTTATTATCACAAAAACAGAAAGAGATTTTGATTTCTAGCTCCGAGATATCTCTTAAATGGTGTTCTACATTCCATGTGGGTTACCCTCCCTTCGTTAAAACACCTTTGCATCCTTCAGTCTTTGCCTGCTGAAACATAGTCAAGATTGTGTGCTCGGCAGGGCAGCCGCAAAGCTAGAATACATTTAACTCATTAAGCCTCTTCTATCTGACTTCCTCATGCTGCCCTGCAGTGCTTGGGATGTATTATACCTTTATCACGCTCCTCTTCAGCTCTACAGGCTAGGTTGCTTTGTTTCTGCTTTCTTTGATAACGGGGAGCTTTGTCTTAAAGTCATGGTCTGGTCTGTATACTTGGATGCAAACACCAATAGCCTATTAATCCCAGGTGTAAATCAGTTGGAATCAGTAGAGGTAGACTGGTTTAGGTTTAGCTCCTAATGCACGTTATTGGAATGAATTATTCCTTCTTTTACAACTGAGCATCCCTGCTGATTTTGGTTAGGCAACTGAAGGCAGAATTTATTTCCTGAAGTCTATTGAAGAGAGACGCAGCTGAGTGGAGCTACCAAGGCTTGCCAGGCTGCAAGTAGTGGACTGAACTTTCTTGTGGTGTAAGAGCTGTAAGAAGGTGGGTCAGCTTCTATATTGTTGTGTGGCTGATGGTTTAGTCTGGGCACAGAGGACCGTCTTACTCTTGCTGCTTAGTTCAGTTCTTGCAGTTGCAAAAGGCTTGTGCCAGCCACCACCACTTCACCTGCCAGTTCGCAATCACCTGAGTTGCCCACGTCTCACTGTTCAGCCCCATCCCTCCTACGTAGTCTAATTTCCAGTGCAGTCCCCGGCTTTATCTACCCAGACAAATCATTGAATCATCTAGGTTGGAAGGGACCTTTTATATCATTGAGTCCAACCATTAACCTAACACTGCCAAAACCATCAATGTCCCTCAGCACCACATCTGCTCGTTTTTTAAATACCCCCAGGCATGGCAATTCCACCCCTTCCCTGGGCAGCCTCTTCCTATGCTTGAAAACCCTTTCTGTGAAGAAATTTTTCCTGGTATCTAACCTAAACCTCCCCGGCTGCAACTTGAGGCCATTTCGTCTTGTCCTGTCATCTGTTACCTGGGAGAAGAGACCGACCCTCCCTGGCTACCCCCTCCTTTCAGGGAGTTGCAGAGAGCGAGAAGGTCTCCCCTCAGCCTCCTTTTCTCCAGGCTGAACACCCCCAGCTCCCTCAGCCGCTCCTCACCAGACTTGTGCTCCAGACCCCTCACAAGCTCCGTTGCCCTTCTCTGGACATGCCCCAGCACCTCGGTGTCTTTTTTGTGGTGAGGGGCCCAAAACTGGGCACAGTATTCCAGGTGGGGTCTCACCAGTGCAGAGTACAGGGGGACCATCACTGCCCCAGTCCTTCTGGCCACACTATTGCTGATACAGGCCAGGATGCTGTTGGCCTTCTTGGCCACCTGGGCACACTGCTGGCTCATTTTCAGCCGGCTGTTGACCAACACCGCCAGGTCCTTTTCTGCCAGGCAGCTCTCCAGCCACTCTGCCCCAAGCCTGTAGCACTGACCTCTTACTGCCGCCTCCACAGCCTGGTGCCTCGATGCCCATCCAGCCATTTACCTTGTTTCTGCGTCCGTGTGCAGCCTGCAGCGTTGCTGTCATGGGCTGAATGTTCTACCTGCCCTAGATGGAGAGTCTAAGTAGCAAGTCCTTTTCCTCAGTAGTCTTTCAAGTGATGTTTTACTTTGGACATGTGATTAATATCAGATTAATTTACTTTAATAGCATGTGTTAGGTTGTATTTGCCTTACTCTTCTAAATAGAAGTGTTTGGTTAGTGAATGGAAACTTATTGAAGCGAGTAGGCTATCAACTTTCTTGTAATTTGTCACGTGTCAGTGACAGAGGTTAATTTTGATGGCAATTTATTTATGGCAAACATAAAAAACAACCAAACAATATTTGTATATTAGTGTTAACTGCCATGATTCCAAGGTAGCGATTAGGTTAACTGACAACAAATAGAAACAAACTGTAACAGTGAAAACATGAACAAAAATCATTCAACCCTTCCACTTTATTTAACGTAATAAAAATATACTGACTTAATTGATCTTTAGCTGCTATAAGTAAAAACTAATGACGTGAAATGAAGTTTAGCTATTGGCTTCAAGGAATGATATTTTCTCATGTAATAAAATACAGTGAGATGCACATACATAAATACTTTATGTTCACCATTAAAGGAATGATGTACATTTCACTGTGGCAGGATAAATACCTATAAGCAATTAACAGGGGGAAGTCTCCCTCTTTTTAAAAGCATAATCTCTGGCAGCACATGCAATGGGGACTTACATTGCTTAATTCAATGGTTATGGAAAGAACTTGATAGGGGATATTTTGTATCTTCTCCGTTAACTCATCCTTCAGGGCACACTCAAAATTTCTCTGGTATCACCAAACCGAAACTCTAGTATCTCCATCTACCCTGGGATTTGTTGATAATCTGTGTGTTCTTATTGATAAAATGACTTTTAAAGTGTCTTAATGTCTGGGGTTTTTTAAGTTTTTTAATTCTATGTAAGAAACAGTAACTGCTCTGTGAAGACCACGTTAAATAACTTTTGAAAAATTTGTGTTTGTTCTGTTTTCTGTTAATAGTTATATTTTTGATGAGGAAAAGGTTATGATTAGGCAAACATAAGAGATTCAGACAGTCCCAACCAACCCGGGCTGTGTTTCATCACACAACAGGAAGCCAAGTACCAAGGGAGGTGGTTAGTTGCCATTAATTTCATGTGCGTGTGTCCTGAGATGTATTGACATTTTCAGGAGTGTGAAGGAAGAACAAAATAATTTATTGAAAATTATGTGTCAACCAGATAAATTCAGTAATTTTATTCACACACACAATTCAAGCACAAGTTGCTGTCAGAAAGAAAATGAGGGAAAAAATCCTCTCCATTCTTTCTGTGGCTTGTAACAAGCAAGTTAAAATTAAACCCAAACATATAATTAAACTAGAATAACTTTTTTTTTCATTAAACTAGCAAGAAATGCAAGTATTTTAAGTATTAATCAGATTTGCAATTAAAATTAAATAAATGAACCAATGAACAAGCAATGATATTAGGTTGAATCATCAGGAGGGCAATTTTACCCACTCAATATTGTGGCTGACCACACTATGTGGTAATGACAGAGAATCCTTTTCTAAACTGAAAGTTCACTTGCTTGCCTGTAGTTTAACGTACCAGAAGACTACAGCCATTAACGGCACCTAGTATATTTTTCTTTGGTGAATTTATTTAATTGCTTTTTGAAGCCTTTTATATTTAATTTTCTCTCTGATACCCTGTGGCAATTAGTTTCATAGTTCAGTTATGCATTGTGTGATGATTTCATTGATTATTTTTTTTAATTTTTTTTTTCCAGAACCAAGTGATGGCTTAACTGGTGAGAAGAGTCATAGCTGCTTGGAATCTCCTGGATGTTGGCACACCATCCTACCTAATGACGTAAGTTTCTGTTTAATCTTCAAAAGGTAATATTTATTGGTTTTGTTTTAACTGAGGTTGGTATAGCAGAATTGTTATGAGAATGGTTACTCGTCTAGTTTCTTCAAGTCTCATCTCTCCATTATAACACTTGGCTCTTTCATATTGAAAGCAGTGCCAGCTTAGTTGACAGTTTGGTTTCCCGTTACATATCTGCAAATGCTAATACTCGTCTCTTAAGACAGCAGTCCTGCCGTACCTCCTGTTGGTTTGTTAGGTTATTTGCCAAAGATTAGTCAAGAATTTTAGGAACAGGGAGATCTTTCTGCGGTCAAAATGTCTTTCATGTAATATGCTTTACTGACTGGTGTAAATCTCAAAAGTAGTCTTCTGTTGCAAAAGTGCTTGGAGTAACACTAACACAGGATACTTGTGTTTTTAGTTTTTTTTTTCCCAAAGACTAAAAGATAGAGTTAAAAACATCCTTGCTTGTTTTTCTTTGGTTTGGCTTGGTTGAATGTGTATATATATTTACGTACCCAAACTGCCCTGCATAAAATGTATTTGGATGAGAGTAACTGTAAAGTTAGGCTCAACTCTTTCTTTAAGCTGCTAAAGTGGCATTTAGTCTTGTTGCGATGAAGACATAAGTGAAGCGGTTGTTGTCATTGTAAACCAGGAAGCATTGTGTGAAGTGAAGCCATGAAATTTGGCAGTTACGCAGCCCTTTCAAAGCTGGACACTCTGTTTTTCCAGATGATGGTGACAATTCTTCTTTGCTCTAGTTTTATTGCTTCATAGGCAATGTCTCACTTCTGCGATTGGCTTTGATTCTATTCCTGGAAGAGTTATATGTAGGTAAAAAGTGTCAGTCATAACTAGGAGAGACTAAAGCTGAGGGCTCTGTCATGGGGGCACCGGTTGCTGGTTTGAAGCTCTCCATTGTCAATATAAGCGATTGGAGAGTTTCAATCCAGGTTATTTTCCCTCCTGTTCTTCAGAAAATAATGCATCTACTTTGCTATTGTAGAAAATCTGTAAATGGACATCTGATGGGAGACAAACTTTGCTGCTTTTGAGATTGTTTTGGTTTTTTTTTCTCAGGATTTCGGTAGTTTCTCTCCACGTACAAGAGACATGCAGGTGTCTGCAGTGTTCATTCAACTTCAGCCAAGGGTTATAATTCACAAATAAATGACCTGTCTCTTCAAGAAGTTAGTTAAAAATTTCACTAAAACTGCTGCAATTCTTTCCTTACAGTCCCTACGTATTTTTCAAAGGGTTAACATAAGCAGAGGATATTGTGCATATAGAGGTAATTTACCTCATCTGCAAGTTCTCCAGAGCAGATGTCTCCATACATTGCTGAAAGGAAGTGTGTGGATTTATACATTTGAATGGGCTTCCTCCTTAATTTGGGCTCTGCAAAAACGTTCTCATTCTTAGGTTCTTTTTGGAGAGCAATATAGGTCATGTGCATAGCTTTGATACAGGCTTCAAGGCAAAATATAGGTGGTCAGAGGTAGATTACACAGAGCGGAGAGTCACCTTAGATTCAGTGTAACATCAATTTCTAACAACCCAAACGAGTGTCCAATTAGCAGACTCTTTTCTTTTTATTTTAGGTAGATTATTTCAAGCCGTCTGGTTGGAACTACTGCAGTATGTATAAATTATATATGTGCTGAAGTTACTACTCTTGTTTCTCACGTGTCTTTGCAGTCAATCATCTCCTTCATTCTGATCCAAGGAGCATTGAATTAAATTGTACAAAGTGGAAGAGCTCCAGCAGGAGATGTGGAGAGCAACTGTAGAGGCTGATGGGAAAACATTCACACAGTTTAATGACAAAGTAGAGACTTGAGATTTTAGCAGAGGGAGTAGGGAGAATATTTTTGTACAGGATTACTCATGTAGAAAAGTACAGGCATTGGTCGAGTATTCTCATTTATCCATGCAATACCACCGGAGCAGTCAAAATGTCATCACCTGAGCTTAATTGAAACAGGAACAAATGATGCGACTTCCAATAATACCTTTAAAAAAAATCTCCTCTTTATAGTAATTCTTTGAATTTTTCATAGAATGTCTTTTAGTCATTATTATGTGACATTCACTCCAACTCACTTGGAGGCCGGCACTCTGTAAATTGGGAATTGTAGAAGATGGTGCAGCAGTTCCCTTTTCAGGTAGTACTAAGCTGTTTCATGGATAGTGTATTCAGGGCATTCCTAGTAAATTAGAAGTAGTGCATTTAGTTTGCTCTGGCCTATCTTGTGATTTCCCTGGCAGTGCCCTTGCTGAGAGGTTCACTGAACTGCGTCTCATGCAGTGATTGCATGGAATTGTATGTTAGTTGGCGTAGTATGTGTTCCCTTCCCCAGCTGAGTTTCTTTCTCCACCTTTTCACTCACAGTGGTGTGTAACTGCTCAAATCAGATCACATTTGAAGCCTGAGCTCCCTTTGAGCAAGTCTATATCACTGTATATTGTCATTGTGTAATTGTGTCAGGAATCAATGGAGGCTTTCTTTTTTTATTTTATTTAGCAAGAACAGGATGAAATCTCAAGTTAGAATCGACTTACTTGAAGCAGTTCTTTCTATTTCAGATTAAATCATGATTGCTATAGCTCTTTTGCTGCTATTAATAGCTGAAAATGAAGCTTGATTTTTGTCAGTTGTGTTAACAAGATCTTAAATACTCCCTAGTTTTGGCAGACTTTGATCAGCATTTTCCCTACAAATAAGCCAGAGGCTTACTCCTGGGCAAACTTCCTTCTTTTCCTTATTTCTATTTCAGCGTACCCCTTTTGAAAGCAAATTTCCGTTTGATAAAGCAAGCTGCTTACAGCTTATCCATTTCTTTCTTAGGAGGTTGCCAATTTGCCTCTTATTTGAAAGTCCTTCTTTTAAAATTGGTTCTGCTTTTCTGGAATAAGATAGTAGATTTTCCACAGGAGTTTGTTTTTTAATCCCTTCCCTGTTTTCCAGCACAAGCATATTTCAGCAGCTTTAATTTGTCAGTAACCCACTTCTGACTCAGCTCTGCTTTATTTGCTTAAGTTTTCTTTTCTTTTGCTCTAGCACGAAGATGTGGGCTCTCTCTCCCTTTTATTATGACAATGTAGATAATTCTCAATCTGCCTCTCTTTTTGCTTTTCACTATCAAAAGAATTTCTGAAAGGGGGCTGATTTAAATATAGCTTTTTGCTGCAATTTAATTGTGACTTTTCATACAATGATTATTAAAAAAGTTCATCATCTTCTATTACATTCTGCCTCCTGCCATGTAAAGGGCCCTCTTGAGGGTGTTTTCACCTCCGTATCTCCATGGAGGCGGCAGGTGGGAGTGAGTTTATTCCACTCATGTGCTGTGAGTCAGCTCAATCTGAGAGCCAGAAATTTATTTTAGCACCAGGCCTGAGCTAACAAGCCTTGCTGGGTGCAGGATGTGTTAGTTTAGGCCCAACGTGTTGCTAATATCACTAAGCAGCTTCTGGACTGTGTCATCTCAGTGCCCAGATGAAGAGAACGTCCATCCAAGTGGAGTGAGTCTTTGGAAACACACACTAATTCTTTCAGTGACAGTGTTGGTAGACCAGAAACTCTTCCTTTCCGGCTTTTCCCAGAACAATCTGGGCAATTTCTGAGCTATTCTGTTAAGAGTCCAGATCTTTCAAATTGAGCCAGTCCTGGCTGGCTTGATAAATGATAATTTGCTCAGACCAGGATAATTTTAAAATTGGAGTTTCATCAAACTTTATAACACAACTCAAAAATAAGACTTGGGATCCCTCTTCAGAGTATGAGCAATATTGTGAATGGAGCACACCCCACTCTCACACCTGACTCATTTGAACCTCCTTGCTAGGCTTCTTTATAGAAGCAGGACCGAGCTGAATATGAGGGCGATTTTTCTGGTTTTTAAATTCTAGAAGTGTATATAGCCAGCCCGTAACAGTCTTTTACACTTAATTAGAGTATTGGGGAAGTCGCCAATTTTGAATTAAAAACTATAGTTTGTGGTCTCTTTTCCCCAAGAATCAAAATAATGTTTTACATTTTAGCAGCACAGTCACCATTTTACATGTCATTCAGTGCGTTTCTTCCCAGACTTTGGAAATTTGTCCCTTACTGGCTTCAGCTGGACTCGTGACTCAGTGGAAATATTCCCATTACTTTTAATTTGAATTGATCCAAATAGATTACTGAATTAACAAGTAACAAATTGGGAGAATGGGACAAAACTTTTTGCCACCTTCTTGTAGGTGAGAACGTGTTACATATTAACACTTGATAAAGTAAGTATGAAATTTTCAGTCAGTAATAATCGAATTACTCAGTTTGAGAGAGATGAATGTCAGATATGAATATCATATCTGAGAGATGAACAGGAGAGCGCTATTGGGATCAGCCTTAACATTTGCAATTTCTTAAGAATCTTGGGGCAAATGTTTTGAATATGTCGACTAGGTTGTCAAAGCATTACTCGAATTTATTTTCTCTAACATCTGGAAGGGGAGACAATCAAAATTTTATAACCTCAATGTGTCAGGAGCTTATCTCAAGTTCCTGTCAACCCTGCCCAGTAAGTGTCACTGCAGGTTAATGGTACCAGGCTGGAAGAAATTCACTGGGTGATGTTTATCTGCTAAAAATGTCTCCTGACAGTTCTGTACACTGATGATTATTGTTACAGTTATCAACAAACATGGGATACCATTATAGCAAGCTTGTGAGAGAGATATATATATATGTGTGTCTATTAAAATGTGATTTACCTTTTAAAACCACGTTATGAATCCAGATGTTGTGGAATCATTGTTCTTGTAGCATCCTGAGCTCTAAAATTAGCCTTCCCTGTATACAGAACTTGTACTGGAGGTTGTTCGGTGGTTTGCTCTGCGCTCATGGGGCTCCTTGAGAGAGCGTGGAGGCTGGCTTGCAGTGAAGGAGAGCATTCCCACAGGTACAAGAAATAAGCAGTGTATGGTGGCTCCATACCTATGGTACCTGTGTTTTAATTTTCTTCCACACCCCTGAATGGGCATGATTTAGCTACCTGATAGAAGAAAGGGTGTTTTTTAAAGTGTGTTAGTTACAGGAGGTTGGAAGATTTAGGTGTTAACACTGAGGTCTTTCTTAATACAGAATTACAGAATCACACAGAATGGTTTGGGTTGGAAGGAACCTTAAAGATCATCTCCTTCCAGCCACCCTGCCATGGGCAGGGACACCTCCCACTAGACCAGGCTGCTCAAAGCCCCATCCAGCCTGGCCTTGAACACCTCTAGGGATGGGGCATTGACAACTTCCCTGGGCAACCTGTTCCGGTGCCTCACCACCCTTACCGTAAAGAATTTCTTCCTGATATCCAATCTGAATCTCCCCTTTTTCAGTTTGAGGCCGTTACCCCGTGTCCTATCACTACACTCCCTGATAAAGAATCCCTCCCCATCCTTCCTGTAGGCCCCCTTCAGGTACTGGAAGGGGCTCTAAGGTCTCCTCGGAGCCGCCTTTTCTCCAGGCTGAACAATTCCAACTCTCTCAGCCTGTCCTCATAGCAGAGGTGCTCCAGCCCTCTGATCATCTTCGTGGCCCTCCGCTGGACCCGCTTCAACAGGTCTATGTCCTTCTTGTGTTGAGGACTCCAGAGCTGGATGCATACTCCAGGTGGGGTCTCAGAAGAGCGGAGTAGAGGGGCAGAATCACCTCCCTTGTCCTGCTGGCCGTGCTTCTTTTGATGCAGCCCAGGATGCGGTTGGCTTTCTGGGCTGCAAGTATGCATTGCCTGCTCGTGTTGAGCTTCTCGTCCACCAGCACCCCCAAGTCCTTCTCCTCAGGGCTGCTCTCAAGCCATTCTCCGCCCAGCCTCTATTTGTGCCTGGGATTGCCATGACCCAGCTGCAGGACCTTGCACTTGGCCTGGTTGAACTTCATGAGGTTTGCACAGGCCCACGTCTCAAGCCTGTCAAGGTCCCTCTGGATGACATCCCTTCCCTCCAGCGTGTCAACTGTGCCACACAGCTTGGTGTCATTGGCAAACTTGCTGAGAGTGCACTCAATCCCACTGTCCAACAAAGATGTTAAACAGCACTGGTCCCAGTACTGACCCCTGAGGAGCACCACTCATCACCAGTTTCCATGTGGACGTTGAACCATTGACTGCAACCCTTTGAGTATGGCCATCTAGCCAGTTCCTTATCCACCAAGTGGTCCATCCATCAAATCCATGCTTTTCCAATTTAGAGATCAGGATGTCACTCAGGACAGTGTCAAATGCTTTGCATAAGTCCAGGTAGATGACGTCAGTTGCTCTCCCCTTATCTACCAATGCTGTGGCAACATCATAGAAGGCCACCAAGTTTGTCAGGCACGATTTGCCTTTGGTGAAGCCATGTTGGCTGTCACCAGTCACCTCCTTATTTTCCATGTGCCTTAGCAGAGTTTCCAGGAGGATCTCCTCCATGATCTTGCCAGGAACAGAGGTGAGACTGGCCGGTCTGTAGTTCCCTGGGTCATCCTCTTTTCCCTTTTTGAAAATGAGGGTTATGTTTCCCCTTTTCCAATCAGTGGGAACTTCATCAGACGGCCACAACTTTTCAAATATAATGGAAAGCGGCTTGGCGACTTCATTTTCCAGCTCCCTCAGGACCCGGGGATGGATTTCATCTGGTCCCACGGACTTATGCACCTTCAGGTTCTTCAGATGGTCCTGAACCTGATCTTCTCCTACAGTGGGTGGTTCTTCTTTCTCATAGACCCTGCCTTTGCATCGTGCAACGTGGGTGGTGTGGTTGGAGCCCTTGCCGGTGAAGACCGAGGCAAAAAAGTCATTCAGCACCTCAGCCTTCTCCATGTCCTGGGTGACCAGGTCTCCTCTCTCCTTCCTGAGAGGGCCCCCGTCTTCCCTAGTCTTGCCTTTACCCCTGACGTACTTATAGAAGTTTTTCTTGTTGTCCTTGATGCCACTAGCCAGATTTAATTTTACCTGGGTTTTAGCTTGCCTAATCTGGTTCCTGCTCACTCGGACAGTTTCTCTATGTTCCACCCAGTAATAAAGGCTTGTTTGAGGGCACACAGCAAGATGCTGGCAACTCAGAAACTCTGAGCAACATTATTGGGGCTGCCCGACGAGGATGGGATTCGAACCCATGCGTGCAGAGCACAATGGATTAGCAGTCCATCGCCTTCACCACTCGGCCACCTCGTCAGCATACTGATGTGTGATCTCTTTCAGCTGATTTTTCTGGTTGTTCGGTTTTCCTCAGATAGGTCAGAAATATATTTGTAGTTGATTCCAGGCTAAATTAATCCATGTCTGTAAATTGCTTTGAGATCCAAAAGCTACAATGCCCTTTTCTTGATAATTTAATTTTTATGTTTAATTTTCAGGAGGAAGATAAAACATTGCTTTTACAACATTTTTCTCCATATTTAAGCACAGGATTGCTCTGTTTTTAAAAGGAGCTTAACAGCTGAAATTCATCAGTCTTTACAAGTGTCTTAGAGCAATGCAGGTTCTGTAAGTGACGTTTCTATGAGGCAGGCTTTTCAGTGTGAGTCTGCAGATTTCACAAAGTCTTTTGTTGTTCCAGTGTCAAGGTCGTGCAGGCTTCCTAACTGACATGTAAAGAAATTCTGGCACATACAAAATCAACATAATAGTTGTCTTTGATGCCTTTAGGCAGTAGTAGTAGTTGGGTATAATTTTACAAGGCGGACAATCGTTCCATTGTGAAGTCTGGGAAGAAAGCCTTTCTTCAGTGCTCCTTCCTTCTTCTTATGATTATTGTTTTAATCTTGTGTTATTGTAGATTGACCTTCTTTTTCACTCCATATAATTATTCTGTCACCTATTGATATTGAAAAGCAATCTGTACGAGTATGGAATGGTATCTTCTACTTTGTCTTGTACGCTTGGGGAGAGCAAATAGTTTCGGACTGTCGCTGTATATTCATGATTGCATCTTTTTAGCTGACCCATAACCAATCAGGGAAAAAAGAAAAAGCTGCCTTCTTTGCTGCTAGTGCTAATCCTGTTCATTAGCTGGCAAAGCTGATGAATGAGTGGTCTCTCTAGAAGATGAGCATTCTACCTCCCCAGCATAGACGGGGTGACCTGGTTATACTGGATGTGATGTGAGTGATGGCTCAGCTTGCTGCTGTAGTTCTAGTGTTGGATCAATGCTAACAAAGGGAGGAATGAAGAAGGGTTATAGATGCAATAATGATCTCACCAAGGGCTTTCAGGGAGTAAAGAAAAGCACAAGTTTACTTTCAGCACTTCTCACGTATTAAACTGATAGCTGAGTCACTTTTTCTTTAAACTGAGAATAAACAGTCTCTGTGAGTGCACTACGTACCTTGTCAGATTTACAGTTTTAGCCTCAGTCGCCTAAAGACCAACTCTTAAAAAACCCAACTAATCCAGCAGTAATCGTCCAAAGTGTTAGCTTTGTAATGTCTCAATAGGACACTTTTTACGTACAATTAATGCCCTAAAGTCAAGGCTATGTTTTACAAGATAAGAGCGCTTGTGCCAAGTACATGTGTGACTCGCTATCTAGAATGCTCAGGAGATGATACATTTGTGGCCTAAAATGTAGGTAGTTTATAATAAACTGTTATTGCCAGATTCAGGAATCCTTACGTGTACACTGATTTGAATGCAATTATTTATACAACACATGCAGCAGAGAAAAATAAAGGCCTCTGTAACAGATCTACTCCATGATTAACAGACTAGATCTAGTTAGGATACATTTTAGGCATTTTCTGTGCTATTCAAATTTGATTAACAGCTCTTTCAAGCCTGTTATTTCTCCTTGTTGTCATAATACTTCTATTAATGTGGTTAGAATGAGCAGCTGAGATAATACTTTTAGCAGAAAGAGCATGGTGGTACCATAGTTGGTCTTAATTGTCTGCATTAGGTAATTTCCAGTGTGAAACAAGGAAAACATCAATTGGCACAGACTCCAGTAAAAACAGATACATGCCATTTCAGTAATTGTTCCAATTTGTAGAGGTTTATAAGGATACATTTATTGTGTGACATTCACATCTATTTCATGTTTGCAGTTTAAAAATAAATAGAATCCAATCCAATATCCTGTTACAAGCATCCTAATGGAATTAAATAAAAAGGTGAAAATAGCTTCCGGCATAATTACATTGGGTGTCAAGGTATACTGGAAATGCTCTGTATAATTTGAAGGCCACAGAAGGAAATATGCCAAAAGCACAATAATTATACAATGAATTTCTTAAAATCATCTACATTACTGGTGCTGAGAAGAAAAAAAAAAAAAAAAATCTAACCCCTCTGGCACTGTGAGGCCCAGAAATAATGGCTAGTTAAGTTTTCTTTAAAGGCAATTGCACAAGAATTGGGGATTAAGGCACTGGTTTATTGTAGTATCATCACCAATGCTTTTTTCCCACTTTTATCTTCATGAGAGATAGGAGAGTAGAAACTACTTTGTGTAAATGACAATGCATAGGATACTGCCTGATCTATATATTGCAGAGAAATGTAAACCACATGAGATTGTATTTTTAAAGGTCGTAGGATGTGGCATGTCATATATGAAGAAACATAGTGAAGAAATCCCTAATTGAGACAAAGGTGCAATGAAAGATAGTTTGCATTCCTGTAATTAAGGGCCATTTATAACAAGTACTGACACGAGAATTAATTTAGATTGCCTTGGCAAGCTTTATCCTCACACGTCTTAGCTTCTGATCGCTGTGTTTTGTACTTGCCTCTGGGATCAAAAACCAAGCTATGGGAACCCCCAGTATCACAGTAGCCTGAGAGGACTTCTGGATCCAGCAGCTTCATGGACTAGCAATATAATTGTTCTTTTTGGGTCTCTCATGCTTTCCCTGGGATTTCACAAGTATTTGCTGAGACCAAGGAAAACTTGCAAGGAAACCTGCATTATGTTCTAGGTCTCAGGAAAACTGGGCTGTGCTAATTATCTAACCTTTGTCCATTTTTTTAAAACTGATCCCGTCTGCCTAAGTCCTCTCCACGCTGTCCCCTTCTGCTTTGCTCTTCTCTGCTTCTGTCTGCATTTCTCCCCCCTCTCCTCTCTGTAGGTACAGCCAGCGAGAAAACCAAAAATACAAATCTCAGGCCCAGCAAGTCATTGCTGTGGACAGTGGACCTCTACTTTTCAGGCACACTGAGTACAAGGTCTCACTCAGGCTTTCAAATTCCAGCATGACCATGTCTGGTAGTGTGGGAAGTCTCAAAAAAACCCAGAGAATGTAGATTTTTTGCTATAATAATTTGAGGGGCATCCAGTTACCAGCAGGCTATTTTGCTTTTATTTCTAAAATACAGCACCAATATAACAAAGGCTTTCTGCAATGTACCTTTTCTCTGCTTTCTCTAATGAGTAATTCATTACAGGTTTAAAAGGAATGAAAATAGCATTAATTAATTAGCATGCCAAGCTCTAAACTGAAACTTTAAATCTCTTTTAGTGTGTTAAGGTTGTGTCTGTTTTATACCTCAACAGAACTTGGAAGCATTGGTTAAAGCAATACAAAACACCTAAAAATTAGTTATAAAAAGAATTAACACTTTAGTTTAATTGGTTTCACCTTTGCATTTAGAAAGGCAATAGAGTAAAATTGTCACCTGTAATTACTGAAGTCTAATTTTGTTTACTAGTTAGATCGTTTTCAGCGCATACTACCCGTCAGAAAGGAGAAAAATAGAAGGTGGTAAGCAGCATTTTAAAAATCAAATTTTATTTGAATGTCTATTTAAATAACATTGTGAATGTTTGAATGCCTTTAGGATATATAATGGAGTTTATGAGACATTGTAGTGTTTAGTTTTAGTATTGGCTTTATTGGCCAGTAGTTCATTGTTAAGAATGACAAAGACCATTGTGTCGCATTTCCCACATTTTTTGTGTACCCTTTCCTCCACCATCTCCTACCTTAAAAAAAGTCAGTTACAGGCCTTGTTAGCAAAAGCAATGATAAAGCAGATAAAACAGATTCAGAAATTTAGTGCACTAAGGTCATGATCTTAAAAATCAGCTAACGTTGATTTCTGGAATTTTCAAACCTTCCAATGCAGCACAATTTCATCATCATCCAGGTTTGAGTTTTCCCTGTCATATGACCTATAAAACTTAAATTAGAATATCCTCTACCAGAACTAAAAAGGTAAAATTTTGGGAACCTGAACTTTGCCACCCATCTCCTGCTGGAATCTGGATTGAATTGCAATTCAAAGAAGTTTTAATGGTAAATACTAAAAGGTGTTTATTACTAAACAACAGACAGTTAAGTGTTGGACAGCCTCACTTTTTGGTCCCAAAGTAAGAAATAGTTGCCAAGACTGAGTTAGAGAAGGTAACGGTGCTTCAGAAGAGCAAGAGGAAGTTCTTTTGAATATCCTGTCTGCAAACGTTTACCTCTCACACAGAGTGTTGGGTACACTTTAACTTTTGCAAGTACCATCATCATTCATTAGCTATAATGGAGTCAGCCATCAAGCGATAGCACCCAAACGTGCTTCTCGTGAGGTTGTGAAATTCTGAAGGAGAGAATATATTGCGCTATTTACAACATTCTGCCTTCCTGAAACTTCAGACCTATTAATTTCCAAAGCACTGAAAATAATGTCTCTACTTTTCTCCCATCTGCTTCATCCAATAGATTTTTGGGTGCGGAATGCCGTGAAGCCTGGGTAATTACCTGACAGTCCTCAGCAACCAATTAGTTGTTACTATTTGTATTTTCCGCGGTGTTTTAAAGGTTCCTGTTTTCTGATGGGTGTGGTGCCGTGCTCCTTGAGGTATTTGGGGATATACTGGTATGTGCTAGGTACTGGTTAGTAATCGATGAAGATGATTGTTTCACACATGAGTCTTTGCATATGGTACTAGTAAGAACAGAATTTGATTTGTAGATTTTTATGTTCATTCTAATGCAGATTTCCTGTTTTGGTGAATGCTTTTCTCACTTATTGGTGAAAGGGCTAGCAAGGAAAGAATGAGTATCTTGGGTAAGAAGATTGGATTTTGTTTTGATTCCAATTTAGAGTATAAATTTTACAGAGTGAAGAGCCTGGGCATTTGTTTGTGCCGTGGGACAAGTCTTAAATGAGGCAAAACTAGTAACGGCTGTGGAATTTGCTGTGCTTCTGTGGTAAACTTTTCAAAAGTGTCTGAAGTACAGATCCTTTTAAATTAGAACACATTGTACTGCTGATCACCTGAAGCCTAGAAGAGGTTAAGTAGAGACAGGGTACCCCTGTAAGCCCATCCTGTTCCCAGGCTGTGCCACGTATGGTTCATGGTTGCACAGTACATAGTCCATGCGTAGTCTTAGCCTAGACATTCACTTTAATGACAGTTTAAATAGCAAAACATTAAAACTCATCCGAAGCTCTTCATTATCACCTGGCCCAGCGTTTAACTAATAGGTTTTCTCTACCACAACTTCTGTTTCTTCTGTCTCAGCTGCACCTTTGTACTCTAGATGGTGTTAATAAGCTCTAATGCGAACCTGAGGGAAGAACAGCAAACGTGGGTGACTGGCTTGCCAGAGAAGCTATACTCTTATTTGGGAAGCCCTAGAAATTCAGTGACTCCTGATGTCCTGATCCAGATTTTGAAATGCATGTATGTATCTAAAAATCACATGTTACACTAGAGCTCCTTCTAGTCTGGCATACAGGCTCCCATATAGCGCTCGCTGCTGTGCTCCTTCAGTGTAAATCTCTGGTGCTCGTGTCCTGTATTCAACAGATTTCTTGGGGTATCAAGAAGAAGCAACCATTTTTAAAGGGTGGAGGTTTAAAGGAGTTACATGCTTAGTCTTACGCATGCTCCTATTGAAATATTTTGGCCAAAGCTTTTATTGTTCTTTCTTAGTGTTAATAAAATATAATAATAAAAAATCTGTTACTTTCATTGCAATACTTGCTCAAAGTGGAGGCATGCCAGCTCTTTATGCCTGAATCCTTGCTGTTGAAATATAAGCACTCTTCCATCTTTTTCCCCTTTCCAACTAAATTACACTGACTATAGTGGTGTTTGTTAATCAGTTTTAAATTGTACAGGCACCATTGTCTCGTGAAACCCTGGCTGCGGATTCTTGCACTGATACACTGGCAACCAGAAAGCTGACAGCTGGCCCTTTTTCAGGAAAATATAGTCGCATTTTCTGATCACTTGCTCCTATGTCTGTCTTTCTACATGTAAACAAAGGGACAGATTTGAGTCTCAGCTGCACCATTATAAATATGAGAATGTCAGTGGGTGTCAAAGGAATTCTTTTGAACTCAGAAGTGTAAATCGGCGCACGTTCTGGTCATACAGTTAGTTTTAACATAAGGGGAGCAGTTGAAAACATTGCTTTTTGTGAAATAATCCTGCAATGGTTTTCTATTATTTCAAATATAACTGGATGCTTTACCAGATATTTCATGGTTGGAACTGGGATTGAATATCTGATGCAGAATTTAAAGTTTAGTGACAATTCCAATATTGATTTAGGGGGAAAAATGTTTCTCAGAAGACTATGTACCCATTCGTACGTTCATTCACACTTTTATCTTTGGATTAACATATAATATCCGGTTGGCTGACATATGATAACATGGTGCAAAGTAATTTTAAAATGTGGCTGTATGATTCTTCAGTATTTTAGTGTTTATTTCATTTCCGGTGAATGGCAGAAATGCCACTTTTAAGGGAAGCTCGGAACAGACGGAGTTCATTAAATGGGGCACTGGCAGTGAAGTGAACCCCTCTTTCCTTCATGTGGATTTTATCCATACTTACAGGAGAGTTCTTATTTTTTACTTACACACCAGAACACCGCAACAAAGATGTCTGTTGCATATTCTTCATTCATTTTGCATGCAGATTTTGCATATGATATCAAAACGCAGGTCATATAATACGTGTACTAAATTGCAGTGCAAAACAGTTATGAGAATGCAACCCTCAGAGCAGGTTTCGGGGCACATCATTTGTTTTAGAGCCCTATCTAAGTGCCTAAATAAATGCTTGACTTTTCGGAGCTTCCGAGGAGACCCAATTTGCTTTGAAGTCATGGGAAACTGCAGACAGAAACTGATAAAGCCGAGGACAAAACTAACATCGTTTCCTGACTTAATTCAATTCTTCAGCCACAGGACTGTCCTTTTGTTTGTACTGTCACACAATCAGAACCGAATGTATTAGATGGAAGTGTTGCACCTGCATAAATTAAAAAATGAAAGGTGTTTCACAATTCTCTTAATCGTGCCATGGCCTGCTGTATGTTTTTGTGTTTTCCTGTATTTTGCTTGCTTATAAGGCTGGTCTGTGACAGCCTTCCTCATATGAATGTCACTTTTTTTCTGCAAGAAGTCCCATTGATTTGTAAAGAAAGGGTGGACAGTGTGGATTTTACCAGTTTAAAATAAGCAGTATCATGGAATACACACGTTGGAGGAGATAGGGGTGAGAGATTTACAGCTAATTCATCGATCTCCTAAATGTGGTATAGAATAATTTCAGTACTTTATGGAGAGATCTGTACTTTGCTTTTTTATGAAAAGAATTCCATCATTTTCTGTGGAAGATATGTCACTTACTGGTAATCTTATAGGCAGAAATAGATTGCAGTCTGTTGAAATAAGGAAATGAGCATTAGGCATCAAAGTACTTTTTTTAAATGGAGACTTAGAGAGAGGGCGAAAGGGCATTGATGATAACCAAATGCTGGTGTGAAACCTGTCTTCAGGAGTAGAAGAGTGACCCAGGAGTGGCATTTAGCAAGTGCTGCTGTTCGAGTGTCTTCATGAATTGTGACAAAAAAAGCACTGTCATTTTGTTATCTTTGTGGATTCTATCTATGGCACTTGGTAATTTAGGGTTAGATGAATTTCGTGCTTTAAATCAGAGATTCAATCTCATGCCTACTATAGAGCAGAAATTTACATTTGATACAAAGAGCAGAGATAAACAAGCTTTTTCTTGTTGCGTGTTACAAAACAACTGCATTAAAGGAATTGTATTCAGGCTGTAAAGTCCATATCTGAAAAGTTTGGAAACGCCGAAGTAAAGACTGCAGGTGCACGTATGTGCTTAATCTCTTCCTTAGATCATGCTGCTCGCTTGCTAGCCAGGATGCACGCTGTGCATAAGCATTTAGGGCTAGATCCAGCTCTCCTAAATTCTCAGTCTACACTGAATACTGCTAAATCCTACAGAGCAATCAAGCTGTCTCCATGCTAGTGCAACTTAAGCCAAAGTGTGTCAGGTTTGGCCTGCAAATTCTTGGTTGCTCAAGCAACTAAAATGCTGAGAAGCACCTTGTGGGGAAGAAATGCGCCTCTTCTGTGCTAAAGTTCCATTGCCATCTAGGTTTACGGGGAGAGTTGCCTAAATTCAGGTACTGGAGTGGCTTCTGAAGATGGAAGTTGAGCCTAGAAAAAGGGTTCTGGGTATTTGCAGCTTGAAGAAGTTGGGACCTACACGCATCACTGAAATGTGATGATTCCAGAAGGCAACTTTGCAATGAAAAAAGCAGAAAAAATATTGTAGTACAACATGATATAAAAAGGCTGGGAAATCAGCATTTGTTTAGGATGACCAGGTGAATGATTTACGACTCGGACTACAATTTAAACAGTCTCCCAGAAACTGTCACTCATGCATATCTATTTTCAAATTGGAGTTTAAAAATTTGTGATGATTACATCACTGTATGTTTCAGGTATTTTTTCTGAGTTTAAAACTAGTAAACCAGCATGAAGCTGTGTGACTGAAACTAATCGCATCTTTGCTTATTACATGATTTCTTTAACAGTTAATGTTATTTAGACTAAAACAGACTGTGAAATAATATCCAGCAAAGAGTTTCAAGCAGATCTACATTAAAAAATCATATTGCAGGCTTGTGCATCATTTGTATCAAAGTCTACTTCTCCACGATGTCTCAAACTGGACATCCAGCAGTTTGAGTTCTACTTACCGAATTCTTGATTATTCTTTTTCTTCTCTTTCATTTCATTTTATTAATAATCCTAAAATAAGTATTGCTAAAATAGAAGCTTGGGGTTTGTCCCTGGTTGCTTCGTATGTATTTGTTCTTACCAGTGAACAGTTTTTATTACCCTGTCTGTTGTTCTCATACTCTTCCAAGTTCATGCCTTGCTGCTATGATTTTCTGCTAATTTTCTGCCTTGCTTCTCATATCCTGGAAAAGTATGTTGCACCACTTTCCCCCTTAGCTAACCTAACCTTCCATTTCACATCTCTGATAGATTTTAATTGCTTTTGGTGATATTTGAGTTCATTTTACAAAGCTCCTTACAAGGGATATTAATTGCAATAAAAAAATCCCAGTGTACCAGTTTGACATAATAATCTATAATGCTTCAATGGGTTTATAAAGAATACTGAAAATATGAATGCTGGCATGACCTACATGTGAGACAAAAGCTATTCCCTTAGGGAATAGAGATAATTTGCTTTTGTCTCATACATTATGCATTTCCTCTTTTACACCCCATTTCCATGAAAAATATTTTTTGTTATGTATCAAAGAGTTGTTAAAGTTGTGAGTGGAGTATTAGGCTGGGTTTGTTGGGATGTTAACATTCTGCTAGGATTTCTGCAGTCTCGGTTCTTTGTTTCCTATTACCTATTCATAATTTCTATTGGTGGTCTTCAGTGCTTTTCTCCCAGTAGAGTTTTCTGTTTCTTCTTTTATTCTTTGAGGAGTGAGTGCTGCCGATTCCTTTTTGTTGGGGAAGATCCACAGAAATAGGAAACTTTATAAACAAAAAATAAACTGTAAATGTTTCATTGCTGCAGCCATGCCAGTAATTAATGATTAGCCACATTATGTTAAAATGCAAACATTATTTAGTTGACCTCTCCAAAACTGTTGGATTGATTCCTTGACAGGCAGAGAACAGGGTTGGCTTCTTATAAAGTACTGCGTTGTCTCTTCAGACACTCTGCAGGATTTGTGAGCAGAACGTGTAGTTACGGGAATAGTTCAAGGTACAAAGGCTATTCAAACACTATAAGCAAGAAATCATCTTTGCCACAACACTTAAAGGTATCGTCCCTTTATGACAACTGAGTTGATAGGGATGGAATTTTCAGCTAATTTATACTGAAGTTAAAAAAGATAAAGATCAGCACTGCGCTAATTTGTTAGTGTCTTCTCTCGTTTGTTGCATATTGCTTTCCTTTTTCAGGTTGTAAAATGAAAGAAATTGGAGAAGGGTCTTTGAAGAGGTTGTAAATCTCTAATTCTGCATCCGCTGGTCTTCTGAATAGACATGTATTATATGTATTAAATAATAGAGAAGTAGACAGTTTTCTAGATAGGAATATGCCGCTGACCTCTATAAGGGAAGCATGCTATAGTAGGTTTCTTGTTTGTCTTTCTGAAGGTACCTATTTATTTAATAGAAAGTTTTGGTGATGTGCCTCCAAATTAAGTTTTTAATTTAAACCCTCACCTATATCTCACCCCCTAGGATACTGGTATGAAAAATAATGCATGAAAAATAAAATACTACGTAACAATTTGGTAAGCTCAGCACACAGGTGATGTTCAGGTGAGCCAACTCCTCCTGAGTGTCTCTCCAGTTTACTAATCGCTGTGTTACGTATTTCATGGACATTAATCTTCTTTTAGAAAATTGTGTTTATCGTGTACTTGTTCTTAGGTTGTTTATCATTCGTCATTTTGCAGACGGGATACCAGTATAACTGGCGTATATAACTGGACTGAAAGACATTGAGGATTTCATTTTTGTTCTAGTATTATTTGACAATATTCATCTGGATCTCTTATTTGCATATTTACATTTTTATATTAATAGGCAAGTATTTTTTTTCGACTGTCAGCAAAAAGAGGTATTTATGTCACTTTACCTTGTACAACCATATTTATAGCATCTAATTTACCACAGAGGTATTGAGTTTGATCATTATTCAAATCACAGTATGACTTACTTTGTAGCAAAGGGCCCAAATGGGTTGTTATTACAGTGCCATTGGCTAACATGAATGCTTCAAAATATATCGCTTGTGTATTAACCAGAACATGAGAGAAAACACTGGATCATCGGCTTGCTGTGTAAAAATACAGGAGCAGCAGCCTGACAGTGTGAGGGAAGAGCGGAATCAGCAGAGAGCAGCTTGTAAGGTTGTCAGACTCTGAATAATGTTTGAATGAGTGTGAAGCAGGAATATTGTTAGATGATGCATGTGATGTACAGGAGCTTTCTGCCACTTATGGCATGGAAATATCGCTTTTCTATCAGATGAGTTACTGTGTGTGTCTAAACCCTGAATATCATTCATCTGCACCGCATTGTATTAGCTGTGATATGCTGTATTTCCTGCCTCAGAAATTCTGATTAATATTTTAGTAGGGTTTTTTTTTTGGTAGCTGAAGTTCAGGTTTTAATTTTTTTTTTTTTTTTTTTGGTCTTTTAGGCATTGCCTGTTCTGGCTAACTTTATGATTGGGATTATGTGAGAAAAGCTAATGGGGGAATAGCAGCCACTTTTCCTCTTGTGAGAATTACTGCAGTACTTAGAGTGGCTAAACAAGTTATATTAGAGAAATCCTTTTCTTTAAGGGCTAATCCTGATTGGCAGCGCTAACCTCTAACAAGGTGTTAAATGCTACAGATTCCTGTTAACTTCAGTGGGAATAGTGCCTTTAAATTGCACTGGAGCACTGGATGCAGAAAATCTGTGGTGTTTATGATCAGGAAGGCGTATCACTGCTTTGTCCTTTTTACTGTTGAAGATGTGAAATTCTTATTGAAGGATGTATTCTGTTCCCAAGGGTGTAATTCTACTGTTGTGGTGGGTTTTTTTTAACTTGTTCAAGATTCTTGTTACTGCATAATCAGTCATTTTAACTATGCGTTTCTGATGTATTAGTCTCTTTAGCTGTTGCGTATGTCTGTTCCCCTGTGCTTTTTCACACGTCTCTATATTCTTGAACATCCTCTTTCCTTTGATGCCTAGCTTGTTCTCATTCTTATTAAAACTTTGTCAACATTATTACAAGTAATCTATAATCCAGCCCTCTCTTCTTGCTCTTGGCAATTAAAACACAAAGGAAAAACAGACCCCATAAAATAAAACGGACACGAAACAAATGATATGATATACTCACTTGACAAGCAATCACCTCTAAAGAAAAATATTCCCTCTATTATTATCTCTTGTCCTTTCTTATTCCCCATCATGCCTGTTGTGATTATTTATGGTTATTATGACTTTCAAATCCTTCAGCTCCTGTCTACATGAAAATAGGGGATATTTTCAAAGGCACAAATGATGGATACACACCTAGTTCTTATAGAAAAGATTGATTTCTGCTCCTTATGAGTACACAAACAGCATGAGCACGTGCAACTCTTTCTCATTGTCAAGAGGGATTTTGCTGGTTTGAGACACTGAACTCCAAGAAGATCCCAGTAGGAGAGTAGCCCCCCTATGGCTGTGATCAGTATCCTTTGTTAAAGCCAGTTTGTTACTATAGTTTGCCCATAAATATATGCTTTTGTGTTTATGTAGGTGTCATGACTTGACGCCTACTTGACTCAGCTGGCAACTAAGCACAATGCAGCTGCTTGCTCACTTCTCCCCACAGGGATGGGGGAGACAATTGGAAGGGTAAAAGTAAGAAAACTCATGGATTGAGATGAGAACAGTTTAATAGGTAACGCAAAATCCACACACGCAAGCAAAGCAAAATAAGGAATTAATTCACTGCTTCCCATGGGCAGGCAGGTGTTTAGAGCCATCCTCAGGAAAGCAGAGCTCTATCACACGTAATGGTTACTTGGAAAAACCAATGCCATCACTCCGAATGTCTGCCTCTTCCTTCTTCCTCTTCTTCTTCCCCCAGCTTTATATCCTGAGCATGATGTCATATGGTATGGAATATCCCTTTGGTCAGCTGGGGTCAGTGTCCTCTCCCGACTCCTTGTGTCCCCCCAGCCCACTTGCTGGTGGTGTGGTGTGAGGAGCAGAAAGGGCCTTGACACTGTGTAAGCACTGGTCAGCAGGGACTAAAACATCCCTGTGTTATCAACACTGTTTTCAGCACAAATCCAAAACACAGCCATGTGCAAGGTATTATGAAGAAAATTAACGCTGCCTCAGCCAAAACCAGCACAATAGGCCCTACTGACAACAGCAGCGTGAGGACAGGAACACAATGTCTACCCATACAACTCTGGTGAGATATTACTACTATATCTCACTTTTATTTTTAAGTCATCTGAACTACTACTCATATCTATCCTATCTTCCTTTTTTTCTATGCTGTGCAGTAGTCTTAAAATTTCCCTGGTAAAATGCCTCATTCTAGTAAATCTAGCTCTGAACAGAAATCTAATTTGTTGTTGATGATGGTTAATAGGGTTACCTTAGGTGTTGTGAAGCATTGCTAGATGTGGAAGTTACGACCCTAGGGGTTTTTTTGTTCAGCTCAGTTTGACTAGCCAACTAGCACTCAGTGCAGGAGACAGGACCAGGGTTGGAGGTGACTTTCAAGTTACAATTATGTTGTCATGACCTTGGGTCCGTTAGGGCAGGTTTGCTCCCCAGAATTATCTGAAACAGTTTCCAATCCACTTCTACACATCCTGTGCTCACAGGATACCTTCTCGGAAAGCCATCAAATTTGCCTCATGGGTACGTTCTTTTCTCCAGTCCTATTAAATGCAACTGGAAAGAACTCCTGTTAATTTTCAAACTCCGACCCAGGAGGTTTAATTATACAAGAAACTGGACAAATGGGAAGAAGTGTAATGGACAGTCACAGAACTGAACGTCTGCCAGCACCTTCCCTTGAAATGACATTGCCATTTAGAGGCATCCAGTTCCAGAATGTCGTACAAGTCATACAAGAGTAGGCACTGTTAATAAGTAGGTGGAGTAGAGGTACAACTTCAGAAAACATTGTTCCGAAGAGCAGCATTTCAGCCCTATGTCTAGGTGTGCTTGAAGGTGGGCCGCTGTGTATATGTGTAAATAAATGTCAAAGAGGAATAAACTATGTGACATCTGACAGGAAAGGCTAAGAAGAGCTGGAAATGATTTGGAGTGTTTGAAACTTTGTCTCCAACTGCATTGATGCTAATCAGAAATCATTTATACTAATGCCTTTATGCTGATTTCTTAAATGTTTTAGTGTGTTACCATCATAGTTAAAGTGGGGATGCTATTTTTAACATGATAACACCTGACAGCTCAGTTATTAGCAGCACTTACTGCCTGATTAGGTGGTTATAGTCCAGAAGCAAAATTAGGGGTCAGTAAATTTTTGATGCAAGTCCTTATCTGTACTGGTGATCGTTGTTTTGCAGCCTGTTATTGCTGGTGTTACACTGGTTGTTATGCTAGTTGCAGTGGTGCTGTAATTTGTATTAGTATAAATCCAGCAATTCAAACCTGTATGTGCCATTTTTGTGTTTGTTCACAGGTGATCTATTACCTAAAAAGGGAATAATTGTGTTTTTATCTATGTCCAATACCTTTTATGAATCAGAGAGTGCAGTTTTAAATTATTGTGAACTTCTAGCCAATTCTGACTGACTGAAGAATGGAAGAAACCTTTCCTGCATAAAATACCTTGTAATATCCTAACGTGAGCTGCAAAATATCTGTTCTGGAAAACTCAAAATCTCTTGTGTGTGAACATACAACCCTGAATTTGGACTGATTTTACTGATACACTTTAAATGCAATGAAATTTTGGCCTATTTTTATTTGTTTTCCATCTATACAACTTTGAAGACATCCTTAATGTGCTGTTGGAACGGTATGGATTATAGGAGAGAAGAAATCATAAATATACATACTGCAGAATCTGCTTTGACAGGAGATTTTGTACCTGATACTGTGTTTCTAGAGCGGGATATTGCTGCTCCGTTGACGTCCTTTGTTCACTAAAGGGTATTTAATTGACAGTGGTGGGCAGTAACTCAGTGAATTGTCCCATTGACTATGTCAACATTACACCTTTGAGTAAGGGTTCACCAGCAGGACTAAGACAATCACAACCTTCTCGAGTTTGAAAAGGCTTGATAAGGGCAAGAACATGCCCATTATAAACCTCTCATTTAGCTCATGCTTGTATCCCCTTAAGGAACATTACCTGCTACGTGTAGACTTCATTGTACCTTCCCAACTTCAGCAACCTTTGGAGTCTGCCTCTGGCTGAAATTAGATCGTTACGGTTGTATGCGAGAAGAATGTAAGGATATTGGAACAAACCGTCTAATGTCCATTTTAAAGAATCCTCCTTCCTTGGACTGTATTCAATATTAAGAAGTCCTTCCTACTTACCATGTGACATATGTCATGAGCTGATGATGTACTGCTTTCAGTCAACTAATTAGGTGTGTTTCCTCCTACTCCTCAGGTAGCCTGAGGTGGCCATAAACCAGCTCCGAGTAATTGGTGAAGATGGTGCTGACAACATAAAATATTTAGAGAGTGAGTGGTGTTCACACAGGTAGAAAACCTTAAAAAATTGAGATTTTCAACAGTGTTATTTCAACCCAATTTAGACAGAGCTCTCCACATTCGTTCAGAGTACTTTTTCACACTAATTAGATACTCTTCAAAGGCTTAATTACCATTTTGAAATTACTTCTGTATCCTGGATAGATACCGAAATGCTAATATCTTCACAACTATGTGCTTTGTAGATGGGGATAGTGTTTTCTAATATTGCAAATATAAAATACAGGACAGTACTTCTTACAGATGCAAAAAAAAAGTCAGAAGGAAAAACATTTCAGAATGACTTTATTACTGTCATTTCTGTTAATTTCCAGTGTGATAGGATCTTGCTATACTTTGACAGAACTATTTGCACACACCTGAGTGTTCAGAGAGGACATGAGAAAGAGGCAAAAATTTTGTTCGGGGGGTGTGATGCCTCTTCCACAGTTTCAATCACTGAAGAATGAACTGAAATCAGGAATAATAATAGTATAAAAACCCCTGTGCATGTGTGCGTCTTTTTGGTGAGAGGAGAAACAGCATCAAAAACTGTGGAGAGTGAATCCAAAATATTTGAGGATGGTTTTGCCTGCGTGCTGAGGGTCTGCAGCAAGGCCAGGCATCTCGGTGTTTGAAGGAATACCTTTCTGCCACCTGAACTGAACCATTCGCTTCGCTTACTGATGACTGTCACAGCTCAGGGCAGAGCGTAGGACAAGGGGACTGTGCGGCTGCCGTACTGTCCTGAGAGAGGAAAGTGAAGGAAATCATAACTGGTTTAGGCCCTCTGTCCTTTCCTGATAAATCTGGCTACAGGCTCCTCCACACCTGAGATGTAGTTCTGCACCTATCGAAAGAGGAGCGGGCACACCAGTGAATAGTTATAGGTAGTGCAGATAAAGTATTTGTCCATGCCTTTATGTGCTTCTCCGCTTTTGGATCTTAGCATAGAGTATGTATGTTCTAACGGGCACTTTGTTAATCTGAAATGGTCTGCAAATGATGATGCCTGTAGCCAGTCAGAAAAGTGTAGTGTGCAGACTACCTGGTGACTGTTGTCACAGAATGCCTATCTCTTTCTTTTAAGATCCCATTAGAATGATTTTTTCACCCAAATTTTGGGCTAATCCGATTCTTTTGGTTTTCGATATAGTCTTTTTTTCCTGCTAATATGTCTTGTTTAAGCTTTAAACTTTGAAAACAGTTGCTCTTCGTGAAATGGTTGGTAGAGTGCACTGTGGTTGTACTGCAACTGCACTGTAGTTGGGTAGACAGTGATTTCTGAATCCTGCAGCTGTTCATCCATTTTATTGACGTTTTATTACCATGAGACTGAATGTGGACTACTTTACGGTGTTTGTAGGAATACCTCTCTAATTACCATTGCAAAATGAGGGTTCAAAGTTTTAGCTGGTGGCATCTTCAGGGTTTCTTTCTGGTAACCATAACTCCTCCCTGGTTAACATACAGATATATGCAGTTTTGATGAGACATGCTTGTTGGTGGCAATTCCATTTGTAAGGCATCTATGGTTTGTTTTTTTTTTCTCTAAATGGAAGAGACGGTAGGCTTTCTGAAGAGGAGGTAATCCAGCAAATCCAGGCTGTTCCTTTTAGAACATCATTAGAGCTTTATTTGCACCGCTTAGCAATTTACTTAGCAGGTAATTTATCCTGGCCTTAATTGAAAGGTCTTAGAAAAATTTCCAAATCAAAGGAAATAAGCTTGAGAGGAGTCTGAGTTCGTAGAATTCCTACACAAACAAACCAGAAAATTTGGTGGTCTAATCTTGCTTTTGGGGTCACAAATGGCCGGTACTTTTATTTTACAATACAAAGGTATTACCTTACTCAGAAGTTGTCATTTTTGGAGGTGGAGTAGGCAAACTCTTGAGATAAGTGGAAGCGATGAACTCTGGCGGAAAATGTATTCAAGTTTGAGGAAATTCAGCTGCTTCATTAACTATTATTAGCTACTTCGTGACCTTTCCTAATTAAAAAATACATATTTATTAAACATACTTTGCAAACTGGGAAATGGATATTATTTGGCTGTCTAAATATGAATGTATCTAATCCCCTTCAGTGTCAAATGAAAGTTACAGAACAGGAAGACCTGCAGGAGTTGGCATTGCTACAAACTGTTTAAAAAAACCACCAAAAAGTCTTCCCCCTGGCAATACCTTCTGCTGAATAAAGACTTTTTAATGAAGTTTCGGTTGCTTTAGCAGAGGTGACATATCGTCACGCTGTGCCTACTGCTCGCTGTACCTGTGTGCAAGAGCTCTACCGCGTCTGGTTCGCGTGGGGGAGCGTTCTGTTTGGAGCTGTCAGGGAAGCAGAAGGCTGGGGACAGAGGAGGGAATATTGGCTTGTGGTTGTGGAGCAGGCAGGGGGAAGGGGAAGGAGGAGGGCAGCATGCAACAGGCTGCAGCAGATGTAGCCCATCGCAGGAGATTTTGCTGCAAGGTGGCAGAAGCTTATGCAAATAATGAAAACACCGAGTGGAAAAATAAACACCCACGTTGAAGCTCTCTTAACAGACTCTTTGCAATACGCAGTTTTTCCATAAATTATTGCATATTTCCGGAAAGAGTCTTCCTGAGTGCATAAGATGATAGAGGATTTTTGGCTGCTTTTCTTCTGTTGTGCTTCCAAAGATTTCCTTGGAGAGTCTATGTAGACTTTTGCTGAGTTCACATCAGCATTTTTTGCTAATTGTTCCTGATGCTTCTCCATATTGTGAACTTTTTAGCAGAATAGTAGCAGCAGATTGCCTTCCCTAGAGAGGAGAAAAAAAGTCTGTTGATGTGATCTAAAAAGAGAAAGGGGAGAAATACTACTTAAAATAAATTTTTCCATTTTGGCGCATACAGAATGAGTGGTTAAATGACATCAAAGAACTTAATAATTGAACGAAAAGCCACATCTCATTCACAGTTTCTCCTTGTAAATTGTCTGGATTTTTGCTAAAACTGGATTACTAATATGAAATTACTTACCAGAGAATCTCCTTTTGCAGTGATGCTGACAGATGAACTCTGTTTTGCATTGGTGAGGGCAGTGACAAGCTAAGACTCTTATAAAAACTCGGGTTGGTACCTTCTCCTCTCAGTCTGTGCTCACCTGTTATATCTGTTGCAACAGACTGACTGTTGTATCTGTTGCAACAGACTATCATGAGGACTGTCATTTTTCTTTAGCAGGTTCTCCTCCTTGTCACATCTCGATTCTCTATCAAGCATAATGGAATTCCCGGACACCATTAAACTACAAAAAGTAATGGCATATCACTACATGCAAGGGCACGTAGCGATAGGATGAGGGGGAATGGTTTTAAACTAGAGCAGGGCAGGTTTAGATTAGACATTAGGAAGCAGTTCTTTACACTGAGGGTGGTGAGACACTGGCCCAGGTTGCCCAGAGAGGTGGTGGAGGCCCCATCCCTGGAGACATTCAAGGCCAGACTGGATGAGGCTCTGAGCGACCTGATCGAGTTGAAGATGTCCCTGCTCACTGCAGGGGGGTTGGACTAGATGACCTTTAAGGGTCCCTTCCAACCCAGCACATTCTATGATTCTATATTCAGAAAAAAAAAGAAAATAGGGCTAGAATTGTTCTAAGGCCTGAAGGAGGCTCATCAAAAGCAGTTCTACAAAACTGCTAAAAGTCTAAACCTACTAGCCATTCTGGTATTGATTCATAAAGCTGATATTTTGTATATTTGGTCAACATCAGGTGATGCACACTTTAGGAAAACAACCAAACAATTAGCATTAAGTAGGTGCCTGGGTTGCTTCAGCTGAAAGCTGACCGTGGGATGGAAGTGACCCTTTCACATCTGGGACCAAAACCAAAAGAAAAGCAGAATCCTTGTGGCGCCTTTTGGTAACGTACATGTAGCCACGTAACATACGTGGCCAGAATTCAGGCCTCTGCGTACAAAATCTGTAGAGATCGCTAATTAAGTTTCAGATAGGTGTGGGTTTTTGGAGTCCCCCCCCCGCCTCATTTCTCAGTGTTTTGAGCTGTAGCAAGGTCTGATGGCACGATGTGGAGTTTTGGGGTCATTTTCCACAATGCTTATTTATGGAGAACCTCCTGATTTGGGGTTTTGGTACCTTTTCTGTAGACGGCCAAGTGCTTTATGGAATCTGATCCTCCAGTGCACGTTCCAGCCGTGGCATGTGCCACAGCTCCAGGGAGCAGAAACAGCGTGATGCGTGTGATAGACCCCCCAGCTGGATACAAAGCAAATTGCCTAGACCCAGGACTGGGGATGCAGAATACTATTATGCTTTTGCTTCGCTTTCCCTGTGCCGTTACTTTGAAGTGATTTTTCCTTCTCAGTCTGCTGGGCAGGACTGCTTGTGCGGCTTTCCTCCTGAATGCATTTTGTGGATAAATTAAGAATTTTCCACTACAGTCTTGTGAAAACCTTTCATGACCCCAAACGATGCAGCAAGTTAAAGCTCACAGAGGGCACAGTCTTATAGCTGTGTTTGGAGTCTCTTGGAGAGCAACACTTGCATGTATTTTTCATTTCCCCAGGAATCTCCCTGTGATAGGGCGAGTTGTACTGTTTTCCTCTGATGTGCCAATTTGCCAATTATTATGCCCCAAGAACAATTTTTCATCATCATGTTGTCAACTTTCATTTTTATGCTGATGATATGGTTATGAGTGTCTTTGAAACGTGACATCTCTGAGTCTTTTTTTGTCTGGCAGGCATTAAATCATTAATGTTTCAAAATCAGATGCCTCTCAACGCTGGCAAAACGGAGCTGCTAGTTGACTGGTTTCTTAAATTTGCTGAGAAATATCAGTCCTATTTTTCTAACCCTTGATGACCTCCAGTTCTACCTCAAACAGGTATCTAGTGGTTACCTTTGATTGAGGATAGTTTCTTGTAGTTTTGTATGTATAAGGAACTGCCTTGTATTGCCGAAATCTTGCTAGATTGTAGGTATTTCTCTCTATTATGAGACAGAGGCACTTTTCACCCCTGACATGTATTTCAGATTAGATTATTGGAATTCTTTATTTGTTGTCTTTCCAGAACCTTGCCCTAATCTTTTTTCTTGGTTTTTTTTTTTTTTTGAATCATGTAATACGTCAATGTATTAATTCTCCTGAATTTTTAATGATTGCCTAACTAAGCCTAGATCGAATTCTATTTATTTTTTTATTTTTTAGCTATTTTTCACCTTCAGCCTTCACCTTTGCCTTTTAAAAACTCTTCCAAAATGTATTTACAGTGTCACTTGCTGATGATAGACACAGTTTTGCTCATCTTAAAGCTTTAAGTATAAAATTGACTGTCTTATTCTATTATGCTATTCACAAATTTTATTAAAAGTTTACTTTCTCCATTTACAAAAATAGCTTAGTTAGGCTGGTTATTTGCAGAAGACAGGCAAGAAGTGGAAGGGTACTCTCTACCCTTGAATAATCAGGGAGCACCTGCTAGGAATATAGATCAGTAGGAATATTACAGCAATCAGACATTCATGTCCCGTGAACTCCACTGGGCAGCTCTCGGCTTTTTGATTAAAATGAAATGCAATATTTCTGCCTCTTTTCATACTAGTTCTCAGCCATTTTTTCCCTTCCTGTTCCCCCCCAAAACTCCCCCAAAAAACTGTTCCCCCCAAAAAGCTACTTGCACCCCAGTAGCTACTTTATCTTTTGCAGGTCCTCATTCCTACCAAGCAATTTCTTTTCCTCACTTGATTTCTGGTGTTGTGTTGAGCTATCCTTTTGATTAGACTTTCTCAGCTTCTTTTCAGTCTGTAAGACTCTTTTTTTTTTTCCTTTCATTATTTTTTTTCCTCTGGCTAGTCCACTTACTCTTGGCATTTGCTCCCTCAGGCATAGTTTTTATCTTTGGGCAAGTATACACAGAACCTTTTCCACAAAGCTCACTTTGAGACAACTTTGCGTCAGCAGGGAGCAACGTGGCAGTAAACCGAAAGGCAGTGATGCCAAAGGTCAAGGTTTGGTTTTGGCAAATGCTGGAGTTTGTGAGCTCGTGGTTCCAGTTCATGAGGAAACCTCTCTCTGTCTGGCCTCGAGCTAGCAGAAGCTTCCCTCTTCCCTCTGTGACGCGTGTTATAGCTAATTTCAGAGCAGTTTTCAAGTGAGGCCTGATGGTCTTTCATTCCTACTGACCGATGCAAGGCAGTGGTCTTCAAATAGTAACCATAAAATACGAAATCCTGGTCGTGTTGAAATGAATGACATGAATTTCTACTGACTTTGCCAGAAGACTCTACAGGGTTTGCTGCTCCTTCTGACTTTAGGGAATGCAAAACTGGGTTCTGGAATAAAGAGAAAACATTTGTATACATTGTATGCCTTTCAGACCTTTGAAAAGCCAGAGCTTGCTGATGTTCTTTTAATTACTGGGCGATGTTGTGCGGGAGTGTGAATCCGAGGTACTCGTAGCCCTGGTGGGAGAGATGCTCAGCCAGCTGAGTCTGATTTGTGCTGCAGTTTGAAAAGGCAGCGTCGGAGCCAGCCTGGCTGCTGTTAAATCGCTTTCTAAAGCTACTATTGTAAGTAGCTGGCTGCTCAGCTACTGAAGAATCAGTCTGTAACCAGGGATTCGCTTTTATTTTCCTGAAACTGGTTCAGACAAACCTCTGTGATTTCCCTAGAGAAATCCTTTATGTTCATATTGTTCACTCCAGGTGCACAGCCACAGCAGTACACCTTACTTCCTCGCAACAATTTACTATCCGTGTCAGCATGGGCTTCGCTGCTGTGACTGAGATAATTTGTTCTCTCTCATGAAAGGAAAGTTGAGAATCAAGGATGGTGGAGAGAATCTCATATTACGCTCCAACTAAAACCCATCGGGAGAGGTTAATATTATACAGGACTTTCTAATTCTGATTGAAAAAAAATAAATCTGTATCAATTGTAATTTTTCCCCCACAACAGCATCTCTGAGCTATCTCGCAGAAACAGTGTGATTCTTACAGGGAAGAAGAGGAAGAGATGGATTACTTCTTTTTGTTACTAGCTTTTGTGATTCTTACTGTCTCCTGCAATAATAATGATGGTAATGATGGTGACAAACCCCTAAGCTTTCAAAAGAGGCAGCTATGGTTCTGTATACATCATGGTGACAGCTTTGAAGTAAAACATTTTCCCCTTGTTCAGATGGTACATTATGGACGATCTCTTTCTTGTCGCTTCTCTTGCCTGGTCTTTAATGGGGTTTTGACGCTTGTTTTTTTCATAAGCGAGGAAACATCTAAACATAACTGAGGATATCTGCTTGAGTGCAGAAACTTGGGCAGATAAAAGGGAGTTCTGCCTTTACAAAAGAGGGTTTTGACTGTTTCTAGCTTGTTCAAATTTATTTCAGCATGACAATAACAACGCTAGTAGAGGTTGTTGAGAATCAGTATTTCTGGCTTCCAAATACTTGCTTTTCTTTTTTCCCCAATATTTTTGTTATGTCCAAAGTTGACTGCGGGATATGCATATATATGCATCTATACATAAAGTCAACATTTCCTCCAAATAATAAATAAGGAGAAAACTTGTGTTAGATCCTGCAGCTCCCAAGTGGGTCCACTAAGAGCCACCAAATTAGTCCAGCACTTTTCAGATTTTGTGGCAAACAGCCTGAAAGCTGGCTCAGGGCACGGGTAACCATGGCCACCAGGATGCCATCTGCCTTGGCCTATGGCAGTCCAGCTGGGCTGTTGCCCATGGCTTCTGAGGTCCTGAAGCACCAAAATTTTAGTCCCTTTTGTCATCTCTGATGGTCTGTGGTGACTTTATCGTGAGTCCCGCGGAAAATGGCACAGAATGATGATGAACCCGAAACATTTCAGCTGAATGGTTTGGGCTCAAGGAAGTAACGCTTTCTGATCAGGTTTTAAGCCGAGCTGAGTCTCAGCATTTAGGCGTTACGTTTCTTGAAGACTGGCTTTTGTGAAAATAATTTAGGAATATCTTCAAGAAACCTGCGGCAAATCCTTTGAAAGTTTCTGTTCATTGAGAATAAAATTGAGAATAAAACTTTAAATAGCTGTGGGCCCTCTAGTGGTGTTCCTGGAGTTGCAGGTTCAGAAAATTGCAGGACTCAAAAGTATCACCTAGTTTATGCATTCCAAAATTTTCTGGTCATATCCAGCAACATCTAGTAGTTTGGAATCCATCGCGTCCTCTGATATTATGGACAAAGAATATTGTTCGTATTATCTGTGCACTGTGCCCAAACATTCTTCTACAAATTTTAGTTTATTTTAAATTTTATTTTTATTACTGTTATTACGCTCATGAATCTGAACTTGGTTGTGCTGATGTTCCCTAACAAAAAAAGCCCTGTACCTCAAAGATCTTCCAGTCTAGATGCGAGTTGTTTTAGTCCATCAACAGTCATCAGCCATAGTTTAATGCTTTTTCACAAGCAGCAATAAACTGGCACCGCTGCGGAAAGAAAAAGTCTCACCTTCCCGTTGTCTGTGATGAGTGTTTTTATTGCTCTGCCGTCATCCAGGCACAACGGACTGAACAAGGAACTGATGCGGAAAAAAATAATAAAAAATTATTTTCTATAATTTCTATAATCTTCTATAATACACACACCTGCATAAAGAAAGTACATCAACTGATTAACAAATTAACAGTTTAAAAACTGCTCAAGAAGGCTGACTCGAGTTCTAATTGGACCTGCGTCACAGTGAACTTCAGTTTATTGTACTTTCGTATGAGATGTATGCTTGCAACCATCCTTTGATGTAGAGATAACAGGCTGCTCTCCTGGCAAAGAATGATGATGTGATTAACCCCACAGTAGGTCTTTTCCATTTGATCACCTACGTGAAGGTGTACCTTTCTTCCTACAATCCCCCCCCTTTTTTTTTTCTGATTTTGTTTGCTTTCTCTCCCCTCAAAGAGTTGCTGCCAGAGGAGACTGCAAGAATGCCAGCTGTAGTAGAAAATTTGATTATACAAATGTAGTTCAGACTTTGTACATAGTTACAGAAGATTAACAGTGTGTGCTGTGAGAAATGAATGCAGCTTCTTTTTCAGGATGAATAACTGCAAGCTAATGTAGATCTGTGGATGAAACACTCAGGTAAAACCAGCAGCTGTAGTGTTCTTCTGCCTCCCTCGTTTGCTTGCTTGTTTTTTACCGAATACTCTATAAAACTCCCATTTTCCAAGAATCTGGAGAAGATGGTAGAAGTGCATAAAATCACAAGTGGCATAGATATTTGAGCAGGGAGTTCATTGTCTTTTTTATACAGGACCCAGAGGGGATGAAATTGTAACTGCAAGTGGCAGGTTCGAAGCAAGCAAAAAGTGGTAATTCCCACAGTACATTGGAAAGCTGTAGAAGCTTATTGACCCAGGATTTTGTGGATATTAAAGGGTTCAAGAATCGATTAGGTATGTGTATGAAAAGAAAATCTATGGAGGTTGTTGCCTGTGGCTCAGAAAGTCTGGAAGCCACAAATCACACGAATCAGAGAAAAATATTCTAGGGAACTATTTTTGTACACTTCTTCTGTCCTTACATTCCTGTCTACATCTGCTACTGGCCGCTGTCAGAGACAGGATGCTGGGCTGGATGGACTTGGCATGATGTTCTTGCATCCTCAGAGAAAATCAGGTTTTGTCTGTTATATTTCAGTTTCATATTTCTTTCAGATCCCTGCTTCCAGACAAGACTCAAACCACAAGCAGTAGGCTATCCACCAAGGATTTCTTAATATCATTTCCATCATAGCTGAAACCAGAAGGACGCATAAATTTTGAGGAAAAGTCTTGCTGAATTCTTTCAGACCAAATTAAAACAACCAGCTTCCTCCCCAGCTCCCTTGCCTTCTGGAAATAACAAACTACTGAAGGAAGACAAGCACCTTCTCATTGGTCCTTGAAGATTTAAGCTTTTTCCTGAATGAAGATAATGGATCTTCCTTAGACTTTTTTAGGTTTCTTTAGGTATCTTTAGGTTGGGGTGTTCTGGCAGGCTGCAGGCTTTCTTTGGGTACGTGCAGATTAAACTATCTGTGTCCTTCTTGCTTTCATTAAAAATGTTTTGTGCTAAGCACCGTTCTTCACTTCAGTGTCCTTGAAGGTCCCTTCCAACCTAGAGGATACTATGATTCTATGAAGTATTATCTTTATACATTTATAAAGAATCAGTATTGTCCTATTATATTGTGCCATTTTTTTTCTTCAGATCTCATAGGCTTTTACCTTCTGCCTCTCCCTTTACAAAAATACGTGCCTTGTTTTTGTTATCTGACTTTATAAGAATATCAGGAATATTAGGTCCTGTTATGGCAGGAATGCCATTCATGTGAAAGCTGTTGAATCTTCATAAAAAACAGGGTTATGGTCCTTCATGATAACATTTTTCTCAGAACTTTTCAAACAGCTGTGTAATATGAGTTGTAATAGAAACAACTGTGTGATTTTCAAGCAGTCTGACTAAACCCCCTTGCTTTGATGGCTGCTGAGGTTTCTTTTTTTGGTATTTTCAATGCACAAACCTCTGTATTTGTATGAAAAAGAGACTAGAATTCTAGAATTCAAAACTAGAATTCCTTTTTTTTTTTTTTTTTTTATTTATTTTGAGCATAAAGTGTATTTGCAGTTGCCTTAAATTCCTGCATCAGGAAGTTGCACGATTCAAGGAGGACAGTCAGTGTAGCCCTTGATCGCAGGTGACAAACAGCAATAGTGTGTGGAAGTAGTCAGAGGACAGACCAATAGGGGAGGAGTCCCAAAATACCACATTTCTAGATCTTACTTCCACGACTGTTCTGAAGCCATACAGGCACTTTGCCTCCCAGCTAAACCATGAAAACAGCAGCTAATTTCTAATCACGGTTGTTACTTTGTTTCTCTGGGAAGCTTGGGCCGTATCTTTGGTGCTCACAATTTAAAAATAATATGAAAAGAGGAATTGTGATAAGGAAACTTGGTGATGGGTTTATTTTTGAAAATGTTTTTTAAGCATTAATGAAAGTAAAATCTTTACATTAATTTAGGACAGAGGGCAGGGTGCAAAGCCAACAACATAAAAAGCTAAGAAACAGCTGAATGAGAATGGAAAACACTTGAAGAACTAAGCGTTAGACAACCAGCTTTTTATTGTCTGTGAAAATATTTCCTTTGGTATTTATGAGAACAGTTTAAATGGTCCCTTCACCATATGGAGGGTTTATAAGGACAAAGGAAGAGGAGAAAAGGAAGGAGGAAGGGTTTTAGAAAAAGTAGTCAGTAAAGTACAGTATTCTGTTCCTCCTGCTGAGATAAGTAGTTGTTAGATTAAGGAGGTGTTAGTGAAATCATAAGAACACCTCCTTTACTATGCTTTCCCACAGCTCACGCAAACCATTAATAAAGGGTTAAACGCTTTTGAGGGTTGTATTTGTACCTCCTGACTGTCTTGGTGGTAGGGGGAGCTGTGGTCTGCCTGCCTTGAATAGGAAGAGGTCTGATTCCTGCTTTCTTGGCCTTAGCCTCTTTGCCTACTATGGCGGCTGAACGGCACGCGTACATTAACTCATCTGAACCCCTAAGTGCCCGCTCCACTGGGGAGCTGGGGCCGTGATAAGATCAGGTCTTAGGTCCTCTTATGGCAAGGCAGAGTTACAGTGAAAAGAATTTCCTGACAATTGCACGTTAGGGATCTCATCTCTCCATTTTTCAATCTGTGGCAAAACCCATTTTTGCTTGGAGTAGTAATTTTTAAGGAGCCCTCAAATTGAAAAGAATCCCAAATGACAGAAAGTTGATTAGGAGTTGAAGCCGATGTTTTGAAAGCTAAAATATTTTTCAAAGTAATATGTTTCTTAATGCATACAAAAGTCAGAAAGTGTTGCCTGCTTTTTTCAACTTCTGTATTCTGATTTTAACTATTTATGTAGTTAAAAATTCAAACGCGAAATACTTTGTTTTTCCTTGTGAGAGAATTTACAGGACTACAATGTTCTCAGTAGATTTTTAAAATAATCGGTGACTTCATTGATCAAGGAATCCATGATGATGAATTTACATTTAACTATGTGGTTGCAAATTTTGGATGACTGCCTTTTTGGTTTTATCCTTTGGTTCGAGTATGTCAAAGATCATATGCCGTAATACTGACTCTCCAAAGGGAAGATTGGATTTGATATGCCTGAGATCTCAAAAGAAAAACTGAAGGGAAAAAAGGAAAAGACAAAGTTCTCACCTTTTTATCTCTCTTTTTGGAATAAGCATAACCACAAATCTCCCCCCCCCCCCCAGTTTATGGATTAATATATAACCTAAAGGTAGATGAAAGCCATTCCTTTCCTCTGGTTATAAAATCCCAACATGATAGGGTTATCTCATTAAATGACATTAACTGACACTGAGAAGTAGAGACCTAAATAAAATGTAGATAGAAACCACTAACTCGCTTCACTTGAGCCACTGAAAGATGAACCTTTCTTTTGACCTTCTCAGTTGAAGTTTTATTCATAGATGAGAGTAAACCACGTCCCAGCCTCCACACGTCTGAACTTGCATTGTAACTAATGGTGTACTACTAACTAGTTTGGTAATAGCTACGTGACTATTCTTGGCTACTTTTTGTCATGAAGCCGCTCTCAGGAGTGCAGAATTTCACAGGCAATACTTGTTTTGCCAAGTTCCACAACAATCTTTTGCTATAAGACAATAAACATGTATCTGAAAGACTCCTCATTTACTTTGTATTCAGATATACGATGACTGAATGAAATCTTTTGGAAATGGTGTCCAGGCCACTTTCTAACACATATAATCCCTAGTCGTTCTGCAGGATCGCTTCTGCAAAATGGAACTCATGCGAACTATTCAGTCTGTAGGTGATAACGTCTTTTTTTTTTTAATGTATGCTAGCCATACATTAAAGTTGTTCGTAGTCTTTTGCAAAGCTTTTTGGAATTCCTTTTTCACAGAGTTTTTTTTGTTAATTGCTTCATCCAGTTGAACTCTTAAGTGGACTCCACCAACATCATTTGACTTAACAATTACATTCAGCTAAACTGTGTTTTTAATTAATAGTAGTAATTTCAAATTCAGCCCTGCTTTCTTTGTTAGTGCTGTACTGGCAAAATGGGTTTTATTTCTAATTATATTTGTGTTAGCAGCTCTATGCAAGCTAAAATGTATATAATGTGTTCAGAAATTATTACCACTTATAGGATGCCAGTGCTCATTTTTATTATTTATTTTTTGTGCCATTTGAGTAGTTTGTCATCTGAGTAATGTGGAATTGTTTATGAACTGAAAAGACCTCAAAGGATGAAAATGGCCTTCCTCTTTGCCTTTTCTATCAGTTAATCAAGGACTGAAATTAATCCATTCATAGCTGAGAGCTGTTTTGCTCTTGCTGACAATAGATAATATAATGCTACAGAAAGCCATGATTGCGTCTTATGAGGAAAAGCTTTTCTAGTCAGGTTGCTTGAGTGCAATCATGACCTCCAGTTACTAGCATTTTGTTAAAGTTGCACGTTAACAGACTCAAATAGCATGCCCCAGGCTGGGCTGTGAGCTCCAGATGCACCTATTTTTTAAAAATTAATCACACTTTAAAAGATTCCTTGATGAACATTAACCTGAGTTTCAAGTCCTCACTATAGACACCAGATCAATTTAAATATTCAAAGTCCACGTGTCATATAATCTATCAAGTATTTGTACGATTTGTATCAAGTAGTATTTTTTTTCAGATGTGAGGACCTATTGTATTCAGAACAAAGTGGAAGACTGTTCTTGTACGTAGGAGCTTCCATTTTAATTATTAGTACAGACTGACAAAAATGAAACAAGTCAAATAATGGACCTATAATTTGTGTTAGAAAATTCCTTTCCGTAGCAGTGTGCAGAAGAGAGAAATGTTATGGCCAACAGAGACTTAACGTTTCCAATACGGTGGCTCAAAAATAGTTACCAAGTGCTTGTTAACAATGTCTGAGTCTATAAAAAAATATCATTACAGTATCACAGCAACTTGTCATTGAAATCATTCTTTATAGTACTAAGATAATGGACATTATTGAATGGCAACATTTTTGGCAGTACATGTTGCTTAGTCCTTGCTGATAGTCATGTTCATTATGATCAAGAGGTAAGGTAAGTGACTATGGGATGACTTTGCAAAAAGTGAACATTTAAGAGAGAAGGTTACCCAGAAGAATACCAGATTAAACGCCAGATCATCCTTGCTAACTCTCTAACAGTCTGCCTTTGGTTATTTTGGGAATCTGTCCTTAAACAGGAAATCTTCCGATGTACAGACAGCTGCTTTACTACTTCGGCTGTAGTAAATGAGACTCTATGATGACCAACTTACGTACTATTTTCTTAGCTGTCAGCTCTTGGAAGCTCATAGTGAGGCTGTTGTGGAATCTAAATCAGGTTTTCCTGCAGACCGTGGTGTTTATCTAACTACAGGTAAACCCCAAGGAGTGAGGAACTGAGTTGGTGTGAACTGGCACAGCCATCTTTACTTCAGTGAAGGTGTGTTCATCTGTTTTAGATGGGTGGATAGGTTGCTGCTCCATTCTTTGAAATTTCTTGCACATTTGTTTAGATATGAAGTGATGACCAAACACTGACATTTCGGATTTGGAGAATTTTATACCCATTTTTCATTCAGTGTTTCATCCACCTTCCAATTAAAGGAAGTCTACCTGTTGAATGGGTTTGCAGTAGTAAAAGCAGAGAATTTTCCAAACAAATGGGATTAAATTTATATGACTGTGTTTGGAGAAGCCTGAGAGTTACAAGCAAAGAAGCCGTATGATTTTGCAAACCAAAGCTTTGAAGGTGAAGAGGGATGCCATTTATCCTAGCAAGTGAACCCAGCCACATAACAGACCTGAAGCACTGACTATTCTCCCACAGCCATTATTTCCAGTTCAAATTGCCCGTAACATCGAATTCTTAAATGCGGAGTTAGGTGCAACAAAACTTCTCTTACCTATTCTAGAATATTGAATTATAGATTTGAGTCCTGCATCAGTGAAATCCAAAGAAACATAATTAGGCTAGAATTCTAAGGTGTGTTGGATGTTGTTGCAAAACTGCTGTAACAAATTCCTCCTTTTCTTTTGGTGCTAAAACTCTTTGTTGGCACCCCACAGAAACTCTTCTACAGTTGTCTGCCATATGTAACCTTGGAGTCAGTCTTCACCTGTGTCGTACATCAGACTTGGTGCATACATGCCAGTCGTCTGTGCAGGATACAGGAACTCACATCGATGCCTTGGATGCAATCAGCATTCCTCTTTTAATGAGGAAAACAAGGAAAAGTTCAGTATTTGCTTGCTATTACCTATATGTGGCACGGTCATAATAGTCTTTCATTCAAACAGTCTTAGCAGTAATTAGTACCTACTTTAGAGACCTTTCCAGTGATTGATTTAAGTTAAATTCATTCTGGATATATGTCATTGCCACATTGTCTGTGGAAGTTGCCACTTAAAACAGTTTTCTCCTATCAGCGTATGTTAGCAGTTTACCTCCAAACGTAAGTTTACCCTGTTTCTGGACCTCAGTTTTATCCCATCTTACTGGACCAAATTAAACTAGAGATTTCTAGATAACGGATGATCATGTTGTACACAGCATTGGACTGCAGTGTGTATGAAAACCAAAATAAACTATGAATTGTTTGATTACTTGGATTTTTCACTTTAGTCTCATAAGTTTGTTCTGGAAGCAATGATATTGTAACACAGGTTTTGTGGTCTCATAAATCATTGAATTTGATATATAGTTTTTCATTATCAATTGTATTTACAAGTTCTGGTCTTAATTTTCTCATAGTTAACTGTAGATAACTGCATGTAGCTCAGAGAGGATTCAGTTGACATGAAAGTTACTTTAATGTGTTGTGAGTTATTCAAGGAGATATGACATATGTAAGCGTGGCTCTTTCCTGTAAGAAGATGAAGCCAAACTGGAAATTAAAACTGGCAAAATGACAGTGAAGATAAAGCCTCTGCTAACATTCATGTTCTGAAAATATAGAACATGCATTTTTGTAGCCATAAATTTTATGAAGATGATGACTGTTTAATTACAGGAATTCTGTATACACTAATGAAATAGAAATCTGATCTAATAAGGATAAAAAAAATCGGTTGTATTTTAGAGACAATACATGTATAAAGCTCTCTTGCAGCTAATCTGAAATTTATTGACAAATTCACATATACAGGTCTGTTTGATATACAAAACATAGCAAAGTACCTTTTTTAAACAAAAAATGATTTTCAGTTAACCTACCACGTTGGGACTTAGTTTAATTCTTATTTTCACGTAAACCACGGGATTAACTTGGTGAATGTATAACTTCTATCAGCTGAGTCATTCTTCACGTTGAACGTGTGATTAGTAACCTTTCTGTAGATACCCTGGTTAGTAATCAGCATCTCATTATACGCTTTCACCAGAGCCTTCAACACACCCTGTAATGGTGCCTGAAAAACAGTTTAGGTGTTTCTGCTAAGATAGGTAACTGATTTTGGACAGACATGGCAAAGATATTCCCCTTGGTTATGTTCAGCTTTCTTCGTTGCTACATTTTTTGAGATAGTCTCCAAGGATTTGCCTTGCCTGGGTTATTCTTTATTTTCTCCCTTGTGCCTAGATGTATGTAAAATATTACTTTGGTTACTATGCAATGGTACCTAATAATTCTATACAATTCTTTATAGGTTTGGAAATGATAAACAGTAACAGTTGTCAACAGTCCTTATTCAGGATGGATATAGTTATGAATATTGTTGTATATTTCATGTTTCCAGAAGCTTTGTTTTTCTGTTAGGTTCATTTGAAGAACCTTTGCTTGGCATTTAGGTTCTGGTTAATGGTAAGAGCTGACTTCACTAATGAATACGTACAAGCGCAGTGAGTCAGCTGGGCGTTGGAGAGGTTCCTAGCATTTGAACGTTATGGGGATGTGGTGGGTTGACCTTGGCTGGCTGCCAGACGCCCACCCTGCTGTCTGTAACTCCCCCTCCTCAACAGGACAGGGGGAGAAAATAAGATGGAAAAACTCGTGGGCTGAGATAAAAACAGGGAGAACGCTTACCAGTCACCGTCACAGACAAAACAGGCTCGGCTTGGGGAAAGTTAATTTAATTTATTGCCAATTAAAAATTGAGTAGGATGGTGAGAAACAAAGACAAAATTAAAAACACCTTCCCCCCACACGCTCCTTCCCAGGCTCAACTTCACACCTTCATTCCTGACTCATCTCCCTCCTACGCCCCGTCTCTCGGCAGCACAGGAGGAGAGGAGCGGGGCTTGGGGTCAATCTGCAATAGTTTCTCTGCTGCTTCTTCCTCCTCATGCTTTGCCCCTGCTCCAGTGTGGGTCCTCTTCGTGGACTACAGTCCTTCAAGAAAAAACAGCTCCGGTAGCAACAGCAGGAGCGAGAACAGGAAGAGGTTTAAGGGACAATGAGATCAGGACTAGCCATAGTTGAAAGAAGCTGTAGGGCTCATGATTCACTGAAGAAGTCTGCAGCTAGGAAGCCTAGTTGAGGGGACAGAGTGTTCTGGAAGAAGACTACCTTAAACCCTAACCAAAAAAAAAAAGGCGGAAAATAACATGGAAATGGTTTATCGTTTTGTCCATATGAGTGTATTGCTTGTGCTGCCTGAAGAATGATAAGCCTGAAGCTTTTTGCAGAAGAGATGTACTTCAGGGATGCTTCTCTGAAAAAGTGAAATACGAAAGCTTCTGTCCACTAGCCTAAAACTCTGGAAAAAGCTGTGCTTTAGGAACAATACAATGTAATTTTTTGTGAATTTCTGAGCTTGAACTTGGAAGGACCTATTGAAATCCATTAGAAAGACTTATTGACTTTTTGTTCGTTTGTGACCTAATTAAGTTTTTAAAATAATTTTTTCTTTTTCTTTGTCTCAGTAGGAATATGAAAAAGGTGCCAAATAACCCTTTGGCATATGGATTGGGCTGTACTTTTAAAGGCTGACTTGTACTTGCTCTCACTCATATTCTTGGTCTTCAGTCACTCAAATATAACATCTGCCATTTTTGTGGATCAAAAGCTTTCTGTACCCTGAACTTTGTCTCTGTTGATTTTAATTGTTTTATGCTGCATTTTACAGTTCGTGCCTAGAACACAGATGGTAGATATTTACCATATATATAAAATTATTATTATGCTGCTCACATCACATGCCAGGCACTGCTGATGTAGTAAAGAAGGAATGCCTTGATCTGCATAAATTTGTTGCATACATTTTCGGTATCTCTTAATATATTTTTTCTCACCCTTTCTTCTTCTCTAGTTTTGTATCACATTTTATAATAACTCACCCTGGATATTCGCTTTTCCAGCTGTATATTAGCCCTTGATTAAATATGTGTGGCTTTGACTGGATGCTTCCGTTGCCGAAGCTAGCCCATTTCAAGCAAAATAGGGTAGCTCAGTTCTACGTTCCAGTATGTTTGGAGCAGACATATCACGACACATGTCATCTTGCAAGTACGAGTACTTTCAAAAGTAAAAATTCAGGCTTTATGTAGTTCCAGAATAAAAGCTATTGCAGTGTATGCACTAGCCTGATGGCTCATAGGCCCTATGTGTACATTTAGAAGTCCTAGTAAGAAAGCTGATTGTGTGGAAGCCTGTATTCAATATGTGTGTTTTCTATTTCCATGTATGCTATATGATATACTGCTATCATGTATGGGTCTGTTCCTATCTTTCTATTCTAGGATGCGTTTTATTGCTCCAGTCCTTTCAGGTGTGGTCCATAATACACCTCCCACCGTGAGTGGTAGTATTTCCAACCAACTCTGGTTATAGCTGTCTGCCAACCAGTGAGTCCTTTGGAATTCCACTTCTCCAAATGGTCCAGATCTCATTGGTGCTGTAAGATGACAGTATCACCAGAGTTATTAAAGTTCGGCTCACCACCACGATATAAGCCTTTGAAAAGCCACTGGGCACATAAAGTGTGCACTTTTGCAGTTATTTTATTTGTAGGATTTCTTTTTCAATGTGCAGCTTTACAGATATTAAAACTATATTTAATTCGTTCAGTTGATCGTCTCTCGAGTTGCTGTTCCTATTTAGTGTTGCTACTTGGTTGAGTTTTAAAGCATTCTTTGTTCATGAGGCAGGACCAAAGCATTATGGAGCTAATACGATGTTATGAGCAATAGAGACTCTTAATATGCGTTCACATTTTGGAAAGGTTGTAACTTGGATAGATTCTCATGGCTTGATTTTATACTGGTTTATGTCACATGCTGTTCCATTGACTTGGCAGAATTCAGTTCACTAGATGCAATTATACATGTGTAACTGAAATAGATTTTTTATCCCCCCCCTCTTTGTCCTGTTTCTGTTCTCAGTTACTTGTGCATGCCTCGTACAGCCACACAAACACAGAATTAATATTACCATGAACAAGTCTAGTATGTTTTAAGGATGGCTACTGAATGTTAGAAACACAACTTGGTAGCTACATAAAACTCATATAGAAATACTTAATGTGTAATGTTATATGTTTGGTATACATTGGTTTTGTGGACATCTGTGGCTCTGTACCAGTTCCCATGGCAGAGAGAATTTTGCCTGTTAATTCCACCTTAGCACTTTTCCACTGAGTTGTTCTTTATCCTCTTGTGTCAGCTCCTACAGCGTTATGAAGGGGTTTAATGAGTGGGTGAATTATACCCAGGGTGACCAGTGTTTGTCTTTGGGGTGAGACCCACATATATACATACCTATATACGCTTATGATAGTAAACGTTTTTGCTTTAATGAAAACATACTTTCCAGTAAGAAAATGATAACTTCTTAATTTTTTTTTATTTTGTTTGAAAAAATGGACTGAGAGAAAATGAGAGTTCAGTGTGATTTGTGCTTGTTTAGAGTTTTGGCATTAGAATCTAAGCACTTCTAAGGAAAAAACCCCTCTCAGGTAAAAACGAGTTTTGAAAATTAGAATTCCTTAGGTTTTGTGGGGTGTTGTCAGAATAATTCAGCAACATATGCGGTTAATGTCTTAGTTACTCCCTTCTCCTATATTTTCCCTTATCTTTTCATTACATCTACCTGCAACTGAAGCAGCTGATCCAGGAAGACTGTTTTATTGCTAGCAATTGTCTGTTGCAGGCATCCTATTGTTCAGAAACCTAAAATGCCTGGAGCCTACAACCACGACAGCTATTCAAATGCTAAGGAGTGGGTTGAAAATTTTTACTCCCATCCTGTGCTGAGAAGGATTTCTATAGTCTAAGTAATATGGATGTGTCTACAAGTAATATATTTCTTGAAATCATAAGCCTATCCAAAGTAAATTAATTAGCCTGGATGGTAATAGTTTTAGTATGGTTATGGCCTCGGTAGAACTTGAAATGTGTAACAAAAGCCACCAAGAGAGTAGGTACAAACTGTGTGGCACCTGGCCACGAGGACTGCTGTGACTGCTGTGACAGTTCTGCCTGAGCTCCCTCCTTTGGATCTGCCCGTGTAAGTCGTGGCCGTGTACCTTCAATGTCATTGACTGGGTGTGATAATCATAGTTTATCGTGAGTATGTAGCTGTTTATTTTTATTTTCACGTGACTAGTGTTGACGGACAGTCCTGTTCTGAAGTGGAAACCTGTCTCTTACTTGAGTAAACATCTATCTTGATGCACCTTAGGTTATCAAATGAAAACCCTTATACGGTATATGCTCTTCAGGCAACATATAATCTTATCACCTTATTTAAGTAGTTTGGCAGAGCTATTTAGTTAACACCGTTGTATAGAAGAACAGATTCTTAATAATTACAAACTTTCTCTGATGCTGGCAGAAAGTAACCATTTTATCATGTAAGTGGTAGATAATAAGAAATGGCCAAAAATAAACATAGAACAGAAAGTGGTGCTAACCAAAAAACCAAAGATGATGCTCATTATTTAATGTTTCTTCAATGATCACTATTTTGACAGCTCCACAGTGCTGCTACATGTGGCAAAAATCAGAGCAAGTACTTCATGAATCGTATTTTTAAAAAATCCAACACGTAGCCTATACAGCTTCTATTTCATATGTTACATGGCGATGCACATATCCAACAATTGGAGTCTCTAGGTGATTGCAACACTGGATGTTTCGTATAGGGAAATTTAATCAATTTATGAAAGCGTTGGGTTTTTTTGCTACCCTTACAGTCTATTTTAATCTAAATCATAAGGGAAAGCCCAGTTCATACATATATATATATATAAACTCTTTTAATAATAATTTATTTAAACATGGTTATTTTATATCTTATTTTATATCTTAAAATATGTAAGAAAATCTTGGAAAAAATTGAATTAAAATGGTATTTCTAGAGAGAAAGACTTTGTGTATCAGCATGGCAACAGGAGTTTCATTATGTATGATAATTTGTGCATGTAATTCCTTTCAAGCCTTTAGAAGTTTTCCAGCTATGATTTATCAAGTATTCATTGGCAGATACTGAAAGTCGCAGCAGTGGCTATGCTACCTGTTGGTTCATTTTTCCAGAGTAGAATCCTTTGTGGAGATTATCTTACATTTAAATTGCAATAGTTGAACTATTAAGCAAATTTTATTTAAGGAAAATCTCCTTTTTCTTTTAGTTTGTCACCTTACCTTTCTTTTTGTTTTAGAGCAATATTATCAACAGTCTCTAGACTGATATTGTATTTATAAATAAATAATTGTCATGGTATGCTATTTTTCTGTGAAAGAGCTCAAGCAGATTCAGAAGTACATTTAGGTTCTTCCCTTTCTTGGTTAGATATGATCCACCATGTAACAACTCAGTGATCGAAATATGTCCAGATGTATAAAGTGTCAAATTTTTTATGTGTAACTCTGCTAATTTGAATGAGTTTGTCCCTAAGAGACTACAGTGGCCACGAATAGTTTGTTATTTAATTGACCAATTGCATTGCCTTATTGTATTTTCGGTAGACTCTTATTTGCCCTCATTCTCCCATTAGTACCTTCCAGTAATTTGTTGAGATGTGTATTTTCTTCTTCTGTCATCCTCTTTGCTCCATTCTGCTAAACATCATGTTTTGATCGGGCTTTTCATTTTGTTTATTTATTTATTTATTTTTGTTTGTTTGCAATGTCTATTGCCATATCAAAGAAGTACACCTGGTATTTGTCGCGGAATCTTGGTAGGATACCTCTACCAGCTACATAGAATGTGTTGGGTGCAGGGGTCCTGTTTGCAGTAGCTATGAAATTCATGGCAGCTGCGAGCACTTTGCACCCTGAAAAATGGAGCCTCAAAGATGCAGCAAGGAACAGTTAAAAACATAGTTGACCAATATCTGCATGAGAGTTTGAGTATCCTAAAAATAAGTTAGGGAGCACATGAACTTCTGCAACAAATGTGAAGAAATAGCCTGGCGGCTTGAAGTACTACCTCTGGCTTTTCAGCTGTTAAGTAAAATGCACATTTTTTTTCATTGTACGTTTTATTTAATGATCCTTTGCAGAAATGTCTGTGTAGGGTCTCTGCAAATGCAAACTCAGAACAAATTACCTGACAAAAAAGGCAGAGCTTCCTCTGTCTTTGGGGAGTCTTTTCCTGCTGGGGTTTACATTACGTGATGACAGAAGTTAGGTGTATCTTCCTGTATCCCAAGATCTGTAAGTAGCTGTCTTTCACCCAGCTGTTCCAAAACCAAAAAAACCCACAAAACAACCCCAAACCAGTGTGTACTCAGAAGTATCTCTTGTAGTAATGATACAATACTTAGTTTAGCACTTTACTAAAGGACAAAAGTTTGCCTTAATCACACTCCAAATAACTTCAAAAACTATTAATGGTCACACGATCATGACGTGCACTTTAGATCTGGAGTGAATGCCCCAAGGCAAGACGTTTCTCCTTGAAGAAATAGTTAATGAGGTACGTCATCCTGCTCGCCTCTTCATCACGATTTATTTGTTTGCTGTGATGGGACCGGGTGTGCTGCTGGGCACTGTTCTGAGTCATAAACAAATTAACTTTGCTTTTGGAAAGGTCTCTCCTCTGTTGCAGTCTGTCATCTACTCACCATCTAGAAAAGGTGGTTTCGTATTTTTGGGGGACATGCAAATGATTTTGATATGATTAAAATGGAGAAAAACAGGGTCAGATACTCATGAAACCATTCAAATTCTTACTGGAATTTTTTTTCTGTGCACTTCATATTATAGTGGTAAAAGTGAGACTAAAAATGTATGTATTTTTCTAAGTTGTGGGGATCAGAGGCAGGACTGCAGATTTTGAATTTGGAAGGTGAATGAAAAACCATGCATGTCAAATTTCTTTTCCACTTTGCCCAAAGATATAACAAAAGTAAAGCAGTGTTCTCACAAAATGGTTTAATGAACAAAAGGGTTTGAATTTCTATCTGATAACCATTTACAGATGGATGTACAAAGGCAATACTTCAAAATGTAAAAGATAATCAATGTGAATAAAAATTGGGCTTTGAATGCTTTACTGCAATGTTATTACTTCCTCTATGTGGTGTGTTTCCAATTTGGAAAAATAAAAACCCAACTGTGAGCAGGAAAAAAAATATATCCTTCAATAGCGACTGCATTTGTTGGGAAGATCTAATGGTTTTATTTTCATGCTTAATGCCTGTGAAGTTCCACAGACCATAATTTCTAAATCCATCAGGAATACCAGTATAGTACTGTTGCCCTCAAAACTATCTGTAATGGATTGCTTGCTTTTGATTTGTAGAGTGACATGGCAGCCAGGATTAGCTTTCACCCCTCCCCCTTCAAACATACATATATTTTAGACCCCATTAAAAAAATTAAAAGAGGAAGTCATAACTGTTAGATTAGATCATGTTTTTGAATTCTGGACTCTAAGATCCCTGCACCCAGGCTGTTAAGACTAGAAGATTGATACTTAATGATGTTTCTTGCCCTTTGTTCCCCCTGTCTAAGCTATAAAGCAGATTTGACAAGCTCTTTTAAAAAGTGCTTGAAGAAAAGGAGAAGACAAATGAGAGAAGGGAGGGAGCAAATAGGTTCTTAAGAGAGGCTTTGGCATCTGAAGAGTTGGGGAATGACTTCTGAATTGGGCAAGTCCACAAAAATATCTTACAGTACACAGGTATTTGGCACACAAAAGGATACTCTTCTTTTGATCAAAAGATCAGTTGGATGCAGCCTAAGTTTCATACCTAACTATACACACATTTGCGTCTATCAAAACAGATTTTCTTTAGGTGGAATCTTTGGAATTAGTAAATGTGGAATAAAAGACATCATTTTAGGCATGAGAAATTCTTAATGAAATGAGCAGCTCAACAGAAATAATTGTTTCTAAATTTAAAACCAGAGCAGTACTGAGTAAGGTTTGGAGGATTAGATTGCTTCTGTGTTTGATGCAACATCCGTTAGCATAATATATTCCATTATGATGTTTAAACCTTATTTTAAATAATGGTTGTGGTCCAGAGAAGAGTTAGGAAACGGATTAAGGAATTTCAAACAAATGTTTTGTTGTGTGGGCCGCAAAGAAATCACAAAGGCAGTGTCTTCACTTTTTCACAAAAGACACCGTGTAGTGGAAGACTCTTCACTTTAGCAATGAAAGTTATAGCAATCATATGGTTAGAATGTGAAATGAGAAAAATTGAGAATAAACTAAATACAGAGTTTTCATTAGAAATACTTGCCATGAGCCACTGTTGCCAGTGAAGTGAATGATTGCACAAGTTCCTTCTTGCCTTAGAATGTGTAATTTGGAGTTGATTCTTCAATCTGCCTCAGGTTTTAATGCTGACATATCTTTGTCAGAGGAGGTATTTCCTGGGAAGAAAGAAAATAAAAGGCAAAGAGGAGCGCAGAGAGTGCAGGTGAATAAATTAATCTATTGAAGTGACCTTTTCTTTTGAGTGTGGCCAGGTGGAAGAATAGACTAAGTGAAAACTTTTCAAATGGAAAATCTTAGCTATCTGAGCAATCTTTCTCCCTATGCTGAAAAGCCTGTTACCTAAAAATGCTTAAACGCAGTAATAGATTTTTTTCCTGCCTTTCCCTGTGTGAGACAGCACAAACTCAAGTCTACTGTCAGCAGCACTTTATTCCGAGAACTTTGGATTTGCTCAATTGTTTCCAGGGTCTTAAATCTGAAAATCCCAGACTTTGTTCATTTCCATTTTGTTTAGTTTCTTCTTTTTCTATTTTCAGGTCAGAAAGTAGTTCTAAATTGCTCAGTCAGCTTTTGTATTCATTCTAGACTCCTTAATCTTTTCACATATCCCATAGCTACTTAATACAGTATTTCTAGGCAGTATTCCAAATCTTCAAAATGTCATCAAGATATAATTTTTCTCTGGGTTATCTGTCAGGCAGGAAAATATAACTCGGTTATCATCCAGTATCAAGAGCTAATCCAGTTGAAATAATCGAAGGAATGTACTAACAGCGTAACATAATTGATTTGCTTATATGCTTTTATTTAAATCAAAAGTGAATGTATATTTGGCCTAGATGAATTTACATCCCATGGACTGCAGACTTGAAAAAATGAGATAACCTTTTCTATAACATTAGTGAATCATTATAATAGATCAGATAATTACAAGTTGCTTTAATAATTTTCAAGGGAATTTAGTAATGATCTTCTAGAAAGAGAAAAATCTCCATCTGTTTTTTAGCTTTCAGTGGGGTGTAAGACCTGGGCTACTGGAGTGGCATTTCAGTTTAGCAAAGAACAGTAAAACTGAAAAGACTTTAGGCATGGAAATGAAAAGAATTATCCTTGTTCCTGGCTGTCTGATCATCAGTTCTGCGTCTGGCTGAAGGATAACTGATACGTTAATACAAGATCCAGAAGGATGAAAGAGATACTAGTAGTATCCCTACAGAGAAAAAAATTGCGGAGTGAGCTCAGTCCTTATTAGATGATAGAAACTTCACACGTGACAGTCACTTCCGAATAACTCAGCTATTGGAAAAATTACCATCGGAGTTCATCCTTTAGCAGGCACCAGGAATTCACTCCTTGGTTGAGTGTTCTCCTTGCGGTTTTTCTGGCAAGAAATCAGATGGTAAATTCCCTTGCTGTTACGACATTCTTAACAGTACCCTTGATGTGATTTTCCGGTGTCTAGAGGAGGATGAGCTCTTTCTGCATACTTAGTAGAAATCAATTAAAACATCATGGAACAATGAAGCATAAATCTACCGGAGGTGTGGCATCATTACTTCTGCTGGGTTTGTAACCAATATACCTAATTTAGGAACCATAAACAACAGCATTTCTTCGGTACCCAAAATCTGTTCCAAGAACACTTGACAACTTTCTAATGATGCCCAGCCCACATGGGACCTCCCTTAATGGCAGTACTCTAAGTTAGCCAGCAGTTTGGCGTTTTTTTTTTCGGGTTTATGTGATAATGATGTACGATTGAACGAGGAAGAATTAGAATACGAAGAGAAAGAAGTCTAGGAAGAGGACACTAGAAGGAAGACATGCACCCCATACACTGATTTATTCCCTCTGGAAACATTCTCAGTGAGAGTTTGCAACTGAACGGGCTAAAGGGTTAGCCCAAGTTGGAGTTTTAAACTCCTGTGTGAAGGAATTGCAGAAATATGTTGAGGGTTGAATCCTAACAAGGGAATCCTACCTTTCAATGCCTTTCATTTAGAGACAAAACAAATGCAAAAAGCTGACAAGGACTGTTTATTTTATACTTGCAAATAGACTTGATTTTATTCTCTTTTCTCAGAGATGGCCCCAAATTGAGAAGCTCTTTTGATGTATGTTTTTAAGAATTCTAGAGCTCATCTCTGCTTGTTTCAAATTTATTTTTGTGCTTCTACCAGTCTTTTTATTAGGAAAAAAAAAAGAAAGTTTTTCCCCTCTGGTCCTTAATGTAGACAAAGCCCTTTTATTAAATTTTTAAAATTTAAACCAGCTGCGGTATTAATGTTCTAAATGACAACTGCTGCAGCAGTGGCTTTATCAGGCAGGTTGTTACAATATGTTTAAATGGTATTATGTGTGTTAAGATCCAAAGGAGCAACAGCGTGTTGGATCACAGAGTCCTTCTTACCCCCCACCAAACCCTGCAAAAACCAAACACCCCTCCCCGCCCAGACCCCCAACTCCATACAGATTTATGGGACTGTCCCAGAGGTCCTGAATTAATAATATGTAGCATGTGCACAAGAATGATAGATGGAACAGGAATGGCTTATGTCCCTGTTAAATACTGCGTTGTAAAAGTTGTACCAATATATGTTTGTGAGACAGGTCCTATTTCTCTGCCTTTCCTGAAGGTTGCTAATCTCTTGGGCAGACAAAGAAGGTGGAAACTTCTGAGGTTTTGGATTTAAGAACCCTGTAGCGTACTGCATACTTTGAAGGGAAGTACTAAAGCACCATTAAATTTTAAAATACAGTTCAGAAGCATTATGTTTTCTTATACCCTGCAGTTCTTAGTCCAAAGGACTGAATTTCAGCTTAAGAAAAACAAAAAACCAAAGGACAAAACAAGTGCAAAGCACCCAGGAGTGCAAGTGGGAGCCAGGGATAACAGTGAGTCCCTCTGTAATATTCCATAGCTGAAAAGTGACAGCTGCCTTGTCACAAAGGCTGTTTGGATTTAAAAGTGAAGATTATATGGACAACACAGGAACAGTCTCCTTTCCACTCCATATTCAGGTCACAGAGAGAGTTCTCTAAGTGGGGAGAAACAATTTTGGGAAGGACTGCAAGTTTTTTGCATTCCTCTACATTGCAGGTAGGATAAAAAATTGTAAAATTTTGAGTGGTGAAATGAGTACAGAACAAATACTTTCATAATGACTTAATTTCAATGTCATTTCTTCAAAACTGTAATTGTATATCTTCTACAATGTCACTTCAAATGGAAAGGCACTATGAAATGGGACAGTTGTAATGTTTATTCCTAAAATGTCAAGATTAGAAGCTGAGATGTACGGAGCTAGACATGTAGAACAGAGAGACACCTGTAACAGCAGTTTGTCATTTGTACATAAGAAATATAGAAAGTGATGGTGTTTTATGCTGGTTCCTCACAGTCCATACCGAAGTCCACACTTTGTGCTGAGCAAGAGCTGCTGGAAATTGTCTAGTAGATTTTTCTTGCTCAGCTGGCCAAATCTATTTTTGCTGAAGATCAATATGGGAAACCAATGCCGTCAGGCATTGAAGTGTAATAGATGGCAAGAGTGAACCCTCTCTGACTTGCAGACAATGAAATAATGCATATTGATATAAGCCACTTGGTTCTCCTGAGCTCATCTACAAGCTGAGACTGTGTAGTTTCTACAACAGGTTGTAGGTGTCTTTCTAATTAATTACATTTTTGTAGTCTCACACTCTGCACCAGTTTAGCTTGAAATTCAGTATTCCCTTTGTTTTCCCTTTTCCACCCTATAATGGTTGTCTCTGACACTTCTGAGTACCGGGCTTCCTAGGAGAACTCAATTACCTGCAGAGGCAGGTGTGCTAAATGGCGATGCAAGGATGATTTGTCGAAGCCGATTTGAAAGCTGACATCTGATACTACCGGCGGCACTGTCACGAGAGGAGCATTGTCAACAAGCTGTTAAAAGTGACTTCTAATAGCCGAACAAAATAGATGAAACATCAAGAAAATCTCCCTTGTCCTTACTGATTGCATAATTTAATTGGCACAGTTTTACTGAATTTTTTAATAGAGCAAAATGAGATTTTAATGTAACCTCACTGAGGTTGGTTCTAATTATATGTTTTAATTTATTATGACTTTCTTGGTTAGAAGAACTCAAACAACTCATTAATGTCTTCTGTATGAAGTTATTTTAGAAGTCCCAGAACCTTCCAGCTATATGTAAATTCTTGGTCATATTGGTGAATACTTAGTTGACAACCTACAGAAGACTGCAGAAAGACCAAATAGCTTATTTTACTTATTCTGCTGAAATTCAAACTCTACAATCACGTAAATGTATTGAAAACTTCTGATATTTTGTAGATACGATTCTGTAAGCTTCTCAGCCATTGATACATCAGTGGTATCAACCTCTCCGATTGTTGCAATAAGAGTGAGACATAGCTAGCCAGATTTCTTTGCTTGCATAGCTGTTTAAAGGCCTAGTCAGCTTCCAGTTTTATGTTAGTTCTTGGCAACTTAAAAACTCAGATAGGAATAGGAGGTGCTAGTTAAATTTTGTTAGATGAGATGTTGAGGGACAATACAGTGCATTTTTGCCTTAAGCAAGCTGCTTGAAATATGGTTTTGTAGTGTACAAAACTACATTACTGCAAGACGTTTTGGATCAGGAGTAATCTTGAAGTTCTCTTGTATCATCTACATTTGATCGTTTCCCTCCAGGGTTTACACACGGACCACGTGGGCTTTATGGGACAATGAGGAGTGGGGTGGAAGGTTCGTATAGATTCAAAGGGGCTGTTCTGTACTGAGTCTAGAGAGGACTTTGCTGCCTGGTGAGGAAATGCGAAGCTTTGGTAACACTGGACATTTCTGGATTCCCAGTTTAAAGTTAGAAATATCGCAGTGGCTTTTTATGTATCCATTCACCCATACAACCTTAAACAGTGGCTAGCCACCTCAAATTCCAGTGGCTAGATAACTCTTGATTTTGCTGTTTTGAACAGTGATTGTTCTACAATATTGCAAAGTGCTACAAGTTTCTCCCTTGCGTTTTGGTAAGTGAATTTACTGCTTGTGAAAGTGAAATTCCAAAAGTACCTGTTCCGCCCAGGCATCGCATTGATACCATGCCACGGTACTTGAAAAGGCTTGAAGTTTTCCCTTCCCTTTATCTGTGAAAATATAGCCATAAACATTAGCTCCCAGGTTTGTCTGGTTGTAGTATGAAACATCCACAGTAGACCATCCTAAGGCAACAGAGAAATGTTTTTATCAGCATTTTGAGCCTTGGTTTTCAACATTAATTAATACAAAAGTCTAAAATACAAATTATTCTATTTTGCAATCTGTCCTCAAGGATCACTGTAACTACAATTCCATTGTAATGCAACTGACAACAACCGTATTTTCACAACAATAACCTGCATCTTACATGGAAAGTATGGGCCATACCAGTGAGTACTCAGATAACTCACGTGATTAAATTGCCGACACCCCTCTGATAATGAGACAAAAGAGCTGTTGAAAGAGAAGAGATGAGGTAATAAACTTTTTTCTTACCTATACTGGATAGGATGATGCTGTTTGAATGTTAGTGGTACTTATTTTTATTTTTTTTTTACAGAAAAGTTGAGTTTTCTTTATATAAAATTTGTGTGGTTTGTACAGCTTTGTTCATTTAGCAACACACATAAAGTGGCATTTTTACTGCCTTTTAGTCCTTTTTGAACACAGCCAAATGGCTTAAGCAGAGCTTCGTGTTCAGCTATATAATTGTTCAGAAACTCCTCTAAAAATTTAATGCAACAGAGGCATAGACAAGGAGTCAAATGTCTCTGTCTCTATGAAAGACAATTAACAGTGGGAATGCTAGTTCTCCGTGTTCACTATCGGAATGCCTGATGCGTTAGTACACTGATAGAGAAATTACTGTTGACCAATGTACGTCAGAGCGGAGGATGGCAAGCCAGGGAGGTCACCAATTCGGAGCAATATTTAAGGTATTTTGGTTGCCTGATACGGAGCTGGTGCACAGACCTCAAGGAGGGTTCGTAACTCCCGCTCCCAAGGGCCGTGTTAACTCCCCAAATCAATAAGCACCCGAATGTTGAGGTTCAAACCACTGTATCAACGAAAGCAGAGACGTCTGTCTGTGCTCTGCCATGCCGTGCGTGAGTAGCAAAGGAGAGAAGTCAGCTCCAACTTTGGCTGAATCATTTTGGTACGCTTAGAACCAGCGTTAGGTATTGAGTAGCACTAAGATAGTTAAAGGGGGTTGTGTAGATAACGGCCTTAGCTTCTTTCAGATCTATTCCTGAAATGTAAAGTACCAATAATAATAGGGGGCTAATTCCCAGTTTCATAGAGATGTTGTCAGGATAATATGTTTACTAAGTCTCTGGGTATGCTGAACATATTAGTGTCCTAATAAGATGTTATTAAGGCTTCAGCAGCGATCTGTTACATCTTTTTATTTCAATGAATTCGAGTTGTTTTATTTGTTGGCCTCACATCGATAAGAAAACTATGCCCTTATGATCTTCATTTCTCACATTAGATTTCATACATTTCATTCGTTTGTCCATAGACATGTAAGACACATAGAAAAAATGATAAGACTTAGAATTTTAAAAAGGAAGATTGTCCATTAATTCTTCAATTTTTAGCCTTCCAAAGAAAACCCAGAAAACAACGAAATACAGCTAACTATGAAGACTCCAGTTGGCAGCAGTGTTTGTAAGTGGTTGTGCTTCACATACCAGGAATGTGTCTAGATTTCTGGCTTGGTAATATTTTACTGTATTGCACAAGCCCCAGCTGGTGTGTGTTTTCCCTCCAGCTCATCACTTTCTGGCTTTGTTGAAACTTGTCTCTCTGTCTTTAATAGGTGCTGTTGGACATTGGTCTTATAGGGCGTTGTTCTTGCTGCTTCCTTCTAGCAGTGTTTGGAACACAATTTAGCCCCTTTCCCACCCTTCTATTCTACTACCGAAATGGGCCATATAGTGAGATGGCATGAGAAAGAGTTTGATAGGTAGAATTAGGAAAAAAATATCGTTATGGTTAGCTTGAGCTCTTCTTGCATGACACAGAGACACCTTTCTGCTAAATCAGAGCTGACTGAACACTTGCAGCGGGCTGTGAATGCCCTGGTGTTTGACAGCTCCTGTTTCAGGTTTCCTACATGAGAGCATGATTCACTATCAACGGATCCACCCCTGAAATTGAATCTTAAAGCTTTCGGCAAGTACTATGCTACACTCTCGTCATGCGGGAGGGAAGGAGTCTGTTGCTCATTCTGACTGTGAAATGAGCCAGTGCTATATGATTACCCTTCAATTTGACTCTGGGAAGTAACTTGAACCTCATCAGATTATGAGTTGCTTGCTCTCCCCGTGTAGGTGCGCACTCTTTTCACAGGCTTTCTGAAGTGTTGCTGTAATTGCTGATTTGTGTTGATTTTTCTCTTCACATAACACCATATGCTGCAGTTGAGAGATGTGTTCATAACTTGTTTTCACACAGACTAAGTCCTGAATCACACACGCGTTGTGCTGCTGCAATTTCCGTTGACAGTCAAGAAAGCCTGTTACGGTTGCGGACTCATTAAAAGGCAGACTTCTTGTGAAAACCAGCAGACAGAGTCGATGTAGCCTAAACAAAGGTGGAATGATATAGCAAATGTGTAAACGAACTTGTGATAGTTTCACATTTGTGTCAGTTCACACAATGAAATAACAAAGGTTCTCCCCCCAAAAGTAATTAAAAAATGCTTTAGGTGAAATGTTTCCGTTTTCTTGGGGAAAGAAGTGATACAGTAGTGGCAGTGGGAGAAAATTATTGCTTCCATTAAAACCCCCCAAAAAAACTCCTAAACCAAAACAAGTTCTCATAAATTTGCAGGAGGCTGAGTGTTTATTGCTAAGAATACCCAAAATGATGGGTGAGCCTTAGAAAAGCAGTGTTCGGAAATGAGTCCAGTTCAAAGTTTCAAGTCCGTTTCAATCAGCGGGGTGAGATTTCTGTGTGTGACAGCTCACCATGCGTCTGTCTCTGGTGGAGTTTTAGAGAAAAATAAAGGACATATCCAAGGTTAGCCACTGTCAGAAATGGGACCTGAGCCTAGAGTTATATCCATTCTGACAATACCCACATTGGCATAGCTCTCCCGCATTCTACCGTTCTCTTCATCATTGTGTAGACACAAGCTATTTTCTTTAAGTCAGGTCAATACCTTGGCCATTATCAAAACAACTTGATGAGCCAGAAAGTCATTTTACAATGCTTTTTCAAACTCAGAGAAATAAACTCAATAAAAGTGCCTCAAATCTTTTGGGAGAAGTGACAGTCTAATCATTTAAGCAACATGTTCATTATGAAACCCCCGAACATGTCTCACTGGGGGCAGGAGGAGATATATTTGGTTATTGAGCTTTCTTTTCTTCACGAATTTAATCGATACCTGTATAGGCAGAATGAAAGTGTCCATTATTGTGAGACTTACTATGTAACCAGGGTGTGCGTGATAAGGATAAGAGTATAGTTAGCAGTGGAAGTGATCTTGAAATGATTGCCATGTACGCAGTAGTCATTTTCTCTGCTTAGTATTTTAGCTTCCTTAAATTCACAGAAAGCTCAATTAATTCTTCCTGAGGTACGAATAAAAAAATCATTAAGCACAATTGGCTAAGTTCTTTTCTGTTACTTAATATAATTACCGTGCTTTTTCCTTTTGAGTATGTCACCGTGATGCAGGCAGAGACGGTGACAAGAAATTCTGTTCCACTTGGGTACAACATTGCTGATCATTGGGAATGATGTACGGATGTGTAAAAGTGAACGTAGTGCTCGTGTTGTTTACCTATTAGTGTTGTTAAACCATTATGTTTTCCACTGAAGGGAACTTTTTGGGCAGTTTAAAGCTTGGACTCCACTTCGCCAAATTCTTGTTGTCTGCTGGTCTGATTCATCTTGTAGGAGTGGGTGGTCTCTGAACCTCCAGTGCCAGTCTGAGTCTCCTCTACAGTGTGTGGCTGCAGAACATGGTAGGACTGATCCCTTTGTCTTGCTTCTTCTCCAAAGAGAGCCTTGTCTTGCATATCCAGTGCGGTAACAGAGAGAAAGGACATTGCATTTTGTGGAGAATTTTGCTACTTCAAATCATTTTTCATTCTGATACGGAGTTAAAGCTCCAGCTTCTGAAATTCTCTGTGAACAATGAAACAGACATCTGTGGCATGGAATAGGTGGCAAGGCTCATTGGCAGGGAGGTGCAGCTCCTGGAGCGTTGGAGAGCTGGGGAGCTGGGTGAGCAATGGAGAAGACCACCAGAAGTGTCCCTCTGCAGCAGGCTGCCATGGGGAGGGGAGCGCATTTTGGCATTTCCCGTTACTTTCTTAGAAGGATGGTGGGGGCTTCATGTATGAGGGCTGGAGCAAAGGTGACTGAGGACATTCTCTGTCACCTCCTCTTCCCCTCAGCCCTGTAGGGAGGGTACCCAGCTGAAAAGGAGTTGTGCAAGATTCCCAGTCCCACTGGGAGAGGAGGCCAGAGGGCTGGGGTTTAGCTACAGCATGTACTGGCCCCACAACTTGGAGGCAGCATCAGATTAATAGCAGTCGTCTTGCGTGCATTTTTATTTCTGCAAAGTGAAACTGTTTTCCTCAACTGCCATTTTCTTATGGTAGGCGTTATTTATAGAGATGGTGATCTGCTCTATTAATTTCTTGTGATACTGTCCTGTGATAGACAGGCTGCCTTCTTCATGAGTAAACCAGTTCATTTTTGACTTCCACAAGGTGCAGGTGGGGAATGCCTATGGTCTTTCATCGCCTTGTCCTTTTAGTGCATTTCATGAAGTTACTAATTTAGCAGTAACAATATGGCTAGTCATGATGGCATTGTTTGTGACATTTTTCTGGTGTTTTCTAGCATAAGATAAAAGTTAAGGCTGGTTATGAATTGTCTTCTAAAATAAGAAAATCCTTGTTAGGCATAATGTCTGGTTAGCTGTTTACTTCCTAGGAATGGATATGATGAAATATCTGTAGATACTGTAACGTATATACCAGCTCATCTATATCTGTTATAATATCTGATAAATTCAAGGGCATCTAATCAAGAATCCAGAATCATATTCAGTCTGAAAGTTTATTCAAGGTATTTTTCAGAAGAAATACAATTTTACCACAAGATTTAAACAAATTACTTTCAGCTCCCAGAGAAGAATGTTGTTGTGTTTGTTGTTGAGAATCTCATATAATGAAAAACAGAACTTAATTGCATACTGGTATCACATTAAGAAATTCTGATAAAAAATCATACAAGTTTAGGTGTAGGAAGTGTGGACAAAAGTTGATTTTTAATGCCATTGTACTTCTTACAGCAAATTTATCATCTGCTAGATAATGTTGCACTCAGGGCTTTTCTAGTGCTCGATTTATCAAGGAGACTGACACAGAATTATTTTGTATTTTATCCCAAGTACCATGAGGGTAAAAGAGACGAGTTTTCTGTCATGGACAGACTACTGCCAAATCATTATTCGTTACTTTGCTCATTGTTGTTGTTTGTGTTGTTGGTGGTTTTTTTTTTTATTTTCTGGAATTTTTGTGTTCTCTCTTTCAGTTCATATATTTTTTAACATTTGAGCAGCTCCTACAGAGGAAAGCCGCCATATTTTCTTCTTGGCTTTCTCTATGACCTTTGGCAGTCACTTAGCTCTTCCGTTCCTCGATTTAATTACATGTAGAAAGTAGAGATCATTAACCCCATTGAGAAATATTTTAAGAATTATCCCTTTAGAAATAAAAAAGGTTGCAGGGGTCGGTGGGGTGAGTCAGGAGGGGGCCAGCCTGCTGATTAATGAAAAACCAAAAGATGGCCCTGCCGGGTTGCCAGCTCTGCAACTTCACTTGTGGTTTGCCGAACTTTCCAGTTTGAGCAGAAGGTCATGGAGATATGAAACTGTGAATGGATTTTGACTTGTGTCTCAAATCTTTTTCTGAGCGTCTGCTGAGACTGGATGTGAAGGATCTAGTAACTAGTTCCATCTATGGTATTTTGTAAGTCTGTTATGAAAAGCGGACACTTCTGCTTTCTATTTATTCACTTTACATGAACCAATCAGGAGCCCTGGTAAAACAGTCTGATCTTATCATTTCCACTTATATTATGTTTAAGTCAAAGAGTGATTCAGTTGGATTAATTTAGCTTCCATTTAATTAGAAACTACGACCATATTTGAGTGTCTAAGATAGGTTCGGGTCAGCTTTGCTCCCTGAGTGTCTGGCGGTACAAGAGGAGAAGAGAAATTGGAAGCAATGATGAGTCTGTAATTTGCTATGCAACAGCCTTTTGCCATTTGTGTACCTGGGAAAAACAAGGCACAATTTATGACTCTAAAGTATTCCTGACAAAGCAAAGAACTGTTGACTCTGCAGAAATAAGAGGCTTTTTTTAAAGTTTAGTTATTACAGTCGTTAACAGATTGGCAAAATATAAATGTAAAAGATTGTTTTAATCCTGCTAAACATTTTCTTTGGCTGATCTCATGTATTTCATGCTAAAATTGATTTTAAGCATTAATATAAACAGTCAACTCCTTCCAGATCACTGCAACCAGTACCTTGTGCAGGTAAAAGCATATACAGCAAGAGCTGGGAGAAACTGGGTTAGATACTGATTTTTGAATCTATCTTCTTTCCTAATAATTGATCAGGAAGAAATGTGTGAAAAATTCTACTTCTGAGTTGTTATTATGAAGTATTTCTCCGGAGAGCACAAGAAAAAAATACCAGTTTTTGTTTAAGAAAGGGTTTATTTATTTCTATGTTTTTACTAATTATATAGAACAGCTACTTTCAGATACCAACCCAACCTTATAGACTCTGCCCAGGAATAAAACATGTAGGGTAAGGGGAATATTTTGGGTGGCATTTCCAAAATGGGCATCTGCCTTTTGAAACCCAAGGTTCAAGGGGCAGCTATAGTGTTGAAACTTTGTGAAAGCACTGTATGACTAACATGCTTAAAAGGGCCAGACATATGAAATGAAACTGCCTGTCTTGCCCTTGCAAAGTAGATACTGCCAGTATTTTATTGAATGTTCCTCCTTTCTTCTTCCTAGACTTTTCAGTGATGGTATTTATTCAAGCTACTCGATGATTCCCCAAAGTGATGAGAGATGAGATAGCTTTGCTATGGTTCTAGGACTTTATTTGAGAGGGCTTTTGCTGGAGGTCCTAGTCACTATGCTTACTGCTTCAGTTGAACTTATAGAATCATAGAATCTTCATGGTTGGAAAGGACCTTTGAGATCATCGAGTTCAACCATACACACACAAAAAACCCCCTACAATCTCTGTCACTAGAGCATGCCCTGAAGTGCCACATCTAGATGTTTCTTAAACGGTGACTCAACCACTGCCCTGGGCAGGCTGTTCCAGTGCCCGACCACTCTTGCAGTAAAGTAATTCTTCCTAATATCTAATCTAAACCTCTCCTGCTGCAACTTCAGACCATTTCCTCTGGTCCTGTCGTTATTCCCCTGGGAGAAGAGGCCAACACCCACCTCTCTCCAACCTCCTTTCAGGTAGTTGTAGAGGGCAATGAGGTCTCCCCTCAGCCTCCTCTTCCTCAAGCTAAACATGCCTAGCTCCCTCAGCCTCTCCTCATGTGACTTGTTCTCCAGACCCCTCACCAGCCTGGTAGCTCTCCTCTGGTCACGCTCCAGCACTTCAGCACTTCTTCAGAAATGATTTGGAAAGTGGAGACACCTGTGGCTGGTGCTCTGAGAGGTAGGAAGAAACCTCAAACTCTTTCCATGTTTCCTAATGTGTAACGAACCTTGTTCAAGAGATGTCTGTCTAGAACTTTGACAGCCAGCTCAATACTCATGGTGCGTGGTGTTTGCAACGGGGTTCATTGCAGATACGTGAGTACTAAGAGGAAAGCCAGCTAAGGTAACAGCTAGTGTTCAATGAGGCGAAAGTGTTCTACTGCTGTTTTCTATTCTGCTTTCTAGCAAATTGAGAGTGACTTGTGGTTTGAAACATGTCCAGAAATTAAGTTCTTCCTTGTGCTTCTGAGTGCATCCATCAGTTTTTGTCTCCAGGAGAATGTGCAGAAAGGTCTATGCTGTCCCTCCGATGTCCCAGGTTGCGTACCTGGCTGCGGAGAGAGCTGGTGAGAATTTCCGCTGTACCGTGCTGTAGAGCGACCAGGAGGAAGTGCAGTGGGCAGGGAAAGACTGCAGCCTTAAAGACAACTGCATGTACTGACTGGGCTGAGAGAAGAGACCTGCCTCCCATGATGACTTGACCGCTGCTTGTTGACTGCAAGGGGAGGTTGGGTGCGTTGTGCGGGCAGGAAGACTGATCGTTTTGATGGGTACTGTAGCCACGTAGTTTCATCAGGGCTTATCTATGCCAGGCTCGGCACCCTGTACATGGGCAAGTACCTTTAGAGTTGTATCATTTTGTATTATAATAGTATAGCCTTTTTTTTCAGCCACTATTGTGCTTTTGAGAGAATTCCCTCGTAACCACCTCCCCATGGTATAATAGTTAATCCTGTTGAATCCTGAGCAGCAGTTATGACACCTTACCTCTTAACTGTGGCACAGATTGCTTTCACACACAAATTAAGCAAGTGACACAGAGTGATGAATGGCATGTTTTAGCGCGAGTCTCCTGCTATATTGTCAGACAACAGCACAAAACAGTCATTTACAAACTTCAAAGCTAAGTAAGGTAATAGTGAGTGTAGCTTTCTCACGATAGTTTTGGTTGAAATGTTGATATTCCACCCGGTGCGGGTGGATTTGAACTTGTAAGAAGGTGTGATTGTTCCGTACTGATATTTAAGCTACCAATTCATAGAATAACAATAAAATGTTTGTCACTATTTTTATTTATCTAAATAGAAAAATCTATTTGTTTTGTGTTAGGGTGTTGATTTGGTATTTAATATATTGGAATATTTAAATATCTTATGTTAATTCCTTTACATTGTATGTAACTATAATATGTTTTCTGAAACATATTTATTTTGACTTATTTTTAACCTACACAAGCATTTACAGGATTCTGGTTACACATTTTAGCAAAACAACCTGAACTGCAGCAGTACCTCTGAAACATGCAGTGGGTAATTGGTAAATTTAAATTACTTTACCAGTGTGTATTTTATAACGTATCTACGCTGACTTTGTTTAAAGTTAATTCCATGTGGGTTTAGACTTATAAGCCCCTGGCAGCTGCTGTATTATCGTGATTCATTTTTTCCTCTTTATTGGTATAGTTACTATTTTAACATTTTAAGTTCATTAAAATGCGAGTTTAAATTGCCTGGAGGTCAGTGTGGTTGCTGTGCAAATAAACAACCAGGTCTTTTCCCCTTCCCCTCCCTCCTGCTAAGTCCAACTATGTGGACTCCAAGTATCTGTTGTCTTGTTCTAGTTTTCTGCTTAACATAGAGGATATTTTCCGTGCCTAAGTCGACTGAAAAGTTTATGATTATGATTGGGAGACTGTACGGCAGTTTTGTCTGCCTAGCTGACTTGCAGTTAATGATTTCGTTGGTGGAAGAGGGTGTAGGAATCTAAACGCTAATCAATTTGGGGGCTAGATTTACAAATGAAAGAATCACTTTCTTTAGTAATCTGATGATTTAGGGAGTAGAAAACCAAAGGAGTGTCCTAGCGGGTGGTTTGTGGCACCCTTGATTTGGGACAGTTCTTTCAAGGACTGAAATGAGAGTTGACAAAAGGTTTTTTAAATGTTTATTTATTTATTTTGGTTCACGTAGCAGGTCCCCAGATCTACAACTCTCCTTATGAGCGTTGGATTTTGGGCTTTTCTAGGAGATGAAAAAGCTGGTATCTTTAAATCATTGCAACGGGCTCTCTGTGAGTGTAAGCTTTCCCTTTGCCGCGCTTGGCTTTTAATGCTCATTTAATGAGCAATTTAATGCTGACAGAGTCAGATTTGATGTGAGCCGCCTCTTTGGCTCTGCTTTAGGGAGTACACGTGTGCCCTGCCTGCTTTCTTGCTTGGAAAGGGTGACACGGCCTTGAGAACTGAAGCGCGCCGAGAAGCTTGCCAAGGAGCGAAGCAGGGCAGATGTGCCATTCAGGTATCCCGCTGGAGACAGCCACACTTGGGCTGTGTTAGAATCATTACAAAGGCTTAGCTGGGAAGTCTGTGGCTTTTAATGCCATTTCATGGTAGTAAAACTTGATGTTCCACCAGCTAAAAGAGTTGGTGTTTTAATAGAATAAGCATTTGATTAATGAAACAATGTGTACTGTACAGAAGAAATGATCGTAAAAAGCTGCTTTTTAACTGCCTAAAGTACCTTTTGCAGCTTGGAACCTTTTATCACCTTGTAAATCGCCCCTTGAGATGAATAGTTGAAGTTAGACAAGGCACACTTCCCTTACCAGCATATCCTCCTTCGGATATTATTATAGAGCTCGGGCTGCAGCTGCTTCAAAGCCGCCCTTCTCACCAACACATTTTTACATCTTGCTTTCATTATGCCAGGGGCGCATTCTGTGTTATTGCAGTGGCTTTGCTTTTAATAATCTTCTCGATGCAAACATTCAGACCTGAGGGAGGTCCACTATTTCTCCTTATGGTCACATTCCTTCTCTTACAAGGTGCTGACCATTTTTTGCCACTTTTGTTCTATTTTATAGATAATGTTCAAAGGTGCTAGTTAACAAAGACTTAAACTTACTCAGGAGGAGAGGAAGATGCATAATAAAGCCTTCTGTAACCTGAATATAGGAGAGAGAATAAAGTTATGTCATTTTCATTCTGGAGGATTGAAAACTTCTCAATGCTTACAGTGGGAGTATAAGTAGGAAAATAAAAGACATGACCCTAACAACAAACAGATGGCATTCCCTTTTCTGTGATTTTGTACACTTTTGAAGTTGTAGAGGAACCGCATAAGCAGTCATGCTTTCAATTATTTTCCCCACTAACAGAGGCAGACACAAAATTTATTTGTTCTTTCTGACTGATTACTCTTCCATTCCAGTCAGTGTGTCTGAGCTCTAAATTCTCTTCTGTGAAAGAAAGAGAAATAAACTTCAGAAACTTTTTGGCCTCAAAACCAAAGGAAATATTTGACTAAGTTTAAATTCCCATTTTGCTGACCTCTTATTTCGCCCTTCTGAGGGATTAAAATGGAGGCTGCAATGATACGACTTCAATTTAGGAGAGATGAGCACCCAGAAACTCTGCTTTTCCATAAGAGGCATCTCTCCGCAGAAAGAATGGAAGAGCCTTGCAATTTCTTTTTCTTTGCTTTCTCCATCTTTGCTGAGATATAAAACCAGCAGCCAGATTTAATCCTTTCCCTTCTCCACAACAATTGTACGAGGTCTGTTATCTCATATTGTTACTAACATGAAAGCATAGCCTTATAAATAGAGAATATGGTAAATCCCATAAAGACTCTAAAATGGAAACACAACACGATGTCAAAACAGTCAAAATTAAAATAATGCGTTCCCAGTATGGCTTCGAAATAGCTATTTCGTTTCCTAGTAATGATAAGCTTAGAAACAAGAGTGTTTTATGTTTCCCTATTCTTTCATGCAAGGGTCTCAAAGCACTTTGCAGTTGTAAATTAAGCAGTGTTATAGATGGTGGGGGAGGGAAGTCACCATCTCGCAGACGCAGAAACTAAAATATGGAGGGGGCAATATAATGTAGCCCATAGTTACAGGCAGAGGTAGGAAGACAAGCACAATTTTTTGATTCATGTATCTAGATTCTATGAGCTTGACAGTCATCCCTCACAACACATATTTTCATGGAGTTTCAGAAACTATTCTGCAACTACCTGTGCCGTTATAAATCAGTGGTCATGGGAAAGGAAATGAGATATTTCTCTTGAGTTAGATTTCTGACTCTGCTATTGATTTGCTGGGTACCTATGTCTTAACGTAGCTCTGTAGTTTACTTGTCCTTTATAAACTCATGCACTCATCCTTGGAAGAACTCGATAATTGCAAACTGGTTTCTGTCTCTACTGAAGATGCTAGCCGATAGCTGTCACATCCCTGTGTGCAGGTTCTTCTCCATCATGTTCCAGAACTGATGATTAAGTGCTGCATCCTGTTATTTCAGAAACCGATGGGAGTTTTCCAGCAACTTTAGTTGGCTTTTTTTCAGACCCTCAGAGTACAATGAGATAAGAAACAGCTAGAGGTATACTGTATGGGGCTGTTTGTTTGTAAAAAATATTAGAGGAAGCCTCTTTGCAGCATGCAGAGTGATCTGATTTCTTTTTTGTGGACACCAGGGATGGTGCTAGTCTGCATATATTGATGAATACTTCTATGTTTTTGCTAGCTACTGTAGGCCTTGTCATGGCACACATCTCATCCTTGTCCCAGGATGCCTAGGTTAGGTATGATGAACTGTGCAAAGTCTTCGTGTCATGGGAAAGAAGACTTGAATGACTGGCTTAGATGTAGTCATCTACACTGTATGCCTTCAAAGTTAAATTACTCCAGCCAGCTCCACTCCTTGTTGGCATAGCTTACTTTTGGAAAACTGATTTATCTATAGGTCTTGGCCAGAGGAGTTAGAATCCCTTTCCTCTCCTTTTAGTAAATTTACCTTAGCTGAAGTCTGAGGGCAAAACCTTCAATAAAATATATCAACAGTCTGTATCCTGCCTTGTTTTCCACAGAATGCAAAGAAAATTAGTTAAATCTGAATGGAATGACTACATTCCCTGTGCTTTATAGCATTTATAATACTGCGCTTTCACCAAGCAATAATTTAATAACCCAAGCAGGCTTGTTTTTTTTTTAACATCGGCCTTTTGTGTGAAGACACACAGAAACCTTTCCTTTCTTTCCTCTTTTCCTGTTCTATTAATTTCCGGGGTGTTGCATCCTTGATCTTAGAAATATTTCCAGAAGAGCAATGTAGCAGAATTCCCTGTAGTGAATCTTCAGTGAAACCTTCCTGTTCTCGTCAACCCCGTCTCCTAAGTCGAAATAAAACAATCCGTTTCACTTTCATTAATTTTTCAGTGCAGCGTTCTTGCTCTGCTCTTTATACATAGTGCACTCTCTGAAGTTCCGTGGTTTTATGATGACAAATACTATTTCAGTCAAATGCTTGCCATTTTTTGCTGAAATGTAGACTCATTCTTCAAGCTTCAAAAATAACTCCCCGCATGCTTTTAGACATTCTAGTAATCATTTTGCTCTGTTAATGACGTTGGATTTAGAAATGGTCCAAAGAGGCAAATACCACGTATGGTTGTAATGAGACTGGAATTTTGAAAGAGGATTTTAATTATTTGATTATCTTCTAAGAGAACTGAGAGACAACTTCTGCGTTAAAAAGGTTTTCTGGAAAAAGCAGAATGAGAGGTAAGGCTGACTCATGCTGTTCGCAAATTCCTGTGTTCCATTGTTTGACACTCTGCATGTCGCACAGAGAGTTAAGATCTAAGCGATGGGTTTCCATTATGGTGTTGCAAACGATGTCTTAGTCATAGCATTTCTTTTCAAAGGAATGAGGATCCCTCGGGTGTATCAAGAGGTAAGGTACCTCTAATAAACCTTTTAGTTGCTTTAAAATCCCTTTCATCAAGTACTGGGCAGGCGGAGGATATTGGGATGTCTGTATTTGAGCAACAGGAAGAATGAAAAGAAGTACAGAAATGGTATTTATCTATTGTGAGACTGTCAGGTTTTCCTTGTTGCAGCTGGTAAGGTTGATATGAAAACACATGGTAGCTTTAATCTAAAAAGTCAATTATCTGTCAAGACGTGACAAATTTCATCTTGTACATCTGAAGTAGCAAGCCACTTTGGACCTCAAATGGAACTCTTCCTATTGACTTAAGCAGTCAATGAATCAGGCATTTTGTACGTTTCCCTCAGCTCCTTTAAATACCAGCAGAAAAAAAAAAGATATTTGTTTGTCTCTCCACAGCATGCATAATTTTTGTTGCTTGGAACTGGTGAGGCAAATATTGATCTTATAATTTTGGGAATAGCAAGAATGGAGAGAAACTTCCACAGTCACTGAGAGATGGATGGCCTTGGCTTCTTCTGGGTTCTCTGTATCCTCGTTGGGTCTAGCTCCCTCTTTTTGAAGCAGGTCCTCCTTTCTGATTCTTCTTACATGGTTCACTCTTTTTTGTCTTCCTTGTCTTTCTTTTTGGCCCTTCTCTTTTCACATGACATTCCCCAGCATTGTTAACTGAGAATTTGAAGGGAGTTGGGTTTTCAATTCAGAGGGGTTTGAACACCAGGCTGCTATGAACATCTCAATTTGTGATGTGTACTGGAGTTCTGCATTTTTTCACACTTCTCTTAACTCATTGGAATTATTGGTATATTTGCTTTTGTATTCAGCAGACACTTCACATATATTGAAGATGCATAAAAATGGTAGAATTCAAATACATCTTTTTACTACCTCAGGAAATTTGAATGTTGTTTAATATAATATATTCAGTAATTGTTGTGTAAAGCAAAAATAATACATATTTCATATTTTTGCTAGTGTATTTAAAAGCAGATTGCAGCAAACAACTAGCAGCCCGTGAATTAAGTGCTGTGATTTCTTTGGCTTCTCTGAGAACATGTATTTTCTTAGTAGCTGTCAAATGTTCATTTCATGCCCCTCTCTAGATTCTATAAAGAAAAATGGTGGAACCAATTTAAATTACATTTTTTTGGAGGAAAAAAATATATTGCATTTGAGTTGACAGCTTGTAGAGTAAGTTTCAAGTTTACGGGATTCCAGATACTTGAGTTTTAATGCCTGTAAAATAGGGAATTTGTAGTGGAAACAACCATGGCGCCAGAAATACTGCAGTGATGTTGCTGGTAGGACTGTGACTAACTGAAAGATGTAAGATAATGCACTGATACATTATCGTAAAAGTACTGTGAACTTGTGCCTAGCTTGTTTTTGAAATTATGTTGTTGAAATCTGTCTCTATTCAAGAAAATAATGGAATGTATATCAAGAGATCTTTTTTTCTCTTGATCTCCTAGTATTTTGGGATATTCTTTCGAGCTAGAAATGATTGCCCTAGCTCCCGGAATATCTGCAGAAAATGAAACAAATGAGTATCCAGTAGCTTTGGACTTGTAGCTTTCTCATAAAAGGAAAAAGTTGTCTCTGATAGATACAGCCCTACCAAGGTTGACTGCAGCAGATTTAATTTGATCTTTCAAGCACGGATTAAAAATATTGTTCTTGTTCCAGTTAGAACATTACCACTTAAGTTTCAATACAAAAAGGGCTTTTTCATCATCCCGAAGCATGCACTCTCAAGCATTTTAACTGACAGAGTTTTAGTATTTGCATTATCTTTTCCTGCTTGTGCATTTTTTACCAGTGACAGATGATAAGAGTTTATGTGAGGAGAGATCTGCAGTAATATCAAGAAAAGGCTTCGTACTCCATATTACTGGGGACTGCAGAAGAAATTGGTGATGGCTAAAAATTGCATTAAAAATTATTGCATTTTCCATAAGTGAGCATTTTTGCATATATTTGGCTGATGCGGCTGTTTTGCAAGGAGGCATGCAGCATCGGTCTTGTTTTAACGTTAAAGCCAAAGTTGTAGAGAGTTGTAAAACATTCTCCCAAGTATTCACAGACCTTAGGGGATAATTTTGCATGGATTAAAAGTAGATTTAGAAATTCATCCTGTCTCTGTAAGTAGAAGTAAGTACACAGATGTAAGATCAATTATTTGAAAGGAAATAAGGTGAGTAAGGTCAGACCCTAAATTGATTTGCGCCTCAGATAGCTCTGCTGACATCCACTATCGTAAAGAATTCTAGGAACAGCATCCAGAGAAGACAGCAGAGATCTGCAGTGGGCATGGCTTCATGCTTGAGGAGCTCCCATAATAATCCTTGCTTTGATAGTGGGTTCATACTGTACTGGCTGCCTGAGAGGCTCCTGCTTTCTGTCGTCGTGTGCCGTGTAAAGGCAGACTGATCAAACTGCGAAGGTGTCCAGAGCATTCCGCAGTGTGTTGTAAGACTTCCAAGTATTCTTCAGTTACCTGGCTTGGTTGGTATTCCACTCCCGTTTCCGTGCCATCAGCCGGACGGGTGGGAAACGTGTGGAAGTGGCCAGCGTGTCCAAATGCATCGGCTGTCTAAAGCTTGCGTATTGCCGAGCACTGCTGTATTTCACAGAATTTATTAGGCATTAAAATTCCAATATCTCATGCCTGTGGAAAAGATTGTACTGAAAGCTAAACCAGCACTGTATGAAGATTGCTTTCACAACATGAAATGCTAATAATTTACCCCTCCCTAATTGTAATAGATCCTTTTGTCTGTGGGCTGTACCGTCTAGTCCCACTAATCAAAAATGGTTTATGGTCGAAGCATCAAGTCTGTCAGAGAAGTCGTCAGTGTGATTGTATTGTAAATTGTCAGCCCTGCAGAGAACCTTGTATGCACAAGCGGATGCTTGTGTGCTCTTAACTTTTAAAGCCGTGATCCAAACCCCATTGTATTCAATGAAAGAGCCCTTGCAGCCTTCTGTGAGTGGCCGAAGAGAACGCTCAATGAGTTTCTGATAAACTCTGTTCCTGGCAGAGGTGCCTATGACAACGGATCACTGAAAAGATTTGTCTCCTGCCTAGGCAGAAAGTTTTCTATACACAAATTAAGCTCAACTGTCTGAAATTGGTTGCCCGTAGTTCTGTCCAGAGTATTAACTCTGTGTGATCGGGATGGTCTACAGCAACAAGTAGAGCAATGCAGTAGGAGCAGGTCTGGAGAGCAGAAGAATTGATCTTGAGGATCTGACGTTTATGCTGTAGACATTTCAGCAGCCTTAGATGGAATTAACCGAAGCCTGTCCCATGGGTGGGAGTGCACTGGGCGTGCTCCTAGACTTCTGTCTCCTCGTTTAGTTCAACTGGAAAGGATCCAAGCGCTCTCTGAGACCACTCTGCTGTACAAACCGAGGTATGATACATGGGGAAAGTGGGAGACACACGAGAGGCACATTCCCAATGCTGAAACGCTGCTGTGATACATTTAGGGTTGTCTTGAATTGAATTGTTACTTGACTAAACAAGTCAAGCCTCGAGATCAAAATAATTGATAAAGTGGCCGATAAAAAAAATAGCCATTTGATTTGCAGATTGTGAAATTTTAGTCAGAATCCTCAGAAAATGGTTTCTGTAGTAGTTTCAGATTCTCTCAGTTAATGGAGAGGACTCGTCTTACTATAGATGCTGGCAACATGTATTGTAGGTGTACGTATTCCCATTTGAATAAGAAATCTGAGGATGATGCAGGTGGGAACGCTCTCTAAGGCACTTGAGCAGTGAAGTCTGATAACAGAGGAACTGAGTTTATCTGGATATTGAGAAGAAGTACTTGGGAGAAATATAGTGCGTTTGTCATGTGGACAAGCAGGCTAAGGATTGTTCAGTTCAAAGCTCTCATATGGAAGTATCGGTCATACTGTTTGCTTTTCTTCTTGACCTAAAAAATTATGATCCCATTTCTCAGCTTCAGTCTAATCTGACAGTAGTTGAGGTGTTTCAAAGATACTGAGTCCCTAGAAGTTCTGTGAAAATGTGATCTTGGGTAGAAGAAAGAAGCTGTCTAAGCTGGGGGAAGGCTGCAACCGAGCCCTCATTAAACAGCAGAGAATCCACACCAGAGAAAAACAGGAGCTGTTTTGACCTGGGACGCACAGCAAAATCCAACAAAATGGTCATCAGTTGTTTTGTTAAACCTGAAGATTTAATTAACATGAGGGCTTTTGTTTTCATCTTTTACTGTGAAAAACTACAATTAAGAAGCTGAATTGAGGTTTTGTATTACCAAGTACCACTAGGCTATCCATTCTCATTGATTTAAATGAAAGCAAGATTGTTGCATTTTACTGTTCTATAATTTCTAGCCTGTTTGTTTTTGTGGTTCAGTGAAGCAAATACACAAGAGAAAGACGACTTAGTTACTGAAGCCATGTGTAAAGCACACGACCAGTGATCAGGAGCTGGAGTGATGCTGTAACCTAAATTTATTATTGCTGAGAGGTGCTGGATGGTGCTATTGCAGGCTTGCCGTTTCTTTTATCTACCCATAGCAGCAATGTTCTTTTGAAAAGAAGCGTTTAATGCCACCAGTGGTCACTTGACATCTCTGCTCTGCATGAATCTGGGAGTCAGTTTTAGGAACAGCAGGTTAAATGTTCACATTTGCACAGGTTGCTGGGTAGTGCCAGCTTTCCAGAGCTCCTGCAGCCTGAAGAGGTTTACTTTCTACTTCAACACAAGGATCTCCAGCCACCGTGTAGTTTCCTACATTGATTTCATTGGGAAATGGCTCATTCAGGCATCCTTGTTTCATTTCCCCAACAGCTGTTGGCTGCTTTCCCTAATGAAAATATATATTCACCAAAAAAATTTAGTATGGAAATAATCATAAGAATGACTTCTGCCTGGAATGGCACTGCCTTTGCAGCTTGATTTATTAAATGCTCTGAGATGTCAGCTTAGAAAACTGAAAAGAACATCTTCTGTAATAATATACATTCTAACAAGATAGCATTAAAGTGTCTGCCCAGCTGGGGAAAATCATACATTTGTAACAACGCACATACCTGTGTGTTCCCTATCACAGTATGGGAGCAGATGAAGGGGATTTACCTCATTTTGCTTTTAAGCATAGACTCTTGAGATCTCAACTTTCCCACTCATTCATTGGAAGAGGTTACCATCTGTCAAGGAATTAATTTTTCTTGTAAGTGTTGTGATTTGTAATTTCTCAACGAGCAGGTGGCGAATATTTTACATTACAGTTTCCTTTATTTGCTTTATTTCGCTAAAATATGGCTCTTCACTTGGGTACTAATCTGAAAATTATACCCAGGTCTGAATAGATCTATAAATATGAGAAAGTTATAGCACTGCCCAATACTTAGCATGGGCATTAGTTTAAATCAGTCTGGACTGTGTGTCGTAAAACTCTCAATGATAATAAACAGCTGGTGGTCCTGGTTCTTATCTAACTTATTTTGACTTTACACAAGCTCCCTCACTTGAGTAGGATAAATTCTGATTTATACCATTATGATAGCAGATTTAGAGCTTCCATGGATTATTTTAATTCAGTTAAATTAAAATGAAATTAATTAAAAACAGGTCTGGAATGTTTTATCAGCATAGTACATGCACAGTAGTATTCTGTATTATACAGTAAATTCTGTACCAAAATGAAAGAATGCAATTTCGTTGGTTCTAGCAGAGAAACGTTGCTTAGCCTAGAGTTTAATTCGGTTAATGTGGAAAGCAGTGTAAAATTTCAGATGCTTTGTGGACATTAGAAATTCCTTCTGTTACAGTGTGTGCGCATGCAAGGACATGCAGCTGAGCTGGCTTCGTCTTATGTAAGTCATGGGGAACAAAATTTATCTCGTTGCTACCAGTTTTGAAGGTTTTATGTATTCAAGTAGTTCTAGAGAAGCGAGTCATGCCACTTTTTATTAAGGGCTTCAGAAGTATCCCATTATGCTCTCAGTAGCTCTTTGTTGTAGGCAAGGATCATCATCTTCATTTTGGAGGAGAAAACTGAGACAGATATTACAATTTTCTGAAGAGCAGAGAAGTCTCTTCTTTTTAAAAGAGAAGTCCCTTCTTGATTAAGTAATAAGGGATGTTGCTAAACTTTCTCATTCATAGGCTCAGTATGCTTTAAAAGCTAAATATTCTTTAAGCATTGTTCCCTGTTCGCAAACGTCAAGCCTGTCCATACACAGGGAAAAAAGTAAGGGCTCGATTGTAGAGGGTGCCATAAAGAAGATGACTTTCCTTAAACTCTGCCTTGGGTGGCAGGATGGTACCTGCACGGGATGTAACAGTGTCTCCATAGCAAAAAGCAGAAACTTATGGTTTATATCTAGGATATCGCAGCACCAGAAGGATAAACTACACACGCTGACTCATTTTTGCTCTCCATTGCCAGTCATGAGGTAGAGTGCTAAATGTTATACTCCGGAAAATATGAGTGTCTAAAATTCAAGTGCTACATTCTGTAAAATCTTCACTGAGTTCAGTTATTCTTTAGTTGAAGAGGGAGAGAGATAGGAAGAGATTAGAACAGTTGAAACTAGATAGACTTGATAGACTTTGGTTTATCTTTAATCTACAGGACACTTGTTAGCTGAGAAATATAAAGTATTTTCTTCTTCTAGTTTTAAAAATCACAGTAGAGCCTATGTAAAGATAATTATGTTGACTTCATGGTTTATTCCATTTCTTGGGTTGGAATATACGGACAATGGTTGGCCTTTGGTCAGGACACAAGTCTGCAGGATGGATATTCCCAGATCTGATGTTGATTCAGTGTCTCAGATTTTTCTATGCCTTACTTCTCCCTGTGTCTATGATACGGGGATAAAGTAAAGATTGTTTTAAAGAGTTCTGAGATTGCTAAAAAATGGTATGTAGTATATACAGTAAATGCTGCGGTCTTGTTCCAGATGCTGCTGCCCTTACACCTATTGAATATTCTCCAAGGTTTGGAACAGTCGTATTCAGATTTTGAGGAATGTAGCAGGGCTTTTTTTCGCTGTAAGACATGTTTTAAACTAACAAAGTCCCAGAGTGCTTGACAATTGGCCAATTATTTTATTTAGTTTAAATCAAGGGTTTAAACCAGCAAGACTATTTTGATTGTAAGTTTTGTTTAATTTAAATATGTTTTTCTAAGTCCACAGAGGTTATTCATTTTGTATGGGTGAATTAAAACTTTCGGTCAGCAAAGCATGAGTGATTAAAATCCAAATGCTACACTCCAAGATCTTCAGTGAAACAACTGAGTTATTCATTAATTGAGGAGGGAGAATGATCGATAAAAGTAAGGTTTAAAATAGATAAAACTTGGCAAACAGACATCCATGGTTTGAAATCTCTTGATATGAATTCAGATACAAGTTTGTTTTTTTACCTGCAAGTGTAAATGATAAATAAGCATGTTTTTATCAGTCAATTTTGCTTAATTGCTTTCTGATGTCATCAAATGCTGCTGCTTAAACAAATCTGTTCCTATTAAAAAATAGATTGTAATCACAGCATCTCCTCTACTTCTAACTTCCAAAAAAACCCACATTAGAGATTCTTTCATTTTTGTCTTTGAAATTTGTATTGGAGTAAATGAAGTCCACAGTCATACAAGGGTTATATTTTGAAGTTAATTTTTATTGAATTTCGGGTGGAAGATAGCTGTAATCCCTGCTGCTATATATTTAGGTAAGAATTTCAATTTTTTTCTTCAAAGATGTTTACAAGTGCTAATTACCAGTATGGCAAACACAATTTTACAGATTTATTTAATACCGTCTACCTGCAGTTTTGTGAGTTAGAAGAGAACCCGATTCTAACCAGCTGTTTAAGTCGGTAGTGATTTCTATTCAGGCCGGGAGAGCTGATCAAAGATAAAGCTGATGTTGACATGAATGGAAGATTCTTGCCATGAATATGATAATCCACAAATAAAAAAGTATGACCAAATATTCTAGATAGAGGTTGCCCAGAATTTGATGCATCTTTAATAAAGATTCATTTAAACAGTCTTTGGATGTGTTAGTGAACATTGGTTTTCCCATTTTTTGCTTCAGTGGATCAACTCATGTAAAATTTATAATTTTCCTGTTCTTCCCCCCGTACCACAAAGAGAGAAGGAACTGATGCAGAAGCATTATGCTTTTTTTGCAGGAAGGCAGCAGCTTCTCCTAGCAAGCAGAGGTAATATTTTGCTGGTGCACAGGTGGAAATTCTGTTGTGATTGATGGCTTCTGGTTGAAAATTTCTTGCTATTGTGCAAGATCGTACAATTTCTGAATAGGCTTTTCTTAGAAGCAATTCTGAGGTTTATTGCAGATATTCTATTAAAATAAAAGAGCACTGACTATTGCAACGGGCGGGATGCTTGCATAAAACGTGAGCAAAGCAAGTTTGAGTGCTCACCTTCTCTATGCTGGATCAGCGATGAACCTTGTTCTCTGTTTTGAGTGAATGTCCTGACTGTCACGTTCACATCTATGATGCGGTCACTGATGTTCTCGAGTGAAAATGTGGATGGTCTGAGTTTCATGCAAAAAGAGAACGGGAAAATCTCTGAGGTCCCAGAAAGCTCCTGAGTATGCAGTTCATGGGGTGATGAATACCACCCTAATGAGAGATCAGCCCATGGAGCCCGCTCCTTCCCCATCTTTGCTGCAGTTGGTCAAACTCAGAAGCAAAAGGACCAAGAGAGCAAGAAAGCCTGTGTGTGGCACTGGAGAGTGTTGAAATTCAAAGGGATGGTGAAATCTTTGCTTTTCTCCTTCTCTCCTGTCTTCTAAAGCAGAAAGACAGAAAAAAAACCCCTCTGCATTTGTGAAGCCAGCGTGTTCTAGTAATTTATTAATCAGCCAGTGAGGAGGTCTTTCCTGCTCCTTCGTGTTTTCCAGGGTTGAAACATGCCCTGGATATCTAGCAGACACCAGAATAGTGGGTTTTAATTAAAGGATTCTGGAACTTTACAGGTAAAGTCAGACCCATTTCTTCATAGTGCTATGATTCAGTTAAAAAAGCTAGGATTGGAAATGATGAGCAAGTAGTAAAAATTCCGACTAACTACCCAATAAAAAGAAAGATCTGTATCATTTTTCATTAGTGAATTTTAGGTTATCATAAAGAAAAAATAATTGCATTAAAATCTCGGTATTACATTTAGGAAATAATCTTGCAACAGAAGAGGAGGAAACAGTAAAGACTTTGTGAAGCAGGTACAATTTGCTGTATAGTTTCTGGAAAATAGATTACTTTTTAAAAAATATATATTAAGGCACTTTTTTCAACCCCAGCATATAATGTAGCAAGAGTATAACGCTAGCTAACATCCTGGGCATTATAAAATTTGGAATCTGCTTACCACTGCATAATTTCACGCAGCAAAGGGAAATCAGGAGGGATTAGTTCAGTCCCTTTAACTTAAGACTTGAAAGGTTGTTTCCAAGGTCCCCTGTCAGCCAACCTCTCCTTATTCTTTGCCTATGGGAGAGAGCTGCAAGCAAAAACCACCTGGCTACCTTCCTTCCTTCCTTTCACAAGCCTGTAGACTTTTAGATGTGGCACCAATGTGTCTACATAAAATAGCATGTGGTAAGCAAACAAAGCCTAATGTGCCGGGAGCTGCTGTTCTTTGTTTAAGATCATTCATGAGAAACCAGGGTAAAAAATCCCAACACCCAAACAACCAACCCTTCCATTCATTACAAGTTTTTTGGTAGCAGGGCTTGACTTGGGTTTGTAGTCTCAACCAGTAATCTCACACTTATTGGTATTTCATCTACTTAAAATTAGATACTTTTTCCTTAAAGAAGACTCACCTAAAATTATATTCCTGTACGTATTCATAGTATCTGTCACCCTTTAGACTTCCATGTCATCACAGTGGTAAGAAATGGGCAATCAAGAACTCCAGCGTGAGGTGTGAACATATGAGGTTTTCCTACTTGTGTATCGTCAGGGATGTCTGCTCTGTTTTATAAGAAGCCAAGTGAGAAGGTGAAGAGAATATCTTCCTTCGGGACAATAGCCCACGGACTAACATCAGCTCCCTCTGCAGGAAAAAATGTGCCCAGAGTGGTAGAAACCTACTTACTCCCTGGTTGATTTACTTCTCAGTTCGGCAGAATCCTGAGTCACGGAGTGACCTGAAAACACTTTTCACTGAAACAGCACATATTTTGCTAAAACAAAAGGTCTGTAGGCCCTGGTAGCGTTAGTTTTACTGCTTGGCTGTGAGATCTCCAGAAGTACTCTTAGCAGTCTGCGGTTTTGTTTTGCTTTTAAGAAATAAGCAATTCTTTTGCTGGTTGTCCTATCAAATAGCCATTACAAAACTACATGAGACTAGGAAAATGACCTCATTTTATATGCATATAATATTCAGGGGGTCTAGTTTTACCAAATAACTTCATGTAAAATCTCTCTTTTCCCAATATCCATGACAAAGGCAGTAAAATAGTACAGTCTGTTCTTCATCAAATTTTACAGTACACTCATCACCATACTATTGACTATGCACTCAGCTGGCTAATCAGTGCATTGGAAGATTAATTCAGGCAGAGCACCGATCCGACAGTACCTTGCTTCTTACATATGCATTTGCTCTGATTACTGAATTTGCAGAAGCAACTGGATTACTGTCTTCATGTGGACAGCAGGAGTTCGTAGAACATGAATATTGCTATCTATTTGCAATCTGTGTGGCATTGCAATTCTACTTTAAAAACGATGGCATGGCAGCAGACAACTTAAGCTGTTATGCAGAAAATCAGATTAATAAAGGAGTCTGTTCTGCCTTATAGCTGCTGCGTTATTTCAGTTATCCTCTGTGAGAGCCCATTTAATTTTGAAACTTCACACATCTTTCGCACTTGATTATTATATTACTGTAGTACAAAGATATTCCAAGCTAAGGTCTGGCCCGGCTTCCGTCTGCATGGCAAACATGCTAATAGCCATTTTCCCCTACAGGGAACAAGGAGTAGGTGAGTGTTATCCCCACCTTACCGATGAGAGCCTGAGGTGCAGGGATATGTCTGATAATTGTTCATAGTTTCACTGGACATCGGTTACACATCTAGAAAGGGCATCTGGATTTTCTGAGTCACTGTCCTGTTCTGTATTGACAGAACGTCTTTGTTTTGCTTCTGCAGTTCTCCGGTCAGTGTCCCTGGAAATCTCTGGCCTTTCTCTCTCTTTTATAGCCCTGGACCAGACTGGCTGTTTAAAGTCTGGGACAGCAGACTGGGAATCAGGAGAAAGGTGCTCTCTCTGAAGGTGGTGTGCGTACCTTGGGCCATGGGGGAACATGTGGGTCTCCATTGGTTATGGGGTCTTCTGAGTCTTCTATGAACAAGATTGAAGCATTGGCCTTCTGCTTCCTTGCTTGTTTTTCCAGTGAACTTAGCGGAATCCATCCATCCTTCTTTTGTCTTCAGCTTTCAAAGAAGGACTTATTCTTCTTGGTGGTGGCAACAGTAAGTCAAAGGTTTCTCTAAGAGTCCTGACATAGTATATAAGTATTTCTGCTGAAAGTAATATTTTAGATTCATTTCAGACATTTTAATGCACAGTCTGTTGTATGAATACCATACCGCATTTCTGATTCGGTTCTTGTTTGCCTGGATGATGGGACACCAAAAAAATTTGTATCAATAACATTTCATCTTTGCAGATAACTTCAAGGAAACACGTTAATTGCAAGGATATATAAAGAACTATAACCTGGGAAAAGGGTTATGCAGTTATTAATAAAATGATTACTGATCACTTTTCTACAGTTTTCCCTTAACTTGAACTGATCCAGTGCTTGACTAAAAGTAGTGTGGTACCAAAAGGAGTTCAGAATGACTCCTCCAGGAAAATAGTTTCTTTGTTTTTAATTACACATACTTTAACTGCTAATTGTGTCGATTCATTTGAGCAGTTGCCAGTTAAACAACTTTAGAAGCTCCAAACTTCAATTTGCCGCAGACAGGCAAGTGGCCTAGAGACCACCTTCAGTGTGATGAAAAATGCATTTTAATTCCTAAAACAGTTGGGTAGAAATTATTGTGAAATAGCAGAAATATTTGTTAGCGGGTGGTGGACACAGGCTTGCTGAAAATGTATTTTTTAAGGGTAGTGGAGTTGTGTTTTGTTTTCTGTTCATTCATTCCCTAGTGTGGACTGTACATAAAAATAGTTCTCTTGCACAGTTTTGAAGAAACCATATTGCACGGAATAGCTTTGTTTCGGCTTTGTTGTGGCAGTTCTTTTACATTGTTTCCTATTACGCCCTCAAGCATTGTCACTTGGTTCTTGTAATGTTAATTACGTCTACAAGATCCCTCTAGCCCTTCTTAAGAATATGAGTAATTTTAAATGCATTAAAATGACTTCCATCTTGTGTGCATATATTAAAAATAAATACACTTGACCCAGGAATTAATCAACAAAGAAGTATGGAACAATGAAGTTAAATAGCCTTTTTTTCTTCAAGGCTGCATTGTGTATGTTTTGCTCACAGTGAAACATTTTTTACAGCGACAGTAGTGCCATACATGCGGCACGAAGGATGCTCTCTCTTGATGGATAGGTAGCAGTTTAAACTGAAGGGTGTTGGTTTTTTTTTCCTCTAAACATTATGCTTTGCTTAATGAATGCAGGTTATTTAAAGGAATTGCAGGTTATTTAAAGGAATATTAAAGGAATGCAGGTTAGCCCTATGACTGTATAATCCAGGAGCTCAGAGCAGACCATCACAGAGGTCCTGTTTGATGCCCTGAACTGTGTCTCTGTGTAACTGGTGCATTTTAAGTATAAAGGACGTTATGAACTTACTGAAATCAGTGAGTCTACACGTGAAGTCAGTACTTCTCAGTGAGATGGCAAATGGTCCATGCAGGTTAAATCCTATCTCTTGGATGTAAACATTAGAAAAACCCTTCAGGCTCTCCCAATCTCCAAGTTTTTCAAGGCACCCCGCATCATTTTTTCGAACATGATATAGGCCCCCCCTTTCTGCACATGGCTGAGCCATCCGCTGCTGCTCCTGTGGACTCCTCCATAAACGTTCTTCTTCAGTGATGTGAGTTGCTGAGAAGCCTCCCTTGCTCCTTTCTTTCTGCAGCGCCTCCCTTATGTGGTTCTCCTCACTCGGCTGGTGGCTCAGGTGTCCTCCCTGGCCCTTCCCCTGCCTCTGCCCTCGTGCCTTGGGGTCACCTGTGATTCCCTTGCTACCTTGGCAGTAACGGATCTGCACTCTCTCTTCTCTCCTTTGAGGAAGTCCTGCCCTCAGGAGAGAATTAAGGATATAAAATAACCACCTAGTGGGTAATAATTTAGCTCGTAGTTGTTAATGTTGCTTTTATCAGGACTTCTCCCAGCGCAGAAATTCATTCCTGCTCAGGACACAATACACTATGTAAAGGATGGACATAGTATCCACAAGTATCAAGTTTGTTTTGCCAGGCTTAGTTTCAATATTTGATTAGTGTTTGGCAAAGCAAATGTATGTAAATGAAACTTCTGACTTTTAATTTAAAAATCGTTGTGTCCCTGACTGTATGCTTCAACGAAACCTCCCAGTGGGACTAGAGTAGACCGATACTCCCAGTGTAAAAGTTAGGTCTGCAGAAGGAGGTATGTTAGGTATGCAAGGAGACAGAAAGAAAGAAACTTTCCTTAATCTCGGGAGTAGGGGAAGGGCAATGGGGAGGAAGCATAAACCTATTCTTTCAATATTCTTCACTTAATATTTATATTGTAGAAGTGTTTTGAGGTCCACCAGTCCAGGTTTCTGCTATGCAAAAATTCTTTCCAGTTATTTAGACAAAGAAAGTCGGTACCCAAATACCTCCTGTCTGCAGTGCCTTGATGTATTGACTCTGGCTTGTGGGAATGCATCTATAGTATCTTTGTATGAAGAAATATAAGTCAGGTGTTACTGTTGTATCTTTCTACATGGTGAAGTGAGAAGATGACTAGTGTACTCTCCTTCTTGCGTACTGAATTTAGAAGTTTAAATAACACTCCTTTAATCCGTTTACTAGTGAGGTGTACTAGGTCCCTGAGAAATTTTCCTATGTAATATGGCAGTGAGAAAGGTGGCAAAAGGATTACAAACTGGTCTTGTTTCCCGGCTCTCATATAAGTGGTGCCTGTTCAACTATGTTACGGCGTGGAAATTTTCTGCTTGATAGGGAAATACAGGAAGCAAAAATTAGATCATTTCTTGAAGCTGCAATAAATTACACTGGGGACAGAGGAGATGGTATATAGGGAGTGCACAGCTATTTGAAGTTAAATTTCATTTGCACTAAACTCCGTCCCCCATGTGCCTCCAATAACTGATTGAAGCAAGAGAGATGTGTGTAAATTATGGTTTCCAAAAGACATGTGAGATTTGGACCAACTTTGGGCCAATTTTTGCCACTTTTAATGTGTCTCATTTTAAGCATTCAACACCTTCAAACATTCTTGTCATGGAAGATTGCATGCAGAGTAACTGAAAATCATCCCACTTATTTCCATTTTCAGGTCTCAGCAACAACATTTCCCTTGATTCTCTCCTACCCGCGAGATGCCGCTTTCTGGAATGATAATTTTGTGGCTGCCACCAACAGACACATACGCTATTGCTTCCAATCTCTCATCTAAAATCACTGAATGACAGGTCTGACAGAAACAAATAGCAGGTGGGTTGATAAATATTGTGTTTGGATTTGCTTTAAAAGTACTTTATCTCCCCTTCTCCTCCTCTTTTTTTTTCTGCTTCAGCACCTTTTTCTCTATAATCGTTAGGATCACAACTTCCAGTTTGCTGGGTAGGTAGTCATGGGTCGCTATACTAATATTATCACAGCTGGGGATATAATTTCACGTTACTTCCTTTGGAATATCATGTGCTCTTGGTTTTTTTTATGCCTCTGTATCATATTCCTTTAATTCCTTTACAAAGGAATGTTTTTCAGTTTTCTTTCCTTTACAGTATTGCAGGATAGACCAGCAACACGCCAAATGGCTTCTAGATCTCTTGCTATTTTAATTCTCTTCTCAATAGGTGCACTTTTGTAGATGCCAATAGATCCCATCTGTGCCCCGGTTGAAATATTACGAATGACGCAGATTAAGACTACGTGTTAGCAGAAATACCTGGGAAAGCTCAGGCAGATCTGCTTTTATAGTCCGCTGGGTTCTCGTTCCACCCCGAGAGAAAGGGCAGATGGGCAGACAACAAAGAGTCTTGGCTTCAGAATTTGCCCCCTCTGTGCACTGGCGTAGAGTTCACATTTGGGAAGTGAGTTCAGAGTTGTTAATATTTGTCCGCTTTTTGCAGCTTATTTGTTCCTGGTCATAGGAAAGCTTGCTAGAAACATGATACCCATAGCTCTAAAACAAACATTTTTTTCCATGTATTTGCTGATATCCATTATTAATGAAGTAAGTACTATTGTATCAGAGATACTTTATATTGAAATTAAACTCTAGAGGTAGGTGTGAGGCATAAACCAGTTACTCTGAGGCTGAACTAGGCCAAGAAAATATACCTTTTTTTGTGCAAGGTTGTCAAAATCCATCTAAAATTATAAAAAGACACATAATATAAAAGAATTAGTGAGACCTAGTTATAACATCAGCTAATTGCATAGCACTTTTTTGCAACATCTGATGAAAGAGCTTACCTGGAATTAAGCATTAGTATCAGAAGGAGGAACTGAGGCAGGGAGCATTTAACAGGTTCCTTCAAGATGACAGAATAAATCAGTGACAGGAACGGAATGTGGGTGTCATCTGACACAGAGTAACAGAGAGCTCTGCGGTACTGGGATTTCTGACAGTGGAAATCTGCCTTAAGATGAAAATGAAATCCTCTAATTTTGTGATATTTGGAGTAATCAGGGGCTTAGCGCCTCCGTGAGAGAAAGAAGAAAGGAACTGGAATATGTGCTTTGAGTCAGTACATGAAGATTCTTTTTAGTTTAAGTTTATTAGGTATTCCTGGAGAAATTGCAGTTTTCTGATGTGAGTGTCCATTTGGGAGTCTGGCTCTATGTTATGTCACATCTTGTTCCTTTTGTCACTCCTTCAGCAAGAGCCAGGAGATGCATGAGGGTCATTCTTTGAGTTGTTTCAGTTCAAATTGCCCGCAATGAGGAAGTTAAACTCGTGGATTTTTCATTGCTGTGACCCTGATGGATTACATTCTGCTCCAAAGGTTATTTCGGAAAGAGAACAGTTTTTTCTAGATGTTTAACAGTATCAGGCATACATAGGTAGCAAAATAAGTATTCTTCATCTTCATCGTCAGGATGAATCTGTGGATTTTAGCTTTCTGAGAGGAATAGGCTTGAATTGGCATTGAAGATAGTGCAGTCCTTTCCCTGTGGCAGAGGAGAGGCTGGAGAGGAAGTTCTTGTGGTCCTTGGTGGTTTGTTCTTCTTTCCTTCCTGCTTTGCTTCTGTTCTGATTGGGAGGCCTGGCATGTCTTTGCTTTTTCAATTTTAAGGAACATTTAGGTCTCAAAGTGTTAGTTGTTCACTTCTAGAGGTGAGAGGCCTGGGAGACGTAGCAGCGGGTTTATGCTGTCCTGTCAAAATCAGGTGGAGGGGGATGAAATGGAAGAATAACCCGCCGAATCACTTTCCTTGAGGATGGAAAACCTGCTGAAGTGGGGAAGTCTGGCAGCCCCATGACAGCTTCCTTGTCAGCCTTCTCCCTGTAAGGCGGCAGGTCCAGGAGGGAGTTAGACAGGTCAGCATGTGGGAAGGTAACAGGGAATTGTAACTGGGAAGAAAGGAGGACTGAAAGTTTGTTGACGAGGTGAGGAAGAAAGAAGCACAAAATCTAGATAAGGATCGAAGTTAATATACTTATCCAAATCTCTGAATCTGCTGGGAGTTCACCAGGAGTTCATCTGTCAGCATCTGCCTAAATCCCTTTCTAGGAGCTTTCATTGGTACGGAGAAGTTATGTTAACAACCATGGCAATGCTTAACCCTATGAGTATTTGTAAGAAAATTCACTCTGGGAAGAAGCAGTGGGAAGCTGTCTGGGGTAATTGCCTCTGTTGGAGAGTCAAAGGGACCAGGGTGTTTCACTTCCCTCAGCTGCTTTGAGACTCCCAGGAGGAACTGCTCAGTTATTAGTAACCCATTTGCAAAAACCTGCCATTAGAAAGGATTTTATTTTTTTTAAATTTTAAATAGCAGTGCTACTTAAAAATAACTCTATATAACAGTATCCTTCCTGAAATAGCAGGGAGGATGTGGAATCAGGAATTGCAGAAAGTGAGACCCTTATGCGACCGAATGTTACTAAGGAGTAACAAGCATTTGTTTCTTCATTCTTTACAATGACATCTTACTTTATGCCATTTAGAAAACTATCTATTATAACCTAACTAGATATGGATTTGTGAATTGAGCTGGCGTAGTTCGAACACAGCTATTATTCCAAAACCCAGTTGTTGTCACTAACCCATCGCATGTATGGGTGGACTCAGCAGAAAGGTGAAGCATAAGTTGGCCACAGTGAGGGAGAACTACTAAATATTCTGTCCCTTGTAACCAGTTCCCACAACCTGGTTTGAAAAGCACATTGGGCACTCCCTCTGCTGTGCTTTCAGGGTTAAGTGGTCGACCATTTCTGTCCTGGTCAAGCAAAGCATTTACGCTCAATGTTTAATGTTACGGAGAGAGTAATACTGACTTGGCTGGATTCACACTGGGATGTGCGGTCCCTTGCTGGCCAGAGGATTTCTGTTGTCTGCGTGGTATTCTAGACTTTTCCATGGGGACTGGCGTTAAAAAAGCACTGTAGAAAGAACTTTGGAGTATTCTATTTATTTGATTTTCAAAAAATATTTCTTAGACTACAGAGAGATTCTGGGAATCTTGTTTGACTGATTGCTTCCATGATTATTGATCTCAGGATCTGGGGGAGATCGATAATAATGAAAAAGATATAGTAAATCTGCTATATTGTCGTTAGACTGTGGTTGTGAATATATATGTGTGTACACGCATGCCTGTGAGTTTAGCTGAGGATATCCTCAGCTAACAATTACTAGACCTTTTAAAAAGTGTTAGCGATCAGTGTGTCCCATTTTAGTGTCCTCTTTTGACACAGAAAATAAAAGCTGATGCTGACAGGTTCAGAGGATAACAAGGACTCTAGATCATAAACCATCAGATTCAAAGCTGAAATAAAACTTCAAGCCAGAAACTGCAACATAAAATAGTTGATTATTTTTAAAGTACTTCAGACTCCCATAAAACAGTATAGAAGTTCTCCAGAACATTATCGAAGTTTTTCTTCCTTTGCTAACAAAGATGAACATTTATATTTAGTTGCTTTGGCATTTTTTCAGGGCAGTTTGGGGCCATCTTATTAACTAAGATTGCAGTCGGTTATCTGCTTTATTGAGTATTTGTTTTCATTTGAGTGATCTTTGTACTGCTTGCTGGATAATTTTTATGTGGTGAGGAAACTCATTAGAGCTCTTACTATACCTGCTTGCTACAGCCGTACTCGTCTGAAACTGAAAAATCCAGCTAACGTGATCTGAATTTGATTGGAGCTGTAAACCAGCACAGCTACCTTTGCTTCATTAAAATGTGGAAAAGCATGTGCTTGTTTTCATTATAATTTATAATTACTTCTTTCTTTTTTTGCCGCTTGATGCAAATTGGAACTGGCCTTTATTCTGACATAGAAGATACAGCATCAAATCAACAACTTTATTTTATCGCATGAAACAGATGGTGAAGATCACAGAGATTTCCAAGAAAAGACAATGTAATTTCAGTGCTAAATTACCCTTGCTGAAGGGCCTTACTTCCAGGAGTTGATAGGGAATACAACTTTATGGTGTATTTCTTGTTCAAGTCCAGGCTTAGCTCACCAGCGGCTATGAAAGATTGAATCTTTGCTTCATATTGTTGTTTCAAGTGTCAGAATCAGGCCACGGTGTAATCATTGGGAGGTTCACAGCTTATTTTAGTGGGCCTTCATTCACAGGGTGGTTTGTGCCAATTATTACCGTGTATAAAGTGAAGAAATAAAGTGATCAAATGGAAAATTCCTGAGCTATTGAAGCCAGGGACAAAGCCTTCCCTGATACACTAAGGATGATTTCCCCCTCTTCGGTGCTGTAGTGCGACAATCATTCTGTGTCTTCAAATGTATTTCTCATTTGAGGAGATAAACAATAGCTGCTTTTCCTCGGGGACAAAAAGGAAAGCAGAATGTGAATACCCAAGCTTTAATGACAACAGAATGGAAGTCTTCCGTGCTGCAAAGTGCCTGGAATACCCATCTCAGCGTAAATGAAGTTTGTATTTAAGCATGTATTTTTTTGAACTGCTAGGAAGGACACATTCTAATGCAGTCTGGGTACAGGTAGGTTTCTTTGTTCCCCCGGTCACCTGAAAAAATTAAAAAAAGTATAAGTGTTTAGACATAAACATCCTGGGAAAGTGAGAATTGCAAGCGCTACAGTGGTTGATGGTAGAAGCATATTCTAGAGCCTCACAGAAAACCAGTCTGGTCCTGGGAAAAAATGGAGTTGCTTTTTAAGGAGAGGACCTAAATATTGCAAGTCCTTAATTGCTGCAGAGGACATGCAGGCAAAGATGTTAAACCAGAAACTAAACACGCACTTCATTAGATTTGTGCTCAGACGAGGGACCACTGTGTGGTACAGAAGAATCGGTTCAGGGTCAGGTGGGCACCTGGTCACAAGATGTTTTGTCTTAGGTACCCACCATGTTTGTCAGTAACTTGTAAGAAACTGCCCAGAATTGTCAAGAAACTTGGAGATACCACTGCATCCAGTGAAGTCAGCCTGCGCACACCCAGATAGTTTGCAGCTAAATGTGTCTGCAAATAATTATCCTGAGGAGAGGCCAGGTTGATTTGAAAGCTCCTCCGATCGATAGATTACTACTTGTGGTTTGTGATGCGTCCTGTCTAATTGAAGTAGCATGCCATCTTCCGTAAGCCAGAAGCAATATTGGGTCTTATAAATACGAAAATCAGAACACACCAAAGAACTTCCCAGCGGTCATTTGTGTGTTGGTGGCTCAGCTTTTGACTGAGCTGTTCCAGCTGGACTTTTTAATCAGAAACCTGCCGGGGCTCCTGCCAGTTCTCCTGCCCGACCTCCTCAGCGGGCTGCCTGTCACCACTTCGGAGCGGAGGATTCCAGGTTTCCAGGTCGATGGTTCTCAGTGGTTTATCCATCACTTGCATATTGAGAGGTTATACTAAATTGCCACAAATTTATGGACTGACTCAGTCGGGATTTTCTGCTTTATACATCTTTTTTGAAACAGAGTGAATGCTACATTTTTTTTGTTGCATCTAATCATAATTAAGACGGGCTTTTATAAGTCTTCTGGGGATCTTTCTACATTTGTGTAAGTGCAACACCTTTAAGTGAATTTATTTTTCTGGTTTAGAGAGTGCATCTGAGATTTTCCAAACTTAGTGTGAATTTACCCAACTTAACTTTAGGCAGTTAATCGAGACACCTAAATTAGGAACATCTACCTATCATCTCATTAAGTTCCCCTTCTGGTTAGGATAGACGGGGTCCAAGTAACATCTGAATTGCCTTCTGTATCTGGATCCCTTTCTGTATAGCAGAGGAGAAGCCTGGAATGAGATTAAATGTCAGAGGTCAGGAGGCGTGGGTCTGTGCCTAAAATCAAGTTCTTGTGTTTAGATGTAGATACCTGATTTGTTAGTTTGATTTTCCACTCTGCTGAGCACTCAGTGGTTCGCAGAGGTCTTATTTTTCTGACTAAATCGCACAAACATTTTCATCTAGTTGCTTTGATATTTCTGCAGCAAAGCCGTTAAGAAGGGATGGCGGAATCACCACTTTTGAAAATCAGGCCACTGACCTCTTTTTAGGTGGCTTTAGAACCTTAGCTTTAGTCATATAGCTTGGAAAATCTCTGATAAAGTTGCATTTAGTGTGTGTAAGAAGGATCAGATTACATACAGGTGTGTATACAATCACATCGAGTTGAGCAATAGTTTCTTTAACCATTGCTTTCAGTGGTAGGATTTCGTTAAATGAAGTGTGAAGTTGTTCTTAAAAATTATTTCCAGCTTTTGCTTGACTTTACGTGATGGAAATAAAAAGATGGCTTGTAGACATTTCTAATACCCAAGTGATTTCTCTAGTCTTTCTTCACCTGCGAAGGCGATAGGGTTCCCAGTTACCTTACAAGTACCAGGTCCATTTTCTGTATCTGTTAATTTGGAAGTGGAACAAAGTCAACAACAAGACTGCTGTTGGGACTGCAGGCAAAGATGCTATTTAATGCTGTATATGCTCCTGCACTGTCCTTAAATAGTGTGTAAAGTTTTAGGGAATATAGGATTGATTTGATACTCCATAGCTCCAAGACTTCTATCTGAAGATGAGCTTAAAGCTTTGCAGGAACTAAAGGGAAGTCGAGTGTTAACGTCAGTGAAGCCAGAAGCTGCCACTCTGTTCTTTAACTTTTGTAACAACTATTCAGTTTATCAGTGATTTTGATGAAACTCTTGACAGACCAGAAGTCTAACAACTGTGTAAGCTGTTTGCATTAATACTGCTCTTTTCTTTCCACCTTATGAGGGAAAACGATTAAGTCAGTCATTTTTAAATTACTGTAACTACGGAGTCACCACAGTTAACTCCAAGGTTGCATGCTATAGACTTAAAATGACTTGTTAGAAAAAAAGAAAAACCAACCACACCAGTCTCTTTAAAAGTGTCTCATGCGTTACACTGTAACCAAGTCCAAATACATGCACTTTTATGGATAATTTCAACAATAGGTACCATCTGCTTAATGTGTTCATAAAACCAAATATTAATTTCCTGGTAAATCAGTTGTAAACCAGAAAGTATTATTATTATTGTAATAATTTTTGCATAAGATAAATGTCTCAGTGGCTCAGAAGGTTAAAGTTTAGAATAAGAGCTGGCATTTACTTTTCTCTGCAATTTGGCTAAAATTAAATTGCTCGATCATGAATCCAAGTCATATTTTATATTTCATTAAAATAGAAAAGACCTGGAAACAATCTGTGGACCACCAGGATGTCTGAAAGTTATTTTCCAGTTATAAAAATAAACTAGCCTTGAATTTATTCACCATCTGTCAGTCTTCTCTTCCTACCAAGGAGCTGAATTTTCAGACAGGTTACTTGCGGTGGTACGGAACAGCTGCAGGAAGCCAGGATACCAAGATTGCTCTAATTATATTAAGACACAGAGCGGCTTTTGGAAATTTGCAAGAGTTCAGTTACAGTGTCTGGGGAGGGATTTAATGTTTTCAGGATTCTCAAGAATGCACACATTTCCAACTGTGTCTGAAGCTCCTTCAGAGGGGATGGAAATTAGCAGAGTGACCTTCCCTTGCTTAATTGTCCTCTGCATCAGAATCTGTGTACGGGTGGGACCGGCACGGGTGAAGCAAGAGACAGTGTTAATCTTATTAAGGAAACACTCGGTGGCAGGAAGAATGTTCCTTTGCCTTCATAACCTTTGGGGACCTTCTGACTTTGCCTCTCTTATTAGTGGTATGCTATTCTGTTTGAGAAAGAGAAGCAGAAGGTGATTTTTAGTACATGAACGAAGTGATGATGATTGTTTGCAGGTGGGCGTGCCGTAGCTGAGATTTACCAGCAAGTTGTCTCTCACTCCCTCCAGGACACGTTTAACAAAATTAAGGTCACCTCTACTGCAGAGAGGGACACGATCAACCTGTTTGTATTCTGAGGTTCTTTTTCTTTTATAATTATTGTAAAGATATGTCAGCGTTAATGCACTCAATAAACATAGGGGTAACTGCATTTGAAAAAGCCCAAATCTTATTTTTCCTGACTGGGATTCGTATTGACGCAGAGAGCTGGTTCGGAAGTGGATTCTCCTCTCAGAAGTGAAAGGAGCAAAGAGAAAGCTGAAAGGCACGACAGAAGAAGCGTCTCTACCTGTATCCCATAATGGATTTGACTTCAACATAATAACAAATTAATGCACCAAAAGACTTTGAGACCAAAACTGTCTGACCCTGAGCTGTAAGAACGGTGGGTCAGATCTCCTTGGAAACCATTAGAAGCGTAGATGGGAAGCCTATTCCCGTATCGCACACTTATGTAACAAACTGAAGAAAATTGCTTTCCAGAATGAATAAAGCGCAAGAACAGTTAAGGAATTATTTGAACAGTATTTTCAGCCTGAAGATAAATGATTTTTATGTATGTCTTTCATCTTAGTTCTTTTATTTGAACAAAAGCAGCGTAAAATTACCATGACATATGCAGGAAACTACTGACAGACTTCAGGACTCGCCACACCAGAATATGGAAGGAAAAAGGAGCCATGAAGTATGAAGCCATGATGTCTGTCAGACTTACAGAAAGACCAGGCCGTGCACCAGATTTATGAAACAATGCAAATAACTTCCTTACAGCAAAATTGGAAGGATATGTCAGATTTTTCCTCAACTTCTTACGTATGCTCTTTTCCAAAGCCTTGCAGCACGGGGCTGTCAGTTCCACAGCTTCGAGTACTGCGCAGTTGAAAGTGTGTATGAGGAAAGGCTGGATGTCTGGCAAATATTATCTTCTCATGGAGTCCCTTTGTGCTTCTGTTACTCCTGGTTCTGCTGTACAAGTTGTCCTGCTCGCAGCAGAGGACTCCTGTGAGTATGCGGGCACAAAGGCTGAAGAACTGGATGCCTGACATTTTATAACAATCTAAGGAGACAAGTCATTATTAGTACATTAGAACTACATCCCTCTTCTTCAGTCCCCTTGGTATCGCTGCTTGGCGTGGAAATTCTGACCCTATTAACATTGGCTGAGTCTGAGGTTTATTTTTGGAAGCTTTTAAAAAACAGCTGGGGAGTATCTTTCACTTTTAGTCATATGCTGTGACTTCTTTTTCGTGTCTGAAAGTTGAAAAAGATCCCAGGGCTCTCCCTGGCCTTATGTGACTTCCATATTAAAACATCTGTGTTCCTAATCTTGTCTGCTTTTTGTGGGAGATAAAAATGGCCAAGTGGTACCTCTATTTGATAAATTTCAAAAAGCTTGATTTGTATCCCAATTCCTCTTAAACTTACCTTTTTCAATTCACAATTTTGCAGGCTTCACTGGAAAATTCAAAATGTATCCTCAGCTTTCCTACTGTGCGCAGTATTTCATCACAAATATGAGGTCATGTCTAGGTTATTGCTGAGTCTTCAGGTGTTTTTATTGTGTGAGGCTTTGGGGCAAGTCTGTCTGAATTTCCGAGTATTGTACTACAGAGCTCCACATTAAAATGCAGATATTGTGTCCCAATCCAATAGATTTTTGATGCTTCCCCTTAGAATTTCTTTTAGGAAATAAATAAATCACTATGTTACGACAGGACCTTTCTTCCTGGAGTCTTATACTCACAATTCAGGTTCATCCTTTCAGCCGCTCTCAAACCTCGTCCATACTTGTGTCTCCTGTATTTTTTTTTTTTATTATTTAGGTATATAGAAAAAGCAAGTTAGATGAGTTCACACCTTTTGGGAGCCATGGCTGTCAGGTTCCCATTCTAGTTCCCTGCTTTCTGGAGCGCTGCTTCTAAACTGTTATACATGGCCAGGCTACCGCACATACAAGTCTTTCTTGAAGTATTAAAAAAATACATTTTTCTCTTTCTAATAGAAGTGCAAAAATCTTTGCTGCAGGGAAGACTAATCTCAAAATATGATCGGCTGGCTTGTGCTAATCCTAGCAATTTGAATAACCCTTAGATTTATCATCTGATTGTATGAAGCCTCCCTATTAATAATTCATAAATCTTCTTGGATATACTTTTAGCAACACCACTGAAGGGGAATTTTTCTTGCTAAAAAGAAATAAATAGAACAGAATGATCTCAAAGGAGCAAAGAGTTCCTGGAGCCAGCTTGCTGGGAAGCAGCTGAGCAGTAACCCAAATTAATTTGTACTTTAGATCTTACTACTCTGAAAGTCGCTGCCATTCAAGATTGCTTTGGTGATATTTGTTATCTTTTAACACACCTATGATAACTTCAGATGACGTTTTCAGAGGTGATAAAAGAAATTAACTGCTCAAACCCCACTAATTTGTAATCGGAGTTACGGGAATCCAAGTGAATTTTTTCAGGAAACAAGCTTTTCTTTATGAAAACTGCCGAGGTTGACTTCAGCCTCTTGAATTGTTCATTTTTGGCCGATAAAAGAATAGGAAAAACCTATATATTTCAGTTCAGTTTTGTCAAAATGTGACACAGCTACTTTGGTTTCAGATTTCGGCTTCACTTGAAATCATCTAAATTTATTTTTTAAAGAGGAACGGGTAGTATAATCCAATATCTCATTTTTAATTCTAACAAATTTTTGAAGTGTTTTGTTTTGTTTTATAGGATCAATCAGAAACCTCCCCAAAACGGTTGTTCAAAGAGCTCAAGGAATGTGTGCCCAAGTCATTTAGACTCACTGCAAATGTTCCTGGCCAGCAGTAGCTGCTTTTATTGGAAACAAAATTACGGGGTAAGGAAAACAAAGTTAATGTGTAAGGAATATTATTGATTGACCTTAATTTGGTTTCTGGTCTCACTTTACAGACAGAAATGAAGAGGAAAGAGCCAGTGCATATACGAAAATCTCTATGACGTTGCTGGCAAGATCAAAAGCCTTTCCTTAGATAATGAGCGCATGGATGACAGTGAAAAACGGTGTATGAATGTTATCTGCATGACACCCTGTAGTAGAACTTTTGGCAAAGAAGTAGTAAAATTTATGGGGCTGAAAGTAAGTGAATCAAGATCAGGCAATGATTTCCATTTGGACCAATAGCTTAAGACTTGGTTACCTACAATTAGATAGTTAAGTCCAGATTTTGGACTTTGGTCACCCTCAAATATGTAACTTGATTTTCTGGAATGCAGAAAACTTGTAGCTGTCATTTAAACCGTGCTTTATAAATTTAGGTTGATACTGTAATGGCAGTAGTTTATTATTACTAACGATTTACTTTGATATATCATTTGTATGTGCTCCATGTGCACTTGTTTGAAAAAAACTGGTGTGCGTAGTTACTAAAAAAGAGTAAAGAAGGAGAATTTTGGTAGAACTGCTAAGATACTGACCATCTTAATCCAAACCAGTAGCAGGATATCTGTAATGAGAATCCATAGAGAGATGGAATTTTCAGTTGGAAACATCCAGACTGAAATGGTAAATCTGTGATCTATCAATCTAGAAATTATAAAACTGAATAAGACTGTCAAGAAAAAAAATAATAGAAAAAAGGGAAGAGACCATGAACAGAGTTTTAAAAAATTGGCTTGAGTATCTTTCATTTTTCTTTGTATGATTTACATCCGATTAAAGCAGCTCAGATCATTAGCAGTTAGATTTAATAACCATACAGTTAAATAAGATGAGAAATCACAGTATAAGGATAGATTTGAAAAAAGTCAACATCTCAAATCTCAAGAACACACGTCCGTAACATTCAACTATTTGCATTTGGTATATGCGCATTTCATAGTTTTTATCTTGCAGAGATTCTTGTGAAACAGAACTATGCTCCTGTTATGCAAACATTTTTAAAACTTAGATTAATTTTCAGCTCATATGGTTTATTCCTTATTTTAGAGATCCGCGCCATTCTGTAACCTAGTGCTTTAATAATGGTTAATAGCCGTAGATGTAGAAGTGGTAGTTCAGTGACCATTTCTGACTTCCTCTTCTACTTTGTTCCTCAGAATTTGAATCATTTGAGAGGAAAAGGTTTTACCTGTCCTCTGGGTGGCACATTGCTTGGGAGGCTAGAGGAGTTGAGGCCGTGGCTACCTCTTGGTTAATTGCAGATACCAAGAAGTGAATTAGTGAATAGACTGTTCTTGAACAATTATTCATAAACTCTCTGCTGCAGTACAAAACTTAGATTTTCAAAATCTTTCAAAATAAAACCTGACTGCCAGGAAAACAGGAAGAAACAAAAGCACAGAGAGCAGTGGAATCCACAAGAATCCTGTGAGTAACTTAATCCTCATTAAACCCATGAAATGACAATAATATTTCCAAATCCAAGCACAGAGGGACTTGAATTCTCCTAAAGGATCAATCCTGTGGAGAACTGACACGCATATGGTATAAATTCTAGAGTCCTCCTTCTGTTTTCCAGTTCAGATACCAAGCTCCTAGCCAGCTGGCAATGAAGAGGAATTGTCAGATAAGGCTTGTCGATAAAATCAGTGCTCAGTCAGATGAAAGCAAGGTAGATTTCCTTAATGTTCTGAATGGATAACTTGTTAAATCATGTTTGTCAGCCCTGATTTATTACAAGTTTTGATCTGGCGGAGTTTATTGCAGATTGTTGTCTCTACCAGCTCCTTCAAAAAAATGTTCCTATTGACTGCACCTTTCGTCCACTTGGGTTACGCAGGCCCCCCCCACCCTCAAGCTGAAGTACAATTGGATGATGCTATCCTTTACAGTTGGATTTGACCCCAGAAGCCTTTCTGATTTAACACCGATAGTCCTAAATCTCACAAGTAGTCATTTTGATGGAAAATACCATGAGGTGGAAGATGGAAAAAAAGGCTAGAGCTTGATCCACAGTCCCAGCTTTATTCTGAGCTGAGCGAGATAAGCTACTGTGACTAGTTTGTGCCAAGTGTAATTTTATATACTTTGTCAAAAAGTGCTTCCATCAGCAAGTGGTGTAATAAACTCCATATAACCAGGTATTTTGGAAGGTTCAGCTTTGTGGCAAGCCTATAATAATGTTTGTTTATTTCATGGAGAAGTCTGATTTCACGGTTCACGCTGAACTGTGGGTAAAATGCCTTCTGTAGAGTACAGTATTACTCACTCAGCGCTGAGGTCTTTGATGAGTGTGTTGAGAAGCCTAGTCAGGATGGGAAGACACACAAAAGGGTATCCTGCTGCTGCAGAAGACAAATTTGTTCAGTCGGAAAAAATTGGCCAGCTAAGCCATTAAAATGATTGCACTCCCATAACTGCCTGGGAAAGGTCTGCTGGGGCTTCATGGCTTTGAGTCTTGTAGGACAGTGGTCTAAATCAAGGACATCATAAAAGTTTTTACTAGCTTGTTTTAACAAGACATTGTTAGAAGTGAAGTACTTGTTTTGTTGCTCTATTTATACTTTATGGGATCCTGTACTACTACCAGTAACAAATTGACAGTTGTTTTTTCACTGGAAGAAATGGTTAATTTTCTTGTTTTGTTTCTTCTCGCTGTTGTTTTTTCCTTGGCCTCCCTGCTCAGCCGTTTGGCCTGAGATCAAGAAATGTATGTGGAAGACATTGTTCAAACTGGGGCTTTCGTCAGGAGGAAATAGGGTCCTGGCTTACACCTTACACACTGAACATAATAGTTGCAATCCAGAGGAGAGATTCACTGATGCCACTAGTTGATTGCAATCTCCGTATATCTTCTTTCTGCTCTGAGACACTTCACGTTTGTCAAAATCAGTATCCCTTGTTTGTCTTTCTCCTGTGCTGCTCCCTGTTCAATGTCCATGAGGATCTGATATTGGCTTCTGGAGATGTTAACTTTTCCTGTATTTTTTTCCTTTTTTTTCATTTTAATTTTGCTGAGGTGGGGCAGAAAGTCTTCCATGCTTTTGGAAGTTGTGAGTCAGTTGTGCAATTTGAAAACAGAAATCAACCAACCGATTTGGACAGGAAGACAATGAGAAATTATTGGGACACCGCAGGTAATTTAATTAAAAATAGGATTTTTATGAGCAGCGTTAATGTGTGCTACCTCAGCTAACCTGACAATAAAGGTTTTGCAAGCTACAATGACATCTGGCACAAGATCGCATGTAGGAATTATGCAGAGGCAATAAAAGGCACTTAATTAGCATTGCAAATAGTATTCCAACATTTATGAGATGTCTGCAAATTTGCATACAGATACGTAATTACATAATTTGCAGCTGTTGTGTTTGTTCCATAAGACCTTGCCATTTTATTAGTAGAATATGTAAAGCAGGAATTAATCCCTTTTATCATCCACTTTCTTAGTAGTCCACAAATATGTGGCAAATCATGGGAACTTGCTACAGGTCTTTTTTGTGGACTTTCTTGTCTTGCCCCAGAATGGTGTGGAAGCAAAACTGTTTCCCCTGCCTTACTTAGCTCGAACGGGCTTTTAAGAGGTTTGTAACTGCACCTCATTTATTGGCAGTTTTTTACTCCCTGTTCATCTCTGAAACCTTAGTTTGCAGGGTCGTGCTGCAAATCTCTTTTGATTTATTCTCTTCCAGTTTTAAAGAGATTTAAGTTAATATTTGTTCTCATTAGTACCTTTCTGATAAGGGTAGTTACCTTGTGTAACAAGTAAACAGAGAAGGCTGGGAGGGAAGGCTATCTGACCAAACCAGAGTGCTGTATATGTAGCTTATTAAATTCAAGGTGAAGCTGGGCAACTCAGACACCTAAAAAGCAAAACTGGACCAAATGATTAGCTAGAAAAAATAATGCTCAATATAACTTCTTATAAATACCTAGTGTATAAGATTCCTTTGCCTGGATAAGCTTGGATAATTTTCACTTACGTACCAACAGACAGAGACATAAAAAATGTTTATCCAAACCAGCTTTCTTAAAATATATCTGAATATTGACTTTTATTATGTTGGCTATATTAACACTTTTGTGGCACTTTCCTTGTATTTGGCTCAGGGGAGGTTTGCAGAGATACAGTCAGTTAACAAAAGGTAGTTCTGGCTACAGATTTTGAACACACTGTTAAGCCAACTGAAGTAAGGAATAGAGAAGAAGTTGTTCTTTGTTTTTGTTTTTTACCATGTTTTTCCTTGTGTGTTTTGAAAGTGCTTTCACTATAATCACGCCATTGTCCCTTCTGCATCATGGAAACTTCCCCTTATGTTTGAATCCTTTAAAGACAGAAGTTCAAAGCAACAAGGGAGTTCAGAGCAGGAGGGAGGAAAAGCATGTTAAAAAACAGTGATTGTGCTCTCCCCCAGAAGAACTTTGTTGTCTCTAAATTTAATTTGTGTTTGGAAGTTGACTGGACTGTGGACTGCCAGTTCCTTCAAGGCTCTTCCAATAGATGAAAGTGGTTTACAGTAATGTAGCCTAAAGGATGGTTTTGTTTACTGACTATGTAATGCTTTCTCATTATTTTTTCTTGTAATCTAAATGACGTGCTAAATGACAATCTGTTTATAGAATAAGTATAATTAACAATGAGTATATCTTTAAGAGTTTTGTTGTTGTTTTGTCTGAGTATGATAATGGGAATTGCAAATGAAATCTTTCTGCCCAGAATGACTGATCTGCCTTACAGGCATTGCCAGCAGTGGTTTTTATGGAGGGGAGGAAGTTGCAGTAACTGAAAGAATAAAATAATGAACCTGCATAAATGCACAAAGCAAAGAAAGGAGCAACAGAAGTTTCTTTTCCTTTAAACTGAGGGGGTGAGCACAAGGATGAATATTGTTCTCTCTGCTGACTGCTCCAGCAATGTTGCTGCTGGTAGGAGCTCTACTGAAAACAGAAAGAATGAAAACAAGATCTTGCTTCATATTGCTCTAACTAGACCTGGCTTGCTACAGTTGGTCTTTACTTTTTAGAAGGGAGTTCATTAAACAGAAGATGAGCTGGCGTCAGCAGTGCAGATGGTTCTGACCTTTCTCTGCACCTCTCACTGGAGAATGGGAAGTTGTGAGGGACTCAAATTCAGACAAAATTCCCCATAACTCAAACCTAGTGCAGCCGAAGTAGTCTAGGCTGGCTACTAGCCAGTACAGATGGAGAAGGTGTCTTAGCTCAGTGTCCATTTTGCTTCTGAACACAAGCTGCTAAGGTTGCATGGTGTCCCACCTGGCCCCAGAGTTACCTGTTGGGTCTTCAGTAATGTAACCATCTCCGGATGAAGCTGAAACTTTGGTGTTGTCACCTCTTCTGTCCTGCTCCATCCGCTGCCCCTCCTTACCTGGCTGGAGCTCTGGCGCCCTTTGTGTGGATTCCATGTGCCAGGTCTCGAACCATCTGTAAGACATCTTTTGCCAGCAGAAAGGTGGGGAACGGTGCTTTGTCATGGCGAGAGAGTTGTTGTACCGAAGTGGCGGAGCTTGGCAATGCTGCAGACTAGCCGGGCAGGGGCTGCCTTCGTGTTTGCCTGCTGTGCAGGGCTGAGGACACGGGCCTCAGTGGTGGACCAGGGCTCCGAGCTGCTGCCTTGACACAAAAAAAATGACGGAAACATTCCTCGATGAATTTGTGTGTCTGTCAGCCTTTCCTCTTTTTCATGTGAAGGAGAACCTTCCAGCACTGGATAGGTGAAGATTAAGGCTATTTTTCCATCTTGTAATGGTGCTTCTGCTTTTGTTTTCTGGTCCTTGTAGCTACAGCTACTAATAGGTACATTCACAGAGGAACTAAAGGTCCATGGCATTTTTTCTCCTAATTAAGCGCCGCATTTCTGAGACGTACGACAGAGCTCTTTCTTCTTAAAAGGTAGGGGAGTTCCTAGTGGTTTGATCTAGTTTCTGCACATTTTTACAGCTTGAAAAGGATTCTTCTGAAGATTACAACTGATTTTTTTGTCAGTGCCATGCCACGTCCCAAATCTAGGACAAACCAATTAGAACCGCATGTCTTTTGTCAGCTGAATAAATCTGGTGCAACAGAGTGGAAACCTGGAAACTCAGACTTTTGCAGGCAGCAGGCTGCCTGGAGGAACCGGCAATATAACGTCCTCTGCAATGCTGAGGCCAGACAGGAGTCGGCTCGCAACCTGTGACCATGTGTCTGCATTTCTTAGGGCTCATTTAGACATTTCAGCTTGACAGAGGCCTATCCTGTTCTAGCCATGGCTTTCTTTTTCCCCCTGGACTTTCCTTTGCTATTAATAGTAAAGGAAATAGTATATACAAAGTCACTTTTTATTCAGCTGTTGAAAAGAAACTGTAGTTACATATGTTTCTGCAGCAGCTGGCACGGTCCTGGTCTTGTCTGTCATCTCTAGATGCTCTTTTTATATGAAACACTGAACTCACGTTATGCGAGCCAAAGAAGTAATTTCCTTCCTTTCAGTCAGGAATAGTTGGTGGAGAAACTCCGCTATCAATTTAATTCATCAGCTTCACTGGCTGTATTTCAAATTTAATAGTTTTCAAATATATTTCTAATTTGCTGCTAAGAAAATTAAAATAAAATTCACAAATGCCTTGCCAGAGGCAGCATTCAATACAAACTAATCTGCACCTCAGGAAGGGATTCAATTTTTTTTTTTTTTGTCCATAACTGCACGTAATTAGTGTGTCTGCAACAAGCATGTAATTTTTATTATCTCTGTAGAGTTTGGCAGGGGGAATACATCATTACCTGCACATCTAATAATGTGCAGCGCTACAATTCATTTTCTGAGATGTCATGCGTACTGAAGAAAAACATTGACTTTATCTCTCTTTTTGTTTTTTTTTATAGGCATAGCAGAAGCCTAGCAGTCCGAAGCAGATGAAAGATAAGGATGGACAATATGTTGGAAAGCCATTTATATAAACAGTAAACAGTAGTGAACAACAAAATCCGGTTCCAAGATCCAATGAACAGCTACAAGTTTCAAAGACTCTGGGAACATCAGGCAACAAAAAAATACGTTCTGGTCACCATCCGGCAATGGTGTTTTAGAGCAATGCTGTTTTAGAACAGCATAAAAAAATGGCAGAAGATGTGGGACATGAGTAAACATACCATTGGTCTTTTCTCTTGGCCTTTGGGCCAACATCATACAATCTCTTAAACGTGCAACTTTACTGAATTATGGATGTAAACATGGACAGAATCATTGGGAAGAAGTAGCTATGGACATAGACCAGCACTGAGAACTGCTGAGATTCATGTAGTTACTTGAAAAAAGGAGCTTTTGATTCAAAAAAGCTTCCTTTTTTGAGGAAATGTCAGGTTGAACAGTATGCTGGAAAAGGGTGTGTGAAGAGGACAAAAATAAAGAGGACAAAAACTGCTTGAGGAGATGATTCCTGAGAGTAAGGAGGAGCAGAATTACCCCTGTCATTAGAGTCTCTCTCTCTCTGTTGGGCACAATTCTTCAAAACACTTTGCTTCGAGGGACAAGCAAGCAAGACTCGCTGGGCCTTTCAGAGGCACTTCTTGGGACCAGATTTGTTTTTCTTGCAATCAGTGAAGCCTCAGGTTTGTTCCCGAAAGCCCACCCAGACTGTGAGGAGCCCCCCCGTGCAGACTGCTTCTCAGCTGTGAGAAAGCATCTGTTCGAGCTGGAGGGTGGGGGTGCCAGGAGGCACGCCGTGAATGTGGCTACTCCTGCATTCTCTTGAATATAGCATTGGTCCACACTTTGACTTTGAGCCATATAAGTAATTTATGCAGGAAAATGCAATTCAAATTGTTACATTCCTTCTATCTGAAGGGAAAACAGGCATTTCTGGTGCTGTTCTTAGTTGATTTCAAGCATTTGTTCCTCAGAGTTGCTCTGAATATAAAAAAGAGGAGAGTAAGGAAAATGTTCTGACAATAAAACGTGTCAACGGGACACTTCCATGAAAAGGAAGTTCTGTAATTAAATACTTGAGGTGAAACACTAAAAACTCTTCAGCTGTTAAATATCCTGTATTAAACTTCAGAGCTAGAAGTCCCTTCTTCAGGTGAGGAAGTTCAGTGGGTTCAGCTGCAGCTTCATGAGACCAGCAGTGGAAACCTATCTTCCTTGCTGAGGGCAACGTGGATTTCTCCCGTAGACCATGACCCTTCTGCAGAATCTGAGGTAATGTTTTTTAGGCAAACGTGTATTTATTCCTTTGGGTTGCTAAGATTCTTTTTGTAATGTAAACCAAATTCTGCAGTTATCTTATTATGAATGCAATCAAAAAGTGGAACTTTCCCTTTTTCTGTGTTAATGGATGCTAAAATAATATTTCAGTGTTTATAGGGGTACCGGAAAGCATCAATTAATAAGTTTATCTGATAAGATGAATTGGGTGCTGCCTTCCATGCTCTACGGTGGGAATAGGTTGTGACTGTCCAGATGTGTAAATGGTCCCATGTTCTCTTCACTTCAGACAGAGAATGGAGCTATTCCTCTCTTCATGATATATATGATAATGACTGTTAATGTATGTCGGATTTGTATAGTGTAATTTTTTTTGGATAGTTTTTGTAAAATCTGATCACGCAGCAAAAAAGCGAGCATATACAATAATATTGTGAGATAAATATCCCCTTTAGCAACTTAGACTGAAAGCTTTAAAGTAAAAGCATTATGCAAAATTTGAGATAGAAGCACAATTTTTTTCAGGAAAATATCTTTTATGCTCCTAAGAAAATATTGTCTGGTTGTCCAAAATCCTCTGTTGATTTCTGCTGCATATGTACATTTTTATTCCCCTATTAGAGCTTTCATTCTTTCTTCATATTCATTTTTTATTGTGGGTATCACTTGGGACTAATAACGCAAAGTAATTTTTTTGCTGCAGTTTTTGTGAGTATCAGTTGCGATGCCTAAGCAACCTGATTTTTACAGTCTGAATGTTTTACATTGGGAATTAAAAAAATTGCAGCACTCTAAATAATGAGTTGCTATGTAAAATCATTGGCTTAATTCTCATTTCTCTTTGTTCTTTCCAATTTGTTTCTCCTTTTCATCGACTACAAATGTTTCCCAAGTTTTCTCAGGAACTGAAATTGTGCTTAGGAAATAAAGATATAAAAAATATTAAAGCTAGATTTATTAAAACAAACAAACAACATCCTAGAGAGCTCTGCCATTTCACTTTTGTAAAAATCTATTTATTTGCTCAGCACATACAGTAACACATGAAGATTGGAAAATTAAGCATCTTCACCTAAAGAAAACCACTACATATCGACGTTTTACTAAAGGAAGTTCCATAATATTAAAAATGCTAAAAGCTTATATATAACAGTTTTGTTCTATAATTAGTGGTCATTTTTAGATGATTAGATGCTAGGCACATTTCAGAAGATATATTTTAATCTGAACTCTCAGTTTCGTTACTAGAAAGGGGAGCAGTTATTTTGAGGTTTTGAACCAAACACAATGCTTGAAATGAATGGTGGTGTTGCAGAAAGAGTAACTACTGGTAAAACCTCTCAGTCAAAACTGAAATTCAGGGAACTATTTAGTGAGATAAATACCAATAAACTGCAAGATTACAGCCCATTCCTCTGAGATTCTCTGCACCAACAGTTAGCCTTAAGTGATTCAATCATGACTAATTACGTATTACCACTCAACATCTTTAACATTTCAATCAGTCTTTAGTTGTGCTGTTTATACATAATTTGTCTCTGTTTATGGTTTTATGTGATAACTGTGCCAATCTTCATTTCATTAACATGGAGATGGTGGAGGCTTCGCCACATCATTTTTATTTTTCACGTACATTGATCTAGAAATTAACTGCAGACTTGAATGTTGAGAAGTGCTGAGAGCTTGACTTCCAGGCTGTTCAGGCACAGTTTGTTTGAAGGTCCTCTGCAGCCAATCCAAAGGCTTCCAGTGATCTTATGACATCATTGAACGGCCTATTTTCTTTAGAGACAAAGCCTGTTTAAGATATTCCTCTCTCTTTGCTCCACCTCCTTGTTTTTCTCTCCAGCCTCTCTTTCCAACTGCCCCTGTGTTGTTAACTGTCTTTTGTTAAGCTGCTGAGAAGGAGAAAAATGAAACCAAAGATCTCTGCATTCCAAACATGACCAGTTGGGTTGGGCGACTTGGAGTGATGTGAAGTGCTGAAGTACGTGACGTGGCTGGGACCAGCAGCAGGGCAACTGGACACTGTTCAGCTGTATCAGCCTCATGCTGCATTTGAGCTTATGACACATGCCAAGAGGCAGCGTTTCTTACCGTGGATGGTATTAACTCAGTGCTATTGTGACTTCCTGGGATCTGGGAAAAGGTTGCACTGGGCTTCCCTGTCCTCTGAGACATGCCAGTCTCTTTGGAGACAGCTCTGGGATCATAGAGTCATAGAATCACAGAATCATAGAATGGTTTAAGTTGGAAGGGACCCTAAAGATCATCCAGGTCATCTTCACTGTGTGGAGCAGATGCACCCTTAACCCACCAAATCCATAGCTGCGAACTAAACACGCGGAGTCCTCATACAGTGTATGGGCAGAGCTAGATACCACAGACTGACACCGGTAGGAACCACTAATAGAAGGAGGGATTTGCAACAACTGGTAACCCAAGGTGTGTTACTCATCTGATTCTCTGACTATTGAATCAGAGTTGGGCGTCTTCATGCATGTGGAACCCTCAAACAGGGTCACCCCTCTTGAAGTTAACCTTCTAAAGCATGTCTGTTTTTTTCAGTAGTCCACGGCCTGGAGACCCAAACTTTCTGTTTCTTCCTCATGAGCAGTATCCCTTTTAGTTCACCATTCATTTCTCAAGCTTCTGGCTGTGGTTTGTGCGGGTGGTATCCTTCACTTCCTAAACTACGTTACAATTCCACAGTTCTTTTGGTGAGGCTGATAGATATCAAGTCCTAAATGCGTTTGGAGCGTGCTGTTAAGTTCATACTTTTTTTTTTTTTTTTTTTTTTTTTTTTTAAGAGAGCGCTCTTCCCAGTCTAGTTGAACGTTGTGTAGGGGCCTCTAGACTGTTGGTTCGTGCTATGGCTCCGCATGGCTTTTTAGGGGTGGAAGGGATGCTTTAAAAACACCAGAGAATAGGAATGGAGTGGTTTAGAAATCTGGGGGTATAGCACTGGTAGGAGACGCCTAAACTGCAATTTTCTGTCTGACTTCAGGCATGTTTAACTTTGGGGGTGTAAAATTGTCTCTTGTTAATTCTGGGCAGAGAAATGTTGAGCGGCCTGGTGTGGTGATTGTTCCTGGCAGCACGCAAAGCTCAGAATGCAGGTAACTTCTGTGCTGCCCTCTCCTCTTCTTCATGAACTTGTGTCTTGGATCTCTGCTAGTTTAGAGATTGCTGTGCTTCACTCCATTTCATGATATAGATGTGCTGCCAGCGTTGCCTGTCTGCGTCAATCCAGTCCAAGGTGTCTCTTTAAAACATTGAATCTGCGTCTAGAGCCAGCCTTTTTGTTTTAGACCCCTTTTAGCATCAACCGAATGTTAACTGTAGTCTGAATGAATGGCTCCCAGCTGTGAATGTATCGACTGCAAGATGAACTCTGAAGTAATTCGCTGCAAGTTTCAGGTAGAATCTAAGTTTAGTTGTGGGGAAAAAAAAAAAAAGGAAACAAATAAAAAATGTTTTCAGTTTTCTGACTGCACAGATAACCTCCCACTAGGGGTCGAAGCCATAATCCATGTTTATGTACTTGAGTCATCGGCCTTGATTTTCAAATATCTTCTAAAAACATCAGCTGTAATGGGAATGGCTGGGTACTGAGCGTTTCCAGATACCCTCTCCAATATAGATTTCTGATGATAGGTCAGATATCCCTTAAGAAAAAATGGCATGGTTTTTTTGCCTTTTTTGGGCTGCGAAATTACAAAGCATGTGTACTATTTGAACAACCTAAGTGCAGGCATAAAGTATTACTGGATGATTGTGGATAGAAACATTTCTGTTAATATTTGGGGCAGGAACACAAAATGCTTTCTACTTGGGAGTAACTCACAGTTTCTGTGGTTGTTCTAAAACCAGTTTGTTTTGACCTCCTGAGCTGTTTAAGCCCAGTGACACTCATTTTGGAGTTAGCAATAGACAGGAAATAATTTCCTTGTGTAAAAAAAAGATACTGGATCCTGCAAGGGGTGCATTTTGAGGTGTTAAAATAACTTCTGAAAAGCAGTAGTTTGTGCTTATGGCAGCTCTTTCTCTCTCAACTACTACTTTTGTGTGAAGAGGTTTATTATCCTTTAGTATCCTTTAGTATGCTTGTCCAAAACCTTTCGTACTGAAGAAATGCAGGAAGCGTAGTGTGGTTCTCAATTTTACAAGAAACTTTTGGAGCTTTGTATTGGCCTTTCAAATCATGGTAAAACTGCAGCAGGGCATCCATAATTCATTCTGCAGCATTTTACAGTTATTAATACTACATAATACATACATATTTTTGGAAATGCTATGCACTTGGCTGCTGAAGACCAGAGGTGCGTACTAAATGCCATGTTTTGCCAGTTCTTAGATTTTTTTTCTTGTGCGTACCTTATTGAGGAAAGAAATAGTTTATAAACTTTGGATCTCAAGCTACATTTTTGTCCTTAAAAAAGAGATATTGATACGTTACACATAAATGTGAAAAGTGGTGCAACACATTGTAAAAAGTCTGCATTAAACTTCATCACATTTAGTGTGTATCGGTTTGCTGGGGTGTAAAGTGATGGAAAAATGAATTTTGTTTGAACTGATTTTAGTTCAGTTATGAATTCCTCTTGGGGTAAGCAAGTGAGTGCCTAGAGACTTATGGTTGTAGAGCAAGTGGGAATCTGTTAGAAATTACCTCTAGATAAGGTGTATGAGCTGTGTAATGAAATGCTTTCAATACCACAGAACATTTGTTTTTAATATAAAAGTAGTTGGACATGAGGATTGTCTCCCTAAAGTAGTTCTTGGACAGTTGATTTCCTGCCAGTAAAAATGTTTTCCAAGTTTTTATGGAATTGGTTTCCAATTCCTGCAAACTGGTTATTTTGAGATCTGAAAATAAATTCTGACGTTTCCATGTTTAACGTTTACCTTAATGTTTATGTTGTAAAAAGAAAAGTAGCGACTTGAGCATGCACATCTCTAAAAACTCTAAAAGCCTAGTGTCTTGTCCCTGGACATGGTGAGCAGTGGATGCTTAGGGGAAAAATATGAGGCGCAGGACAAGCGTGGATTGGCTCTTCCTCTGGCCTAACAATTTCTGGCACGCAGGGAGATGGCAGCCCCACCGTTCTTTTGAATAGCCACCGGTAGACATAATATTCATGAAGTTGTCCTACTTCTTTTAGAATGCTTGTCAGTGTTCATCTTCTATAAAGTCCTGTAGCAATGAGGTTTGCTATGAAGCGTGAGCGTTGGGTGATAAAAACATATTTCCATTTCTTTGTCCTTGAGTGCTCTGTAGCTTGTTGTAGCTTGCGGAAGAGTGAAAGGTTGTTCCCTGTTCACTTTCTCTACACTGTTCACGGACTTGTAGACTTCCTTCACGTTCACTCTTCATTCATTTCCTGTCTAATAAATGTAAGACCATTAATCAGAATGGGAAAAGAAAGTGAGAAGACTCAGAGCGTGCACTGGAGAGTTGTGTGTTTGGAAAAAAAACAACTATAGAGTTTTGTGGCCAGGAGTATAACAAAAAACTCCACGATTGACCCTAAAGTCTGTTTGTGTTGTGTCTAGTAAAGAAAATGTCTCTTCCAACATGAAATTTGACTGCAATTATGCCATAATTGTATTACCATAGTTTTCTTACTATTTTTAATCATATAGAAATGGTTTGAGAGGCCAGTAAATACAAAATTGAAAAATTGCCTGCCTTCTTGGGAAACAGAGAGTTTATCAGTGCTGAGGCTGCCTGTTTAGAGTGAAGACACTTAAAATCTCCAGTAATTATGTAGCCTACTTTTCTCTCACTAGAGAAAAATCCTAGGTCAGATTCAAAAATTCCATAATTGCCCCCAGAAGGTCAGTGAGTAAAAAAGCCCAAACTCACAAACATTAATTTCTTAGTCCTGCGGGGACTTATCACCAAAAACATCTTGCCGAGATCTGAACTAACAAACCTGGAAAGGTTGGAAAATTAAGTGTAGTGAAAAGGGTTATTCAGATAAGGCCAATATTTTTAACAAGTTTGTTCACTACCTGAATTAATCTCCTGATGGAAGTTTTACAAAACTAAGATAAAGGAAAAAAATTCCTCTAGTCATAAAACTTCAAAATTTAGCATTCAAACTTAAAGCACAGGTTTTCTCCCATCATTCATTTATGTCCTGTCCTCTTCGCCCAGGAGACCTACATGGCAGAAAGGAGTATCTTTAACTAAACTTTATTAGCTTATGCTGGTGACCTGAGTTGAGTTTGTGCTAGCGTCCTCTTAAGAAATATACGAATCCAGCAGGGTTTCTTGATGGTCAACACAAAACTCTCTACACAAATACACAGACTTTCAGGCTTTTTGCATTACAACATGTTCATGGTGTGGCTCAGAATCTGAATCTCTGGAATATTTTACTACAGGTCCACACAGCTATTTTGGTAGATTTTTATACTTGAACTTTAACCGTTGATAATGCCATCACCAAAGTGGTTAGGAACACGGGAATGCTATGCATCTACGAATCATTGAATCCAGTCCTCTGCTGCTTCAACAATAATAGAACCTAATTGTATCTGAATTAAAGAGATTTTCTGTAATCCTACCGCCTGCATTAGGAAGTTGTGCTGTCAGCTCAGTCCTTAGAGGTAAAAAGCCTCTGTCTTCCCCTGATCTTTCTGCTGCCTCTTCCCTGAGCCTCATTAGTGGGTTGACCGTGGTTGGTAGTGTGTCGTTGGTCCTGCCACAGTAGTGCAACTCTGAATTTTTTTCCCAGTTCTCTCTTGGGAATGCCTCTCTTACGCGTTCCACATTTGTCTGTTGTCATAGCCAAATAACGCCGCTGTCTCGTAGTCCTCCAATGAGCGCATAATATACTCGGGTCTTTTTCCTTCTTATGTAGTTTCAAATATAAAATGCACCAGCTTCTAATGAATAATAATTGTTATTAGCCCTGAACTGCATAACCTTGCATGTTTTCCTGTTGCATTTCGTCCCGTATTTATGGCTCCAGTGCTCAATATCATTCAGTTCTTCCTTTACACCATTCTGGTATCTTTTTGCACAGGGAAAGTTTTCCTAACGTGTTGTCACCAAACTTCACTGGCACGTTTCTCTCTTTTCCCTTTTTGTACCAAGTTCATTAGTGAAAATATGAAAATAGGAGTGAGAATCTGAGAATGCTGTTGGGAATTTTCTAGCCCTATATAGCTTATTTCACCTCTACTTCTTGCTTCTATTTCAACAATTTCTGTTCCCCTGTCTTCCTCAGTTATTGTATTAATCACTCTGTTTTCCTGCTAACTTAATAATTATCTAATCTAATTAATAATCTCGTCTCTCTGGACTTAGCAAGCATTTGACTTCCTACTTAGTTATTAATTATTAATTAATTGATAGATCTACCCAATCTCTGATGGCACAGGAGTTAACTTATCAAAGAAAGTTAACTTACCAGACAAAGCTTTCAGATGAGGATGATGTGATCCAATTTCCATAGATACTTACTACCTTCTCTTCGTCTAATATCATTGAAGGCAGCTCCTTCACATCACTGCAATCTGGAGCTTCCAGGTTATGGACAAGCAAGGGGCAATGGAGAGGTGAAAAGACTCATCAAAACTGAAGAGACATAAAACTGAATTCCCTTGTTTTGTGCAGTATTTAGGAATTGCAAACATGACTTTTCCCTCTATTATTTAAAATAGTTATTCCATGGACATTTATAGAGCTATTGTTTTGAGCTTACAGAGTAGAGTCCATTCAAATAGAAATCTTCATATGTTTTGCTCATCAAGGTGATACAGTCAGCGTGTTTTTCTCCTCTATAATTTCTTTGATTTTAAGACATATCTGCCCAAGTAGCTGTGAAGCATCACAGTCCTGAAGGCATTAAAGGCATAGGAAATTTTCTCACTAACCTTTTAATAAGCATGGCGTTCCTTAGTTTTGGCCTTTCCTTTTCCATCTGGCCTGTTTTTGACTTCTCACTGTTATTATCCTCACATAAAATAATTGGTTTCAGCTGTACTGATCCCTCCTCATACACAAAAAACCCCTTCCTGGCTACTGTAAATCTTCATCACCAAGGCTAATTCCCTTTTAAGTATGGAGCTTCTGTTTGGATTAAAGAACTGAACAACGATTAAACCCACTTACATTTATTCATTCTTTCGGCTCCTATATTCCAATCTAGGAGGCAGGTTTGGAAGGCTGTGACTATTTTGATAGACTGTCATTATATTGTTTTGATCCCTCACGTACTTCAGTGCTTAACCTGATTATTATTTAAGTCAAAACCAGTAAATGAACAGCTTTGTATTCATGCTTTTAGGACAGCTTTTGCAGTCTGACAGCTCAGTCAGCGTTCATGATTTCCCTCTCCAGAATACTTACTCAAGTGCTTATTGAAGGGAAATTCATGGTAAGTTAGCCAAGAAAATAAATGTAATGATAATGCAATAATTTCTTCTGAGGTAAGATTTCTGAATATATAGGTTTAATGCTTTAAGGTGTTGGATCCCTTGACTCCCGTTATCTTGAGAGAGATTTAAGACTCATCTCTCCAAAGACGAGTCCAACATCTTGTAGACATGGTGCTGAGGGACATGGTTTTGTGGTGGTTTTGGCCGTGTTAGGTTAACGGTTGGGCTTGATGATCTTAAAGGTCTCTTCCGACCAAAACAGCCCTGTGGTAGTATGGCCTTGCAGAACTGGATCCTCAGTGAGCGTTGTTTGATTTGCTGTGTTAGGCAGTTTAGTCTCTAACTTTTTGTTTTCTTCATTGCCCTATTGTCTGGATTACTACACCTTGCACTCTCATTTATCTTTTTATTCTAGGTAGGAGTCTGTGTATCTCAGAACATGTCTCCAGTAAATACATTTACTGAGGTAACCATGTCAGCTAAGACTCTGAAATTGTGTAATCTCTGAGGCCAACTGGGACTGCTAGTGTAAGTGTTGTTATAACAGCAGAAGAGAGTTAATTTCACAGGTATGTGGGACCTGTGTTGTGATACAAAGCTTTCTTGGCATAGCTACAGTCGTGCTGGATGTGCTCCGTTGGTATAGGGTCTTGTTCTAATTCCTTGCCTACAAAATGCAGTGCAGTCATTGCTCTGACGGTTCTGCCCAAATCAAATAGGCGGTCTCCATAGTCTGTCAGGAATTACTCCTTCCATCAAAACAAAAGGTCCAGAGAGTTGTCCATAAGAGTTGTCCAGAGAGTCGTCCAGAAGCCTGGGCTTGTGATCCTGTGAAATACACCATTCTTTCAGAGTGTGGAGACTTCGGAAAAAGTTTGCTCCGTTCACTTAGCAGAAATGCTAAGTAGAACCCATTAAATTATTGATATTGGAGTGAAAGACCACTGTGACTTACCAGCACGGGCTCTCCCCAGCACGTTAATTAGTACCAGAAGATACGGGCATGTAAACTTCTAGGCCTACAATGTCGTTGTGGTTTTGCAAAGGTCCCTGCTCAGTGCTGAGCTTCATCACACCTTGGTGATGGGCCTCTGTTAAAAATAAATTTCTGATAAACGAATATTAATGTGCGAATAATGATCTTATGGGAATGATAATGACACTCCCATATCTTCTCTGGCAAAGTGAGGGTGTATGGCTCAGCTGCTGAGGATCTAGTTAGGCATCTCTGAGCATGCAGGCAGTTCTCTTTACCAGGGCACTGGTGGGCTGAGACAACTCTTTTCTTATCTCAGTTTATTTCCCCTTAATGCTTTCTGGTGAGCCAAGCTCCTCTAGGCACAACACACTGTCATGAAATGGATGGTAGAGATTTTTAGCAGATGATCCTCATACACGTAACGAACGGCGATCCCCACCAGCAAGGTACCTCACTCTTCTGAGCCCCTGGGCACCTGCTGTGTGGGTGTCACAACTGAACCCTTCCTGACTAATTCAGCATCCAGTGCATTTTGTTATTTTCCTTGTGCTTTTTTCGATTCTCTGCATAACATAGGCAATAATATTGAGTTGTTGCTTCTTCTGCCTCCATTTCTAATGCATTCCAGTCCGGCCTCTCAGAATGAGCAGCATAAAGCCATGTGTTCCCTAGCAGCACCTCACCATCCCTGTTTGTGCTATACCAGCACACCAGGTTTGCCTGAAAAACACTTGTCGTGTGGAGCTTGAAACGCTAGTGGCTGAGGTTAAGGTATTCGTTAAGGATTATACTGTTGAAAACTGCTGCCAAATACATTTGCTTTAAGAGGTTCTCGGGAGCTGGACAAAGTTCTTTGATTCCAGTTGTGTGTTGTGTTTTCATTGTCACCTCATTAAGGTGAAATGAAAGGACATAGTTGATGCTTTTGCATGTTTGGTGTTAAAGGCTCTGTAAAACTGGCCGGCTGCTGCAAGGGTATGTTGACTTGTATAAAGAAAGACTCGCATAGTGCAGGATATACAGGAAAAGGGATTGCTGGGCTAGTGGCAACTGAGTACTGATGGACATGGGATGGAAAAATTTCTGAGATTATTTCACTGGGTGCGATGGAGGGTGTAACAGGAGAGATGAATAGATTGTGGCAGTATTCCAGAGGCACAAATTTAAGATGAAACCTATATATCATAATAGTTAAATGAACTGAATGAAGTGAACCATTTTTTAAAAGTAATGTCTCCCATAATGTTATGGAACTATTAAAAACTGACAGTGAATAGAAAATGTAATGCTGCCGTGATCATCCTTTAAGACAGTATTTACCACTGCTCATTCTTTTTTTATTTTTTTATTTTTTTTAACCTGAGCTTCAGTTGTCCTTCTTTGTTGCTGAATCCGTTGTGGTCTACGTGGATAAATATCTGAATGATGCCATTGGAGACGGGTAAATAGAATGGGGCCGTGGCACCATCTTAAGCAGTGGCCTAAGGGCCTGCTTAGTTGTTAACACAATTCCTGGCACGCGTTTTGGCCATGCAAGATAGCATTCTCCTAGATAATATGTGAATATAGTGTGGACCAGTAGAGTCTTTTCAGCAGCCACTCTGTCATGGAAGAGAAGCGAAGCGAAGCGTGTGCGTATGAGCCAGACCACAGTGCTCAGTCTCGGAGACAGAGAGTGTTCTTTAGCCGATTCTAGTTATTTGTAAATATGCAGCTCCTAGTTCCAAGTTAAAATCAGACACAGATCTGGCTATTTTTTGCCAGATCTTCTCTTCTTAATTGCTCTAATCTGTAGATGGAGATCTTATCTTTTAATGTTAGTGGTAGGAGAAGAGAGAGGAGACTGGATTTACCAAAGAAGAGGCAAGTGATCTACAACTCTCCTCTCATCTATCTTTGTGGAATGTTCCAAGAAGAGGATGTGAAATAACATGTGGTTTATAACAGATTATAGGATCATAGAATACTCCAGATTGGAAGGTTCCATTCAAGCAGGGCCACATGTAAGATCAGACCAGGTTGCTTAGCATTTTATCCAGTCAGGTCTTGAAAATCTCCAAGGATGGAGACTGCACAGCCTCTCTGGGCAACCTGTGTCATTGCTCGATGGTCCTCACGGTGCAAAAGATTCTTCTTCTGTCTAGTCTGAACCTCTCTTGTTTCAATTTATAATTATTGTCTCATCTTCCCACCATGCACCACTGTGAAGAACCTGCGTCCATCTTCTTGACACGTCTTGTGAGTACTGGGACGCTGCTGGTAGATCTCCTCCAAAGCTGTGTCTTCTCCAGGCTGGAAAAGCTCCAGCCCTCAGTCTCTGCTCCTAGGATGAGTGCTCCAGCCCCTGACCAGCTGAGTGGCCATGTGTTGAACTTGTCCCAGTTTATCAATGTCTTTCTTGCACAGGAGAATCCAAAACAAGGCACAATACATGATGCCATCTAATGAGTGCTGGAGTAGAATAAATACTGCCCTTGATCTACTGGCTGTGTTCCTGGTAATACAGCCTAGGATGCTGTTGCCCTATTTTGCTGCCAGGGCATGCTGTGGGCTCACGTTAAGCTCACTGTGTGCCAGGACCCCCAGGGCCTTTGCTGCAGAACTGGTCTCCAGTCAGAAACCTTGAAGAGGGTTGCTTCTTTCCAGGTGGAGGTTTTTGCATCTGTCCTTGTTGAAGAGCCCATTCCTCCAGTCTGTGTGGATCTTGCTGAATGGCAGCCCTGACCTTACGTGTATTGACTGTCCCCCAGTTCAGTGTCATCTGTAATCTTGACGAGAGTGTACTCCATCATCTCCTCCAGCTCATTGATAAAGACACTAAACATGCCAGGTCCCAGGATAGATTCCTGTGGTCCTGTACTTGTCACTGTCCTCCAGTTAAAGTATGATCCATTAGTCACTACCTTATGAGCCCTATCATCCCAAAGGTAATACAAAATCTCTGTGCAGAGACAACTAAGTTTTTGTGTAGTTGCAGGGTTTCTGGGAGACCTTTTCCGGTTCAATTCCAAAAGTTTAGGTGAATAGATAGATGGTAATCCATTGTGCATTCCCCAGGGCAGATGGAAGTCATCAGAATTGCACAACTACATAGACCTATCATGAAGCTGTTCTGCTTGAGTGGGACTTGATTCTGAATAATTACTGGTTGCATTGAGTAGTCTCTAGTGAACGTCACTGCTTCAATAACGTCTTTAAATTTTGCTGCTTATCTTATGGTGGAATGTAGGAAACTAGATTTCATCCTGCTTTGGAAATAGCGTGTGTTTGGAGCTGAAGGATGTTTCAGAGTAATGGTTGCATTGTTTAGTCATTGGCATACATTATGCTGTTCTCTTCAATTTTTGCTTGCCTTTAGGACTTCTGGTTTAGAATTCATATACTTCAGAAGTCTTAATTCCAATCTTTATTACAAAACGTTCTGTGAAAAAACAAGAATACTTTTTATTTCGGTATGCATGTTATTTTTCATGTACTGCAGCAATGGGTCTGTTCTCCCTTCTAATGACTATCGGAGAGTCTGTTAGCAAACGGATCCATCTGCTCCTTCTTGAGATGAATGGCTTGATGACAGCAATTTGATCTGAAACCAGGGCTTGTGTGCCATATTTACCTTCTTAATGTTTAGTCCCACTTGTTGATGTAAGTTATGTAACTAAGAGGCAGGCAATCTATGCGTTCTTCGCGTAGGCTTTTATGAGCTCACTATGATAAGCACATATTGCACGAATAAAACAAGAATTGTTATTAAACTAGGAATTTGAGACCTGGTGCTCAACTGACTCCCATTTTGCAGCTATCCATGATAACAAAACCATACAAAGTTTTTTGAAAATACGTACGTTGACTGCTACTTCCCCCCTTTCTAGACTTTTTCAGGAGTTTTTTATTTCCATCTATGATTAATAATTCATTCAACTTCTTGCTGGGAGTTGAAGGAAGCTCATTAGCTGTCAAGAAAGCACTGCCTGGTATTATAGGGGGTGACAATATAGTGTTGGTATAACTTTCTAATCCGTTAGCTATCTCCTTGTATGTACATAAATACATTAAGGAAGCAGAATAAGAGCAACATATTTGTGTTCAAGAAAGATGGATTAAGACTGGGACAGGTGAGGAAAAGACTACTAGGACAAAATGGAGAGCACACCCTAAGCACGGAGGCTGAAGAGTTGCATTAACCTAAAATGAAGGGAAGAGATTAGAAATGATTTGTCTGTCCACATACACACATATAATATATAGGCTTTGAACAACAGGAAAGCTGAAGGAAAACTTAAGATAAATGACAGTGTTGGCACTTGTACAACTACGTTATTCCTGGATATTAATGCACATTATTTCTGGAAGTGTCAGGTGTTCCAGTCAGACTGGTAGATCAAACTCACGTTTGATAAGACAGAACTTCAAAACAGAGCTTATCATATTCATATGACATGATTGTATGTAAAGTTGAGGGGCTGAACTATTTGCTCTTTTGCATCCTTATTCTTGGAAATTGCAAAGTCAAGAATGTGAAGGGTAGAAAAGGAACACTTATGTTACCAGGGAAAGCATAAGTCAGCTCCCCTGTGTGTCCTTGAGCATACACAGAATGCCTGAGAAAAAAACAAGGGGAAAAGGCAGTAGATTATCTTATTTTCAAAGATAGCGCCATTGTGTATACAGGTGAGATGTCCGGGTTAAGTTTGCTCAGGCAACAGTAAACCATTTGGCAGACATAATTTTGCTGCATAAACTTCTTTTTTTTTTTTTTTTTTAATGCACAGTCATCATGCAGTTTTACATTGCTATTTAAAAAAAAATAAATATTATCTTACTTTACAGAACAATAGCTGCTTGTTCCATATGCTTGAACTTTATCCCCAACTGTGAGATAATGAAAAAAGACAGACAATCGGCATGCTAGTCCAGGAGAGATGGGGACCAGCTTCTTAGGCTGGGAGGTGTTGGGGAGCTTGGCATAGCTCAGATTTCCCTACTCCCACTTGCATCTTCCCTTCGGAGGTGTTGGGGAGCTTGGCATAGCTCAGATTTCCCTACTCCCACTTGCATCTTCCCTTCGGAAGAGGTAGTTCTGGTGGCCAAACTGGGGAAGTAGTGAGGGCACCAAGCACCTCTGAAATAGTCATGTTCTTGGCTGTCAAGATTTTTCCTCGTCTTACAAATGGAATTGGAAATGATGACAAACATACATATCAGAACATCACTGGAGAAAAGGTGTTTTCTAAAACCTGGGATGTTTCTTCCTCCCAAACAATGAAATGAAAACAATGAAAAAGTGTACAAGTAGAATAGCAGGCAATGTGTATTTTAAAAATGTACTACCAGTCCCATTTTTAATCACAAAAAACTTTAAAGAAATAAACTGTGTGCTACTGAGAGACAAATTTTAGTTTGCATGTAAGAATGATCGTGGAAGATGCCTTATAATTGACAACAAAGCCACAAAAGGAACCTACACCATTTCCAGTTCCTGGAAAGAGAATTGAGTATTCAAATCCCCTAGAGGGAGTAAAAACTTCAGTTTTATTTTGATCTGAGCTAAACTGTTACATTTTGGGCATTTTTTGGTACATCTTTTGCAAATTGTTTAATTTTATGCTTTAAAATCGGCACTGTATTGTTGTGCTGTTGCCTTTCTCCTTTTCTGGCCCTTTTGATCGCATGCCTTATACTGCTCAGGGTGAGCTAGTTTTCTGGGCAGTATTTACTGGGGGAGACTATCCACCGTGGACCTTTTTTTTTGATATGGATTACATTCTCGGTGAAATGTCAGCTGATAAGTGTTGCCTGGGATCAAAGGTGTCTGATTAAAAAAAAAGTCTAGTAAGTGGCGCGGTGCCCTTGACTGTGGGTTAATGGTGCTATCTAATCCTTGTCAGTGAAGGCAGTCATAAGGATTTGTAAGAGATGCAGTAGCTGGCCAAGAATGACGGCCACAACAAAAATGTTACGTGGAAGAAGTGCCTGAAAGAGAAGTTGTGTTTCTGTCATGGGAAAAGAAACAAGCTTTTTAGAAGCAAATTGAATAAATCTTCCTTAGTGTCCTCAGAGAGTTTCTAAGATGCTTTATTTGGAAAAGTACAACAGGTTTACTCTTTACGCTTTCCAAGTATAAAGAAAATTATTAATAGGAAGGACATTCTAATATCTGTAGAAATCCTGATGGGAATAGGATCTATAATAATGGAGGTGCTTTTAGCTGTTTTATTCCTTTAATCGTTGCAGAATATACAGAGTTCAGCTTGGACCACATGAATCCTGTGGCATAACATTTCTCTTTGTTCTCCACACGGAGTAATTGGACGTGTCATCCATGCTGCAAACTATGGCTGTGAGTCACCTAACAACATGGGCTAACGCCATCCCTGTACTAATTCTACTGAAACTAATACAATTAACTGTTGGTGAGCTTTTCTATTGTGTTGTAGCCCATACAGTTACTTCACTAGATGATAAGGACTTAATTAACTGACTTTGAATTTTCAGCATAGTTTCCCTTTCACTTCAAATAGCTTTTCTGCTGATCGGTAACAGATGTGAACGTTGACCATATATTACTAAACCCTGTCTTTCTCTTTTTCTCTTTCCTGTATGGCATCCCTTTAAATATCTAAAAGAGAAAAGCACATATCATTGCATCTAACATGACCTCTTTGTCCTTTTGTGCCTTTCCTCACGCGATCATTTTGGTACATTCTGTCCTCCAACACAGAAACGTGAGGCATAAGCGTCTCCTTGATGGGAGAACAAGTAATACCCATTAACTTTAAAGGGATTTCAACATATGGCTTGAAGTTTCCCCAGAGATACTGTAGAAACTTAATTGAGGTCATCATTAATTTTGATCCTTTCCTTCAGCTGAAACCTCGAGCTAAAACAACAGCCGCCTTTTTGAAATGCCTGGTTTCTGCAGATGTATGCATTTCCACCGTCTTTTAATTAATTCATTTTCTCCCCGATGAAAAAAGTATGAATTCGAGGGAATGCGACCATTTAATCAGTGGAAATAAATACATAGCGTACCCCTGCGTTTGTGCGAGGACTGCGTGGCACCCTGGGTAGTCAGCAGTTTGAGTGGTGGATTTAGCTGCAGTGGTTCGAAACTTTACTGTTCCCAGTTGCCCGCTCTGCCTTTTCTGCCAGACATCGCTGCCTTCTTGGCAGGAGAGGAAGAACGGGCCAGTTGCCTGGACTTCAACTGGTCCAGACTACAGTTCAGCGCTTCCCGATGCTGAGGGTTGGGCTGGGATGTGCCCTGGGGATGCCAAGGTGTAGTCGCATCTTCTGCCTCTGTCAGAGAGAGTTCAGAGTCGTGCGGTTGGGAGCAAGAACAGCTAAGGACTCTGCCAGAGTCCTTTAATATACATTTGCAATAGCAAAATAAAAGGCGTGCTCTTAATTTGGGTTGGCAAATCTGAGTTAGCTAACTCAAGTAAGAACAGCAGAGTAGATAATACAATTGGATTTTCAGCCTGGGTGGCAGAAGTGCTAAAATTCATAGAGGTGTTTGGGGGAAAAAAAAGAAGTAGGCCGCCAGCTGCAATTCAAGCCAAGTTGACCTACTCCTCATTGCTCTTTTAGCGATTGCTAGTTTACGTGGGCTAATCAAACTAAGACTGAGAACGTTTTGTTTTGTTTTAGTGTACACAAACATTGAAAGAACTGAATTTGCTTAGTTGACGATGGAGATTTAAATCTGGCTTTTTGTATAAAAGCCCTAACGTTGCATAAGTGTCTCTCGGGGTAGAAAATGTGTCATAAGAAAAAGGTCTTTAATATAGCAAATAAAGAGAAGCTTATAGTAGAAAGCTGAAGCAAAACAATTCAAATGAGGGGGATGATTTTAAAGGAAGGCTGTAACTAACTACTGGAACAAAATGCTGTGAGAACTGATAGATTTTCAGTTTTAATGTCTTTCGTGTCAAATCCAAACTGGATGTTTTCCTGGGAGATATGTTTTAGCCCAACAGAAGTTATGTTTTAGTCAAGCATGAGTTACAGACAAGCTTTTTCAATAAAAAATAAACTAATGGGGTAAAATTTCAAGGCCTAGTACCTAGAGAAAGTCAGAGCAGATGATCTAATGGGTTATTCTGACATCAGCAACTGTAGATGTGTCAAACTACTTGGAAAATAGAGCAAAGCAGTGAGAAATTATAGCATTTACACTTTTATGAATAAACACCTGTGTTTATGTTATGATAAACTTCTCTGAAATACGTGCAGCCAACCTACTTCTAATCTCATTTACACCCATTACATGAACCTGATTTACCCTCTGGTGAAACCAGAAGAAACCTTGTTATTCCCTGCTGATTTTAATAAGCCTCTCCCACCCTATTGATGTAATATTGCATGTCAGATAGACAGGGGGCATTTGATATTAGTGGTTTTCAAGTAACACTTCCAGGAAGGTAATTTCAGTGAAAAATTGAGAGTTTGCATGCCATGAAATAGACAGAGCAATCAATACTTACATGTGCTGGCTGGAGCTGGTTTTTGGTTTATGGGTACTTTCCTCTCCCTGTTCAATATTTCTGAATTTTCGTAAGTCTCTGGCTCATCCAGGATTACACTTATCAGTGATGCCACCACCCCAGACAGTGTTTCATTTTCAGCATTCCAGGGTCGTTGGAGTTGAGGCTTTTTATTTGATTTTTTACAAAAGGAATATTTCATCGGATTTCATCCACTGTACCATACAGAGTGCTGCTAGTGCCTGGCAAGGCACACAGCTGGCTTCTAGACGTCTCTCTCATCTCCTGCAGTGACATTATTGTCATGAAGAAAACATCCCTCAGTGGGCAGATCCTTCTGGTTTGAGTTCCAGATTGCCACCGGTTGATACATCACAGCTGGATCTGCTCTGCCTTGGTTCCCAGCTGGTGACAATGCAGGAGGCTGATGCCTTCGCGTGTGAGTTGTGACTGTAACCCTTACTGTACAGCGTACAGGCTCAAACATGTGGTATGTTGTTCTTTACTTACAAATAATAACCAGGCTTGGACATTCAGTATTTCTAATGGAATGGTTTGCTGCTTTCTCGTCGCTTCATTCTTATTTGGGTTAAGTGTGGTAATAAATCTGATTTCCAGCCTGTTTGTATCCCGTTTTCTGGGCTGAAGTACATGTAAGATTTCACTATTTAAGAAACAAATCTATCCTGATATTACACAAATTTCTCCAAATGAATCTTATATTCTCTTAGATGCTTTCTTGAAAATTCAGTGTTCTAGTTTTTATAGTCTGTTGCTTTGTCAGCTTATTCTAAAGTTTACATATTAAGGACGTGAAAGACCGTGATTACATCCTTTTTATCATACAGTTATATGAAGAGAAGGAGGAGTAATGGATTTGTAACAATATCTGTGAGCTCACAAAAGCGTGGGCCGTGCATCGGACTGAGATTAGGCGGTGGCGTAGATAGACCTTGATGTGATCACAGACGTTGGGAAAGACGTTGGGGTGAGCTCTGGTCAATGAAAGGTGTGGAACTGAGCACCCTGGGGTTTTGTGCCTGTGCAAGCTATGAATAATATCTTGTCTGACTTCCTGACTCAGTCCAAAACTTCTTTTGGTTTGCTTAGCTCTGTGCTTGAAAGAAAAAAGTTGAAAGAGTAAACATGATGGCATATTTTAGTAACAAGTGAATTAGGTTAGGAAGGAATTGTACTCCCATTGAGCAAAGATATTCCATTTCTGAATCAACAGCTAAGTGGAGAGACATAACGTAAACATTGCAACCTCAAGCTTTCTTTGCCTCAATTCACCTATAATGTAAAGTATAATAATTCTTTAGAACAATAGTTAGTTTTAAGGATGTTTTTGAAAGCAGTTTTATGATTATTTCTTGGCCACAGTGGATGTGTTGCAGCTAAAAAAAATTAATACTAAGAGGGAGTTACCTAACCTAAAAGAGACCGATCTAAATGGGGCCAATAGATGATGGTAGCTTTCAGTCTTTGCAATTAGTGAGTCTTCCAAAAGGTCGTACAGCCAGAGAAAATGGTGGTTTTGCTACTAGTTGCCCTAGTGGTGTTGCTGCTAGTTGGAAGTGTGTGAATTGCTACATCATTTTGTATGGCCACAAAACAAACTTCAAGAGCAATCACTTTTTTTCCTGCTTGGGTAGTGTCAAGCAGCAATTGAGCTGTGTATTCACATGTTCATGTTGCCATTTATCATGGGCCATATCAGCATATAACTTAGTAATGAACTTCTTTTTTTAGACAAAAATAGAGGGGTGTTTCCTGACCAAAGTTGTTTCTTTGGAATTGCTTCAAGGGCAGTCTTGTATTGGTTGAACAGGATTTCCCTATGTCTGTTTTGTAAAAGCTAATTAAGCCTTTTCACAAATGCCAGTAGTCCTCAACTCTGAACTACTCAACCCTCCAAAAGAAAAAAAAATAAAAATGAAAAGAAATAAATGCGAGGATGTTATTTCGTTTGAGCAGCTGCTTTCTGATATCTTGCTGTTTCTGCACCAAGTTTTAAAGCTATAGATTTTTTTCTCAAAGAACCAACAGTCCTTGGAGTGACTGATTTTGTAACAGAATGATACAAAACATCTTCTAGATCTTGCTAATTTTTCTGACTTACCGGTATTGTTCAGATCTGCTGAAATGCTAATAATCAGTTAACTGACTCAACTGCTTTGTCAGCTGATGTGCTCACTCTTCACCAATGAGCTTCACCCAAGAACTAATGCTGGGAAAAAAAAAATTCAGGTTATTTCAACAATTGGCAGCAGTGAGTAAAATGGTTTTAAATGTCTGTTCTTGCTTCCTCACACGCTACAATCTCACAGTAGGACTTAATGAATCGATGTGAAAGCACACTGTACTTCTTGTAAGAGTGAGTCTGGACAGGCTGCCAAAAAATTTTGGCAGAAGAAGCCTTAGTCTTTCGTATGGGTCAAAAGTCAGTTCTATTGAACATTGTAACACATTGCAAAAAGCTGCTGTCCTTTAAAATTTCTCTTGAATGCTCCTGTTGCCTTAGACGTTTTAATGGTCTGAATAAGTGAGTAATGGCATAATAATTAATTACCTCTTATGTAAGGTATTTCAGCCAGAGATTTCAAAGTCATGGTTATGTCAGAACCCAAGTACGTTAAACCCCAGTGTGGATTCTTTCTTTGAGAAGTAAAGTAGCCTGAAATTGCCAAGGCTTAAACTAAGAAGGATTGAACTGTAGAGAATCAAGGCCACTTTATTTCTCTATGAGCGCACCGAGAGAAGGATGTAATGTGCTTTAGCTTGTGCTCCTTAACCGCATACCTACAGTGAATATATTTTAACACTCCTGAATGCCTTGTGGGACAAAAAGCAGAATAGTATCTCAAAGTAGGGAGCCCGCATATTTTTTTATCTGCGAGTAATTCTGTAACAAATTCTTGAACATAAAGCAGTTTGCATTCACTTTTGGTAGATTTTCTTTTTTATGCTCTTGTAAGGAGGTTCTATGGGTTAAGAACCATCAATTTCAGTACTCTAACAGCAGTGGGCTCATGGGGCTTGCACGTGATAGATTAACTTAAGTGTTTATTAATGCTTTTGTAGAATCAGAAGCATTGTGATATTAGTAAGATAATATTGAAATGTCATATTAGTGAGTGAGCAAAACAGAAAGGGATACACAGTATATGAAATCCAGAGCTTCTGGGAAAATCATCAGGTGTTTTCTCATTCACTTCAGTGCTGTTTACTTTTGTTCAACTTAATAAGTTAAATGGAGTTGAACGGGGCTCTGAGCAACCTGATCTAGTTGAAGATGTCCCTTCATTGCAGGGGTGTTAGACTAGATGGCCTTTTAAGGTCCCTTCCAACCTAAACTATTCTATGATTCTATGAACATTTTATGTAATTCCTGTAAAATATCCCAATTAAAATAAATAACTAAAGCATTGGAGAAAGACCCTCTAACCTTTAATGGCAAGTGCCAGCATCAAAACCACACATTGAACACTGTAATAAGCGTATACATAATCCACCAAAACTAGGTGAGAATTCATATCTCTTCCCCATGTCCTATTTCTACTGGTACTTCTCCCTCTGAGAGCAGAAATAAGTCAAGTACAACAAACTACAAAGTGGCAAATTCTTCAGTTACTGGCAACCAAGAAGTTGCTATTGCAATATAAAAAGTTTATTGTTTCCAGAACACAGGGATCTCCGAATGCCAAACGTGCCTTGCTTGTGTAAGGGAAGTGTTTTTTTGAAGAAAACACGTGTTGTTTCTGTGAATACAGGGTTATCCAGGCTTCCCCCAGATACTCCTGCAAGACGCAGCTTATCTCGGCTTTCTCCATGGAAACTGTCTCCAGCTACTGCCAGTTGTCTCTTGGCAGCATTTGTGATACTGTGTTGACTTTAAGAGCCTGACACTGTACGTAGTACTATGTTTCTCTGTCCTACTATAGAGAGACACAATTTTCATATTTGCAGGGAGGCTTTTAAACTTACACATGGAAAGGCTGACTTTCTAAAAGAGATGATTTAGCTTGCTTTCTGGCTAAAACAGCAGCATAACATATTTAATCTTTGAATTTTCATGAAAGCAAAGCCTAAGTATACCTCGAGCACACTTTAGTAGACACAGATGACTAAAAGATGATAGTCCCATTTAAGGTTGCTGGTCTACAGCTTATTTTCAAGAATAAGAAGTCTATCGCTTCTGATTTTTTTACACACTAAAATGACTTCGTCTCAGATGCTAAACATCTATAGATCCCATTAGCCCCAACTATGGATGTTCTGTTTTGAACAACATTTTCCCCAACCGTGAAGGTCTCCTCAAGAAATGGAAACCCTACATTTGAAGAGTTACAGCATGCTTTTTCCCACCTGGCAATGTATTAAAAATGCAGCCTCCAATATATATATATATGCAGTGCAGAGCTATGAGAATTTATGGCAAGTGAATTTGGAAGTGCTTCTGAAAGAAGTGCCACAAGGGGTTTCAGATATGATAGAGTGTTAAGCCTCGCATTGCCTTGTGTGTAGTCTGCCATACTGAGGAGAAAAGAAAATCATATTCATTTGTGTAGTCCTGAATGAAAACCTTTTACCTGAAGACTTTGTAGACAACAGTATGAACAATTTAATACCACTTAAAATACTTTTCCAAGGTTTGCGTGACTGAATATTGGTTGTTTAAGAGCAGAAATCAGTATTATTTGTGAGATGTGTTCACATTCCCTCGATTTTGCTAGTTAAGAAAACACAAATATATGTCTGCAGTTGTCTTACACCAGCAACCTCCTTTGAATACTGTATGTGTGTTTTGCCTACTTGACTCCATCTCTCTCTTTCCTCTTTCTAAGTATTAGTAAGGTTACAGTTGCAGGACTCATCTTTCCTGACATAAACACCAACAGATAGTGTGGATAGAGCAAATAGGAAGCCATTTGTTGTAACATCCTTTCATCCTTTTTTTACTGTAAGTGTATACAGAATTGTGCTATGAAACTTATTGCGAGCACAAACTTCATACCGATGTAGCCCTTCTTCTGTAGTTGCTTGTAATTTATACTGGCGTGAAGCAGAGCAGGAAGCAAAGCCAACAGTTTAGCTAAAGGACGTTCAATTAACCACGGACATTATTTGGCCTCTGTCAGTCTCCGAGTCATGAACAGCCCATTTCACCACACAGTACAGAGTTGTTTTCAGACTCTTTGAGAAACGCAGGACTGATGGTAGTGGTGTTCCTGTCTTAGAATCTGAAAACACAGGGGTAGATTATTGTTTAGGTTACAGAGGAGAAAAAGACACAACCTGATGTTAGTTTTAGATTTGTTTCTGCTTTAATTCTTCCTTTTACAAATGTGATGATGCAAATAAGTAACAAGCTACTTCCTTGGGAAGTTCTGCTCAGTTGCTGAGGAAGTGCAGCAGAGACAGCAGCAGCAGTTTTTCCACAATATTCTTATAATCTCACCGAGCCTTTGGCAAATAATCTTTCATACATTATATTGAGTAAAAATTTTGGTGTTTACAAAACATGCAGATATCTAAGTCCTCTGCTATGGCAGATACTGAGTGCTAGTACCATGTTTAGTTATTCTTCTGGAAGAGCATCAAGGTCCTTTTGATCCTTATGCTCCAAGTACTCTAAGTTTTATCTTTTTGCTCCAAATTCTTCACACTTGAAGACCACGTACAACAAGTAGCATTATCAAGGAATAAAATAAAGCCTAAAGTCATCTTAGTAAATTCAGGATGGGGGCCTTCTTACAAATTGTTTCTCATTCAGTCTACTTCCAGTGAGGTCCGTGAGTACAAACCTCATTGCCTTTACAGTGAAAAACCAAACCTTTTTCTTTACCTTGGCTTTCCCAGAGCAGCATTGTCAAAACAGAGTAACATAATGTGAATAAAAAGCTGTTTGGGGAATGATGTGAGAAATGTACAGGTTTCTTTTTGTGTTCACTTTAATCAGTGTGTTGGAACCTTGAAGGCCGCAATGATGAACATGTTACAAAACATGGATATTAAGGGGTTATAAGTTTCCAGTAAATCAGACTTTATTCTCTTCACTGAATTTGTAGCCTTCCTGCTGGGTTGGGTAACAAAAGTATCTGTTAGTGTTAGCAATAATCATTTTTGTTTTACCAAGACTAAAGATAGAGGCCTGGTTAGGCTAAATTAGGAACTGAACCAAGCTGTCAGCATTGGTTCCTGCACTTCGATCAAAAGCTTTTTGTGGTTTGTAGAAAAAAAGTGTTGTTTTTTTTTTTTATTTTCTTATAAACTGAGTCATTGTTATTACTGTTCTGTAATTCATTTCTATGGGTTGCAGAAATCCTGAAATAACACATGTAAGCTAGTCTTGTGATTTTGGTTAGCCTCTAGTAGGAAGCAGTAAAAGCCTGATGTAGAGAAAGGGTTCTATTATTTTAAGTCCAGTTTCAAGAGCTCTGGTGAAATATGCAGACATCTAGTTGTGTGCGGCACTTACTGACACTTCATTCCAGCCTGGCCATTGCAGGCTATCGCCCTTCAAAAAGAAGCCTGAGGAGAGATTGCATTCTATAGGCTGATCTTGAAATGTCTGATCTTGAAATTGGTAAGCTAAGCATAAAATAGGCAAATAAAAATGGGGGAGCTGTTGGTTCACTGAAGAGGGTTTGAGGAAAGCTAGAGACTGCTTAGGCACCTCTTCACAGAGGAATGTGAGGGAAAGTTAGTCACTCTGTCTCCTCTTGCAGGAGGGAAAACAAAAATCCGTGAATGAGATCATCTGAGCGGAGGCGTGTGAGGAGTGCTGCAGGCAAAGAGAACAAAGCAACGTGTAAAACTCCGACACAGGGCAGCGTAACTCACCCACCCAGCAGGGTGGTTTGAAAACTTCAGGAGAAAACTGAACATTCAGGGGAATTAGTAAGTTTGTAGGCTTGTAGGAGAAGAGAACTAATTTGAGAGTTGAAAGAGATGATTTCTAATTCTTCCTGTGATCCAAGCAAGAACGGTTCTCATGTAAATAGTAAGACATATGTGTTTGTGATTGCCAAGAAAAGAACAACTGTAGGTGATGATAACTTGTAATAATGTCTGTCTAGAGTAGCGTTGGCCCTCTTACAATGTGTTTGTTCAGACCAAGCTGTATCTGTAGCTATTTGTGCTGACTAGTTAACCTTACTTGCTATCCTTTTGTACAGAATAGATCTAGAGATAGCTGGCATACCAGACTCATAGAATCATAGAACCACAGGGTTGGAAGGGACCTCTGGAGATCATCTAGTCCAACCCCCTGCCAGAGCAGGTTTTGAATGTCTCCAGAGTTGGAGACTCCACCACCTCTCTGGGCAGCCTGTGCCAGGGCTCTGCCACCCTCAGAATAAAGAAGTTCCTCCTCATGTTGAGATGGAACTTCCCATGTTCAAGTTTGTGCCCGTTACCTCTTGTCCTGTCCCCGGGCACCACTGAAAAGAGCCGGGCCCCATCCTCCAAAGAGTGGCACAAAACTTTATTTTCTTGAAAACTGGTTTGAACAATAAAACAATAAATAGGCATTCATCCTTTGGGTTTGTATTGTTTCCTTAGGCTGTAAGATTTGTGGAATCTGTGGGTGTGTGCACATCAGACAAGAGATATTCCAGAGCCACTGGTGGTCTGTGCCTTTTTACGCTGGTACATCTCTGCATGCCTCCGTGCACTGCTTAGAGGAGGTACCAGCTCAGATCCCAAAGGTGAAGGGGTAAATCAAGGTATCACTTTGCCTCTGCTAATAAGCAGGCACATCTTGCCATTCTGGCATGAACTCAACTGCTGTTTGCGTGATGTCTCATCCCTGTGTTCTGTTGTGTGGTTTTGACATGTCCTTCATGTTTATTCAGGCCTGAAAACCATCTTGCTTAGTCAGAAATAAACTTGGATAAAAACCAGGAGAGTGTGGGGCAGATACAGTATAGCTATTGCTATGTGGTACTTGAAGAAGAAACAGGTAAGTTTAGAAATGGTCAAACCTTTCTAACAGAGTAAATACTGATCATCGTCAAGCAATTTTTGTTGGAAAGTTAGTGTTTGGAGTTGACAGTTATGAACTGCTCAGGCTAGCCAACTGTGTCAGCTGAAATGAAGGCTGAGATATTTTAGTTGTGTCTTGCATTAAAACTCTGCCAAAAATAAAAATACCAGCAGGAAAATAGCTGGGCCGTATGACCGTACATCAGGCATGTCTTCTGAACTTATGGGGTTTTTTTGACAAGACCTGCACTTAATTTTCTTGTGCTTTGACTTAACCTGTCCAACTCTGGCAAAGCAGTCTACACATTGGACGTGTCCTTGCCTCTGAGGTGTTGGAGGAGCAGACAATGCAACAGAAGATGAGACTTTCAGCATATTCCATTAATGTGTATCACCTTAAAACACGAGGAAAACTTGGGAAACTGCTGAAGCTACGTTCTTGTCCGTGCTGGATCAGAAAGCATATGCAATTTCCTCATGTCTCTTACTCATTCCAAAGAGCAGCATCAATTTCCGCCAAAAGTACCTTTTGCTACTTTATTGTTATTAATTTGTTCATGTGAATTGACTGCTTCAGAGTAAATTAGTAGCTATTATTTTATAAAATCTCTTGAGCATGGTGTGTAATAGTACCAAGACCAATAAAGTAAAATGGTAGCGATTTTTGTGAATGTATTTGGACAAAAGAAGTAGGAACATGAACTATTATCCTTTTTTTAAAAGTATTTGAAAAAGTTCAACTAATTGCCCCTTCATCATATCCCATTATTTTTCAGTTTTATAGAGCTTTTATTCTATGTCTCTAATCAAGACAGTGTTCAGAGATGCTGAACAATGTTGAGAGCACTTTTATTTCAGATCAAATAGGAGGAAGAATATGAAATAATTCTCAAAATACCCAGCTCAATATTGTAACCGCACTGTTTTCATATGTTTGGATGAGCAGTTGGAATTTTGGGTGCCTAGATGGACTAAATTATAGTTCTGAACCTTTCTAAAGTTCACTTACACAGAACCAATATTTGCCCCATACTGTAAAGTATGTTTTGGTCTTATAAAAATACGGAAAACTATTCTTTTCCTTTCTATCCTGAAAACGATAGCTTCAACCCCAGAAAACTATTATAAGATTGAGAAAATCTAATGTTCCAGGTGGGAGTTATATGAGGAAGAAGTGGTTTGCAGAGATGTATTTTGCATAAAGAATAAATACATGCTTAAGCAAACAAATAAAGCTAACTTTACTGTTTATATAGAGCATCCACATAATAATAGGAACAAAGTAGTATTTTTAAAGATGTAAGTTTGCCATTTTGTTCACGCAGCATAACACTTGCATATCATCAGCTCTTCATAGCTATGAATTTTACTTTAGAGAGAAAACACTTCAACAACATTCACAGGGGAATCAGTCTTTATTTACCAAAATCTTTTTATAAAACTACAAAAATGAAGCATGTAATTTCTGTGCTGTCCAGTCTGATTTCAGCAAGGTCTGTTGCTAATTCTTGGCATTTTAGTCATATTAGAGTTCCTGGAGGAATCCTCATCTTATTTTTGTCAATGGAAAATGGTGCCCATGACTAGAAAAACTGCATCATTAATCTGGCGGTGTCTATTATAGTATCCTAATTTTTGAAATTTTCTGCCAGACACATATTTCTCCTTTAAGTAGGGATGGTGGTAGATCACATTCTGCCATTATTTCCTTCATCCCCTCTGCGACTTTCCCACCTTCTGTTTTTTTGCCTTAACCCGTACAGTATTAATTTTCCTACCTCTTATTCCCTTCAGGGTGCCTTACATGTCTCAAAATATTTTGGAGATCAGGACCCTGTTGCCTTTGTGTTAGCACTACCATTTTTGATGGAGGTGCTGTGCAGCTTCAGAGAAGATGAGTCCAGTGAATGGAAGAAGGTCCTTGCATCACTGCAGCACAAATAATAATCATAGCTCAAAAATGAAATTAGAATCTGTCTGAGACTGAAATTGCAGTTGTGCCTCACTCTTATTTACAAGCAATGCTTTCCTTTCTTGTACTTTATGAAATAAGATTTTAGTAATCCACATGTTCTATATGGAACATTACTATATAATCCACAGTTTTGACCTGCCCTGTATTTTTTTATGTCATAAGCAGCTCTACTGCTTTCCTATAAATCAGTGAAACTGCAAATAGGGTGGAAGAAAAATGGCTAGCTTTTCTAATTACAGAACATTGGAAAGATCAGAACAGAGCAGCTCTTTAAATGAAAGGACACCACTTTTAAACTCTTACTGTAACAAGGCAGCATGGCACACATTTACCCTTTCCTCATGACAACTGTTGTAAGAGGGATGAGAAATTACAGAAGCGTTATCCATTCTCATTAAAACGTGCAATCTTCTATATACTTTCTGTGAGTGCAGTATTCATGTGTACTTAACAAATCATTACATCAGCCATTTTACAACATTTGAACGCTAAGTTCAGCAAAGAGTAATTTATTGTAACATGAGAAGAAGGTGATCATCAAAGAACAAGTTTATGGAAAAACGTTTTCTTATTTCCCCCATTAAAAAATCTGTTTTTCCCAAGAACAAGGTAAGAATGATCTGTAGTATTGTACAAGATTTGCTGTAACAGAACTGTACAGGGAACAGTAACTCTGTACTATATAATGCTCAGATTGTGATAAAACAAAGAAAAGCAGTTTGAAATGGAACAATTACTCTGGATCAGGTTATCCCATGCTCAGGAATTGCTTGTGGATAGAAGTGTCAACGTGAAAATGTGAGACTCTTCTTGGCAAAACCTCCAGGGTAATTCCCAGGTTAGAATTGTTAGAGTTTCTCCTGCTTCCTGGCGCGGTTCCTTCTGGTGTGGCAGAGTTTGTTTTTTCACTGCAGAAAAGCAAGTGATCACTTGAATTACAGAATCACAGAATCACCGAATGGTTTGGGCTGGAAGGGACCTTAAAGATCATCCAGTTCCACCCCCCTGCCCTGGGTAGGGACACCTCCCACTAGACCAGGTTGCTCCAAGCCCCATCCAGCCTGGCCTTGAACCCCTCCAGGGATGGGGCAACCACAGCTTCTCTGGGCAACCTGGGCCAGTGTCTCACCGCCCTCAGAGTAAAGAATTTCTTCCTGATATCCAATCTAAATGTCCCCTCTTTTGGTTTGAGGCCATTACCCCATGCCCTATCATTACACTCCCTGATCAAGAGTCCCTCCCTGTCCTTCCTGTAGGCCCCATTCCACAGGGGGCCTCACAAATATTTTTTGTAGTCTCAGGGTAGCGCTGGCTCGGAGTGCTGCTTCTTCCAAACATAAACCTCTGGCTGCTCTGTATTTGTAAAAATAAGATGGGTTTGGCTGCTCCACGCGGCCTGCTGCCCCTTCTTCTGTGTATGCAGCTGTCTAAGAGCAAGGGCTCAGGTGTGAATGGTGGTGTTTAACTGGGGGCAATGCTTAAGAGGACCTACAGCATGCACGTTAAAAAATATTCCTGGAGGCCTGCGGTCTAAGCACACAACAAACATGAATAAAAACAGGGGAAATCAACAGTGGCAGAGGGAACACACAGGGTGAATCTGTAGTGCCATTTTCCTATCTTCTAGGTTATTGGTAATCTGAGGACCTTATTTCTGATAAAGGTCTAGTTTATCAGACCATAACTGCAACAGAACAAACAGCTTAGACTCTCTCCCTTTGTGGTTACATTTCTTCTTCCCATCTGTTCAATTGGCTATTGCTTTTTCTGTAATGGATCCTCTGCAGTATTATAGTTCATAGTTATGTGAAGCAAATGAAAGACATTATGAAAATGGCAAAGCAATGAACATCTCTCTTGGCTAAAACAGAGTTTTAGCATTTCCTCCAAGACATGAAGAAACCTTGCTTTATTTTCATCTTCTTTGATGCATTAAAGTTATGGTACAGTTGTAGGAATTCAGATTTCTCCTCTTTCTTTTTAAGCACTTGAAAATAAAGAATAGAAGGATTTTTGGATCAGTTTAATATGTGCTACACCCTGAGTTATGAACGATTTGAATACGGCAAAAACTTTTTAAACTTACAAAATGTTTTTATGGCATTGTTTAGATATTTATTTCTGAAAGTACCATCCACAAAGTACTCTCTCTTTATTGTCAGACAATGTGAAAGTATTGGGGGTTTGTAAGTAATTCCACAGAAATAACGTTTTTTTTTTTCTCTGTGAGAGAAAGTTTCATCATGGTACTTCTATAATTTTGTAATTGTGTGAAAAGTGTATCTCATTGAGGTACATTTTATTGAGTTTCTGTGTGATTTTTTTATTGTGGCCGAATTTACCTGATGGTTGTGACACCATGTGTGGGATTGTGGACAACAGAAAAATGACTAGTACTTGGTCTGTGCTACAGCTCCAGCGTTAGTCTATCGGTAAGATACCTCCTTTCACATAGGCTAAATTGAATTATTAAGGTTGAATTATTTTATATTTGCCGTAGGCTAGAATGAGGCAGATGACTCGTGAAGGTTTCTTAAGCTTGTTAGGTTGTGTGAGACTTTGGGAGATCCTAATGTGGTCATCCAAGATGTATGGCGGTGATTTGTTATGTCAATGATGCCGGACCCGCTGTGAGTTTTCAGGTCTCCAAGGCAAAAAGATATAGAAGAAAGAGCAGATAACGGTGCGAAGAAGCCTTCTGTGAGATAAGGAGGCAGAATAATAAATCTTGCAATTTATAGCTGGGGCAATGTCACCTGTGCAGAAGTACCTGACCTTTCCATAGTGCTTCCTTCCTCTTCCTCTTTTAGATAAGCATGTTCAGGGGATTCACTAAGTTCATGCTCATACAGACTCCCTCCTGTGAGGTGAATTACGCTGCAGTCTACAAAAGCGTACCTGTTTGCATTTACTGCTGTGCAATTTCCCAGCACAAATCCTGAGCAGTAGTTGTGATGTGTTAGAACTACATAGCAGTTTTTCACCATATGCTATAACCAGCTGTCCACGCAAAGGTGAAAAAAAAATATAGTTTGTGCAAGTATATTTTAATATTATATGATGACATATCCATTCATTAGAAACCTCAGGTTTTTTTCCCTAGGAAACTTATATGGCAAAAAAAAAAATACATGTACCTACACTGTTCACGGTGAAGTGAAGTAGAATGAGTATCGAGTTGTAATTCTCTAGTGGAGAATAATTCAGAGAATTCTGAAATGGCAGAACATCAGCAGTCTGTTGAGGCACAGCAGTATACTCCAGCTAATGAGTTACACACTTTAATTTGCTGCATGGTAATCTATTATTAATTGGTAATTTATAATAAATGCATACTATCAAATTTATATCATCTAGTCGCAGAAATGTAATTATGTTTTCAAAGTATGCATTGTTATGAGTTTGAGTTTTGTGGTTGTCTCTGTGTACTTGTCTATATTGGATAAACTCTTTGATGTACAGTACCTGGTTTGTGCTGCACTCCCCTGATGGTAAATTAGCTATTATTTATTTATAGTTTAATCATTAAGCATAGAGAATGTGCACTAGGTAGAAGTCTTCATGCAGATTCTAATAAGGCTCTGTACAGTGAATTCCCAGAAATCACGTTAACTGAGAAAGTTTTCTCTCTTGCTTCCACTCCTGTTGTAATGATTGAGGGTTTTCTTGAGAGCATTGAAGAAATATGTCTTAAGGAAGGAGCTGAATGAGGAGAAGGTTGAAAGATTGACTTGCTGTGTCTTGCTCAACCACTTAAGTACTTCATGTTTAGCAGACAAGATGGGAATTATTTAATTTTTTTAAAAATTTTGAGAGACGAGAGCTCTGCAGATTTTCTTGGGCATGATGTCAAAGCTAAGAATTTTAAATTTAACTTTAGAAGTTTAAATTTCACATGTCAGAAGACATTAAAGAACAAAGGGATGTGATCTGACTGGTAAGGAAGATAATCTTAGCAATCTTAGCAAGATAATTGCAACACAGCAATAGTGACAAGCCTAAAAATACAAATACATAAGGCCTCTCTCCAGATGCCCACTGCAAGTTGTCTGTTTAAAATAATAACAGCTTTCAGAGATATGTCATTTGCCTTCTGATACTTGGACAACCAGATGTCAAGCTTTCAAACACATTTTGTTTATTGGAGATACTTCCAGTATCTGTTTGCTGAATAACTCCTGGTCAGCCTCAAGTTCTCGTAATTTCCCCCTTAAGCTCCTGGATGCCAGTGCTTGGCATGCTCTTTACATTAATCAGTAGTTCCATAATGACCAAAAGTGCCTCCATCTCAAGAGCGGGTCGTCCAGATTTACGGTCCCTTGCTGTTAGCCCTGTTTCAACACTTGGAATTTCCAGCCAAGGTGGAACGAAAAAGACAACAGAGAAGTTTGACTAGTTTTACAGCCAGGAATACAGCAAGGAATTTCTAAGGTTTTAAGTTGAATAGCAGAAAATGGAATAGTTCCTGTTGGAAGGGACCTACAGCAATCATCGGGTCCAACTGCCTGACCACTTCAGGGTTGACAAAAAGTTAAAGCATATTATTAAGGGCATTGACCAAATACCTCTTAAACATTGACAGGCTTGGGGCATCAACCACCTGTTAGGAGGCATGTTCCAAGAAATACATCTCTCTGGTTCCAAAACAGTACATGGACTAATTTTGCGAATTATTCCATCTTCAAATTTGCTTCTGCAGGACAATAGGACAATAGCATTTTTACTGCTTAATTCATGTCTCCTGGTTACAAAACTAGGAGACCGTACATACATGGAATGCTTAGACAAGCAGAAGGTTTTCTATGAACTTTCTTTTCATAGCGGGTCATAAAGCCTGTTAACAAGAAAACTTACAACACCGGCGTGAGATATAAGGAAGCACATTCAACTAACATCTTTCAGTAAGTCTGGAGGAACGAAAAAGTACTGAAGAATTTTCACTTTTAGCTTTGCAGATGGAATTGAGGAAGACAACAACATCAGGATTTTCTTCTGAAAACAAGTAAGTTCTGCCTGCTAGAAAGTTCATTTACGTCTTTGTGTGTGTGCGTGCATGCATTCATCACACAGGCACTATTAGTCACCTCTCTGCAGTTACATTTACTGCCGATTAGGCTTTAATCAGGCCTACGATCATCTGTTTAAAATATCTGTGTCTTTCAAGTTGATATCACCATCTTTAAATGAAGTTAGCTTTGTCTGTATTCTCTTTATATAAAGAAAATGTACAGAACTGTTGTCTTCATTTAATGCTCTCCCCTCTGTGTTTCCTTAAATCTAAAAAAGAAACAAGAACAGCAAAACGCATTCCTACAAATTTCAGATTTAGTGCATGTAGCCAAGGAGTGTCCCAAGTAAAGATTATTTCTTAACATTGCTGCTTCTATTTAGATTTACAGTTTTGAACACATGGATATGCCCTTGGCGGCGCTGAGATATATCTGACCTTTAAATTTTCAATGGAAAAAGTAAATCAGATTTTGGAATACGGTTCCCAATGATGTTATTTTCCATTTTCTTGCCAGTTTTCTTGAACTTACCAGCTGTGCTTTGAACATATCTTTAAGGAATCATGGAAACCAAGACAAGAGGAAGGAGGGTGGTCTTTAGGAAGCTGTAGACAGCAGACAGATGGAATATGAGAGCCTTGGGGGACGTTAGAGAGACTGTGCCAATCAAGAAGTTTGGCAGTTACATCAAGGTCAAGGAGAGATGGATAGCGGTGTCCTAAGCTGAGATATTCTGCTCTGGCGCACTAACACAGCAATTTTTTCCCACTCTTGCCATTTTTGCATCTTTGTGCACTCAGGCGGTGGTACTGTGGGAGCTTGTGATGCTTTTGGAGCAGAGATATTTGGCATTTCCAACCAAATCTCTGATACACAGGGAAGTGACATTCTCCTGGCCACATGTCACACAAACCAAAGTCATCAAGATACTTCAGAGCCATGATACTTAAACAAAGAAAAAAAGGAAGAAAAAAAGAGGAGGGAGGGCAAAAGCATGTGAGAACCCCGTATCTATCATCAAAACAAGAGAACCAAGAACATTAAAGGGGCAATAAAATTAAGAAAAGATTGTCTAGGAATTAGAAATCATGGTTGCTCTTGTTTCCTTTTTTTTTTTTTACGTATGGCATTTACCATTTGTATATAAATTATATCATAAATCCACAAAAAGATTTACAGGAGTTGCTTGTACACAGACACAGAATTCACAGGAAAGCATGCAGGAGCAGTTTTTTTTAAGTAGTTGCTGAGTGACAGGAGCACGTGAGAGGAGGAGGATCGTGCTTCATTTCCTTCACACTCCTCCCCTGCACGTGTACGTGTACGGTTGGCTACTAAGACAGAAGATTGGGTTGGATGGGTCTTTCATAAGAGACAGTGTCTTTATGTTATTGAGCAATATATTCCTATGTTTTCACAAAACCTGGCGTTTCTTTCCAGAGTCATAAGCTGTCATTTTTAAAGACTGTGAAGAGTCATTTGCAAAAGGCAGTACTATAAAACCACAAAGATACTGTCTGAAATTATATGATCCTTATCCAAGTCCAGAATGTGCCCTTTTGGTCTGTATAGAGAGGGATTAAGCTACTGTGATGTACCCATCTATGGTAAAAAATGAAAAATTACTTGAGAAAGATTTCAGGTACCATAGTAGCAATGCCTCATTCCATTGGGCTCAGTTTCGTTGGGATCCACTGATGTGGTGAAGGGGAAAACAAAAGGGCACAGCTCTCTCTGCAAACCGTGGAGCACACTTCCATGAGCTATGGCAAAAAGCTGCGAATTTTCCACAGCCTCTGTGTTTGATGAGAATTTCTTTAAAGGATGTTTTGAAAACTGGGCTTCATTAGGCCTGGTATATAAAGACTACGACCAAAAATACTGCAAATCCACACAGCTGCTGCACAGGCTGAAGTCTCTAAAGATGTCAGGGTCTAGTGTTTGTAGTCCTTTGCAGAAGTCCATTGCAGAAGTGGGAGAAAAACCCATTGGTAAGACGTGAAAACTTCTTCCTGCTTTCTCCGTGGCAAAGGCGACATAAAATACTGTGGCTCTGAGCTTCTAATCTGCCTTTGGTCAAGCAAAATCTCACTGACTCAGTTGTGCCTCAGTAAAGGCTGGATGGCAGGCCAAGTTGTCTTTAGTTATTCAATAGCCTCATCTTCTCATTTAAAAACATGCAACTTTGAACCTACAATGGGCATTCAGAATAAAGTGCTCAGAAAAACAGAACAAATTACAGGAGAAAAAGAGCGTGGCTGAAAAAAAACCCTCTGCCTTTCCCACTGAAAGGAAAGGCGTGCTATCAGCATGCTCTTTATTAAGACTCGTGCGTTTTCTGCTGAGGGAAGATAAGGTGTGGGGGAAGAGAGAGTAGAAGTTTAAATTAGAATTGATATCAGATGCAACGATTAAGTATTGACAATTTTTCAGGCTTTGGAATGGTTCCCATTTGCAGCTGCAAGGCACTACGGCAGCTTTAGTATTTATGAGCACTTGGTGAGTACTCTGACAGGTTTATTATTTGTTGGCTTTCTCCAGCATTGCACAGTAAAAATTGTTTTCAGAGTATTTGAAAGTGTAGCTGGCTGCCACTGTATCAAACCCAATCAATCCACCAATGTATTTCACATTCTTGATTGATAACTGGCTCAGCGCTTTGGCATTTCAGGGATGGACTGGAAGGGGAGCAGGTCTTGATGGTCATTAATCCTTTTTCCCTGAGCCTCCCTCGGGCAACTGCTTGTGCCATTATCCACATTTCTTCCCGCTGATTTCCACAATCCCATGGCTGCTCAAACCACCACAAATTCGCCACTGTCCCTTTCACTTACCGTAGACCTTTCATCACACTGGCCTCAGCAGCCCTCCTGGGCCGATAGTGGTCAGGGGAACATCTCTCTCTCTCTCTCTTCTTTATGTTTTTAAAAAGTTGAGCCATTAATTTGGTTCCCTACCTAGTCTCCTTTCCTCCCTCTAAATTTATGTTCCTTACTGAACAGGAACATGAGGGTATGAATGTCCTTCCTTTAAAACCTGTTGGTGTGGGTGAGAGTGAGAGATGTCTTATGGTAAAGAAGGCAGAGATTCTGTCTGCCGGCTCTTCCACTGCTGTTTGAACTGGTTATTCATGATGTTTTGCCCATTGTGGTCTGTGTTACCATGAAGCCAAATAAACTATGTTAGCTGCTGGGGAGATAGACTATTTAGTTATTTATTTGTTTGTTCATTTATTTATTTAAAGGCTGCAAAATTGTGAGCAAGCTCACAGTGTGCTGACTGAAATGTCAGAAGTAATTAAGCCAAACTGTTTCCAATGAAGGAAAAAAAAAAAAGGTCGTCTGTCATTACGAGGAACAGATATCTATAATTAATTGGGAGCTGGAACTTTTAGGGAGAAAGAAAAACCACATTTCTCACATTTTTCCTGTGTTGGCTTTAATGCACCAAGGGTACTGAATACTCCAGATGGGTTTAAAAAATACAGATTTGAGCTCCCCACTGAGGATTCAGGATAAAGTCTATCTGTCATTTGCCAGCAATCTGGTGTTACGTGTAGCTGTGCTGCCGGGAGAACTGCCTTGTGTGTATTTACTATTATATTAAAGCACAAATGTCTCCTCCACCTGTCCTCTAAAGAGTAATGTGTCCTGGGCAAATCTGTTCCATACAATCTTTAGTTAACTGCCCTTAGCTTTGGAGGCAGAATCCATGTTAGGAAGGAGTGAAATGTCCAAAGGAAGGGAATTAATCGTGTGAGGAATGGGAATTCAAGCGATGAAGGCAGCGTAAAGAATTTAAAGGAAAGGAAACAGAGACAAAGAACCTCATTGGGAAATTATGAAAGAGAGTGAAATATTATGAAAGTGTTGAACGAGCATAGGAATCCTCCAGTGTCTCTATAAATTGCAAAACAAAACCTGCCCCTGAAACCCTGCCCCCTGAAACCCATGTCAAAGGCTCCACTGAGCCCACTGGAATGACCGTCCCCTCATCAAATCTGTGTTAACAGCTTACAGGTCTGGGGCCAAGTGCCTCAGGAGATCATTATTTCAGCTGACAAAAATATTGTGTTTTATGAGGAGAAATTAATAAAGGGCAAATAGAGGAACTGTTAATGCATATGGACAAGAAATGGTTTCAGGTGGAGTCTGGCAGCTGCGTCAGCTTGGGCAAGAAATTAAAAAAAAGATGATCAGTATTATATGGGAGTATTGCTCTTAGTGAAGTAACTTTGATTCTGTGGTAAGAGAGAGCTTGGTTCCCCGTGCTAGCAAAACACCCGACTGCCTGGGGAAATGGGCAGGATGCACGCGAACTTACTCTGGAACTGGAATGCTGCCCCCAAAATAGGTTTGTGTTGAGACAGGGCTGGCGTGAGAAGGGTCTGTGCTTTCCTGAGCAGCCTCTGGAAGCAGTATTGCTGCAGAGATCCGGGCCGGCTTCAAAGAAGCATGGTAAGTTTAGCAATTTGCAAAAAAACCCCCACCAAACCTGACTGCTTTGTAAGCAGTGGGAAGTCTGAAGCTTGTCTCCCTGTGGGTTTATGTCCTAAGGTGAGTCTGTTGTGTGTATCTTTTTGTATCTAAAAGGGATGAACTAATTTTGTAGCCTGTCTGCCAGTAGAGGCGCTTCAGAGTTTTTTTCTCTCTTCTATGCTATTGCATTTTACCAAATTTACAGGGAATATGATGTATTTGAGACCCTCATCTCGACTTAATTTGAATTGGCAAAAGGGTACAGAAATTGTTGGGGAACAAAGGGTGAGGAAGCTTACAAAACCGGACTAAACTAATGTTTAAATAATAATATGCAAAGAGGATCTTCTGGGGAAGATTTCTGTCCTATTGACTGATTTCCCTCTGGTCTTTATCTGGTATCTCCCTCGGCAGTAGGGCAGGATGAGACCTTATTTCTTTTTTCCCCTTAGGGAAAAGTAACACAAGAAAGGAACTTCATTTTTCATATCACCCTCCTGAGCAGCCTTTCAGAATTCTGGCCAAGTTGCTCTAATACTCGGATTCCCTTGTCAGAGATCCCTCATCCTCCAGAATATCCCTCCTGTCTGAATTCTGCCTTGCTGTTAAATAGGCCGTGGGGGGATGATATTGAAGACCTTGGCTGTTGCCTGGACTGCTTTAGGAAAAAAACCAAAACAACAAAACTGCGCCATAACACTTCGAATGCATTGCAAGATTCTAAAAATACTGGATTTAAATTAATCTGTGTCCTGCAATAATGAGTTGTATCAAAATAACCGCCTTCTTAGCACATGTACGCATTATTTCCCAAACCTCATAGTTTGAGAACGGGGCTATTGCTTGGGCTGCACAGTAGCAAAGATAATGAGGGAATTAAACGTTTGCCTTGGCTGGGAGTTCCCCGTGGAAGGTCCCGTAGTTACCGAGCATTTATTACTAAAGCTTGAGCCTTTAGCGGCGTGTTCTGACTATCAGGATGTGTCAGAATATTCACAGCTTATAAGTGCTAGTAATACTGACAGGTTCATCAAACTCATCTTCTTAGAGCTAGGACAATTTATTACATCTTTTTAACCCAAAGGAGTTTATATAATTGATGGATTTGGGTTACATTGCAGATACAAAATAACCTTGAGAGAATTGGTGTTCATTGCTGGAGCTGAATTTGATAGAGCTGAAGTGCCATTCACCAGGGGCTTCAACAAAACTGATAGCCCTAGGTTCTATGTGACCAATTTAAATTGTTCGACTAAGATTACATTTTCTGTCTTAAATATAGGACATGCTGATTAGGTTTGAGGGAGAGGGGGGTGGAGAAAGTATAACTTAAATAAAACCTCCTAAACCAGCAGAGATTCTTCCCTTAGGGCTTTTTTCCCCTTTTCCTTCCTTTTTTTTTTGACTGTTAAGCGATGTTTCTAACACGCAAGTAGGATGATCAGAAACCAAACTCAGCATTTCCACAGCAGAGAGCTCTTTATTCTCCACGATGACTGGAGTCTACACTGTCGTGCATTTGTGTAAGATTTTATGAGCGCGATGTGTTAAAATAAAGCCTGTAAATTATCGTGCATGTGTGGCAGCTTTTATTTTAGGGCTAAATAATGCTTTCCAAAGGACAGCTGGGAAACAGAGAGATTAGGTGACTTGACTAAGCTCACACAGTAAGTCGGTGGCAAAGCGGTGGCGAGGCTGTAAACTGCTGGGTCTCTGCCATACGGAGTTGGAGCTGTTTACTAAACCCATTTCCTTCTTTGCAGGTCTGAGTGGTTCGTCAGTCCTAACTATGCCTTATTACACTTGGGTATATAGGAGAAATGAAATCCAGGGGGAAAATGAAGAAGAAAAATGGAAATTTGAAAGCACAATGTAAAATCATGGAAAGATAAAGTCGTATTTTCTGTTTTACTGTTTAAGTGGAGTAAATAAGTTATGGTGATGTTCCTGGCATAGAGGAACATTTCAAAACAATGTTAGAGGTTTTTTGGGGGGATTATTTTAAAAAAAGACAAAATTTTAAGTTGAGTAGGGAATGGAGGTGGAGAGTGGGACAAGACCAGGCTGGACGGGGCTTTGAGCAGCCTGGTGTAGTGGGAGGTGTCTCTGCCCAGGGCAGGGGGTTGGAACTAGGTGATCTTTAAGGTCCCTTCCAACCCAAACCATTCCGTGATTCTATAAGAATCAGATTCAGGAGCTATTGAGGACATCGGAAGGTGATTTTGAGTGTCCTTTGCTTCTGAGGGCAAAGTTAAGCAGCCAAAGGGTTCCAGCAGAAAAGGGATTGCAAAGCAACTGAACACTGAGGCAGGCATACTCCTGTATGGGAGGGAGTTCCCTGCTCAGTGGTGTTGAAGATTGGCAGGAGAAAGATGCTGTTAAATGATTCTCTTCTTTCATTAAACCATCCACAAGCAAGCATTTCCACATCTACTTGTTGCTACTCTCCACTCAGAAAAATACCCATAAATGGAACTCCTAGAGCGTGGTTCAGAAGGTATCCACACTGAGTGGTGTTTGCCTTAGCTGGGATCTCGGGTCCCAGATACCTAGGAGCCTTTTCTTGGAACATTTTATCCTTTTCCCCAACCTTATAATCTGAGATATATGGAACACATTTTGGAAATGACTTGAAAAATAAGTGATGAGCTGAATGTTCTGCCATTCCATAAAATACAGATAAAATTTTGAGAAGCGAAGCGCTTCAGAAGACTGTAAAAGAGGTCCAGATGGCCGATGCGGCACTCTGAAATAGTGCGTCTTGCTCTGTTGTAGGGAGTGTCTGAAGAATTCTCAGCCATTCTTATTTTCTTTTTTGGATGTTTTTTCCCAAGCCATTTTGTAGGTGACTTTGTTATGTTGAGAATTTGCAAATAGTCATTCTAACAATATCCTTTTCACTGTGACATTAACTCAAACTTATCTATACAAACATGGGCAGATGTTATGGAAAAAATCCCAGCATTACCTTTGAAATGGACTTGGGTGTGTTTTTTGGTGATAGCATTAACATTTATTGACATAATAATCAAAGTAGCTAAAGAATAGCTAGCAGGAGAAGCAACTAATGCAAATCATAAAGGCCTTGTTAAATGTCTCATTAGATTAAAGTGATGTTTCCCTTTTTAAGAAGCTGCATATACAATGAAGAGACAGATTTTCTGAATCAAGAAGTTTCTGTTCTTTTCATGTGCACTGCAACCTTTATTTCAAAATGGGGAAATGCATTTGAAGGTTAGTAAAATTAAAGGTACAACAAGTACTCTTTCTGTATGCTCCAGACTTTAAAGAAAACTTAAGGAGACAGTAGTGAAATCTTCACTTTTTCAGGGCTTTGTGAACATAAACTAGAAAGGCAGTTCAGGGAGTTCACCAGGAAAGGGAGTTCACTGGGAAATTTTGTCTCAAATGCAATTATTTCCAAAACTCTCAGATGAGGGGGAGAAAGAGGCTTCAAGGGACGGCAGCGTACAGAATTTGCTCATGCCCCGAGTGTCTTAGCTCTCATCCCGGTTGGGTGGCAGAACGGGCTCCTCTGAAACATAACCCAGGCTCTCTTTGATGGAAGCAGTGCGAATTTGAGACTGAAGGTAAGAGAGGTGATCAGTTGTGTTGAGTGATGTTACCCACTGGGATACACCATGTACGTGTCTGAAATGGAGAGGTAACTAGTGTAATATATCAACTATTTATTTTATGAATTCCATACTCATGTCGCCCTGCTGGTATGTGCATATGCAAACTTTTTTATTTTGGAATATATGCAGTCCGCTGTTCTGTTCTATGTAATTTCGCCTAAAATAATTGCTAGCTGAAAGCCTTGTATTCAAATAAATCATGTGTCTTCTTGATCTGATCCTTGCTAATGTGATTGTAGCTTTTTCCCAAGACTGGAAACACTTGTGTGTCTATGTTAATATTCTAAGTACGGGTCTATTAAACATGAGATGTGATATCATAAACCTATATTTTGTGATGGAGCGTAGCACTCATCTACATGACTATAGCTGTACATATATTTATATGTGTGTGTGTATGTTAATATTCAAGTTAAATGATAATTTCTTTTCAAAACTCCCTGATTTACTGTCATTGTTTTATTATTCTGTCTTTGGGGATCGTGCTTCTGGTATCTAGTCATCTTCCACACTCCTCATGTCCGTCGTCTTTCTTGCTCTTTTGCCTCTCCTCTGTTTTATGCATAAAGTAAATCTCTCACATCTCGGGCAGTTGTGACGATGATGGTCAGTCTGCTGCGTTGGCTGGCCAGAAACAAGAGATGAGGGTGGTCTGCTGGCATCTCCTCTTCCAGCTAGAAGCAGGCCGTAAGGATGCTTTGCATCCTGCGTGGCTTCACTGGAAGTCACCTGCAGTGCCACCTCTGCCGCAGCTCGCTGCTCTCGGTGAACCTTTGTGCGGGTAGCCAGGCTCTTTACACATCCTCGCTTTGATGTAATTACAAAGCGCTTCCCTTCTTCTGTGTTCTTTACTCCCCAGCAGGCAATCTGGTCTACTGGGGGGCTTTCCTTCCGAAGGCCACACAGGTAATGTAAAGAGAAGCATTTTTCATTCACAGCGGAATTTTGTGAAGCTGTGATTCAGCACAGATTGGGTGAAATGAAGGCTGTTGGATTGATACACAAATTAGAGAAGCTGCAGATTCTGTTTCGGTTTTTATCACCTTTTTCTCACTGTTACCTTTCACAGCTGTGCTGGGCTTGTAGTGGTTTGTTTAGGGATTTTTAAATCCGTGATAATTATATCATGGGAAATAACCTTCAGATTTTTATGAATAAACCTAGCTTTCAATTTGAGCTCATTGAAATTGCCATAGCTTGGAGTGTTTTATTTTATTACCATTATCTTCGTTTGTTTAGAAAAAATCTGGGCATTTTCAGAAGTGAAGGGACACAGATTCTGCATATCGTAAAGTTCTGCTGAGACCGTAGTTGCTCTACAAATAAACAACTGAATGCAGCATACTTTTAGCTTTTAACTGCGCCAGAGCAATTTTTTAAGTGATGGATTGATGATCTTGATGTCCTGGCCCGATTAGATCTGAGAGCGCTAAGTTTTGCCTGTCAGTGCTCTCCTGTGGCTTCAATTCAATATGCTATTTTCTGACAGTTCGGAGCAAGTCCGATGGCTTCTGACCTTTTCATGTCAATTGGATTTTTTTTGTATTGACTTATACGGTTCCTGAATCATGCTGCTTTGAAGAGTATTGTTGCCCAATATTCTTAAGCGATACTGCTGTGAAGTAGTAATTTTTTCTTGCGTAGCTCCCTCTCATTTGTGCATATCGGTGTACAAATGCAGAGAGAGGGACAGTATGATTTCTACTTTATGACCAGATAATACGTTTACTAAAGAGAAGGTGTTCCATACAGATGAGATGAACCACAATATAGGTTGGCAGATTTTATTTGCATTTGTTGACAGTACCTGATATATAAAGATCCTGTGCTGCTTCATGGATGGCAGGGTTAGGGAAAATAGCACCTCATCTTGTGTAACACACAAATACACACACTTTCACACTCTCTGCACAGTAATAAGTCTTCATCTTGCCTTGCTGTTGTAGAAGGCATTTAGCTATCTAGAAAATATCTTCCGTAACCTAGGGCAAAATCACTATACTGTACTATACTTATTCTTACTGACTTAAGTGAGCCTTGGATTGAACCTATAAATGCAAATCTTAATCATACTCCTAAGTACTAGGAATATACTACAAATGGGTGCTGTATCCAGAGCTACAGAAAAAGCACTGAGGTTTTCTTTCATACATTTTGAAGGTGGTTTTGTTGATATTTCTTTGTCCTCTGCTGTTTCCATTTGTAGATGAACTTTGAGAACAATGTAAATTATTTAGTTATCATCTTGTGACTTACCGTCCATTTCGTGGGTAGCATTTTTGTTTCCTGGCCTCAAAATGTGATTATTTCTGGTTCCGTCTATTACAACTATAGCCATGTGATCCTAGGAGAGGTCAAACCCACATTTCAGCATTTTTCCTCCTTCAGCTCTTTTATTCAAGTTTATGGTACTGATATGTTCATTGTTTTCAGATAATGTACGGTCCTGTCAGCAGAACAATGCACAGTGAATATGTTGTCTAATGTATCATGGAGCTTTTAGTTCTCTGGCTACAGAATTAAATGCTAGGCTGTTTCAAAGGAACCGATATTCCGAAGTCAGTATTTCAGTGAAGTCCTTAGGTAGTTACTAGTGCTCTGAAATATTGAGTGTTATACTACAGAGGACCTTTGTTTAGCCATCGGGAAGATAACAACGCTGCCCTGAGAACTTGTGGGATAATGCTGCCTGTTAGCAAGCCCATATGACTGAGGGCAGAATCTGACACAATATGACGATATTTCTAGTTAGCGACTTCTGTGACTTTAATAAGAATTTTGGCAAGCAAAGGACAAAAGTAACATTCGCATGATTTACGCATATAAGGTTAAAATTGCTGTTGTGACATGAAGTATGTGATGTTGCAGGTACTGTCATAGTTATGACGTGACCGTACAAGCAAAGACAGCGAACAGAGGAGAATCTAAGCTGCTGAAGTATTAATGTTTAGACATGTGTAATGTGGTCAGTGCTGTATCCTGGTCCGATTTGTGAAAAAATCTGTGGGCCCAAGTTGCCAGCTGCTGTTTGCATTGCAGCTGAAATTGTTGCAGGCCAGTTAGAGTTGGAACTGGACTGTCGCTTTCTTCCTGTCTTTTCTGAATCCTTCTCTGTTTCCTAATAAATGGAGCATATTGAAGGAATTTCAATTCATTCTGCAGATTTTAAAGGTCAAAATATTCTTAAGTGTGGAAAAACGGTATTTGTACGGTATTTGTCAGTGTTAAGAAGGTGTTTCTAGTCTCTTTGGAGATAGTACATATTTTATTTGTACATCACCAATATGTATCTATAGTGAAAAGCTGCACTGTGGTCTATGATGTGACTTGAATTTTTGAAAACACAGTGTGTTTTTATGCTAGCTGTATATTTGTCTCTCAGTTCCCTCTCCCTCATAAGTGATTTAAGAACTCTGTATCAGAAGATACCAGAATATAGTGAAAAGGAGGACATAAAATGTTGGTCATGTTACACTCAGGTGGGTGCCTTTCCTGCATGCTCTGCAGTTGCCGCAGTTCATCCACAGCATATATCGTGAGAACAACTTAAATGTTTGTGATGGCTTCTAGTTTGAGAAAGCCACTGACTGAATGGACTTGAAAAGGGACAAAAGCAGCTCAGGTAACAATAATATGTGCAAACACTTTTTAGCCTGTTTTAAGCATCGGAGAAGCGTTAGTCTAAAAAATAATGCCCCATCGTGAATCTCAAAATGTCTGCTAAGCTGTCTGGAGAAAACAGACTGAGCAAGGAATATGGCGTTGAGTGCTGGGTGAAGATGTGTGTATGCAGAAGAGACAAAGCCAGTGTGACAGTAATCTCGCTAAACAACTGACTTACGGTAGGACCTATCTTTTCCTGAGTTCCTGGAAGACACCATTGCTGAGCAGCGTGCTTCAGCTGATGTACTTTAAATCTAATAGCCCCCCTCCACTCACAACCTTTTGAGAAAGAATTTGTGTAATGAACAGTAAATGAGAGTTGACCTCTGGTGACTTAACGCAGAGAGGGATGAAAAAGAGAATCTGTACCGACTCTGCAGAATGAGGAGGAACATTCAGCAGCTTTCAAGAGACGCATCCACAGAAGCAGCTGTAAAGTCAGGAGTGGAGGCAGCCTTGATGTTCTTACAGAGCAGCTTGCCACCGTGCTCCCTGCTAATGAACTTGGTAGTCTGTCCCCGGGGTGATATTGGGCAGTTCAGCCTGACAGCTAGAGAAATGCACTAGAAAATAATACACGAGCCTGAGTCACATCGGGGAAAAAAAAAAGCAAGACATTTAAGGCATTGATCTCTAAGTATTGCAGTCCATAAACAATGAATCTCTGCAACTAACATATTTCAGAGAACTTCATACTTTGCTCTCCCCGTCAGCCTCATTTTTAACATTTAAATTCACACTGAAATATTCATCATATGTCGTGCAGCCCCTGTGTTACTGGTGAGCTATGAAATGGGGATCACTGGGTCAGGGCAGCCTAAAGGGAGGACAACATGGGGGGACAGGTCAATTCCAGGTAGCAGTTGTAGCAGAGAAGAGGTAGTAGGGCAGCCAAGAAATCTGGGACGGAGCTTGATCAGTCCTTGAAAACAGCTATAGTCAGAATACTAATGTGTGAAGCCTGGCACTAATGTGGAAAGAATATTTTAGATACTGTTTTCTAGTCTTATTAACTGAATTAGTTATTCTTGTTTGGCAACAGACACGACTGACATGAATATGAATGTGTCCTCATCTGAGGACACGAGTAAATCCTCACATGATGTGATTGTAAGTGGTCATGCTGCTGAACAAAAGGAAATCACCCTGTAATGACAAAGAGCTTTAGGCTATTCCACATTTGTTTCCAGTGCAGTAACAGGTATATGAAATACAGCTCTCAGTTTAGGACGAACAAGGTTGGAGACCCAGTAAAATGAACGACCTGGTAAGGCAAACAAGGTCGGAGGCTCTGGTGTTCCCCAGGGCTCAGTATTGGGGCCAGTTCTCTTCAACATCTTTATCAATGACCCGGATGCGGGGATTGAGGGCGCCCTCAGTAAGTTTGTAGATGACATTGTGTTGGGCGGGAGTGTTGATCTGCTTGAGGGTAGGACGGCTCTACAGAGGGGTCTGGACAGCTTGGATTGATGGGCTGAGGCCAATGGTATGAGTTTCAACAAGGCCAAGTGCCGGGTCCTGCACTTGGGTCACAACAACCCCATGCATGCTTGGGGCAGAGTGGCTGGAGAGCTGCCTGGCAGAAAAGGACCTGGGGGTGTTGGTTGACAGCCGGCTGAATATGAGCCAGCAGTGTGCCCAGGTGGCCAAGAAGGCCAACAGCATCCTGGCCTGTATCAGCAATAGTGTAGCCAGAAGGAGTAGGGAAGTGGTGATCCCCCTGTACTCTGCACTGGTGAGGCCCCACCTGGAATACTGTGCCCAGTTTTGGGCCCCTCACCACAAAATGAGGGGCATGTCCAGAGAAGGGCAACGGAGCTGGTGAGGGGTCTGGAGCACAAGTCTGGTGAGGAGCGGCTGAGGGAGCTGGGGGTGTTCAGCCTGGAGAAAAGGAGGCTGAGGGGAGACCTTCTCGCTCTCTGCAACTCCCTGAAAGGAGGGGGTAGCCGGGGGGGGGTCGGTCTCTTCTCCCAGGTAACAGATGACAGGACAAGAGGAAACGGCCTCAAGTTGCACCTGGGGAGGTTTAGGTTAGATACCAGGAAAAATTTCTTCACGGAAAGGGTTTTCAAGCATAGGAAGAGGCTGCCCAGGGAAGGGGTGGAATCGCCATCCCTGGGGGTATTTAAAAGACGGGTGGACATGGTGCTGAGGGACATTGATGGTTTTGGCAGTGTTAGGTTAACGGTTGGACTGAATGATCTTATAGGTCCCTTCCAACGTAGACATTTCTATGACTCTATGATAAAAGACTGAAAGAAAGGAAATTCTGAGGATATACGAGAAGCTGTCCAAGGGGCCATTTTTCCAGTCTGTTGAAAGGGAAGAGAGAACTGATCATTTGCAGTATGTGTATTCTAATGGTTTTCTCAGGATTATACTCCTAAAATAATACTGTAATAGACATAAAAGGTGCAGGTGTCTGCTTTTGGATGCATTTCAGGTTCCTGCCTAATGTTGACCTAAAGGCAAAACTATCACTTGCATAATCTTTCATGAATATTTATAAAACCTTGGTCTTGCTTGCACTGCTTCCGCCTCTGGGTTAACACAAGCCAGTCATTCAGAAGAGTCGCTTGACGGCATTGAGCACAACCTGGCATGACTCCCATACTTGGACTTTCAGAAAGCTTTTTTAGTTAATTCTGTGGCTGATTCATTGGCAGTGTCCTATTTGCAGAAAAGAAAGTAGTTCCAAAAGGAAAAAAAAGCCACGCATTAAGATGCATTTATATTAATACTGTAAGCATATGCAGAAACTTTCAATAGTACAATGTGCTTTATGAGTGGTGTCTAAGTGTCTGAAGGAGTAATGAAATGATCTGTTATTCTAGTTTTAAAAAGACTAAAGTTCTGTTCGTGCGCCTGACATAGTGTAGGCGTAAATAAAGTAGGTTTTCAGCATTGTTCTCTCAAATTAAGGAGGTGGCATAGATAAATTCATCTCTGTGCTCTGTCAGGAAGCTCATGCTTACTCTTTCATGCCTGCTGTGTGTGAGGACTGTGTCAAAGGCTGACAAAGGCCTAAGTCGTTGCAGATATAAAAATGGTATCATTCGACTCTTTTTTTATGAGAAAGTAGAGAAAATACCTTCCAGTATTAAGCAGTCAGACTAACCATTTTGAAGGGGAGCGTAGTTCAAGTTTTGGGTCTCATACGTGCCAATCATTCTACTGAGAGTCTGGTGGGACTTCCACTGGCTGGCTCCAGTTCAACACCAACATCAATCGGATGGGAAGCCAAGCCATGATACCAAAACATGCAGCAAACAACAAATCATACCAGTTTCAGGCCAGCATTGTAACGGAAGCTATTCTGGGTCGTGATGTACGCGTGCTCCCCTGAGCACCCGCTGCTCATTTGTCTGGACTGAGACATTTACAGGTAACAGCGGGACTTCTTCCGCCTCTGCGCATGGGGAGCGGGAATGCGGTCGCTCTCTCAGGGAGCAATTACGGATGCCTGATTATTGCCGTAGGTGGAGCTTGGGGATTGCAACACAGCGAAGAAAAAAAATCTATTTTATATAGTGGACCAGTGCAGTCTTTTGAATGGGCTGTCCCAATAGACACCTTTCAGAGCTGTGGCAAAAGTAAACCTTTATGGCTTTGACATCTCTATGGAAACTGTAAGATCACTAAGCAGAACATTATGAATGTGGGATGCTATGGGCCACTTTATATAGCCAAGTCTGACAGGTCTTAGCAGAATGGAGAACAGGAAAGAAAGTGTGTAGAGCAAAACAGTGCTTGTGCAATATCTTTGATTTGGAAGGGTAGGACTCCAGGGGCGGATTGAATATGTGTCAATAGTTTAGAAAGTCTTGTTTGAGAATGGGAAACATGAGATATGAACAAACCTCTGTATGCTGACAAAGCCAGTAACAACCCAGTCAACAAATGAGTAATTATTGAGGTTATTGAGATGATCTGATGCAAGCATTTGGCTCATAAAATTGTGGATTAATTATTCATCATCAATTGAAAAATCTTTAGAGGAAAATTCACAGCACTGATTGTATCTTCTTAAATTTTCTTTCACTGCACAGTACGATGGTGCCCAAATCCTGTCAGACGATGCCTAACAAAATATAAGTCTAACTGATAAATTAGGTTTCCAAATGCTAATACAGAAATATACTTGGCTTCTGTATGGAGACACTCTGTAGCAAATGAAGCGAAAGAAATATTTTGTCCTGGTAACTAAATACTTTATCAAGGATATATGGGACAAGCTTAGCTGCCCTTTTTGCTTTTATTAAGTTTCTATTATAGATGAAAAAATGATATGCTCTTAGGTGTGATATTCTTTGTTAGCTGTCCCACAATACTAGCCAACAATAATATTTATATTAGCTCTCTATTTTCTCCAACTTTAGTGGTAACTATTGCAATTATACTTCTGTCTGGAAATAATCAAGAGGAATTCTCCAGCAGTTGGCAAGTCAGAATATAGTTTAGGATGCTTTGGGATCTTCCTGGTGAAATTTAGCATGCACATTAAATAGGGACTAATAAAAATTAACAAGAACTTGCCCCTTAACATAAATCTGCTCATACTGCTGGCATACATCTCTGTACGCATGAGCTATCGGCAACTTTGAACCCTTACAAGTTATCTTTGGAAACATAGTTGGACTAGTGGAGAATCTAGACTACAAGTTCTGAAGGTACTGACTCAGCCCAGGTGAAGACTGTGCCTGTGATTTTATACAGCAAAACCAGAAATTTTTAATAAATTTCCCTTAACAGGAACAAACAAATATTGGGTTTGGGTTTGGTTAATAATTCAGGTGAAAGATGAAACACAGAAACATGGATCTCTCTTTCACAAGGGAGGCCTTCAAGGAGCTCTAGCTGTGTGTTATTAAAAATGAGCTTCTCTGTGAAACTGCAGAGACTTATAGTTCTATTCAGTTGAAAAGCAACAAGAGAAGAATCTTTTCTGATTCTTAGGTAACTGCTATCAGCAGCGTGAAAAATAAAATTAATTACAACAAATAGTGTTAATTGTATTTTATTAAAACAACAGGTGAATTTGATTAACGTACAGTTTTTAATGGCAGGTTGTGAGGGTGCTGTATACAAACTAAGTTGTTCTATCTGCAGTATTGGCAGACTGCTTGTCAAAGATGTTGCATATATAAATTATATAATTTAAAAAAATACAGTACAAACCAGTAAATTAATACTTAATAAAGTACTAACAGTTAGAAGGATCATGCCAGAAACCTCTTTGTGTTCAAATTCTGAGGTGAGATTGCCACAGGTGTTACCCAGACATTAGATACCTGGAAATCTTTAATGACATTTTGCTTTTAATGTTTTAAATGTTTTTGGATTTGCCAGTGTAATGGTTACCAGTTTCACGGCAAATCAATCTTTTTCAGTGCAATGGATCAGAGTGCCTGTCAGAGGCTTGAATTCTTGTTATGCATCCCCGGACTTTTCCTGTCTCTGTCTTTCTGCTCTCTCCGTGGCTGCCTTTATGCTACCCCTTGTCCTCGAGAGAACTTCCCGTGTGCCTTTTTTCAGTTCTTTTATTCCTCTCTTTAAAAGCCTGCTTGTCCATATTCTGTCATTTATACGAGATCCGTCACAACAAATGACTGACACCGCAGCCAAGTTTGGCACGGGCAGAGATTTTTAAGCTAGCATCAGGCCTCTCAGCTGCAATGCTGTTTAAAATAAATTTGGTAACAGACAGCAGAAGGGTTTGCTGTCAGGGAGCAGATCTAGCTGATAGGTTTTTTGAGTTTTGTTTTTTTTTTTTGTACAGCAAGTTCATTGGAGGACATAATAGTTTTCTAAAGCATGCTTGTAACTTGTACTCCTGTGGAGCTACGGGAGTAATTATACATTAGGCTTGATGAAGTACCGAGGAAGGGTAAAGGCAAGTGACAACTTTTGAAAGGCAGGGGAAGTTGCAGTTGCCACCGCTCAGGATTAGTTCATTATTTCCAGGATGCGTAGCAAGAATTCAGCGTTTGAGGCACAGGACAGCCAGTGCTGTAGCTGTACGATAGAAATTGTTTAAGCACTCGTGGGACGGTTTCCCCAGGTGACTATTTTTGGCCAATGTCCCTCATACCTTGCAGGCTCAGGGCTGATGCCGCTGAGCAAGCGGTGAATAGCAGGCACCGTTGTGTTCCGTGCTTGGGCAACCTGATGGCGTTACCCGTCTTACCGACTTCTTACGAAGGTGAACACATCGCAGGACCATGTGCTTTGTCTGAGTCCAGGCCAAAGAAAGAAACACGGCTTCTAACAAAGAACTTGTCCAGATCAAATTTAAGTATTTAGGCAAAAGATGCTAACATTTGTTTTAAGCAAACCACCTGGGGAATTTGTCTCCAAATTGGTCTGACAATTTTTTGGTCACAGGACACATATTTCACATTTGAGCTTTTTTATAAATTCCTTAAGCAAAGATGCTCACCTGTATTATTGCTCTAAGTCAGCCTTTGCATGGATGTTAAGTGAAAGGCTTCTGGTAATGGTTCCTGCCTTCTAATTTCCACTGTTAACACCCTCCCACTTTTTGTGTTACGGGACAGATCCCATTCATGTCACGAGGGGGTTTTGTGGGTATCACCAGGATGCTGCGAGTGCTGCTGGCTCCCTGGGGACCAGTGCCAGTCCCAGTGTCCCCAGCACAGGTGCAGGGCAGCTGGAGAGTGAAGGGGGCATCCAGGGCAGCCTCAGCCAGCCTGGCAGGACAGGGCTGCAGTGAAGAGTCCAGACCCAGGCTGTGACATGGTGGGGGCTTGAAGTGAAAGAAATCCGTCCCTTGATTTGTATGTACCTGTTCAGAAGCGTATTTCGCATTTGCTGATTTGCATATAGCATAATCGTAGAATCACAGAATAGTTCTTAAGGTGATGATCTTAAAGATCATCTCATTCCAACCCCCCTGCCCTGGGCAGGGACACCTCCCACTAGACCAAGATGTTCAAAGCCCCGTCCAGCCTGGCCTTGAACCCCTCCAGGGATGGGGCAGCCACAGCTTCTCTGGGCAACCTGGGCCAGGGGCTCACCACCCTCACAGTAAAGAATTTCTTCCTAACATCTAATCTAAATCTCCCCTCTTTCAGTTTAAAACCATTACCCTCCTCCTATCACTACACTCCCTGATCCAGAGTCCCTCCCCAGCTTTCCTGGAGCCGTTTTAGGGACTGGAAAGGTCTCCCTGGAGCCTTCTCTTCTCCAGGCTGAACCCCCCAACTCTCTCAGTCTGTCCTCACAGCAGAGGGGCTCCAGCCCTCTCATCATTTTCGTGGGCTCCTCTGGACTTGCTCCAACAGGTCCATGTCCTTCTGCTGCTGGTGGCCCCAGAGCTGGAGGCAGCACTGCAGGGGGGTCTCCCCAGAGCAGAGCAGAGGGGCAGAATCCCCCCTCGCCCTGCTGCCCACGCTGCGGGGGATGCAGCCCAGATGCAGTTGGCTTTCTGGGCTGTGAGCGCACATTGTTGGCTCATGTTGAGCTTCTCCTCCACATCCTGAATTTGAAATCATACGATACTGATTTTTTTATAGGGGATTATTTTTACACGCTGTATAGTTATTATTTAATTGTATTTTCATGTTGGTTGTCGTGTGAATTATAAGGGGGTGCCAACAGGAGAAATTTTGTTATTCCTGTATGTATTCCACTTTTTTTTTTTTTTTTTTTTAAAGGGAATGATTATTTTCACAAGTCTTGAGTAAGAAGAGAGTATTTTTAACACTAAAAAAAGTAGAACTTAGTGTTTGGGGATCCTTGCTAGGCAAAATGCACAGGCACAGTGCTATGTCTCCTAGGAGGTGCTCAGTTCCCCCCCTGCAGCAGATCCATAGCAGCGCCTGGCAGGAATTGCGGCTGTTTGTTAGGCAAGATTTCATTTCTTTCATCATTTAGAGATACCAGAGTGTTGCTCAGCCCCAGGAAGGGCTGTGCATCGTGGGAAAGTCACCTGGAGAGCTAAATCCAAGTGAGAGTTGGGAAGGAAACACAGGCAGTCCCTGTTTCCTTAGGAGAACGTGAGGTGTATTCCAAAGCAAAACATTTAAATTTAAAATCGGTTGATAGTTCTGGCAGACATGACAGATTTTGTTTCATTTTTCTTAATTTTGTTTGTCCTATTTAAAATATAAATGCCGCCCTGGGTTTTACTGAAAAAAAATTGCTTTTATGTTTTTAAGTAGTCCTAACAAAATTAGTACCTTCTTTTAAAGACCTGAATTTCCCACATCCTAATATGACTATAAGAAATGTTAATTTCAGGAAAAAACCACTAAATATTGTGAATAAAATATAGCGAAAGAGCAGAACTACTGCAAAAAAAAGAATAACCCTGACATAAGGGCTCTTTTCAGTGCTAGTTTTAACAAAAACCCCCAAGCGTGGAAACCTCTGCACTTATCTGGAGAGCAGCAGCGCGTATCGGTTCGCATTCAGAGTCAGAGGCGCTGCTGGAGAAAGAGATTCGCTGTAGGTGAGAGCAAGCAAACCTCCCTCTCCAGAAGAGCGATGTGGTAGCCTGCAGGAGGATCTCAGTTTAACGTTGAACTGAGATACCCCAGCAGCAGAGCAGATACCATGTGCACGGAGATCGAAATGAAACCAGCTTCTAGTCGCAGTGGCTGGCTGTAGACGGAGGCTTGATGGAGTTCTCCGCCTCGTCACTTTCTGAAAAAGAAGCCTTATCTGCATTATATACTGGAAAAATCCTGTGGAGCGGTATTAATCCTGTCCTTTAATGTTGGCAAGGCTTATGGTTTTTAGGCTCTGATGTGTTTTCTCACTATTTCCCTTTACGAACAACATCACCCTTCGGAGTGGGCTGACATCTGTCACAACAACTCCTGTTGTCAATGTCATACCAGTTATAATTTCAAATGGCTGAAATCCTGGGCCCCTAATAGAATAGTTATCACATGAATGAGCAGACGCTGACATGGGGAGCGTCTGACACCTGATAAATGAATGCCATCCAAGCAAAACATCAGCAGGATTGGATATGTTTAGGTAGTTAAACATCTGCAGAGGCGACTTGTTTGCAAATCATTAAGAATAAAAGCTTGTTAGTTGTCAGAGATCCTTGGCATACACATGACTGGACCTTCTTGGGATTGTGCGTTAGCATCAGGGATGTGCTCCCAAACACTTTTGGCAAGGTGAGCTCCCTGAAGCTTAGCGCAGCGCAACAGACCTAGGCACAACTCCGGCATCGAAACTCACGCTGTGGCAATCTCGGCCTAGACACCTCTACCTGCCCGCGGGGAGTTTGAATAGGTTCAGGCCTCCGTGTTTATACCACCCTGTTCTCGTTAAAACAGAGGGGAAGTAGAAGCGCCCGCTCTGTGCAGGACACTGCGATAAGCCTTCCTGACAAATAGAAATAATTGTTACGAAGCAAACACTAGGTTATGGAAATGTTTATCCGGAAAGTTTGTACGTAGCTTATGTTTCCTAATTAAATTACTCTGTCTCTCTCCCCAGACCAACTCAATTATTTCTAAGCCGTTATAGACATCTGGAGACCCCTCACACCTCTTCCTGAGTGAGCTGCAACAGACCCCACATCGTATATTCTTGTTCAGGGTAGGGAAAATAATGGCTATGGGCAGAAACTAGATCTGAGGCTTCCAGACCGGTGCTCTGGCACTGAGGTAAAACAGAAGGCATTGCGGATTTCTGGTTCTAATAACTGCCGAGCAAAAGTTGAAGACAAACCAAACTCGAACAGGAGTAATTAACCAGGGAAATTCTCAGTGGGAAGATGGTACACTGACTAATCTGTGAGCAAGCTTTAAAAATGAAAGGCTTTAAAACTGCCTGAAGTTGACTATAAAGGGTGAGGCATTGTGGTTTTTTTTTCAAATGAAACCAATTTGCTGAGGGCGGCTTGGTGGGCCTGAAGGGGGGCTTCTTTTGGGTCGCACGTCACAAATTAGAGGTGCCGTCGGAGAAAGAGAAGGTGTACTGATAGTAAACAGGTGGCTCCTGTTCCAAGGAGATTTGTTTGGTACCGTTTTATGATGGAGCTGATGCTGTGACACATTAAGTGGAGCCTGTCACTCTCCCATCTGGTCTACACAACTGCTGGAGGCGGAACCCATTTAGGAAGTTGCACATTTCTTGCAGCTGTTCCGGAATGTTACATAAATAACTAACAGAAACCACTGATTCATTTGGCTTTATTAAACCTATCTTAGGGGAATCATGTCATTGTTCATGGAGAAAATTGTACGCGTTGCATGGCATTTAAGGGACTTGTTATCAAATTACAGCACTTTAAAGCCTTACTTAGTGCTAATGGGAAAATTGTAAAGTACAGATCAGGACTTCTTTCGGCCTGATTATAATTTATCTAAATGACTGCACTTGATAAAGAGTCCTTCATGCTAAGTAAAGTGCTTTTTGCCTGTGGAACCCAGTGGTGTCTTGTTTTCATTCCCCTGTGGATGCAGTTTATCCTTGGGTCTTATCTGGAAGAAGCAGTTGTTGCAGAATGCTGTGTTCACTTCATACATCATTTAAACTGGTTTTGTTATTGATGAATTGCTTTTGTAACTCACAGATGAAAGTGAACATTATAAACAAGGCATTCCCATATTAGCTTTTCAGCGCTTTGCCCAATGGGCAATTTAATGCGACATCAAATGCGATAGTAGTTGAATGACAAAAAGAACCTTTCCCATGCTTGTTGGCTTCTAATAGCTTGATTTCATTTTTAATAGGCTGTTAATCTTCAGTTAGTGTTTTGCTGTGTATCAAACGTTTCACTGCAGTAAGCTGGGTTGTTTGTCTACTTTAGGTTTGTGTTGTGTTCAGTTAATGCTCCCTTTGGAAGGCATTTGGTGCACATAAGATGCCTGAGATTGACTTTGCGGTAGAAAATTTTGACTCCCCTTGACAAAACTTTTCTATCTGTCATGATGTGACAGGCTAATAAAACTATTCATGTGCTAAATTATAATGACATCTAATATGTTGACAACAAAAGACTACCAGCTATTGAATTCAAAGTAAGCAGCATGCTGCATAGGAAAAGAGAGACGCACCGTTGGGTGTAAAGGAGCTCTTAAAACGTATTGCTGTCTAGCCTAGAGAAAAAATTAAATACAGCGAGCTGGCTGACCTGAAGGGGACACACTTATTTCAGGTACAGTTACTGTCCAAGAAGCCTGTTATGTCCATGGTGTGCCAAGAAAGGCTGTACAAACTGCGGAGAGCTTTGTGAAATTTATGCAGATCTTTTTTTCTAGATGAGATAGGGAGCAATGTCACTGATAGGTTTGTATTACGTTAAAAGACAGGAAAAATAATTTTTTCTGCTGGTCTGGATTCTGATTTGTTTTGGATACGCACTCGATATCTTTAGGTATTAAAATTAGTCTCCTCTGAGGAGTGTTACTAGCCAGAGTTATCTAGGAGATTGAAAAAGCTTCCATTTTGTGACATCTCGGTATTCTCTTGTTTGAGAAATGACTGTCAAACAACATAAGGGACAGGAAAGTTCTCCAGAGCCTCCCATGCTGCCCAGTGAGAGTCATCAGAGTGTCTGGGAATCTTGTCTGGTGAAAACTGGCTGGGTGCAAGTGGGTAACATTCTTTTACTTCTGGATCAGGTGCTGCTCTTCATTTTCTAAGGGTTATTCCAAAGTTTAGAAAGGTTCCTGCAGAGTCTAGAGAGAGACCTTCTGACTTACCAGGTCTAGTCCCACACAACTACATAACTGACCATCATAAACTGATCAGTTCCCCTATGAAAAGTACGTAATTGGGAAAAAAAAAATAATAATCAGCTACTGTCAGAAAACTGCTCTAGAGCCTCTCCTGTCCCCGTCTTCTCTGACGGTTAATTTCTAGCCCACAGCTATTTGTTTCAGTGGCCCAAACCACGACACTTGTACCTGTTTGTGTTCTCAAGTGAAATAATTTTTCCTCCTGCCTGGTGCTTACCTAGTTAGAGTTAAGGAGGCAATTCACGTGCCTCCTCAGGCTTCTGCTGTGAGATGTGTGAAGAGGTCCTCAGCCCGGCGGGCAGTTGAACTGGGAAGCTCACAGGGGCTCAGGTTTGTTTTACGGCTCAGATCTGGGAGCAGTGTCATATGAATTCATTATACTGCTTTGGGCCCAAGCTGAAAGCATGAGCTAAGGATGTAGGTGTTTCTCCAAAATGTATCTTTATGGCTAATGTCTTCCATAACAGTACAGTTCCTAGCAGTCTACTGTCTCTGATGTCTGTCTCTAATACTGTTAAAACAATGTCTGCTGCTGGATGCCCATGGGAGACTTTTAGCTCTGCTCTAATGGACTCTGTCTTACTATTCCTCCTGAAGTTACTTTAACCCAAATCAATTCAGCTTGATACGTGCTAGCTCTGCTATTTCTTTTCTGTGGAAACCCTCCATTCAGTGTTTCCTGTACCTTTTCTTCCTAAAGAATATACCACCGTTCCAGCCCCATTGTGTTTTCATTGCGTCTTTGTAGTTAGCTTTGTGTTGTGCGTCAGTAACATTTCCATTTTGTTACTCACCTCGCGTAGTGTCGAGAAACTTCATTTTTCTCTCAAAACTATGACATATTGCTGAGCCAGATTAGTTACAATACCTGTTTCGGCTCTCTTGCTTAGTGTTAGTGTGTTTTTTATCCCTTGTTGTTTACCTCTAACATTTCTTTATTCAGCGCTGAATCTCTACTCCAGGTTCTTCTACTATGCTTAAAACAAGACTTGAGATTATCTGAGTTAGTTACTTCCACCTTTTCTCTTCTTTTGTTAGTGTAAGAGACTCTTATCTCATTATATTCCTATCTTTCAGCATGTCTCAACATGCAAGAAAATTTTCGATTTCTTCCTCTAGGTCTCATTAACTCATGTTCTCTTCTAAAAGTATTTATACAGAAGATGGTGTTTCCATGTCTTTCTGTTGTGGGGTGGGACTATTGATAAGAGAAACCTACTTTGCTGGATATGAAAATTATTTTTACACATTCACTTTGCAAAGAGGCTACATAAAAGTAGCTACTAATTTTCCTGATGAAGTCTCAAGGGACCTTAAAACCTTGTCTTCTTACACAGTTAATCTAATGAAAATAATCAGTCTTACCGAAAAATTGGAGCACATCATATGCCTCAATTTCTGTACTAGCAATCAGTTTGAACAGGTTAGCATCAGTGTCAGGAATAGCAGTTATTTTTTCCTACTTCTTAGTTCACAAACTGGTATAATTTGACAGGTCTCAAAGTTTTGAGATGAATGGACAAAGTGAAATGATGAAAATGTAGGTATTTAGTCTTCGCATGGCATTGATTTAATTCCAGAAACCACATGTCAAACTTGAAGATTTGACTTTACTTGAGGCCATTTTAGACTTCACTTTAAATCATGTATGGCATTTCAATGGGTCATAAAGAGTAATAGTTTTCCTTGTCAAAGCATCTTTCAAACAGATCTGAAAAAAGATAGTGGGCTTTGAAATGGAAGAATTCAGAGCTGATTTACAGATGCTTGAAAAAAAACTTATCACAGGCAAAATTAAATCTGCAGTACAGACAAATATGTATTCTCCAGAATACATTAATCACTGATAATTCCTTCTTTATCCTTTCAGGAGATTTTCTAGCAAAAGTGCAAATCAGGGCTCAATAAATAATTAGTTGCTGTTTCAGGGCTTGGCGAAGTACGGTTCTTACGTGTGCTCTGACCACGCGCGTCGAGAATGATTATGGTAAGTTTTGCATGTAGTTCCTCTGACATGGTCTGTGCACAGGACCAGAGTTGAGCAAACAGGTTCCCACAACATCTTCTAAACAAGGAGTTGAACCCGGGCATGCTCCCTTACAGTCCTTCTCTAATTAGATAGTTTGTGGGTAATGTACAAAATTATTGTTTTCTCTGGTTGCATTTCACATGTGTTTGTCTGTTTTGATTTTATTGATTTATACTAGATTTGGTCCTCATTCTGCTGTTTAATTACGGTCCTAATGAATACTTTCTTTCTCTTTTCTCACTCACTTTCTGGGTTTTTTTTTCTGATTATTTTAATGGGCAATAAATGACAACTCAGATTTTAATTGAATTACTGACTTTGTATGCAAAAGAAACAGCTAAATAATCCCATGACATCTATAAATACGGGTTTATTTTTATTCCCATTTGATTGATATGCAACTCTGTTTCACTTCTGGTTTGCTTAACTGATTTGGCTTTGTCCTTATTTTTAGTATCTTACGATACGCCAGCATACACAATATGCTGAAAAATTTCATATGTGCAAACAAAATTGTAAAAAAGAAACAAGTCCTTTCATGCCCTTTCTAATGAAATACATCCTCCCTAAATATTATCAAAAATGCTATGTAGAAAGCTTATTTTTTCAATGGAAAACAATGCCATTTTATAGTATAAGTCACCTTCTCCCAAAATATAACACACACAAGCATTTCATTTGTGTTATGTGAGGTAAGGAACCTCTCTTTGCAATGCCAGCCTTACAGCTGCAGCAGATTCCAAGAACTGTGAATCTTTCCATTAGAATATTTTTGCTTTGCATGGGTTTCCAGAGCATGTGATTATTCTTAATTATTCCGTTTCATTCTTCATTATCGGTCTGATGGATGAAAGTATCGCTAAAAAGAAGTGATCTGGAAAACAACGCAGAAGTCCAGAAAATAAATAACTCAGATGAGAAAATGAAGGTGGTTGGTTGTTCCATTTGCTCCTGTATTTTGTTTTCTGCCTTGGACCATTCCCATCTTTGCTGATACGTCACCAGTGCTGTTGCACGTCTGCTTTTATCGTACCACTTGCTGGGTAAATATGACTGACAATAGAAGTATAATTGCGTAACGTTTGATCCCAGCTAGATAAATAGCCTGAAGATCAAAACTGGTATAATTTCAGCAGAATTGTCTCTTCTCACGCTGCCAGGCGCGTGCCCCAAGGTGTAAATACCTCTGGCTCGAAATGCACGGCATCACCCAAGCTTTCGAGTGCCCTGCAGAAAAAAGTGCATGCCTGAGTGAGGTGGTGCTCTGACAGACTTGTTTAACATTTCACCAAGATCTGTACATCCAAAACCTGTTGAACTTGTAAGTTTGTTACCGAAAATGACATACTTAGTACTTCAGCCTTGCTGAAAGCCTTGCTCAGGCTGTACAGAGCAGTATGGAAGTATGTGCACCTTCAACTGAAGGAAGTAGACTGTACTGTAGAACCACAGAACCATGGAATGGTTTGGGTTGGAAGGGACCTTAAAGATCTTCTGGTTCCAACCCCCTGCCCTGGGCAGGGACACCTCCCACCAGCCCAGGCTGCTCCAAGCCCCGTCCAGCCTGGCCTTGAACCCCTCCAGGGATGGGGCAGCCACAGCTTCTCTGGGCAGCCTGGGCCAGGGGCTCACCCCCCTCACAGGAAAGAATTTCTTCCTGATATCGAACTGCAACTCACTGGCTGGGTATGTGTGTCAGACTGCAAGTCTGTTGATCAAGTCCACCCTGAGTTAGGGATCTACCTCACAATATACCCTTCGTTTCAGACTGTGACCGCTGCTGTTTTGCTGTCTTGTTTGTGAGGAAAGACACTGAGACTATATTTATGTCTCTGGTCCATTTACGGGAGCCTGGGATTTGTGGTTTACACAGTTGAGAGGGCCATCAGCATCAGGTTTTAGACCTTTATGTGTCTGCTGTCCTAAAGATTATTTTTGACTTGCTAGATGGGGTCAGGCTTTCTTAAATAAAGTATATAATGCAGGAAAAAAAATAATCTTCAAAAGTCTATTATTTAAAAGTCCTGTGTTTACTTAACATTCTTACTTGGCTAACAATTACATCAAATCCAAAGGTAGTTATCCAGAACACTAGTTCTTTCTTTCTTAATAATACGAGAAGGAAGTATTTTGTGCTCAAGAGTTCAGAAAAGAAACATAGATAGTGTTTTCAGACCAGCTTCCTGCTAACCCTGGTGCCTGGCTGTCACTGCAGGCTTAAGTGTCAAGGTAGAGAGCACAATTCCATTTTTGTGATGAAGCCTGTAATATCAGAAAAAAAAATCAAATCAGGTTGCTTGCTGTGTAATCCTAAAGGAAAAGCTCTCTTAAGTTATAAGACAGTTTTGGTTAAAGCAGAGTTTCTTATCAGTGGCTCAGCTATGGGCAAAATGCCCAATCTTGCATTAAAGACATTTCAGAAACAGAATCAAAGTAGTTCAGCTGGTTTCCCTCAAGCTATGTGGATGAATCCTGTGAGCCAGACTCTGATCTCCGTTGCGCCAGCGTAGCTCTGGGTGACGTGTCGGTTTTTCAGGAGCGCTATCTTGACTTGACTGCAATCAGATGCTGGTGTCCGGGGATAAATCCCCAGCTGCTCTATTCCAGGAGATCCCTTGTTCAAGTGGGTCGCCCCAGCGTACGCTGATGACTTTCTCTTCATCCTAATTTTGTTCCTAGATGTCTTTCTAAAAATTTTATATCCTATCTGTTTGCACTTCTTTCCGTGTGAAAGCACCTGTTAGTTTAATATGCTCCAGGCTAACAGCACTGGATTTTACTTATTGATCAGCTTGGGCTACATCTCGTAAAAGCACCTGCCCGAGGGTTGAGTACCTGTTGTGCTGTGATGCTCTTAATGGAGGAAGAAATATTTTTTGCTATTCTACTATTTACTATTCTGTCTTTCAAGATGTAGTTGTACCTCTGGGTCTGGAATTTACCCGGCCTTTTTGGCTCTTGAATCCCAGAGTTATGAACATTAGGCTGTTTGCATAATATCCTTGCTGTTTTGGAGGTGTGATCTTTTGTTCCTAAATCTTGGCACGTTTAATTTTCACAATAGATTTATAGCTGTAGAAGTGATGATGTTGCGACCTGCAAGTAGCTGTTTAATGTGAAATCTTGCCTTTTTTCCATTCTCCATCGGTTTAGAACATTAAACCCTGGGGTTTTCAATTTGCAAGCCCAATTCAAAGGCTCCTAGATTACAGAGTCTGAAACAAACTGTTGTCATTGTGCTTGAATATATCGCTAGAGTACTAGTGGTCATTGAAATCATTTGAGCAATTAAAGTTCACAGAGGGCATTGTCAGTCATTATGGATTAGTGAAGGAACCATGGGGCACATAGATCATTGGCCTGTGGCTTCTGCTAATGTCTTCTCTAGAGACTTTTATAGCTGTCATATTTCAAAGGAATGTTTTATGGCACTTTTTGGGGGTAAGATCTAATAGGTGTGATTTAAGCAGTGCTAACTGTGATGTTCTTGGTTTCCTTTCAGTCACAACCAAGACTGTTTCTTCCTAGTTTCTGTATCCCAGATGGCTTTTACCTTCTTGATTATGCATCTTAATGTCTTCTGCCATGTTCTCCAAATGTCATTAATCACATCAAGCAATAAGATTACATTCATGCTAATGAATTAATTTCTAATAACCTGCAGCCTGGCTACGGATGATTCAAACCATGAAGTGAAGTTTTCACAGTTCTGACTGTTGGCTGTTCCTTCTGGCACCTGCCTCTTGCACGAGCTGCTGTGTTAGCCACCATCTGGGGAATATTGGCTCTTTTAACACTTTGACCCTTCTTTGGCACTGAAATATCGCTACTCACAGCTCAGAGCTGACTGCGTGAGGATATGTTCTGAGTCTCACCCTTTGCAGGGACCAGACTTGCTCAGTCTTTCCACAAAGCTTGACCTGATGCTGTGTTTATCAGACAAGTCTAAGTGTAGACAGTAGCAAACCTGACGCTTCATATTCATGATCTGGCAACACTTGGTGGAGTCCAACTGTTCAATAATCAGGGTCCAAAGCTATTAGACTGCAATATACTTTGGATTTCATCTTCATTTCTAATTGATTATCCTGTATCTGTCATTCATTTTCAGTTAATTACTTCATCCATATGTTAAGCATGTTCTCAAATTCCTGTCATTAGCAGCACCATGTGTTCAGTTCCTGCTATACAACTTTAGACTGTGTTTGGACGTTTCTGGGTTTACGTAACTTCAATGTACAATACCACAGCTGGCATCTGTAGATGTTTGTTAGTCCTTTTATGGACTACAGAAGGCTCATGAGTCTTGTACCTAGCGGCTGACCACGCACATTAGCGAGTTACCCATCACTTCAGCTGTACAGCTACAGCTGTTTGATTTTTTTCCTTTCCTTTTCTTTTCTTTTCTTTTCTTCTCTTTTTTAGTTTAGAGACTTGCATGTCCTTAAACCAACCCTAGTAAATTATTTCTTTGTTCTGCTCTTGCAGAAGTTATCCTGTCAGCTGCTAATGCCCTGTGAGAGGGGAAGATTGAAGAGAAAGAGGGATAGGTTTTACAGAGCAAGGTCTGTCCAGATGCAGGTGTGTTTTAGTAATTGGCCTACTTGGCCCTACAGGTAGCCATTCTGGTGTCTTCTTCCAGTTTAAGAAATTAAAAAAAAAAAAAAGAGCTAGGATATAACAAAAGAATATTATAAGACAGAAAGAAACAGAGTGCTCATAAAATCAAACATAAATTCCCAAGAGGGAAAAAGATTCTCCAAATCTTCCCAGAAGTGCTTTGAGAATACGTTTTTCGATGATTAAAGGTTTCAAATTAATAACAGAATGCCGTGCATGTGCCATTTCATGAATGCAAATAGCTTTACATTCTATGATGTCTCAAACTGCACTTCTTCATGCATCTGCCTCGGCTTTGTGCTTTTCTGTTTATTCTACAGTGCTTGATGGGCTGTCCCGTAGACCCGTGGCAGGTGGGTGCTTGCTTGGACAAGGTTTAGGATCATTAATCACCACGCGGCAGATGGAGAAAGCACTAAAAATTCCCAGCCATCTTTGGTAACGTTAGTTAGGTACTCACTTTGTGCACTTCAAAGGTTGCTAAAATCCGTTCAGTAGACTACAGTGCAGTGGGAAGAGAAATTCAAGAAGAGACTCCGACGTGCTGAAGGAATATAGTCCACGTTCACTGGCAAAGGCCTTAATTCGGAACCTTAACTCAGAACGAGAAGGGTCACCAGGTGCCATTCTGTCATAAGCCTGTGACAGTTGTACTGCAGCTTTGAGCTGCCCATAAGTTGTAAGAGTGAATTCTGACCTAATTATCTCATTTATTTCACCTATAAAGTCCCATTAGATTAGACCTTTAAAGAATAAATTTTGTCCTAAGAAATTTGGTGTTGAAAAATGACTGATTACGTTTTTATTTGAAGATCCTATGCAATAATGAGACAATATTTATACCTCCTCATCAGCTTTCACTACGCTGTATTTCATGCTATGAATTCCTAGAAGGGCAGGAATAGCACTGGAGTTTTGGGACTCTCTTGCATGTTTTTTTGGTGTGTAGGGAGTCATGAAACATTTTCAGGTTATTTTCATGGGAGTTTAGATTGGCTGATGTGCATTGGACACAATGAAAATTTCATCTGTGTGAAGGTTTCATGAACACTGAGTAAAAACTTTCCAGTATGGGCCAGTTTATTTACTGAATAGGATGTTCTGATGTACAAACACCAAAATACTCATCTGAAAGTATTTCTTGATCTGCTCCTTAAGAGAAGAACAAATTTATGCACCAGAGCAATCTGCTTTGTTCTGGGTATTCTTTTCTAATTCTGGAACCTAATCAGTCAATGCACTGATTGTCCCAACCTCAACAAAGTTATTGAATCCCCGTGTACGGTTTATGCAAATATGGTGTTTCTTAAAATATGCTAACAGTATATTCATTTGTAGAACATCGGGTTTATGCCAGGAACTAAACTAAAGGGAATTTCATGATAAAATATGTGACAGAAGGCTTTTTGCAGCTGAATTTGACATGATTATGTGGTTCTGTGGTTGCATAATCATGTTTCTAGTATATGAGAAACGTATATATTTCCCATATATATAAAAGTCTTAACTGGGGAATTGATTGCAGCTTAAATTACACTTCCTACTGCAATTCTGAAGGCCACAGGTTTAAGTACATTATTCTGCCGTGGGCTTGATTTAAGCTAGCACAATACCTTTTTCAATTTTCATTATGCTCTTTGCCATGAAAAAAAGATTTGTCAAGAGAAGAGATTCATGTCGTGTCAGTTTGTGTCCCTACTACAAATTGTGATAGGAATGAATGACCAGATTTTAACTACCCAATATGTTATGTGCAGCGTGCCAACTTGGTGTGACATTTTAGCTTCTATCATGGCTTTTCACTGGATAGATGTTTTACTGTCACCTACCTATTAATTACAGCTTGAATGAGGATTAATGGAGTGGTTATCAAATCAGAAGGCAGCACATTGGAAAGGTTGTGCCATAAACCACAAAATTTTAATTAAGGGAATAGGAATGTATTATCTTTTAACATAAGGAGCAGGAACAAGAAATGGCATGATCAATCCATTTCTCAAAATTAAGCTTGTTTAAAAATGGTGCTGAATGACAGTTCATAGAAGGGATGAGTAGATGATGACAGACTCCCCCCAAAACTCTTAGATACTCCTGTTTAATTACCTGTGAATGACTGGGATGAGCAAATTGCTATGCTATTAATATTCAGAATTAACATGGTATAATCAAAGGGGTAGCCAGAGTGAGAAAGAGGGTCTGAGCAAAAAGCAGAGGTGACTAGTAAGATAAAACAAATTAGACACCTGAAAGACCAAATGTGTAGGCAAAGTGGGCATTAAACCCTGCAGCTGAGGTCTGGAGGAGGAGGAGGGTGACTGCAGTACGCCTATTGGCACGGAACAAAAAATGGAGTTTCAGATCTGTTTTTCTGGAATATGTGTACATTTTGTGTTAGTATTTCATGTCTGCCCAGACAAGTATTTAACCCTAGGCTGATGCCTTCTGTCCATTTAACAAATGCCCGAAGTTTGTTGGTTGCAAAATGGTTCGGCTTTAGCTGAAATGATGAAACACATTGTCCTGTGACACGTATGCCATGGCCATGCCATGCCATAGCGGTTATGATGCTCTTCTGGTTTATGTATGATGTAGCTTCATGAGTCTGGATATGAAGAGACCCTTCAACAGAAGAGTCCTATCACGTCACATGGAAGATTTAGACTTAAACTCACATGCACTGATTGCTCTAACTTACATTGAACTGCTTAAGGGATTTTAACTCTGGTGGGGAAATGAATTTTGAGAGCAGTGGTCTAATGGCTTGGGCAATCAGAGAAGATGCTACTTAAGGCTTCCATGGTGACTTTAAAGTTTTAGACAGGAAGGAACAAGGAACAGGCTTCTTTGCTAGACCAGCTGCCAGTGAAGTCAATTAGGTCTTCTCAGCCTGGGACTGACTGATGCTAGTCACTTGTCTTCACCTTAAGAATCTGTTTTTGCATAACTATGTCATAAATATGCAGCTAAATATCTTCAGGGAAGATTGATGCAGCAAGTTATTCTAGCAAAATAATTCTTATTCTTATATAGCGTAAATCAAATGAAGTACTAGTAAACATCTATTTTAAGGTCTTCACTGACATTAATACATCGGTAAGGGCAGTTTGGTTTTGTTTTTCCACACTCCTAATAGTTATGCTGACAAAACTTTTAGGTATAGAACAAGTCTAAATTAGCAAGAGCTAATCCTCATGTAATTTATTTGCTGAAGTGTTAGTTTAACCTCATTTTTGGCTTCATGGTATGTAAGTGTAGGGAAAAAATGAGTGAATATAGTGTGTGTGTGTATATATACTCATTGCCTTCTTGCTGTCAATGGGACTGTTGTATGGAATTTTTCAGGAGCCCACTTGCAGAAGTGAAGTAGGAACAACCAACCATGTTGGAGTTTCAATGGCCTGGTAATTTAAAAGACGCGTGTATATAAACATTTGTTTAAGCTGCTGCTTCTAACTACTTACTGTTCTCCAAAGGATTAGGCTCCTGCAAAGTTTTTTTTCTGGCTCTTTCCCATCATAGTTGAAACTGGTAGGATGTGCTGCCAGCCATAGGATGTGCCGATTCCGTATTACCCGAGATCTGTAGATGGGGCTTTGGCAACTGAGATTTGACAGAAGAGCTCATCAGCCTCATATAGAATCATAGAGCATGCTATAGCATTTAATTTCTGCCACCTTACACGTTGCTCCTGAAATTGATCCTTCCTGTCTGGCACAGTTCTTGCTCCCAAAAAAAGGTCTGTGATAAGGTACAAGTAAAAGGATAAGTAGGAGCTTACTTGCAGCTCTCGCTACAAAACCACCTGCTTCTCAGGAAGCAGTCAACATCTTTTTAGGAATTTTAGGTGTGTATGTCCGACTACTGCCAAGTCAGATAAAGGAAAAGTTAGTGAAACAGAGTTATGATAGTTTTTTCTTTCTTAGACTTTTTACGAAAGCCTGATGTTTGGATTCAAATGAAAGGAAATGGCCACATTAATACCTAATGAGTAGTAATTGCAGGAGTTAGAGTAATTATTATAATCCAAATGGAAATATTGCACATGGCCGTTAGTAGTTAACACACGTGAGACAAAACAAAAGATGGGCAATTACTTGGCCTGCAAAGCTATTTTTGGATTATCGTTATTATCCAATATTTTTGAGACATTGTGAAACCATGTAAGCAAGCCAGAGAATCCTGATACGTTATGCATAATGGAAAAATGAATTGTGGCATAATTCTGTGAAAAATGTAGAAGTAGATAATTAGAAAATGATATTATTCCCACCATTTTTTAACTGCACCGTAGATGTAATACATAATATGGCTGCAAAAATGCATAGGGAATATATAATAATTAGGTAAAATATAAAATATAGGAGCCTACTAAATTTACACTCCATTGTCTCAGTGGGTGAATAAACTCGGTCCCAGACTACTGAAGATAAGACACAACTTTTTATGTGCTTTGTTCATCTATGACACTCTTCAAAAAGAAGCTGCTTCCATGTAGATTTTAAGGGCTGACTTGTAACATTTGAACTTCATGAGTTGCCCTGACCAGTAAGAAACAACAAAACCCTAAGAAGCGATGATCCCTCAACTGAATTCCTCCTTGCCATGGAAGAGAACTGGAACGATCCCTTCCCTGCCTGCTTGGGCAGGGGAAGAAGCCTCACACTAGTTTGGGGAATGGACTTTCAAGATCGCTCCTGTTACTGTTGTAAGCGCTGTGTACTGGGAATACCTTCTCAGTTAATATTTTCACAGCTGCTATTTCAGTTTTCCGTTCTGACCAAAGAAATATTTCAGGACTTGTCCTCTAGACATTGTGGGCCTTGTTCTAGGAAGTTAGTCTAATTGTGTTGCAAACTTTTAGGTATTTCCTTTTACTGAAAGGTCTGTTAGGGCTGCTAATATCTACATCCATCCGTCTGTGACAAGCCTATATATTGTCTGGAAATGGAACAGTCTGAAATACCTATTTGTGAGAAGCAATGTGGAACCAGCAGAGGTAGCAACAGCAGCGTATCTTGGAAAAGAAGCAGTGAGGATTTCCAGCCCAAATTCAGCGTTAGACTCCATTGCAAGACATATCTGCGAGATGTTATGTGAAACGATCCTTTTAATTTATGTCCATCATACTCTAGTTTATACATATTGAGGAAAAAAGCGCATACCTTTAACTGGTCTTGTATGTCAACGTAGAATATTTAAAACTGAACATCAGAATAGAGTATACCCAGATAGTCTTCCTGTTGATGGCTGAATGTGTGTGTGATAGATCAGAGCCTTATCCTATGGGCTAAATAAATCCCTTCATTAAAGAAACGAAATTACAACAGGGGTGAATTTTGCTCTGTGCTTTTTGCTCTGTGCACGCCGTTCAAGTCTCTTCCATCTAAATGTGTGATTTTTAACATGAAGATGAATGCAATCTTAAAACTTCTTGTAACACAAGATACGAGCCAGGAAGCAGGTGCAGATGATTAGATGATGGATCCAAAAGTAATTAAGCTGGCAGCACCTTCACCGCACCTGGACTGGAATGGTTGTGGTCGTCAGCCGGGCTCACAGCGGACTCGGATACCGGGGTTTCTCTTCCCTCACTCCCTCAAGCATCAGACTTTAAATGAACATGGTAAATCCCTTAATGGACTTATCTCACATCTGCTAACAAATCTCTACAGCTGTGTATTATGTGCGGTTGCAGGATTTACTCTTCTTCCCCCCAGATAATACATAGTTCATCATAATAATCTGCTTGTTTTTATCCTTGATGTTAAAAAAAACCCAAAAACACAACATGTTGATCTACATATCAAGATCTACTCACTATAGAAAAATATTTGGTGTGGGAGATTGTAGCATTGTCTTTGATTTTAAAGCGTAGATCGAGAGCAACTCTATTTAAGATAATGCTAGCGTGCTTGAAGTAGGAGGCTGCCTTTTGGCTTCTTTGGTGACAACCAGCTTTCAGATCCTGGGACAGGATCTTTGTGAACTGCTGTACTGAAGCCTTCAGCCTGCCAAAGCCGAGGGTGACGTATCTCAACATATTGTAGACCTTATCCATTAGTTCCAGACCTGGGGAAGCCTGAGAACAGAAAAGCCTCAGAATTTTTACAGACGTTGCTTGCCAGTTCTTGGGGTGTTGGGACTTATTCCTTAATATCCTTATTTAACGGGCTTCATCTTGTTTTAAGTATGTGCTTTTATGTTTATATTTTTGCTCACTGTATAGCCTGTCAATTTTCATTAATTTTAATGGCAGTTAAATATGCACAGTGAAAAGAAAATTATAACACCACTCTGGAAACGCCTAAAGACAAGCAAGCTGCTAGCAGCCTTTTCAGCACCAAGCATGTCTTCGTATTAATAAATTGGCTACAAGAAGAGATCAATTGTCGAACAATTAAATCGCAGCATAACATATTAAAGCCTCTTCCCAATGGTGGGAATACTGCTGTCAGTTCATCTAGCAGCTTTGGTAGCACAAAAGGAGCAAGTAAAGGAATATTTCAGTCCATCTTACTTCCTCTTGGCAATCGAGTCCAGCGTGTTCAAACAGAAGGTCCGATATACCTTTACAGTAAAGCTGAGTTGTGGGGTTTTTTTACTGTTGACAGAAGAGCAAATATTATGACAGTTGCAAGATTAAAGAAAAAATCTCTCTAAAGATGTACTCAATTTGAAAGAAATGACACTGGCCCATAGTGATACGATGAAAGAATAGTGACCATATAAAGTGATTTTTCAGTATGCAAAGTTCAAAGAAAGATGAAGCTGAAACTTAGCCTAAAAAACTCGCTGGGAATGGAATTTAAACCATTTTTGCATTTGAAACAATTCTTTCCATCAGAAACCCTTTTGTTAGTCATAGTAAGTTTTGATTAAATATTTGTCCTCTAGAATGTCTCCAGATTTTGTAAAAAATTTGTAGAAAGATTGTGAGAATTATATTGCACACAGCATGCACAGAGATGTATCTGTGAATTTTCCTTTCTGTATCAACTTGAGGAGGGACAACAGTATCTGAATCCATCAGGAAGGCAGAGTATGGCTTTCTCTTTTTGTTGCCTGATCCAAAAAATCCGGGCGCAAGTGAGAACCTTGAAATGCCAGGCACTATGGAGCCTAAGGAGCTGATGCTGCAACGTATCACACCTTTTTACTCACTCTTGATGTGATTTTAATTCCACCGACATCATTCTTCTGTGGAGAGAGAGAGAATTTTGAAATAGAAACTGGGCAGAAGAGTTTGCTGAGAGCTCTGTCCCGGTACACATGGAGAGAGGAGGAGTTGATTAAGGAAAAGAAAGTAACATTGTGTCATGCACCGTATTTATATGGTATGATTTTTTAAATGTTGAAAAATACTAATAAAGCACAGCTGTACTAAAAACCTCTTACTTTTCAAAATTATAAGAGTATTCTTCAATATTTGCTAATTATGATGATCTTAAAACATTGGTACGGCACTGAAAATGTAGCACCTAGCGGTACATTATCCAGTAAATTACCAGAAGATGCCAATTCCCTGTGCTAATACTGGGCACCATTCCATCTTTTTGCACATACTGCATTATGCATAAAATGTATTGTGAAACAAAACTGAGCCTGGGTTAAGCTGTTGGCTCAAAATAGCATAAATACATAAAAATGTCAAAGTCCTGGAAAATTTGATTTATGTTTTATACCTCAGGCAAATACCAGCTAGACATATAGTTTTCAAATTTTTGTCTTTCTCTGCAGGGAATACTATTTTAGTTGCTAAGGAACTACTAACTGAGACTATACGGCACTGAAGAAGATTTAGCCATTTCATATTAACTCACAAAAGCAATCATGTTATTTTGATCATTGTGCTGCAATGAGAATCTTGAAAAGTAGTTAATTTTATTTAAGTAATTACATTGCCAGTTCCGTGAAATCTATACGTATTTCTGCAAGCAGAAATTTCTAGGCAATAAGGTCCACCACTTTTTATATTTACAGAAGCCTTGAGCCTGATGAAGGTTTAAATTTACAGAAGAGTGTAAAGATCCTGTAAAGAAAAAAGTTGTTGACTTTAATGCTCTACTCGCTCACATAGAATCATGGAATGGTTTGGGTTGGAAGGGACCTTGCAGATCTTCTGGTTCCAACCCCCTGCCCTGGGCAGGGACACCTCCCACCAGACCAGGTTGCTCCAAGCCCCATCCAGCCTGGCCTTGAACCCCTCCAGGGATGGGGCAGCCACAGCTTCTCTGGGCAACCTGGGCCAGGAGCTCAACCACCCTCATAGTGAAAAATTTTGTCCTAATATATAATCTAAACCTACCCTCTTCCGGTTTGAATCCCCTTGTCCTATCGCTGCATGCCCTTGTAAAAAGTCCCTCCTCAGCTTTCTTATAGGCCCCCTTTAAGTACTGGATGGCGGCTATAGGGTGTCCCTGGAGCCTTCTCTTCTCCAGGCTGAAGAACCCCAACTCTCTCAGCCTGTCCTCATAGCAGAGGGACTCCAGCCCTCTGAGCATTTTTGTGGCCCTCCTCTAGACCCGCTCCAACAGATCCATGTCCTTTTTGTGCTGAGGACTCCAAATCTGGACACAGCGCTCCAGGTGGGGCCAAGTGCATTTGCGGTGTTTCCCTTTGTGAAAACCCCACCAAAATCTCCCCTCACCCCGGGGGCTCCGCACTGGGCACCGTGGGGCCGTGGCTCTGCTCGCCCAGGCTGGGAGGTAGAGCCTGTGGCGGTGGAACTCTCCCCATCCTGGACGACTCTGTGCTTGGTGTGATTCTCCCTCCTGGGCCACGCACCAACCTAAGATAAGATAGGCATGGATGGTTCAAAGACCATCTGCTGACAAAGCTGGCGAAGGGCCGGCGCAAACTCACACTTCTCCAGCCTCAATTATCACGTGTTGAGGGATGCTGACGCATTGAGAGTATTTACTCTCAACCTGAGAAGAGGGAAATTTGAACTATAGGCTAGCCTGCTTCATCCACCTCTCTGCCTGTCTATGTGTTTGAATATACGCGTTAGCCTTCATGAGTGTGGGTGTCTATGTATTTCACTGGATACAGATATTTCTGTCTCTTTGTGTGTGGAGCTGGAAGGGGGCACCCATCAGCTCATGGAGTCGCCGGCTGCGAAGGGACTCTGGTCCGAGCAGTTAAAGACTTGGGTGGGGGATGTGTGTTTGCGCGCGCCACCTTGAATGGGGTACGTTTGTATGTTTTGTCTTCGTACATATGTATATATGTATATTTTGATTTAGGATACCAGGACCAGAGGAAATGGTATGAAGCTGCGGCAAGGGAGATTTAGATTAGATATTAGGAAGAATTACTTTACTGAAAGAATGGTCAGGCACTGGAACGGCCTGCCCGGGGAGGTGGTGGAGTCACCATCCCTGGAGGTATTTAAGAAACGTGTAGACATGGCTCTTCAGGGCATGCTCTAGTGCCCAAGATTATTGTTTGTGGTGGGGTGTTGTGTGTGGGGTTGTGGGTGTGGAGTTTAGTAGGTGTGTGTTGGTGTGTGTTGTTGGTTTTTTTTGTTTTTTGTGTTTTTTTTTTTTTTTTTTTTTTTGTGGTTGGACTCCATGATCTCAGAGGTCCCTTCCAACCACTAAGATTCTGTGACTCTGTGATACCTTGTAGCAAGTTAGTGGGAATCTTGTAATTCTCAACTATTTAATTAAGTCGCTGCTTTAATTGTCACATATTCTACTGAATCGCCTTGTTAATCCTTAAATTGGTTAATGATTAAGGGCTGCTAAACATCAACCTTTTGGTCCATCTCAAACCATTAATAAATCTTGAGTTGCTGGTAAATCATAACCGTGTCAAATATTTCATCCGCGACACAGCCCTCAGCCCGGCTCCTCGCCTGCCGCCCCTCTGCTTCTCTGGGGGGAGAAACTGAGAGACGAATGGTGGGGGGGGAGTGCGTGTAGTAGAAATATATGAACCTATGAACGTACTAGGCAGGTCAATATAAAATGACTTTTTCTATAATATGCCAACTGGGGCGCAAATATGATTAAATGGAAAAGAAATGTTTTTCTTACACTGTATGTATAAATCCCGGGACTCATTGTCCTAGGATCGTGGCTTGAAACATAATGCAGAAAATGTCATTAAACTAAAAGGTGGGGATATCGTTTCTGACTCTGCGTGTTTCTGAGTAGTTTTCTGCAGGCAGAGGGAGCGATATTAAGAGAAGTATGATTTCTGCTTGCCTTATCTTTTTTCCTAAGCAGCTACTCTTGGCCACTTGCAGTCGCACCCCCGCGATGGTCTGCCGGGTGCGTTGTTCCTTATGTTCTTACTCTGAGATGATGCTGAAAAGCTAAAGGTTTAAATGATTTTTCCATAATTTTCTACCAAAAAGATCAACTATAGTCAAACGGCTTGCAACATTAGTAAAAAGTGAGGGCAGAGAAAATATTGTCCCCTAGAATGGAGACGGAAAGGAGTAGAGGTACTTAGATAAATTGTGTAACAAATCTGTGACAAGTGACAAGTAAACTGACAGATGAACAGGAAATAATTGGTTTGAATTTCAGCAGGGAGGATTCAAGTTAGATACTGGAATAAAACTCTCAACATTTAGAAGAATAAGCCCATGGATTAGAGTCCCTGGTGACGGTAAGGGATCTCCCTGCCTGGAGGACTTTTAGAAAAGTTTGGATAAACAGCTATCAGCACTGACATGGGTACAGTCGCTTGTGCATCAGGGCAAGAAGCCATGTTGATCCATCTGCCTGTAGTCTGCAAAATATGAAAAGCTAGTAAGTGAAATGATTGTACCATAAAAGCAAAACCCGTACAAACCCATCCTATAACACACAAGTAAACTTTGGGGGAAAAAAAAAATCAAAATATGAATATCAGCCAACGGTTTTGCTTAATTTTTATTTTTCTGTAAATTAAAACATACATTATAAACAGCGATGCATAGATTTAGCTTTTTCTCCATAATGTTTCGGCTCAAAGCGTAATGAGGTGAGCTAAACAATCTCAGAAGTCCTTTACAAGCGTATGGTTGTGTGACCTGTGCCCCCCGTGTCTGTATAGTTAATGGAGACATATGGTCAAAGCCAGCAGGGGATGCAGCCTACCCCTCACCCTTCTGTAATTGCCTGTCTTTCTCCTTTGACTATAAAATGAGACAGAATTAATGATATTCTGAGCTTTGGCACCCAGATACATCTAGGGTTTGCACACAGATGACCCGTGAGGAATGCTACGGGTTGGTCTGCAGCTTTTTTGGTGGATAGCTGGAGAGGGGCTGTGATTTGGATACGCTAGACAGCTTGAACAGGATAACTATTTTCCAAAGGGAAGAAAATCTATGAGCGTTACTATTTATGTTGTATTGTAAACATTTTATTATTAATTTCAAGTGCACAGAAATTGCATAGACATCTGATGAAATGGAAGGAATAATTTAGTCAAGGCAATTAAGTAAGTACACCCACTGAAAAGCTGTATTCCCATTAGAACAGCAATGCGCAGAGCGTTTGCCTGCCAAGTAAAAAGAAAAAGCTAACTGGCAAAATTGGGAACACGCAGGTAGAGCTTGCTGCAGAAAATTAAAAATGTGAATTTTCAGTAAAATATTAATGGAAAAAGAGTTTCTTTTACCAACCAATTCCAGACTTGTGCGTGTGAGAGACGAAACAAAAATTCCTAAGGGGAATGTGAAGAAAAGCTCCTAGAAGATAAGGAATCTTTTCCTTGTTATTGAAGCTATACTTTATTTCACCCAATCTGTCTGTGTTGTTACCAGGTTCCATTCATAAACCGATAGTGATAATAGACATGGCCTTTATAAAGGGCAGTTAGTTGTGAGTATGCGATTTTGCTAACTGAAAGTTTATACTGCTGTTCCCCTCAGTCCTGGAGTTACTGATGTGCCGTTCCCACCATAGTCAGTTTAATTCACCGTCCCTTCTACAGAAGGAAAAAACAGGTTTTGCAGAGGTAGAGGTAGAACAGCACGTAAAATTTCTGGAAGGAGAGTTTTGCAAAGGCTTTTAGGAAATTTTGCTATGTGGAGATGTGGCCCCCAAAACTCCTGTCCCATCTTTCCTCTGAATAAGTTCCCAAGCTCCACAATCTCCTGCGTCCGTCTGGGCTCCCCTGGGCCAGTGAGACGGCGCAGAGGCGTGTGGCACGGGCTGTACGTATCAGTTACATCCCTTTGCTTGGAAAATTTTCCTGTAAGCCAGATCCCATTTATTTTTTATTTTTTTTTAACATCAGGTTACTCAAAAAAGCAGATCGTGGGAAAACTGACAGTTTGCCAGTTATGTTTTTATTATGGATTCAGATGCCTTAAGCTACATTTGGGACTATTAAGTTAAATTTTCATATTCATCTCAAAGACTAAATCAGCAGGCATTCTGGAATATAAAGTGAGTAATATACTCCATAACAAAAATAAATGCTTTCACAGTGATTTACATGTTTACAGCAATAATAGTGGCTAATGTGCAGTAAAGTCAAATTTCAATAAAAATGAGTTAATTAAGTCATCTTTTAATGCTAAGAAAAAGAAATAAGCATCATGCATGGCTGATATAAATATTAATTGCCTGCAAGATGACATATAAAAGTGCAATACTCTGTTATGATAATGAAGCAAACCCTAAAATAACAGGCTACTGTTCACCACTGCGTAGGGCATTCTCTGTACAGTGTCAGTGTGTGGGAGAAAGCTGCAAATCTTGTAAATAAGGTCTTATGAACTGGGAAAAACCCCCTCTTTTCTACTTCACAATTCCAAAATGCATCAGAGCACTGAAAATGCCTTTGTCATCTACTCTGTGTGTGCGTGTGTGGAGCCAAAGAAGACAGTCTCTCAGCATCTGTATTGAACCACCAACTTCTGGTCAGGCTGTTTTTGATAGTGAGATAAAATGGACCTCGGGGGAAAAAAAAGTTACTTCTAAAGGAAATATAAATATTAAATAATTCTTTGTTCCTTTCTATCAGACAAATCTTTCTGTGACATGACCTCAAATGAGGGACACATACTGCGCGTTTGTCCTCTTTTGCAACTTCATTAATCTTTCTTTTTATTCTGAATGCAAAAATCAATATTTTTTGGCTGCTTTTGACAACACTGTGCTACCGGAAGACAAGAACATTACAAAGTCAGCTTCAGAGTTTCACTGCTTATCTTTATCTGACACGAGTTGATATTGGTCATTGGAAAATCATAACATTTCTTTTGGGCTTGGAGTGGTGCAGCGGTCCGCTTGCAATGCCTAATGCCCCAGGATGATGGGCTAAATGTCAGCCGCCTGCTGACTCTCTCCGTGACACATCGGGAAAGGCTTTTCCTTATATTGCTCTACACACTTAGGTAAATACTCTTGATCAGCTTCTCAGCTGATAGAAGTTGGAGTAGTTCTGTTGCAGTCAACTGAATTGGCGGGGGTCTGCCAACTCAGACCTGCATGGGATTAGGTACCTAAAATAGTTACCAAATTATTGCACTGGCTTCAAAATTCCAGAAGTGATAGGAATGCCATACATCAAACGTAGTAAAGCGACTTACTATCAGAGCAGTTCTACGGACTCTGCTTGAAGAATGAAGTATTACTCCCAATGAATAAAGTAGTCATGATTCAGCTCTTAACCCATTAAGCTAAAACCAAAAATGCATGACTGCAAATAATAAAAAAAAAATCATATAAATTCTTGGCGATTGGGATCCCTTGACTGATTGACTCCTGCTGAACTGGAGTCCCATGTGCGAATGAAAATACCAGGCAGGTGATTAAACAGACGTTGTGATGCTGTAATGACACAAACCAAACCATGCTCCTGCGACTGCGTTCCTTAGAGGGTGATTCCAATCCCATTGAAAGTATTAACTGTGCCTTTGATATACTTATTTCTTCTGCAAACGTGTCCAAATGATTGTTGCGCAATGGATCCTCTGTATAATATAATTTTAATCACCTGTCCACCGAATACAAATTATAGAATCTTAAACTAATCATAAAACCATACTTATTGCTAAAGTTTATTTATATATTTGTAGTTAAAAATGTATTTCTATTTATCAGTCAATCTTATAAAACAATCGCACTATTTATAAAGTCTGATAGAAGGAAAAAATTCTACTAGAGTTTTTTAAAATAGAAATTTGATTCTAGTAATCATAGAATCACAGGATTGCCTAGGTTGGAAGGGACCTTTCGGATCATCGAGTCCAACCATCAACCTGACAAAAGCCATCACTAAACCATATCTCCAAGCATTATGTCGACCCGTCTTTTAAATACCTCCAGGGATGGTGGTATTTAAAAGACAGGTTTAAGTAATCAACTGCCTTCAGACAGATCTTTCCTAACAAGGCAATCTAATACATACGCATTACCAGCCTTATTACTATTTTTTTTTCTAAATCTCTATCTCCTTGTTTTTAAGATCATTCTACCTACGAGTTTTGTTGCTGGGTTTTGGGTCCAGACAGAATTTGTCTAGGCTTTTGGATGACCTAGGCGTGCGTGAAATATAGCTTTGCTGCTTTTGAGGTTTCTGCCAGAACACGCTCTTCTTTTTTTTTTTTTTTTTTTTTTTCCCCCTGAATACTTCCTTAGGCTGTGGCTTTTGGCTTTTGCAGCTTTACAAAGCTGTATGTGTGACGCTCAGCAGCACGCACACACGCACACACAAAGTCTGTAACATTGAGGAGAACGGAGTGATTAAATATACTGACTAAGTAGAGGGTAAGAGAAGTACATCTGGATGGCTCATGGCTCCCACGTTAGGCATCTGAAAGACAAACAAATACTTGGTGACAGCAGTAGGAACAGAAAGCGGAATGTGGGTGAGAAAAATCTGGAGGTAAAGAATTAAGTTTAAATTCACCAGTCTGTCAGAGCATGTGTCTTCTGCAATTTTTGTTTTCTTCTCCAATTCTAAATACAGACAGCCATGTGGTGAAGATAAAGAAACAGAAAGTCATATTCATCTAATACCGAAATTTGTCAAGATAAGGAAAGAAGTATTATCTCTAAAGCCTCCCTGTTTCAATCCTTGATTTCTTGCTTTTACTGAGCACCTTTTCCAACCAAGCCGGGTTTCTGGAGGCAGATGGAAAGCAGCAGCACGCCCATGCTAGCAAGTTTAGTGGGTTTGCCAAAAACTTTGTTGAAAATAACTAAACTTTGAAGTTGAAGGCACTAGCGCTGGTGTGATTTTGCAGCTCAGGCTCGCAGCTAGCCTTCACCCTTTGTACATTTGAAGGCTACTAATGAGACAGAGAAGTTTCTGTGAAAAGTAAACACAGTGCAGATATACTGTCTAGTTGACCTATGGTCAAAGACTTCTTTGAAAATCAATGTGTGGTTTTCTTTCTTCCTTCCTTTCAATTTCTTTCTTTTCTGATAGCAGCAAAAGAAAGGGCTTCAGATGTGCAAATATTTTAGTTTTGTGTATTCTTAAATGAATCAAAAAGGCCTTCTCTGATACCAATCAAAGATGCTTAAAAATGAAATAATAATAATAATAATAACAGTAATGATAGAAATGTTTACCCTGTGGTCTGTTTCAAATCTTAAATGAGAACATACTGCTCTGACTAAATAATAAGCGAGGGATTATCTAGGAGTTCTTGGGACTGAGGGACCCTGGGGAATGACAAGCTCAGTTACTTCAGTTACGGAATATTAAAAATTCAGAAGGAAATACAGGAGCAAGTTAAATGGGAATTGCCAGGGATGGGTTGTGGTCTGTTGTACTTCCAGAAGTCCCTTTGTGGATGCTGATAAGCTGCAGTGTGCTGCTATTGCTCATCGCATTGGCAGAGTTACGCACCAATTACCTGTCAAAGGTATTTTCAAAGCAAGTGTGCAGCTTCTTGGTTTTTTGGCTTTGCTACTGTGACAGTCCAGAAAAATGGAAGTAAATAAGGGAGGAGATGTCTGACCCAAAGTGCTTTTTTTTTTTTTTTCCAATTGAAAAAAAAAAAGAAAAGATTATTATTATTTTTCAAAATGAACAGCAAGTTTTACTTTGCTTGCCCAAAGCATTTAATCTCATACAGAAAGCCAAATGGTTAGAGCATTGTTTGAGCATCCCCCCGCCTCGGCCCCCAGGGGAGAGACTGGGCCCGTGTGCTGTGTACCCTGGCGCGGTGCCCCCAGCCCTGCAGCTGGGGGGGCAGCAGAATCCTGCCTCTCCCTCTCTCCACTGGTTGGGGAATCTGACCACAGAGAAAAAAATCTGAGCCGATGCCATTAACAGAAAATCATTATTTTTATTATTTAAGGCAGCTGAAGTCACATGTTTGGGTACATTGGCATTCACCGAAAACGTTGTGCCTGGCTCTAGCTTTAGTGCAGCTGTCACAACTATCAGAAACATCTCCCTGTAGAGGCAAAGGATCATTCACGTGCCCGTTGCTGTGATGCCCACTGACAATGAGAGCAGAAATCAGCCAAGGACAGAGTGAGTGTTTAGGCACCACCAACATGTTCCCATGGACGCCTCCATGGAACAATGGCAGAGGAGGACGGCAACGTTCCACAGTGGCCAGCATGTTCCCATGGATGCCTCAATGGAACAAAGACAGAGAAGGACAACAACGTTCCACAACACCTAGTGAGGACAGTCATCTCCACTGGCTGGGGAGTGGGCAGAGGACTGGGTTTATTCCAGCCCCTGCGCTGGTCACCAGCTTCTTGTAAGAGGGGCAAGAAACCCAATGGTGGTCCCATCTGCTCAGCCCCTACCCAGCCTGGTTAAACGGGGGGGGGTGAGCAATCTTCATTCTCTCCTTCCCTCCGACTCTGCACCTGCAAAAGGGCCAATCGTAATCTTAAGGCCAGGGGGAAAATGAAATAGAAGATTGACTTTGGGATCCTGAGGTTGAATTTTGTGTAATATTTTCCTACGTATGTAATTAATACGCCTCCTGGGGAAGTGCAGCTGGGAATTTCTACACAGAAAACTCTCTTTAAGACACATAGAGTTGAGATATGCTAATCTAATTCAGAGTTTAAGACTGAAGTACAGATAAATTGATAATTATAGCTGTATAAATAACAGAGCTCTAATTGGGTGTGGATGTCCTAACTGGCATGTGAGATGCAGAGTTCTGCCAATTTCTAATTTCCAGTAGAATCAGCTATAGCTACGATTCCTACTGTGAAAATTTGTGCGTTACCGAATATATATTTTTAATGAACCCGTTAGTAATCCAGTCAACAGAAATGCATAAACTTAATCCCGTTCATTGAGGTTTGTGCAGATCTGAGTTTGGCATCCTGCTATATTAAAGGAAAGAATGGAGAATTTGAAAACCTTTGTCTATTTACCGTATCACAGTTCGTTTGGTGCTTTAGTTTTGCCTTTTTAGACAGGTGATGTGGCAGAAGCCCCAGTTCTGCCACCAGATCAATCTGGCTGATTGTGCCTGGACAAACAGCCCTGGGAGTGCTGGGTACCTCTGACAGACCTGCTCAGCACCGCACAAAGTTACTGAGAAATGACAGCACTTAGGTGCTCGAGACTTCTCGACGGACGTCAGGCAAGGTGTTTTGATGAGATGCAGTTTTTAAACGGTCTTTCAGTCAAAATTGTGGGTAAACAGGTAGTACCACACGCAAATTAGGTGCCTCTTTTCACATGTGTGGGAGTTGCCGTATCTAGTTAGACGAGTTTTGGAAATTATGATAGCTGTCTGTATCTGATAACTGTGTATCTGATTTTGCACATATTTCCCAAAACTTAGAGAAAAAAAACATCAAACACAAACACTGTGGAACATTTTTTCTATCAGGAGTCCCTTGAAATAAGTTCCGTTCTTAGCAGACTGTATGTATTTCCATCACACTGCCCTCTTTGGACAGCCTGCCACGTACAGTGGCTGTTGTCTAGCTCAGAAACGGCCATCCATCCTGATCTTCTGAGGCACACACAGAAATATTCTTGAGGCAGGTATGATGTCTTCTGACCAGGAGAGAGGAGTTCTGGGAATGGTGCACAGGCAGGGAATGACAGTGTCACCTCAGGGACCCCATCTCTGTGTTGGGATAGAGGTGGGCTGGGTGTGAGCTCGTTTCTACAGCACCCAGGCTCTGTCGTCAGAACTGTCTTGCTTCTTGCCATGTGTAATAGCCTTGGACTGCTTACCCGTGGACCGTTACATCTCCCTTGCAGGTTGCACGACGTGCTTTTCTCACGGGAGCTGCACCTGAACTGCTTTGCTTGGACTCCGTTTCTTTAAGGCTCAGTTTCCCCTTGGACTACGTTATTCACTCCAGGAACCCAAAGAACTTGTTGCACCTTCCATTCCTCCTTCCCCTCTTGTTTTACCAGCCCTTTTCACTCATATTAGCATTATTTTCTCTTCTAACTGGAAAGGGAATTTTTAGATAATTTTCTGCCTCTTTTGGAGGTTAATCAGACTTATATGATTCAGCCTAAATAAAATATGAGGGCTCAAATTTAATTACTCGTCTTCATTTATGTTGGGAGAGGAATGTTATGATGAGAACATTTGTTATTTAGCTAGCTAGTAATGAGGTTTCTTTGCTGAGTTAGTTACAGAATTTTGTAGAAATAGTATAAACTGATTTGTCACAACGGAGCAAAGCAGGATGGTTAAGGGTAACGTATGACTTTCTTCCTGACCGAAGGCAAAAATCTTTTCTTTCTTAAAAGACCAAAGAATGTGTAGCTGTCCGAAGGCAGCGGAGGAAACAGAAGACTGTCCTAATTCCCTAAAATACCAGTCAGTTGGCAGTGGAATTCAGGTGGTCCCTGTGTGATGGAGTTTAAGTCAGCACGCATTTGCAGATTTGGTTAATTCTCAGCTTGCTCTAAAACTTTGAATTTTCTATCTTGTTCCTAACCTTTTTCCAGCAGATTTTCAGATTAGTGAAGAACTATGGCACGTGAGATTTTATTGTTTCCCTGACCCATTCAGCGTTCCGTGGAGCACGAATCATGGCTGTTAAGGTAAACTTTGATCCTCTCTCATTCTGTCTATCCTCTACTGATTTTCGTACTCCGTATATGTATCCAAATTCCTGAGATTTAAAGTCACTGCACATTGTACCCTTACAACCAAATCAGGCAGGAGAGGAAGCACAAAAGTAAGGGGTAAAGTAGGAAGACTTTGAAGATAACGGGAGTGAAAAGAAATAAAGTAAATCACACACATATATATATATATAGTGTGTGTGTATATATATACACACACATATTATTTATAGGTATGTATTAGAAATCACGAGCCCAGACAACAGCAGAACAGAACAGCAACACAAGTGACACACGCATAGGAACAAAGTTTCGGTGCCCCGTAAAAAAGAAATATCTCCTGGAAACTAGAAGGGAAATCGTGAAGCTTCAGAGTAAAGGAAATTGTACCAGATTTCCTGAAACATGGTAGTTTGCCTCCACTGCGGGAAGACAAGGAGAACTTTTTGACCTCGAAGTCTGCTTCTGAAGTGACTGTATAACAATGTCATCGTAAAGGGTCCTCTTCGCTCACTCTTAATGACTTCCTTATCAAATTTGTGCAGTTTACAAGCCAGAGGATGATTTTTGTAGTTGCTTGTGCTCACAACTGCTCTTGGGATGTAGGAATCAAGCTGCTTTTTGTGCCTTTTACGTTATTGCCAGTAATAAAGAACGTGCAATTCACCACGGCGGAATTCATTCCACTCTGGGAGCTCTTTGCAGTGCTAACTGAGGCAAAAATCTTGGTTTTATCAGTAAGTTGATAGGACTCTGAGGCTCAGAGGGTACTGATACGCATGAAGGTGATACTTAAAAACTTTCTTGTTTTACATTATTTGCATTACCTTTATTTTCCTTCTGTTTATAATTTCCTGTTGGCTTATTTAAGATGGTTGCCTTCCTTGTAAAGAAAAAAATGGATATAATCCTACCCAATAATCCTGCAGCCTCTGGATGCAGAAGGCTTTATAATGGAAGTCTTTACTGTGTGTTGGCTATTTTGCACCAGCAATTTTTCCCACTACTTAAAATCTGTTGCATTTTCATGCACGAACCTGCATCCTGGATTCAGAACTTGTGTTTCAGTTTTGGAAGGCGAACTTGAAAGGTGGTGCTATTTAAAGGAAAGATCCTGTAAACACACATACAAATGGATTTATTCAAATATATGTGTATGGGTTGCCTGTGGGAGTAAAGTCACTTAGTTGCATATGGAAACTGCTTCTGACATAAGACCCCTGCTGTTTCTTTGAGTCTATGTTGTATTTCCAAGGAATTTAAAGGTATATAGGAGACACCTGTGTCTATGGCCGCCTATGTGGTTCGGAGTGCACATCACAGCTTGGCTCCAGGGAGTAAGGAGAGACCCAGCCAAGCCTATAGAGATCCCTCATGGATCTCAGTATCCACCTAGATTTGAAAAGATCTTCAGGGAGGCTGAACCTCTGTGTCTTCTCACAGAAGGGAAGGGCAAACAACTTCCACTGCAAGAGTGGAATTACCACAAGAAATAGCATGACTGCAGCATTGTTGGGCAATATTGTAAGATAATGTTTTTTCGTTAGGGATCTTTGCAGGCGTTTGATGGGATCTCATATGAAATAGCTCACCAAAACCAGCAGCCCATCATTCCATGCATGATTTTTTATGATTCACGCGCTCCGGCAATGTGCCCAGCTCCTGGAGCTGCCCTGGTCTTTCAGCAATGGCAAGCTTTGCTCTCTCCTTGCATCCCCGCTATGGGATGCCTGCAGTAAAATGCCATCAGAATGTCTGCAGAGAGACCTGCCTAAAAAACAGATAAACATATTTTGCAAACCAGGCTAATGACTTCAGCAATTGAGAATGAAATGGTTCCTAGCTTTCCTGTAAGTTCTCTGATAAACAAAACTAGGTAAAATGCTTTTCCAATTACCCAGGGCATCCAAATGAATACATAACTAATAACATCCTCATATGCCACGTGCATTTATTGGAAGAGCTGTGTCTGATTGTTTTGATAATCTTTTCGTTTCATGATATAGAAAATTGATATTAAGAAGTAAATATTTGTGTTGTTTGTATAGTTATTTCCTTCTCTGTAATTTTCAGCTAGATGAAAATTCTTACATATTGTTGCTGTAACTTAATTCTCTTTTGTGTATTGTGAACTTTTGGTGAAGTCTAAATGTAATGGAAGACGTTAACGTACTTATTTTCGTCACTGACCTTGCTTACAATGTGTTTTTGCTTTGCAATACACCAGGAAGGTAAAGGTAATGGTTTTTTTTGCACTAAGAGTTTTTTTATATGTGTATTTATACATGTAGTCATTGTGAAATGTGTCCAGTAGTAATTTGTAAAATTTGCTATCTGCTGCTCAATACCTACTTTGAATTTCAAAATAATCAGTAAACGCTTCATTTTCTTATCTGAGTGAAGCCAGTATTTGGTGTGTGTATGAGGGGAAAAAAATTCGGAACTTCAGGTAAAACTTCTGTTCCATCTTATGGTATTAGAACCTTTCTCTGTCACTGAAAGGAAATTCACTCCTTTGGAAAAAAATGGAACTTAACAGTGAGAGAGACCATTATTTCTATTTAAAGTGAGTACCTTAGAAACGTCATTCATTTTTTAAAGATACAGTAAGAATTTCTTCTCTGGTATAATTGTGATACCGGGGGGATTTCTTCGTTCAATTTCCGTTCATGTTTTCTGCCAATAAACGCTTCTCCTGTCATGCATTTATATTAACTGTTCTGCTGGCTGCTAAAGTTGGTGTTTGCTTTTACATATTGGGAGGTGATGGACTAAAACTGTGCCTTGCTGTAATGGGTTCCCTACATTAGAGTCAAACACAGAGGCAGTTTTAGTCTCTGAACCATAAATACCTTATTCTTCTGAATACTTGAGGAGCAGACTTGGAAAAGATAATGTGATGCATATATAACACCTGTCACTTTGAGGGATGTAAAAGTGCTTTATAAACTGCGGTACAGGTTTAGAGTTTGCTTTCCCCTCTACTAAATGCAGTTTTTCTCAGGGCAGGGATGGGGAGGGAGAAAATATGTGTTTTCAACAATGCACAGCATGGGTAGATGGTGTTTTAGGAACTAATTAATTCTGCTCCCAGTGCCCACAATAGTACGTGGGTGCTGTGATGGCTCAAATCAATTTGAACGGGCCCATCTTTCAGCCAGCTTTTTCTGGCTGGTTGTGCCTTTTACTGTTCCGTTTTGATTTCACATATGCCTCGCAACAACTGACGGTTAAGAAAACAATGCTAATTTCTGAAATCGGATATAAAGGACCTACTCAATATTTCGGGCCTGTCTGAGCACTGTAAAGCTTTGGAATATCCTGAGGCTTATTATCGCAGTTGCGCATTTCCCAGGAAGGCTCAAGGACGGGGGCTGCAAAACATCCCCTGTGCCGCAGACATCTGCACTTGGACGATGCTGTAGAGGCTTCAGCCTGCTCATCCATGCTGCTTGTCCCTCTGCCATCGCTACACAAAAGCTTGCTTGCTTTTGTGCCACGGGTTCTTATACATCTGTTGGAGCCGAGCTAAGCCGTTCACCCAAACTGTGACCTTGAGCATACGAAGCTTTGTAACTCCTCTCAGGCGCTGCTGTTTACTTGTTCTGTTTATGATAACCGGGTAGAAAATTGCTCCATTGTACTGCTGAAGAGCGGATCGGTTTCAAATTGCTCTGAAAGGCAGCCAACAGAACAGCTAACACCATGGGGCCACGTTTTTAAATGGCCTTCGGTCCGGCTTTCAAATTTGTGTTCCCAGGTTTGCGCTCTCAATCAATTGTAGAAAAAAAATAATTTCAGGCCCAATTAGCTGTGAACCTCCATCAACCAGGTTTAGAGAAAACTGAATAAATTTATGATGGAAAGGACTGCGGGAAAATGAGACGGCACTAGAACTTCCCCTAGTGCAATCAGTGTGACTGTTCTTTTGTTTTACTCAGATTGAATGGTCTTCTCTTCTAAAGTTACAATCGTGTTGCATGGTCACAGAATCACAGAATCACAGAATGGTTTGGGTTGGAAGGGACCTTAAAAATCACCTAGTTCCAACCCCCCTGCCCTGGGCAGGGACACCTCCCACCAGACCAGGTTGCTCAAAGCCCCGTCCAGCCTGGCCTTGGACACCTCCAAGGATGGGGCAGCCACAGCTTCTCTGGGCAACCTGGGCCAGGGGCTCACCACCCTCACAGTAAAGAATTTCTTCTTGATATCCAATCTAAATCTCCCCTCTTTCGGTTTGAGGCCATTACCCCGTGTCCTATCATTACACTCCCTGATAAAGTGTCCCTCCCCATCCTTCCTGTAGGCCCCCTTTAGGTACTGGAAGGGTCTATAAGGTCTCCTCGGTGGTGATGATGTCGGTGGCAGCACTCATCGCTGCCTCTTTAAGGATGGGCAGCATCCATACAGTATGTAGTAATGGAGCATGTTTCTCCCTTTATCTGAGTCCATGGTAATATCCTGGATTGAAAACCAGGTGTCAGTATCTTCAGGTAAACTGCCATTTACCTGAGGCGAGATTTCAACTCCAGACAGTGTAGGTCTACGCAACTGTAGACAGTTGTGCCACATAAAATTTAATATCGGTTGTCATGATAACTGTTAGAATCTTGCTTTGTTCTCCAGGATGCTCCAGGAGTAGGACCAGAGAACAACATGCCAATAAGAGAGATGATTTGGTCCAGAGTGTGACCAGTTTATTTTCTGTGCAAATATTCCAGGATCTTGTGATGCCCTGAGAACAGCAAGATTAATTTTTGTGCCCTTTTCTGTGCATTTCAAGATCGTGCAGCCTCTCTCACTAGAAGAAGAGAAAAAGACCGAGCATGTAAGGAATTGAGAACAGCATGATTTTCAATACAGTCTGTCACCTAAAATTATTTCCCTCCTGGGGATCAATGAAGTTCTAATTAAGGCCACCCTAAGGACTGATGTTCTTGGCAAATATCCTTTTACAAAGACAGTTTTCTTCATGAACTCTTTCATAGGTCTGTTTTGTCATGATTACCAGTACTGAGTTTCTCACTTTCAACCAGGAAAACAACTATGAAAACTCATGCTTTCTGATAGAATCAGTTTACCGATAAAACTAGTATACTATACAAGCGATGAAGCGGAACCTTTCATACAGCAAAAAGTCCGTGGAAAGTTCTGTATGTGCCTTTCCTCGTTTCTTACGCTGACAGACCATTGCTTATAGCGTGTAAATACCTCGTGTGAGGAAGGAGGATTTGCTCAACATCAGGAAAAGGAAGTTGGGGTCTGAAATTTTGCTGCTCCCCAGAAAACCGTGTGAAAGTCATCGAGAAACACTTTCACTGCATTGGACAAGAGCTGTTAAATTCTCTTTGGGCCAGTTTGGCTTCAGGTCATGCTGTTGTGATGGTTACGGTGAGAAGAAGGACACGTCTCTGAAAACTTGAAGGTAGAAATCACATGCTCGGCGTTGTATTTCTACCCCTCCTCTGGGGAAAGGGGGAAATGTACTTTGCTTGGAAGAGATAGGTATCTCTTCTAAGGCATCAGGATGGACGGCTGCCTCTTTAAACTGCACCATTTCAAGAGGAGTTGACCCTGGTAGAGGATGCTGCTGTACCCTGTCCTTCTCATGAAGCTGAAGCCAGAGGCTGCCCTCGGGGAAGCTGACTACTATTTTCTTAAAGTACACCTGACTCTTTAATCATGTGTGACATAGGACGTTCTGATTTGTGAGAAATGTTCTTCAGTGTGGTTTTTGTCTTTTTCTGTAACTGAGAGTTTATTAGGATTTATAACAAACCAGCAAGCAAACAAAAACATCCCCTTTGTTAGAGAAGCTTTTTTTTTTATTTATTTTCATTGCGGGAAACGTATCACCAACTTACTGTGAAACAAAGAAAAAGGACATAGAGAGGGGAGTTTACCACTGACGGCTGAGTCTTTATGCTGATGGTCCATAAGGGAGTGAGCTCCATTTAATGAATCCTTAAAGTATATAATGAGACATGTTCCTGTCCGTTGATGTTCTGTGAGGAGGGTCTTTCAGTCTCTCACAGACACGATCCTAAAAAACGCAAATCAAACGATCTTCTTCCTTCATGGAGGTGTGATGGTTTTGCACAACACAATAATTGCCCTCACGTTCGCAGTGCAAAGTCTTAATTACAGCCTCAGGGAAATAACAAATAGCCTATAAACACATGGCAAGGCTCTGCATCCTGATTTTGGCAGAAGCTTTTTTTGGCAGAGGCTGCCAGTGGCCTTGCACTGGTCACTTCGGTCCCCAGCTGCCATCTGACAGATGTGCTGGAGGGAACAGCGTCGGGCTGTTAGTGCTCCCAGGCTCCTTGGTAGGCCTTCAGCCACCAGATGTGTGATGGAGCTCACAATCTCTGTAAATCAGAAGAGCCTAATAAATAAAGATGAAGTTCCTCCAGTGTCTGATTAGTTTACTATATAGGGGGAAGTAGAAAGCAAGCAATTTTTGTAGTGACATTTAAGGTATGAAAGAGCAGTTCAAAGCCGGCTAACATAAACACTAAGTAGATAAAAAGTTTGAGCTTCTTGGAACTCTCATGGGAAGGAAAAGAAATACCCTTCCATTTGAATACATCTATTTTGGGTTAATTTCGGTCAGTCCTGCGCTGCAGCTGTAAAGGATTCCAGGTTCCCATCTCCAAGACGCAGTTACAGCACGGCTTAAGAGCCACACAGCACGCGGGAGTGACCCACGGCCCCACGGCCGGGACACATTATGGGAATACAGTTCACCCTCATTCCCTAGACAAGTTTGAAACGATCCTCTAATTGCATCTGGGGACGGGCAGGTTGGACCGGAGTTCCCTGACCCAATTATAGCTGTAGCTCTGACAAAGCATAGCTCTCGAAGCAGGTTAAAAAGCTGAAGGGACAGATTCGTGTTACGTGCCGAGCATGAAATCTTCTTTGAAGCAGATCCACGGTGCTCCAACCCAAAGTTCAACAGGCAGTGCGCCAGTCCCTCCGCTGCATCCCATCTGAACTTTACATTGCTTTGCTTATTAGTGGCATTCAGAATGCTTGATGTATTTTTCGTCGTTCAGTCCGTCTTGTGGTATAATGTAAATCATACAGTCCCTTTCCTTAGCAGAGGGGCTGCTTTTTCCAACTTTGAGAACAGCAGCTGCAAAATACTTTACTTTTACCAGTGGAGGCTAAACTTTCTTTTTAATAAATAAGTTCTGTTTTTCTTGTTTACTTACATGTCTCTTACTCATTGCATTTAAACGAGGAATTAGCATGTTTGAATCGAAGCCAAATCTTTCTAAGCTATGCCTTGTTGAAGGAGAGTATCTAAGACTAAAAGGTGGAATTGATCTGCCTGTAAAAGTCTCGGTTACCCCTATCATAAGAAAACAGTTGGCATCTGCTCCAGGGACTTCTCTGTAAGTAGGCACACGTACGCTTAATATTTTGCAGTTGAGGGGAGCAGGTCCTGGATTTTCAACTTACTGGGCTCTAATGCTTCCGTAAAAGCCTTTTGTTTCTTTTTTTCTTCATCATAGGAGAAGTCTGACTAGCCCTAGAATGGCGCCTCAGGTTTCCTTAGGTAGAATTTGGGCTCCACTGGTGTTAATCAGAGTTTTGCTGTTGTCTTCAGTGTCACTGTTATACATCTGCTGCCCAATAGCCTGATTTTAATGCCCGATATTTTCATGCAAAGCTTCATGGAGATTTTAAGCTCACTAGAGCGAAAACTTTTGGTTGTCAATGCGTTAAAAGTGTTAAATTTTTAAATAATATATACTCATTTGCTTGTTACATGCAGTTGAAAGAAGTGAAAAGTGGGAAGACTAGAGACCATAAGGACAGTACTGGGGAGATACTCCTCGATGAAAAAGCTATTACTTGCACTAAAGGTCTCCTAGAAAAATGCTTAATTCTGTGTTCTTTCTTTGATCCCACACGTTGCAGTGAAACATGAGGCTAAATGGGCCAAAGGAAAAAGGCAAACACGTTAAGAGCACATTGAGGCAAGTTTCGAACAAAAACTTGTGATACTGCAGACATGAATGTGCCTGTAGCTCATCTAACTTATGGACTGTATTCAAATTGATATAGCTAGCTCATGTATCAATTACAATGAAAATATGGGCTTTAGGGGCCTGCCAAAACCTCTTGATCCGTGGCCACTCATCTGTTGTTTGGGCCAATGCACTGTAATTGATACCTGAGCTAAGGAGGTTAAAGACAGATAGCATCTATAAAACAGATTGCACTGTTGTGTAGAGATAGCCAGACCATCTTAAAATAAGTTAGCGTGGATACTGGAAACAGCCCCGGAATGATATATAGAGCTCAGGGTGGGCTAACTTAAAGGACTAGGAAAAAAAAATACATGTCAGTTGTGGAAATAGAAAGCCATGGGCAAGAAAACCCCATAACTAGCACATGGCTGAAATCTTGCAGAGCTCGGGGTGGGCTAACTTAAGGGACTAGGGAAAAAATACGTCAGTTGAAAAAGTAGAAAGCAGTGGGGAAACAAAAAGTTTAACTAGCACGTGACTGAAGTCTTACAGAAAGAGTCAAAAAGAAAAAAAAAAGAGAACAAAAGAAAAGAGAAACATAACATCGAAAGGAAAAATTGTATACACAAGAAACAAAACCTGGGAACTAAAAAACCCCGACGCTATCAGAGAGGAGCTATAGGACTACTGTTAAAATGGACGAAAGGGAATAGATATCAGAAGGTGAGAAATATGGAAAGTCCACGTAGAATAAGGAGAGATAAAAAAGAGAGTTCCAGAACCTTGTGAAAAGCATTTTCTTGTGTGTGCTTTGCTCCAGGACCTCAGTTTTGTAACTTATTTTCAGCGTCTGTTGCTGGAGGAGCCAAAGCTTAAGGGCAGGAAAACAGGAAAGCATTCCATTGAAATCAAATCTAAATCCAGACATGAGCCTGGTTTTCAACTTACAGCCTAACTCTAAATCCCTTTAAAGTTTGCTTGTCACTTAATTGCACCACAAAATCTTGGCAGCCTCCTCACATCACAATTCTAAGCTGTCAAAGTAAGTAAAAGTAGATATAAAACCCCTCTAACGTCTGTCAACTTTTAGAAACCATTTTCTAGCTGCAATTACATATCAAGCAATAAGTTCATTGTGTCGGGTCATAAGGCCCAACCTAGCAAATTAAGGTCCATCAAACTTACTTGGGCCTTGCTTTATTAGGTGGCCTTTCTGGGACAATAAAACCCACCTTTATTTATCATATCCGGAACTAGAGCCTTTGATCTCAAGTTTCACATAATGTGAGTTTGTTTGAACTGACATGCAAAGAAAAAGATAATTAAAACAACTAAAAATGCTCTCAGTTCACTCTTAAGTGGCAGAAAAGCTCTCAATTACATGCACAGGCCGTGGCAAACTTTTTAACTGGGGTATTTCCTATGGATGTCTGGGCTGTATATAGCAACATATAGCATTATAGTAGTCTCGTATCATCTTCTTGAGAAGCTACCGTAACCAAAGGGCCTCGTGAAGAAACAATAAGGTCCCAGATGTCTGCTAGGACAGTGCATGGAATATTGTCACCTTGTGTATGTGGTGCATCCATCTGTAAAAATTACACAACAACTCAAAGTTATTTTCCCATTGCATTGAAATTTTGTAGCATAAACAGCCCCTTGTTAGCTAAATGAGGGAGAGGGTATGGGAGCGGGGGATTAAATAAGGGAAAGTTTTCTATAGTTTTGGTAAAAATGGCATGGAGATTCAGGTTGGTGATTACTACGCCACGTATCAATAAAAATGTGGTGTCAAACCAAAGTATTTCATGAGTGACCACTGTAATGAGTGAACACCAGAGTGGGCCGATTCAGGTTTCGCATACTTGCACCGTGCCAGCAGAACCCTGCTGATTTTAACGACGTTGCTTATGCTTTGTAGTGCTGCTTATGGGACTTGCACTATGCCATTTACAAATATCCAACACTGTTTAATATGCCTGCGCCACAAAACGTTCAGCGGTCTTAAAATCACCTGTTAGTGGTTTGCTGAGAACAAGGATGCTGAGCAGAGGCACAGGCCTAGTCTGTATGGTAAGAGGAGAGCTCGGTTCGCTTGGAGTTTGTTTTTCAAGCCGAGTTATTTTTAAAAGGTAGTTGTTTGAACCTGGAGAAATTCAGTCCTGGAAATAAGGAGAGATATATATATACACATAAATAAATCTGAATCTTTAACGTTTTCATAGAAATAGTGGGTTTCTTCCTTATGTGCTTTTTGAAAGAAAATGTTACAGGTGCTTACGTGGGTTGTGTGTTGCTATGGAAATATTAGGAAAGGGTAAGCAAAGAAGAAGGGCAATTCTGTTTATAAAAAAAACAGAAAACAGGTGAAAGGAAGAAAATATAATTATCCCCGTTTTACAGCTGAGAAGTTTCAGCACAACAAAGATAAAGAGCCCAACTGTTGTGGAAATCTATCAATCCTTTTAGGTTCACCTGTCATTTAGGCATGGTTCTGCCTGCAGGGTATTCACAGAACATCTACAAATCATTACCCTCCCCTCACCCTCTACCTTTTGCCTGCTCCTGCATACAGATGCGCTCCTTCATCATCGCTGTCAAAACTTGCTTTTGTAGGAAGGCCCCAGCGTCACCCCCCCACTCCCTGCTTCTAAAGAAATAGGGCAAGGCCCAGCCAGCGATGGGAGAACTCGGTACGGAAAGAAAAGAACAGGCACTACCAGCAATGAGATGTGGCTTTCTGGCCCAGTGAATGTCACAGCGTGGATGTGGGCCATCTATTCATAACATGTCCCGGTAGCTGTGCTGCCTGATCGTTGTTGTTTCAGAACTGACAGGGGAGGAAATGGGTAGGTCATGTATCTCTGTTCAGCCTTGACAGTAAATTCCGCGCTCTCTGATTGTCAATGGTGAGAGTCAGAAACATGCCCAGGCCACTAGGAAGAGGTTAGAACTGAAAACAAGTTCAAATTTAAATACAAAACCAATCTTAGTGACATGACTAGAGCCTTCCTACTCCTTCTCACTCCCGTCAGGCATTCCTGATCCTTGCACTCTGCAGCTGATCTGTGCCCGAGTCTGGATTCAAGATGATGTTCAGGGTCAGCAGAAGCTGGCTGAGAGACGTCAGCTAAGTGATGCATCAGGAGGGGAGAGCGGAGGAAATACAGGAGAAGGTGGCCAGCCCCATTACATGTGCAAGAAATCAAGTGCTTCAAGTACCAACCCAGACAGTTTGGTACCACAGTGCCTAGTTAGAGCAAGGACCCTGAAAGATAAAATCCAACAAAAAACCTTCTCTATGTCAGAATCCAGTCACAGTAGGTAGACAAGAGAATTGTTCTTCAAGAAGAGAGTAGAAGGAACAGAAATTGTTCTTCGAGAACAGAGTAGAAGAGAGCCCTCTGCGCATCCTCTTTGCAGGTGCTTTGCCAGACAGCCTATATTGAGCCTGAGACAGAGGACAAACGCTTCCTAAAGCCAGAGAGCCCATACTCTGATGCAGGACCTGGTGGCTAGAACTCTGGTTATAATAGCTATAACTGTGGCCTAACCAACCCATGCCATAACTGTGTCTGTACATCCTCCTCTGAACTTTTAGGGTACAGCTCCTAGTGTGAAACAGTTGGTGGAAAAAGCCCACCTGACTGAGGATTCTGGAGTCATACTACAAAATGGGCTACTTCTCTCTTTGGTCACAGTGCTGGATGTCAAGAAATGCCTAGGAAGGACACACTGACTCCACACTTGGAGAAGATGCTCACCTGCATCTCACTTCCATCACACTTCCACCACGCTTCTGCACCACAAGATGACTGTCAACCAGCATCCTGATATTCTTTGATACTGACTGTGCACTCTTCCCTTCTCTACGTGTTTGTGCATTTCTTTTGTAATAAATCTTTTGTTTCCTTGAAATTCACTCAGTCCTGGTACGTCTTTCTTATTAGAGTTGTGCTCATCTTATTTTTTAGGAGAAAGAGGATGGAGCAGCCATCTAGTGAGAGGGACTGGCCAGGAGGAGAGGCCAGATATCATCTAAGTAACCCAGACTGAGTCACGGACTGAGCCTGGACTGAGACCAAAAGAATACTTAGAGCCTGTTTTGCCTAAAACTTGGAGCACGTGAGGCTTTTTACATATTCAGCAAGGAGTGCCTCACAGACAAGATGTCGAGGGTGTTCATATGCGAAGCATAGGAAACTGGAGTTGGTTGAAGGTCTTTGCATTTCTTCCCAGGACTTGTTAGGTGGCATGTGTCGCTGGTAGATTGGCTTGCCTCAGGCGCCTCTCTCTCATCTCTTACTACACACGTGGATAGAAATCCACAGTACTGTCACATTCCCTGTTCCAGTCCTGTCCCCGCTGAACTCAGAAATCCCTGTTGCTTCCTTTCTAACTCCCAGAACTACCCATAGCCTTGCTCTCAGTTGTAATCTAGGGTGGCACCTACAGCTTCTGCCAGCCATCCCTATCCTAACAGCCACTCCATGCTGATCGCATCTGGGAAAATCCTGCACTTGTTATGTCAGGTCTCTCACTGTTTACTAATCTACCAGCCAAGACAAGCCTTTAAGGAATCAGCACTTTCATCTGGTGTTCAAGCCTCCTTTCTGCTCCCGGAATGTCAGATCTAATCTGGTAGGATAGAGTAATTATAATTCAGGTATGACCAAAAATAAGGACTTCAAGGACAGCAGCGGAGGAATGTAAATGTCTTGGAAGTAGGAGAAATACCATGATAGGGCTTGGAGGCAAATCTGAAATGTCAAGGTTGTCAGATTTTTGTGTGTTGAGCATGTGTGAAGGGTCACCTGAGAGGTGTAAGAAGCTTGAGACGTCTAAATGTAGATGTCAACATAATATAAATGCCAAATGACTGACGGGAGTATATGAGCATGTGAGGAAGGAAAAAAGAAGAGGGAAACAAAGCTTAGATGCCAGCACAACCTGAGATGCATCACAGGGCTGAATCCCAGGGTGAATGACTAAGTTATTTCTCAAAGTCAGTTGAAAAATCTGTAATGCAGCCAAGAACTGAATCTGTCACCTGAATTCCAATTCTACATCTTCTACAGCTGCAGCCCAAGCCATCCTGCACCCAAAGTCATCCTGCAGACTGTAAGGCCTCTTAAGCAAGCTACTATAGCCGATAACTTCTAACAAAAGCTAGTCCAAGGCTATTTACTTAAAGCAGCTGCTTACATGCTGTATTTTTCTAGTGTTGTCCTTGAAAAAAATAAAATTACTTCAACAATAGGACATGTCTATACAGCAAAGTGTAGCCTGTTCAAGTTGGACTCAGATGAGAAAGACTTTTCCTTGGAAGTTGCGTAGGCTCATTGTCTTGGCTATTGTTGATCCCATGATTGTGCCGCGGTGGGGAGGCAGGATGGAGCAGCTCCGGCTCACAGCCGTGCAGCTTCCGAGCCTGAATTGGCTCGTTTGGGTGAAGTTCAGGCAGCGATGTGTGCATGGCTGGTGACACCTGAATAAATAGTCAAGGTCATTGCAAGAAAGGCTGTAAGAGTTAAAAGAATAAATCCTGAAGGTAAGTTTGACTCCTCATTCAATTCCTGATCTAATTTCCTCAGCGAGCAAAATTCAGATTCTTAGTCCCAAATACTCCATATTACTGAAGTTCATTACAGGGGCTGCAGTTTGCAGCCCTTGCTCTGAGAATACATTGGTATAAAATCCAATAGGAAAATCTGAGGATGTTCCCAGTATTTTTAAAACTCTGGTGTCTATTATGCCTTTTGGTTATTACAAGATAGAGAAGTAAAGGTTGAAAAATAGAAAGGATGAATAATACCTTGAAAATACCTTTTAAGTCTTCTAGAATGTAAAAAAATCAGTGTTTGATTACATTTCATGGGCAATACATGCAGCAGGCAGTTCATTTCTTCAGCTACATACTGATTTTTCTAGCTTCTGGCAATCAAAGGATTTAAGAAATACTGTCTTGTGATGCTTTTTCCTCTTGAGATTGCTGAGAATGCATAGCGACTGGTCCAGCATCACCAGTTTACCAACATCACAAGGAACTGTAATATGGACCAGCCATTGGAACAACTAATGCTGCAATCACTGTAGCAGGTGAAAGAAGATGCAGAATGTATCTATGTGCGTATGTAGGGCAGGCAGGCAGAATGCAGCTCACAGAGGCGGAGCAGGGGGAGATGGCTCATCTCGGAGACGTGTGATTTGATGCAGGAAGAAGCCATTCTATGATGTTTACTTTAGTTTTAAGCAAAACGAAGGGGATCCTGACGGTTAAGAATCTTTGATGTGGATTTGGAGCTTGTGTATCTGTAAATCTGTAGGATCCACTAGAATTATGTCAGTTTGGAAAGCTGTATGTAAGAACTTCAGTGCTGTGTTTGCAGAAATGGTATACATCACTATGCACTATGGTTAAACATAGATGCGGCTTCTTTGAAAAAGCTTACCCAAGCTTAGCTCTGCTCTCAATTCGGTTGAGTTGGATTATACTTCATGAGAAAACAGAAAGAGCAGACCTGTGGCTCCAGATTAAATCTTTCCAGTCCCCAAAGCCATATGTACTTAGTTTATTCTTTGGTATAATATGGTTAACTTCTGTATAAAATGATTAACAGTGTCCTGGTCTTCCCTTCCTTTGTTAGGTAGTACACCCTAAAGGAGAGTTGAGGGAAAACCTGAGCAGAGTAGCAGTCCTGCTAACTCTTGCTACTGAGGTCTGCTACGGAAGATCCAGGCACAGGAGTATCAGGAGGAATTTTGGGGTGCTCAGCACAAGCAAACTTGAGGATCAGACCTGCTCTGCTCATATTCAAAGGAAAAGAAGTCAGGGGCAGGAGTGTACTTCGGCTTTAGAACTGAGGTTGGAGGATCAAAGACAGAAATTGAAAGTAAAATAGAAAAATTGTATATTCCTGGCTGCTTGAAGGAAAAAAGATCCTCTTCATCCACCCTCCCATTTTTGTTATCATTCATGTGTGACATAAAAGCACAGATTGCCAGTTAAAGGAGAATTGAACCGAGTTCTCATATCAAAATAGATAACCAGGAAGTAAATATTTTACTTAGTTATTTGCTGAGAGGGGAGAAAAGACTCCTTTTTGGCATTAGCACAGTTAGGAGAACCTGAAAGGTTAAATAGACATAATTCCTGAGAGGTAACAGTGTGATATGGGACTATCGAGAGTCTAGCAATAGGATGCTAGAATATTCTCAGCAGTGCTGTTATAGAGCATTTGCTGTGTTAACATTACCTTATACTATAAATCGATGTATCTTTTGCTGTGTTTTACTACGTATTTTAGTTTGCGTTTGTGTTGTATACTTCCACTGCGTATTCCTATTGCATATTTTAATAAGATCTGTAATTCTGCCACAACAAAAGCAGATGCAGTAAAGCTTGACTGATTGATGCTGCTTGTATATTTTAGACTGGCATTGGGAATCAGCCTGAATTTGCAATTTGGCAGTAAATTAATATTGATAACAAAACCTATTCATGTAACATAAAGCTTGTTACTCTATATTCTGGTAGTGTTTTCTTGACTTGTTTGTCTGGGTTTGAGATGTCTCTTAACCCATCTAACGGGGAGAATAGGAGTGAAAATATTTTTACTTCTGAAAGTTGCAGGATGCAATGGTTCTGAATGATTAAAAATAGAACGAGCACATGAAAAGCTATTCTTTGGAAGGTAGATTTTTTTACTGTTTCTGCTTTATGTCCTTTTAGCGTGACATCCAATGTTACATGCAAATTCTACCTAACTATAGAAGGCAGAAAGTTTCTTGAAAATAAATGTTTCATTCACTTTTATCATCTATGAGAGAGAGGGATGGATTCCACTTCTTGGCTCATTTCATATAATTGCATGATACCAAAGCAAGGGTTCCCTGAAATGGGGAAAGAGAAGGATTGTGTCTTTCCTTAAAAAGAGGTGTGATTTCCCGCTTTTAACCTCCTCCTCAGAGAAGCAAGACAATGTCAACTTCCCTAAACCTATGTAGGCAGCACTTTTGTTATGAGGAGATGGAAAGATGCCTAAGAGATTTACTCTGAAAGGCAGAAGGAAGGAAAGCCCTGCAGAAACACTTCAGCAATAGGAAAGGAAGTAGAATGAGTACATTTTAGGAAAATTATGAAAAAATAAACAATAATGATAACATTAATCTCAGAAGACCCTTTGAAAAAGATGTTACAAGTTCCCCTCTTGGGTTAGAGAACATTGTGTCTATGGCGCTGGTCTGACATCATAAATAGCTTCCCGACACCCCCACATGGGTTTCTCTGATTTTTCTCTTTACCCATAACCCTCAAAAACCCCTACTGTCATTTACCCGTAAATTTATTTGATGGGCGGGGATGTGTATCAAGAGTACCAGGTTTATATTCAACATAAATCTCTGGAGCCCTCGATTATTTAAAAAGGCAATCAGAGCTTTTTCCTTCCTCAAATACTGGGTTTCGAAACGTGGCTGGGTCAGAAGGGACATAGGTCTCTCCCTGTTAATAGCAGCTGTCTCCTTTGTAACTCCTCTGCTCCCCTTCGTTGCTTGACCATGCCAGACCTTTCATCAGTTGAGTGCTGAATGAGCAAAATGACCGAATTAGATAATACTCCACGATGTGCTAGATTTCACGTAATTAGGAAAGAATAGACATGAGATTCGGCTGGCACACTAATACTCTTTAAAAGCATGCTGGCTCACATACTAAAAGTCATTGCTAACACTGGCGTGCCCTCAGAGTGAGCAGTAACAGGTCTATGAATAAGAAGAGGTTGATTAGCTATTCCTGAAGAGCGTCCAGTTATTGGTTCAGCTGATACGGATAAGGCTAGCATACAGTTCTAACAATTCTTCTTCATCAAAGCATGGTAACTGTAGGAATATCAATGAATTGAAGCAAATCTATTTCATTTCTCCCTCCTGAATTAGAAGTTCCTTAAGAAGTTTCAAGTGAAGCATTGTAGTGTTTGGAAACAAAAAGAAAAGTTGCATAAGATGCTTTGAAGAAGAGTGAGGATCCCTACATCACTGCATCTAATTTTGGAGATCTCCTGAGCACTTTTAAGTTGCATAGCTCGCCCATGTCACAATTGCTTACCAGGGAGAGCCCCACCTAGGTGCCACTTTCATACCTTCAGACCTTGACTGATAAGACATGCCTTTGATGCCTTTATAGATAGTATAATTTCCCATCAGGTCCTCAGTCTATATTACTGGACCAACAAAACATGGCATGTTCCCCAGCTGCATATTTAAGCGGTTAAAGAGATAAAGATAATTTTATCATGTTTTATCTTTCTGAACAGTTAAGATTTTTCTCAAAGACCAAGAGGGGTAGCCAGAAAGGCTCACTGACCTTACCCAGATGTTTGCTTAAAAATGAGAGAAAGAAGAAAGATCTGGTAATTGATAAAATCATAGTCCAGAGGCCTGATAATTGATGAAATCATAGTCCATTTCTGGCACCCAAAATGGAAGGACTGGGAGACTAAGTGCTGATGATGGTGGCCATAATGTGTCAGGAGGTGAAAAATCTTGATTTTCCTAGTTAGCCTCTGCCATGGCTGATAGCAAGAAGAGACTCCTAAACCAAGTATTAAAACAAAAACCTCAGAGTATGATTCTTATAAAATATTTGCAAGTTATGTTAAAATGTGGAAATACTAGATAATCTGAAGTATTATGCTTGTCTGGTTAAAACAAAACAAAACAAGACAAAATGAAACCCTGGTTGAAATTTGCCTTAAGCATGATATTATATCAAATACACACTCACCTAGTAAAATATTTCTCTTGGAGAAAAACAATCATTGACTTCATGAATTTTAATGGGACAATAACACACTGATCAATAATGTTACGTTTAATGTTTTCTTTTTCACCAACACTTCAGTGATGTCAGTCGACCTTTAATGGAGATTCAGTGATGCAAAACAGCTCTTCTGTAGAATCCGACATAATGAGACTGGGCCTTCTAAAAGCTCAATTGACACCCTCAAGTTCAGCTAATGAAAAGTGATCCTGAATTATCTAGCATCATGCAAATATCAGAAGAGAGAATTTTCTTTACCTACAAACCCCCTAGCCGTTGTCTCTGATTGGCAGATTCCAATCAGTACTGGCCTTATTAATTATCCTCAGGTTTTCTTGCTGCTAAACTGAGCCAAGAAAACATTTGAAACTTCAACAATGCCCTTGATTGTCATGGTAGGAATAATAGACCTGAAAGTTAGATGCTATCAAGATAGAGATTTACAAACTTGATTTTTCACAATGAAGTGAAGAAGCTAACGTGAACACTGATAAGTGTGTGGGTGAGGACGTGGGTTGCATTGTAATGTTGCTTATCTCATTTAGCCTGCAGGCTTAATATTACCAAGCCAAGTTCTTGGCCGAGGTACAGATGGTTTATGTCACATTACAGGGAGCACTAAGCTGCAAAATTAATATCTTCAGTACAGGATAACCCCCGCATGCAAGGTGGGCCCTATCTGCCTATACACTGGAGTGGCTCCAGCTCACTCCCCAGTTCATGTTAATAGAGAGGGAAACTGCCAGTTTCTGTAACTGATGTCAAACATATCATGCTTCGCATATAGTGACCCGCTAGAGAGTGGTCTGGAACTGGGTGAAGGCTAGGGTTCTTTCATATTATGTTGTCTCCTTCCTCTTGACTTTTGCTTTATGGTTCAATGTACAAAGGAGGCCAGGAAGGCGCGAGACTGTCACCCACTGATAGGCAGCAGGTCCTGCTGTGAAAACTTGAGCTGCCTGCAGAAATCGTTAGCGGATTTGTAGAGATCTTCAGAAACCATCTCCAGAATATATGACAGATTTCCAATATCGCAGCTGAGTGAGTGACAGATACATGTCAGACTGCCGTGTTTTGAACTGTATTTGAACTTTTCGATTATTTCCTCTGTCTTCCTTGGGATGTTAGCAAAGGCTTTGATAGATTGGAAAAATGGCTTTGAGAAGGGAAAATGGTGATACACTTAGGTCATGGCAATGTTTTTACCATCTAGGCTCCATTTAACCATATAAAGGCTGCATTAGAAAGTCAAAGCAGATCTACGGAGGGAACAGTTGTTGCTGGTGTCCACACAGACTGCGTCACTCTGGACTAGCTTTTGTCTGGATTGGTAGACTGAGCATCTTTGGCAGTAGCAGTTCTTTAAATGCTTTCCTCGGGCTCATCTTCTGCTTTTTCCTCTTCATGGGGTAATCCAGTTCAAGAGGATTCTGTGGTGGCGCAAGTACGGCAAGTTGGAGATAATGGGGAGAGTTGCTTCAAAACTACTGATCCAAACTACAAAGCTACTGTGAACGTACCTGGGGACTTCTAACATGGTCCTCCCCTTCTGATTCCAAGTCCCACATGCAGTTGTATGACCTGCAAAAGAGTAAGCAAATACTATTATTTCCTATTATCATTTGATCTCTCAAAAGTTCACTACATAAAGCTGTTCGTTCCCTGCTGGTGGTATAAAAATAGATAAAACATTTGAGTTAAGAAAAATTTTAAAACTTAGGTCTGTATTTGTTGCATAGTCACAGTGATAGCAAACAGTAGATTTGGATTCATAAATAAGCATTCATGAATAAGCTAAGAGCTTAATGAGATTTGAAAGACTTATTTGAAAGACACATGAAACGGCAAGAATTGGTTAAGGTGAACATTTTCTAGACCTTGTTGAAAGCACTTTAACAAGGTAGCTCTCAAGGTTGAAGCTGAGACACCTAAGAATTTGCTTGACCGTGAATGAAATATTCCTATGTTCTATCATCCTTTTGTATGCAAATAATGCATGTCCCTGCATAGCTAGCTTCCTTGGTCAGTTGGAGAGCTGGCACATGAGTTTCTTTCGTGATCTGCAACTGGAGGGAGATAACACAGGGAGTACTTTTGCTTCATTCTCTCCTGTGCTTCCATGCGAGAGATGCAATCTCTGCAGTCATTCTCTTATTAGACCATGCCTGGTCATATGTGAAGAATTTTCTAAAAAAGTTGTTGAGGATCAGGTCCATTATCAGTACAAATGTGTATAAATAAATGCATGAACTGTCAGTATGAAAGAAATTCACAAAACAGATGGTGCCCAAACATATGCAGTTAGGTCCAAGAAAGCAGAGTGCAAGACAGCATTTAAATGAAGCAAAAATGCCATAGCAAGCCTACAGGAGAGGTAATCCCATCAACCATAGACATTTGTGTTCTTCTGTGAAATGCGGAGGGCTTTGACAGCATTCCCAGAATGCAGTGGATCTACAGCGTGTCTTAGTAGTAGTAATAACAATTTAGCTCCTACAATCAGGCTTTCATAATGCACGGCCTACTTCAGAGCAAGATTAACACGCATCTAAGACCATAAGAAAAGTAGATATGATCCCATTCACTTCTTGAATAACTACAGAACAGTCTAATTCAAATCTAAGCCAAAACATCTGTGGACTTTAAAAATTAGTGTTAAATGTCGATTCTTTAGACAGAATAAAAAGTATGAAATATTTTTTAAAAGGTGCAAGGACTTAGAGGTTTTAACCAAGTGTTTTTGCAATAAAGTGTTTACTAGCTATGATTCTGCATGTGTTTTACTTGGCAACCAAATGTGAAAGGGGTACATGGGCTGTTGAATGAGTGTATACACTATATAATGAGAAAAATTTGTGCAAATTAAACTTTCTCTCTGTTTTCTTCTTAAAAGGAAAAAGAAAGAAGAAAAATGTTTTCTTACCTTCGGGATAAACGATACTCCACAACTTGATATCCCATTATTGTAATTGTTATTATGCATAATGTTCCATTAACATGGCTTTGCTAGAGCACACACATCTAAGGAAAATACTTATACTCAGTATTGTTGAGGCTGTATCAAGATTACTCCTCTGGTTTGTTCATGTATGGTGAGGAGGTGATGAGCTCTCCTAACTTGGCTCAAGTCACTCTCAGTTTCTCTCCCCTTTAGAAGCATTTCATTTCATATTGAAAAAATGGGAACAACCCCCCTTGCTGACGATAGCAGATGAATGGGAATACTGGTGACTTCTCTTATTTTAAAACATGTTTTCACCCAAACCGCTGGGCACGTGGGAGGTTGTTGTCAAAAGAACCAGGAATACCCCTGCGAAGTCCTGAGCACCAGTGAGTAGAGCCCACATGGTACATAAACAAACAAGTTCCAGTGGCGCCAGTGAAGTTGGGCCAACACACATCAGCTGGGCATCCAGAATGGACAAAACACTGTGTGCTTTGTACTGTGGTTACCTGATGTGAAATCTTTCCTGCACACTGCCTGTTGTGCCAGTGGTGATACACGAGCCTGTTGTAATCTTGTACAACAGTGAGGGTTTAGAAGGTTTATAGGTAAACCACACTAAATCATGCGGGCTGGTTTCCACCCATAGTGAATTCGCCTACGGTGAAAGGATACAGAAGCTCAGAAACAATATTCTGGAATCTGAGAGAGTGGAATAAATAGAAAGAATGTGTAGCAATGAGATTTTCTGTAAAAGCAGAGATTGTTACCCAAGTTGACAGCTGTAAACAAATATTAAGCATTTTTTGCTAGAAATATTTTAACATTCCCCGTTATGGGAACACAGTACTGGAGAGAATAGCACTACTCTGAATTCACATTGTCTTTTGCTGTCTTCATAGAATACTGTAACATATGTTATTTGGGACAGAAAGCTAGTGGCTATTGTATTTTTGTATACTTATTACACTTTTGGCCTAACGAGTAGACATTGATATCATACATCCTAGTATTCTGTAGAGAGTTAAAGCGGTTTTTGTCTGAAACCACAGAATCTTACAATAGTAAGTCTCTGCTTGGTTCTGAAGGAAGAATATTCTTTCTGCTTGTCTTGGTTAGTGACTGTAACCAACTTAGAGTGGTGCTGCAAGAGGAGAGGTCGGATTGCTCAACATAATTTCTTCCAAAGTCCTACTTAGTAAAATCCTTACGTTCCTGTTGGCTTGGGAAAGAAACCGATACTGTGCAAACCTTTACTGGATCTGGCTCTGTGTGCATGAATAAAATTGGTTTATTTGGATTTATTCTTTCCTGGTGCTTCTAATGCTAACTCCCATCCTGCTATCATAGCTAGCTTTGATCTTTGGAGACACATTACTCAATTATATCAGAAATTCCTCAAAGCTGTGAAACTAATCCCTGCCAGAGGACAGTGGGCTGTAATTGCCATCGTCCTTCAGGAAGTATTACTGCCAGTGTTTCTGTTTTCTTATTCTTGTTTATTATTAAAATAATACCCACCCATATACAGACAGACTGGCTACAAATTCTGTGGCTTGGCCTGCCTTCCAAAGTGGTTTCTGACTTTGCCATGTCACTGAATGCCAGGGGAAAGGATTATACCTCTAAAATCCTGTCCTATTGTACTTTGACTGTACTGAAGTAAACGATTTGTGAACTATCTGAATGTTGAACGGCCCCTTTCTAGTTTGTTATTCATTTAGACACAGTCCAAATAACTTCATCTTGGGCCTGTGGTTATGTGTTTACTGGGTGATGTGCTTAACAAGGTTTTAATATAATAATTTTTTTTTTAAAAATAAAATCAAACTCCTTCAGCATAAATGCTCTTTCCATTTAATATGATGGAAAAGAAAACCCGCGTCTATTCCTTAAGACCAAACTACCCCTCCAAGCCCCACAGAGGAAGTAATTCTGCCATTACAGAAGTCCCACTATGGAGCAGGCTGTTACGGCCACAGGACAGATGTGCCCAGTAGAAGAATCAACCCTAGGGATTCCCAGTCTTTCCAACTTCTACCCCTGCTTTGCAGGATAGAGAGGCTCGTTTGATTACAACAACTGTAGCAAGGTTAATTAAGAGGTCAGCTGATCTCCCAGGCTGAAAAACCTATCTTGGATTGGCTCAGAAAAGCTGTGATGGCCCTTAAAAAGGCAATATTGGGAAGCTATGAGCAGGAAGGTAAGTTACACCTTGGAGGTGTGTCAGAATCTGCTGAGATCTAGATTTTCAAGTGCAAGTGCAAGTGCAAGTGTCAGGGGAATGGAGACATCTACAGCTTTTATTGGGACTGGGTGGGTTTTTCTGCTGTTGTTTGGGGTTTTTTTTGGTGATTTTTTTTTTTTAGGTGGTGTTGGTTGTTTTTTTTGTTGTGTTGTTTTTGTTTGAGGTGTTTTTAGAGGAGAGCGGGACACAGTGGTTGTTGTGCTGTTGTTTGGCATTTTCTCTGGTATCCTGAAAAGAGTTCCTGAATTCACTGCAGCCACATTCAGTGTTTAGTCAGGTCCTCGGTTCTGGATGTTGAAGGCTTTTGTCTGTCAGACAGGCAGCTCCTGCCAGGTACCTGTCAGCAAATTACTTTGTAAAGGACATGTAAGGCATAATTAAAATCTTGTCAAGTTATTTCCTTTCTGTGTAACCCACAAGAGTAATCAAGCAGCTAAAAATGATGACTAGAAAGTACTGCTACCATGTAGGAGGCATGCGCCCAACTTTTAGATACTGAGTTCTTTACTGTAGGAAGAGGAACCCGGCAGTTCCCTGACCACACTCACAGTGATTTTCTTACTTTCTCCCTGACTGATTTGCTATTTAGTCTTTTACAGAAGGTAGAAAAGCCTCAGGGGGAACATTCATGAGGAAACCTTTTGCTATCTAGATGACACTGCTAAGTGATTAGTTCAAGCCACCTTTTGCCTTTTTTTAATGATGCAGGTAGTTAACTTAGGGTGAAGACTCACAACTGTATGAAGGAAATATATTATTTTTTTCTAGTTCAGCATCAAATATGCAACTAATTCTGAGTACTTCTAACAGCACATTTTCTGTAGGACTCTGACAGGGAAAATGAGTGTACTTAGAACAGGTCTGGGAATCACAGAATTTCTCTGAACTTGTCTTCAAAGTGTGTTCCTCTGAAAATGGAGTAGGAGTTTGTCCTTTTGTGTAAGTGACAGCAGACTCTTCCTAGCTACAGCACTCAGTCATGGCTGTAGGTATTTGCCTCCCCATCCCAATGGAACCCCCAATCAGCCGGCTGCTGTCAGCTCTTAGTTTCTTTGAAGCTGCACTAATTTGTGTCAGGTTTCAATATTTACTATGTCTGGGTGAGAAAGAGAAAACACCCGACTATATCCCAGTAGATACAAATAGCCACACGGAATACAAAACTTTATGCTCCAATTCCTATTTCAGAGGCCGCTTGTATTCTATAGTTGCTAGATAAAGATACAGCACGTAATTAGTCCTTGATATTGGGTCAGAACCCACGTCTTTGTCCAAATTTCTAAAGCGTTAGGGTAAAATGTATGTTTTCTGGTCTTCTGAAATTTGAAGCCGCTTCTGCAAAAAAGTCCTGCTCTAACAGGAAGAAAAAAAAAAGTTGTTCCCTGTGTCTCTCTTGGTTCCCAAATATCTACAGTTCACAGCTGGTGGTTGACAGATATCCCAGATATCCTGGGAAGGGGAAGGTGGGATTGAGTCTCACTAGAGATTCCATTCAAGAGAACACTGGATCTGGAGGTGTCGTGGTTTAGCCTCAGATGGCAACAAAGAACCACGTGCCGCTCGCACGTGCCTTCCTAATAGAGGAAGGATCGTAAGAAAAGGCAAGACTCTTGGGTTGGGACAAAGGCAGTTTAACAGAACAGCAGAGGGAACAGGCAAACAACAACAACACGGGTAGGGGAATATACAAACGCGATTACGGAACCGCCGCTCCCCACCACTCACCGACCGGCCGGCCCCGGGACGGGACGCCCCAGCCCGCTTTTAAGCAGCAACTTCCTGTCCCCTCCCCCGGCAGCTCAGGGTGGGCGTGGCTCACATGGCATGGAATACCAGGGAAAATTAACCCTATCCCCACCGGAACCAGGACAGGAGGTTTTTACATTTTGGATGAGTGCTGTAAGCAGCACATCCCCTCTCTACCATAACTTTTGGATGTCTGTTCTAGTTGTCATATACTCCTTTCATATACTCTTTAATTTGAGGACTGTGATTCAGTCTAAATTTATTCAGGTTCTCACAAATTTCAGCCCTGGCTTTTCATTATGTAAGTCAGAACCTAAGAAAGACTTGAAGAAGGTGATGGATTACAGAAACATTTGTTTACAAGGAAGGAACACTGAGTGGTTTTTTTGAGAAATAGTTTATTTGGGAATTATTTGTATATCCTTGATTTTGATCTTCCTCAAGTCTTGCATTCTGCATGTCATGCCTTTGAGTGTGGGGTGCAGGGAACAGCTGTATGCATGTGCCTGAATACGTGTTCAAGCGAAAATCATACTCTGTAGAAACCAGGGTGGTAAAAATTTATAAAGCATCCTGTCCGCCTCTGAGCGGACGACAACAACTGTTTGACTGTGCACAGCCCAAGTTCGCAGGTGTTAGGGGCAGGAGATAAAAGTACAGGTTGTTTAGATACACACAGAAAAGTGAAGTATACCAAGGAAGAGACTTGTGCTTGACAGAATACTTTTTGGATTTGCTGTGTGTAGTTCGCATCGCCTCAGTCATTTTCAGGTCTTTATATATTTGAGTCTTCAAGCTGTGTAGTAAGTACCACAAACCGTTTGTTACACTTCTCTGAAGAAATTGTTTTGAAATAGCTAGTAACATAGATAAGTTCCAAGCGTTCATGTTTGTAAAGCATAGGGTTAAAATATTATTCTTTACTGTGGGGATGTTTTGCCCCCATGATAATTTCACTGGTCAGACAGTGTCTCCCACTGATGTTTGCTGTTGTTATGGTAATAATACTTACCCCAGTGTTGCCAAAGCTGTGGCTGTGTAAGCATTTCCTAGGAAATGACACGAGGGAGGCTCTTGGTCGGGCTTTGGTCAGTAAAACTCATAAGGCTCATAAATCAGAAGCGCAGCGGTCTTTTCATACTATTGTTGAAGCAACAGTGACCCAGTGAAATTCATGAACCGCTCTGAGGGGAGCAGTTGCCCTTTTAACCTCTTACACGTGTTAATTCATGTGTGGAAAACACCTCACGCTAATATTTTTAGATTGCAAGCAGGCAAGAAAACAGCTACCTAACTATCTGTTGTCATTCGGTGACTGCACAGTCCAAAGACAACTCATTTTTGGGGCAAGTACCGGTTCCTGTGAAATCATTGAGGGTATGGAGAGCCCCCGGGGCTGTCATTACGCTGTTTCCTTGGCCACGTTAATGAACTACAGTGATACGTCATTCAGTAGCACCAAGCATTAACCACAGCTACCATCCGGGTCTATGTCGGGAACCTTCTCTTTCTGTGCGCACCGGATGATTATCGCGTCTCTGATGCAAATAACCAGACGTAGTGGACTACGTAATGCCTAAACCGTGGCCTGCTGGCACACCAAAAGAGATAGTATTAAAAAGAAGCCTTATTTTTGAAGCTGTTAAGATGAGACTTCTCTAAGTATGAAGCGATCACGCTTCTGGGATGACTGTCATCAAACAGCACCATATCTGAAGACATTAAGACACATAACCTGACCGTTTGTTGGAAACACCAAAGCGTTCAGAAAGGCATGGAAGTCTGGCCATGTTTTGTAAGTGAAACGTGGTAAATATGTAAGGATGATTACTTTAACTCATTTTTTTGGGGTCAAATTCAGAAAAAAAATTGAAAGCAATGTCGTTTGTTGGTAGTATTCTTAAGCCAGTAACTAAAAATTCTCATAGAGGACTTTGATCTGTAGAGAGCAATATAAATCATAAGGTTTTAAATATATATATTTTTTTAGTGTAGGAGTATATGTATATACTTGAATAAATGTATGCATAAAGCAATAAATATATATATAAAAATAATATCAAGAAAATCGATAGATTTTTATAATGAATATTCCATAAACCTAGATTATGGTAGAAATAATTATATTTTAGAACAAACCAGGATTCAGTCCTCTGATACCCTCATGATACACTTCTGCCCACTTCTGAATGAGAAATATTTTCAGAATGAGACTGTTTGTGACACCATAATCAAAAAGGAATCTAAATGCAACTTTTTTCACATAATTTCTGATCAGAATCCCATAGAATAGTAAATGTGTTTCTCTTTGGATGTGGAAAGTAAAAAGGGATCTTTCATTATTGTATTAACTACTTGTTAGTTGTCAAATTAGGGGCACCATGCTATTTATTTCAGACCTGCTATGGGCGTGTGATAGAAGCAATTAACATTAGTCCCCCTGGAGTGGGACAGTGCTTACACAGTACAGTATATAAGTGTGCATATATACAAGTACAGTACTTATAAAGGTTTTCACCCTGAAAACTGTGGTACTGTCTTGTGATTTTTATTCTATTTCTGTTATGTCCGAATTCCAAAAATTGGGTTTGAGCCTTCTGATCACTTTTCAGAAGCTGTGAACTAATCCTTGAGAAGGATCCACGCTATATTTCACTTTGGGTACCCAACCTTTGTGCTAAGGAGGGCTTCCAGTTACCTGTTTGGTTGCTGAACATGATGTAAAGAACCACAGGCAGAACAGAGGAGCCGGAGTACTGTGTCTGCATTACTACTGCCGCGGAAAATATTGCCGTATGTAAAGAGAGTGTCTTTCCGTGTCTCCTGTTTTATTTTGGACTAGCAATAAACTTTTAAGTGGATAAAGAGAGAAAGACAAAAGAAGGATTGGGAAAGAGGAGTGCAAGGCAAACACTGTTGGTGCAGCTTAATTGTCAGCATATCTAACTACGGGCTTAGGTCTAATTACAAATGAAGTGGAATAGGTGATAGGGCTTATTACCTATAAGTGAGTGCTGTTGTAATTAGAATCTTATTTAGATATTAAAAAGATGTTTCTAGCTCTATTTATTTTTTCCCCTGAAAAAAAGATGTTCTCATTTAGGAAACTAATCCTAGTGGAGAGCTCATGAACAGATGTAATTACTTTATTACATCTGGGGGATGGAGTAATTTCTTTGGAATCTTTTCTTCCCAATGACGGTTTGCAACTCAGCTTGCTGAATGCTTTGAATACTGCTGCTGGGTGCCTATAATTTCTAGGTGTTTAAAAATTGAACATGAGAGTATTAGTGTCTCCTTATAGATTTATCCCTATATGGCCCTAAGAAGTGGTGCTGTTCCACATTAACTAAAATCCAGTTATAAATATATGTGAAATGAATGTCTGACTTCTGCCCGTACTTCTATTTTTTCCTTCAAAAGCACATTAGTTTTATGAATACTGGTTAGAATTTGTCTCTCAATGTATTTTTAAGATTGATTTAAGTTTTCCACTGAAGCCACAGTTGAGTGCATGTTTCAAGATCATACATTAGGCGAGCAATCTACATATGTTAATGACTCACTTTGCAATTTGAATGACTTCTCAGTTTCTGAACAATTCCTGTCTCTAACCCGTATCTATAAATGTTTTTTAACTGATCCAGCTTAGGACTTTTCATTTGTAGACTTTTTCATTGTGGGGGAGGCAGAACAAATTACATTGGTGCTTCTTCCTGGAAATGTACTGTCTGCAGAGATTAGGGGACTGCAATTTATTTGCACTTTCAGCTATTTCTTTCCTTGCCTGCTAGATACTTTCATGACTGATAAAAAGACTTCTCGACTAATCTATTTCAATATAAACACATGGAGAAATTCAAGGATATCTCAGACTTCCTTTGACCAATCGGGAAACTTGTAAGTGGCGGGATTGACTGGAAAAAAAAAAAAAAAAAGAGAAAACACTTGACCCATAACCCATAAATAAAAAAAACACAGAACATACTTTTGAGTTGCTTGTGACAAGAAAAGTATCTGGGCCATAGAATTATGAATGTTTAGATTTTTCTGTTTATTTGGTTTTTTTCTCGCTTCTAAGCGTTTGGGTTTTGGGTGGTGTCCCCTTCCTACAGCTGAGAGACTGGCTTTCCATGTCAGAAGTCACCTCCCTATGTAAGGTTTCCTTGTATTGAGATCTTTTGGTTTATTTCTTTTTATTACTTTACTGCATGGACTTAGCTTATGAAGAAGAGGATGTCTTCAAACAAAAGTTTCTTCAGCTGCAGCATATTTTGTTTGGCACAGCTGAAGACTATATTGCAGCATTATCGTGGTATCTCGCCATTCCATTGTTATTTCACTCTGAACACAGCTTGGTTTGGAGACGTTACAACTGCATTTCATTACCGCTAATGCTCCTTTATATTTTCAAAATTAAAAAGACTTTCAGGGCAAAGAGCAGTTGGCCTTTTGGGCCATAGCAAATAATTCTCAGGAAATCTTAAATGGTATAGTTCTTGTAGTGGTCTCATATATAGGATAAAGCACACATTGAGCAGTGGGGGCCGATTTCTTGATCTTGCTTCAAGCTGAATTATATCAAGTAAAATGAACTAAGGCAAAGAGCAAAGGGCTATCTTTCTTTGGCTATTATATTTTTCTTTAATAAAGGTAAAACGGTGCAAACAATCTCCTGAGAAGATGGAGGTCAGGTGTTGTCCACACCACTGCAAGTTATTCTTAGTGAAAGAAGTGGAAGAATTAATTTCTCCATACGTCTTGTTTGATTCTGATAAGTCCCAGCATAAAAAAAAGACGATTCTTGTTCCTTCTGGGCCACTATACAAGAATATGTAAAAAATTTTGAACTGGATTGGTTGGAGTGAAATATCTGCATGGCTGCTCACGATATTTTGTCTGGTTAATCAGGCAGTTAGTGATTCATAGTCATCTAAAGCTAAACTTACATGGATATTTTTATGGTACCAAGGTTAAGTCTTTCTCATTCACAGTACAGTGTCTGGTTTTTTTATTGACTCCCAATGTTTTTCTTTCTTCACCTAAACTTATTCTAAAACCCATACCATTTCTATAGCATGATAAGAAGCTGGACTTATTATTGTCTTGCTATTATCCATCGTTGTTAAGATGGAGGAAAACAGCAGGAAAAAGATCAACAGTATAGATAGAAATCCTAAAATCTACACTATGATCATTCATTTTCTTGGAAGGAGGCACAGAACCTGTTAGGGCATCTTGCTAAACTGATGAGAAAACCAAAGGTTGAAGATGAAAGAAAAATTGTAAAAGATATTAGAAAGATACAGCCTTCTGAATCAGAAAGAAACAAGAAGTCACTGAAGTAGAAAATAGAACTTTGAAAATGAAAGGAAAAATTTATTAACACCATAGCGAGATGTAACTAAAAGTAAAATTAATTCTAGGGAAGATGCCAGTAACACACAAAACTTCATGAGAAGAATAAGTAATCCTGTAGAACATAGTGATTCCCTGGAAAAAGTGACCAGTAAATTAGGAAAAAGCGTAAGCTGACGAGTGTAGGAACAGGTGGGAGATAGCCAGGAAACCAAAAGATAACTGCATATCTGACGTCTCATTCAGTTTTAAAATGCGCAGGATCTAGGGGTGGTAGGAACAGCCAGTAGACAAACTCTCGGGGTGCTGTAAGGATTCCTGAGCACTTAGGGAAGATATAAAGTTCAGAATTTTTGTCAGAAGTATGAATTAAATAAGAACGTATTTTTTTTTTAAAAAAAGCAACTCTCTCTATGAACATGGGTTCCAACTTCTGGATGTCTAACAGTGTTTTCTGGATTTTACATCAATATGCATGCTGATGCCTGGGAAATGGAACGGTTGATTTAATTCAGCTGATGGCTAGCCTAAAATCATGAACATTTTGTGATGCATAAGGCTTTCTATTTAGGAGTAATTACAAAGCTATCAATAGCTTCAAATACTAAACTCTCAATGCATCAGATAATAGCAGGCCAATTTGTAATAACCTGTAACTTATCCTGTGTAAATCTCAATTATTGTAATAATATACACAGCTTTGCAACCTCCCCCCCCCCGACCTCCTTTAGCCCACTGTAATTAAAATGGGCCTACTCAAAAATAGATGGAAGGTACCAAAAATTTCAGTGTTTGGGACCTGGGTATTTTGCTCCTGAGCCTACACTGACTATAGGACGTTTCCTACTGAGAGAAAAGTGGAGCTCTGTTTGACAAAATACTCCTTGCTGAAGCTCTGCTCACTCCTATCACAGCCAAAGGGAATGGAAGTAGAAACTTCCTAGTGCTCAAAAAAGCAGGGTCTTACTGTCCAATAACTTTTTAGTATCTAATTGCTTTTCTATATCAAGTCTGATGCGATCTGATATTTAACTCTTCATATCACAGAATGATTGGTTGGAAGGGACCTCTGGAGATCATCTAGTCCATATGGTGATGGAATGTTTGGTCCTGTGGATTGAAATAAATGGTGTAGGAATTCCTTGGACCAACACAGATTTGGCAATTTGTGTTTAATTAAGCAGGTATAGATCCATCAAACAAATAATACGTGAGGTGCCTTTACTTTTCCTTAATATGAGCCTTAAAAAAAATGTTTATCTCTTACAGTACTGATATAACCTGCCAGCGCTTCTAGGTGACAAATCTTCTCATCTCCATCTTATGTGACTTACAGAATAGTGCCTCTGCTGATTATTAGCCATGTCAATGTGATGAACAGATTTTTAATTACCTGGAATTAGTCTGGATTAAACATATTCTAAAATCCGCATCAAGGTGGCAGAGGGAAAACTTTAGAGATGGAATAAAAGAATAGCACTATACAAATCAAATTCAGAACTGCTAAAGGCAACAAAAAGTTTATTCCATGTGAGTAATGAACCCATGGTCTGCAGTGGTTTTGCTATACTTCTGTACCATCCAATAGTAAACTAGTAGAGTCTAGAACAAAACAAATAATTTTAGGATGTATTAAAAGTGTTTAGGAATATTGTGATGTTTATAAGCTAGAAAGTGCATTTCAACTATTGAATCATAGATTAGTTTGGGTTGGAAGGGACCTTTAAAGGTCATCTAGTCCAACCTCCCCTGCAATGAGCCGTGACATCTTCGACTAGATCGGGTTTCTCAGAACCCCGTCCAACCTGACCTTGAATGTTTCCAGGGATGGGGCATCTACCACCTCTCTGGGCAACCTGGGCCAGTGTCTCACCACCCTCATTGTAAAAAATTTCTTCCGTATATCTAATTTATATCTTCCCTCCTTTAATCTAAGACCATTACCCCTCATCCTATCACAACAGGCCCTGATAACAACTTTGTCCCCATCTTTCCTGTAGCCCCTTTAGGGACTGGAAGGGGCTCTAAGGTCTCCCTGGAGCCTTCTCTTCTCCAGGCTGAACAACCCCAACTCTCTCAGCCTGTCCTCACAGCAGAGGGGCTCCAGCCCTCTGACCATTTTTTGTGGCCTCCTCTGGACCTGCTCCAACAGGTATTGATTTGTGTTCAAATTATTGTCACAGTGTCACAACTGATTCACGTCTAATGACATTTCCATTTCAAAATATTTTCTTTTTAATTGTCTAGACCTTTCTGCCTGGAAATAATTCTCAATTACTTCTACACATGTCCTGCATATAAAAGAACAATGCATAGATTTTCCATTTTCATGCAATTAATTAATTTAACCTATGTCTCCACCGAATTCTGTTCCATAGTCTCTAAAAATTGTTCACAAAAATTCTGGAATGTTTGAGGCAATGCCACGATTTGGTTAATTGTATTTTAAAGAAAACGTGTGTTTAAAGATTCAAGTAACCTTCTGTCCGAATCTTGAAATCAAACACTTTAGGACATATATTAGGAGATCAGGTCTTGTTATGCCCTTCTAAGAAGTTCTCTGAAAGTAGGATAGTCGTCAGTTAAGAGCAATAGGACTTGACTTAGACTCTCATGCTGTAATGATTAATTAAAATTTTACTATGCCTCTCTCTCATTCTTACCTTTAAGGCGTGTAAATGTAGTCATTACTGGGCTCCCTGGCAGATTTATGGGGCTACTTTTGTCTGATTTGGAATAAAAACTGTTTATGGAAGAATTGTAAAAAACCCAATAATAAAGTGTTTCTTTACGGCAATAGTTAAATCCCCAAACCTACAGAGCAGTTAAATATAATAAAGAATGTATGAGCAGGACTAGTCAGAGAAGCAACCAGACAAACACTGACCAAAAAATAACACGGTATAGATGCAAAACCTTAACAGTATTTGAAAATTCCACAGGGAAATATTTGAAGCCTTCGCATATTTTAGCCTTTATAGTTTCATAGCTTTTCCATCCAGATAGAGATTGCGTGGAACATCTGTTGTCTCCAGTAGAAACTGTAGACATGGACACTAGAACATTTTCCCTTGTCATGGTAAGAAGTGAGTGTATTAATCTTTTTGAAGTATAATACTTTTACTGAGATGCAGAATGTAAATCTATTAAGTTCCCTGTAATTTATTAGCTGCAAATATCTCATATTTTAAAGGTTCTTTTTTGAGCATTCATCCTAATTCACATTCACTTCCCCTAGTCTATCCTTAAAGCAAATGGCAGTAATTCCACTGCCATGAGCTATCTTTTTAGAATTATCAAGTAAAACAAACCTCCCGTAGGTCATTATTGTCAAAAAAGCTTAAAAAAAGTCTTTTTGAAAGGAATGTTTGAAATATCTTTTTCTTTCCATGCTTTTAGTTTTAACAGAGGTTTCCCAAAATGAGGGCTCTTAAAGCTATTGTAATTAGCTGATTAGTAGTTAGACTAAGATTTCTGGTTCTTTCACTGTATTTAAAAATTAAAAAAGTAATTCTATTCACTTGAAGGATTTTTTTTTTTCCTAGAACAGCGTTCTGCATCCGGAGTTGGGCATAAAAAGTGCAGTAGGAAAAGCGTTTGTGCTTTCCTCTGTCTGCCTCTCTCCTCTTCCCAGGTAGTCTCTGCCTCCAAAAGTTTTCATCTTGCGTTTCTTGAATTTGTTGGAGCTTGGGTATTGTTTCCCATTATTTCCCTGGTCTTCCCTAGAATCCGTGCAATCTGTTTTCTTCTAGTATGTTACAAGACCACCTGTAACAGAGTAGACGCCATTGTAGTAGATGTTATGTGACCCAAAACTGCAGGGACAGATAAGTGTATCCTATTGATACTTGCTGTCCTGAAATGCTCTGTGACCCCAGCAGAAAGATGTCCCCCGTTTTATTTATCTGTCTATTAATACTTTCTTGATCTGCTGAGAGTTAGTAAGTAAAGTAAGCTCCGTTTAGATGCTCTTTCCTTCTCTGTGGTTGGTTGCAAAGTCTTATTTCTGCAAATAACAGAATTATTTTTGAATGCGAAGTGAAGGGTGTTTGTCATTTGCACTGATTTTCAGCAGCTCTTCAGAGCACAGTATTTTTTTCCAATGTGGGTCTTAGAATGATGAGACAACCATTGCCTTCTGAAGGTGCAAATCTCTCTTGCAAGATAAAAGACTGTGACTTTTTGACTGCTCCTTACCCCAGTACTTGCTTTCATAGTTGTATACTGCATAATCCTACAAGTGTCATATTAATATATTTTCCAGTGTCTACTGAAAATGCGCAGCCAGAGGCAGAGAGACTGTGATGGATGGAGGCAAAGGAGTCCTGAGGTCTTAGAGCCATTTAGAAAGTGCAGATGGAGAACCAAAGGCAAGTACAGGTGCTTTTTCTTTGTATTGAAGGTAACTGATGTGACATGCAGTTCAGATGAGACAACAATTTTGCAATTACAACTGGCTCATATTTGTATAATGCCTGTTCAAAAGGTAAAAATAGGAAATTATATTTCCCTCTGGCAAAAATATTTGGCTTGTTAAAGGAGATACAACATACCGGCATTAAGAACACTCTGATATTTGTATCAGAAAAACAAACTGAAGGTCACTTACTCTTTCTCTGAACTGACTGCATAGGATTTTTCATTATATTCCTATCTGAAAAATAAAATGGATATGTCTGAGACATATAAAAAAAAAAAGACAAGCTTCTTTCCTATTTGTAATACTGTGCTACGGAGTGCTCATTGTCTGCTTTGTGAGGAATCAAGATCTATTATGTATCAGTCCAGGGACACAAGCCATTTTCGAGGCTTGCGCTATTCAATCCTGAAAGCAGTTTTACAAAATTCAGCAAAAAGAAATATTTCATAATCAAATAATTGAATTTTCAAAGAACTTTTCAATGCCCTCGGCACAGATGGTACATATCTAGAAGATTGCCAATCACATTACCCAACAGATATACAGTATGTTATGCTGTTATGATCTATTGAAATTTTGCTTGTCACAATAAGATCTCCACAAAAATGTTTACCAAAAGAAAGGGCTTTTTATTTCATAAAGAGGGCAGAGCCTGCCTGTCGTATCTTCAAAATGCCAATAACTGCTTTTGCATTAGCATTTTTTGCATAAAGGTCTGCCTACATTTACATGAGGATGCAGATAACATCAAGTGGTTAGTCCAGCACCTGCCCTCATCTACAAAGAGATTTAAAACGTTGCAGAGCGACACGGCAGTCTAGCATTAGTATCAAAGGATTAGAAGTCACCTTAATTGTTATTTAATCCATCCCCTTGTCCTAGGGCAAGATCTACTGTGCCTCTGTCATTCCTGTCAAACACTTGTGAAGATTTAACTTAACATTCATGAAATCCAGCCCTCGTACTCATTTGGTTTTGAGCACCGGCGAAAAACTTGTAATTGCTACTCCATTTTCTCATTCTTCAGCTGTGAAAATGATTACCTTTGAAGAATGTTTGAGATCTATGGCTTTTTAAAGAGTTTGTGTGTCTTTTTAATTAGAGAATGTTATTAGCATCTTATTTTACAGATGAAGAGATTTCTGCATTGAGCAGTCTGACCCTTTATGCATTGTGTCCTTGAATATATTGTTGCCTAATATTTACATGATAAAGCATTTGGGGGAGTTGGATTTCAGTCTGCATAGCTAACCTCATTAACACTGGGGAGCAGCACAGGGAACCAGCGCTGGGCTCCTGCTCCCGCTCCCAGGGGCTGGGCTGTGGGGCTTGGGACTGCTGCCGGCCATGGTGAGAGGCCCTCGAGCACCCTGCAAGGAGGCCACAGAATCATAGAATAGCTTAGGTTGGAAAAAACCTTCACACCGTTGAGTCCAACTGTTAACCTAGCACTGCCAGGTCCACCACTAAACCATGTCCCTAATAGCCGCATCTACATGTATTTTAAACATCTCCAGGAATGGTGACCCAACCCCTTCCCTAGACAGCCTGTTCCAATGCCTGACAACACTTTTGGAGAAGAAATTTTCCCTAATATCTGATCTAAACCTCCACGGTGCAACTTGAGGCCATTTCTTCTTGTCTTATTGCTGTTAACTTGGGAGAAGAGACTGATCCCCACCTGGCTGCAATTTCCTTTCAGGTAGAGCTAGAGAGGTGGACCCGAGCAAACCTTATGAAGTTCAACAAGGCCAAGTGCAAGGTCCTACACTTGGGTCGGGACAATCCTCGTTATCAATACAGGCTGGGGGATGATGTGATAGAGAGCAGCCCTGCGGAAAAGGACTTGCGGGTACTTGTGGATGAAAAGCTGGACATGAGCCAACAATGTGTGCTTGCAGCCCAGAAGGCCAATCGCATCCTGGGCTGCATCAAAAGAACTGTGGCCAGCAGATCCAGAGAGGTGATTCTGCCCCTCTACTCTGTTCTCCTGAGACCCCACCTGCAGTACTGTGTCCAGCTCTGGAGCCCTCAGCACAAGGACATGGACCTGTTGGAACGGGTCCAGAGGAGGCCATGAAGATGATCTGAGGGCTGGAGCACCTCTGCTGTGAAGACAGGCTGAGAGAGTTGGGGGTGTTCAGCCTGGAGAAGACAAGGCTCCAGGGAGACCTTATAGTGGCCTTCCAGTATCTGAAGGGGCCCTACAGGAGGGATGGGGAGGGGCTGTTTGCAAGGGCATGTAGTGATAGGACGAGGGGCAATGGTTTTAAACTAGAGCAGGGCAGGTTTAGATTAGACATTAGGAAGAAGTTCTTTACACTGAGGGTGGTGAGACACTGCAAGAGGTTGCCCAGAGAGGTGGTAGATGGCCCATCCCTGGAGACATTCAAGGCCAGGCTTGATGAGGCTCTGAGCAACCTGATCTAGTTGAAGATGTCCCTGCTGACTGCAGGGGGGTTGGACTAGGTGGCCTTTAGAGGTCCCTTCCAACCCAACACATTCTATGATTCTATGATTCTAGTTGTAGAGAGAGATAAGGTCTCCCCTCAGCCTCCGTTTCTCCAGGCTGAACAACCCCAGCTCTCTCAGCTGCTCCTCGTCAGAATTGTGCTCTAGACCCTTCACCAGCTTTGTTGCCCTTCTCTGGACCTGCTCCAGCATCATAACGTCATGGCTCATTCTGGTCTTTGGAGGCTGCTTTCAGCCAAGGGTCTTGCCCTGGCCCCGCTGGCACTACACCTCCTGCCATGTCACGGCTGGTCTGGGGTCCCCATGATCCACGTGGCTCCCACCATCAAGCCCTCTCCCCAGTGATGCCTGGGCTGACTTAGCACAAGCTGGGTCCAGTCACGGCAGTGACTCCTACCGACCATGCAATATCCAGACAACATCCCTACAGAAGATGTAGCACTGAATAGAGAATAGAGGAGGCTTGTTTCAGGACTGAGTTTCTCTGTTTCCTTCTTCCTTTCTTATTAATGGAAAACAAAGTAGACTAACAATTTTTTAGTTAAATTTTCATAACAAAATGTACCAAACTTCACGAGAGATTAAAATCCAAAAGGAATTTATTTGCAGAATCTAGGAGGGAATGTAGGGACGGGTTATACTGCAGATTGAATTTCTGGCATACAGAAGCTACTTTGATGGGAGGAGTAGAAATATCTATAAATAATGAACATATTCATTAAAAAATAAAAAGCTTGACTTGTACTCCTGCTTCTAAACCTTAACATAATTAAAACGCGCATCAAAAGAGGTTTCGCGTGTCATTCTAAATGAGGACGTCAGACTTAAAGTAAATGGTATCTAGAAGATGAAAAAAAAGGTGGCTAGTCATCTTTTAACAGGTAAAATAAACATCTGGCAGTCATGCCTTCGTGTGACAATGACTGCTGAATAAGTTTCTGTTGTTAGCACCGTTTCTAACCTATGACATAGTTTAGCTTTAGTTCACTTCTGACGTTTTCCCCCCACAACCCAATTCCCCTAGCAAATGTTGTTGTTCAGAAAATGCTAAGGTACTCGGGATGAATAAATATTATATGCACGGTTCTGTAGTGATACTTGGCCTGAGTACTGAACCTGACACTTTCCAGTGTGCTTGGTCAACATAACTAAATAATCACCTCTCTTTGATTTTAATATTATCATCTCTCTTTGATTTAAATACTATTTTTTCTACTCTACAGAGGTAATAATAGGGAAGGTGGGATAATTGTTTGGTCCAAAGCTTACAGCGTGCTGGCAGGAAAGGTTAGAATGTAAAACTTCCTGCCGTAGGTGTAACCCATTTCTCCCTGCTGAGGAACACTGAGTTGTTCTGATAGTGCTGCTGTCTTACCAAAACATTGTTGAAGAACCCAGGTTTTGTTTTTTGACTTCTTTTCTAGTGGTGTATCATTCAAATGTAGAAAAATTGGAGGGCATAGTTCAAAAGCAGGCCCTGATGGTAATAAATGAAGAACATTCCCACACTGCAAGATAGATGAGCAGGTTGTGAGCTTCATTCATCTGGAATAATTGATTTACATCAGTTCTGCAGAGCTTTAGGAAATTGCTATTTCAAATCAATTTGATCCAGTTATAAAGTACAAGACAGTTTAGCTTATTTTAACTATGCTTTGTGAGATGGATACAGAGATATTTAATAATCTTTGGATTTTAAATTCACTAAATTGTGAAAGTACACACTATCTATCTTAATTATACAATATAATCTACTCTTATGCTGACTGGGGTTTAGATAGCCAAAGTATATTTTATGTATTTTGCGTGTGCATCTAACAGCAATCAACAGACTGTGAAAGGTCACTTAAGGAATTAAAACATTTCTCTAAGGTTATGAAGACCTATTATGAGCTGAGCATCCGTCTAAAAAGTCAGAGATAAAGAACTAGCAGATCTGCAGAATTTTTACTTTAAAAAAAATTAGCCTGTTGAGAATGTACGGAGCATCATCTAATTTTAAGAAATTATTTTCTATGACTTCAGTATTTATTTTTTTGCTATCTATCTCATCACTTCTTTTGTTCAAAGAGAAGATTCAAAATAAGGAAGGAAATGCGTAAAACATGGTTTCTACAGCAGAATCTCGTCACTTTTTTTAACAGACTGCTATGCTGCACTGAAGATCTTTGAGCCTGTTTTTCTTCATTCTTTTGTGCTCAGACCGTTTCCAGGTAGAATGAATGTTGGCAATAAATAATTTGGGAGAAATTCCTGGCAAGTCATAAAACAATATTTGTCCTATTACGTGAAACAGAAGGTCAAAGTTTGAAGCAAGATTTAAAAGGAGAGGTCAGCAATGACTTCCTCCTCTCCTCTTTTAAAATCCCCAAAGCTGCTGAGTTTGCCTGCAGTATGCCAGTACGGCACTAATAGTTAATAACTACTTCTCCAAATGATTTCTCCCTGGGAGAGTCTCAGGGCTTTAGCTAAGTTTAACCTAATCTCATACCTGTCAGGTAAGTAAGTACCACTAACCCTCTTTAACATATAGCAAACTCAGTCTCCCAGAGACTTGCAACAAGGTTATGCAGGAAGTGTAGAGCAGAAGAAGAAAGAAAAGGCTTGATTTCTTTATTCTCATGGGCCTTAGTTCCTGCGTGTTTCTTCTAGCCAACACCGCCAATTAGTCACGTGCCGCCTTTCAAAGCATCATTTGTTTCTCCACACATGGCAGCCACCCCTGCCTGGGCGAAAGCCTTCGCGGTGCCGTGACCACAGGTCTCTGGGTGAGGTGGATGAATTCCCTGCTCTTACAATGCTGATAGATTAACCTTTACTACAAGAAAAAACCCCAAAGTATTTAGATGTAACTGTTTAATGCCTTTCCATCACAGTTACGCACGTTTGTGTGTGTGTGTGTGCACGCGTTCATACATGTGTGGAGGCAGAAAGGGCATGCAAACTGGCTTGGGTTTAATGAGATTAGACTAGAAGACAACCCAGTCCCCTCTGCTCCCTTCCTTCCTCCAGAGAGAAGAGAAACCAAGCCACTGCCAACACTTAAACTAGCTTGATTAATGAGCTCTGCTCTGCCAGCCTTCCCGTAATCTCTTCTGAAGTTTTAGGTTTGGTTTAATGTAGTTTAGTTTGGGGTGAGAAGTTGGGCTGGTTTTAATTTTATCCGGATCATTAAACCCAAATCTAATTGGCACTCATAACTGAGGGGGAAGACTTTTTCCCCTTTGAACTGACTCAGATAACAACCAACCAAAATTGACTAGATGCACAGAAAAGGAGCTGACAGCCGTGTATTCTGCTTTATTCATCTGTGTATGAGATTTGCATGTGGAAACCTGAGACAGCCAAGTGCAGCATCCAGAATTCATCTTTTGTAGTGACTTGCTGAGGAAATGCTTGTGATCAGTAAGTAGAAGAAGATAAAGAGATCTGAGTATTTCTGTGAATCTTGATGTCAGCCCTTTCTCTTCACCGAGGGACTGTTTTACCTAGAAGGTCTGGGGCTTAAAATTTGATGTGCTTTCATTTACCTTCCTTCCTTCTGAGTTGTGCTCCGCTCTGATCCCTGTCTGTAGGTGGCACTGATCCTTCACTGTAACAGTGGCAGGGAAATTATGAATGCAGTAAAAATGGGAGAAAAAAAAAAGAATATAAAATTGCTTTTTTTAAAAAAGATAAAATATGCGTGTGTGGTTGTGAAGTTGGTAGTTACATGGAGCATGTATGAGCCTACAGAGCTCACAGCGCTGTAAGAGTGAAGGAGGCTTCTTCCTGTCTTTAATTTAACCTATAGAGAGTATGGCTATGTAATGTTATTCTGTATGTTTTGGCATGTTTTCCTTTCAGTTTTCTTTTCTCAAGAGCATTAGGACTTGAAGCAAACAAGAACTGAAAATCCTGACCAGCACCTCCTGCATGCTTGATTTACTTGGAGTCAAAAAGAGATTTTGCTTGTTTTCTGGTTGAATAATTCCTGGAGTGATGTAATTCTTCTAGGAATGGTGCAGGATTTCAGATAGCATACAATGAGTTGTCTGATTATCTGGTCTAATCCTATTTTTGCATTCTTCTGGTTTTGTATTAAAGAGCCAAATCTCTGATTAGTAATATCCATTCTAACAAAACAGTTAGGGTTAGATTCAGAAAAGAATTTAGGTACTGTAACATGTGAAATGATACAGCCTTGGGCTGGGCATCCTCATCTGCAATAAGATATTCTCATCATCTTGTCTGGAGACAATTATTTGCCCAAGAAAAAAAAAACAACATAGAAATTTGAAAGCTAAATGACTTAAACTGGACAGGAAGAAACACCGAAGAGAGTAACAGGGCCTATGGCGATTTACTCACAGATAGTTAAGAACTTGGTTCCATTAGAGAATGTGAGCTGTGAAGTCTGCTCTCATGTAGTGTTGTCTCAAGGACACATCTTCATGCCATGCCAGCAAGAATTAGCGTTCACTTTGTCACAAGTAAGCCTAGAGGAATGTCCTAACTAGCAGGCAGGGTATTTTGGAGCAAACATGCCCATTGTTTTCCAAGTTGTCCCAATTTCATAAGTTAATAAATATTTATTGGAGCGGGGATTTGAACTGAACACTCCCACAGGAGTATCATAACTGCTTCCATAAGCCTCTGTGTCAGTCTGTCACTGTTCCCTTCTCCCTCTGGCCCATAAATATTGATTTATTTATAAGCTGCAGCCTGTCTCTAAATGTTTCATCTAAAAGGATGATCAATGGCCTGGTTGTTTGGTCCTTCAGCTGAGGTGGAGGTGTGCTGGGCTGAAGTTCAACGCGCAGAGTTTGTCAGGGGAGCAATTTGAAACTACCTTCAATACTGGGCTGTTGAATGTATTTGTAACCATCTGCCTCATCAATGTTTGATCAGGGCAGGGGGGTTGGAACTAGATGATCTTTAAGGTCCCTTCCAACCCGAACCATTCTGTGATTCTGTGTGATTCTGTGATATCTGTGAGAGTGAAAATGGCAATTCGATGTAAAGGGGAACACCTTGCCTGAGTATGAGAAGGAGTTTTGCCTCAAACACCTTGGCAACACTAGCTTTTAGGCGACAATATTAAATATTCTCAGTTGGAAAATCAAAGCCTTCTAGATTTTGCCACTAGGAACTTAAGGATTTTCTATGCGCATTGCTTAGATCTAGAGAGCTGCTCCGAACAGTTCCTGAAGATTTTGGGTGCCTCAGTTCTCGTTCTGGGCACTCGCGTGATGAAGTGTGTTGGTCTGAAATCACTTACAGGCTATCTGTTTCCAATCAAGAGGCAAACTTTGCCTCCGAGGCAGGGCAGCAGGGTTCATCACGGTGAATCCAAGAGGGTGCCTCAAGCCTGCCTGGTGTGCCTAAAGAAGATTTCCCTCCATTTAACTATAGTAAAGTTTATTCCAGCATGCACACATGTTTCCGTAAATGAGGATTTGGCACTGAGGAAACTAACATTTGGGTTGAATACATTTTTATAGGCTATTTCTTATGCCAAGACTATTACCTTTCTTTTGCAGGGGAAAGCAACTGCAAACTGTAACAAAGTGGGAGGAGAAAACCGGGACTTGGATCGGGTTATTTCTTTCCCCGCTTTCTTGATCCAGAAATGTTTGGGGGAGATTTTCATCCTTTGGGATGCATTTACAAAGCGTTGCATTCAGACCAACTTTCCAGAAGAAAAAAACCTAGTTCTGCTCAGGTGAAAGGGAATTAGTAGGTGCTGTGCTCAGAAAAGTTGCCTTTGGGAGCAGAGACAAAGGGTTCCCGTGACAGGGTTCTACTCTGTCACGAGTAGAAAGGGGGGCTCTGAAGCCTACAGGGGGTTCGTACACTTCTCCTTAGATGGTCTTCACAACTGTAACAGAGGAGATTGTTTCTCCATGCTGATCAGATATTTGCTCCAATTCCTTCCTGTACCTTTCCTCACATTTTCTTTGCTTCAGCTGTGCTGTTTCTTTCATTTTCTTTCCCCTGTCCTTTCCCAGCAGTAACTTCTCTCATTACCTTATTTAGCTTTTTGGCAGAATCTGCCAATAACGCTTCACATCTTGTGCACAAGGTGCTCTTCAAATATGGATGAAAAGATGATTGCTATGTAAGATTCACTAGGGAGAAGAAACAGGCGGGGCCAGTGGATGGACCCCAAGGTGCCAATACTGGTTAGCACGATAACGAGGATCTCGTCTTCAGAGCTGTGTAGGTCCCACAGACAAAACAGAATTCAAAAGGAATATTTGAAGGACAATGAGAAAGGTTTTCTTCTGTCTTGCTAGGAAAGATATCTGAGGGGAAGAGGCTGCAAGCAAAGTTTGAGACACCCCCAACCAGGTAAGGGGAGCGGGCGGAGAGGAGGCAGGAACTGGCAGCTTGGTAAGACATAAGAGACGTAGCAGCACGCTATGTCTTGGCAAATGTGAAAGTGAAAAATAATTTAATAATATCCATATTCCACATACATAATCGCAGGGCAATGTGAATTTTAATGGAACACTGTGCCACATTGCTGAGATTTTCTTTTTCAGAGTGTGGATGAGGCCAGGAAATAAATAGATCACATCTGGATTTTTCCTCAAGGCGGTGGTGAAGACTTTTATTTATTTATTTTTAATTTGCAGGGTTTGCATCAGAGCATGTCTCACCTTGTGTGACTGCCAGTGGGGTTAAGGGACACAGTCACTGGAAGAGGGAGGAAGGAGTAGACCATACCTAAGAAAGTGTGGTCTTAGCTCATGATTGAGTATAAATGCATGTGCAGAGAGAACATCGACGGATTAAAGGAGGCTTTTAAAAAAACATTTTAGTGAAGGAACCTGCCCTACTGCCTCAGAACGGCAAATGCAGGGTCTGACAGAAAAGAAGATATTCTGTCTGCAAAAGCCAGATATGGAGAAGTCTTAAAGAGCAGATCAAGAGTAACAAACTTTTCATCAGCCAAAGCATCCTCTCCTTGCCTCAGTTCTCTGCCTCCAGGAGCTGATAATACCGTAGAGGTCACTCTCACATCCCCCACCGCAGTCTCTGGCCGAAAGATTCTTTCTAGTCCTTTACGGTTTGCATCCAATATAAAAAACACTCTCAAAGGGTTTTTGTTTTTACAAAGGATTGCCTTTTACCAGTTGGTTATGGCTGTTTATTAACAGCCATATAATTTGCAACTAATTTATTTTTCCCTGCAGCAATGGCAGCAAAGTCCTTTCGCAGTTGAGAAGTGAGCAGCTGAATTGTGCCTTATGTTGGCGCATCAGGCAAAGTCATATGGAGAAACACTGAAGCATATTTTTATTCACAGTCAAGAATGACTGTGGAAGCATAGCCTTTCAGAGGCAGCCGTTTTAGAAATGACACAAATATATAACGAATGAAGACTGCTTATCTGCGTAAACCGCATATTTGTATGGATAAACCCTGAATGCAAAATAGCCTTGTCTTATTCCTGCCTTCATTTTTTTTATTCTGAAAGCATTATTCATTAATATCACTATTAGGTTCAGTAAGTGTTTAGAATATTAAATTTAAGAGAAGTAGTAAAAACTTGCTGTTATTTTTCAAATTAGCATTACTTTCTTCTTGTGTAATTTTTTATGCAATTTGTGTGTACCACCCTACCAAGCTAGACATCGAATTAAATATCTGAAAGTTCCAGTGGTTTTAGCAGATCGCTATACACGTTATGTATTTGTTGAATTAGATGGCTGAAAATATTCCCACAATGCACTGGCTCGCTGAACAAAGTACTAGTGAAGCGTATCTATAACCTGGGCCTTCATTTTTAGGTGGGCCTCGAGTCTACGCAGCAGCATGGCACCTAACTGCTATTTAGCTCCCCAACTGCTCCTGGTTTCACCATATCCTCTCTCTTCAATTGATTTTGATGGCAGTGAATTAAAGTTAGTCATTTATTTGCCTGTGTGCTTCTTAGACAGAGATTTTATTGAAAAGAGGTGGTCGTCTTTCCCAGTGACATGATCTTCTGCAGTTTTGCAGCTTACAAGCCAAAAAAACCTGAAGTTTCCTTTGCTTGTTGTAGATCGCAGGGGACTAGTGGCGAACCATATGCATTTCTAAACTATTCATTCTATCGAACATACCATAGAGAATCACCTCAGTACGACCTTGATAGTAAATGTCTAGTTAAGCTCAGTTGCGTACCATGGGCGTGATACTGAGATTGGCTGTGGGAAAGGGAAACACCAAACACCCATTGCTTGTCGAACCCTTGTTCTTCCACTCAATTTAAAGTGTTCTGTGAGCTGGAGGAGAACAGTCAGCAAATAGAGCAGAACTAGCTAGCACCCATCTGGTACTATTTTGAGTAAATTGATTGAATAATTATCCTGAAGCAGATCTATCCCCTGGCAGTTCCTTTGCTTATTTAGGGTTTTTCAAGTCAGAGGATGGAAGAGAAGAAGAACCTGGTGAGGTGATACATGATTTCCCATTATAGGTGCACTGAAAATGAAGATTTGTTCTTGTTTTTATCTCTGTGAATCACCGGATACAACTTGTCTGGTGTGAGCAGTATGATGAGATAGAGTTTTGTCTTCAGAACTGCTGAGGTTTTAAGACGTGTCAAAAAGATGGTGGTGGTACCAACCACCGCATCAGCTACTACCAGAACCTTTAGTTGGAAATGTAGATATAGTCCTGGCAAATGTAAGATGCTAGCCCACAGTGTTATGCTTGATTTTCTTATTTTTAAGGTTAGTAGAGATGTTAATTAGAGATGGTTTTGCATGCTTTATCCCCAGAAAAAGAAGTCTGATCCTTCACCACTTAAAAATAGGTCTTGGAGAAGAGAAGCAGAAGGAACTCTTGCTGTAACAAAGGTAGGGAAGATATGAATTATGCTGTTGTTTACGTTGAAGCTGTTAATGGTGCAAAACCAGCAGGTGTCTAACATTAGGGAATTCTATGGCCAGTATGTGACACAGCACCATATGAAGAACACATACCACATTATGTAGAAAGAATGGTGATGTATGCATTGGAAGGGTGTGTATAGACGTCTGTGTTTTCCCTCTAGGCTTCCTCCCACCTAGAGGTGAGTCTATGAATGCACAATTACAACCCTAGAAAACTTGGTTTAAAACTGGCTTGAGTGCCAACCAAAGAAAAGAGATCTCATAGCAGTAGGAGGGATTTCTCTGAGAGGATGATGTTTATCTCTACGCCAGAGACCAGTATAAGATTTAACCAAGACTGAAATGATACTTGTTAGGCAGTGACTGAGGCTCTGTTGAGGAAACAGTCCTGATAGCAAAGTATTCTTTTGAAAGATAAGTGAATCCTTGTATAGCATTCTTTTTAAAAAAAAAAAAAAAATAACATCGCTATCATTATTATTGGTTACTAGTCATTCCCTAGAAGCTGCTAGTTTTGCAAATTGTGAGTTTATTGTGGAACAAACTATTAAAAAAGTCCTGACTCGCTAGTAAGTGGCCAGGCTGATACAGGCACGTGCTCTTCTCTGACATCTTTTTTTGCTTCTCTGTAAATTCAAGTGCCTGTGCAGTAACTTTTATTCTTTAGTGCAGGTATGGGTATGTCTGCAAAGACTGAATTGAAGGGGTGAATAGATTTTGGAATATATTTGGGAGCCACGTTATCTCCTTGAAAGTGTCGTTTCCTCCTCAGACCACACTGTGAGATAAAATCACATTGTGGCTTCAGTACCGCTGCAGGTGTCCTGCTAATCAATCGTCCTTAGAATTGGGCTTTTTTGTTTGCTTTTGCCCTTTGGTTTCTCCCTGGTAATGGACTGAAGTTTGCCTCTCCATTACAGGATAATGCAAACCATTTCCAGAAAATTCTGTATTTCTGCCTGAATGTTTTTCTTCAGTTTTGAACAAGAGAAAAAAGCCATGGCTGCGGTATCATATAAAATGTGTAGATATATCAGTTAAAAGACTGGTGTTATTTTATGCAATTAATATAACGAATCCTTAATTTTCATGTAAAAAAATGGTTCTATATATATGTGAACAAATAGAAATTTGTCTGTTTAAAATGGGAACCCATATGTAGCAGTGTCTTACTGCAAAAATAGTTATGTATTTCTTCATTTTAATATATCTGCTAGCTGCTTACATTTTGAACTCCTATTTTTAAAAAAAATTTGGCTCTCAAGTGGTTTTTCTCTGTTTATGCTGAATTTTAATGCTTAATTACAAGAATTTCCTTTGAGAACAATGCAAATGTGTCATTAGCTATTTCTTCTAACGGTGGACTCTCTCATCTGGAACACAAAACTTGAAATTCATTAATAGTTTGATATTTAATTGCATATTGGCTAGGCAGTTTTTATCAGCCTTTGCTTTTACTATGGTCATTAGAACTGGTTGACTCCTTCATCCTTAATACTGTTAACAGTTTTTACTGGCCTTCTTCACTTACAAGTAATTCCTGATTTAATCCTGATTTCTGTATTTGAGGTAGCAGGCTGGATCCAGTCTCAGGAAAGTGGGATAAGATGGCTATTTCTAACAGCACTTCTTTTGAAAGATTGGTTGACGAAACCTAGAGCTCTAGCACAAATGACTTGACTCACTTTTGTGAAAGTTAGGTACTGAAAAGAGATAAACATAAATCTTGCAACCCCAAATCCATACTCATTGAATTTTAGAAGCTTAAATGAGGCATATAAAATAGGAATCTCTTAGCTTGGTAGGGTCCCTCTGTAGATAGTGAAGAAATATGTGTTCTGCGGGGAGTAAATCAGATCACTCAAAAATTAAGCTACCCATACAGTGGAGCCTCTCTCTCTCCACGCTTACTAGAAGAGGAATAGAGTGACTTCGTTCCTGACTTGGACACTTGTACGTACCATGAAGTTATGAATCCGAACCTGGATCTAAGTGTAAAATAGTGTAAGTGGTCAGTAGGAAATTCTGAAGGATGTGTTTAAGTCTTGTCTTCTCTGATGCACGGTTTATAATTCCCAAGAGTACCCTTGCCCACTTCAGGCTCACAGCCATAAAAATACCTTGGCGTGAGTTATCAGAGTCAACCCTTTCTCGCAAAATGCTGTTGAACCTGGAAGATTGCCTTTTGTCTGGCAGATTACTGCTACAGGTCTTCTCTGAGGTGAAAGGAGATTGTTCTCTGGGTGAGGAGATTTGAACCCGATTTAAATACCAAGTCAGATGGTGTGGGCAGAAAGGACAGAAATTTGCCATATCCTCATGAAGCTTTGTTAAGGAAGTAGCTGGAGCCCAGTTCTTCAGCTTTGGGGAATGTTCCTAGCTACCAGCTGATTCAAAGGGCAACACGACATCTTCTTCTTGCCCTTTCCATTCTCTTTTTGGATGAGTTTTTCAAGGCATCTGATTTGCTAGGTATGGTTTTAGAAAATATGCCAAACAGAATTCAACAGTTAATTAGTTAGGTGAGAAGAAGCCTCGTGTTCAAAATGAGACACTTAGGCAGTGAGGACATTCAGGCCTCTTGGAAATTCAAGTGTCTGTAGGGTTAGAAAGCAGGTAATCTATAATTTAGGCAACTAAATAACGTTCAGTCTCCATAAGGTACTTGGATCTCAATGAACTATGTTTTTAATTCCTTATCTATCAAATAATTTTTAACCCTTTCTCATATTTTGGCTTGTAAATTAGCTGGGGCACGCTTTTCTATGTGCTGTTTACAAAATTGCCACTTCTGCTATATGAATAGGAAATCTATAGTTTAGTAGACCCCAGAGTTACATGGTAGTGGTTCTTCTCTCTGATTGCATCATTATTTTCTCACTAGAGAGCAAGAAATGCACAAATAATGCATTAGCATGTAATGCATTTATATCACATGAAAACTTGGATTAAAAGGGATTTCTGTCAAAATTGCCCCTTCTCCCCCCCCCCCCCCAAAAAAAAAAAAATTAAAAAAATTAGCTATTTATGTATTTTTGGTGCTCAAGAATCATCTATGTGTGTTTTGGTTGGTAAGACTATAACCATAATAATAAAGTGAAGGTTAAGGTTTTTTTCAAGAATATATGTTAATCATTTGTAATAGCTATTTTATCTTTTTGTATTTAGTATTATTTGGACACTGCAATGACCCAAAGCTTTTTAAGTAGATATGTGTTGTAATGTTTTGAATTGATGCAGCAAGCGTTTTGTTATGGTTATGAAGTGTTTGGAAGGATATGAGTTCAGTAAAAGGCACTCAGCAAATACAAATGGTCAAATATAATTCAGAGTACACTTATTTCACAGAGGAAATGGATCAGATTCTCACTGTAGCTCCATTGACTTGAAGTCTAGTTCATGTAAGGTCACTCAGTGAAAGATTAGGAAATGCATCTTGTAGTACATACAACGATGTGATGCGAAAACAAGTCACTGCTCTAAAAGTAGGTGTGGAAAAGGATCTCATGTTGGACAGTAATGTACTGACTGGACTCATTCATCTTTCCTAGATTCACCCTTAGTCTTCAAGAGACTTCAAGGTTATTGTTCATGAAAAAAGGTGCTCTGAGAGAGTGTGATCTTCTCCTATAGATGCTTTATAGTGCAACATTTCTTATCTTCCTCTCTTTATGTAAACACCCACCCACAAATACATGCGTGTGTGTGCGCGCGTATTTATATACATACATAGCGAGGTGCGTATACATGTGTATAAAACCAGTGAAATGTAACCTTTTCGGTCTTGTGACTGGGTAGTTGACTCTTGCATTGACATCTTGTATGCTTGTGCATCAGTTTTGAGTGCAAAGGGGAATGCAATTGCTCCAAAAAGAGCAATTGCTTAAAAAAAGAGTAAAGATGAGGAATAGTGCTTATCTATATTCTTTATAGAATTATATAAGTGTTAGTTGGAAGGGATCTCTGGGCATCATCCAGGTCAACTGCCTGCTTGAAACAGGGATGATACCAACATGAGGTCAGGTCAGGTTTGTCTTCATCTATTTATTTTGGGAATTTTGTAACCTTCCCCGATGCCGTGCTACCATCCTAGTGATGGATATTTTTGCTAATGTCCATTCTCCCTTATTAAATAATAGACTGATACAGCAAATCTAATAGTTTGAAAGAGATCCCAAACCATCATAGATCAGAAATTCATCCCATGTAAAAGTATATTGATGCACTTGATTGTAAGAGTTTTTCCAACCAGAACAATTTTATGATAATACTTATGCAAGAATCCATGGTATTGACAGCTAGAAAGACAAAAGAGAACATGCACTTTTTATGTTAAGTTTATGTCTGCAGTGGGAGAAGCAGCAGTACTCGATTTTTAATTTTTTTTCGAACAAATGAATTGTACATTTTGCTGCAATTTATACTTACTTAAAATAACTTGCTTCTCTGGAGGGGATCCTGAAGCCCTTCTGTGTTCTACCAGAGGCTAGATTTTGGGAATGAAAGCTCTTCTGGAAGTGGGAGGGAGCCCTGAGCATTAATTTATCATATTTTCTAACAAAAGACACAGAAAATGTCTATGAGCTAACATGAAGTGGCCTGACCAGTTAGGAAGAAGCTCTATAGAAGCTAAGAATCTCAGAAAAGCAGCAAACATGACAAAGGAAGAGGTTATGTTATATTTCTCCTCCCCTTTAATATTGTAACCACATAATTTTGCTTTCCAAATTACGCTCCTTGGTTGGAGAGCTGATAGGTTTGCTTTGCCGAAGTTTTAAGTAGAAGGCGGACTTGAAGGACATGTGTCCAGCTGTGCGTGCCCCCCCCTGTGAGATGTAAGGACCACTAAGTAGAATCTGAAATATTATAGAGCCCACTTGAATCCCTGGATTCCTTGTAGCCTGAGGGCTCTGGAGAGCATAGGGCAGCTGTGCCGTTGGCCTCCCTTGATCTCAGTCAAGTCCTGGTCCAGAGGACTTTCTTTGAGCTTTGATGGCTCTTGTAGAGTCAGGTGTGACTGGCACAGGGATCTCAAATCTGTTTTTTTCAGATCTAGTTGCAAATCGGAATGACAATAGGTATCCCTGCTTTACAGCTTAGTTTATTTCCGTGGAATCCTGAGGATTTGACACAAATCATATAATGCTGATGAAATCAAAAGCAGTCTTACACTTCGTTTAAGAACCACAAAAAGGTACATAAAAATATGAAGGTTTAGGGAAGCGTTCCTGACCTGATTATGGATTCACTTGTTGGATATATGTTTCTAACTAACCAATGCTGTGGGGTTCATCTCTCCCAGCATTTTAGCCTTCTAAAAGAAGGTGTCTGCTGTAGGCAAGAAATCTAGGATCCCCCTTTAACTGAAGGGGAAAGTTAAACGGCTTTTCTGTGCATTCACTCCTATGTTAAATTAGGATTGCAAGTTATGTGGCATGTCCTTTCAGTTTCTTTCAGTGTACCGGGAGGGAGTTTAGGTGACAACCTTTAGTTTTGCTGCAGACCTTTCATATGATGATGCATAGCTGAAAACAAAAAAGCTGAACAGAAATTACTTGGTCCTCCGTTCCACTAAGAAATATACTTCTGTGTATGTGTATATACATACACACACAGACACACATCTATATCTTTATGTGGCATCTTCACCATTCAGGAACATTCAGATTCCACTCAAAACTGGCAGGATATCGAAAATTGAAAGGTTCAGTCATTTACCTTTTTAATTCAGCTTGCGTGCACAAAACTATTATCTCAGCATTTGAGTGAGCCCTGCTTGTCAGTAGTGTAAGTAATTAACGGGTTCAGTGGTTAAATATTGCTACAAGTAGTTCAAAAATAAATTGTTATTTTTAAAGACAGACTGGGAGGCAAACACAGATGAATAATAAATATGTGGATACACGCATAGAGCTGTAGGTGGAAAAATAGCTGCTGACAGCTCACTATTTTCCGTAACTTTTTTTCATTAAAAAAAGGCAATCAGTGGAATTATGGTTGAGGGTGGGGAGCACGAAGCAATGAAACGTTAATGGTGGTTTCCATTTTGAAAATCAGCAACGATCCTTACAGCAGAGGAAAATCAATGCCAACATCACACTTGCAGGCCAAAACTAATGGCGACTGTTTCATTTGTCAAGCCTTAAATCACAGAACCGAAATATTTCAATGAGCTATTTTAGCCAAGCTAATCTTTCCGAGATTGTCCACTTATGCAAAATATTAAACTTAAAATCACCTATCTTGAGATAGCTATTGATTTTGTTTGCTACTATCCTAACCTTGCCTGTCTACCTTCCCCACTTTTTATTTTTTATAATTAGTCTTGCTAGTGAATTGCGATTGAAATTAATGGACACCTGCCTGCTGAGGGATTAGTCACAGCCACAGTCTCTTGCTAATGTGCTAACGCAATGAAAATACTACACATCACAGGATTAAAATATTCCTCTGTCTACGTGTTTACCTTATCGAATGTCAGCAGCCGTCCCTGCTGTGGATGATTCTGAAGTCTTTCAGGGGAATGACTGTCACACGTTGCTGTAGACAGCGGGATACATGGAAAATGACAATTTAACAACCAAAACATTCATTCTGCGTCTCGTTTTTCCTAGCCTCTCTTCTGGTGAATTCCCAGCCCGAAACACAAAAGTGTGTGGGGACAGAACGCCTTTACAAAGTTGTCATAACGGTAAGAGACTCTAATCGTACTTAAAGGCCTTTAAAATAATCTGCAATATAGTTTAAAAATACAGGTATGTATCTGTAGAGACCCCGTTTTCCGATGTCGTTTGGAAAACTATCCGAAAAATCTTAAAATCTGGCATAGTATAGCAGGGTGGTCTTCGGGGTGGGTATGTAAAACACGTAACAAGCAACTTCTTATTTGCTATATGGAACGTAACGTATCGAATTATCTTTACTGAAGAAACAATAACGTGGCTGTCATTAGATTCAGAAGTACCACGCAGACAGCCCAGTTCGTATGAAGCCGACTATTTTAGTAACTGTAAAATATATAGGTATTTTTAATGACCTTTTTTTGGCTAAACACAAATCACAATTGCCTGCTATCACAACCTTCCATTTTACTTTTTTTTTTTTTTAAACAGACTAATAAGATTTAGAAGAATTTTAAAAACTAATTGGATAGTAATTGAAATATGATTTTACTGCTTTTAATGGGTTAGACCGTGTCTTAGAATTCAACAAAACAGTTATGCACCCGCATCTGTGTGATATGAGGGAATTTGAAAACCTTACTGGGTTTCTGTGTAAGTATTCAAAGCCAAATCAAATATGGAACGTGTGCTGTGTGCATTTTAAAAAAACCTAACAACTTTTCTGTAGCATAATGTTTTAGCTTCACTTGACTCATAAATACTAAGACTCAATAACCATACTTTAAAATATTTTACGTATCATTGCATTATAGCACAGTTATTTATCTTTGAAAGATAAATAATTCCTGTACTGGCTAAACGTAATGTTTAGTGAAGAGTGAACGGACGTTGTTTTAGGTGTTTCTAAAATGTGATTCTTTTCTACTGCTGTTGACCTCAGAGTACACATGTAATCCCGTAGCCATTGCTGCGTCTCAAGGCTTCAAACAAAGGTTGTCTAAGGGAGGCCACCAACTTCAAATACAGATTTTCAGATGCAAAATGTAGAGCTCTATACTGTGATAATTTCAAACGTTACATGCCCTAGCATTCAATACTTGTTTGTCACACCCACAAGCATAAGTAAAATAACAGAACCGAACAGTTTAGAGAACTCAGGGAGTCAGTTCTGGGAATCTTTTCTAGGCGCCATTTTTTTTGCCTGGAAGCAAGTTGCATTGCCATGTGGAAGGAAAAATGTAGCAGCGCAGGAAAAATGCAAGTTATGGAGATTGATTTCTGACAGGGGCAACCGTATTTAAAGACAGCAGAACATACATACACTTAAAGTGGTTTTCAGGTTTTTTTTATTTGCTATTCATTCCTCTCAATTCACTTCTTAAAACATTTAATTCTCACTTAAAACAAAGCTATTGATGTCGAGAGAAGTATAAACCCTGTACATCACTTATGGTAGAGTGACTTGTGCACAAGAAGGAGGAAGGAAGGCATGCAGATGTAATCACAATGCACGCGTATAGAAGGTCACGTTTCACTAAGCACTATGTATATCTCTTAATTACCGATTTAGTATGACTTTCTTCATATTTTCTTCTGTGTACAGTGACTTAATTTCTCATATATCCTGTTAGGCAGGATACAGAGAGAGGATGGATGGTAACCAATGGGTACTGAGTATATTCTGCACCTCTCTAAGAACCTAGAAAAGACTAGCCAGTAAAATGAAGAAAACTTAGCCTGTGACAGAGCTATTTGAGGAGAAAGAAAATACTTCAAGGTATGTGGGACACTACTGTACTTGGGGAAAGATCATGCAATATTTATCCATCTGTTCAACCTACAATTGAGTAACTATAAAAACTGTTACAGAAAATAATTTCATTTTTAAGTAGTGACTTTGGATAAAATTTTTGTATGGGGTTTATGTATCCTCAGCTATCTTCTTAGTGACCACCAAACTAGAATAATGCAAAGGCTAGATGAGCATTGCTTAGTTTGGAGCAATGGCAAGACTGCTCTGCTCTCTGTAGGCTTGCTATTTGAATCATGATAGTTGCCAGTTTAAATTTGTAGGGCTATAAAGCAGCTTTCCCTAGGGAGGTAACAATATCCCATTAATCATCTTTACTGGCTCTGTTCGCCTCCGAGTCAAATTCAAAGTCCCCCCAAGTAGCTTAAAAACCTCTCAAAGTTAACTGTGTAATTGCTCACGTACTCCCATAGTGGTGTGAGTTCGTCTCCTGTGATTTTTTTCCACAATTATAAATCTTGCTCTTTGTTTCATAGGATCTCGCAGAAAGACCCTTGAGCTAAAAATTTCAATTGAGACTTCCAGGCTTTCAGATTCTCTGTTCTCTTTTCAAGTGTAAGTGCTTTACGTCCAGCTCATAGTAGTTCCACTAGTCCCTCCTAGTGCCATCCTTTCTTCTTTTTCTTTCTTCTTTTTCTTTCTTCATCTTCCCTTGCCTTAGTTCTGTCTGCAGTCATCAACACCTTAGTGGTGGGACAGGTAAAAATCTCTTCCCTACTCTTTTTTCCTTCCCCCCCCACCACCATGCTGTTTCCCCCTTCTCTGAATTGTAAAGAACCACAACCACTTTTCTTTTTTTTTTTTTTTTTTTTTTTTTCTTCCCCAATTTGACCAGGATCTGAGGAATAGTTGGTTCCTCAGGAGAGGAGAGCAGTTGGAGTCATTTCAGCAGACTAAAGGGCAGAGGAAAGTTTATAGTATTTTCGTATTTAAAACCTCTCTATTCTAGGTCTGTCTAGCTTTTTACACCTCTTTATGAGAAATTCAGAAGTAGCAGGGGAAAGCAGAGGTGTTGGCGGTCCTTTTCTTGCTATATTATTTCTCTTGCTCAAAACAATGCCTGGGAATTGGACCCTGCGTGAGCAGGGAGGTTGGACAAAGTGACTTCCAGAGGCTCCTCCAGCCTCAACCATTCTGTGGTTCTGTGAATTGGTTTTGTCGCATCTCAAAGGAAGGCTTTTTCTAGGAGAGCTATTAGCAACAAGATGCTAACAGAGGTGCCAATGACCTCTACTCTCTGGGCATTCCCTGGCAGTCATTACAAAAGAGAATATTTCTGCTTTGTTTTGAAACCGTGAGAATATTCCCTTGCGACCACATCCTGCCTGCCCGCCTTCTCCAGCAATTGGGGAGGTTTCACGTACCAGTTATTCCCTATCTCTGCAAGGGGATGACTAAATTATATAATTAGGTTCAACCAAAACCATGCTTTAGTTTTTCACAGCTTAAATTTTCTTAGGCTTAATCTCTGTTTTACTACATAAAATACCATACTTCTGTAAATGTAAAAGTTTGTCTGTGTCAGGTAATGCATGTTAAAAGCATCCTACTGGGTTAAAACAAAACCAAACGTACTTATCTGAAATATTAGTACTTAGCACTAGTTCCATTATTTTCAAAACAGTGTCTGCATTAGAAGAAGATTGAAGGAGTTGTTTTTAGCCCTGATGACACTAAGGAGGAAAAATTGGTGTTGATTTGGTTTAGTGGAAATCTAATTCATTTTGCTTAGTCAAAAAAGTCCACAAGTTAAATTTTCCAGACTTGCTATTAATCAGAGAACAGGCTGCAGTTTGAATTTGAACTGCAATGCATTCAGGAGGCAGCTGCGCACTCTTAGGATGTACTTAGGGGAATGGAATAGCCTGTCCCTGTTCCAGATACACTCACCGGAGACTTCCAGTTATGGGTAGCGGTTAATTGCCAGGACAGATACCTGCTAGGAAAAGACCTACTTAATCGTATTTGCTATTCAAGAGCTGTTGGTATAGCAATGGTTTCTGCATATTATTATTCTAGACTGGATTCAAAAGAAACCTTGCGGGGGGGGGGGGGGATCTCTGTCCTGTCTCCTCCAAGGTTATGCATTGAAGCACGCAAGTACTATAAGCACAAACTTATTGACTCATTCACTTACAGTCGCCAGGAGTTAATTTCGGTGTTAAGAGAAAATAATTGAGAAATTTTTCTTATTAAAAAAAAAAAGAGAGAAAAAAAGAAAAAAAAAGAAAAAAAAGAAAAAAGAGAGAAAAAAAAGAGAGAACTTTTGGAGTCTTTAAATCTAGCAGTAACTCTGCATGTGACTGTTAACTGTGAATGCAAATCTGCAGAAACTGCAGCTCAAGCTGTGTGTGGAGCTGTAGGATGCTGGAATGCTGATGTAATAACCTAGAAAATGTCCCCGATGAACTTTTCTTGGTGGGTTCCGAAAGAATGACACTGCATTTTCATATTGAGGAGACAAAAAATGATGTTAAAACTGTGGTCCAGATCAGAGTAGGAAAAAATACAACAATCTCAGTGTGCTAAAGTAGTTCAAAGTTTTCCACCACAGTAACTTATTATTTTTGTTTGTTTCCTTTTAAAGGATGTCAATCTGAACAAAATACGAAGTGTCAGCATAAATCGTCATTTGTAACTGTACTGCTTGGCAAGCTAGAATACTGCAGAGATGATCCTTGGCTAGAAGACCAGGAGAGCACCTGCAGTCTTTGTAAGCGGTGCTGCTGGTTTAGCAGATTGTACTGGGTCTGGCTGGGACAGAGTTAAACAACTTCATAGCAGCCAGTGTGCGGCTGTGCTTTGGATTTGTGGCTAAACCAGTGGCGATCACAAACCAATGTCTGGGCTACTGCGGAGCGGTGGTTTGCACAGTGGGAAAGCATTTGTTCTCCTTTTATTTTCTTGTTGAGTAGGCTGGGGGTGGGCAAGAGATTGGGAGGGGATGTAGCCAGGACAGCCGATCTGACTCGGCCAAAGGAAGATTCTCTACCTTATAATGTCACGCTCAACAATAAAACCTGGGGCAGAGGAAGAAGGGTGGGGATGTGTTTTCCCAGGTGGCTGTTTGCGTGGGCATTGATCTGCCTGTGGGAGGTGGTGAGTGATTTCCTTTGCATCATTTCTTTTTTGTCCTCCCTCTTTTCTTCACTGATTAAAGTGTCTTTATTTTAACCCATGTGTTTTCTTGCTTTTGTTCTTCCTATTCCCTCCCCCAACCTATTGGGAATGAGAGAGCAGCTGTGTGGGTTCTTGGCTGCTCCTGGGGTCAGCCCACCACACTGGTAAACTAATTTTAAGTCAATGCTACATCATTGCTGCAGCCCAAAGTTGGTACAACTCAACTCATCTCCAAGTTATGTCAATACCCAGGGTATTAGAAATGATTAGCATTGACAACTTGTGCAGCACGACTACTTCAAAGGTGACCAAAATCTCCCTCAACACCTGCTGAATACACAAAACAGCTGAAGAAGATAAATTAAAATAACAAAAAAGCTTAGCAAAGCCACATGCCTCCAAAAAAAGCAACACACATTAAAGTGGCGGGGCTATTACTTACATGAGATGGTGCAACTCAAAACACTGCTAATGGAATCAGTGGGACTGGCTTTTAGGAGTTCCTACATTTGAGAGTTTCTTGAATTTTCTTTGACCAAAAATCTGATTTTACTACATTGTATTTGAGTGTCATTGAATGTACAGTCATGTTCACAAAAGCTACAAAACCCAGAAAGACACTTGACAAAGCAGTGATTGTTACTACGACTACAGGGACCTAGTGTTGCAACTTAGGGAAAAAAAGAGGATCTATGGCCTCTGGAAGGAAGGGCAGGCCACTCAAGAGGACTACAAAGAGGTAGTGAAGCTATGTAGGGAAAAAATCAGGAGGGCCAAAGCCCAGCTAGAACTAAACCTGGCTTCTGTTGTCAAGGACAACAAAAAAGTTTCTATAAATATATTAGCAATAAGAAGAGGACTAAGGATTATCTCTGTCCTCTAGTAGATGGGGCCAGCAACATAGTGACCAAGGATGAGGAAAAGGCTGAGGTACTTAATGCAGTCTTTGCCTCAGTCTTCAGCAGTAGGACCAGTTGTTCCCTGAGTACCCAGACCCCTGAGCTAGAAGACAGGGATGGGGAGCAGAATGAAGCCCCTGTAATCCAAAGGGAAATGGTGAGGGACCTGCTTCAGCACCTGGAGGTGCACAAATCTATGGGGCCGGATGAGATCCACCCAAGGGTATTGAAAGAGCTGGCGGAAGTGCTCGCCAGGCCGCTTTGCATCATTTATGAGCAGTCCTGGACAACTGGGGAGGTCCCAGCTGACTGGAGGTTAGCAAATGTGACACCCATCCACAAGAAGGGCCGGAAGGAGGATCCGGGGAACTACAGGCCAGTCAGTCTGACCTCGGTGCCTGGGAAGGTCATGGAACAGATCCTCCTCAGTGCCATTACACGGCACACGCAGGAGAACAGGGTGATCAGGCCCAGTCAGCATGGGTTTGTGAAGGGCAGGTCATGCCTATCAAACCTAATATCCTTCTATGATAAGGTGACCCACTTAGTGGATGAGGGAAAAGCTGTGGATGTTATCTACTTGGATTTTTGCAAAGCTTTTGATACTGTTTCCCACAGCATTCTCCTGGAGAAACTGGCTGCTCATGGCCTGGACAGGTGTACTCTGCGCTGGGTAAAAAACTGGCTGGATGGCCGTGCCCAGAGAGTGGTGGTAAATGGAGTTAAATCCAGTTGGTGTCCGGTCACAAGTGGTGTCCCCCAAGGCTCGGTGCTGGGGCCGGTTCTCTTTAATATCTTTATCAATGATCTGGATGAAGGGATCGAATGCACCCTCAGTAAGTTCGCAGATGACACTAAGCTGGGCGGGCGTGTTGATCTGCTTGAGGGTAGGTTGGCTCTGCAGAGGGATCTGGACAGGCTGGACCGATGGGCTGAGACCAATGGTATGAGGTTCAACAAGGCCAAGTGCCGGGTCCTGCACTTGGGTCACAACAACCCCATGCAGCGCTACAGGATTGGGGCAGAGTGGCTCGAAAGCAGCCCGGCAGAAAAGGACCTGGGGGTGTTGGTGGACAGCCGGCTGAATATGAGCCAGCAGTGTGCCCAGGTGGCCAAGAAGGCCAACAGCATCCTAGCCTGTATCAGGAATAGTGTGGTGAGCCGGACTAGGGAATTGATCATCCCCCTGTACTCGGCACTGGTGAGGCCCCACCTCGAGTACTGCGTTCAGTTTTGGGCCCCTCGCTACAAGAGGGACATTGAGGTGTTGGAGCGTGTCCAGAGAAGGGCTACAAAGCTGGTGAGGGGTCTGGAGGACAAACCTTATGAAGAACGACTGAGGGAGCTGGGGTTGTTTAGCCTGGAGAAGAGGAGGCTGAGGGGAGACCTTATCACCCTCTACAACTACCTGAAAGGAGGTTGTAGAGAGATGGGGGCTGACCTCTTCTCCCTGGTGACAAGTGATAGGACGAGGGGAAAGGGATTCAAGTTACGTCAAGGGAGGTTTAGATTGGATATTAGGAAACATTTTTTCACTGAAAGGGTTATTAAACATTGGAATAGGCTGCCCAGGGAGGTGGTGGATTCACCATCCCTGGAGGTGTTTAAAAAAAGGGTAGATGGGGCACTTAGGGACATGGTTTAGAAGTGGCTTTTGTCAGGGTAGGTTAAAGGTTGGACTCGATGATCTTAAAGGCCCCTTCCAACCTCAGCAATTCTATGATTCTATGATTCTACATGATTGTTATAACCGCAAGGATGCTTCAGCACAGTGTGACACGCACCCATATAAAATTATTTTGATGTTTCACCAGTGTAATATCCTATTAAAGATACAAATTGGCGTTCTGTAAGTGTAACACATCCCTGAGGTGTTTCAGGAATTACGACTGAATTTCATTTTTCATTTAGCCAGCTACCTGCTGTACATTTATTAACAAAATGGAACTTGGGTAGATCCGCAGTGAACTGTGTTCACCCTTCAGGCAAACAAGCCCCTCAAAGCTCAGGAGTTTTAGCACACAAGCTGTCAGCTCGTCTTGCAAGTTTGCCTCTTTCTGCAAATCTAAAAGCACGCAACAGGCTGACGTGGAAGGGATTGCCTAGAGGAAACGTGAATATTTCAACAGCGAACCACTGGGAAAATTCCACAGTTGAAAAGAAAGGCATCAAAAAATCTTTTCAGATGTGTCTTGAAAGGAGATCACTAATCATGAGATTTAAATTATTTTTAGAAGAGGAATTGTGAATGAAGGTGATGTACAGACTAGTGGCTGGGCCGAAAACATTGCTAATGAGAAGTGAGGGGAGAAGATGTGCTGAATGCAAAGGGCAGGGGCTGCAAACAGTGATCCAAATCACCAGAGAGACTGAGTTGGAGGAAAAACTGCAATTAAGGAAAGCACTTCCCAGCTGCCCAACTCACCAAATTCTAGAGCAGGACTTTGTAAAAAATGCTCAGAGACACCAAGAATCTATTTTTCATAGTTGCTGGAAGAAAAGAGTAGAGATTCAGTTAGCACTAAGTGATTACAGTGTCAGAACAAGATGCACTGTAATTTTCAATTACAGAAGCCTACTCATTCTGGGAGTTGAGTATTCTGATGCGCAACTCATTTGGGCATTAAAGTCATATTCTTAAGGAATATTAAATGAACGTTGTGTGACCTGGTCAGGGCTGACTAGATTTAAACATTAGTCTTTCTATATAGCAGCAAATCTGCATCTGCTGGCTGCAATCATCAGAAAAAAGGATCAGGAAGTTATGGAAAGAGTTAGGTACCTGATTCCAGTCAGACCAGAACTTGTCCTAATAACTGGTACCCTCAGGATGAGCCATTTCTGACCTGAAGAGCTCATGAGCGAACTACAAAAGCAGCATCAGTTGATGTAGGAGGACAGGTAGAATGTATTAGTGGACAGCAGTTTGAGAAAGATTCTACTGAAGTTGCATCACACACATTAGATGAGGAGGAGAAGACTTCACTGAGAAGACTTCAAGCATAGAAAGAACAGCTAGGGCAGGCAGTGGCTGAAATCAGTAGGAGAGGAAGACTGTGATCTGCTTGAACCCGTAGGTATTCGGAGTGAGAAGATGATGACAGGATGGTGTGTGTGTGTGTGTAAATTTATTCATTTATTCACAGAAAGGAAGGTGTGAAGATTCCTGATAAGAATGAAATAAGTCATCTTACCTCACCTTGCCTACTTAGAACTTGATCGCTAATAAATGATCTAGTTTAATTCCAAAAAACCATCCCCCCCCCAACAAACTCCAAAATGGAACCTTCCAATCACAGGTTCTACAACCTACACACGTGCTTTTTGATGTTTACTCATCAAAGTGATTTTTTTTTTTTTTACCTGACTAACTAAGTCTCCTCCCCCAAATGCCCCCTTGCAAGAGTTGACTGGGCCTCATCAAGCCGCAGAACTTTCAGGTGCAGAAATAATCCAGGACTTCCTTCAAAACCCTTCTAGCTTGCTCAGGAATGCAGAACAATAAATCATTCAAGCTAAAGGCATTTACAGCTTTAAAAGAAAAGAAAGAGGAGATTCCAGAGCAGTATTTTTAAATGCCTCGCCACGATTTCTCGGTGTACTTAAGGAGATCAAAACGACTTGCTCAAAAAGACTTCTCAGAAGCTGAGGAGTGAATGAGAGACTAGTGTTGGAACACACACAGGGGTAAGATTAATGTTTTCTTTCTTCCTCTTTGTTGTTACTGCTGTTGTTACCTCTCATAGTAGCCATGGAGGAAAAAAAAATGCACTTAAAGCTCCACAAGTACCTTAAAATTGAATGATCACCATAGCGGCTAAAAACGCTGATATTATTGTATTCCCAGGTGGTAGTAATGAAAAGATCAGAGATGCAGGTTTCCCGGAACTGGCAGATGAGATCTAAGACACCGAAATCTGTGTGCTTCATTGCCTTTTGGTGATTTTGATGTTAACATATTTTGCTAAACTTACTTTTACGCAGGAAACAGAAGTAGGGACGTTGCAGTTGATTTTTCTTCCTCAAATTCTATGTCGATGTGTTATCCATTCAGGAATATAGTAGATGCCGTATTACGTAGGTTTTGCAAGTAAATCATACCAGTATAGCAGACAAACTGCAGGAGGTATGCCATGTTTCCTCACAAATCATCAGCTTGGCAGAATTACTGCATAAGCCAAAAGCCATTTTTTTTGAATTGCTGTAGTTTGTATCCTGCTGTGTAAGCAATCTGCTTCCTTAAAGTTATAATAACTTCCTTTATAAAAGCCATTGTCTTCAAAGCGTTTGTTTCATCTAGACTGTAATTTTCAGGTTGTGGATAACAAAACAATTTTCCTGGTATTTTCTTACAGCTATAATTAGCTACAGTGAAATCTAAGTGAATTACACGTTCAGCTGCCATCCGCTATCTAGGTCTGTTGCTCAAATCCCAGTGATCTCATTCCCCAGCCCATTTTATACATGTACAGGTACCTTAATAATTGCTTCCAATGATTCCGTTCCATTTAGGAAGGTCTACTTTGCAGCGTTTGTTTTATGTTTGATCTGATAAATTCTGTACTTGTACCATTTCCATGTTTTCTGTGCATCTCGCATTTCTGATTACGCTTTCAATAGTCAAACTACAAAAGCTGCTATTTAACTACAGATTTAATCTCAGCAACTACTTCAACTTAAGTGAATCATTATGCTTTGCGTTTCAGTTGTGTAAGCAGTTAGAGCCGGGCAGTGTAGTTAAGCACTCACTTAAATGAGCTGTGCTTTTGGGTAGGCTTTAACCTATGATACTCCGTCACAGTATGCCTTAGCTGACTGGACAATATATTACTAACTTGATAATATCGGTTTGCGCTACGGTATTACTAATACTGCTGCTTTCTACTCGGACGTAACATGCCACCTACCTTCTTAATGCTGCTTTGTGTTTTGCTGCAGCTCCTACGTTACAAGCTCAGTTCCTCCAGAAGTTCTACAGCATTTGAAAATGCCTTTGCAATAGTTTTTAGATCTGAAGAAGCAGCTGGAAAAAACTCATGGGGCAGAAGTATCAAGATATTCCAGAAACTGGTGATGGTGGCAACAGGAGAAGGAATTCAAATCACTGCTTTGTATTCTGCAATGGTTGACTTGTTCTGCAACAAATGTTAACACCCCTGAGGTGGAGTGAGAGCCACTGCTAGACTATAAAATACTTAGAATTCTGGTTTGAAGTATCTAGAGGCATAAAAAACAGCAGAAAAATGGGAAATCCAAGGGCTTTATAGCATTGAAGTATCTTCTAGAACTTGTGTCAGTCAAATGAATAGGACGTGGCTTTCTTGTTTTATATGTGGAAAATAAGCAGTGACATTGGCATGCTCTTTTAGTACAATATCTTCCATCATAGAAGACTACAGGTCTGACAAGAAAGGAAAATAGTGAGTTTTCTACTCTGGTGATTCATCATATAATTTTAGGCCTGCAACTAGAACAGAAACCACCACATCCTCAAATGTGACTCTTTCACCCTTCCCGACTAATTGAAACCTTCTGCATCTATAAATAAATCATAAAAATCTCCTGTCCATATTATGAGATCCTGAAGGCTTCCAAAACTAATTGGCCCTCTGTTGGGAAACATATAAAAACAAGAATGCTAAGTTTTTCCAGCAATATTTTGGTAAGCCTGTAAGTTGGCTTTGAGAGGTGGTGTAATCTCCTATTATGCATTACTCGGGAGATTTGCAAGCAGAAACTAGATGGCTTAGAAGGGATATTATTTGACTGGAGAAAATGATATGGGAATACTGCCGAATTGGAGATTCAATTATACAAAGAAGGGGGTGAAGGAGAAAAAAAAAGAAGGTAAAAGGCAACTGGAATAAAATATTCTATTTGGGAAAAATTGAACAAAAGACTCAAACCGTTTAATCTTAAACTTTCTGGGAAAATACCCAGATTTTTTGATTTTTTTTTTTTTTTTTTTTTAATTTTTTTGGCAAGAATGATCTCTGGCTTTCCCAAACTAAGAGTGATTCTAGTCATTAGAAGTTAAAACTAGTATTCTTACTCTAAAGAATAGGAAATTGTAAATGTCACTGTTGGTAGTAGAGATGTTTACAGCAGGTATGTTGCTATTACTTCAATTGAAATTAAAGCCAGACTCATAATTAAAAATCCAACTATAAGTCTCCCTGGAAACTTGTCCCAGATTTTCTTACCCTTTAGGTCACGTAGCATCAGGTAATACCACAGTATTGCTTAAAAAAGGACAGATTATTCCAATTGTTGCTCTCACACGTTTCTTTCTGTGTTAAACACAAACTTCAGGATCTTTATTGAGGATTAGGTTTTCATACTGTTGAGGGTAGATTTAAAAAGGATCGTGCTCAAGGAAATGCAGTCTTCAAATAGTCTCAGTACTTGTACAGTGAAAGCGTAGGTAGCTCCTCTGTGTATCCATCCCACTTCTGAGGTAGGGAGAAAGGAATAGAGGATGTGCCTGGTTTATCTTCCTCCGCTCTTGAGATGGGCTTTATATTTTATGGATTTGGTATTGTGCTGGTGCTAAGCACAGCTCAGCACTACTAGGCGTTCCCATATAGTCTTGCTCGAAAATATTTATTTTTGGTCAGGATGGAAATTCGAACTAACTCTTCAGAGCTACGTAGTGATTAGTGACAATATGGAAAAATCCTCAGGTCTGCAGGTCCTGATTCTCATGGGGGACTTCATAAAGCAACACAACGGTGCACAAGCAATCTGGGAGATTTTTGAAGTGTATTGTGAGTCCTAATGCAACTACTGGGTATGCCAACTAGGAGTAGTGTTCTACTGAACCAATTGCTTACAAATAAGGAAGAAGCTTTGAGAGCTAGGACGTATTCAGATTGTACATCTCTTGAAGAATGAGACTGGTACAATCCCCCAGGCAGGAAGAAGTGTGGGCATTCTGCTGCAGAATGTGGCCTATATCTATGCCAAGAAGCAATGATGAACCACCCAGTGAACCACTGATAGAAGAGGGTCAAGTTAGGGACCATTTGTACAGAATACAACGATGTCTATAGATACATGCTGTTGGGACCTGACAGGATGCTTCCAAGGGTGCTAATAGGATTGGATGTTGTCACTGCAAAGCCACTCATTTGGGAATGATATGGAGGTCAGGGAAAATTCCACATAAGAGGAAGAGTGACTGGAAAATATCATTGCCATTTACATAAAAGGCAAAAAGGAAGATTCAGGGAACTACACACTAGATGACAAGTTAACTAGTTCATGTTTTCTTGTTTTCTGTCTGCTAAAAGGAAGCAGAACAGAAGCAACAATTCTCATTTATTGGATAGTACAGGATACTTAAGAGCAAATATTTTTGTGCAAAAATAGCTGTGATGGAGGCAGGCTGAAACGTTGACTCTGCTAGTTGAAGACCTACTGGAACTAAAGAACAGGCAGCAACAAAGAAGAATTTTCCTAGGTGTATTCATATTAGACAATTGCAACCCATTCTATTAACTTTTAGCTTTGGTTATTTTATCCATAATTTTTAGAGAGTCTCTGATCTATGGCCACAGAAAGGAGCTTTTACAGCCAAAATGTATTTAAATTGAAATAATTATGTTAGCATAGTTACAATATCTCTTAGAGTGACAAACTGACAGAAATGTTCCTCTCTTCGCATAGGTTCGTGAAAAGATGATGATGGTGGTCCAATAAGATTTGTCTTTTTTTTTCCTCAGATCAAACAGCTCTGCTAGCAAAATTTTGTAATGAGAATCCAGACTTCATCATATAGAAGCACATGCTACAGATATTACAGAAACAAAATGCGACTGAGCTGTAAATCTGTTTTGAACAGTTCATTTACTTCTGTTGGGTTTTTAAAATATTTGGTCAAGGAATCCCTGTGATATTCATATCATTGGAAAGGAAAATATTTGGCTGGAACAACTCCCCTGAACCAGTACCAAACCTGCAAGCAACTTTCTGGTATGAATTTATTCCTTTCGGTATCTATGTGCAGAAAATACACTGAAGTAGTTATAAATGATTGCAGCATTCACAGCAGCTTGTATGCTTATGTGGAGGACATAAGAATGCAAGAGGTTATAATATTTTGTACAGCAAAGTTTTACGAGTTGAGATTAGTTGTTTCAAATTTGTAATTTAAAGATGAAAATGAGCTAATTTATTTAATTTTACCCTTGAGACTAATTTCATTTCCAGTGGTATATTACGGTATGAGTATTACGAAATTTTACTTCTGTGTTGAATAATATGTCATATTAGAAAAGGAACCAATTTTATAGTCCTCCGTTTAGTAATTTCTTACATTTTAGTTTCAGGGACGTTTCAAATTTTCATTCTGAATGAGAATGAATAGATAGTCTAAAATAACGGGATTCTGTTTCTTAACAGGCCTATTAAGTATTTTGTTAATATTTCCTTGTGGAAAGTAGTAGGGTACCACATAGATTCAACAACAGAAACATGTATTAATGTTTTATAAATAGTATACATGGTAATAAATGTTACTGATTTCCTCTGAAGATCTGGGCAATTATAAACATTTAAGAGACATAAGTGGGTCTTTTAAAATCTATTGATGTAGCATTTTTGTAGAAAATAAAATAGCTTTTTATTTTCAGAGTTTGCATGGCAGCATCGCTCAGTAACAGTTAAGCTAATCGGTAATTGGTCAGGTACCAAAACCAGACTGTATTTTAGAATACATCCTCTGTTTGTAGTTTTTACTGCGAAAGAAAATACCCTGTCAGTAAATCACATCGTACTGACAGATCAGTTTTCCACTTGATTGGTCTTATATTTAATGTATAGCCTGTGACAATGTATTTATACAGGTGCATAAATTGAACAATTTCATAGGTAAAGATTTAAAAGACACTTGCCGCTCTTGTGAGTTATGGAATGCTTAAATGCAATCTTTTGTACTCATCATTTTCAGTTCAACAGCAGTTTTAAAGAAAGTCTAACTAAATGTGTGAAGGTCTCCTCCAGCCCAAACCATTCTATGATTCTATGACACGGAAGAACGCAGAAGAATGAAAGATCCTTTTTAGCGATCCCTGTTGGCCAAACGTGAACCTGCCTGAGTCCTGTACGTACTCTTCCCAGTCTGCTCTGCTGAGAGGAGGCCTCACAGTAATAGAAGAGTAAACACACATTTCTCTCTATCCATCTGTGTGGGCATCCTCAAATTTAAACTTTGATTGTGGTTGATACTGTCTCCTTTTTAAAAAAAGTCACAGTATTAAAATACATCACAGAATCAGAGAATAATTCTTGCTGGAGGATCAGGCCACGTTTCCCAGGGCAGTACCCAGTTGGGTATTAAAAACCTTTGAGGATGGAGACTGCACAATCTCCCTGGGTGAACTGCCCACTGCCTGACTGTACTTGGGCTGAAAAGTTTTTCCTTATGACCAGTCTGATCTTCTCTTTTTCCAGTTGATGACTGTTGTCTTGTCCTCCTCCCACTCAGTGCTTTCAAGAGCATGGCTCCATCTTCTCAGTTGGATGATTCTAGAGGGGCTGTTGTTAGGTCCCCCTGAAGCCATCTCTCCTCCAGACTCAACAAGCCCTGGTCCCTCTGCTTCTCCTTGCAAGGCAAAAGATCAAGCTGCAATCATCCTGGCAGCCTTCACCTGAACCCCTGCTTTTGTTGTGGTGAGTGGCACAAAACTGGACGCAATACTCCAGATGTGGTCTAGCGAGTGCAAAGCAGAGGATAACTATACTTGCCCTTGACTGCTCCATTTCTTGTACTTGGCTTGTTGAACACTCCCTCTGATCAGCTGGCTATTTTAAGTCATATCCCTGGAGTCTTAGCCTTTCCAAGGCCTGGTAAATAAAGCTGAAGTATGTGATGTGGAGAACTTCATTCACAATACTTCTTCTAGGCCTATACAGATCTGAGGTGGAGAAACTAAGACCTAGATTGATCAAAGTGCCTTAGCATGTGGTTTACTTTTTACTTTATTGAATAGTTTTTGAGATGCTCGGTATTCTGGAGTTTTGGATACTTGGTGTTTTGGAGGCCTCTCTGACATTACGCTGCCACACAGAGTTCCATGGTAAAAAACCATGTAAGCCAGACTCTCTGGAGGCTGAAGCTGGCACGGGAACCACGCGACCCTTTGCTCTCTTTTATCTGAGCAAGGATCTCCCCACAATAATATGTGCGATTGTTGCTTAAGGATGACCAGTTTATTCTGGTTGATGACTACATACTGATTGGGCAACTAAAAAGATTTTAAGGTAATGGGGTGGCAGTACACCTAGTGATTATAATTTGAAATAAAATTGTGCTACTAATTTATATTTTGTGTGTTTAAAAGTGCTTGTGAAGTAATAAAGAGAGTACCAGGGCATCCTCTACGTGTTCTTTTGGTTCCCGAGCGCTGAAGTAGTTCCGTGATTACAACCATTTCTTAATGATACACAGCAGCACAGTACATTAAAGAGATTTTATTGACTTCAATTATAGATAAACTAATCAGCAGATAATGACAGAAAGGAAAGGGAATGTAGCCAAACACTAAACTTGAAACATACATACTGCAAATCAATAATGTTTCAAACTAAACACTTACAGACCAATCATTCGATGTTTAATAAAACAGACACATCTTAAAATTAATTCACTCTGAAAATATACAAAATAAATTAATACAGCTAAATTGTTATGTCATTTACAGTTCCCAGTTGATAACAGTACTGTTTGTGTACAAGGATCTTTATAGTGTGTACAAAATGTAATTTAAATTCAGTAAATATTGTACAATTCAAGTACATAGCAACTCTGCCCTCCTCCCCCAGAATATGCCAGGCAAAAAAAGAAATATCTTTATCATTTCCCTTTTGTTGCAGTTAAATAATACACAATGCTTACAGTATTACTTCTAAATTATGAATAACTAACTCTTTGTCAACACATGAATGTTGAATCTGAAACACTTCAGAAGGCTGATTTATTTTTTTTTCCTTTCTGCACTTTAAGATTTCCTTTTCACTTCAGCATCCCTGTAAGTGTTTATATGGCGTGCAAGCAACTTCTTTCAAGTCTGGAGCTTGGAGACAGCAGAAAGAGCAACCTGACTGTGTTGTGCTATTTAGATATACCCAAAAATATCCAGGGCATAGTGGCTTGTCTCTCTTATGCCGTCAGACTTCTTGGCTGGTCTTTAGCAGCTGCAAAGTGTCTTCATTTTGTGATCTCCTTCCTGCAAGCCCCTCAGAGCCTGCCTCCTTTAAGCGAGTTCCAGTCCTTTTCTGGAAATAGCAATTTCCGTTCCTCGTGCCAGCTGCCATTAGAGTAAAACAGCGGCCCAGAAGACATCGCCGTGTGCTTGCGGTGCCTTAGATCCTATGGGAAATACACAGTTTTTAGATGTAGAGCCTATCCTTCAGAACTGCTAATCTCAGTCAATCAGTCAATCACTCAGTCTCAGATTCAAGGATTCTAAATTTCCAGGCCAAACGATTTAATTTGAAGTTATTGTTATTTTCCTACATTTCTCTTTCTAGGAACTTTGGCCACGTTCTCGAGTATATCTCAGCAACTCTGAGAGCTGGAAACCTGCGCTGAAAACCGACTGTTAAATACTCCTTTTGAAACACCATTCAGGGTGTTTCCGTAATGGGTGTATTGCAAATGGGTATTGTGAGACTCAGGATAAAAACCACAAAGAGACAGTGCCACTTGAACCTGCAACTTCCATTTGTCAGACCATTATGTCTGAACAATTGGTTTAGGTTTTTTCTGTCCTGTTTGTTTTATTTAAAAAAAAAAAAAAAAAAAGAAAAGAAAAAAGTTTTTTCAGGTAAAATTATATGGGGAATTACTACTTAATCCTGCCCGATAAAACCTGGTTTTAAAGAAAGACCTTAAAAATGCAGGGAAAAGAGAAACAAAAACCAGAGGAATATTGGCATTCGGGCCCATCTCTCCTTCCCTCTCTCTCTTTGTTTCTCTCTTCCCCTCTCCCATTTCACCAGTTGATTATCTTCTTTCAAAATAGCAGAGGATGCAGCAGACATTTACAAGAGTTCTGTTCTTCAGCCTACTTACATAGTTTAACAGCAGGAACTCATAGTTGGCAAAAAGAGCAGTAGTTTATTATGGAATAATCTCTGGTAGTCTAGTATAGTTAATAGTTAGAGAACTGTATTTGTTTATTATTGTGGGACTTCAAGAGAAAATCGATTTTTAAAGGCATTTTTTTTTAAAAAAGTAGCCATCTGTGCCTGAGCACCCTCCCCGCTTATAAAACGTAGCAGCTTATTTCGTTGGATGCTTGAAATTCTTCTATATTTTATAGAATTCATTGCTTGGCATGTTCCTCTCAGTACAGTTTGAAAAGTATACCTTTAATACAATATAAATCGTTATGGCATTTGATTAATTTCAGATTAAAAGACATGGGGACCGAAGGCTGATGTTTCTTACTATCATGAAAAATCCCCCTCATTAAAAGGGTCCTTGAGTGAAAAGTGAGGGTAGATTTAGATTGTGTATCAGGAAGAAATTCTTTACCCTGAGGGTGGTGAGGCACTGGAACAGGCTGCCCAGGGAAGTTGTCAATGCCCCATCCCTGGAGGGGTTCAAGGCCGGGCTGGACAGGGCTTTGAGCAGCCTGGTCTGGTGGGAGGTGTCCCTGCCATGGTTGGAACTGGATGACCTTTAATGTCCCTTCCAACCCGAACCATTCTATGGTTCTGTGAAAACCCCAACATCACAAGACGTTCAGCAGCAGAAAGGCTTGAATCTTAGTGCGAGGTGGACTTTCAACTTTGCAGTTAGACTCTAATTTCACAGGGCCAGAACTGTTGCGGTTTTGCCACAAGAGGTTTGCGTTCCTGGAGGCTTGTACTGCAGCTCATGCCACGCACCGCCGGCGCTCCAAAGGTTCCGTATGTTCTGCGTCTGCTCACAATGCACAGCACCGAGAAAGTCGAGCGCTAAGGGCTTTAATGTAGCCGTACATTGTTACCCGCTTGTATTGCCTTTGATAATCCTGTGACAGTACATCCCGCATTAAAACACAGTTCCTTTCGTTTTCACGCCTGAGTAGATGCACTGACTCACTCGCTGAACGGTGCCATCAGATCACGTTCTCCCAGTTGTCAATACCTGACTCTGTGCTGTTTCTGTCTGGTGAAGAAAAACATCTTTTTGAAAACCACTGTGTCCTGTAGTAGAATAACATATGATAAAAATACCGAATTCTTTTTTTTTTTTTAGCTTTGCTAGGCCAATTGGAGTGAGAATGACACTGATCTCTAAAATTAGAGCTGTAGATATAATTTGGCAGGGAAGCATTTTGCTGCTGCAGGATGTATTTAATTTCAAGATGCATTTCCATGTCACCAGAAAATTGTGACTGCGTATTGTTTTGGCAAATTGAATCAATCCAATGGGTGGAAGAAGATAAAATAATTTCTTTACCAATATTGAGAAAACATAGTGTAAAGAGCACAAAAGAATATGGAGGAGGAGGAGTAGTAGTCAAGAAATAGAGTTGGATCCTTTGTTGCTGGAAATAAAATTACTTCATGGATTTGGGTGAGGTCTGTCTGATTACTTCAGCAGTGGAACCTGCTCTTGAATGGAGATTGTTGTTTAATTTCCTGGCATCGTACAGAATAATCACCTAGGGAATCTCAAAGTGTCTCTATCAAAAACATTGGAATTAGCAAAGAGGAAAAAGTTTGCATATTCTAGTTTATCACCCTGCCAGTATGGATTTTGTCTCCATGGTATGGCTTCTACAGCTTTGTCCAGCTGTATTGGACACTGTACTGTATTTCATGTGTCATTGGCTTTTGAAACTTGAAAACTATGCCAGACAAAAAGTTACGAATTATTGGCAATAGGGTTCCTTCCTAGCAGTAAGTATGTATATGGAGAGAACCATTTACATCGCTAGCTTTTTTTGTGCTGCCTTTTTGCTTTTTCTGAAGTATTGACAAGCAGTTTCCTTCTCATTTTACTCTCTTCAGACAAAGCCAGATTTAGGTTTTTTTGAATAATTGGAAATTTGAACAGAATAGTAAGAGGTAGTGGTAACTCAGCTCATAAGTTGTCCTTTCTGAGGCGAAGGTGCGTTATCTGCCTTATGCCTAAACCAACCATGTACAGAAAAAGGTGACCCCAAATCCTGTTGCTGTCACCTCCTCGTTAAGTATTCCATTTGTACATTGTATGTCCTTCTGCACTAAATCGCGGTTGCAGGTTTTTTGTACCTCTGGATCTAACTTAGGATTTGCCCCTCAATCTTTATTCCGAGGTCAACAGCAAGCTATAATCAATTGCTCATTAATCATTCTTGACATGTATTCAGCTAATGAGCAAAGCAAAGCTGGTAGATAGAGTCTTCTAGGTAATCTTTGGGCAAGTTATAGCTTTAACTTCTTACCTTTATACGTGTCTCTGTTTCATCATTATGATGTCTATATCAACACATAACCTTGAATGTATGGTGCATTTTTCTCCTAGAGACATGGATGGGCACAACCCAACAAAAGCACGTCTGAATGTTTTAAATACCGTGATCAGCTGTGACAAACTTTGAACTTACACATGAAATTATTCATGTCCATTGGCACTTTGGAATGGAGAACCTGTCTTCGTTTCATTTCCCTTTTCAAAGAACATTAAGTTTGTTTGTCCTTGTTTCTTCCTTCCTCGCTATTCCTTTGTTCGATGTTTTACTTGTGCTGAATCAGCGCTCGTAAGACACAGTATCAGTTCCCCTTTGAAGATGGAAATTCTGCAGGTTACAAGGCATGCGAAGTAGTTGAAAAGCCACAGAGATCTCTGAGAACAGTCACCGTGTCCCCAAGGACGCGATGCTGTCTGCTCTCCCTCGTGCCTGTCAGCACGGCTCAGTGACCGTGAACAAAACTATCCGGTGTACCACAGGATGCCTTTTGGAGTGCCTCCAGAAGGGGGGTTCCACTGCATGAGTAGCTTGGCTCACAGTTACATGGGTTCCTTGCTCCTTTCCAGACGGGAGGGTGAATACAACACACTCCGATCCTGGCTGTGCCCCTGTTTCGCACAGTTGTCTGACATACTTTTGCTGGAACAAGAGAATAATCGCTTTGCTCGCACTGATAGATTCCTTACACCTTAATATATTTGTGTGTTTACAAAAGAGTCAGCATCATGCGATAATGTAATCAAAGTGCTCTTAATGCTCTTCTTATCTTTATGGAAGTTGTGAAACAAGAAAATACCTAAAAACTTCCTCTGGGATGTCTTGCTTACTGATCCTTGAGTTTATACACATTGCTGCTTATCAGCATCCTTTGTTTGCAGTCCGTTTGAAATCTCACTTCACATGGCAGTGCTGACCGAGCTAATGTTGTGAGATTTTGCTCAGAGACTTTTTTGTAAGCCTACTTAAGATCTTTAAAGTTTGGCTACTGTGTCCCCTCCAGCTATTACATTTTTATTTGTAACATCAAAAAGCAGTCACGTTTCTCTGTCATGACTATTTGTTTTTAAACCTTTACTTCCTCAGTTTTAAGATTTTGCGGTTCTCCAGATGTTTGCCTATTTTTAACTCACAGTGCTGGTTCTGTTTTTTAATAGGGATACAAAGTAAACCGGAATTATTCAAGATTGCAGCATACCAACTCCAAGTTGTTGCTCCTCTTTCCTCCTCTTCCTACCCCAGGTCTCCAGCTACAATTACTCTTCAAAATATATTGGCGGGAGTTGTGTAAGTTGGTTAATTAGCTTCCTTGAACCTCAAATACCTGTCAGCTAGTACCCATGATTTGCTGATAGCTTTTGTTTCCTTCCCTGTTCTACCTGTGGTACCGACTTCTTAACCTGTTAACAACTCTCTTTACACCTCTCTTGATTTAAGCTATTATTTTTTCCTATGATCTCCGGCTTTGACAACTTCCCTATAATATTATTATCAGCAGCAACGCTTTCCTGTGTTATTTATTACGTTGTCCTTTTCCCTCTTCCTAAACCTCTGACTGTTCCTGGTGCTTTCAAATGGGTCAAACACAATTTCTAAATTCTTTAAGATTTTAAAATTAGTATAGTAGCTACCTCTGTCTGGCAGGAAAGCACTCTCAGAGCACCTTCACAGATCCTTCTGGTATGTAAAAGATGGTTTACACTTTTGGGATATAAAATAACTTGCCTATAGTCTTAACAAACTGGGCTCCTCTTGATCCAGAACCATATCTCATAGCTCAGCTATGTCTCTGGTCTCCAGGGAGTCTGACCAAGACTCAGTTAAACTAAATCTTACTTCAGGCCTCTTACCTATCTTCATCTTCCTTTAAAGGTAGTGCTACAACTGTCCACGTTGTCCTCTTTTTAATCTGACCAGTGAGCAGTGTAAACTATCTTCCCTCCACTAACCTTAGGTGTCCCTGCTTTGCTGTCCCCAGTTGTGCACTGATGCTCATGTTTACAATCGTTTTCTTTCTGCCTTTAGTTTCTAATTTTATGGTGCTTCCAACATAACAAGGTGATGTTTAGCATCAGCTTTGGCTCCTGCCTGTTCTCTCACAGACACTGGCCCAGGTTGCCCAGAGAAGCTGTGGCTGCCCCATCCCTGGAGGGGTTCAAGGCCAGGCTGGATGGGGGTTGGAGCGACCTGGTCTGGTGGGAGGTGTCCCTGCCCAGGGCAGGGGGGTTGGAACTGGGTGGTATTTAAGGTCCCTTCCAACCCAAACCATCCTATGATTCTATGATATTGTCATATGCAGTGGTAGAACAATAGTTTCACCCACTTGTAGACAACTCTTATTTCAACACCCATAGTATCTGGGAAAATACAGATGTCGTGTGACTTACGTGACTAAGTTGGGTACTAGTCTATATGTTGGTAACTGAAATCAAGATGATCTCATTATCAGAGGAAGAAGGCGTGGGGCGTGATGCTCTGTGATTTCTGTCTTGATCTGAGTATTTCCATTACATCCTGTATAGCTTGTGTCATAGCGTTCCATAAGCATTGGAATAATGAACATGTAGAATACACATAAGTACACATGAAAATAATTTTTAAAAAGGAAAAAAATAAGTGAAAAAATTGTTCTTTCAAAGGCAGGAAATCATTTGACAAAGCTATAACTAACCTTAAAAATCATTAGGCCTAAAAAAATAGTGACCTGAGAGAGCTCAGTATAATCATCAGCAAATTTACTCCTAGCATTTTGAAGACAGTATTTCATTACTGAAGCTTTCAGCTTTCATTGTTTGTAGAGATATTTTCCATAGAAGTGAATATTTGATCTCAACCGACAGTGAAGACATAGAAAAAATAATTCTTAGCACCACGATGTTAAGATTATTCTGCATAATGCTACATTCATTATCTCCATAATTACTGCAACATATTGAAACGGCCTGATGCTTTGCAAGGAGCAAAATCGAAGGCAGGAGTCTGGTCTCTGAAAGGCAGAGGGGAAGATTGCTTCAAAGGCTAGTTACAAACATGATCTGAAGCTCAGATTCTCATGGATGCTTCACTGACTGCTTAGTTGGGTTTTTTTTTGGGGGGTGTGGGGAGGCAGTAGATGGTTTTCAATAACTACATGCTTTCCAGAGGTCTTCACTAAGGATTAAATTTTTGTCCCTTGCAGCCTCTCCTTGTGCTCCTGAGGAGACACGGTTATGCTCTGCCCTATGGAGATCCATTTATTGGTCTCGTGCAAGCCATTTATGGGAGTCATTGCCGTAAGCAGGAGGAAAATGTTGATTCTCATCCTCTGTGTGCTGGTTTTAACCCGATTGTATCCAAAGTCAGAATCAGACTCTTTGTCTCTTCCTCTGAATAAAGAAAAAAGATCCCACTGGAGACATTCAGTATTAATGGTTTATTGCATAGCAATAAATACTTACTAAGGACTTATTTATTTACTATTAATACACACATCTCCTCGTGAGCAATCTCTTTAGTTACTTAAACCAGAATATATGTGATTCAGTGTCGGCTCTTAGTAAACAAGTTGTAACAAGCCACTAAATCCTGGGGCATATTAATTTGCTTTATTTCATTTACCTAAATCAGATAATGATAAATCTATATTTAAAATTAGAATTGCAAGGGAGAAGATAAGGCTATTAAAAAAACCAAAACCCAGCAGTTTTGGAATGACTGGGGCCTTGATTAAAGACCTAAAAACACAGCATGTCTTTTATTTAAGAGGGAAAGTTCAAAATATCATTTTCATAGCTGTTTGTGCTATATCTATCACCAATAAAGTGAATAATCAGAATAATGTGAATCTTCCGGCCTAGAATGTTACTTAGGGAAATCAAAGGATTTAGATGGAGGAGAGGAGACAAATTATTTGTTTTTTCTTTAATCCTTTTAAGTTTGTCAGGATTAATATTATAAGATCTTGGATAAAAGTAAAGCTATAGCAGTGGGGTCTGATGATCTGGTTTTCATTCATTAAGAGGGTTTCCCTAACTTCAGCTGTAAAACAAATTTAGGCATTGTGTCTGCGCTGTTGGCGTCTAAGCCCTCCAGCTCAAAAACTGCTGTGAACAGTAATGAAGACCAGCAGATACGGAGCAATGATGTACCCTGATTGCAATCAGAATCATGAATTAGGAATTGATGTACTGCAGAATATAAAAGTAGGTATTCAGTACTAAATCAGATGAGAGGAAGTTTATGATGACAGTAATGATTAGCTTGATTTTCCCCCCTGACTCTTACACAATAAATCACTGTATTTTAGCAGCCAGATATATTTTCAAATGCGTACCTCGTATTTGGCTGAATTTAGGATAGTGAGGAAACTTGCATTGTTTTTAGTGTTTTTTCTGTATGTTTATGTGTTTGAAATCTTTCCACCTTTGGATAAAGATTAACCAAGTGAAAGAGAAATCTGAGGTTGCTTGTGAAAAGAAAGGAGAAAAGCTTCTGAGTAATTTGGATATTTATAGTTATAAGGCATTAACATCATACCCTGACATTTCCAAACTGGAAAGTGTTATTGACTTAGAATGGGAGATATAGTTAGCAAGAACTCCTGAAAATCACACGTTTGTTCAGAAAGCTAAATATAGATGGCAAAATTCCTTTCTGATCATTGTCACGTTTTAATCAGCTGGTTTTTTTAAAAAAAAAAAAATCTGCCTACTGGGAGAAAGGAAAATGACTGCAGAAGGGCAAGCCACCACTGTCTGGTCATGCAGACCCCCCCGGTTCACGGGGGGTTCGTACCACCAGCTCCCACCTGCCCGTGCTGCAGCGGGTGACCCTTGTAGTGGCAGAAGTGAGAGTGCACTGACTCTGCAGGCAGTTTGGCATCTGTACTGAGCCAGCTCTCAGTCATTGTTGGTTTAAGTTAATATGCCAGGTGAACTATGATGGCTAAGGACCCGGCAGAAAATAATTTCATATGTCATATAATTTCAGTGCCATATCATCTGGAACTGGGTTAATAAATTCCTGAATTGGGATACACTTTCAGTAACAGAGAATTTGCCCTCAGTGCCTCATAAATGCATCTAGTCAGGGTAGGAGTACTCAAAGAATATGCAAACTCTAAAAGACAGGGTGTACGATCCATATTTTGGATTGAAATCAAGCCTACCTACAGAATCACAGAATGGTTTGGGTTGGAAAGGACCTTAAAGATCACCTAGTTCCACCCCCCTGCCCTGGGCAGGGACACCTCCCACCAGACCAGGCTGCCCAAAGCCCCATCCAGCCTGGCCTACAAACACGTCAGCTTCTATTCTGCATTCTTCCTTTATTCCTGTCTATAGAAAAACTAAAAATTTCTTTTCTTGCTTATTCTTGCCTTGTGGAATTGCATAAAAGGATTTTTTCAGCTTTTTAAAATACGTTGTAACCGTTAACAGAGAGTCCAAGGGATCAGCAGACTAGTGAGAGGGATGGTGTCTGCAAGCAGCCTTAGTATTTGACGGCATCCATTTATGCTGCAAATTTCAGGTGAGTGTGGTTTTCTATTGTCAATATTGTCTACAGAGCCATCAGTATTGCTCTGAAATCAGGTACTGAGTGCACTTACACAGCTGTCGAACCGTTCTATTTCTGGGGATGTCTAAACAAGACAATAATTTTCCTTGGCCGTCTCCACTGTGGAAGGATTACACTGACATAGAAGTTCTGCATAAATTCTTTCGGTCTCTCTTATTGCATCACTGTTCAAATACTAACACTGTGCTGCTGGATGAAATTAATTACTGGACAGATGTTCGTCATGGGGTCTCAGTTTCACGTTGTATAGTTCTACAGGTATGAAATATGAATAACAGCCATTCAAACCAGCTCAAAATAGCCCATACAGGCAACTTCTCCCTTGTAGGAGAAACGTTAAGAAGTAGTAAATATGTATATTTTAAGTCTAATTTTTATCATTCTATCTTAGTCATATTTGCATTTTGCTAGAACGTACTTGTGAAGGCTTCTGATGAGAGAGGCGTCATGAGGGCATCAAGTAGCGTAAAATAGGTTGTTCCATAATGAAAAAAATAAAGCACAAATTACATATTAAATGAGTTTTGATTTGTTGAATCAAACACAAATCTGCTAGAGCCAGAACTCAATTATTGAGAGATTTACCTGAGAACTTTGGGTGCACAAATTTTCATAACTAGACTGTTACTGAAACGGATCTCTTGGCATGAGAAAATACCTGTGTTCAATAAAAAAAAAAGCACAGTTCTGCAGATGTGGCGACATAACACTGACCTGTGGCATACTAAATGGAAAAGAGTTCCCTTATAATCCACCCCCCGCCCAAAAAAAAAAAAAAAAAGTTAATTTGGAGACTATACATTTTTTTAAATATACAGCTGAAACACTCTGCACTATGGATATCTGAGTTAAAACTACAGAGGAATCTTTAAACAATAAATTGGCTAAAAAAAAGGATTTCAGAGCAACTGAACAACAATTACATTTTAATTTAAATTAGCTTTAAAAATATGGGGAGAGTAGGAAAGTATAAAAAGTATTTATTTTCCATTTTTAAGCAAAATGAATGATGTCAGAAGTTCCAAATGATTTAATTTTGACTTCTTCAAAGTGAGAGTTTTGATTTCAAAATCATATTTGTCATTCAGGAGAACTTGCCTGTCTCAGATACATGAATTGAGGAGAAATCTTGGGATTTACAGTAGAATCTAAACCAATTATAATTTTAATTATCAATGACCTCAGCATTCCTGTATTCTCACAATACTAAAGTAGAAGATATTTTCATTTTAGAAAAATAGCACTGGTGAGACGAACCGACTCTCACCATTTCTTCTCTCAATTATAACATTACATTTCTTTCCTCGAGTCATGGAATTTATTTACAGGCTGACAAAAACACCAAGCCTACAATTTTCCTGAACAAAGAAAGTAAAATATCCCTTGGAAGACTAATTTGCCGAGTGATTGAGCATTAATTTTATGAGAGTGCCAGATCCTAACCTAATAGTGTTTCTTTAAATCATCCGGTCTTTCCTGAAGGGGATGTCATCTGTTATCATTCATTAAGCCTATCTGGAATCATGGTTTCTCTGATTAGCTACTTGCATTGTCATATTCACAGCTAAATGAAACAGAAGAAATTCACGGTGCTGCAGTGACCAAAGGTACTTATAATAGACTGGCAGCAGTGTTATGTCTCTATCACACCCCAGGCGAGCAACCGCAAAAATAAGATTTAAACGTGACCCCATGATGCAGCACCCAGTGTCTGTGTTGATCTTAATTTGTTTTCTGAACGTACTGTATAACACAGGATTTCCTGTATGTCAGTCTGAAACCCTCTATTGGGTTTCCATCACAAGGTTTTGGAAGCGGGGCAGATACAGGGGTGGCTTCTGGGAGAAGCTGCTAGGATAGAGTGGTTTTGGTGGGCACCGGGCATCCGGCCAGGGTCGACCCACCACACCACAAACCCATACTAAAATCATATGAGTTATTATTTTTCCTCATATTTCATATATATATATATATATAATTTTTTTTTAATATGGGGCAAAGGATTCGACAATGAAAGAAAGGACATGGGGCCTGCTTCCTCTTCCAGCTTGCCTTCCATGACTCTGCCTGACTTTCTCCAGTCCCATTGCACCTGGGTCCTTCTAGAAAGGAACCTCAACAAATTTTGCCTGACCGCTGCGGATCATGTGTCATCACTGTAAAAGAATGGGAAAGAGCTGAGGTTATATGGAGCGTGGCAAGAATGTGCTCCCTTGTATGACCTTTGTTATCACGATTCAGCCGGGTTTCCTCTCTGGAGGTCTCACCTGGGTGGCACAACAGCCAGCATTCAGGTGTTCCTGACATTAGGCCATACGACTGGACGGAAGTTTAACATCATCCCCAGCCTCAGAGCCCTGTGCTCTAGCAGTTACGCTGACTTTGCTGTGATAGCACTTCATTTTTATTGATAACTGGTGTGATGAATTTGGCATGCCCACTTCAAATGTGATGTTTGAGTACATTTTTGAAAACTGAAGTATGTGGTCATTATGTCAGAAAGCTCTGGGCAGCAGGAGATAAACAAAGACAATTACTACCTGTCAGGAAACGCATTGTGTGTCCTGTCTGCAGTGGCCAATTTTGCTTGCCCCGATACGTTGGGTATTTTAGAGCCAAACGCCACATCCAGTTCTTTGTTTTTCTGCCATAACCGGAGTTTCTCCTATGTGACGTGCAGGGCTCTGCGCAGCTATTCTCTTTCTCTTAACTTACTTTTGAGAAGGAGAAAATAAATTTTGAAACACTTTGATGATGGTCAAAAGAAATAACCTTCAATCTAAGATGAGCAGAGTGGTTCGACAGACTTGCTTTGAATAGCAGCGTCCCCCTCTCAACGCTGCACTGTCAAATTCAGTAGGAACGAGTCGGGGGTAGATCGTTAACTCGTACGGACATAGGCCTAGACTGGCATGGAGGATCAAGGTGTTTCCTTCCTGGTGTTCCTCTTCCCATTTGATCTTTCGGGGACAGATCTCTGGGGTGCTTCAGGATTTCTTCTGCAGCTGGTGCTTTTTGTCCTGATCCGTGGGATTTTTCTACATAGCTTGTGTTGTCTGGTAGGAGCTGATCTTCAAGTACACTTGTCCTTTCTCTCTTTGACATCAACTTGCCTCTGTTTCTCCCTAAGCGTGTGTGCCCCCTCAGGTCCCAGATGTGTTGGATTTTTTTTAACCCTGCCTTAATTAGGTCTGTTATTTTATACTATTTCAAGAACTTCTGGGTTTTGTTTGTTTTTGTAAGGTAGGAAGCACTGTTTCTCGCAGCTCCAGGGACCTCAATTTTAGTATCAGTCGCCTGTTTTAAGGGTAAGTTAAATAAGTTAAGTAATAGGTTTTAAGTAAGTAATACAGCTAAGCCTTCATTATCCTTCATCTGACACATACCTGCTGGAGACCCTGGCAGCAGAGGCAAGCCTGATGGTAGAGCAGGTTCTGGAAGCAGATGACTAGAGCTTCACATTTGCTATGAGGATCCTGGTCTTCATTCCTAAAAATATATACCTGGAAAAACTTCTTATATTTTGCATATACACAGAAAAATTAGACGACAACAAGAGAAAGATACACGTGCAAGTTTAAATAGTTATACGTAAAGCTGTAAATACTTCTGTATTTGAGATCTAAGCAGAATTTGATAAAAGTAATGGTATTTGTATACTACATTCTGTAAGGTTAAAACGAGGGGGTTTCTGTTTCACGAGAGCATAATTTCACTGAGCTTTCTGAAGCTCGGTTTTGGCTGTCATACGAAATCTTGGCTGGGGCAGGTATGAGGAATTCTTCTGTCAGTGAGACAATGATTTCCTTTTTCCAACACTTCTACAAAACCATTGTAAATTTCCATAGCTACAAAATATTTGGTGCCAGAATATTAGATAGCGTAAATCAGCAGGAGTTCTGTGATAGCAATGGAACTAGACTGATTTATACAAGCTGAGGATCTTGTCCCAGATCTGGAAATGACAAAATACATTTGCATTGCTCAGTCATGACGTGCATTTCGCTTTGATGAAGTAAATGCAGAGACTACCACGCACAGAGGTTTTTGAACTATATTTTTCACTACTTGGCTTTGTCAGGTATTTCATTTAAAACTTCGAAACAATTTCTCATCCTCTTTCAGCACAGCCCTGTAAGCATACTTTTGAGTAAGCGGTTAAAACTTTCCATTTCATTTGATGCGAAACCTTGTTTCGATTTCCCAGAAGAAAAAAAAAAATTCCAATTTCTTTTGGTGAGCTCCTGAAGTTTTGAAAATTTTTAAAGATGGAGTTTTGGTATGTAGATATATACAGAATCGTGCACTGGTAAGTAAAAAAAAAATTACGCAAACAATGTTATATTAATTATTTTGTTCTTAAAGTGTATGTTAACATACTTCAGATTCTTCAGAAATATCGATAGTCAGCATTTCAAAGCCTGCCAGTGATTTTGAGAATGCTAACCCTTACATTTTAAAGAAACATGAAGTGAAATTCTACTCCACTAAAATGAATCATGCAACTACAATAATTACACCTTGATCCGGGATTTATTTTTACACTTTAAATGACATTTGATATTTTTCTGAATTTTGAAGCATTCAAGGTGAAGCAAAAATAATACCAGTACTCATTTTTCAAAGTCTGGGCTTCTAAAATATTAATATGAGACATACAACGTGTTCACACCGGAACACGGTAAAACATTATAGAGGCTTGCAACTGTTCAAGAGTTATTGAATGCACAGGCCGTCCATTTGAATTCAATTCTGAAGCCGTTCTTATTTAACGTTACTTAGAGAATTGCTGTCAGAAGTGACCTAAAATTAATTATGCTTTTTCAAAAATTGCATTCTTTTAATAAGCTCGTGTGATTACCTGCGTATGTTTATAGATTTACCTTTTGATGTTTATTGATAACTTGGAAAGATAGTAGTAATTGGTAATAAAAATAGAAAGCCAAGGACTAGATTTTTGACTTTAATTATTTCTTACTTCTGCGTTTCATGAAACATTCTTTACTGCTGTTTAAAACTGCTTAAAAATCACAACACAGAAGACAGACCAGATGAAAACAGCAGATTTTTTGCAATATGGAGAGCAGAGTGCATTTCAACCCAGCCAGGCCGGCTCAAGCACGAGGACCGCTACGTGGTACAGCAGAGTTCTCTGCCGTGTGACCTGAATTCCTGTTCTGAAGGAGATGATTCCGGTTCCAGCAGCGAGTGGCCCGGCAATGCCAGTTTTGCAGGCTTTGCGTCACTCTGCTTGCTTTGCCAAAAGGCTGAGGCTGGATGCCGTGCTAAGGCCAGCTGTAGTACTCCCAGCACACGTGCTGCCTTCCTCCGCGCCGCCCTGGGTACCAGTCGGTGCCACAACTTCTTGCTCTTCTCACACGTTCCGTGGAGAAAGATATCTACTCCCAGTTCTTCATTTCAGTTCAGTTCTTTCTTAGGGAAAGTTTTAGTTGAAATATTTATAGGTTGTATGGTTGAATCACGGCTGACTTACCTATCAATCATTTCCTGTACTGGGCTCTTTTCCATCCGTGTCTACTTCAGGCAAATGGAGATGAAGGAATAGATTCTGGTTTTTTATTCATTCTAAATAGGAAGGTGTTATCTTAGTGTTGAAATTTAAATAATTAACCAAAATAATTTCTAACTTGAACATCATAAAAAAATAAAAATTGTCTTTGACATCATAGGAACAGGTTCCAAACCAAATATAGAGCTGGAATCCTAAAATTGGGAAACATACGTAAGACTCTTCACGATATTTTCACCACGTGCATTTGGCTCTCTCTCTCTGTATATCAATATGTTTGCTCAAATTAATTCTGTAAAATTTTATTTCTGTCCCTGGTTGAGGACAGAATTCACACGGAGAGACATTCCATGATGTGTCAGGCAGACATTCATACGGAGATACTGAGATGAAAACGGTTACCTAGTTATCATTTTGTGTTTAAGTATAGATTCTAGCGTGTAATCCGATGAATGTCAATTTTCTTGCATATTCTTAACTAAAAAGAAGATAAATATATTCCAATTTTAATTTTGTCCTAAATTTGATAGTGAAAAGAAGGAAGGTTTTATACCTACAGATGTTTTTATCATTTCAGATAGGATTGTTTCTATGATAAGGCCCATCTTCTGTATTTTTACAGTTAAACCCAAAACCTCAGTGAAACTATCTGTATGTTTTTGTCCCTCGCATGGAATAGATAGGTCCATTAAATCCCTGTCCCTCCATATCCCTTTTCCGCCTTGCTTTTTACCACCCTCACAAGATACAGTCCAGCAACGCACTCGGGTGCATTTGAATGGTGAAAAACCTATGAATAATGAAAATACTTGAAAGATGGCGGTTTACATAAAGTTAGCATTATGAACGTGTGAGTGCGTGGTCAGGACTGGATCCTCCTAATCTTCACACATGCTCTTAGAGGCTTACAGGTTCCGTGCTGTCCCATAAAATAATAACATAAAAATTCAACGGGCTTCATGAAGGAGTTTTATTAGGAGAACAGACACAGCTGTGTTTAAAGACAGTCTTAAATAGACCGAAGTAATAACAGTACTTAACACGCTGAGTGTGTAAATACTGTGGTGTGAATAATGCTTTGAAGATCACCTACTTTAACGTGTCAGTATAGTGTACTGCAGAAGTTTCATCTACTTCGGCCTGAACAGCAGGCATAGCTTATAGCATAAAGAAATAAACAGGGACTTTAGTTAGAATAGTTGATTTTACAGGCTATTGTAGAAGCTCCTGTTAGAGCTGTTACCGCCAAGGATATGTCAGCATTTCCATTTCCAAGGGTTTATAACCACGCCATAAAAATGAGCTTTAGGCTAAAACTTGCCAGATAAAATCTCAGCTCAGAACCAAATTGTTTTAAAGGAACACATTTCCATAGCTATATTTTCTCTTCTATATTAAAATGTAATGTTTTAGTTTAGTTGCTGTAATGAGCTCCACATTTGATATTTTGTTAACAACAACAGTTCTGAGCTGATACCTAGAGCCCTGTCCCCAATGTGTCAGTGGGAGCACATCGGAATAAAAGAGGGTGGAAATTTTTTCACAGTTTCCTAAAGAGGAGCACAACAGTTATGTCATATTTTTTTCCTGCTCCCGAGTCTATGGAGGCTGAAGAGCCCCGGGTTTAACCCAAAAGACACAGTGCGATGTCAGAATACCCCTATTGGAAACTCCCACACAGCTGAGCTGGGTCTTCTTATTCATGGGACTTAACTGCCTCAGCTGATGTATTTTGTGACCCAATCTATACTGCTTCTGCATTTAAGTTGTTTTTGGTTTTTTTTTTTGTTGTTTTTTTTTGTTTGTTTGGTTTTTTTTGTTTGTTTTTGGTTTTTTGTTTTTTTTTTGTTTTTTTGTTACACCAATCTGACTTTAGTCATCCCAAGCTTAGTGCAAAATATACCCCACTCCATTATATCCTTGGCTCCGTTCTACACATTTTTTCCCTAAAGCAACAGTCATTTTTTCGCCTGCATGGCGTGCTGAATAGAGACCAAGTGGTCTCCAGGTAAACAAACATGTATCAGGTTACCTCTACAAGACTTAACTTCTCAATAGTTTCTGGATATTTCCAATATCTTTTTGAGAACATGGCAATTCCTAGTTTTTGAAGGACAGGAATTAAATGGCTAGCATATTAAAAATCTGCTATTTGTGGATGTCTCCATATACGCCTGTCAAATTGTCCTGAGGGAGAGAAAAAACAGGCCAAAGTTGCTGTACAGCACATATTTTTGTATTAGCATGATGAAAATCATGCTGTCATTGGCACTATTGTAGTATGCACAAAATGGAAGAATAGCCTAATATGTCACGGTGAAAGAACTATAAAATAAATCTTATGGTGGCACAGATAGCTATTGCAGTCTATCTTATAAATAGTATGCATTTATAGAATTGTCCTGATATGTAATCATGTAATGGACTGAACACGCCATTACGTTGAACTGGAAAAAAATAAGTGTGCTAACACTGAGAAGGATGTTTTTTTCAGTTCTTTTATATAAATGGAAGCAACAAAGGCTTTTTGGAATTGCTTGACACATTTAACATCTTCCATGTGCTACCTGATGGTTCATTTGTCTAGGATATCATACAGATTGTCCCTCTAAGAATTAACGGAGTTAATTTTACATTGCATCCAAAGCTGCGTGTGAGTAAATCATTATAATATACCTGAAAATCCTGGCATAAGGATACGTGCCTAATAGCTCATCACAGTGTTTGTTCAATAGTACCATTATAAAGTCATTCATACAATGGCTTCTAAAGCATCACTCACACAAGTCTCATGTTCCCTGTTAATAGTACAGATCTTTCCCTGCGAGTGGCAGCCTGTCACTCCCCTGTGGCCCTGAGGCGCCCAGTACACCATCTTTTACTGCATGTCGTTGTCCCGTTCTGTGACGTTGGAAATGAGGATCAGCTGTGGTGGATTTCAGTGGCCTTGCCGTAAGCAGCTGCTTACGAAGCAGCGAAGTCTGAGCGAAGTCTGACCTCGGTGCCTGGGAAGGTCATGGAACAGATCCTCCTCAGTGCCATTACACGGCACACGCAGGAGAACAGGGTGATCAGGCCCAGTCAGCATGGGTTTGTGAAGGGCAGGTCATGCCTATCAAACCTAATATCCTTCTATGATAAGGTGACCCACTTAGTGGATGAGGGAAAAGCTGTGGATGTTATCTACTTGGATTTTTGCAAAGCTTTTGACACACTTTCCCACAGCATTCTCCTGGAGAAACTGGCTGCTCATGGCCTGGACAGGTGTACTCTTCGCTGGGTAAAAAACTGGCTGGATGGCCGTGCCCAGAGAGTGGTGGTAAATGGAGTTAAATCCAGTTGGTGTCCGGTCACAAGTGGTGTCCCCCAGGGCTCGGTGCTGGGGCCGGTTCTCTTTAATATCTTTATCAATGATCTGGATGAAGGGATCGAATGCACCCTCAGTAAGTTCGCAGATGACACTAAACTGGGCGGGCGTGTTGATCTGCTTGAGGGTAGGTTGGCTCTGCAGAGGGATCTGGACAGGCTGGACCGATGGGCTGAGACCAATGGTATGAGGGTCAACAAGGCCAAGTGCCGGGTCCTGCACTTGGGTCACAACAACCCCATGCAGCGCTACAGGACTGGGGCAGAGTGGCTCGAAAGCAGCCCGGCAGAAAAAGACCTGGGGGTGTTGGTGGACAGCCGGCTGAATATGAGCCAGCAGTGTGCCCAGGTGGCCAAGAAGGCCAACAGCATCCTAGCCTGTATCAGGAATAGTGTGGTGAGCCGAACTAGGGAAGTGATCATCCCCCTGTACTCGGCACTGGTGAGGCCCCACCTCGAGTACTGCGTTCAGTTTTGGGCCCCTCGCTACAAGAGGGACATTGAGGTGTTGGAGCGTGTCCAGAGAAGGGCTACAAAGCTGGTGAGGGGCCTGGAGGACAAACCTTATGAAGAACGACTGAGGGAGCTGGGGTTGTTTAGCCTGGAGAAGAGGAGGCTGAGGGGAGACCTTATCACCCTCTACAACTACCTGAAAGGAGGTTGTAGAGAGATGGGGGCTGACCTCTTCTCCCTGGTGACAAGTGATAGGACGAGAGGAAACGGATTCAAGTTACGTCAGGGGAGGTTTAGATTAGATATTAGGAGACATTTTTTCACTGAAAGGGTTATTAAACATTGGAATAGGCTGCCCAGGGAGGTGATGGATTCACCATCCCTGGAGGTTTTTAAAAAAAGGGTAGATGGGGCACTTAGGGACATGGTTTAGAAGTGGCTTTTGTCAGGGTAGGTTAAAGGTTGGACTCGATGATCTTAAAGGTCCCTTCCAACCTCAACAATTCTATGATTCTATGATTCTACAAGTACAGGGGAGAACAGAGCCCTGTGATATGTCGCTCAAAAGCGCAGATAAAACATTTTATGTGTACGAGCAATACCCATATATGTCTGTACAAGGTTTCTCTGTGCTAACACTCACAGGATTGTGTACCGGACTCCAACAGAAGTCACTTTTTGGTAATTTTCCCTGTATTTTAGATAGAACAAGAGGGAATGGGTTCAAGCTGCAGCAGGGTAGGTTTAGGCTGGACATTGGGAAAAAATTCTTCCCAGAAAGAGTGGTCAGACACTGGAATAGACTGCCCAGGGAGGTGGTGGAGTCACCATCCCTGGACGTGTTCAAGACTTGTTTAGACGTGGTGTTAAGGGATATGGTGTAAGGGAGAACTTTGTAGAGTGGAGTTGATGGTTGGACTCAATGATCCCAAGGGTCTTTTCCAACCTAAATGATTCTATGATTCTATGATTTATTAAAGGTATCATTGTAGGTGTGCGGACATTGTAGGTATGTGAGACTGGTTTTGCATATCGCGTTGTCTGAGGCACAAACTATTCCAAATGGTTTACAATGAAGGGTGATAACCAAAGCTGGCACACAAGAGTTGTGCTGTGTTGCAATGGTCATATCCCTTTCTGATAAAGCCGTAACGCTTTCAAAGCCCAGGGAATCATACCTCTATATCCCTTCCAACTAACTTTCAACCAAAGCAGATCTAACAGCCCCATAGATGTAGCAGTATGATGTTCTTTGCTTTGCACAACTCACAGAATCACAGAATCACAGAATCTTCATGGTTGGAAAGGACCCTTAAGATCATCAAGTCCAACCAAACAACCTACAATCTCTGCCACTAGAGCATGCCCTGAAGTGCCACATCTAGACGTTTCTTAAACACTTCTAGGGATGGTGAATCAACCCCCTCCCTGGGCAGGCTGTTCCAGTGCCTGACCACTCTTTCAGTAAAGTAATTCCTCCTAATATCTAATCTAAACCTCCCCTGCCGCAACTTCAGACCATTTCCTCTGGTCCTGTCATTATTCACGTGGGAGAAGAGGCCAACACCCACCTCTCTCCAACCTCCTTTCAGGTAGTTGTAGCACTCTTTCTAGAGTGCTGAAAAGGTCCCGGTGTGGATGGGGCAAACGGGCTTGTGCGTTTTATATTTTTCCATTATGTTGTTGCCTTCCTGGGTTGAAAACTCACAAAGAACTCAGTGAGAATTTACTGCCTAACTTTCGACGTGTGACATTCTTGAAGACTTTCTGCAAATAACTCCTGAAAGTAATGAAGCATGTGGCGGAGCAAGCCATAGGTTCTGAGATGCTCGCAAGAGCTTCCGAGAGTTCTGGGGACAGAGAGCCCAGCAATCGGGGAAAAAAAAATAAATCAATATTTTCAATTGTCAGAGAGTTAGTATAGAATGTCCGTGGTACAATGTAGCTATGTTATATAATGTATATATTGCACAATGACTCTATATTGATATTAATGTTGTGAAGAGGAACTTGGGAAAGCGCACAGATTTAAAAAAGCTGAAATGTCACTAAATGTTTTCATTTAATGAAGAAATAGAATTTCTATAAAGAACTATTTATTTTGTAAAACTTTTTTTTACTTTTTTTTTACTTTTGAGTTTATATTTCTTAAAAGATTATATGATGTAGTGAAAATGTAGTTAGAATGTAGAAAAAAGTGCGTGGAATCACAGCCAACAGCTTCTGTATTGACGAATTTGGTGGATGTATCACAGCTCAGAGAACAGCGAGGACGTGAGGCTACGAAAAATGCACACACCCATGAAGCACAAAAGTTAATAATGTCCTTCCTTGCATTTAGCCCTAATAATTTCCTTTTAAAAATTGGTACTATTATGGGAGGATCAGTGCATATTACAACAACATCAAAAGCCTGTCCTAGTACAGATAAGATTTTATAAGTGATTCCCACTGCTGAAAGGCAATTGAACTGGATGTCTTGGATCATAAAATATTACATGGCAGGTTGCTGGATGGTAGTGTAGTTTTACACTTCACTGCCTATGCTCTACGAATAGTACAACATGGTTCGTTCTTTGAAGCTATGAGTAATGTATGAGATGATGTTAGGTTTATCATTTAAAAAACAGTCTCCATTCCTACAATCCAGTAGAACTCCTTTATTCTCACCTCACTTGAAAGTTGAATTGTTTATTGTAATGATAGCTTAACTCGCATGTGCCAGTCAGAAGGCCGGTGCCAGAGACTTTTGCTACTGCATTAATGAAGAGCCCGTGGCCATCAAAGAATAGGTGTCTAGTGCAAGTTAATTGTCTAGAAGGGCAAAAGAGACAAACTTTCTCTACCTGTGTTAGAAATCCAGTGATAGGTGTTCAGCCAAGTACCCTGTGTACAGGTTAGGCTAGCAGACACCTCATTTTGTATTTCTGGAACACTAAAAGTTATGATTTGGTTAAGGTCTAGACTTACCTTTGTTTTGCCCGTCATCTTTTCGTGCAAGGAAGCAGAATGAGTCCTGTGTTTAATCGGATTTTACAATTCTGCATTCTTTGGAATAAATCATAAAGGGCTTCATGGTACGGAAGAGGAGCTTCTTCAAGCATGGCTCATAGGTCAAACCTCCTACAACATCGCTGCACACGTGTTCGGTGGTGGCCAAACTCAACAAGGACTCTGTGTGCTCCATCACGTACTAAGTAGAATTCCAGCTGGCTGAATGAGTTGTTGAAGGGCAAGTTTGTATTTTGTAGCCAGATACACAGAAGTGCGAAAAGCCCCCTTTGTCTGCATTTGTAGTGTCAGCCTGGAAGGGTATATCAAAGGTCTAAGGATATTTCGTATGCAGCATCCTCTTCAGAATTTGGAAGCTGAACAAGCAATAGAGAAGCAGTGCAAAGGTTAATAATGTGCTATGAATACGTGAAAGGAAATGGAGGAGAAGCGGCTCAGCAGTTGAACTGTACCCTCACGGCCTTTGCAAAAGGTGAAAGGTTTCCTGGGACAGCATGGTCCCAGAGAGGCGGTGATATTTTCCAGACTTGAGTACCGGAATTCCATCTGTTACACAGAAATAAAGAATACGGTGCTTCCAATTCAGCACCTAAAGTGAGAAATTGGAATGATTCAAACAATTGTATCACATCTAGTCTCATAACTCTGATATTTCTCTTGCATTTGCCTAATATAGAGAGAGATGCAAAATGGAAAGATTGCTTACAAAGGACCAAATTCAGCCATCAAAGGCTTTGTCATAACCCCACATTGTCCTTTCATTCCCTAGTATATCCTTATTTTTTGAAACGTAAAGGTTGTGGCAGTGTATACATTCCCTTTGGAGGCAAAATGAATAAATTCTTCTGCATCTTTAAAGTGCCAATAGGCTCTTGAGGAACAAGCTAAAAAATCAAGTTTATTATGACTACCTTAAGACATTTTGCCTTTCTCAATAAGAAAACTCAGTGCTTGTATCTGATAGAGTTTCTTTTCCTGCAGCTTTGTGTCGTTCTGCATTCCTCATTTGACAGAACCTGTAATGATGTGTCAGCAGGGAGATGGACCAGTTAAAGTAAAACTGCAATGTTAAATGTATTTTCTACCTTACCTGGCTTTAAAAGGCTTGTCTTTTCAATCAGAGACCCCATAAGCACGGAATTACATTGGGCCACAAATTTTATTTTCAGCTTCCACAAGGTTATACTAGGAACTCTGAAACTCCCGCAACAAATGTAAGTAGACGGCTAATAGTATTTCATCTCATACAAACATAAATTTACATGTTTCTGCCTGAACTACATTCCACAAGCATTTTGCATGAAACCAAGTTTAACAGGGTACCTTTGAACTTTTGGAGTTGAATGAAAATGGAATGCATCATTATTTAGTTGACTCCAAATTAACACAAAGCAGATAGATCAGATCAGAGAAAACTGGCGATTTAGTCCAAGATATTGTCAACAGTGGCCAATACTGAATCTGAATCTTTACTGAAAGTAAGTGGGCGGAATTAGAGGAGCAATTTGAGTCAAAGCATCTCCAAATGCTCTCTCTGAATCTCTAATCATGTTTCAGAAGCTCACCAAGGCAGAGGCAGTGTCTTTGCATTTAGTAGTACTTCGTAGACCGGTTAACAGAAGAAAAATCTGATGTTTAGCATCTACAGGAGTCCCGCAGGGAGGAGTTCCAGACTTTATGTACATGGTATATGAAAAAGTACCTGGGTTCAATTTTTTGAGCCTGTTAGCCACTGATTTTGCTGTAAGAGACAGTTGTGATAATGGTTTGTCCTCTGTGTTCTATACGTTTTCAAGATGGAAGGTAATACAGGTTAAATATTGGAAACATCAAGATTTTTGCAAAGGTTGTAGAAGCTTTAGGGTAGCTTGTTACAAGATAACATTTGAGATTTTATACAGTTGAATTGAGATCTGGATAGGGCTTCAAATTATTATTTTTTCATGTCATGAAACACTGAGTAGTGGTGGGGGGGGAAGTCTTCATTAGGCCTACCTCACAATGGAAAGATTTCCATTGATTTATACAAAATTTATACAAAAACCGAATCTGGCAACTAGTCAGAGCCTGCACGTATTTCAGCTTTATTCTTCAGACATCCTACATTTATTCCTAGGATACATCTTAACTTATTGTTAAAATAATTCCATTGACATCTAGTAGAAGAATTGGGGGGAAAACAGCATCCTGCAAGGCAGTAGATTTCCCATTATGAATCTTTAAGCAATACCTTGTTTGAGCAAAAATGCTGTTAAACTTGTGAGCAATACGACAGATTTACTGGTGGGAAAGGGTAGAATTAACCATCATTGGCATCGAGGTTGTATGAAACCGGAATGGTTTAAAATTCAAGACTTCTGATACTCGGCGTGATTTCAAATGTGTTAGCCTGCCTTGGCTAAACTAAGCTTGTCCTCAAAGCTCAGTGTGTGTGTACTGATCTTTACCAGGGTTGTGAATTCTGGATATTTTCTGGATAGCCGTGTAACTGGTGTGCACACCCAAAATTCTGTAATTCATATGTACACATGGCAGATCTGCCAGCATGCCTTTCCTAGCTTCTGCTTGTGGCTTTCAACTTTTACTCACAGCCACAATTCTCTGTTGACCAATCTCATAGTTTAAGAGCACCGCCGCCGTCTCAGCAATTCATCCGTGGGATCGTGTTTGTTCATAGGAACACTTAAATACAAGCTTTGCAACCATTTCTTCAGTGAGCACTATTTATGGAAGATACAGTTGTTTTCCGAGCAGATATTCCTCCTTTATCAACGATAACATTTTATCCATGGGATAAAGGGATGAATTCACTCAAAGGATGAATTTTTTTCTATATGGCCGGTCCAGTTCTACAATGACATTTGTAAACCTCAGTTTTCTTATAACTGCGGTAAAGTTATAACCTTTCTAACATAACTCTGCTCACAATGCATACATTATATGCAGAACACTCATGTGTGGGTTGAGCACACAAAGGACCATTAACAGGTCTGGCAGGTGGTGAAAAAGTAACAATGAGCCAAAAGTGTTGATTTAGAAGACTAAACTAAACAATGTAATTTTCAATGGCACTGTGCAAGTGGGGTGATAAATAATGCAGAATCGGAGGAAGTCAGTGTCTGTGGTTTGTTCAGGTGCTCTTGTGCTGAAGTGGCTCTGGAAGAGGGGGTATGAGGACAAATTACTGGTGCAGCGTAATACTATGATTTATGGTCATCATTTACAATTTTTTACGTTTATTTCTAAATCAGTGTCCTGCTTTTGGAGCTTTGGTATTATTGTGCAGTGTATGTGCTAATAATAAATTATTGAAAATTGCTAAGAAGTAACGCACAGACTTGATTTATTCTTACAGTGAAGCGAGGGAAGCTGATGTAATTGCAAGTAACATCTGTAGCCTTGTTTGAAGCATGGGTACTGACATTTTGCCCTTTTTTTTTTTTTTTTCCTGTCTTAAAATTGAAATGTTCTCCAAAGGTCTACTTTTCCTCTCCTCGAGTGACTAACAGCCAGAAGAATACTGTGGGAGCAAGGAATTTTTACCAAGGATTTAGAGCATAAAGCTACAATAACATATAATAAAGATTTTCCCCTTGTCATGGTTTAACTCCCGCTGGTAACAAAGCACCACGTAGCCGCTCGCTCATTCCCCTCACAGTGGGATGGGGGAGATAATCGGAAGAGTCAAAGTGAGGAAACTCATGGGTTGAGATAAAGACTGTTTAATAAGTAAAGCAAAAGCAGCGCACACAAGCAAAGCAAAACAAGGAATTCATTCCCTGCTTCCCATGGGCAGGCAGGTGTTCAGCCATCTCCAGGAAAGCCGGGCTCCACCATGCTTAACGGTGACTTGGGAAGACAAATGCCATCGCTCTGAATGTTCCCTGCCAACTTCCTTCTTCTTCCCCCAGCTTTATACGCTGACCGTGACCTCACATGGCATGGAATAGCCCTTTGGTCAGTTGGGGTCAGCTGTCCCGGCTGTGTCCCCTCCCAACTTCTTGTGCCCCCTCCCAACTTCTTGTGCCCCCCAGTCCACTCGCTGGTGGGGCGGTGAGAGGAGCAGAAAGGGCCTTGACCCCGTGTAAGCGCTGCTCAGCAGGAGCTAAAACACCCCTGTGTTACCAACACTGTTTTGGTCACAAATCCAAAACATAGACCCATGCTAGCTACTACGAAGAAAATAAACTCTATCCCAGCCAAAACCAGCACATCCCTTTACCATGTTATACATTTCCATTAAAACAAATGGTTACCCAAATAGATAGAAAAATAGCGATGAATGATATGGGGCTACCTCCTTTGTCTTTTAAAAACTGCACGTATTCGACTGCAGAAATTCAAACGGCACCACGAGGCCTCTTACAATCAACATGGGATTATTCTTTGCGCGCTTCCTAATGTATCTCGATAAGGTGAAGAAATCTAACAGGACTGAATCAGTTCCTACATCCCATACTATTTTTCTCTAATTAGGAAAAATCAGCGTCACAGTTCCTGAAACTCTGCAGCCTTTTTTTCCCTAGAGATTCTCTGAAGGTGGGTGATAGCAGTTTAAGAAATCACTACTCAGTAAATACTAAATGATTTGATTTATTGTCAGCTAGTTCGCTAACCATAATGCGAGTTCACTTTGTACATATTATGAGGGCGTACTCGCTTAGATACGGGAAGTGCAGCGCAGTTTCCTTGTGCCCGGCAGTCTGACTGGGGATGGGAGTAAACATGCTGCAGTCCGTGGCACATCCTTTACTGTTGCTCAAAGGTGCATTATCGTCAGGCAGAAGGGTAAAAGTTGAGGCTGCAGCCTGTGGCTTCCGATGCATCAGGGTGTGCTGCAGGGAGTTCAGGCTATACAACTTCTGAAAAAAGTGGGAGTTCTGGGAAAGAAGTGTCCTGCAATGGCCCCTTTTTTCTTAACTTACTGTTTGGAGGGGTCGGGAGGAAATAAAATGGGCACCATCCTTTGAAAATAACAAGAGTGAAGCGGGTATTGACACATTAGAAATTCTTCTCAGGGGCCTGTGAGAGGGTCAAATTTATCTAGAATGGAAAAGCTTTCATTTTTTCTCCCACAGCATAAAAAGGAAACCACAAGAAAAGATGAACTTGCAATCTTGTCTCAAAAGGCTGGTAGTTCAGTCAGCTGCTACAGAAACCTCTGTAATGCTTTGGTTTCCTTTAACATTGCTTGTGTCTGGATGAATAAAACCTGAAAGCAGTAGACACGGTTACACAAATTGTTTCAGTAATTCAGTAATGCAAAAATTAGGCTCCACTCCCTCACCTTAGAAAAAACAACAGTTCAACACTACTAACTGACCTGTAAGATATTCTTTCAGATAAACAATTAGCATCACGTATTTCTATTTCGCAAGCTAAAAACTTGTTAAGATATTTATTTAACTATTTTCTTGGACTTCTGTTCAGCTTAACACCCCTGACAGAGCATATATTTATGTGACGTATGTAGCCGCTCATCAGGTTAATGTTGTCTTTCATATAATCCGCAGGATGATAACCAACAGAAATCATCCTGGCTCCACCATTAACAGTAAATAAAGACCTCTTCTTTGGGAAGTCTTTCGTTTGAGTATATGATTAATGACAGCATATATATAATCAAGGACAAATTTAATGTCTACAAACAACGCCCTGAGTATCTAAGTATGAGGCAGGCGGAGAAGGTAATTGTATTGCTTCTCTAACCAACTCACTAGTAGCCTGTAATGACAGAGTGGAATCTGGCAAAACAAAACAAAAGAAAGCAAAAAATCAAGCGCGAAAAAGCAAAGCCCCAAACCCCAAACCCAATTTTTGCCTTGAATAAAATGCAGAGATTGGCAGAGACCAGCTTGTCCAAGCACAGTTACTCATGTATTTAAGTAGCATTAGGTTCCAGTAAATCCACTTAGAAGGCTGACAATCTTGTGTATTTCCTTGTCAGAAATGCATTTGAACATGCAGATGCCAGTTTGGCCAGAAATTTGTTTTAAGATATTGCCAAGGTTATGCAAACATAGGAAATCAGCCTCTTTGGAGGAAATCTTTTTAGAGGAAATAATTTCCTCTCTTTAGAGGAAATCTTTTTAGAGGAATATTTTAGAGGAAATCTTTTAAATTTGAGACCAAGCACTTAATTTCTAGGGACTGAATCTCTTGTTTGTGAGTGATGATGTAGTGGTATTCAGCAGCGGTGCCACTAAAGCAATGCAAAATTAAAGAGGGTTTCAAGATCTTATTCTCTTCCATGCAAATTAATGGAAACTGTGCAGATGGCTTCTGAAATCTAGTTTCAAATAGGATTACTGCCTTACAAAGTCAATAATTTATAACTAATGGCTTGAATTGTACTAACAAACCTGGGGAGACAGTGAACTGTTCATCTTTAAAAAGAAACGTACGCATTTCGTTCACATCTTGAGTTTCCTCCGCAGAAGCTCTCTTCAGGATCTTTCCATTTACAAGCTCTACTCATTTCTAATACCAGTGAAGCAGAAAACCATAAACAACCACTTTCATTTAGTGACAACAGCATTTTAATATTAAATCAAGATGGTCTTGGATTTTGGTCCCTTATTTAAACCTGGGATTACATGTCAGACATAATTAGGTTTCTAACTGGGCATTCAAATTTGGTTAGTGTATCCGAACGTGCAATTAAGATGAAAGATTTTTCTGCAATACATATTTTCCCTTTTTCTACAAATCAAATTACTCAGAGACAACTTTGATTTGCTATGTAACCATTTAACAAGAGCTTTAATAATATGGATTTTAAAAAGCTGGAGAAACGTTAGGGTGTTTTTACCTTCCTACTGGTAATTTTTCCCCTGATTTAATACTCTCAGAAAAAGTGGATTCAGAATAGGTTTTAATGAATAAGGCACATACTCTTATGAAAAGTTACTTTTATTTTTACTTGTGACTCAGTCTTGCTATCACTATGGATTTCTTTCCCATTTTTCCCAGTTCCTCTGTGAGATCCTTAGAAAAAAAACAACTTTCACATCCATCTAAAGAATGTCTGGGAGCAACGGCCAATTACAGAGGTCATGAATTTAAGGCATGAGTTAAATTCTTCCACTAGTAGAATGGAAATTCCTACTTTTAAAGGTGAAATGTAAATGTTAGCATTATCAAGAGGATACTTTTTCCTTAGAGGATGGGGGATGGCTCTGATGCTGCAGGAAATTTTCCTCTTTATTCCGACACACACAAGCAACCTGCACATAGGAAAGTAACTGCTCTCTGGATGACGGACACACCTTGAATATCAGTCAGAAGCAGCTCTGTTTCCCTGAGTTTGGGTTGTAGTTTAATAGTTTCAGCTTCTAGTTTACACAGCCTAATTTAGATCTATATCCTGTCTCGACAGAGTAAAAATCTGTGCATATTTTCTACTAATAGTTCTCATTATTTTCTCCGTGACAGAATTTAACATCTTCATTTAAATGCTAATTTTTTTTTTCAGTTAACTGCAGAAATAACATGCTTGAAGACAAATATAACATTTCAAGTTCTGCTATGAAAAATAATAATAGCAAAATTAATGCAATCACCCAAATCAGTCAGTAACTTTCCAAGGCAGCACCAGGAGAAATAATAAAAGTGAGTAGAGAGTGAGAAACACCAGTGCTCGCTTAGTGCAGAAACATCACTGCTGACTTACTGCAGACAGGTTAAAGCTTTTTTTTGTTTTGTTTTGTTTTGTTTTGTTTTTTAACTGTAATGGATTAAGTGAAACAGGTAACAGAGTATAAACACATCAGCCTGGTGTCTTCACAACAGGCCTATGTTTTCTTTTCTCAAATTCAGATGCAACTGTTTTTGATCGGTTATTATCTCACATTTATTCACACGGCCTAAAGTTAATGGACCATGATCCTTCTCTTCTTTGTCTGTGCTTATATTTACATGGGATTTAGAGATGCTTATTCAACAGTGTCATCAAGGCAGCTGCTTTCTGTGGTTAGGCATGTCTCCCAGTTGTACTCAAACCAGTCAAAGAACATGTTTGCTCGAAGCAATATTCATGGGAACCCTAAATAAGCTTCCTGGCCGAGACCTCTTCACTTCAGATTTGAGGGGACAAGAAGCTCCAAGAACATAAAAAAATCTGAAAGACCAAAGAAAGAACAGCAGCTACAGTGTTAGTCCAAGGAATGAGATTAATCTGTAATTCACCTCAATTCCCACTCTTTTCCTGGGAAAGATTCTGCAGAGAGGCTGGAGGATCCATTTGCAGATAGCCATTTGCCTGCTAGCCGTTTCTCTTGAAGACATGTAGCCCAAAGCACGTGGTTCCCAGACCGACGCATCATTAGTGGGATGCATTTAAATTCCATGCTAGAAGAGCAAATTTTGAGAATCACGACATAGAAAGAAACGGTGGCTTTTCCATAGGTGCCAGATGTGCACACATCTTACCCTTTGGCAACGAGGTAAGCAAAACAGGTGGAAGCCATGTTAGAGCCAAAAAAAGTACTAATTGACATTTTGCTGGCTTGAAATTACTCTAGAGAACCTAAATCTCTACACTAGAATCTAGATATTTAGTAGACCCATACAAGCTTTTTTACTGCTGATGCAAAGTCTTATCTAGCCTCCAGGCCCATCCAGGTTCTCATAAATATTTGTTTAAACATCTAAAGGCTAGGAAATGACTGACAAAAAACCCATACCTGGAAACCTGTAGGATAAAGAACTGAATATGGATGTCTGGAGAACATGACGAATCAAACACGGATGACCTAGTTTGTAATCCAGAAAGAAACAGGCCCTGAAACCAACCAAATAAAGGAAAAGTATAACAGGTTTATAGTGAATAGAATGATTTAGCAAGAAGCAAAGGCTTGCATATGTGATCCTTAATAGCAGGAGAGACAGGGAAAGCTCTGGATTACAAATAGAATAAGAGGAGTAATAAAAATTCCTAATTCATGTTGGTTTGATTATATGCTATAGGTCAGGAGATGGTTTCCTGGTGAAGTCACTGAAGAGAAGCTAAGAAGAGCCTGGGTTCAGTTCCCAGCGCTTTCACTGCCACACTAGCTAACCAATGGCAAGTCATTTAATCCGTCTGGGTTTCTATGGAATTATCCTTTTTATCTCCAAGTCTACGTGCACTTCAGTTGTCAGGTGGGCAGAACAGCTATTGACTCTTTTTGATCTACACTTTCATCTGCAAACTGCATTCGATGGAGTTCTGTCCAGTCTGAGACAGGTTAAGATCATCATCCTGTCTCCGAATTTTCTGCTTTGGGCCCATTTCTGGAAATATTTGTATTTGTATGGACAGAAGAAACAATTAAGAATATTAGGAAATTAGGAAATTTTTTCCTGAACTAAGACAAGGGGAAATGCTACAAAATAGTATATGGAAACAGATAGAACACATTTAAATCCACATTCATTAAGAAAGCCATAAGCAATATTATAGGAGTAATATTTTTCCCAGAAAACAACAAAGATATTTTAAAGAAATTTGTGCCATCAGTGTGGTTCATTACTGTCCCAGGGCCTTAATCTTTCATTATTTATGGTTAAAATGAAATTAAGATTTGTCCCAGGTCCCATGTAGATTTGTCCAAGGTGGCAGCTCTGGGGATTGCTCTATATTAGGCAGCACTGATAGTACTGTAAGCTCGAATGAGGCTTTTGAAAAATATATAACACACCGTTTGTCAGATTTTTCAGGTGATGGTTTCTTTTATAACAGCATGTATAGATACTAGTCCCTTTGGCTTTGCCAAAGTGAAAACAGTGACACCCATGAAGCTGTAGCCACATTTTTATCCTTTACATTGTTATGTATATTATTACCTGAACCAGGTGTCTTATTGGAAAGTAAAGGGAGGTTCTGTCTAAGAAAAAGGGATCCAGAATTGTCAAAATGAATGTCTGAATGCTTTTCACAGGCTCATCTCTCTTTCTCTCATTAATAGTCAGTTTTGTGTGGAAAGATCTTGGAGCTGCTTGAAGTGAGGTACTGGTGAGACAGGTTGAGACAGGAGAGAGGAGAGGAGAGGAGAGGAGAGGAGAGGAGAGGAGAGGAGAGGAGAGGAGAGGAGAGGAGAGGAGAGGAGAGGAGAGGAGAGGAGAGGAGAGGAGAGGAGAGGAGAGGAGAGGAGAGGAGAGGAGAGGAGAGGAGAGGAGAGAGAGAGAGAAGAGAGAAGAGAAGAGAAGAGAAGAGAAGAGAAGAGAAGAGAAGAGAAGAGAAGAGAAGAGAAGAGAAGAGAAGAGAAGAGAAGAGAAGAGAAGAGAAGAGAAGAGAAGAGAAGAGAAGAGAAGAGAAGAGAAGAGAAGAGAAGAGAAGAGAAGAGAAGAGAAGAGAGAAGAGAAGAGAAGAGAAGAGAAGAGAAGAGAAGAGAAGAGAAGAGAAGAGAAGAGAAGAGAAGAGAGAGAGAAGAGAAGAGAAGAGAAGAGAAGAGAAGAGAAGAGAAGAGAAGAGAAGAGAAGAGAAGAGAAGAGAAGAGAAGAGAAGAGAAGAGAAGAGAAGAGAGAAAGAAATTTCAGGTGCTGAACAGGATGGAGGCATGTTGAAATCCAAGAAATAAAAGTAAAAAAAGAAACTACCAAGAGGAAGTTAGGGAATTTTAAACCAATCACTATTCCCATTTAATGCTCATGACAATACATTACTTCTCCCCTTTTAACATGAAGCAGTCATTTCTAACCCAACTGTGGGCAATGTCAAATCAGCACAGCAATACATTTAACTCTCGTTCAGTAAATTCCCAAAATATTTTAGGATGCAGTCAGGATAGCTGGATGATTTCCCCTGCTGGGAACACTCTTCACACTATACCTACTTTCTGTAAAGCCATGCAGGCTGGCAAATGCATTTGGTTGTTTCAGTTAATTAGACAACGGTCCCTTGAGGCAGAAAGAAGATGAATCCAATACCCGATATGTGGAGCTTTGGAAGTACGTAAGTGATTGCTACTTTGGGCATGTTTCAACAAAAAATACACTTACATTTCCATGAATATGTAATTGCTGCATTGTGCTGGTCAGCTATTACTTTTAAGCAGCTGAGTTCTGATTTGTGTGCTATACCTACAACAGTCATATAGGCAGAGAACATCTAGTAAAAGGCACAGGTCACAATAGTTTAGAGATGTGATTGTTCCTCGGTTTAGGACAAAAAGTACATGCCATTTGGTAATTTATAATTCCCCATTTTTGCCGGGGAAATGTCCTTGTAATGTGTGTCTAAGTGCCTAGGATGAGACTGCTTTTCAAAATTCATGTTCCCTAACAAAGATAAGTCACTTAGTATAAAACTCAAATAAACAATTGATTACATTTTTTTTTGTTTAGAATGCAAACATGCTAGTCTGAAAGACTGTAGACCAGTTTTCAACCATGGTATTAGGAAAGAAAAGATGGGTTTTTTTTTCCATTGTGTCAAAATACAGGGAAGGGAAATAAGGAAGAGTCATCCAAACTCATTCACAATGAGAAACAGATGTGAGTTATTATATAGTGTTACTGTATTATTCATAGGATTTTGGTATCTGTGTTATTTCAGATACACATATCCCCCATATACTCAGAGCACAGAAAGCTTCGGAGTTCTGCAAGTATTCCAGTGAACCTTTCATTACTTTTCACGGGAGTGTCAGGGATAGGATTGCACGTAGTGCTAGAGGAAGGAGAGAGAAACAGCTCTCTTGGCAGCTGTTGAGCATCAGTGGGAGAGCAAAGCAAATACTTCCACTGAGCAAAACCACACAGGGCTGAGAAATAGCTGCAGAGTGACATTCCGATATTGCATTGTGGTGTTTGCCTTATGGTGCCACTTCAGCGGATGCTTGCGCTCTCTCCTGAGTATTGTGACAAAGTTGTGAGGCAGCATCACAACGCAGTGTCAGGGCACCGGTTTGCAATTACGTTGTTGTTCTCCAGCTCCATTAGATAAACCATTCTTCATGTCTCTCTTACAGAGGGTCACTGACCTGCAACATGCACATTCCAGCAGAAGTTTTCATGGGGGGAGAAAATCAAAAGTCAAATCTGTAAGCAATAGGTCATCGCTGAATTACAAAGGAAATCTTAGGAGAACGCAGTTTGAATCCATGCATCAAATAAGGACCTCCAAATGCAATTGACTATTCACTGGAGAATGGTTGTCTTGCGTAGCAGAATAATTTCAGATGTGAGCTAGTCGATACCAATCTGATGATGGAAAAACGCAGCCATGGGTTCTGAATTACCAACGATGTGGATATATGGTGATATCGAGTACTAGTAGATACATCATATCTCCACATAATTAACTGGAAGCTAATTTGAATGTATAGTTTTTATGTCTAATAAACAGCAGTCTCTACTTCTCAATTTCCATGTTAAGTTTCACTAATAAATTGGAAGACTAATTAATCAAATATTGCTGCAATATTATTAGCTAATTTACCAAGCAAATTGTTTTTGCACTGGCAGGAAGCTGCCTGTGGCTATGTCAGATTACACTGTATGAATTATGTACTGAAGGGTATTTTGACTGGCAGAATACTTTAGTGTAGATCAGAACCCTATAAATCCGTGTCTGCTGCTGATAATATAACCCTAGGAAAGCTGACACATTTCTTATCCACAATAGTTATTCTCCTTCATGCAAGATGAAATTTTACAAATACAAAAATGCAAGATGTTGCTGGTAAAATTGCTTCGGTTTATATTTCACATTTTCGTTTCATCTGATTGGGGTGCCATTTAAAAATAAGAGCTGCTAGCTAAGAAGCTGACCAAAGGAATGGGCAAAGTATAATAATCAGTTTAAATATCAAGGTTCAGGTGTGGATTTTGAACTTCCCAGTAGGAAGGGGACGGAACTTTCATGCTTGGTTTGGACTACGGAACATTTTAAAAAGTAGTTTATAGAAGATATTCATTACAGTTATTGAATTATATGCAATATATCTGAACAGTGAGAAAAATACGATCAACGAAGTCTGTGGGGTACTCTGTACTGGGGTTTATAATTACTGTTGTATGTAATTTATTACCAGTGTGTATAGACACAGTTGTAAAACAGGATGACGTCATTAGGAAGCAGATGAAAGTCTTTAAACCAGCATACATATCTTTTAATGCCATATTTAGAGACTTAGTCAGATAGGACTTTCTTCGTCAAGCATAATATTTGAGGGGGAATCTTCATCAATCAGCAAGTCTAAATGATCTCCTTATATTGGGAGTATTTCCACTAGAAGCGAGGGCAAGACTATGGCTCTTCCAGCGCTGCTGTAGGTATTTCCAGAGCTCCACAGTTCAGAGGTGCTAAGTATTGCAATCAGATTTCACCTAGACTTGTGCATGATTTAATGGTCTTATACTTAAGTAAGCCATAAAGTTTAATGGTGGTGTTTGTGTTTAAGGCCAGAAACACGCTTATATACTTTTCTGGACCAAGACCATTAACGCCATCGCTGAAATATCTGAACAGCGTAAGTGGGGCAATAAATAGAAGAACATTTTGTTGGGGCAGGTTAGAATTTGTTTTACTTACCATTCCGTTGGCTCGAGGATGAGGGAGGAGGAGACCGAAGATCAGATTTCTGCCACTTCCACCAAGAGGCACGATGCTTTGCTCCACGAGCAGTTCCAGCTGAATCATGGGGGAGCATGCTCGAGCTCGCTGTTATAAAACAAAGTATCATAGTTTGGCTTGAGACAGCTTTCGGGAAAATCACACAGGAAGTTTGTGTCAGATCCTAAACCCTCATTATCTGACTCTTAGCCAATGCTTTAACTACAAGACCATCTGAACTGCTTTAGTTTCCAACCTCCTGTTCCAGAAGGTTACTACTTTTTTTCCTTCCCTCATGGGGTGTGAGTTTCAATAATTACATATTTAAGGGCAGGGGTGGGGGGAAGGAAAAAAAATCGATGAATTAGTTCCAGTGTAATAAAGGCTTGGGCTTTTAAGGCTGGAAGTTCCTCAGCCTGCTAGCAAACTTCTGAAATGCTGCCTGATTTCTTATTCGTGAAGTCCGTATTTTTAAGCTGGTAGTTGTAAAATGGGCAGGTGAAATCAGGTGTCATAGCAGATTGCATAGGTTTTGAAGAGTTACATTCAAACAACTCGATTTAATTCTCTGAGATTATTAGTGATGTCATGAAATTAGTAGACATCTGTGTTTTCCACAAATAATCATGGGTCTAATTAAGCTCTCACTACTTTGTTTGGTGGGGCATTGACAGAGTAATTAAGAAGAGTCCTTTATTTATAGCTACCGTCCAGCACTTAATCTCTGCAGAGTCTTTCTTTTATTGTAAGCAGAAATGTACGAGAGGATGGTTTGTGACTTGATGGGTGGTCCTAATGCCAGGATCACACTGGCGCATCTGAATCGCGGGAGGTTACTTCATCCGTTCCTCACTCACGGTAAACATGCCAGCCAGAGGGGAAGCGGTTGGCTTCCCTTCAGCTAGCGAATATAGCCAGTTACAACCACCACCCACCCCAGTGACACACTGCAGGCTGACAACTTCATTAAGCCCACTTACCAATGAATCCATAGAGCAGAAGTGAAAACCTGGGGTTCTGAGTCATAGTTATCAGGGTAATTGTAGCTGAGCAAGGATCTAGCTTTGCTACTGACTCAGCTGCTCCTATATTCAAAAAGTTTTCACACTGTCATCACAAAAGGTCTTAAAATTCATTTACCATCCATGAAGAAATCAGTTCAATAATCAGTAAAATACAGGGAAGTATAGCTCGTTCAGTGTGTAGCATGATCAGCTAGGAAATACTGACTGGGGGTAAGGAATAGCAGCTCAATTTCAGTTTTACAGGATAATTGGCAGGCAGACCATAATCAGAATTTGGCCGTGATAGGTACACACCTACAACCCACGCGAGGTCCTTGACAAACTCCCTGAAGCACAGCACGGAAAGTGCTGCGAAGGTCCGCGTGTTGTTTCTTGATTCCAGGTGATCTGGCCCTGCTCTGATTGGGGCAGCCCAGTACAGCTCTGGCTGCGTTTGAATGGAAAGTGGTGTCATGGAGGAGCGCGCTGCCAGCTAACAGCTCAGCCTTTCCCGTGCTTTTCCTTCTACAACGACACTTGGCTGCGTTAAGCCGATATGGCTGTCAGGAGCATGACCCACACTGCTTCCTCCAGCAACGAGGAACTCGCCTTGCCAAGAGGAGCTCTCCTCACTGTGTCTCTCTCCAAATTTCAACAGATCTGTGTCTGGTAGCACATCAGCCGCAACAGGAGCTGAGCGTGTCAGAAGGCTAGGCACCCGCTTTCTATCTGAGAGCAACAAGACTTTCTTATTTGATGGATGAACTTACAGCGATTCCTCAAAGCTATTTCCCAAAAGAAGTGAAATACTGAAGAAGAACAGAGGAGCGGAAGCAAACCTGCATTCTTTTAGGTTTCTGAACTACTTTGTTCAGACAAAACATCTGCTTAAGTGCCTGCTTATTATATCATTACGCTCAAATTTTTTTCTGAATGTTATTCATCATGAGAAAGAATTCTACACTTGGAAGCACACCATGGGTGTTCTCACTTGTGCCAAAGGTACTATGCTACCAAAGCTAGTCATAACAAGACATTATTCCTAATGCAAAAGGTGGTTTATGTCTGCAGCAAAACAATATTATTTTTTATCTGGTCACAATGACACATCTGTTGTATGCCTTGATTGTAACAGCAGAAGCATTATTTTATATTGAATTTTCAATTTTGCTATTTTATCTTGTTTCTCTTCTCTGTATTGTTCGTGTAATAAACCCCCTCTTGTTTGAGGGAAACCTCTTTTGTATTTAGGCAGAAGGGCGTGCTTGCAAGCTGTCTTTCAACTGACAGAATCAAATACTACTATGTGCCATAAAATGACAATCAAGTATCATCTGAGAAGACAGAAGCATGTTTATTTCCTCTGCCATCCAGAGAATCAAAGTGATAACCATTATCTTGTTTGTAAGAAAGAAAAAAAAAATAATTCTTTCTTTGAAAAATAAAGTTTTCTATGTTGTCTCACAGGATCTTCTCTGATTTTTGAAAACATAAGTAATACCGTGCTGCTGTAATCTTAAACATGTCAAATTGCAGTTGCGATATCATAATTATCACCTAGTCAGGCACATGATATCATCTCCTGTCCTTACAGATGATGCCCTTAGGCCTTCAAAATAAAGACTATTCCGCCTTAGTAGGACTTCTGCCTGGTTAAAGTGTTTCAGGGTCATAGAGAAAAATGTTCACTGTGGGCTCAAGGAAGGAAGGTGGAAAATTAGGAATTGCCTCTATTTTCTTGATCCTTCCCTTCTTACATGCATTTTCTGTTGAAATCTTTTTGATGCCACACTTTAGATTTTTACTCCATTTAACAGCATATCAATAATTCATTTTGCATTCTTTCAGATTCCATATATAAGCAAAGAAACAATTAAGATTTGGGTCAAGATGAGTCAATTATGCACATCAAGACAGATGCCAAGTGATTTATTTTTTTTTTTTTAGGAAGGAAAATCTAAGAGGCTGAAGAGTGTGTTCAGTTCCTTTCAGGGACATACCACAGTAAGTGCTTTTATCTGGTACGAATGCTCTGGCTGAACATCAAGGAGTACGTCAGCCTACAAGTTATCGGTTCTGTGTTTTGTTTAAACCAGGTAGTCGTGTTTTGAACCACAGAACAAAAGATCTAGTTGTAGGTTGTTTTTTTTGTTGTTTGGTTTTTTTTTTTTATCTCCTAATGATCCCTGTTTGCTACTTTTAGAGATTGAAGTCTACAATCATATGTAAAAGAGTTTAAGATTGACTATACAACCATAGTGTTTGTAAAGCCCTGGGAAGACGTAAACAACTCTTACAGAAATCCAAAATAATGACTGAAATCCTCACTGTTTTTCTTTTTGTCACCACCCTGTATTTATGCATAGAACAAATGAGATAAAGAGCAAGGAGTGGGAGTAACCCTGCAGTCCCGTATTTCCTCTTCAGCCAAACCAACACATATTTTTTCAGTCCCACTCTCCTCCACCAGCTCCAGTTCACTGGCACTGGGGCAATCCATTCTCACTTCCAGAGTAAAAAGAGGAAAAGGAAATGAAGGAAAAGAACAGGACAGAGTGAGGGTTAGTACTTAGTTACCATTGAGCATCATCTCCATGCGTTCCTCACACCAGCAAGGGTGTGTGTGAGTGCAATAAGAACGTATATTGAGGAAAATCTCCAGGTGCTCCATAGTTTTGGAATCAGGGCACCTAAATACATCTGCTCCTGTTTTGAAAAGGTCTGTCTACCGTCTAATACAAATGAGGTATTAAGAAACAATACTTACTCATTGCTACAGCATTCAGCGTGGTCATTGATTTCCTCACAATCAGCCACAAGTAACTGTAACTGTTGTCCTTTAAAAATTAATTCAGCACTTTGCGTTTTTAAAGTCATGCGTGAGAAAGGCCTTAAGTTCAAGCATGAAATAACGCAGTCACTTCAGCTGTGTCCGTCACTGTCCTTTGTTGGGTGGTGTTTTCCTAAGGCCGATTAAAAGCTGCTTGACAGTCTTTTAAATGGTATTGCCTGTTCTTCTGAGGGGAAATGTCTGAACTGGTCTGAAGCTGATGTTGCTTTTAAAGTCTGAACCACTTCTTTCCATCTTTCCAGGCCGAAGAAGATAGAAATACATAAAAAAGGTAAGAGAAAGACTTCCAGGAAACACAGAATCACAGAATGATAGGGGTTGGAAGGGACCTCTGGATATCATCTGGTCCAGTCCCCCAGCGATCTGTTGCTTATTCTTTGGGCAGAACGTCACCGCTGGGGGAAATCAGCCCAGTACGGAACTTCTTCAGCGACGCTGAGACCCGTTCCGTGTCTATGAACATCAGGCTGCTCAGGGCATCGCTTTTGGCGGCTCCCTGGGTCGCAGGCTCACGAGAACAGTCGGGGATGTAGCACCTGGTTAAACCAAGTCCTAATTAGACAGACCAGAAAATGCTGAAACGATGACAGGAAGGGATAGGGTACATCAAAGTAAGAGATGGAACAATGGTCTCATCTTCTAAGTGTTTTTCGACTTGCACGTGAAGCCAGTGGAGAAGGAATGTTTCCCTCTGTCCTGCTCCAACCACAATTCCCTTCCTGAGCAGAAGGTAAAAGGATCAAGGCTCTAATGCAATAGTAGTATCATGACTGACGCAGGCTGATTCATATCAGCCCTGATAAGACTGCAAGGCTAATTAGTGGCAGCTGCTTGCAGGTGACATTTCATTTTTTATTTTCTGCAGTAAATTCATGCCTGGGTGTAAGTCTTAGCAGCCGTGAGTGCTCAACCAGAAATTACATTGGTCAAATTACCATCATCATCAAAATAAAAGAAAAATATCCAGACATAAATTTTAACTTATTTTCCTGACAGTTAGTGATTTTAGCAGAACCTTAAAAAAACCACCCTGTCACCTTTAACATAACGAACATCTTTAACATCTTTAACCCTTCAACGTCTTCAGCAGTGCTCCTGAGTGACTTTCATAAAAATGTTTTATGCAGCAAATAGAGCCAGCCTTGTTTATTTACTTTCCACTGAACAACAGCTCAAAAATATTTGAAAGAAATGGTTTAACACAGTAAGCCACATACAGCCCAGAGAGGGACATATAGAAGAATAAGGGATACATAAGAAATACGTAGAATTTAAAAAACAAATAAAAGCTCAACAAAACAGCTGGAAAACAACAGCTACATTATGCACCTGTTTAGGCCTGAACACGAAGAAGCGAAGGTCTGTTTTAAATTATTAAGGAACTGAAATAATAAGCGGGATGAAATTCCATTTCAGTTCCCAGGAAAGATGGGCTTTATACTTAGATAAAGAATTCTTCTCTCCAGCCTACTAAACGATGCGGCGGTTCGTGGAAATGTCTCTAAGATGGGACATAAAAATAAATGATTGGAGACTTGGGAATTAATTTCCTAGGAATATTTTTCTTTCTTTTTCTCTCCTTACCAAACTAAGACAGACAATGGGTTTTATTATTGACAAGCAGTTACTACTAACTTAAGTAAGCCTTATTTTTGAGACATTTAAAGCACTGGGTTTCCTTTAAAAATTAATAACTTCAAGAATCAGTACTTTTGACTCAAAAGCTATAGACTTTCTTTTGCAAAAACTGGCATTTGATTCTAATTGCAGCTCAAGTGTCAAGTGTGACTTTTGTTGTTTATGTCTGTATCTGATATGCCTAAGGATAATGATATTTCAATTCATCACACAATGTAAAGTAAAAACTCAATCTGGAGTGTTGCCTTAAGCCAGCACCGGCTCTGTCTGTACTCAAGGAAGTTATACTGAGTAAATCAGATCACTGTTTTAAGAAATGCCAGTAATTCCCTTTTCTAAGTATAGAATGGCATTGGTTAAAAGAAGCATTGTAAATCTTCTTTCCAATTAGCTTAAGCCCTATAAACATTTGCTGAAGGCCCTGCTAAATCTGCTTAAATTCAGAGACTGTCCACCATTTGCCAGCTGGTGGTTCCTGTCTGGAGATTTAGCAACAGGTATCTGTGGGATGGGAAAAAGCTGATTAGAGATGAATAATGAAGAGAGACCAAATCCCCATTAACCAGGTCTGACAGCAGAGTCTAACAAATGACCCGATGTGATATTTAATAGCACCCAGTTAGGGAAAGAGCAGTAAGCAATAGATCCTGCTTCGTATGAAGGACGATGCAGAACTGTGTGTATCCTACGTGCTTTGAGCTTCCTGGGGATTCGGTGACTTTTCTGATAGAGAAAACCCCCTTATACTTCACCAAACGGATAAATAGATATTTAAGTGCATGGAGTTCTATCAAAGAATGTAAATCTGCGTTTTCATAAAACAGATGTGTTTAGTGAGTTTCACAAACAGTAGAAAACCAGAAACTACTCTCCAGAAATGGGGAAGGAGAGTTGAAGTAATATGAACACAATGGAACAAAAAATATTAACAAAGGTGAACCCTTATATTTCCTCGCATATTCACCTTGCTGTCTGTCAAAGAAATCACTGACGCATGTGCCAGCCTTTTTTGGTATTTGAGAATATATTAAAAAACATATGGAAGTCAATAGGAGTCCACTAACTATGGTGAGCATTGTGTCAGAACTATTCTGCTTTCGCTATAGCAAATTCCTCTACCCATTCTCTCAGGCAGGACGACTTCCCTCGATGACAAAAAGCATCAACCATCCTTTGAGATGAGTCTCCTCTTTGACACGTGTCCCACTGGAAGTTGAGTAATAAGCTTAGGATTCAAACTTATTCCATCCAAGTCACCGTGTCTTCCGAAGTATTTAGACCTCTCTGCTCAGGAGATTTTTTTTTTTAAAAAAAAACATCGATGCCACATTTATTTTGCTATTTCAAAAATGTATGGATATCATTGATATAACGGTTCATCTTCAAAGCAAAATTACTCTATAGCTGAGTAAAAAAATCCACGTTTTTCTTCTTCAGAGGATTACATACAGAAAGAAGAGGCTCACTGTTGTACTGTAGTGGATTTCATATTCTTAAGATAAATATCAAAAAGAAATACCATCTTGATTTCTGATTCCCCTGTCTGGACACATTTTGCGTAGCGGGCAGTTCTGAATTATGGGACTGGAGTTCCGCTGAAGTGTCTGCTGATATCATGAGCCATGCAACCGAAGCTCAAGTGGTTTATGTTGTCATTAGAATCCCGAGATAGACTTGTATAAAAGTGCATAATTCACAGTGTGCCTGTTTCTTTTATAGAATAGTACACAGTCTGAGTTCCTGATTCAGTTCCTTCTTATTCCCATTGAGCCCATCCTTCCCTTTCCCCCAAGTAGCTTTCTGACAGCACAACTGCAGCAGCAGTTTGTTATAAAAATAAAAGGTATTTTTTTTTTGTAATTGGCAGATTTCTTTATTGAAAGAAAAGAATGAGCATTTCTTGAGAGGGAAACGTACAAGTGAATATGTCAGTGGAGACAAAGAAGATGAATTCAGGGTTGAAACACTGTTCATCAAAACAGGGGTTACTAAAGCAGGAGAAGGAACAAGCCTCTTAGATGAAAGTATAGACTGAGCTGAACTGATTTAAATTATTTGAAAAAAAGGCAAGGGATTTTTTTATGCAACAAACAATGGATCTGGAAAGAAACCATCCAAATTTGGGGTTTGTCAATACAAGCTCTTCTTAAGGTTTGAAATATTTCAAATGGTGAACCACGCTTTTTTGACTTTTTGATCTGGCATTAGAAAGAACCCTTCTTCCAACATGTCCTCAAACCTTCTCGACCCAAATTTCTCTCTGATAGGAGCTTTAGTTATAAGTTAATGCTAACAGAAAACGCCGGTTGCAGCTCATGCGAAACTGAAAGTCTGGAGAATTTTAAATACTGGCTAGTTTTTCTTTTCCCCCCTCCATGCATGAAATCCAATTGCCACAACTCCATGGCATTAGGCAGCACAACAGTTTCACTTTCCCGAGTCCTGGATACGGTCCTTATGCATTTTTGAGCAAGGAAGAGAAAGCATCTGAAAATATGAAGCCATCAGGAGATAAGCTAGTATGTGCTCGCGCAGATGTTAAGATTGGCTACTTAAATGGTTTAAGGATATCCAGTGAAAATGTAGTTACTGTGTGTGGCCTCCTTCTAGTACTCTTAAAAAGCTGAATGGATAATGCATTGCAAATCTCCTACGATCTCACCCTAAAAAAAGATATTTTTCATTAAAAAACAAACAACAGTGTAGCTCGTAGCCTTCATAGAGGCTGCTTTAGTAGATCAGACTATTTTTTGAAGGTAACGGGGGATGTTACGCTTTCAAACGTGTTGGCCATGATAAGAACACTTTAGAATTCCTTCTTTTAAAGGAAGGATATCAGCAAACAGCTAACAGAATAATTTACAATTCTGAAATGATACTCTTGTTTGTTTAAATCTGTTTTCCTTTTGAAACAGAACTTTGGCTGACGCTATAGATTCTCCTCCAGTTAAAGCGTTGTGCTTAGATTGTTGTGAAATTCATAGCTCCCACTCTCAGCAGTGATATGACACAAAAAAAAAGATCAGCGGAGAAAAAAGGGGAAGAGGCTTTTCATGAAATGGCACTAGAGGATCTTTCTTCAGGGAATATTTAAAATAGATGTGTTTACTTCTGATACACTCACATGTCTGATAACAGTAAGCAGATTAAGTATATACAGAACATCTTTTATGCCTGCTTCCTTTGAGTGAAGGGTATTATGTTTGTAAATCAAAGTCTAAATGCTGGCAAAGGGAGCAAACTACATAATCCTATTGAAAGGTTTCTATCTTTAAACAGCATTTTAATGTAACTGTAACTTGACCATTCCTTCAGTGCAGCTTCAGGAACAGACACGTGAAGACACGCTTCCCAATAACAAATCAGTCACAGTGCCTAAGAAATACTTTTTCTTAATTTCTTTCCTGAATTTTCAAAATGGAGGTATTTTTACCTTTATTTTTACAAACCATAATCTGTGTTTATATGAAACAGTTCCATCTTCTCTGAGTTCTATAAAAATGTAAATTAAAATTTTAGCTAAAGTAAGAATTCAGTCTTAAATTTATGTTAAAATAAATCCAATGTGACTTTTTTTTTTTTTAACAGACAGAAGAATACATATCACTTTCTATCTACACAGCCTGCCCAGGGAGGTGGTTGAGTCACCATCCCTAGAGGTATTGAAGAAACGTGTAGACTTGGCACTTCAGGGCATGCTCTAGTGACAGAGATTGTAGGGTTTTATGTGTGTGTGTGGTTGGACTCGATGATCTCAAAGGTCCTTTCCAACCATGAAGATTCTATGATTCTATGAACTTTCTATCTAATAGCACTGCAGATAAAAAGAGTAGAGACAGTTTTAGGTGTTGCATGCCTGAAATCAAACTCCTCAAGACCTTTGAGCAGAGAGAATACATTATACTTGGGAATATTTCTTGGACATTATGTTACAGTTGGGGTTTTTTGTGTGTGGGGGTTTTTTTTTGGTTGTTTGTTTTTCTCCTAAAATTTCAAAGATCTGCTCAGATTAGATCTCTGGAAAAGCCACCTGCCCTAGATGTCTGACCTGACCCTGACTAAAGTAACTAAAGTGTCCAGCTGTAATATACATTCTCCAGTCCCAAAATAAGAAAAAAATATTTTCGGTTTATGGCTAATGTTTCTAGACCAAATATGAGCTTAAGAAATAACAATGAGCATGGTATTGCCTGTTTTATACTCTCAATTCTTTACTCCTTTTGTGAGAAGCCGCTCGGTGGTAACGTATAAAACCCTGTAGGGAGAAGAGATTAAAGAAGTCTTGGGATCCAGCAGGGGAATGGAGTGAAGTAAAACCAGAGGCAGCAGAAACAGAGAGAGCGGAGAAGAACTGCGATTTTTGAGGAGGAGAGCAAAGGGCAGAGCTCCTGGAAATCTGTGGAGAGGGAGACTGGTGCCTGAAAAGAAGGAACTGATTGTGCAGACTAAGACTGGGTGATTCACTGGTGAAAAACTAGTTCTGACTAGGAAAACTATCTGAAACAAGGAATAAATGCAGCCACAAGCTAGAAGCAGTCTGGATGCGGGCAACAAGAAGAGACTGGGCTAGGGAGACCCAAGACGTTCTGTCCAAAAAATATCCGAGCTTTTAGCAAGAGGCTGAAACAGGAAAACTGAGGCCTTAAAAGTAAAATATGAAGACCAAGTCTAGGAAAACTGATGGCACTTCAGCAGAGAAAGGTTGGACTGAACAGAACATAACATACCAAACAGAAAGATGTAGGCCCAGTAGAGCACATCCCTTTTTAAAAACTAAGATGGAATCCAGTCTTAACGTTTAATTTCTGAAATCCAGTGGCAAGTGTCTCAGGACCACAAATACAGGTGTACGTTGGTAATCCTGTTGAAAGTCTGGAGTCAGACGCGTCCTACATGCATTTATACACAAGATGAGCAATCTTAAATGTTTTCACATGATCAAGGCTGTAGCCAAAATATTGGATCAGTAATTTAACTGCGGGATAAGAAAATATTTGGAATTCATCTTTCAGATGGAAAAAAAATCAGGCTTATCCATTCAGGGTTAGCTCTGCGTTTTGTAAAGGTATCTTCCCAGCAGCTGCCTCGTGCCAGCTTCCCAACATAGTCTTGTTGGGAAAGTTCTGATTACTAGAAATAGGTGGATACTGTGCGCAGTGTGGGGCAGCAATAAATCGCTGGGGACCAAAAAAAAAGGTTGAAAAGTGAGAAGATGACAGGAGTATTTTCATTCATTTTGGTCCTAGACACCTCCGGGATTTATGCATTTATAACATATGCAGTCGAGCTCTTTCCTGTACAAATTGTCCTGAATCTTACATGTAAGTTCTAAAACCCCCTGCTCAGCATTTCCTTTCAAGTCTAATTCACATAACTGCCATTTATAAATTTACAGTCCGAACGGCGGATGATTTTGAACTGTGTGTATGGGATGGATTATTATCTCATTCTAAATAGACTGGAATGGAAAGTCTCATCCTACATCAGCTTGTACAAGAGAAATGAAATGGTGTTTTTTCTCAACGTATCACTCAATGTAGTATGAAATGAAATTTTTTATGAGATTAAATTGGGGATGCAAACCAATCTTCAGTGAGTGTTTACAACTCTAACCTTAACACATTGCTAACTGAGTTAGGTGACAGTGATTACTGTAGTTCTGACAATCACACAAGATATCCCAAGGAGGAACACTAAGCAAGATGAAATATTGATTTGATGTGTGTAATGACAACCAAAAAAGAAGAAAGTAGCGCTTACATTAAATGAGATTCTACAAACCAGTGGTACCTCACTCCCTGATCTAAGGAAGGCGAAGTTTCACTGAAGTAACATACAGAATTACTGTAACTTAATCACGACCGCCAACTTTTAGGTTTTGTTAAGCGGTCAAAAGCTTCCGTAGAAACCCTGTGAAAGGAAAAGACAAGTATTTGGTGGCTGAGGCAACGAGCAGAGGGGACGGCTGTATCCTTAGCAACATAGTCACTAGATAAACACTTAACGGAGCTGAATCCTGAAACACATCTGCAGACAATCTGACACTTGGGCTTAAACCTGCTGGAGTGAATTTCCACTCCATTACACTTAACTACATTTCTCTATGAGACAGTGGTGTCACCTATCCATACAGCAGTGAATAGTTTGGATAAGGGCAGGAGAAGTTAAGCTCCCAAGTTTTCAGACAGTGCTACAAAAGCACATCCCGTAAAGTCAAGGATGCCTGAACAGCCTGTGATGGCACATGTACATGGATCAGCTGTAATTCCCAGGTGAAACCTGCTGCAATTCTGACCCCCCATGCTAAATCAGTTTGAGCTTACACATGTTGTGTTTTTTAACACCTACAGTTATTCCGTGGTGACTGGGTTCAATTTTACATCAAATGAAAGCAAAAAGACGAAGAGGGAATCCTCTCCTCCACAGAGACAATTATAAAATAATACTGTGAGAGCTTTTGTATGCAAACACAAGAAATTAAAAACTTTGAAGAAGAAAAGAAAAAAAATATCTCCTTTGAGGTAGCATGCTTCTGGACACAGAGGTTTCTAGGTGGCTTTATTGGATACCAGATGCGTCTTGGAAAACAAATATGGTAGGGAAAAAAAAAAGAAAAAAGCAGGTAGCTTTAAAAAATATCCAACCAATAGAGTAAAAGCAAATGATGATTATGCTGAAAAATGAGAAGGACTTAAATCCAGAGAAAACAGAATGTGAAAACATTATTAATAAATATTTTCTGCCTTAAGCCATTCACACTTCTTTCCTCCAAATACACAACTGGTGTTTAAATCTGAATTTGAGAAATATAACTTGAGCACAGTAACACTAGTATTATCACAAAATGAAAGACATGACCATATAACATAGTTCTTGTATATTTTATATATTAAGGCTGTTTGGACACTAAGCAAACAAAAAGCTTGTGGTGTTTTCATTTTTCTCCTAGGTACTTTTATTTTTTCTCCATCCTACACTTGTATATGCTCCCTACCTCTTAGATGTTTACATGTTTCTTAGTTTGATTGTATTAAATCAGCATAATTTGGGATTAAACTCTCAGAATCTTCCTGTGCTGTGAATATGGTAATATAGAACTTCCGTAGTAAAACTATGTGCATGACAAACTATGTGAATAAATAGATTAATTAAAAAGTCATTTTTTCCTCGGAGAAGTCACAAAAAGGAAAAGAACGAAGCTCAGCAAGCAAATCCACTACAATTCCCTTCTCCTAGCCCCACTCCTCACTTCGGCAAGGCATCAAGGAAGCCTTGTTATACAACGGAGTTGGGAAATGATTAAGCTTGTCTGTGAATTTCTATACAATTTATACTGTACATCTCACTAAAATATTTCTGAAACTAAAGCTTAATTTACCCCAGGGGAGACACTGCTGCAAAAGGCTTAATGAGTAGCTGTGGGTATAAAAAGCCTTACCAACCACCCCTTGGTACAAAATAAAGAGTGTAAATTATGCAGTTTGAAGTGAAAAAATGTTTTGCGTGGTCAGGCTATAATGAAACTATGGACCGTCTCATTAAGAAAGCTCTTGTAAATATGTATCTGACTATATTTAACTACAGGATACTTTTAGAGTAGGGTTCCTTCCCAAGTAGAGCATGGATAGAATCTCTGAATGAAATCTTAACCAAATTCAGATCAAAATAGGAAAAAAAAAGAAAAATTAGCTTCATAACAAGGGCGATAAAAATAAATTTGAACTAGGCAACGTAAAGCTGCCTCTAGAAGGCAGTAGGTAGTATTAACTCAGAAGACATTAGCCTTGGAAGCTTTGCCTTTTAATCTTGAAATCTAGGGAAAGGGAGCAGGAAGAGAAAGCATAAAGAAAAAAAAATATATTAATTGCTCCACAGCTGACACGTAGAGAATGGGGGGCTGAAGAAGGCTGGTAGAGTACATCAGCTTTCAGCGGACTCAGACACCTTAGTGCTTCATGTGCTTTGAAATGCATCAAAGGTGAGAGCACACAAAGAGTCTGTGGGTATTGCCATTCTGTTCAGCCAGGGGCAGCAATATAGAATCATAGAATCTTCATGGTTGGAAAGGACCTTTGAGATCATCGAGTTCAACCATACACACGCACACACAAAAAAAACCAAACCCCAAACCCCTACAATCTCTGCCACTAGAGCATGCCCTGAAGTGCCAAATCTGGACGTTTCTTAAATACCTCTAGGGCTGGCGACTCAACCACCTCCCTGGGCAGGCTGTTCCAGTGCCTGACCACTCTTGCAGTAAAGTAATTCTTCCTAATATCTAATCTAAACCTCCCCTGCCGCAACTTCAGACCATTTCCTCTGGTCCTGTCATTATTCCCCTGGGAGAAGAGGCCAACACCCACCTCTCTACAACCTCCTTTCAGGGAGTTGTAGAGGGCAATGAGGTCTCCCCTCAGCCTCCTCTTCTCCAAGCTAAACATGCCCAGCTCCCATCACACAGTATGTCTGCTCCCATCACTTCGCAAAACATCGGCATGACAGTTTGCATAATGCTTTAAAAAATTGGTATGGGTATCAGTTATTATTTTTACTGTCCGTGTCACACAGTCATAACATGCAGCTGTAAATGAGGGCTGAAGGAAATGTCCTGGCTCCTATATATTGGAGAATAACGGAGAATTTCGCTGGGCTGGAGCACGATTTTTGAAGTACCTATTCTGTGAATTTATGGATGGGAACAAGATTAATGAGCAAATATTAAATAAGTAGACTCTTGGAGAATTTGACTGTGTGATCCCTGAGGAAAACGTTCACACGAGAAATTAGCTATTTTCATGTATTAATATCTTAATCTCCTTGTTACCCTGCAGCACGTGCAGGTATAAACCTTTCCTTTCACTATATGGCAAGGTTTAGATTTGCTGTGAGAGAGAGAGACACTCAGGGACCAGTGCTTGAAAATACTGTCCTTAATCAAGTTTTGTCGAGCAGACCCTTGCTCAGACTCATTCCTCAGCACAGAACAACGTTTATATTGCTAAGCCCGCAAAGAACCATGCCTTGCTAAATGGCATTTACAACTGCTTGACTTTAACAGATTTTTATATGTATGGCTCACGCTTGCTCAGGGACAGAAGTAAGAAACTTTCAAACTTGAATACGAAGAAAAGCCTCAAGCACAGAGGAAACAAAAAAAATGTTTAAAAACTAAAAAAAATAAATTAAAAAGTCACGAACACGTTGCTTTAATGACAAACGAGAGCTCTGGTGGCTTGGAATTCAGCCTTTAATTATGTCCATATCAATTAAGTTCCTATGTCTGGAAGCATCCAACCCATTCATTCCAGTGTTACTAGAAAATCTGCTTTGTTTTGGGAACCTTCACAACACTTAAACCTGACTTCACGCACACACCCTGGTATTTTACCAACCTTTGTGTTGGCACCGAGTGCTACGAGGCAGTAAAGTGGAGTGGAATTTTTCGTTTCGGCTCCAATGTTTGGGAAGGCGCTGAGTGCTCGTAACTCCAGATGAAGTGAAAGGAACACGGAGATCTTTAACACCCATAAAATTCAGCGCCGAGGAGCACTCACAATAGCTGATGGCTGCGAGGACGGAAAGGAAGAGCGCTGTCGTCCTGACCCTACAACCGCAAGTAGGTTTAGAGCCAGAGGTGAGCAGGAAATATGTTTTCCCTGTTCTGTATCACTGGTGTTTCAAAACATTACTCTCTTTCCATCAGGCTAAATGGTAAGGTTGTGCGGGGATGTAACGTTTTAAAAGACAGGGAGAGGCAGATCTGGTTCAAGACTGCTTGTACGTTCAGCGGAGGTGTGGGAACCAGCCCTCCCTGCCGGGATCACCGCAGAAACCAGAGGGCAGGCTCTCCGCTCCTCCATAAGTGTTCTCAGCAATAGCTAGAGGATGGGGAGGCGGGGGAACCACCAACAAAAAAACCAGTCTCAACCCAGATATATCATCTCTCCGGATTTTCATCTTGAATTTCTGAAAGGTTTTCCCGAATAAAAGCTTTCTTCAAGAAATCTAGCTCTCCTCCAAAAAATCATTAAAAAAAAATAATAAATAAAGACCGTCAGGCCAGCGGGGAGATTACAGGCTGAGAACCTCTGTGATCTTTTGGAACAAGTAATGAATTTTTCCTTGTCTTTACACCAAAAAAAACCCAAACCAAACAAACAAGCTGAGAATTTGGCATTTTCTTTTAAATTAAGCTAGACATTTATTAGTTATTGAAAGCATTTGCACTTTTGCAGGTGATATTTTGGTTTCTTTAAAGCATCTCATTTTCTAAGGATGAAATCCCAAACTTCAATAACATTTATGATGTCAGCTCTTTCTATTTATTACTGGTTTGCTATTATATTGTTTAGCTTTATTCTTCGTTATGATGATGAACATTAATAATTGCAGAAGAGTAACCTGTACTAAAAGTCAAGTGTTGCCCCTACAGAATTAACAAGGTTAATCCAGATTGTCTAGGATCACTGAAATAAAGGTAACAGGTACGTTTCTAGCACCTAATCTTCCATGAAACAAAGAGCAATAAGAAGTACAAATTGAAATCTTTGGCATCCGTGAGGTCTTCCTCTTTGCTGACATCATTTAGGGTACATTGCTCTAAGAAGACGCTCAGACAGCGAAGCCACACATCTCGGAAGTGTCACCCCTCCCAAAAATAGTATCTGAACTGTCAGCTCATTTCAGATCCCTATTGGCATTTATATGTCAATCACATCGCGTTCGTGTAAGACATTGCTATTTAATCATTATTTAAAAGAAGGGAACATAACATTTCAGACACTTGGGGGTTTGCGGGTTTTTGTTTGTTTTTGTTTTTTTTTTTCCCCCCTCATTTTTGCTGTGCTGTGTGCAATCAGCTCCTGAAAAGATCAGATGATTATAGAAAGGACAGAGTTCCAGGGATTCTGCTTCTCTGAAAATAAACTTAATTTACTATCATTTCTGTGCTGAACAAAACACCGAATCAGCAAAATGGAACTGGCTTCAATCAAACTGACCCCCTTTGTCTATTATTTTACTGAACTTTAGTTATTTAAAAAACCCCAAACACCTACACTTTTTTCTTCAGTGAAGCAGAAAAAGATTTTAGAAGTAATACTATTTTAAAAGGTCAGCAGAGATAACCTTAGTAGATCTGAGCATATCACCACTCACCCTGCAAGGTGGCCCTAATATATCTAGATAATTCTTTCAGCTGTTGCTGTTTCTTGATCTTCCCATGAGCATACCTGGGAACTCCAGGACTCCACTCCAAAATAAACCTCAATCAGCATACACTTTCCCAAGAAACTATTTTCTTAGCAGCACTTTTGATGACTGTGTCAAGAGGCGTTTTTCCCCCCCCTCCTCCCTTCAAGTTGACATTGGTCCAAATTAGCCGAGATTCACAGGTGTTGAGCTTCAGCTGTGAAGCATTTGATCCGCCCACCCACAAAGAAATTCCCTGGAAACATACAGCTATTGCAGCAGTTCCCCAGCTTGCTGTTGAGCGTAACAGCCACTCATGGTCACTTCACGATCACAAAACCACAAAGGAATCCTGAGGCATGTCCAGATTACCTTATAGCACCGATTATAAATTAAATAGCCCCCTTTTTTAGTCCATTCAATTGCTTCAAACTCCTGGCTCTGTTAGAACGTGAATAGAGCTAATTGGGACTAGTTTGTATCTCAGAGTTTTAAAGATATCTGCGAAGTAGAGTAATTCATGGAAATGTTTGAAAGAGGATTTGCTACAAAAATCTCACGTTTTTTAATTCACAGAGAGGAACGGCATCAAAACTGTGATTTAACAGGCTGTATCTGCTGCGCGAGTGGGTGCCTTTGCACATGTTGGCCTGCCCCACAGTCTTTGTGAGCAGCAGAGCACAGAAAGAAGTTGGAATTAGTAATTGTGACCTTCAGTCACAAAACCAGTAGGTATGTGATGCTACCCCAGCAATTACCAGTGCAGGCATGTAACACTTGGTAGGTTCAGGCAGGTGGCACAAAAATAAACAAGACCCTTCCCTTAGGCTTAAGCTTTTCATTTCTCATTATTGCTTCTCTCAACTCACACAGACTCTGACTTCGTGTTCCCTCGTGTTTTGCTCTGCAATTAAGACCTTTGCTTCATTTTAACTTAGTAGGGACTAAATGAGACTCCTCTGTGTCTCCCGTGTTCTCACTTGAAGAGCCCCAGCCTGAACTGAACCGAGACGTGCCTCTCTCACCGGTGAGAAATGACCGTCCCCCTTCCCTCTGAGACTGGGAAGCAGACTGTGCCTCAGGTCTGGTAGGGAACAAGGGTTGTTCAATCCTTGCGCAAACCCCTGAGGCTTCCCGGCTTTCTGCAGGATCCCAGAATCCAGTTGTTCAGAAAATGCAGACAGGAGCTGCAAGAATACATGCAGCATTTGGACATTTTGCCAAATGAAGTTGTGCAACACCATCTTCAGTTTGCTATGTCAGGTTCACAACAGTGAACATTGACATACTGCAACAGCTGGCTATATCTTAGCCGGCAAAATAATACATAATTCGAGTTTCTAATATCAAATGGAATTCCCTTTCAAGCTAAAAAACCAACATGGAACCCTTTCTTCTCTTAAATGTTAAAGCACAGCTTTTCCTTCTCCACAATATATCTGAGAAATCTGCCAAAAAAACAGTAATTAAGAGACTCAATAAATCACCATTAAGCTATCAGAAGCAATGCACATTAGTATTCATTTTTCAATCCTGAAACATAAAAATTATCTTCCTCCACAGTAAGACCGATGTAATGCTTCAACATCTCTTTAAAATGCTTAATGGCCTAGGAGGATTTGTCTTTTATAACCAAACATGTAGAAAGCGTCTCTTCCAACTGTTAATATTCTGTTACAGTAAGCTAGTTGTATAAAATATGTTTAAAAACATCTGAATGGTAGAAGGAGCTTATTTATCCATCTGCCAGTGACATGTAGGGTCCATAGATTTAGCTTTTAATAATTAACATCACATATAGAAAGATGATCTCTTCACACACAAACTCAATTTTTTATCACTGTCTAACTGGTGGTTAGAGGGGGAATCATAATTTCAGTCATTTTTGAGAGAAACTTTTCCTCTTCCCCCTGTTTCCTTCTGTAGCGGCAGACCACAGCACAGAGTTTACTTAATACTAACAAATGAAAAAGCTAGAAGTTTACCAAAAAGATCAGATAAACTCACTGGGTGGGTGGAGGGTGAAAGGCATTTTGAATGCTTTCTAAAGACTTATTTCTCATCCGTTTCTTCATTAGAAATTCCTTTTACTGTCTATAGTGTCATTAAGAGAAAATTGTTGCAGTGAAAACACCACGGCCGTATTTAAAGAAGCAAGACCCCAAACCCTTTTGTGCGGGGCTTACTTAACTTCTCTAGCCAGTCTGGTGGATATGTTGTCAAGAACACGTTTTGTTGAGAGTCACACATTAGAAGAGCTGAGACATCTCACATTCTCATTCTTTCATACCTCAAAGAAGTCATCCTGCAGGCCAAACCCCGCATTGATATTCATAGTATTTTAAAGGTCAAAAACAAGCAGGAAAAAAAGTCAAAAAACATTTCAGAACTTGTTTACATATGAGAAGGAAACCAGAAGTAGGAAGGCAGCACAATTTGTTTATCTTTACAGGTCACCTTTTTTAATTTGATGTGCTGTATACCGTCAAAATCGGAGAGTTTCCAAGGTTAATAGTCTATCAGCCAGATTGCATTCAAGAATCCTTTAAAATATGGTTTGTGTTAATAAATGGAGTCTGAAATGATTACTTTCTCACTATATCCAATGTTTGTTTTATTCAGAAGCAAAATGGGAACATTTCATGAATAGCAAGTGGTAGTGGGTAAGCAACCTAAAGGCTGGCATAAGAGGAAACTGAAGGGCTATAAAATTGTAATGTTTCAGTACAGTAGTGAAAGGAGAACTACAAGAACGTCCAGCGTTCTGGATTTGAGGTTTACTAAAGGTGTTAGGACTACTTCTATACAAAGGACAGCTCTTTATGTTTCTTTATTTTCACATGATCAATTTTTGGTCAATTAAGAAAATTTGAACATTCATAAGCACACATACCATTACAATTAGGAGGATTTATTTCCACCAATTTTATAACTACTGTATTCATAAAAAGGTAGTGTGCTGTGTCAACTGAACACACATTTTATTGCATTGTCATTATGCTACCATTGGAAATGAAATTAAACAGGTTTTGAGTATATTTTGCTTTAAAACCGTAATGTAAAAGATGTATGTTCTTTCCTCTGGGATCAACTTCAGCAATGCAGTGATTTGAGGTGCTTCTTAGACTCTTTTTTAAAGCCTGTACCTCCATACTGAACCATTCACCCACCATTTTGCTGATTATTGTTGTTTTTTGCACCTGAGCAGTTTTACAATAAAGCAGCAGCAGGGAAGAAAAAAAAAAATCCATTATGTGATCACTCCTAATTATTGATTTAGATGCCCAAATTTTTAAGTACATGAGTGAAGGCTGAAGCTCTGTGAAAACAGGCTGGCTGAAATTAGTAGACACAAAGGGCACGGATTATTTTCCACACTGTCTGGTAGTTATCACAGTATACTTACCATGAAGCACATTTACTCCCCTCAGATATTACCAGAATAGTCTCCAGATACTTTGGCATCCTCTCCCCTCTCTTCCTATCACACTTTTTTACTGACAATTGCTAAGGGATCATAAAAGTGAAGTAACAGACTAACAAAACCTTAGGGCTAAGATTTCCTTCTAAATAAAATTCTGTTTGGAGACGCAAGGTCAAAGGGAAAACGCCTAAAAGCTCCATTCATTTCAGCAAACCGGGAGATCTGGTGCTCTCAGGTTTCAGCAGAGTTGCTAGCAATGGTTATCACACAGTTATTTACAACACTATGCAATATATATATTACCTAAGGCATTAAATGCACCTTTGTTGAAGGGAAGGGAACGTCTACCACCACAACACAGCCCGCAGGGATCAACAGTCTCAAGATGTTCTTAAAGTTCCTCTCACCTTGTACAAGGCAACTAATCCAAGAACAAAAGCTTTTTAGAATAACTTTCCAATGTGGAATAGCTTTTGGCATTGACTTCTCTGTGTCTAGGGTTTCATCTTCGCTCCAGAATTGGTCTGGACAGTAAAATGCTGGAGGATGCTCAGATGAAGTCTTCATTAAAGAAGAAACAAATCCTGAATCTAACGTATGCCAAGTAGCATATAATGCACCTTTAGACTCAAAGCAGAGGAGGGGAAGAGGAAAATAAAGAAGAAAAGGAAAAAAATAACTCCCAAATAAAAACCTAGGCTAGTTGTGTCCTAAAAGTGAAAAAAATCATTCAAGACAATCAAGAAACAGATTTCAAGGGGATAAAATACACCTGCAGCATCTTACAGCACAGTAGATAAGAATGACAAATGTGAGCTCAGATGTTCCAAAGCAAGATGGAAGAGGGAGAAGTTAGATAAATACAGCTGCTCACTGTTAGAAGGAACAGTGCTTACTCCTTGTCATTAGCAGGCTACTGGGAAGGAAAATCCAAATCACTCGGGCAGGCTGGCAGGCTGTTTTTCAGCCTGGCACTGCCTGTTCCACTGGCCAGTCCCGCTCTCCCTCGGGTGTTCTGCGGTGGGGTAGCGTGGGCATCGTAACGTGAGGGAACGAGATCCACTCTGCCTTACTAGCAGACCAAGTCAAATGTTTCCAGAGCCACTTGTGTTCCAGTAACGAAGAAGCTAAATCAAGGCATAAGATGTCTCCAAAGTAATGGTATTACAAGCATGTCATCTTCTCTCGTGCAGAGAAATGATGTATCTTGCAGTTTACTTCAACAGTGACCTTTTGTTGTTTACACTTAATTCGGTTATGCTCATCGGCTGCTGGTTGCTTCTTTTTCCTTCTCTAATAAGCAGACTCAATAGGTAATATAGTCGCAGTCAGAATTCACTGATTTTAGGAACGTTATCTGTTACTCATGTTACCTTCCTTTTTTTAACATCAGTCTGTAAACTGCCTTCACAGATCCCCATCACTCAGGGCATGTAGTTAAACTGTTATCCTCTCTTTCTGTTCATTAATAAGGACATAAATTGAAGTCACACATCTTTGTCACATTAAAATGAACAGCTGGAGCTTGATGCTCAGCAGCTATGCAATGAGACCTCCTCAAAGTCTTTGCAGACCAGCATTTGGCCCTAAATAGATGCACTGCACCTCTTTTTTCTGTAGCTGGTATTCAGTCTGTGTAAAAGGTGCCCTCATTCTCATTTCCAATTGAAACAAAGTTGAACAGGTCACCCAGTGTAAAACTTTCAGTAATAGACTGAGAAGTGTCTCATGGAGTTTCTCCAGAATAACAGAAAGGAGAGGAGCTCATGTACTGCTAAGGATGTAAAACTGAGAACTGTCATATTAATGCGTGAAGCGTAATGAAGGAAAAGCACAGCATAAAACATGGTACTTCTGCACAGATCTGTCAGAAAGCTTCTAACAATGTGTTCACTGGAGTTGGCAGGAATCATCAGACCTGCTCTGATATGCCTGGTCTGGCTTCATGCTACTCATTATTTATTTTTCTGCATTTACTTTAGGAAGGCAGTAAAGACCATGACTCAGTATTCTGCTGTGGGAGTCTGAACACTTGGAAGCATGGAACAGAAACACAAGGATAGATTTAATAAGATTTTCTACTTTACCCATAACTTCTAGCTTAACTGGAGATGGGACTGTGGTAGGCTGAGTCCACACCCAAAACAAGGTGGAGCCAAGATGATATTAACTCTGCACCTGAAAGGACAGATCTCTGCAGAGATATGCTTGTGCTCCTTTTGTTCATTTTTCTTTTTTGGCACGCCACTCTGTAGCCCTCCTGCTAAGCAGATTACTACCTTGGCTCAGGAAGGAACTTTTCTTCTGACAACATTGGGAGGAACTCTTAACAGGAATTTATTTATTATTTTTGTCATTCTTATGACACAGGGAGCATGCTACACCTCCTAGGATTGTTTGGGGATTTCAGTAAACAAGCTCAACTTGTTGTGCTTTTCACCTCTCTCACGGCACATCGTCATTCCAATATGTCATGGTTTGGGCCAAGTTGGCCAATGACAAGGCAATAGATGCTCTCCCCCAGCTCTTACTCCAAGGAGAGGAAGAAGAGACATAGAGAGAGTTATGAGTTTAGAAAAAAAACTAAAAAATTTTAATGAAAAATTAATAATAAAATAAAAAAGGATATAATGAAATAAATACAATATATATAAATATATACAAACCCAGATCAAGTTCCTAGGAAGATGTCACTGGTAGGCACTGGGAAAGTTCCAGACTGGACTCAGTAACAAACAGGAACTAGAACACACTGACCAGGATCAAAGGTAGATGAGCTGACGAGGTCCTCCTCAGATGTTGGTCATCGAAGAAAGAAAGCCACTGAAGAGGCAGCCCATTGAAGAAGAGCCAACCTGCCCCCTTGGCTCCCTCAGCTTTTCTACTGAGCACGGCACATGGGATAGAACACCTGATTGGTCGGTTTGGGTCACCTGACCCTTCCACAGGGTGAACACCCAGGTCAGCTGACCCTGGTTGCCATGGCAATGAGTGCGAGCAAGGGCTTGTAACTGATCAGGGAGTTGGCCCTGCTTCACCCCAAACTGGGACACAATAACAAAGCCACAACTGTAGGTCTAGTGTTATTGTAGGATTGTGTAAATGTTTTTGGCTTATGATGAGGGACTAAGACAGTTTGTGGGTCCATACATTTGTTCAACAAACGAGGAACAAAGACCGGACTGAGGATCCATCTCTGTACACTAATCTACGTGTTTTTCTTTGTCTCGTTTCCCACTCATGATTTAGAGTGCACATAACGCATGTCCCAGGTTCTGAAAGTTAAAAACCTGTTTCTCTTTTTTTCATTTTGATGGATCCAGATCTACCTTCTTTTTGTTTGAGCTGCTTCAGTCTGTCAAGCGTATGGGCCTCAAGTCGGACAACAAAAGACAAGCTGAACCAGACACCTAGAACATAATAAGGCAGAAAGAGTAGAGTTTAAGGTTGTAATATGAAGTCAAGCAAGAAAATCAAGGATTCTGTAGGGGGAAGGAAAGGGAATTGCTTCCTAAACCTAAGAGTAGGTGATTATCAGAACCAGAGACCTTTAAGCTGTATGAACTCCGCTCTTCAGAAAATCCCATGAGGTAACAAGCATTGCCTGTGGCGTGAACGTAAGTTCGCATTGCAGAAAAAGCAAGACAGAGAAACGGTTGCTCCCCTCCACCATCTTGCAAGCCAACTGATGTAATCAGGATGGGAAATAAATGTTCTTTTCCTGTGAACAGCTCTGATTTACTGCCTACGTGGCAAAACCCAAATCTCCTGATTCCATTAAATTTCTGTCTAACACCACACAGGTATGATTTTATTGCTCTGCCATTTGCACAGAAAGGGAAAGAGCCTGCGGTTTAAGCAAACTGCACGCTTTCTTTAAAAGAATGTATTTGATGCAATGTCACATGGCTGATGAGTGCATTAATCTATGGAAAGGTAATATAATTTGAATGTGTCTGAATCATCATTAATTATACTTCAAAATTATATAAAAATATCTACTTCTTTTAAAAAAGATCTAATAGAACTTTCTCATGTTTTCAAAACTTTACCATGGGTTTCCCTTTTCTCCCCTCAATCCTAAAGTTTTCAGTTCTCAGAAGTATGGTTGTGGTTGAAGAGTATATGTTGTTTCACTCTGTAAGAAGTGTATTAAAAAAAGTGTACCTCCTTGTGAATGTTTCTGAGATTTTTATGAAGTGAAGTACTTGGGGACAATAAATAATGCGAGTCTTCAGTTTCTTGCAAACTGTTTTGGTCTTGAAATCTAACTGCTTAGTTAAATTTCTCAAGTATGTTGCAGGAAGTCAAATGGTTTTAGTCCATAAAGTTTACAAAACCCACTGCCTGTGGGTTCTGTAATCATGTTTATCCTTCAGCGAAATGATTTATCTCTTGGTGTTTAACTGAACAGAATATGCTCTTTTATGATATTCTCCCCTTGATATATGTACTTTGTCTACGTATTGTTTTCAGAATTCCAATAAGAATTTCATGAATTTCACAAGTGTGGATATTCATCTATTTGCAAATTATAGTTCTGCATCATCTTTCACATCCTGTCTTCACACAGAAGAAACTTCACTGGTTTCTGGGTGATTGTTTATGATGTATACCATAACTATAGGCAAACTTACTTTCTTGAAATCTGTTGCACTTCATGAAAGCACAACCAAAATCAAAGATGTGTGTGAACCAGTTTCATTTTCACTAAACACAGTTTTAAAGTGTTCTCGCATTGGTGTGAGATACCGTGCCATTTCCTTTACTATTTTTCCGTATTAATAAAAAAAACCCCAACACCACTCAGACAAGTGTAAGTGATAGATGCGGGGGGAAAATGTACACATTTCCAACATCAAGGTTTTATTCATCTTATTTTTATTCTCTCACATGTCTTGATCGGGATAGTCATATCCTCAAAGATTCCCTGGTAACACAGACTGCCAGGGTCAGAGGCAGGAGGGACTACAAGACCTCCTTTCTTATGGCCTTGGGTAGCTGGACAATTCTTCATATTTCTTCCAGCATAGGAAGGGGGAAGTATCAAGCAGCATATCTTGAAGCATTACTCGAAGAGTTCCTTGTATATCACCTCTCAAAAGAATATACATGATTAAATGTACCGCAGTATATATGAATATGTTATATCGACGATCTTAAAGGTCCCTTCCAACCTAGAGGATTCTATGATTCTGTACACACTCATATCTTTCCAATATGCCTTCCAGGCTGCATTCTTATACCCTCACTGTTTGGGATACAGGGGAATCTTGTGCTAATGCTCAGTGAGTTGACATTAACAGGGGCCGGAGTGAAGAAACAATCCCATACCTTCAGTGTGGAACTCAAGTAAGATCTCCAGACTCTTTATTGGATCTTTAAACACAGGAGTGTACAAGTGTATAATTACCGATTGGGCTTCTCTCTGCTTAGTCTCACTTTTTCTTCTTTTGTTTGACCACTTCCAATATCCTTAAATGTAGTTTTGAATTGCAGAATATCAGACACATGCTGAGAAAAATGCTTTTACTTACTAACATATAGCTCCAGGTAATTTCCCCCTTTAACAGCTATTGAAGCTGTGTAATAGGTATTCACCCACCCCACACCCCCCTCCACGCTCCCCTCAGCCTCTCCTACTGAATTACAAAACGAAGAACGAAAGCCTTTTTAGTCTTTCAGTGTGGAATTCGTTTGCGTATGTTATCTTTTAAATGTATATTTTTGCAGGATAGCTGTACCTTTGCAGGGCTAAATAATTTAATCTCACAGTCCCGTAACAATTTCCAAGACGGAGCTACTCCCTTGATTAAATAAAACTACTAGTGATCCTATCACCAGAATGATAACACGTGCGTTGCAAACTCTTCGAGAAAGAAACCATTTCATCTCAGTGAATGGCACCTGCCTGGGTAGCTGTTTAATAAGTAAATAACTGTAATGAATGAGTATACTTGAACAAACAGAGATATGTCTGTAAATCCATTGAAACTTTGGCTGGCTGGAAGCAGGTTCACCGATTATTTAACAACTATTCACCAACATTGCAGGTCCGGAATTTTTGTTAGACCTCATGGCTACTGTCAAGGCTCATTAAAAACACAAATTCTAGGTTTCTCTGCATGGAATCACTGTATGATAATTTATTTTTCTTTTTTTTTTAAAAAATGTATGTCTAACAACCTTTGTAATAGCCCAGGGACTCACCTGTGTCCTTTGGAATAAAAAGGTTATAGTAGCAAATACGAAACAGTAAAATTTCCTGGGCTTCCTGGTTCCATTAGACGAAATGCCGACAAACCCCAGCAGGCTCTTCCCAGTATCTTAGCACTTTTGTTTCCAGTGAAAGTGAGTAATTGTAAGTATGAATTAAATAATATACAACTAATTATAAAAAATATTAGTTTAAAAGGCTATAAAAATAAAGCATTACTGTTTTACACTCAATGTTTATTTCTGTTGGAACAGAGATTTGGGTTAATTATGACTGGTAATATTCATTCCTACACAGGAAGAAGGGCAAAGTACAAGGACCGTTGAACATTACATTTTTCCAATGTTACCTAATTATAAGAACACCTGTGCTGAATAACTTTCAGCTGATCTATTTGCAGAGTGTTTAATAGTCCTTAAAATTCCTCATTTCTTAACAGTAATGGGCCAGCGATATTTGCACATTAAGTTGTGTAAGAAATATATTGGCAGAAACTGCTCAAAATACTTATTTTCCTACATTATATCTAACCAGCGGTTTCTAGCAGGGTGCTTACTTGACATCCATGCCAATAAGTACATTAAATATTAGTGGACATTCTGGGTCATTTTTGTTAAGGCTGAAGTGTTTTGTCTTTGCTGCAAAGAACTCATTCTAGGGAAAAAAAAACCAAACCCAGTGACTCACCTAATCAGCTCAGAGAAGTTATTTCCATGCCAAAAAGCATGTACACTTCTAAAATGTTAAAATGGAAAGTCTTCCTCTTCTCTCTCTCTCACTCCCTCTTGCTGTTTTTTTTTTTTGTTTGTTTTGTTGTTTTTTTTAATACATGGTACCCCTTGCCCCTCTGTGTACTGGGCAGATTTAAACATCTTCCGTATCAAACACAGTATCTTCACCGTTACTTTTTTTTTTGCTACGGAAACTGGAAATAATTATTTCTGGATGCTTTAAGTGTAACGCAACAAATTGATCCTTTTTTTCACACCCCAAATCTTAGCAGTGAGTGATCATTGCAAAACCAGACATAAACGTTTATAGTAGCTCTGGAAGAGTCACGCAGACAAATGCAAATGGCTATTAATCTTCTTTTGATTGCTCGTATCTGCTTATTTCACTGAAGTTAAGTAGAAAACTAGCTCTAGCAGTTAATTAGATGAAAGTCAGGGAGAGGAAAAGAAGTCAGGAAATGCTTTTAAAGGTATTTAACTGCCTGACTTCCACAGAGATCTTTTTTTGTTTTGGATAACTGTGCGGTTTATGCTGCCAAGTCAAGGAAATAGCAGAGGACAACTGCGGAGAGTTTTTGGTGGGGGGTGTGTGTGTGTATGTGTGTGTGTGTGTGTGTGAGGGTAGTTAAGATGCTGCAGTTCAGACAGATGTTGTAAGTTCAGAGCCAAGATTATTGCAGAAGTTTCTGCAACCTGCGTTGTAGAAAAGAGCATGCTATGATCATAATAATCCATCCTGAATTTAAGCTATATTAATTTAAACTCTCTGTTTTCCTCTCACCCTGGATTCTCCCTGACTGCTACTGGGAGCATCGGTGAGCCTCCATCGGCCACGTGGCCGTCTCCCAGCCTCTTCCTACCCATAAGTTCTTTCCTCCGGTGCTTTAATAAGATGCTGGATGATCCAGTTTTCTCTGTCTGGAAAACTGGTGTGTGTCTATTTGGATCAGAGTATTCCCATGGGAGGGTAAGGCCCCAGAAACAATCTGTGTGGCTTAGTTATAGGAAGTTATATATGTTCCTTTAGCTTTTCTGTTGGGCTGTAATTTAAGAGTTAGCCTCAGAAACAAGGCAATGATGTATCTGTGTAAGAAGAAAACAACCGTGGAATCTAAAATAAGTATAAAAATATGTTATATAAAATAAAAGTTATATAAGGCCATATTATTGAGATGTTTAGAATATTTTTTAGTATCATCTGCTTTAAAGAAGAACGTGTGTGGATCTAGATTCCAAATCAGTAGCTCCTAATCTGGTGTTGTTCAGTGTTGCTCAGTTTCTAACACAGGCTGGACCATGACCAGATTTCACGTGCCTGGAATTTCTTGCTGACACCTTTGCTATGAAACACAAAAAAAGTAAGGTCTTCACTGAGCATTTCTAGTGTAGTGTAGAGGGCAACAACAAATCTGAACTTGATTTTTAACACCAGTTGTACTGTGTTTATAATGTCGGCCGAGCTTCGGGGAATCCACACTGCTTCAGTGTAAATCTTCAATGTGCGTTGTAAGTGCTCGCAGACGTACAGTGTGTCAACGCGGGGTGGATGAAGGCTGTGATTTCAATATCTTCAATAGATATGAGTCTGTAAGGCGTTTCTTGGTTTAAGTCAGACAGCATACTTAAATGTTGTATATACTGTATGGCAATTTAGATTGCCTTTGGTATGCATATCTGCCTGGGTGTATCTGATTTTTGGCTCATAATTCTTAAAACTCCAGACTTTGCACTTGAAAAGAGAATATTGTCTTCAAGTGTGAGAAGGTCTAACTTGTGGAATGTTAGACGTTGCTTCCTGCGCTAGAGAAAGTGGTTTTACTTATTCCAAATACAGACCCATTCTCACTGAAGGGCCCGGGGATTGATTTCCGAGAATTCAGGCTGGCAAAGACCCACAGGTCATGAAAAATATGTAGACAACCCCATGTGTCAGGCTTACATTGAGTTTTTCCTCCTCTTTCTCTCCTCTCCATGTGATCATTTCAGTCGTAAGAGAGAGGCTGCTGCTACCCACACTGGGCAGACCGGACTGGCCCTGAAGGAATCGCTTGACATTGATGTGAAAAAGCAGCAGGGATCTCGGAAGAAGTGGGAGAGGTGGGAACTTCCTATGAAATAGTTCTTTGAACTGAGACTGAAAATGGACTGTGACTGTGAGACACTGTGGCTGGGAACAGGTGAAGAAGAGGAAGAAGGGGATTTTATTTGAAACGCAGGTATTAATGTTGGCTCAAAGATGTTACTCCTAAGTCAGGTATTGAATAAAGGGTTTTCTGTTTCAAAAGTCCACTAGGAACAAAGGGAGAAGCGATTGAAGGTGGTGGGGACGTTCATATGATCCACTCCATTTAGAAGATATGTTGGAAAAAAGTCTTAAGATGAAGCAACTTCTTTCAAAGAATCATTGTCCTTCTATCGTTATTTATTTTTTGTTAAATACTTCCAGAATCAGAAAAAAAATCTGAATCCAGAAAGAGAGGTCAAGAATTAACTACAAGGGAGAAGCTGTGCGGTTTTAGAGTATAACATCCCTATTTGGCTTCTGCTGACAACGTATCTGGCAAAGAAAGAAAGATGGAGTTGAAGAATGTGGCTTTTAGGTGCACAGGACCTTCATTGAGTGGGGGAGTAAAATTGTAAAGGCAGTCTTACAGCTCTTTGTTTCTTTCCTGACTGCCAATCAGAAAGGTCTATCTTCATTTACTAAAGAAAATGTCAGATTTAAGATACAAGCTTAATGCCCTGCTGTTAACAGCAAGTGCTTAGGATTGGAAGTGTCGTTAAACCACGGGAGCAAACAATGGGTGGTGTTTTGTTGCATCAGTTCTGTACTCAGTGGTGTTTTGGAGCCAGTATTGCTTCAGACTTAGAAACAGACACTGCTGTGTAGTGGGAACCTTGGCAAAACAGAACTCTTTTTCTGAATTTTTGCTCCTAAGGTAGGGTGCTACCTACTTTCTTTCCAAGTAAATGTGACGATTTGAACATTTAATGATACGCATTTCTGCAATGCAGAATTTAAAGTATGTATCAATAAGTTATTGATAAACGTATCTACTGTTCTGGTTTTACGCTGAGCAGAATGTCAGAAGGAGACATCCCATGCCTCAGTGACACCTTTCTGTAATTGTACAGTACTAAATACAGACCAGAGTGCAACTTTTTTGGTAGGCTCTTACTTAATCAACCTTATTTTATCATTTTACTGCATGGGGGTAAGGGCGACTAGTGTTTATGTGTCTATCAGTTCTTCCCACAAACTATTTAATTTCTTACATGCACAGACTAAAAGTGAGTAGCCTTTTTTGTGAATTTGAGAACGCTGATGTTCAGATCTGCTTTGATCATATTGCGGTAGGAGAACTATGTCCGTGATTTTAGAAGCAACTAGTGACAAGTTAATTTGCTCTTACTCTTGAGTCCTTCAAGACTTTGGAAGGACTGGAAGTTTCTTATTTAATTACCTAAATTTCTCAAAAAAACTCCTTTACAAGTTTGATTTCATGTCATTGTGGCATAGTAGTATCTCTTTCTGCAGGTTGATATCCTTAGTTAGGTGAAATGTAGTTTTACATACGTGATTCACAGTACTTGGGAAATCTTTGTTCCTCTTATTGTCTTTTGAGCAGGAGATATTTGTGATACCCTTAATCTCGTTTGTTGTTTACCAGGCCTCTTGATGTAATAATTGCTCTTAGAACTGTTATTTGCATAGAATGAAATTTAAGTTTTTTGTGTAACCTAACTGTAACCAGACAGCTTGAGTTCTTTCCAAAACTGTTCGAAGCCTCTGGTCATATACTTTTTCCCCTTTACACCCACTTCATGTCAAAATGTCACCTAAACAGATGTTCATACACTCCAGACCTTCCAAAATGTGTCTATTTTCTACTAAAACAGCCTGGTTGCTGGACACAAACCAAATGGCAGTCTGAGAAAACAGCATATAGGAAAGGGGGTGTTGAATATGCACCACGTACGTGTGCTATGTGTTTTTAAAGACACCTGCCAGACTACTGCAGATGTAAGAGCTATAGGAAAACATTTGGCATCAAACAATTCTTTTGGAATTTTTCCTCTTGTAGGTAGTGGAAAATACTCACTTCTTATATAAAGATGGGATTTCTTTAGGTCAACATAGAGATGGAGTTCTGGTTTTCCTTTTCTTTTTCTTTTTTTTTTCTTCTTTTTTTTTTTTCCTCTTTTCTGTATTGTGGGTGTTTGCCTTCTGCTAGTTTTCATTTCTTACTTTAAGCTTGTCCAGTCATATTCCTAGGGCAAGTGGGACATTCCCTGAGGTATGACTAATGGGGTAGCTATATTAATTCTCGACATTATCTGCTCAACTAGGTACTCCCTTTCCTCTTGGAGATGTTTTTTTACACTTTCTTAATTATACCATTTTTGCACAGTTCCAATGAGGGAAAGCTGATGATCGTGCTGAATACCCTTCAGACAGGCACCTTTCCCAGGTGAAATTTTAACATGCCCATATGCTCAGTTCGTGTTGAAGGCAACGGAGTTGGTGCAAGTTCTTTTACTTTAGTTCAGTCTGACTGCTCCTTCTGTTTAACTACCACTACCTCTGGCAACACGTGGCCTTGTGTTCCTGTTGCCAACTTCAATTAAGTATAATAGTCCATTTGCTTTCCTTCAGACTGATAGCTGCCTCCGAGGTAATACTGCCCATCATTCCCCATGAAGAATTCTTCCCACTATACTCATTCTCTTTCCACATTTTTCACACTTGACTGGTGTTTTTGAACACTGCAAAGTGATATTATATACTGTCATTCTTATCTCTTTTCCCAAATACTTCTTCTCTTACCTGTCGTCCAGAGCCTGTTTTCTATGCGCTCTTTGAGAAATGTTTCAGGTAGCATTTTGGATTCTTTGTCATTTTATTTCTTGTCTGTCTTGGTCATGGAGTCAGCAAAATGGACCTTTTCCCAACAGTTTCATTTTGAGTCGTATACTTGATCATATTTGGCCTATTTTTACCGCATTGTTACGCACAAACTGTGAGATTTCCATCCCTCAGGATCTGGGAGTAACCATGCAGCTTAGTCCCTGCAGTGGTGTTCTATCTCCCTTTCTTGAAGCTCCTCAAAAAATGCTGATCTTCAGAATTCATTTGTACTTGCTTCTGTTTTTCATCTTATTTTTGCTTCCCCTCTTTGTTTAAAAATGCATAAGTTGCATTTCTCTTTTTTATGCTGAGACCGTCCCTGTCAGAATTCTATGTTGCAGAACCCAGTAGCTGTTGGCTAAAAATAAAGATGTAAAACATGGAGGAAATCTTGGAAAAGGCAGAGTTCTTTTTTTTCTAAATGCACGTATCTGACAATTCAACTGGCCAAAGTAATGGGGAGAATAATACAGAGAGAGACAGCCATTAAGTCTGTGCCACAGGGCAAGATGTTTTGGTTGACCTGGTCTCATCCTTAGTTACAGCTTTGTTTTGCAGTGCTCCCCTCAGGTATCTTTTTAAGATTTCCTTTTCCTAGTATTTTGTATGTGAATGGTTCTACTTTGGGGCAGGAAGAGTCATTACTCCTTAGATTAATAAAATTAGTATAGTCCCTGAAGACCTTGGTAGGTATCTTTGGTTGTTTTCCATTTTTCTCAGCAGAGATCTCTTATTCCTCTTGTTTGGATTCTATTGGAAGTGTTGATACATAGCCCATTGCTCTTTCAGGTGTTACACTATAAACCTCAGTCTGTCTCTGCGCCACACAGAAGTTTCATTGGACTTTGTATCATGAGGGGTGACTGAACTCTCCTGTTCTCCCAACCACCTGTTTTAAACTAGTGCCTTAAAAAAACTTGCAATACTCTTTTGATTCTGCCTCGGATGATAATGTATAGTTTTTGTCTATTTGGATACAGATTCCACTGGAAAATCTCGAGGCAGAACTTCACCCATAGCCAGTTTCTTACCAGTATCTTCCACTCTCTTTCCATCATCAAGCTCTTACGCATTTCTTGCACCACCGAGAACAAACAAAACTGCTTGTTGCCTTGTAAGAATCATGTATCTAAGACAAGAGCTTGATGATGTGGGGTCATAGAGGAGCCAGAGCAAAAGTTTTTGACGCATCCCTTAATTTGAGCTTCATTTTTTTCCCCCATGCAGTAATTTCATACTTGTTCTACAGCAAGATATGTTAAGTGAGAAAAACAGGACTCCTACCTGAAATTGCTCTCCGTAAAATTGCCAGAGGAGATGCTGAAAAATGTCATCAAATCTTAAACCAAAAGAATAGTGTTTTGTGCCAGAAGGGGCTAGTCAGTTATGATGCCAAGCAGGAAAGGAAATCAGACTCTATAGAGTCTGTGTCATTAAAGTATCATTTAAAATATTATTTGTTAAAGCCAACACAATAATGAAAGACAGAATAATGTAGATAATCTTACACCCCTTTGGATGCTGGGAACCCTGAGTTGTGTCTCCAACCAACCCGCAGCACATTGTGCAGACCCTGTCTGTAGAAAGGGTTACCCCATTTGGGTCATTCGAGCTATTATCAGATTTTCTTACAAGAAAACAGTTCTATTCATCATTGCTGCTGTCAAACAGAGAGGATGTTCGCGTGAGAACTTCTTGCTGCACTTTTAGATAAAGGGATGGCGATGCAGGAGGTGTAATTGCTGGAACCAAGGGGGAGTCTCCTGCAGGATCCTCCTCTACAATGAGGAGGCTGAGGTTATCCTGTGGGCAAGGGGTTTGTGCAGCACAACACCGTCCTGAAAGCTAAACTCGACGTGCAGCGCAGCACAACACTGCACAGCACAGGTCTGGTCCTACTCAGGCTGTGTGGATCACTAACTCTTCCATGTACAATGGTCTTCTGGTCAGGATCACTAAAACCCGTTATTTTTAGAAACTGTAAAGAATTGTGTATGTTAGCTACCTTTCTTGCTAATAAAAAGGTGTAAGATCATACTGGTTTGGAAGATAAAAATGTCCTTTCAGCCGTTGAGTGGCTCCCTCCAGGTGAGGGTTAAGGCACCGAAAAGAAACAGTAAAAAGTCTTGGCCTCATCCCTTGCCTGTGGTGTCCTTGTTTGGTGAATAAAGGATTCGAGTCATTACATTGTCATTCTGTCAGCTTCTCTGTGCGTGAAGGAAGGATTTCAAAACTGCAAAAGCAGTGATGTGACCAGTTAAGAAGATCAGGTTCTTTTGCAAATCCCAGACTAAATTCAAATGATTATGATGGTTGTCAACATTTTCTCCCTGCTTTTATAAAAAAAAAAAAAAAAAAAAAAAAAAAAAGAAAAAAGAAAAAAGAAAAGCTTTCTTCCTGCATATTTTTCTCTTTGATGGAACAAAATATCACTGTTGCATATAAGCTTTTATTTTTGCCCAACCCACAACTTCCTTAACTATATTGGTGGAAATTTACATTCTGAAATATGTCCATCTCAGAACTAGACATGCCTGACCTACTTTGATGATGTGTTTCAGCGTGACGGCAGGCATTTTAATGGTGCACTACAGTAATACATCTTCCGACTGAGAGTTAACAGTAGTTCATAAACTTGTTTCTTGATTACCATTATTCTATGCTTTGGGTTTAAGAAAACTGGTTTAAAAATACTGTAGCTGGGTTATGATATGTCTATTAACAAAACCCTAACTTTTAGCTTGTTACTGAGCACAAGAGCTCAAGCGCTTTACAGAAGAACTAGGAATGGGAAGAGTCAGGGAGCCTGAGTGAAGAGGAAAAAAAATTCAATTTTAACCCCTTACAAAAATTCTCAGTTTACTGTTTCCCTAGTGTCTGTTCAAATGGAATAGTTAAAGTTTTGGGGAAAAAAAAAAAAAAAAGTACAAATCAACTTGTACTTTTTTTTTTTTTTTTCAAATCACATTTCTCTAGAAATAGCTTGGGAAAAAGGTTACGTCACTGTTACTATATAGTATCTTCACATGTTCCCAGACATCCTCTGGGGAAAGCTATTATAGGTAATTGGTGCTGCTTCTGAATGAAGATGTATTTGGCCAAATACTGCCATCAGCTATGTCAGTGGAACTGCCAATACATCAAAGCCCATGAAATGAGTGATTTTCCAGTGGTATAACTGAGGGCAGATTTTGTCGTACTGTATTGAAGTACGTAGGCAGTTTAAGAAAACCATGAGGTCTTTTGATCTGCTCATAACCTCTTGTAAATGTACATGGAGTCATCTGGCAGAATGCAGCTCTTCTGTAGAATATTTCGGCGATCTCAGTTACTTGATAGCTGTCCAGCTGATTCTCTAATTCATTATGCCATGAGCTACATTACTACATTTCATGCCGTACCCCTGAGAACATGTGCCCTCTTAACTTTTAAAGCTATTTTAATCTAGAATTTTTTCCCCAGAGAGGATGCACTGAAGAACTGCAGTGACTAATAATTAAGTGAAAAATTGTCCTGACAGGTTTATTTTTAAGTTAAGTCATTAAAATTATTTTTGCTTTTTGTATCATATTGACATTTTAAATTTACAGAAATTTGAGATATTTACAGAAATGTCTACAAAGATTGTTTCTACTGTTTGCAGCAGGAAAATTCATCATTGACTTCCTTTTTTTTCTGTTAAGCTCTCAATAATTCTCTCTTTCAAGAGTTAGGTAGGAAGGTTTGGGTTGTGCTGAGTCTTAAACTCTCAAGTAGCGTTCTTGTGCTGGAGCTGTACTATGTAGTCTGCAGGAGGGCTGTGGTAATCCATTCTGGTAATCCAAACTTCTGGCAGCAGAAATCACTTGAATACTCAAACAATTGCCCAAGTCATCCCTGAAAACCATGGAGTCTGTGGAGAACCTTTCTTACCTTTGAACCACGCTGGAACTCCCCTCTCTTCTTGTCTTATCATAGAATCACAGAATGGTTACAGCTGGAAGGGACCTTAAAGATCATCTCGTTCCAACTCCCTGCCCTGGGCAGGGACACCTCCCACCAGACCAGGTTGCTCCAAGCCCCGTCCAGCCTGGCCTTGAACACCTCCAGGGATGGGGCAGCCACAGCTTCTCTGGGCAGCCTGGGCCAGGGGCTCACCGCCCTCACAGTGAAAAAATTCTTCCTAATATCTAATCTGAATCTCCCCTCTTTCAGTTTAAAACTGTTAAACCTTGTCCTATCACTACACTCCCTCCTAAAGAGTCTCTCCCCATCTTTCCTGTAGGCCCCCTTTAAGTACTGGAAGGCCGCTATAAGATCTCCCCAGACAGAGCCTTCTCTTCTCTAGGCTGAACAACCCCAACTCTCTCAGCCTGTCTTCATAGAAGAGGTGCTCCAGCCCTCTGATCATCTTCGTGGCCCTCCTCTAGACCTGCTCCAACAGGTCCATGTCCTTTTGATACCGGGGGCTCCAAAGCTGGACGCAGTACTCCAGGTGGGGTCTCACAAGAGTGGAGCAGAGGGGCAGAATCACCTCCTTCGACCTGCTGACTGCAATTCTTGTGATACAGCCCAGAATGTGGTTGGTTTCCTGGGCTGCGAGCGCACGTTGCTGGCTCACGTTGAGCTCTTCATCCACCAACACCCCAGAGTCCTTCTCCTCAGGGCTGCTCTCTACCCATTCTCCATCCGGCCTGTATTTGTGCATGGGATTGGTGATATGATTCTGTGGCTCTTTGCCAAAAGTCTTAAAGAATTGAGAACATTGACTTTCCCTTTCTTGCATCCCTTGCTATTGTAAATTTCCATAATGTGTTTTGATGTGTAACAAAATACTTAACAAGGCTGATATTTAAAGTATCATTATTGGTGCCTGGGTAAACATCACTGGGATGAAGCAGAAATTATTGTTTCAGGCTTTCTGCCTGCTTACTCAATCATGTTTGCATACATCAGTCTTGCTTCTTGTTTTAAATCTTTCCTTTGTATCTGAAGCAGACACGTGTTTCAAAAATCTAAATAAAGCTGCAAGGCTCTTTCACTGTCACTACACTTTGGCAGATGCTGACCTTACATAAACTCCTATCTGTTTCAATGTGTGAAGGGCAAACCACAAACTGTCCTCAATTTGGGTTTGTTTCAGGTATTTGGCAAAGTACAAGTTGGAGTCGTCTGAAATCTAATGGGAAGAAAACAAATAACTTTCCCGTGTGAACTCTTGCATTCAGCTTCTGGTCTCAGTGGGAAATAGGACAGCCGTAGTTTCCTTCATGGCATCAGGTTTTCTGGCATGCAAATTTTTAAATGTTCTGACAATTTAGAAGCTCAGTGAAGTATATTATTAAGTGGAGATAATTGCTTCTCTAACTATCTGAGGAAGTCTTTGGTTTTGTTTTTATCCTTCAGATGCATCTATTTCCTTCTAAAAAAATCCGCTAGAAATTATTCTTGCTGCCATTGATCCAAACTATGAGAACGTGTTTGGGTTTTGTTTCTTTGTTTGTCTGTGGTTTTGTTTTTGTTGATGGTTTTGAGTTTGGGGGTTTTTTGTGTTTTTTTTTGTTTGTTTGTATTGGTTTTTTAGATTTTTTCAGGCTAAAGAGTCCCTTAGATTTAAAGTTTACTTGTAACTCTCAAACCAATTTATTCTGGAACGGAAATCTTCACCCAAGTCACCTACCAAGCATGGTATATTGCCATATGACCTGCACAGAATTCATCAGACTTTAGAAGTTATTTTCATAGGAATACAGTTGCTGTAAAATAGGACTGGGATAAAATAGGACAGATCTAGGGACTTGATATTGTGAGTGTATGCAAGCATGCCTAGATCCAGGTGGATATACCTTAGGGATGCTTTCTCGGCTTGGCTTATCTTTTTCAGTACAGGTCAGTCTCCAGTTCATGTTTTTGGAGTAAAAAAAAAAATAAAAATAAAAGAACCTCTTTGGCAAAAAAATATTTAGATGCCATAGGATATTTTAAAAAATCTGTCATCAATGGATACTTCATCATTTCAGAATAAAAACATCATATTGACTTTTGGCCTTAATTCTGTCTAGTGTCCTTTTATCCTCCCATTCTTCTCATCAATTTGCTGTTTAAATCTGGGTTTTATTGATTAAGGCCATTGCAAAGTAACATGATCCAGACTGTGACATGAATAATGAAGTGACTTGATTTCTGTTCTTGGAAATGGCTGTGAAATATTTTTCAACTCTATCTGTGATCGTTATTTTTAGGAGTTTTTAAAAATGAGCTATTTCTGTGTCTAGACAGTACCCAACCCAAAAGGCATTAATTCCAGTGGGGATCCATCCAGCTAGCACTCCAGAAAACCAAATGCAACCCCAAGTAAAAAAGTAAGATCTAAAAGAATGGCTTTGAGTGAGTGCTGCTTAGAAATTAGAATATTCATGATTTGAATGAATCTGAATAGCTTACCATTGGGAAAAACAATTCCGAGATGCAGAACAATATCAGTTATGTATTGCAAATGGGCAGGAAAGAACCTGTTTCCAGTGAGAAATCAGCAGGCCCTACCATCTTTTAAAATTAATTTCTTTTTACCCTGGAAGTTCTTTATAGCGTCTACAAGCTGTAAATACCCGCGAGCCTGTGATATTCTCCTCCTTGTTTATTTGGTGCAAACATGGTAGTGTCTGCATTGCACCAACCTTTATGCCATTATTTCAGTAATTTTTTAGTTCTCATCAGCCTCTTTCACCTTCCTGACAAAATCTTTGCGTTTGAATGCTTTGGGCCCCTCAGGAAATACTTGTTTGAGGGAGCTGGTCCATTCCAGTTACGCTGCTGAAGAAGAAAGCCTTTGCTACAAGGACAATATTCTACCTTAAACAAAATTAAATTCTTAAACAGACTTACACACGTTGCATAGTGTCTGTGCAGGAATTTAAGTTATCTGAGAAAGACGATTGATAGCACAAATAATATTCTGCGCCATTAACTCTTCTACTGTAAAGTAGTTTTTGCAATACATACTTCCTTGCATTTCTGTGATAACGCAGCAGTAGTAAAAGCCTTTGTTTGCAGGGGGTCTAGCATACCTTTCGTATTTGACAAAAGTTAGCTTTAGCTCCAGTATTTCAGTAGATATCTCAACATCTCTTTCCTTCTGTCGGTTCCCCCTCCTGCTCCCAGTTTCGGGTGTTTATCTGCAGCAAGCATACTCAATCTGTGAGAATCACACAGAGCCACTTCTGTTCCTGCTTGGGCTTCCAGTACGCATGGGGTGCAAGGATACTTAGCGCACACAGGGACTTCGATGGCTACAGTCTGAGTAAGTACAAACTCTTGTTTTTTCACAGTTTGCAACTCAATCAAATCCGCAGACTGATTTTTCGGAGGGAACAACAGGCTGGACTTTTTAACAGCTGCTCTCAGGCGAGAATTCAAAACCCTCCTTTTAAATGGTTAAATCGCAGGACTTTAAACGTACACTTTGTCAAAATGTCAGATTTGAGATCTGACATTATAAAAATGTAATTTCCCCAGCCTAATTTTATAAACGCCTGTTCTGATTGTGTTTTCCCCAAAAGCAATGGCTCGAGGCAGACACCCACCATTGCTAACATCGGCTCACCTAGTTACGTTTGGGGAAAGTTTTTTTATAAGCAACTGAAAATGGCTTCCTTCAGAGGGAAAAGATGGGCTCTCTGAAAGGGGGCAGGATGAACAACCTGCTTCTGAAAAAGAAATGACTTCACACAGTACAAGGTGTGCTTAATAACAAATTGCATCATTAGCAGTTAGAACTCAAACAGCTTAATCAGGATTCATACATAGATCATTGCAAATGTTCTTTAACACGAGTAGACGGTTCAGAAAAAAAACCACTGTGCCAAGAGAACAATAAATAAATCATGTCAGAGTATGCTTTTTCATCTTTAATCCATAAAAATCCCCTATTGTTAATAAAAATCTTTATTGAACTGGTATACAATGCAGAGTAAGAACGGTGCTGTCTCTAGCAGGACCATAATTACCCTGCTAGGCAATACAGGGGTTAACTCTTTGTTGTTCTGATTAACCATTGCGGAAGGAAATGGTCCTTCACTAATTGGCAGATATTGGCTTAACAAAACAAGGCTGGACACTAAACAGCACGTCAGGTAAGCAGTGAAATTAAGAGAAAATATATGTCTGCTGATGATACAGATGGTACTCCTTTGAAATTGTAAGGTCAAAACTAAAAATGTTGGAAGGGGTTGTATCTAAATTTTCTTGGGTTCATCCCTGTTTCTTGTGACTTCTGATCACCTGCAGAGAGAATCACAGAAATTGTAAATACTGCCCGTCTTGGCTTAGTGAATGGACTTTTCGTGCCTAAGGATAGTTGTGTCTTTCATACCCTAAATGTAAGGATGTGAAAGGAAAGAGAAAAATTGTAGGTTTGACTGGGTGTCACCAAATTTCTTTCTAAAATAGTATGTCACATAACATATAAGTGGTGGATTTGCCTCAGACATGCGAAATGGCGTTAGTGTTGCATTGTATATGGTCCATTGAGTACAGGTAAGGACTCGGGTATGAAAAACAGCTGTGTGATACTGTTCGCAGCCTTGCCATAATCCAAAACGTAATGTATCGGGTTCTCTACCTTTACTTTTAAGGTTTGTCTTCTGCTAGACAAATGGTATACTGTTAATTGCCAGAAACAGGAAAGATCGTCCAGGACACTACAAAAGCTTCTGAGGTTGTTACAAAAATATGGATCAAAGTTAAGACATTAAGACAGGAAAACATGGTATACTCCAGTATAAATGGGGAGGCAGATCATATAGAGTGAAAAAAGGGAGTTTCTCTGGAGTTACCTCTCAAGAAAAGCTGTATAATGTGTTGTCTAAGACTAAAAATACTAAACATGCCCTGGCACGATGCAAGATGAAGTATAAACATCAGCGTGACATAATGAAAGAGAAACATTTTTGTTCTGCTATTCTTTGTTGGATGGATTGAGGTGAAGATAGCAGAAGAGAAATCAGTTGCTGTGGACTGCATAGTTATCACCCCACACATCACCAGTCGTCCCGCGGACCTAGATTTAATGGCCAGGAGACTTCACTGCGTGGGCATTCTGTCAGTCAAAGACGGGTCCCGCTGACACCGCCGAGGAGGTGAAACCCTGAGCTGTGCGAGCGCGAGCATTCATGTTTATTCCAGGGGGCTGCAACTGGTGGAAGGCAAACATTACCACTGCTAATATTCTCGAGACATTGCATGATACGCTTGCTGAGATGAAACACAGGCAGGGACTCTTTCACCTCCGTTTTCTCTGAGGAATTGTAAATTACCCTCATGAGATATTCAGTAGCACACACAAGACTGGCTGTTTATCAGCCTGTTTCAGATGGGTTAGTGTAATGGTTTCTACAGAAATTTTCACTCCTTGTAATTTAAAATACGGGTCCTGGAGCACCAATATATGAGCTTTAGTGCAGCAGGCTTTATAAGGAGGAAAGGAGTTTTGCCAGCCAGCAGAGGAAGGGGCAGAACCTCTCCCCTTTAAGGTGCAAGGTTGGAGGATTATATTTCTACCAGCAACCTGACAGGAACTGCTGGGATAGGAGGATAGGAAGTAAGGAAGAGATGGGGATAGTGGGGCAGAAGGAAGGGAATCGTTCCTCTGGCTATATCTGCACAGAAGTTAAGAAGGCTTCGATGTCCTTCATTACTTCGGTTTCCTCATTTGAGATTGTTTGGGAATTTCTTCCCCAGTCCTTGGCAGTCTTGTGTAGCCAGAATAAGAACAAAGTCTGATGATTTGCCATCTCACACATATCAACCTTTCCTTTTTTACTGAATGCCTATCATCATTGTCTTTTGTCATGTCTGAGAAGAGATTACCCCTTTGCCGTCATACTGATTGCTGTCCTTTCCGCGCATAGGTGAGAGATTTGGTGAGTAGGAAGTTCCAGACAGGCAGGCGTTCATGGAAGGGATTTCAGCCCTTAATGGTGGGTGGAAGTGATTTTACTCATCAGGCAACTGAGGTGAGGATGTACTGAGGTCCTATGGTCATGTAGACATCTCGTGATGGGAGAAAAGCAGAGCACAAACAACCTTCTGGCATTAAGTTAAAAGGTGGGTATGCCGGTAGCGCATGCCTGGAATAACCAAATGAAAATTATGGTCTTCAAAAGTCTAGTTGAATGCACCACTATAGTTGCAGCCAAGTCAGCAAAGACGTAGATTAATCCAGCCTCGCCTCTTGCTTTTTTTTTTTTTTCTTGCTTACTTTGAGACGGATTGTATTTATTGCATAGGCCAGCACTACACCAAACTACAGCAGGTTCATTCCTTAAATGTTGGTTGATTTTATGAGCTCACATTTAACAAAAGAAGGTGCAGAGTAAGAAACTCAGATATTTATGCGTAGACCAAACGTTTGTTGAAAATTACAGAGGTAGAACAGGATATGTAATATCTTTAAATGTACTGCGTTGAGCTAAAGGGAGAAATAATAAAGGAGGCTACTGATCAGCTGCTGGTCCGGATCTAGGGGAAGAAAAAGAACAGGTGGTGTTGGCAACACACAGACAAAGCCACATACACTTTATTCTGAGAGTAACAGCATGCAAGGCCTTTGCAGGCAAACAAGAAATTCCAAAAGTATGTGCTGGTACACATGGGGAAGGACGGATACTTAGAGAACACATATTCTGGACGTATTCCTTTATTTCTGTTGCCCCATCTATATCCAACATGTGGTTATGTAGTTGTCTGTTGGCTTATTTTTTGTTCTTCATCAGTCCGCTGTATAAATCATAAACCAAAGCTGTGATAGTTTCTTTTGTGCAACAATGAGAACTCTGTCCCCGGTATGATGCTGGGAGAACTGTCCTGCCAATGCCATAAGATTTCAGTGGTGTTATAAAAAAAGGGGGCATTTACCTGAGTCTCTGAGTTCCTTTTCTTCTGATACGAGTAATACAACGACTAAATTTCTGCCGCAGACCAAGTCATGCCAACGCACACGCTGCCTGCAGGGCAGGATTCTTATCTCCAAGGATGCTCTCTTGGAGCAGCACTGTCTTCCTTCATTTCAGGCCTTGCTTAACATCACGGGTGCTCTAATACAGATTTACTTTTAGTGGAAGAGCTGCCTCAAGAACAATATTCCTACTGTTACAAAGATTTAATTCTGAGCATTTTCAGGGAAAACTCTATTTTTTTCCCCACTTTGTTAATAATTTTAGGGACGACTCCAGGGAAGACGGCAATCTCTTCACAACAGATATTAATTATCATTATAGGTTATTACTTAATGATGAGAAAGGGTGATGAAAGAGAATACACGTGTGTATAAAGATGTTGTAAACCCAGTGGAACCCATAAAAACAAATTTTAGTGTTGAGAGGAGATTACATTTCTCATTTGTAATTTTCCTTTTATGATGAAACCTGACTCAAGGGCAGAATTTTTATAATTGCCATTGATGCTTAGATAAAAGTTGAATTGTTCTGTTAAAAATTGCGCTTAATCCTTTCCAAACTCAGTTAAATGTTTTCTGATACAGTAAAATTTCACACAAGGATTGAAATAAGTGGGTGGAGTGTTTTCTCAGATTATTATTTATTTCTTTTTAGCATTGGAAAATGGAAAGGGCTACATTTTATCACCACGTTACCATACTAGAACTTCTATATATTGTAAAATACAGAGTTTTTACAAAGACAGTTGCTCTGTACCCACTCAAACAGGAATGCGCCTGTAGCATGAAACAAACAGGCGTTTTGCACTAGTACAGCAAGAAACCTCCAAAGACTGTCTTAGATTAAGCTGTCTTTCTCCTTTGTGGTGCAGTGGCGCCTCACGCACAAGTGCGTACCACCTCTGCTAAGTGAGGACACCACCACCCATGACATGGTAGACGAGTTGTCAGGTCCAGCAGGCACCACATGGTGTTAGCAGACAGTAGTGGCTGGTTGGGCTTCAGCGTCTCACAAGCGGTGGCGTAGAGGACATGGCTTTTTCTAGCTTTGCCTTGTAGCCAGTAGCTCGCCCCCGACCCGCTGGTGTTCTGGGCTGTTTGCCCAGAAGTTTTCCTGAGAAATACTAACCCCTGACAGCAAAAGAAATCAGCCTCCGCGTCTCTCTCTGAGAAGGTAGCAGCAGACTCAACTGCAACGCTGTGCTCGGTGTTTTTTCTCTGCAGTGCTTTAAAGTAGACCTGCAAATCTGACAAAATGGCAATGTCCCTGGAGTGCGTTGGAAGCACCTGCTGGACTCGGGTGGCCGATCATGCCAGAGTCCAGTATGACATCAGACACCTTTGATTTCACTCATGTCATTCAGTGGACTCACTGCAGGTAAGCACGTGATGATGCCGAAACTTGTCTGACCAAAGAAGCAAGGCTGAGTTTGCCTCCGTACAGCTGGGTTAGCTCATGATCACAGAATCATGGAATCACAGAACTGTATGGTTGGAAGGGACCATCGGAGATCATCTAGTCCAACCCCCCTGCTGAAGTATATTTACCCAGAGCAGGTTGCACAGGAATGCATCCAGGTGGGTTTGGAATGTCTCCAGAGAAGGAGACTCCACCACCTCTCTGGGCAGCCTGTTCCACTGCTCTGCCACCCTCAAAGTAAAGAAGTTTTTCCTCATATTTGGGCAGAATGACTTGCTCTGGATCTAGCCCACAATGACGACGTGGCGGGAGTAGTTAGGTTTCCTGTGCTCTCATCAGAACTTCAGTTTCATATGTTTGCTCTCTGAGTGACTTGCTAGCTCAAAATAAAAAGAAAATTTTTATGCAGAAGGCTTAGGTAGAATTAGCACATAGAGCTATCTCTTAGGTGATACAGTTTTCATTACTGTACTGTTTAGAAAATAGGTAATGGAATGGTGGTTACAGTTAATTTTTGCTAGAAGGAGAGTAATGACAGAAGACCTTCACATTTGAAAAAGTCTCGTAAGGAGAACTGAATATCCTTATTTGAATCTCCTCTTATCTGTGTACTGAGAAAAAAAAATAAAATAAAAAAAAGAATAGATGTTTGATTTAGATTTTTCCATAGAATACACTTAAAATTGCAGAATTATTTCCATTAACATTCCACTTTGAATATAGATAACAGCCAATACAACATAATTTTGTATTTGTTATATGGAACATAAAGTACCAAAAGGAAATGGCTGAATTAATACTGGAAGAACTGAATTTATATCAAATGTATCATTATTCTCTGGTCTCCAGAAGTAATTAAAACTGGGAAATAGGATTGCAAATGAGCCTTTTGATGTGACATCAGCAAATCTACTGTAACCAAAGGATGATGGGCTGAACGGTGCTTTTCACATAATCTGATTGAGAATGGGTTTTACAGCCACAATTGTACGGTGAAACTTACTTTTAAATAAATTATAGTTTTTATGCAGTAGAATTGACTTATTTTACAGACAGGCATATATTATTTTACACATGTCAATCAACAATGGCTTAAAAGTGACTCATAAAATTGATGTTACATGAACAGGTATTTTGAATATTATGCAAGAAGGAACAAACCAAAATGTGTTGGGTAATTATGAAATCACCTCAGGTATTTCTCCTCTGTTTCATGGAAAGGATCTTTCAGTTAATAACACATACAGGATTTGGAAGCATTGCATTTCTTCTAATCAGCAGGTGCTGAAATGAGGAGAAATTCTCTAATGTTTTGTGTTGAGGTTTACGCAAATTATACATAGCACCTTAATGAGCTGCTCTTCCTTTTTGGGGTGACAAGCCAGCTTATCCAAACAATGAAGAACGCTACCTCCCCGCTGTGCTTTTGTTGTACGCCCAGGAACTTTCTGCCCTGTACCTGCTGGTGAGGGCTAAAAGGCATGTAGAGAATATTCCGCGCTACGGCAAGATGTTTTCTCTTTTGGGGCGGTGGTGGGGATTCTGCACATATTAATATTTTAATACTTTACGCGATCATGGAATTGCATATCATCATATTGCACACAGCCCATGGGGAAGAGTTAAGGTTATGGTTTCAGCCCTAAGTCTTGCATTTCCTGGCTAGTGAGCTATTAATTTATAATGTTGGTTGCATTTTAATACCTTTGGGCTGATCCTGTCCCTATTAAAAGAAAACAGCAAACTCCTACTGGTTTCAAAAGTTGAAAACACTATGTGTAACACATATAATTGCATTTCATACCGTACGTAATGGTTTTATGCTTTTCTAGGCTGTTCAAAGATCGGTTTTAAAAAATTTTTCCTCTGTTTATGTTTAGCATGATATGGATTTAATGCGGAAGCAGAGATTTAGCAACTTTATTAAAGAGCAAATTAAATGTCAATTAGCACTGACATTATAACGTCAGCATTCTAATCCACAACAGAATTCAGTTCGGCATACTAATCTGTGCTCATTTGCTTCTTATTTGTGATGTTAATATTTATCTTCAAAGTAAATAGTAAACAAGGTAAACTTTTAGAGAAAATACTCTGGACATCATGGAAGAGTTAGGGTCTCTGTAAGGCATGTTCCTTGAAAAGGTCAGATTTTGCAAGTATGGGCTCAACAGTTCTTTTGATGTTATTGCCATAAATGCCCTGGATTTCTTTGGAAATGAAATAAAACAAACACAGTCTCTCGCAAACCCCCCTTCCATGTAATAAAAAAAAAAATTAAAAAAATCATTTGTGTTTAACCCATTTGGTGCTTATTTGTCAATTTTAATCTCTTTGTAAACTTCCAATTTGCCAATATTTCCATTAAGGCAAAGTACCAGCATTAATATCAGCATCTGACTGAAAGAGACAGAAAAATCCACACCTTATTATAATAAATTAATTTAAAAAAAAAAAATAGAAAAATGTAACACACTATTTGCAAATCATTAGCCCTAAATTTACTGCTCTTTTAAACAAAACGCCAAGACTTCCAAACACTGAGTATTAATTATGTGTTAAGAAAGACAAAAACTATTTGCAGATGTCTAATAATGGAATTGCAAACTGATGATTCTAATATTTCTGATTTTTTTTTCTGGCTTTCTTGAAGCCTAAATTCCCTCCTGAAGCTCTCAGAGTCTCAGGTTATTTTAACTTTGTTTCATGAATGCAACAAAATAAAATAAAAAAATTATTAGTTTAGCATATCTAGATATACTTTGTGGATGCCGTAATGTTCACATTGTTGTACTTAAACATATGTGTAAATGATTGGCTAAATTAGTATCCATTTCTAGACGGAGTGATAAAGTGAGTAAAGCTTGCTCTCCTCAGCAAACAGATAACTACCGGCTTTCCTTATAAACACAATTTTACCCTGCAACATGTAGCGTTCCCTGACCGTGGGGATGTGGAGGAGGCTTTGGCATACGCCTGGTTTATTTTTTCAATTTTTCTGCAAGTGTCTCTTTTTAAAAGGCTGCCTGCAGAAACACAAAGTATAACTTTCCCTCATCTAAAGAGCACGAGCGCATTGTGTTGATACCACCTCAGCGCTTCCAATTTTCATTACTGCACTTGTGGCACAAACTTGCATAATATTTTGGGGCACTATCAAGGAAATGTATTGAGACAATTCACAGCTTAAATTAAAAGAGAGCTATTGTATCAGGAAGACCGATTCCCTCAATCTTTATTATGATTTAAGATATACAAGAAGTCAAGTCAAGTTTGCACGATAGTTCTCTCTTCAGCATCCAGACTAAAGACTGGATTTGAAGACTTTGCAGTGTGTAAAGATGACATTGAATTGGACGGACAAAATGTTAAGAATCAAACCCACTCATTAAGCATTTAAGGGCCTTAAAAAGAAAAATAATCACAAGGGTGTGCGTGAGTCCAGTTCTAGGAGACATCCAGTGGGACCTAATTGAGTTGGAATAATAGGAATATTTAATTCAACTGTTGGCTGTCTACATTTAGCTTGCAATTAAAAAAGCACCACACTGGGAGCTGACAAAGGAAATGTGTTGAGTTCTCATCAAGAGGATATTTCTCACAGCATTTTCTGTATAGGACTCTGATCTAGAAATATGTCTCCAGAAATGTGTTTCCCTTTTTTCACTAGCGTGCTCAGATTTTTGCTTGGTTGTTTTTTTTTTGCTTAAAACATATTTAAATTCCCTTTGTTAAATAGTTTTTACTCGGTTATTTTTTTTCATGCAAAAATACTTCAGAACTCATTGTCTCTAGTGCTGTTGTACCTGGGCAAACAACAGTGGTTTGGGTGAATTGAAATGCAGGTGTTTACCACAGCAAAACAATCAGTCTGAGAAGCACACACGCTATATTTACATCAGGATATGCTATGTCATGTTTGTTTAATTTAAGATCATTCTTAGTTATTTGAGATACAGATGTTAGTTTATTACAGTGTGTTATGAATGAGAAGCAATAACAAGAAAGTCATGAATATTAATCTCGTGTCTAACACAGATGCTACTACTTTGACAAATATCTTTAATGCTGGTAGCTAAAAACAAGTTTATATTTCGATAATCTTAGTCCAAAGACAGATGTATGTGGTATGTATTAGGGACCAGCTGCACTGGGAATTAATTGTAGCTGATTGGTGGTGACTATATCATGATCTGACCTCCATTTCCAGTAAACCCCGATATACGATAATTTCTTCCTGCTCCATATTTCCAAGTAGCAAGATGAAATGAATTATACTTCTCAAGTGGTGATAATTTAAAGATAGTTAAGGTTCATAAAGCATTTGGAAGAACTGGTATAGTTTGAAATTATATATACAGATGAGTGAAGTGAACTAAGAGCTGAGCTTGTCACTATGTAATAGATATATATCTTTGTAATGATCCTTTCATTTAGCAAATGAAAAATTTCACTTCTTTATTGGGTGTAATAGTTTAAACGAATATTGTATCATAATTTTGAATTTTGATGTTATGGTCAATAAATGATATCATTTGTGACAAGTACTTCTTTTCACAGTGTTAAAAAAATTTATCTTTGTTGATCTGCATGCTGCTGTTATTGGTGACAGTGATCATAGCTGCAGATTACGCCATGAGCATAGTGCCGAGCAAGTCCCTCAAAGAGCAATATAAGCCTTGTTATGATAAAGACGATTAGAGCTATTTCCGTAACAGCAAATAAGTGAAGGAAAAACACAGATAATGAAAGTGTGAATTTACTTCATTCAAGAAGTATTTGACTGTAAGTCGTGTTCGTTCAACAGCTGTGTCCATGCCTTGTGAGCACTCAGTGAATCCCACCGCATCTCCAGCAGAGAAGACAGAGGATGGCTTTTAGGTTATCAAACTTAAGGTCAAGTGCTTCAACAATATGAGTGGCTGGTATGTATTTTAAGTGGTTGTTAGGGGGTGTTTTGCTTTTAACAAAGAGAAAAAGGGAGGAAGGGCTGAATATAAATCAACTCTTCTTTCATCTGGTATGAATGGTTATACAGAGATAAATGACATTTTTTACTTTCCCTGAGAGCACATGCTCTCATAAGGAACCTGAACCTGTAACTCTCTAACACCTAAAAGGTCTCCTTTATCATTTTTTGTTGTTTCTAGTCAAGTACAATTTAAATTATAACATTATTTTCAGAAAACCACCATCTTTCCTTCTGGATTTTTCCTTAGTTTCAATGGTTGACCTAGAGTTTCAAAAAGGTGACCTCCTCGCCTTTAATAAGTGTACTTTGCTACGTGTGAAAAATACTCAACATAACTACGCTGTTCTGTTCAGTTCCCTAGGTACATCATTCTGCTGCTGCTTTGGGATAGTATAAGTAGAATATGTGGTGAACTAACAGGCGGCACTGTATTAATTGAAAACAATCCCGTATAAAATACATGCAGTTTTCTGTCTGCAGTCAAATAAGGGGAATGGTATTTCCCATGACTGTATTGAATTTCTTCAAAGGGTCATGCTTGTGTTTAAACCTTACTACAAAAACCATAGAATTCACACCTTCTTAGTTACATATAAAACCACATCAGATATAACAAGTCCTGACTGAATATGTACTTAGCTTTAAAAACAAAAACCTGTAAGACTGTAATTCTTATTAGATACCTGATGCTTTTATTTTCTATGGAGATCAAAGTTTTCATTTGTTCTTGTAATGGGATCATCTTTAAAAGGATTTTTTTTTTTCTTTTAGGAAAAAATACAAAACACAAAATTTGCAGTGATTTGTCCCAGAAATCTTTGGGGTTTTTTATTATTATAGTATTCCTTAAAATACCTGCTCATTGTTTCTTGTAAGTGAAAGAACTCCACAGTTTTAAGCTTTATTTTATTCTCATTTGATGGAAAGTGTTTTCTATTTTAAATAAAGGCCTATTTAAATGAGTTTAATGTCTCTCACAAGCCTGGCTGATCAGTGGATGAAGTTAAAGAATCATCCTGCTCTTTTGTTCCTTCTGGCTGTTTTTCTGCTCAGTTTGCCAAACTGGTTCACCGAGCAGCTGCACAAATTCATGCCAGAGCGAGAGACCGTGAGATCGAAAGGAAAGACCCGCAGACGGGAGAACGGGATCTGCCCTAGACAACGCTGGGATTTATCGTTTGTCGTATCAGCTCTGGCTGGGATTCACAGAACAACTCAAACCGGTGAAAAGTTAAGGCTGATGAGCTCCTGCCCTGCTTGCGCTGATGCTGGGATGATGTGCCGAAATTAAGAATCATTTCAGAGATCTGATCTGGCTGAACCCCCCCCCTTTGCAAGAACCCGCATTTAGTAAGGAGACAAACTAGCCAATCCCGGTTTGCTTCAGAGAATGGATGGACTAGAATTCAGGTAAGTTGTCACACATATTCTGTCTTTGGGCATGTATATGGCAGGGAAATTTGTGGCTCATATCAACATCAAAACTTGCATTAACTTTAAGGAAAAGGTTTTCACCTCAAATTACTCAGTGGGGAGCGTATCAAGGAACACGCACAGAATTTTAAACTAGTTTCTAAACTCAGCAATATGTTAAAATCTTTGATCATATGAATAATCGGTCTGGTTCATGCAAGTTTTGCAGTGGCACTTTAAAATTGACTCATTTTCTGGGGAAGACAGCCACAATTGTCTTCAGAGTTCATCATAGGCAGTTAAAATGTCCTGAGAATTGCGTTAACATTATGAATTTCTGGTGTCAAGAGTTTTTCCAAAAGTGACATGACATTATGGTTCCTGCTTGTTATTGCTATAGGTAAAAGCTGGGGGCATTTTACTGCCGTTTTGGAACTGTACAGTATCATGGAATGCAGCCCCACTATTATATATATATACACACACATATATATATTACATGGAGAAATCCTAAAGGTAAAGAAGATTAAAATCAAATCATGGTCTAATACTCATTGGCGTGCCTGTCAGTAGACAGATAGGGTATGTAATTTTTTCTACCTATGAATGTGATTTCAAATGCAAGGGAAGCCAACTCTCCTTTAGTCCTATTGTTCTTGTAGCCCACAGAGCGGGCACAGGTGATTTTAGCTGAGGAGGTTTCAACATTAAGAGCTGACTGCAGCTGTGAAATAAGGGGCGATGAAAGTTATACACGCAGCAAAACTCTTCGTTTGTGTAAACTTCTCTTTGACAGGAAAAAATCATGGGCAATGGAGAACCGAGTATAAAGATATTTTAAAAAAAAACGTGATCTGTCTTGCCTTATACCTTCCTGCTATTTTTCCCCTGCCAAAAGATCACCGTTCCGTTTCTTCAGAGAATAATTTGTACCCACCTATATTCTTGTTCCTACTTTAAAACCTCTTGTCGTAAAAACATTGCTTACTTACTGTGTTACTTAAATATCGTCCATTGGCTGATTGCCAGTAAGGGTAGACATAGTAGCAACCAAACTCCTCCCTGGCTACGTTAATCCTTAATGAGGAGGGGATTGATGGAGGAGCTGATTATAGGTGGGAAAGCCGAACTCCAATGCCTTGTCCACCAGTATTTCTCCACAACTTTGGCAGCAAAGTCAAGAAAGAAGAGTCTAAAGCGATTTTGTAGATAAATGTAATCAGTTGTTTGCAGCTGTCTTACAGGTTGACTTCTGATAATACACTATGTCCGTAAGTCCAAACCCCTTGTGTGTTTTCCTCCAATTTGATGAATCGTCAGAGACTTGCAGATGAAGGAAACATCCTACATACTGCAAACAGTGCTGCAAAACCTCTTCTAGAAGCACTGAGACAGAAAAATACCCTTTTTTTTTTCTTTTTTATCAATTCTGCACATACAGTATTCTTTGCAAAATACTTTGAAACCTAAAATACATCTACATTAGAGGTTTAGTTTGGGTAAGAAATGAGATTTTTTAAGCAAATTGTCCTCACTTACCTATGCTTTGGCTGACATCTTGGGACATTAGAACTGGATTCCTTTTTGATGAAACTAGGCTGGAAGGCGTGCTCCAGGTGGACTCCAGATGTACTCCAGCTGTGAGCGAGCATTCAGCCCGTGCCATCAGATTAATCCCACTCCAAAGCAAAACTTCCCCAAAATAAGTATATGGATGACATGTCCCCAACACCAACTTTTTTTTGTTCTATAAATGCACTCAGACTACACTGCTTGCAGCGGTCTGTAGCCTCTGTACAGTAAAAAGATACTGTACAATAACAAGATATCACTTTGTTCATGGACTAGATTTACGCCCACAAAAATGACATTGATTCATTGCCTCGCGAGGCCGCCTCCCTTGCAGTCATAATTTTAATTGTGTGATAGACTTGCATTGTGTGTTGCTGTTTGGATAAATTGGTCTATAAATCCCAGTTGCACTGAAATATTGCTTAAGACAATGGTCAAAGATACTCTGAAAAGCAATGGAGCAAATGACATTGCATTGGTTTCTCTTTCCTTTCTAATTTTCTTGAGCTCATTAGCAAAGTTCTGAGTTTATCCAACTGTGCAAAATGGGAATTTCTGAGGCACAGAAGTACCAAGGTCTAGAAAAAGTTCAGATGAAATAACAGAATGAAATTTTAGTTTGGGGACCAGTTGTTCTGCAGACTTTTACCGGCTCTCTCTGCAAGTCTGGCAGTCTGGGAAAAATAGTTTCTCATATAGGAAACAGAATAATGTATAATAGGAGACGTTTCATGTGAATTCCTTGTTTGCTCACTGTAGCTCTTGGATTTACGCATACTTGCAAGTTTGACCCTACCCACTTGACAACTTTGTCACTTCAGTATATGGAAACGGAGGCACAATAATGTTGACACACAGAGTTTTTCAGAAATCTTTAAAAAGATACTAGAACTAAGGCTCTGTTGGAGATTGTACTTCCTTGTTCCCATAAACTGGATGCATGCCCTAAGAGAACTGCCCATGCATCCAAGGAGAAAGGAAACACCTTGAAGAAGAGCAAAAGCATACTCTGAAAATGGACGGTGCCTCAGACAGATTTATTGGATGGGATTATATTCACAACAAGTGGTACAAATAGGTTAATTTGTTTTTAACCGTAAGTCACCTAACTGCATGGGAAGTAGGTAATCTGAGTTGAAGGAGACAAAAAATAGTGCTAATTGAATTTTTAATGGCTATCTCACCCCAGCTGAACTTCTCAACAGAGTTTGTTAAACTTTGCATGAGCAATACATGTGCTTTGAGGTTTACAAACAATCGGAGCCCCGGGTATGGAACCAGTGAGACGAAATGTACTGTATTAATGATCATATCAATTGGTAATTCATAATTACTTACATTTCTATTTCTGCCCAGTATTTGTAATCATATAATTAACTCAGAGTTTAAGGGGTTCAAATAACTGAGAACTGAGATGGGAAAGCGAGTCTAGGAAATGAGTTCAAACAATTCTTAATTAGCTTTTGTCAGTAATTATTAACTATGAGATTTCAACAGATACAGTATCAAATTTTTTTGAAGGACGAATTGATTAGCGTATCTTGATAATTTGTCTCTGAAGTCCTTTTTACTTTCCATGTGATGCAAAAGGCAATTTAACGCTTTTTGAAGAACTAATTTTAAAATTAAGCATCCAACTTCACCCTGATATCTCTTCTAAGAAGATGAAGTTTTCTACTAAGAATCATGGTCTCCTTAAAGCTCAGCACTACAATTAATTGGTAGTCTCTAGGGCTTCTAAATTGTGATGCTACAGCAAAAACATATGGGTATTTCTATGTTACATGTAGGGCTTTTGCATGCGACTGCATTCAGAAAGAGTAAGTATCTGAGAGCGTTAGGAAAAGAGAAAGAGAGAGTGTGTGCGAGAGAGCTTCACTTTCCTGTATCAATGAAGTGAGGAGAGTTATATCTGTCCTTTAGTTCGGTGGTGAGTGGACTCAAGGTCCCTGGTGTCAGGTTTGGAGCTGCTTCCTTTCCTTCCTTCCTTCCTTCCTTCCTTCCTTCCTTCCTTCCTTCCTTCCTTCCTTCCTTCCTTCCTTCCTTCCTTCCTTCCTTCCTTCCTTCCTTCCTTCCTTCCTTCCTTCCTTCCTTCCTTCCCTCCTTCCTTCCTTCCTTCCCTCCTTCCTTCCTTCCTTTCCTTCCTTCTTCTCTCTCTATCTTGCTATGTGCAGAGCCCATAATTAACATGAAACACTTAAATTGATTCTCACGGAGTCTTTTTAAATTTAAATTTGCTGACAAAAAGGGGATCTTAACTTAAAAGCTCTGTTTGGGGCACCAGGGCAGAGAGTAAAAGGTTGCTGTTAATCCTGGGCTGAGGCAGGGGAGGTGTAGAGGGCTGCTTCTTCTGGCAACACAAGCGTAAGAAATAAGTTCCATACACAATGATGATTGAATTAGCATTAATATCAGTTGTACTATCCTGTTCTTAAAATAGAAGTCATGTATACGTAAATAAGCCTGCCCTTTTTCTTGATTTTTTTTTTTTTTTTTGGATTGCTGTGTGGCATAGGAATAAATTGGTTTTGGTTTGTTTTTTTTTTTTCTCTACCTTAACTATTTCTGCCTTCTGGGGAGATGTTTGTTACGCCATTTTTCACCGAGAGTGAAAAACACACCCCACAATGATAATGCTGTTCTCTGAGAGGAAAGCCAGGCCTTCTGCTCCCCAGTGTTGGCCAAAGAAGGGGCCCGAAGCATCCGGACTTTGCCTTGGACTTTGCTGCAGCATGCTCTGCTAGGAAGGTATCGCAGGAGCAAAGGTCTCGCTCACTCACTGCACACAGAGGCCAGTACCGCCTCTGCAAAAACACCCCTGAAAACTGATAGAGTGAGGTTCTTGCAGATTTGTGTGCCGTGCCTGGTCAGCATTGAGACTGCAAGAGCGATTTTTCCCACGATGTAGGTGCGTGTGCATTGGCACTTTCTGTGAGCGTAAAGCAGGACTACAGCCCTTCAGCCTCGCCGGCACTAACGGGATGTCTCCTCCTTAGTCTTCATTTCTGCTGGGCAGCACCGATCTCTGCAGGCATCCACCTTGTCCAGTTTGGCCGCCGTTGGCGTTGGCATTGGCATTGGCGTTGGCGTTGGCATTTGAACTGCACGCGTGCACACGCACTCTGAAACAGCAGGAGAGCAGAAGGCTTGTTTCCTCAGGCACGAGCTAAAAAGCAATGACTCGAAGCAAAGTCAAAACAACTTGCATTAAGAAGATGGACATTTTTAAACCACTACATGCGGGATTTGGGAAAAGATGGGCTAGCCCTTGCTTGGGATTTCAGGACCGTGCTGTGCTGGAACAAGACTATAGTCCACACTCTCCTCACCTTAATTGTACTGAACTCTCTGTTTCTTATCATCGGAAGTGCTCCTAAGTGTAACGAACAGATTACTTAATTTTCATACCGACATTATGTTATAGAGGAAACGTACAACCTGCGGCATTGTGCTGCAGCACAGATGTCCTTTCTTTTCCAGTAAGCAGCGTCTTTCTAAACTTTAGTGTTCTAAAAGGCTGACGTTTCTGTTCTGAACACTATCGTACAAACCCAGAGCTTCTCAAAATTGTTGCGCTACCCTTAAAAACATCAGGGGTGTACAAATTGCCTCAAATATCCACCACTTGATTGAAGAGCGCATTGCATAAAGTTAATTAGGGACGATTACGAAGGCCATATTCTCTGGTTTTGGAGGGTTCTGGGAAGATGCCGTGGCTGGGGATGATTGTAATAATGGACATTTTGTAACACTTGAGTCTGTGTGCGTCTTTTACACCTAAATTGCAATACCGCTGAGCTTGGGATTTTCATATATTTATCAGTAAAGACGTGGAAACAAGAATTTTTAGGGTATAAAACTACTGCAAAAAATTATTACAAAAGGTATGAAATTCAAGCTATCAGGAAGGAAATTTATTGAAGTTAGATTTCAGTGCAAAAATGAAAGATCATCTCCATATTTAAATTTCTAATGGGTAATGAAAACTGCTAACTATATATGTGATTGTTGTGTTGTCCATGAGCCCCATTAACTGTTGCCATTAGGATAACTGGAACTGTTTCCGATTAATGAAAGGCAAAAAAAGACAATTCCACAAATGGCTAGAAAGATCTTCTCAGTTTTCAGAAAGACGTCATGTTACGGTGACTGGACTTTTTTAGTGGAACATTTTAAATGCCGTAGTAAAATGCTTTGATTAGCAATATTTGCATTCACTTGCCACGTTTTTCATCTTGGCTTTAGTAACCCAGTAGATTTGATTTCTTTCAAATTCTGCTGTCAAGAAATTTAATTGAGTAGTAGAAGCTTTGTACTCGAGTCATTCATAAACTAGATACTCCATTTAAAATGGGTGTTAACAGTATAATTAGTTGTGTCGATAAGGGATATCAAGATTCTCTAAAAAATGCAAAGAGAATATCACAGGAGTAAACAGAACATTTTACTCCTCTCCCTTGTCAGTTGATCACCTTCATGAGTATTGACTAATTTAATCTGCACCATTTCCTTCACCGCTGAAAAAAAGCGAAGTAAAAAAAATAAGCAGAAGACTAATTTAGTTGGTTGTCTGTTTGACAGCTGACGTGCTGAAAAAGTCAGGCGCTTTCTCTGTCTACCTGAAGTGCTTTTTTCCAGCTGTCAAATACTAGGTGTCATGTGAGTCTTACTTATCTGTGAATAAAAAATTTGTCACAGCAAATGTATTTCAGAAGATGCATTTTTAAACTACAGCGCACATTGCACCGGACGTGTCAGAGCTGAAGCCATTCCAATCATAAAGCCCCATGGTACCTCTTATCTATATTTGCTAAACATATTTAAGCAGGCTGCTAAAAAATAGCTTTGGGGAGATGGATTGGGTATGTTTTTCGAAACACAAAAAATAAACAAGGGTACAGCATACATGTACTGCACTCCACCCCCCGCCCTCTTTCCTGCCTTTCTTCAGCGCTATCAGAACCTGAGACTTGATGCAGTCATTCCACTTTATAATTACCGGCAATTTCTCAAAGAAATCAACACTTGGAAGCATCTATTTTCTACCGCCTCCCCGTTTACAAGCAGATTGAATTTTTAAAAGCAATATAGAAGTAATTATTTCTTTTTTTTTTTTTTTTCTTACAAGAAAGAAGTTTAAAATTGCTTTTGGTAAAATTATTTTTCTACAACAATAGAATGACTATTATATAAACATCGCCTACAGGAAGGACCAGCAACAGAAGATGTAAAACACTCCTTTGAGATGTGCCATCACTGGAAAGGTGGTATATGGAAATGCTCGAGAAATTTGCACTATGAATAATTTACTGAGAATCAGATGTGGCATACAGTATCTTAAAAATCCATAAATAACAGCAACCTTCTTCAGCACACCTTCTTCGAGTTGGTGGGGGTTTTTTCATAAACAGAGTGCTCTAGAGAAAATAGCTTTCAAATATTAAAGTTCACATAGATATAACTGGAGGCAATATAAATCTACCTGTGCTCCTGTTAGACCTTTATCCCCAAATCATCTTTCTATGAAAATGAAAAAACTAAGCTAACTGCCCACACCAAAAAGACTGTATTTGTCAGTAATTTAACAGTGACTAATGTTACGCAGAACATTTAATTGTTTAGAAATAGACCAGAAGGATATTTTGGGAGAGAGGGGGGAAAAACTGTTTCTTTGAAATACTCCGTCTGTACAGAAAGAGAAGACTCGTCTGAAAAGGCTTAATGGAAAATGTGGGTGTTGCAATAAAGTTTATTCAGGTGGAAATGGCATTTCCTGTAGTTCAAAACCAGAGTTAATGACTCCTCTACTCAGATTACCAAGGACAAAAATCAAAAAATAATGTTTTAGGTTTTTATGTGGTTTTTTTTCTTTTCTTTTTTTTTTTTTTTTTGCTTCGTCCTTGGAGAAATGAAGCGCTGTGCCACTACACAGGGCAGATCTGGCCCAAAGAGGGCTTAATGCAAAAACAACCGTGCAAAACTATTCTTTTAAAGAGCAAAGGAGCCTCTTCTGCAGTACTGCTCTGAGCCTTCTGTCGAATTGTCCTCTTCGCATCCGATCCAGAAGCTGCCAATGCAGATTGACCAACCTGCTCCAGTGGGAGGTGTCCCTGCCCATTTTGTTGGAACTAGATGATCATTAAGGTCCCTTCCAACTCTAACCATTCTGTGATTCTATGGTTCTATGAATGCAAACAGGGGAAAGCTAGTGCCCAGACCCTGGCTGTCCGCGACCTCGCACCCCTTACTGGGGCCACCTTACGGATGCTCTGGCAGATACCTCCATCACTTGAATCTACTGCCAACACCGTGCGGGCTGTCGTTGGAAGACAGCTTTCTGAAAAATAAATACCAGTTGGTAGAGGGACTTAGTGCTGCCCAGGAGTCAAGCGTGGAACCGGGGGCTGAGCATATGAGGCAGCACAGCTGCAAAGGAGTTGCGAATCCAACCTTTTTCTTGGCTGCTCCCAGCTTCTCCCCGAGTGCCCGTGTCTGCTTCTGGAACACCTGTGAGGGTGCTAGGGAGGGATGCTGTATCAGTTGCCTCCATTCGGTATTCCCACACGACACTTTGCAGGAAGGCTCCCGTGCTCTACTGACAAGGGGCTACAACTCGCTCTTAGGCATTCAGAGTGCAGAGGGTGGGTTTTTTTGGCATAATTATTGCCCTACTGTATTGCAGATTAGGACTCTGACAATGTGGAATTTTTTTTGCATGCATGAAAAAAACCCTTCTCTTCTTAGACGTGATAATAATGCCTGGATATTACAGAAAAAGTAAAGAATGGAAAACTCCTCTCTGATTTAATTTTCTTCCCCCGTTCCATATTTACACATGAAAAGCACACTGCTGATTTGTCATTAAGTTGGAGACTCAAATTAACAAGGCACTTGCTGTTTCAGGCTGATTGCTGTGATGTGGCAGAAATAAATGTTGTGTTGTAGCCAGTTTCAGGCGCGCCATGGGAGCACAGCGGGGTTGCTGCAGGGTGTTGGGATGAGACTTTTCTGTCTGAGTTGCCTGGCTGGTAATTGAGACGCAGTGTGGAACTGTGTTCGTATGACTGAGAGGTTGTGTAGGTGGGCTGCCCTTCAATGAGGCTTCTGGGCACGGTTTTATCACAACTCTGGCAAGTCCCAAAAGGTCGACCCAGGGAGCCTGTTCCTTTTTTTTGTTGTCAAGTTTACTCCTTCTGTCACTCACAGATCTGTTGCCAGATTAAATTCTGCACACTTCCAGCTGTTAGCCTGCAGATTTTCCATGTATTATTCAAAATACAGACTAGATATTTCAGATGATTATTTATTTCAAATATTTTAATATTCATAGAATCATAGAATTGTTTGGGTTGGAAAGGACCTTAAAGATCATCTAGTTCTAACCCCCTGCCCTGGGCAGGGACACCTCCCACCAGACCAGGTTGCTCCAAGCCCCGTCCAGCCTGGCCTTGAACCCCTCCAGGGATGGGGCAGCCACAGCTTCTCTGGGCAACCTGGGCCAGGGGCTCATCACCGTCATAGTAAAAAATATTGTTGTTTTTTTTTCTTTAAGAGTTTACCAAGAAAACCCAAATAATAAGAATCTATATGAGCAAGAAGTATAAGAAAAAAAATCTGTGTAATTCACAAACTCGGGATCACCACCATTCACAAGATAAATATGAAAAAAGCAAGTCTTTCAACTGCAGCATGCATCCAAAGATCCTCACTCTAGTGAAATAAGCTTGCTTAAAAAAACACTTTTTCAGGTATATGTAGTCCAAATAGACATCTCTGAATTCCAGACTTCCCTAAAACTATAGTCTCTCTCTTTTCTTCATGGCATATGTAGAAGCAAAGTCCCTGCGGTTCTTCAAGCAAGATTCTCGTGGCGAACCATGCTGTATTAATGTGAGCTCAGGGTTTTGCTGTTTGCTGCTCCTTCTTGTACTGTTGAATGCGGGAACCAGAAAACAACATTGTAAGCAGAAAAGAACAGAGATAGTACAATTGTTATTTTAAGGATTCAGCTATTTTAGATTCTTATTTGATACCGATTCTTATTTAATGCCGGATGGGTTATACCCTTCTGTTTCCCTTACATTGATAGGTGTTGAGTTCCCCACCCAGTCTAGAGAGATTGACTGGCTGACCCCTGCTTAAGTGTGGTTTAAGCAAAAGACATTAGTTTGATTTCTGGGGATTCTATTGAACAGATTATCCTGTTTCACTCCTCCGGGGTGTGCATGCCTTCGGAGCCTCCTGTGATGCCAGGGAATGGCAGACCTGATTTTCATCAACTTATGCAGATGATTAATGATTCCCTGCTGCAGGAGTACCGTTCACTGGTGGATGCACTCCACTAACTAACTTCAGGTTTCTCCGGCAGCATGATCTGTGGCAGGTTAGCATTTGTATTCCGTACACAACCTTCACATTATACTCAGTCCAAAAGGAAAAAATGGCTTGGTTCTAGCCGTAATGGAAGTCTTTAGTTCTGTTATAGGTTCAGAGAAATTAGAATTTCCTTGCTCAGGGTAAAACTGGGGTTCTCTGTTCTTCTCTTAGCTGTTACTCTGTACAATACCTTTTTATTTTTACCAGTTTGAATATAATTATATCCTTTTAACTCTCTACAGTCTTTGCAATCTCTGCCTCCCCTCTTTTTCCATTTGCTATTTAAGCCATCATAAATGTACGCAGAACATCCATTAGGATCCTAACTATTTGTCAAGAGTCCTAGCTAGTTCTTATACTACATCCACTGCATTTCTGCTGCATTTTAATCATGTTGGGGAAGACAAGGTTTTTTGCTTCAGTAGGAATACTGAAAACCTAATAAAAACAATGAAGAATAAGAACTGCTTTGTCAACCCCCCCAACAAAATAAATTTAAGTCTATTAGATCTGAACGACTCAACTAGTAGTTCCCTACCAGCACATTTCTCTCCCTTTTTCTTAGTTTAGGTCGTTTTTGAGTGATCATTTTATTCCAAAATTAGGAGATAACTTTTCGTTTTAAAAGATACTGAAATAAAAGTTGCACGTTTTCTGCAAAGGAAACTTTATGGTTAGAACATTTTGACTGTGAGAGTTTCCTTCTGTAAAGTGGTTAAAACTTCGAATATACCTGCCCCCTTTGGCGGTTTTACTTTTCTTGTCCTAATATTTTAATACTCACAATTGTTCCGAAATTGTGAAGGCGATTCTAACAGTTAAAAAAAGGAAATCACATTTTACGTATTTTTAAGGAACACGTAACAAAACTGTAAAGACAACATTTTTCCTCAGCTCCAGGATGGAAATGACAGTTCGTATTGTGACACAAAAGAGAATGTAAGCACAGTATGAGAACAGAACGTGGTGGTCTTGGTATTCACCTAAATTGTGCAAGACACAAGTTTTAACACTACAGCAAAATTTGTAGACAACCGGACTCGATCATGGATTTTCTGCATCCTCTGAGCTTAGGCTGGGCTCACGGCTCTTTAGTGGATAAGCCTTTCTTTGCTGCTGAAAAGACTCTGAGAAAATTTAAGAGAAAAGAACAACAGAAAGCACTGTGAATTGGGAAAACGATTTCCTGTCTGATCTCCAACTTCTTTGCTCATATCAGATTTATGTTCGTGGTGTATTTCTAAGATGTCCAAAGAAGTGGAGGAAGGGTGGGCTATTATCTTTTTATTTAGGAACTTTAAAACTGTGCAGAAGATAATAGTGTATTGTGGATTATGTATTTCCTTAGGGGAGAATCAAACATGACATTGGGAAAACACTTGCAAGAAGAGAAATGAATGGACTTTGTATTTTAGTCTTATAGAGTAAGGGAGAAGAAAAATCATTGCATATGACAGAACTGAAACACGAAGAACGCTCTTTCGAGGATGTAGTGTTAAAGGCAGGCGACATGTTGAGAAATGGAGGCTGGTATAGCAGTCCCGAAGCTTGGTGAGGATGCGGACGTTAGACACCAGTGGCAACAGTTTCGGGAGAGATTACAGGCTGAAAGTCCGACTGAAGAGTTTTGTGAGGAAAGAAAACCAGTGTGCTTACTGTCTCTTGGCATGCAAATTGTGTTTCCCTTTCTTTTTATCTCTTAGCAGAAATAAGGCTGTTTTAGAATAACTTGAGTTCTGAATATTTCGTGATAACAAGCTACTTTGTGCCTACTTCTTAGGTTTTGTTCCATTTCATACTTTTTTTCTCTTTCTGAATCCTGAATAGAAGAGACAACAACAATTGCAAATGTCAGGTTCCAAACAATAGAGATTAAGATTTTAATATTTAAGTCGTATTCTAATGTGTTTGAATGTTTCTGTCACATTCAATATGCGTTGGATCCAGTGACAGAAAAGTTCTTCGTAAACTCATTTTGCTTCATTGAGATCAAATATTTAAATTTTTATACTAAAGTGAGAGCTGGAGTGAGATAAAACAGCAGGAAAATTAACAAGACTTTGTATTGCGAATTAAGTGAAGTGAATGTACAGCAGCACACCCATATACAGCAATCTAGAATTTTCACGGAACTGTTTTCCTCCTGGTATTTGTAGGATTTTCCCCCCAAAGAAGCATCCACTGGACACAGTGCTTTGTGAGCAGATTTCAAGTTCCTCTAATATTTATGTGGAATTCAAAAACAGCCAGGGGGCCCTGGGATCCCCTTATTTGAGATACCTTATTCATGAAAATTAAAAATGGCTGTTTGGCCTGGGGCTTTTGAGAGCTTTTTTAAAAAAGGCATAAAAATTAAAGAGAAATTCCTTTCAGAGGCAGGCATTCGTGATTAATGCTAAACAGATACTCAGCATGCCAGATTTAATGCAAACACGAGTAAGAATGCCAAAATACAGGAGCTGCACAGTGTAAATGTCTCTGCATAAAATAATAATAATAAAAAAAAAAGATTATAAGAAGATAAATATTCATTTTAGTCCTTGTGCTGTGCGCAACAGGGAGAGAAGGAGATGTGAGCACCAGCATCCCTGTTTCCACAGGTGTGTGTAAGCGCTGGAGGAGGCCCAAAGTATGGAGTAGTTACTGTAGAAGTTATTCAGATTTCTGGGCTCATTTCTGGGTGGCGCAGGGGAGACGAGGGCGATCGGTGTGCCTGGAGAGAGGTGGAATCAAGTGTCTTTCTGAACCATCAGCAAGGACTTGAACTCCGCTCTCTCGTCTTTAGCCTCAACACGTGTCACTGGATGGGAACGGGCTGACATTTGCGGAGGGGTGCTTGCCCACGAGTGCCGCCGCGAGCCTCGCGGTGCCCCCTCTGCAGCTCACCTTTTTTTATCTTGTGCTTATACAAGCCACCCTCAGCACCTCTGACGTGTAGGATTAAACTCTTAAAGCTGGCAGACGATATTTGTAAAGCATAACTTCCTCCAAGCAGGATATTTGGTCCGCGGCAAGCTTATCCCGCCGTCTTTAGTTAATTCACGTATATCCACACAGGGACTTTCAGATGAATGTGTCCGCAGGGGTTATCTTCAGAGATAAGACCAACTAACACAACCTCACGTGTTTTCTGTGTTTCACAACTAACACAGAAACGATTCAGTGAGTTAGTTGTGAGTGACAGTAGGAGGGAGAATTACACTGGGGGTGTTCCACGCTTCATCCATGGCAGAAGAAAGCAGAAGGTAGAGGCAGGAGAGACTCTTGGCACATTTGCTAAGCAGCAGTGCCAAAGGGGGAATATCACTTTTGATCTCTCTCCATTACTCCTTGTATTATTAATACTTAACCGTGACTGACAAGCCTGAACCTTCTGAACTTGAGTTCCATAGATGCCCTTGTTTCAATAACTGCATCTTTGGGTTTTATTTAGAAAATTTAATGTGGCCTTTTTTGGAGGTATCAGGCTCCAATCAGGTATATGGTGTAGGCTGTGTTTTATCCATTGCGGGTCATTTCTAATTAATGTGTTGACTTGAGAAAAAAAGGAAAACAGAAAGCAACAAAAATCTTTTTGGCCCGAAAATTGTAAAGCTTTGCTTACAACGTTAATCCAACTGGTCTTGGGTTCCGTCCAAACCCCGATGAAGCACTCTCATGAACTCAGGTCAGAGCGTACGGGGTGTTTATTACCTGACATTTTGCCTGCAAATTAATTTGAGACATAGCCGTGATTTTTTTCACAGAAAATTAAATAAGGGGAAGATCCTAAGTAACTAATTTTGCAAATTCTACGCCTGTCAGGGTCCCACTATGTTGCAGTCCTGAAATTAAGTAGATTTTAAAGAGATAGCAGTTCACTTAAATAAGTGAATTATTTGGTCACACAACTGCCAGTAAAGAAAGAATTTACCACTGATGGGACAACTGATGGTCACAACAGTAACGTTATCACTGAATGTTCTTAAAGTTAATTCACAAACAAAAAGAGTCATTTGGGAGGGGGAGGAGGAAAAGATGATCAGATGCAAAGAAGAGTGAAGTCCTGGAAGGTAAAGAAAGTTTGATTTAATTTTTTTTTAGATTTTTTTTGGAAACTGATGGTGTTATATCCCTGAGGAATCTCCTAAAGGAAGGAGAAATGATGGAATTAAAATTCTACGCCCCAGACTTAGTGCAGTTTCAGTTCATATCTCAGAAAGATTGATTTGAGCATTCCAAGGCGTTCTTAGTTTGAGTTAGTATCCAAACAAAATCCCCCACAAATGGAATTACCAGCGTAGCTCCCAACAGAGTAAACTATGTATTTTTGGCTTATAGTCCCCTCTAGCTGTTTGGCTTCTTTTTAAAAAGCTGCCTGCTGGAGAACTACACCAGCAGTGTAATTAAAAGCCCAGCAGTAAAAGCTATAGTATCTGAATACAAACGGTTCCAGAAAAATAGTTTCTGGAGCAGACTAAAGCGCGCATACCCCTGCATACTTTGTTTAAAAAGATGTGGCTTTTTCCCCCTTCAAATAACAAAAACAGTGTGGCTTTTCCTTTTGTAGTTGATAAAACTGATCGGACAGCAATTATTTTCCTAACTGCAGATCGTATTAAGTTCAAATTAGATATTAGCAGCATTTCATTAACGAGAGGTTTAAATTCATCACAGCATATAATTATTCCAGTAGTAGGACAATTGTCACTACATTAACCACACTTGCCTCACCACAGGGTCTGTGTGCAAGGGGATGACATTGCATTCTGTTATCCTCAAAAATTATCATCTTTAACCAAAACACTGCTGTTATTAAGCCAACAGCCTTTAATATCAGCAGACAACTGATTTAGTTATCCAGCTCCGGGGTCAAGACTAACGTGTTTGAAAGTAACTTTGTTATCTCTTCTGCTCCTTAGTCCCTACATTTCCAAGCCTAAGCAAACGGGATGGGATTCAGAAAATGAGTTTCAGCTGAAAATCCTGGCCAGGAAATTCTCTGGGAAAATCTAACCCCTCTGAAGAGGTTAGTGTCCCTACAAACACGGTAGGAGCTGGGTGTACATGCTGCTGGGTGACGATTGCCTCGTCTTCCTCACGGAATTCCCAAGCGGCTGGAGATTTCAGGCTGGAGAATTTTCTTGGAGGGTTTCAAATTTACGGCCTAATTTCCACCCTGTTGGCAAGACTAAGAGAAGACTACTGACCGCGGTCCAGATCTTGCAAAAGTGCTAAGAGTGTGTTTAATTTTACACACTGTTAGAATCCTAAAGTTTCCAGTTCTTTTACATATACTTCCCCCTTTCTGCCGTATACCACATTCATTTTAACAGCAAATATTACTTCTCTTTTCTTGGACAACTTGTTGCTCCCATCTTCTTCCTTCAAATCTGTCCATGCCCTCTCTCTCCAAATAGCCACCACTGTGTCTGTCCTTATTTTACTTTGAATAATTCCCTGGAATGTGACAGGGTTAAATTCAGTTTCTGAAAAGGAAGAAATTAAGCCCATGCAGTAATATTAGTAATCACAGATATTCAGAAGCTCTGTGACGAAATAATTTGTACCTCTACGTAATTTCAAGTATAGAAAACTCTTTAAAGGTGTATGGATAAGTTCGTTCAATGTAAAATGTATCAGAAACAAAATAATATCAAAAGCTGCCATTATGATGTTGAAAGTACCCATGCTTCTTGAGAGGGAATGTTTTCTTTTGTATGTATAATGGGAATGTCTCGTCTTTATTCGCCCCCTCATGTATAAAAAATGTCTAGAAAGACTACTTTAAAGATGACTTAAGTTCCACATGCACGGTAGGGATAATTACTTGCTGATTTATATTTGACGTGCTTCCTGAAGCTGGTACTCAGCAGGTGTCTTGTTTGCGTTTAAGAAAATGACACAGTGTAAGGACATGTGTAAATCCTGTGTCAACAGCAATTATTCATAATTAGGTCAGGCTATTAAAGACGTCTAAGGAGGCTTTCATGTAGCTTTTAATTTTAAACGAAGTTATCTTAAAAAACCCTAATTGCCCCATTCACATGCATACAAAATTCACAAAATTATTAATTTATGAAAACATCTAATTTCGCTATTTAAAAACTTGACATTTAGCCTATGTAATTAAAATCTTGTGAACTATCCTGATTAATCCATTAACATTCACATTAGAAAAGAGTTGCAGGTACTTCTAATTAATTTGTATATCAAATGTAGTACAAAACACTGTAAATACGGCAGCATGTCTACTTTACTTTATTATGTATGGGCAATCATTTCTTTTACTCTTCTATTTAGAATAAGTTCTCTTCCTATGCCGTTTCCTTTGCTAAACAGAAGTACAGGTAGAGGCTGAGATTTATTTTACCGGTGATCCCTGATTCTCATGGTGAATTTCAGAGAAGTTCCTAGCTTGATCTTCAGCAGCACTAGGCTTAAAGATAAGTATATAACACTATATTTTCCTCTTTCCCTTTTTTTAATTTTTATTTTTGTTAAACATTACAGACATTACTTTTGTCTGGTTGTCCTGAGTGTGAGCTTTCACAGTTGAAACAAGCCAGCTGTCCTCTTTTGGTATCTTCTAAATTCTCACCACTCTCTCTGCACAGGTAAAGCCGCGATTTTAAGAATTTTGCTAACACGTCTAATTCCTTCCATAGCACCAGACATTTACTTAAGCATCAATATATTCAGGATTTGCACATGCAAAGAGGCTTCGCGTAAGCAAATAACTGTAGCTTTAGGAGTCAGTGTACATAAAAAGAAATAAATTAAAATCCCTATATACTCCATTTTCCAAAATGTCACAAATTTATTGGCTCCTGTTTAGCATCGTTCACCAACATTTTTCCCTCCTGCCCTTTCACTGTCTGTGTGGCAGAGCTGAAGTCTCCTCCGCCTTCCCTCCCAGCTCTCTCCAGCTCAGAACGGATCTTTCATCCATATTTCCACCCTGCTAGACTGCTCTCTTTTCACCTTTCTGATAGACATTTCTGCTCTTTAAGCCTTCGCTTACAAGTTTCTCTGTTTAGCTTATAACTCACCGTCTCTGCCAATTATTTGTGGCCCAGTATGTCATTGTAAGAACTTAATATACTGCTCTGTAAGTGTTTGGGCTGTATTAATAAATGTGTCATCATGAATGCTGTTCAGTGTCATCTCTTTTTATTTTTCGTGTTGTTTCTAATGCTTAGGTTTTCTATTAACTAATTTAGTTGTACTTTCACCTCCTTCTTCAATTACACTTGCAAGACAAAAGGCACAGTAAAAAAGGTACACAGTATAAAGGGAAGAAGGCAGAAATAAAGCTTGGGGATTTTTTATCACTTGAACTCTGTTATGATACTTAAAACACCATCAGAAGATTAATTTTGAAATTATAAGCTTCTTTCACTATTTTTGTTGGAGAGGCTACAAAAACTGTCTACAAAGAAAGTAAAGTGATGGAGGAAACTCATCGAACACTGTGCCATATTCATATCCTGTGTTACTTAATTATGGAGGTGGAAGGACACAGATGTCTCAATCAGTGATGTTTGCATTTATTTAAATATAACTGCTAAACAGCGGGTGGGTGAGACCCACTGTTTTTGAAATATAGTGAGCAAGAAGTGATGTGTTGAAAGTGTTTCTGGCTTAGTCTGACAGCTGCACTGTGATTTAGAGCCTGATCTTGCATTATGACCTCAAGCGAAACTCTATGGATGTCAATGGCAGTCTTATTTCTCCAAGAACTGCGGTATCTGACTCTCAGCTATATGGCAAAATTATATGGTATTCTACGTCCATCAATATTAATACTTAAGATTTGTACATTGGAGAGCAGCTCAGTGCCTACATTTGCTAAGAAAGGCTTTTCAGAGAATCAGTCTTTTTGCTCTTGCGCTTGTAAGAAAACAATAGATGTTATAGTCTTCAGCTAAACAAATTCTAGAGCGGGAAATTGAAGGGGAAATTGCATAAATAAATAAAGTAAAAACTCCTCTTCGTTGCACAATACTTGAGGCAGTGCTGCCTCCATCTCTACGGTCTGAGTCATGCCATATTCAGAGGAAAATGGGAGATGCTTGCCCTGACATTCTGCATCTTTCTGCATTTTTCTTGCCTTCTATTACTCATTTCGGCAATGCTGAACAAATTTTGGGAGTCTCGCCTTCCGTCTTTATCTGACCCGTAGCCTAGCTCTGAAACATATACTGCCATTTGGGATGGTTCAAATTCATTACTGCTATGATAAATCCGTTGGGGTCTCTCCAGGCCCAAGACTAAGACTATAAAGTGTTCAGCTGGGGAAAACCCTCACTAGGAAAACAAAACAAAACAAATCAACCAAAAAGGAAAAATTGCCACCTGGTTCTGCTTGTGCTGAATATTTCGCTTTATGTGAATTTTATTTCCTTTACAGTATATAAAAGAGCTGCAATATAATCACAGTCTACAATCCTTGCACAGCTCGACAAAAAAGAATAGACCCCTCCCCGTTATCTGTACCTCTCTCTGTGCGCAGCGAGGTAAGTGATCAGAGCATGCCTGAGATCTCTAGTGATCAGCTCAAGAATGAACTTGGATCCCACTTAAAAATGAAATTGAAGTCAGTGCGTTTCTGTTCCTCAGGTCAGAATCCCTCTTCTTCCTAAATTCCTTGGTGCAATTTTTTACCTCAGACCTTCTGGGTAGATCTCCTGAATTTGGGCTTGTTTGTTTGTATTCTTTACACTGGTAATTTACTTATATATGTCTGAATTCTTGATTGGACATTACATTTTTCAACTGATTTCAAAAACAAGAAGGTAACTGAACACCTTTTTGGGTGAAGATGTTTGAGTGAAAACTGGTTTGTCTCTTTTCTGTGAGGCTAACTCATGGAAGCAAATCTTGCAATATCCAGCCTGAATTATTGAATAACCGAAAGAAGGCCAAGGCAGGAGTGATGTTCGTGTCCTGGGACAGTTTGAGAGACCAGCTTCTTATGTAGATTTTTGTTGGATGCTCCATCTTAAACAAACAATAAAAATACCCCTAGAGTATAACAAAGGTAAAGGAAACATATTTGAGATTGGTTTCTTTCCTCAGACAAACATTTCTCAAGTTCCGTTTTTTTTTCTGTCACAAATAAGGGAGGAAAATGAGAAGGCAGAAAATGGACTATGAAGAAGCAGCAATTTAAAAATAAAACAGTGGACATCAGGGATAGAAAACAGTCAGCAAATGATGGATTTTAGTAAGAAATCCGTGATGGACTGAGTGCTCAGCCAGCAGTCTGGGCAAAAAAAGGGTATTTCAAGAACATGGAATTTTAGAACTGTAAACTTATTCTTGCATGGAGTTAAGGGTGTTCCTTTGTTAACTCCACTTATTTTATTAGTCTATGTCAGGTCTGAATGGATAAAAGCACCAAACCACACAGCAATTAGAGAGATCTACTGTAATTAAAGTATGATTTGTCAATAATAATTGGAAAATAAAGTACGTACAAAGATCTATGAAAGATGCAAACTCAAGGATGCTCAAAAGGGCACAGCTTCAGTTCTTGACTCCTACTACCAGCGTACTCAGGCACACACAGATACACACACAGAGAAATCAACTTGTTCTTAGATTGAAGACAAAATGGATTTAAAAACTTAGCGGCTAAGGCGCTTATTCAGCTGCTTCAGAACAGCCCTGACAACATGTAGTTTTGACATGGATATTAATTTACCTTCCAGCCATTTTCCATAAAGAGATTTACTGTGGTTTGCAAATAACAATGCTTCTGTCTTCACTGTGAGGTCTGAAACATCATATGTATGGATCTATGATTAAAATTCTGTTTTAGTTCTTGTATTTTTCAATTACTGTTTCAAAGCCACGCTTTAAAAGTATGTGTTGTTGGACAAAAGTTTTGCAAAAGTAACTATTTTTTGCCTCTTTTTGCAGTTGTCCGAGAATAATTCTTTGCATTCATTGCTTTTGAATAATAAGCCGTATGCATCCACTGAAAGAGAAAAGCCTTTAGAAACAAAAATACACATTACACTCAATTTATGTAAGGACATTGTAAAAAATCATTTTGTAAGGGCAACGCACTTTCTCATGGATGCTAACTTACAAGCCAACTAATTAAATAGATCAGTTCTGGCATTTGCACAGGTCATACACCAAAAATAAATAATTTTCATCTTAAATGAGGACCCACATTTAATTGTCTAAAACCTTACTTTTGCCAGTATATAATACAGGAGTATTACATTAATCTACATGGATACTAGTGGAGCAGAGCAACATGTTTTGTGTTCTATATTTAGCCACTTTCTTTCCAGTGACTAAGTATTTATGACCACAGAGGATGAAAAATATGAGAATATACTTCAACTATTACGGAACACATATAGCTGAAGATTGTGACATGTATGCATATAAACAACATGTACAACACTCCTATGGGGAAATGTAAGGAACAAATAATATTATGTGACAAAAAACATTCATATAGTTTAGCCAAAGGCACACAGGAGAAATTACATATTTCCTTAATGACCAACTTGGGGCTGATTACGTGTTTTCCCGGGAAAATCTCTCATCAGTATTTTATTCGAGGAGGCTGATGCAAAATTTAACATGAAAATGTCTCTTTCTGTGTCTGCAAGGTATTTATTACCCTAGTTCCTCTCCTTTTGTTGCTATTGTGAATCACATATGTCTCTCTTAAATCGAGTATTTGTGCTTACTCTTGGCTTTGCTCTGGGGGCACTAGACGTGGAATGGCTTTAAAGTAGTGGGCCGTAACATTGATTAATAGCAGTATACCTCCTCTGGTCTTGCATAAATGACAGTTATCTTGGTCTATTGTAGTGATACATGTTCCCCAAAGAAAAGGAGGTTTTTGCTGCTTTGATTAATAATGTGCATCAACTATTAAAAAAAAACCCCAACTGGTCAGAAGTCATTAATGGTAATAAAAATATTATGACTCAAAAAATAAAAATCAAGACAGAATAATATCCTTTCTCACATCTAATAGGCACAACTATAATAGGAGTTGAAAGAAAAGCCTATGAATGGCCTACCATTTATAGAAGCTCAACATATTTCTGCGCTGAAAAATAAAAAAGCTGCAATAATGCTGACAAAGGTTTACCTTTCCTCTACACATAGTTATTTAAATAACTGAATTCTGACATGGACCATGGATTCCCTCCATCTTCCCATCCTATGCTTTGACCCATAGCTTTTTTTCTGCCAGCAATTAGCTGAGACCTTTTAGATGTGTTTTTCAGTGATTATCTTCACTTTACATTCCAGTGGCTTTCATGAAAAGAAAGAAAAAAGAAGTGTTGAGTGGAGGGCCTTAAATAGAATAATGTTTCTTTTTGGACAAAGAATAATCACTGTGTACACCCACGCCCACACATATATATGTACACAAACCACCACTCCCTCCTTTGTGTGTATATATTTGTGTGTGTGTATATATATACATACACATATATACACACACTTTAATCTTAGTTCAGTTTAAGTGCACTTGGAACCATGATGATGTTAAAAAAAGACTATTTTTGCACTAAAATAGAAATTGTCTTTAATTTCCATTGGTGAAAGATGATCTATCAACAGGAGTTTCCCCTGCAGATTTCAGTAGCTGGAGACCCTAGCTACCTCCAGTTCCTTTGACTTTACCTACTGGTCCCCATCTCACCATCTTTTCTCCTCAACTCTCATTATCTCCACTCTTCCTTCCTAAGGAGGTCATGTTTAAGAGAGAATAGGTACAAGGTTCTAAAATGCTTCAAGTATTCTTTCTATGCTATTTCACTATATTTTTATCCTGAACGTGTTTGCCAAGGTATTCTTATGATTGCCTGACGGTTTCTGTGATCTTATGCATAAATTAATAGTTTAGAGTCACTGACGGCATTGTAATTTATACAGTACCTCAGTGTGAATGACTACAGGAAGAGCTTATTTACAAAGCTAAGTGCAATTCTGATCTTTGCCTGGCCTGGCTTCGTGTCCTACATATGTGAGGCAGCATATATTTACTTTTCCTGGAATAGAGTATCCTCATTCTCCTATTCTTAGATTGGGTCTTCCCAAGAGTGTCCGTGACAGATCCAGCAGGGGTCAGCATCTGAGATTCTGCACTTTGGAAATCTGTGGCAATGATCACATTCTTAAAATAAAAATATTTTTTGTTAACCATGCAAACTGAATGTTTGATAAAGTTGCTCTATGTGGTGTAGAACCTAATTATTCTTCTGGGTGGGACAAGGGTAAATCGTTATTCTTCCAGATATTAATCTAATCTTCCTTTATGGGTTCAAAACTCTTGCTTTCTCTGTGTGTGTGTGTGTGTGTGTTTGTGTTTGCATGAGAGAGAAGAGAGATAGAGGGAAAACATAGATCGATCACTCAGTGTCCTGTTTGTCCTAGTGACTGTAAGTGGATACTGGAGAACATACAACAACACAGAAACATGGTGAAATTCCCCCCAAATACCGTGCTAGTTCCTTTGAATCTAGGATCTAGAGCTCACCACTATATTTAACAGACCTTGAAAAACCTTTCTTCTATGAATGTCTCAACATTTTTTGAACCTACTTATGTTTCAGCCCTCCATAATTTCCTGTGGAGATCAGAAAGTTCTGTAATATATTATTTGCTACGTGAAAAGTACCTCCTGTTTGTTTTAAACCCCGTGCCTAATAATTTCTTTGGCTACACGTTGCTTCCTGGGGTATTAAAAAGTATGAATTATTATTCTCCTTAAGCTCTTCATGTGGTTCTTGATTTTGTTGGTTTCTGTCCATCGTCATTATTGAAGATACATAAGTGCAGTAGATTGAAAAGGGTGCCAGTGCTTCGCTTTTGCTCATTGTTCCTTTTGTAGTTTTTACCAACATCCATTTACGCTTCTTCGCCGTCACAGCACATCATACTGGGCAGGCACTTTCAAGGAACCATTCGAGATCTCGGTCTTGCACCCAGCATCCTCCCCTCTGTCCTCAACAATGTCCATTCTGAATGTAATTGGTTCTGTTGGCTAAGCTTCTCCACTGCTAATTCCCCTTCAGCCTCTTTGTGCCGGCTTCCCGCAGTACCTATAAACACTCTTACTGGCATTAACAATCTCCGTTTCGTCAGAGCTCTGTAGCCTCTTCTGCATTCTTGTCCTTCTCAATCTGCTCCCCTTCGTTGATCATAGCCTCCTACTGGCAACCTATTTTCATGAATTAATGCTGTCCTACTTCTTTAGTTCGTGCTTCTTTATCGTCCTACTCAGTTACTGTCTTAGCATCCTGTGAGTTTCTGCCTCTGCCTTCAAATTCACTCTAATCCCGTCAACGGGCACTGTTAAATCCTGAGTCTTTCCCTTCTGTATCACAAGATCTTGGTAGGTCTTGTAGAAAAGAGGCTCCTACGTAAGCAATTTTATCTCTGTGGATTCTATCCATAAAATTTCCCCATAATCATCTGCCTCATTTCTCCATTTTCACTTCAAAACACTTCATAGCCCTGTGCTTAGCCTACAACCCAGTCTCCCTGCAAACTACTTAGTATATGACCTCTGCACATTTCTATGAGACTATGTGATAAAACCCAATGCTATGCTACATGCACAGTACTATTAAAAATGTTTAATGCATGACTTGTCTTGATGCTTTATCTTAAGTACTGGTTCCTTATTTGCAAAAGTGCACATTTTACTAAGGCTAATAGCTTAAATGTTAATATTTACTTCTAGATTGCTTTTGTGGTGAGTCTAAGAGATACTTATAGCTAGTCATGTAGAACAAATATCACAGTAAAGCAGCAGAAAATTCATGTGTGTATCACAAAGGTGTGTTTGTCAGTATGCTGATGGGTAAAACAAAGTTTTTCAGCAGGAATTCAGATACACAGAGAAAGATGTATGTGAGGTCTTTTAGTCATAAAAATATCATCCTAGTGTGCAGAATTTAGTATGTAGTTGATAAGTAAACACAAACTTATTTTTCCCCTTGAAATGTAAAACACTGTTCAAAACCCTAAATAGCTTCCTTGGGTAACTTGGAATTCAAATGAAAGTTTTATCAAAGGGTTGGCAGAATATATTTAAAAATATCTGCTCAGAGACCTCAGGAAATTACTTTTTCCTATGGCTCTGATTAAATATTTCATGGCAGTACATGCTTATTTATTTGTACTTGCTATGTCAAGATAAAAAACTCAAACAAACCAACCCCTCTTTTTATAGTAAATATCCTTATTCTGAATACAGGCCCGTCAAAACCAGAAGACCTGACCCAGGCAGGCTGCTGAGTCTGCAGGGTGAATGTTGTCTCATGCTGAAAATGAACACGCAGGAGCATTCCTCGCTGACAGCTTCTGGAGCTGGTTTGTTAATTTAACACTTGAAGAAATACATCGAAGACCACAGGCAATTTGTTGTACTGAAAGTGGGGGGAAGCACGTCTGACTTTGGAGCTTCACATCGGTGGAGAATCAATGGTAGATAACACAAGTTGCTGTCTTTTCTATTTTTAAAATGAACAGTATTTTCATAAGTCTGAGCCCCTTCCTTTTTCTGGAATAGATGTTGCAATATTTCTCTTCCTCATGAGCATTTTAGATTACTAGATTTCCTGTAATTAAGCATTGATAAACAAAACCGACCTCAGGCCTAGGTCCATTCTAGCGGTCACTGTGAGACCATCATGGGCAGCATCCCTTTTTTCACATCCTTTTTCCAACCGCGTTTTACAAGCCTATGTTTTCTTCTTCCTTTCCACCCACCACAACACCCCCACAACCCAGGGTGAAAAAAAAATTAAAATAATACAGTAGCTTGTTTTGTTTCTTTGACCAAAGTTTTTTGCTTGGTTCATGAAACTTTTTGTTTGCTTGGATTGGGAGCTATTCCTTCCACAGATGTAATGTCAAAGGAGACGCATCTCCAACCCTTGCTTCTAAAGATGTCCTGCCTGATTCAGTCAAAATTCTTTTTCAGTATCTCAGAGAAGAAAATAGCAGCTCATTATTGTGAAGCAGCCGCTTTTTCTGCCATTCCAAGCAGCTAATTTTGTATAAGCTATGTCACAATCTCCTGGCAAAGGATCTGTTTGATAAGGCATGTATTCCAAGAAATAGATAATGAATCTTTACACTTTTTCTTTTGCATCAAAAAATATTAACAAGTTTTATTATTATTTGTTTTAAATGTCTGCTCCTTAACACTCTTCAGTCTGGAGATATTTTTTTCCATATGCCTAAGGCATAACATAGCAAAAACATTTTCATCTTGAAGAAAACTAGAAATCAAACCTGCATTCATCTGGTAGATAAAGGCCACGGTAGAATCTGTGCAAATTCCAGGAAAAAATGAGCTCAAAATGTCAAGTTTTCTTCAATTTTCCAGAAGACACAAACCTTATTTGCACAAATACAAGTTGGGCAGAGAATGGATGGAGAGCAGCCCTGAGGAGAAGGACTTGGGGGTGCTGGTGGACAAGAAGCTCAGCATGAGCCGACAATGTGTGCTCACAGCCCAGAAAGCCAACCACATGCTGGGCTGCATCAAAAGTATGGCCAGCAGGGCAAGGGAGGACATTCTACCCTTCTACTCTGCTCTGGTGAGACCCCACCTAGAGTACTGCCTCCTGCTTTTGAATCCTCAGCACAGGAAAGACATGGGCCTGTTGGAGCAGGTCCAGAGGAGGCCACAAAGATAATGAGAGGGCTGGAGCCCCTCTGCTGTGAGGACAGGCTGAGAGAGTTGGGGGTGTTCAGCGTGGAGAAAAGGCTCCAGGGAGACCTTAGAGCCCCTTCCAGTATCTAAAGGGGGCCTACAGGAGAGACAGGGAGGGATTCTTGATCACGGGTGTAATGATAGGATGAGGGGTAACGGTTTAAAACTGAAGGAGAGGAGATTTAGGTTAGATATTAGGAAGAAATTCTTTCCTGTGAGGGTGGTGAGGCACTGGAACAGGTTGCCCAGTGAAGCTGTCGCTGACCCATCCCTGGAGGGGTTCAAGGCCAGCCTGGATGGGGCTTGGAGCAGCCTGGTCTGGTGGGAGGTGTCCCTGCCCAGGGCAGGGGGTCTGGAACTGGAAGATCTTTAAGGTCCCTTCCAACCCAAACCCTTCTATGATTCTATGATTTATTATTTTTTATTGCTGGTTGTTGTCATTTTTGTTATGATTATCTTCCCAAGCTATTTGCCTCTATGTTGTACAGCCATATGCTGAAAGAGAAACTGTTTCAAAGATCTTTAACTACATTGTCTGCTGCTATCGACATGCAAATAATTTTATGCCTTTTTATGAAGCTACGTGAAATCACTTCTTTTCATAACTCTGCTTGTATAGGGACCAGCTCTGGCTATTTGTTAGGGTAGGTGGGATTTCCAATTACAGCTTCCCTCTGTTAACTTCCTAAATCCTCAATAAAATGCTAAGAGAAAGCAATTAATCACCCTTGCCAATTTTAACAGGAAACAATTATTGCTGGCAAATAATACATGTTTCACATTTACAAATTTGCAGGTTTTTGGCACGTGCAAGGGATTTCTCCAAAGTGTTTGAGATTCGCAAGAATGAAGAAGTTAAGTCTGAATACTGATCTTCTACCGCTCACTATGGACTTAAATCGAGCTCTGCAGGTTCAAGAAGACTGACCCATGTGATGACGACTGATTCAGTTGTGGGTTATAGAAATAGTATAGAAGTTGGCGGAAGGAAGATAAACTTTGCCTTTGAAATTGTATGAATATTATTCATTTTCAGCAAACGAATATTCTCTTCATCCAATAGAATTCATATGCATTTCTACATCAGTATCTATAAATAACAATGTCTCTTTTAACTTAAATTTTTTGGACCTTACTAATTAGTTATGAAATTTTCCATCTTTTCCAGATTAACAGTTAAATTTTCTAAACCTTTGCAGCTGGTGATTAAAGAAAACAAAGGTCATGAAATGGAATATTAAACCTCAAAACAATGATAAACAGTAATACTATGCACACTGCTATTACACACTACAGAATTAAAATAAAAATATTTATTTCTTGTCCTTCTTTATGGTCATGTTCATGGAAGGAAAGCAATGGATGAATGGACGTAAAAAGGTGAACAAGCCTTTAAAAATCAAAGCTAAGCAGAAAAAAAAAGATAATATAAAGTTGTTTTACTGAAGTTAATAAACCCCAGATTCTGAGACAAATATCCTCAAGCCATTTGTTTAAACAAGCATTAAGTTTAGCAGTACTACACCATAACATGATATTCCAAATTAAACTTTTGCATCTCAAGTGACCTTTATAGCAGTTTTACAGTTCATAAATTCTTTACAATAGTGCTCTGTGGAGTAGTTTTAATAAATCTTGATTGTGCTGTAAATGTTATAGCACGTACTTGAAATGGCATTTCCAGTCCTAACAAACACAAATGCGGAATGGTTCTCCTCTTCCATATGGAGAATTTTGCTTCAGCATTCATAAAATACTGGAGAATATTCCAGTAATGAGGGGGAAAATGCCACAAGTAACCCAGTCCTACTGGAGAAGAAAAACATACCTAATAAACATATTTATCAAGGTGGACGGAAAGCATACCAACTCCTCGTACACCAATAAGAAATTCTTCTTCACTTAGCAGGGCTTCTGTAGTACTCCAGCGTAGCTGGACAGAGACAGGATTATGTTTTCCCCTTTCTGTTTTGTTTTAAGACTTGATTTCTTGGCAGAGTGTCAGATCCGTGGAGCTGTAAACTGTGTGGTCTCTTTCATTCTCCCCAGTACACGGGGATAAGAGCGCCTGCTTAAAGTATGTCTGCTTAATCTCATTTATCTGTTTAACATGATTCTTTTTTTTTTTTTCTGAAAAAAAGAAAACGGAATTAAATACTATACTGAAAGCACTCTGTTAATGTGTTAAATCGTCTGTTTTGATATTTTTTTTCCCAGCTGTATTTCCTCCAGCCTTTAGTCCAGCTATTTGTCTACTTGTTGACGTAACATCTTTTCACATATTGTAGTTACATTTGATGAAAGAATCATTACCCCTGAGTGACGACTGGAAATTTGATGATGAAATCATCAAAGCCTGATGGTTTTGAGACAACCGTCAGATCTTCTATCTTAACAAATTACCTCTCTTTAGGAGTTCATTTATGAATATGCTTTCTCATTCTTGTACACATAATTTAGTTTCTTGTTTACATATCTGAGAGCCTTTCCCATTGCCCATAGTTTTCACAATTTTGTTTTCTTTTCTTGATCTCAGACCAACTTTTTATCCTTACTGGATTTTTTTTTCTCCCTTTTTTTCCCAGATGTGAGAAAATGAATAAACTTTGTCCTTTCTCCCTCATACAGTCTGTTAAAGGTTTCTACTCGGATAAATGTAAGCGTTTGAAACTAAAAGTTTTCAAACTTTACTTTCTCTCCAGATGTTGCTATTGAAAATAAGCCAAGCTTGAAAAAAAACCCTCCACGTTTCCATGAATGTTAAATTATGAATTTTGAAGTCAGAGCGCTAAGCCTTTACTCATTTTAAGGACCTTATTCATTAAAAATGCACAAGTTAATGATGAATTAGTTAAAAGATAACTACTGCCACGTATGTTCTGTTCTTTGCCTAAAATAAGCAAAACCTACAAGGTCTGCAAATTAGTCTCTGCTGTTCAAGGGATGCACTGTGTGACTTTGAGAAAGTGTAATTACTGAGCTGTTAATTTGATCATAAACGATGAACAATATATATCATGTTTTACAATGAAATAAAGGTAGTACGTCGGAAAGACAGAAAAAATCAAACTGAAATCATAAATGTTAAGGTCTGATATAAATGATTAATACAGAAAATCCATAAGAGAAAATTTATTATAAGTGGTCCTGTAAGAAAATGTATAATGTAATATTAATGAATCTGGGTTACAGACCCATTATTAGTATTAGAGACATTGTTTTTTAGCAGTAGTTAAATGTTGATCCGCAAAGGCAGTTTAATAATGAATGACAGATTCAAAAAATGGTCTGTTCCTCCTGAGGATGGAAAATACGTAGATCGAGGTATCTGTTTGAGCAATTTAAAAAAGGCAGAGGTTAATAGTCTCTGTAATTGCCAGAACCTGTGATGAGTACTTAAAGCAAACAGTCAACTCTTGCAACATATGGTATCTACAAATTACACCACGGTATTAGGAGTGGGAGTCGATTTAGTATATTGTTTTGATGATTTTGCCAATAATTATAGAATGTGATTTTTTTTTCCCCATCTGCTTTAACGCTTGATAGTTACCCTGTAAACAGATAAATGCATCTGAAAGGATTGTGAACACAGGGAGCAGAACATGGTGTTTAGCAAAGGTGATACAATCAATCTCTCTTAATTTTTTTTCTAGATGCATTTATAGTTTTTTCAAGACTCTCAGGGGGAAACTTTGATATTTGAAAATTTGTGGTGCCACGTTTTTTCCCTTAGGTTATGTTGAGTAGAATTTTTAAGTGTATCATCCTTAGAATTAACTATATTAAATATGATAGTGTAATAAATGCCAATGTATTGATCTTAAGCATCTGATTTATACTCTCTGAGATAAAGATTTCCTTGGCTTTGGAAGTTAAGTTAGATGAAACTTTTAAACTCTTTCAACCTTCTTTTGTGTTTATTTAGATTACATTGTTTCTGGGAAAACTCAAGTGAGACTGGATTTCGACTGTGCTAAGGACAATAGGAAAAAGTTCTGGAAATCACTTCTGTCCTGAGACAGGCCAGGTAGAAGATAAAAGTGGGAATGGAACCACGAAGAAGCAAATATTTTTGCATGAATACTGAGTATCACGTGAGCTTTCTGTTTCATCAATGCAAAAACTAGCCAAGTAGAGATTAACTATTGCACCACTACAGTGATCATCACCACCCCAGAGCTCAGACTGTGGGATGTATAACCTTGTGGAAATCAGCAATTTCCTTTTATATCTTAATCACTGAGATCTTAACAAGTGATGCAATCCTTTTCTTTCAACACTGAGTAGTGCTGATTAGAAACTAGAGAATCTCATCAGCATGTTGATGCTTGCTCTGTTTTCCCGTTTCATCCATTTCTCCTCCCCACATGCTCTTTCCCCTCCTTTCTTTCCTTTCCTGTCATCTTTTTGCTTTCTTTCTCCACAGACTCCACGTTGTGTAATCTCTCCATCCCTGCACTCTTTCAGTGAGTTGCTAGAACTGGAAGCATTGATGTGTGAGAGCTGCAAGAACTCAAGTGTAGGAAACTCTGAGGCAACTGTAGAGTGCTCATAAGGATTGTCTCCTTTGCAGGAACTGAAGTGTTTATGTATTGCTACTCCCCAAACCAGAAAACTCCCAAAGTCTCAATTCTCTTTAAGCTTTTCAAGTTTAAAGTTGTTTAGATTTCCATAAAAGAAGTAAGACTGGACCACCCTTCTTGCTTAGCAAAAGTAACTTCTGTACATAAATCTGACAGACTTTGAAACACAACTTACTCTTCAGAGAATGTTAAATTATGGACTCAAACGAAAACAGATTCTAAATTAGGAAATGTTTCTGCTCGCTTTCAGTGCCTAAAACAAAATCGGAACAATTTATAAGCCTGGGGTTACATTTTTTTAGTTCGTGCAATATCCTAGCTGACCATAAAAAGTGCTATATATGATATCCATCCAGAAGCCTAGTAATATTTTGAGTGTGCTACATTCTATTTTAACCTACTCAGTGGAAAAAGATATGATTGAGAGCAAGAGATCTGGGATAAAAACACTGCAAAAATGACACTTTTATATGCAGAAAGGGGCCTTACTAGATTTCCTAGTAAGAAAATGTGGAGATTTTATATTCCTTTTAAGCCATATTTCTACTAACAAATAAATTCAACCTGCAATACAAACCTTAACCTTGTAGTACAAACCTTGATACTCAGTGACAGTACTGAAAATCTGAATAATTTTCAAGAGCCATCCATAACAAGGATAGGCCTCTGAAATACATTTCCTGACAGAAAGAAGCAAAATATTTGATTTGTTTTGAAATATCTCTTTTTAGTCAAAATGCACTGCGATTGTGTTGGAAAGCAGTGCCAGTTTCCTGTCATTTTTTTGACAGTAAATCACGCTCAAAAGGAGAGCGTGGCTAAACTGAAAATCAAATGAAAAATTCCTGCTACTTATTGTTATGAACCATTTCTAAAATCATGTCTGAATTAGGAACACCCATTAAAATGCATATTTGGAGACGGTTGCCAGCATTGTTCTTTGTGAATACCTTTTGCTCAGAAAAGCAGAACTCGAGTAATACGGAGTAGAGTTTTCTATGAAAAATCATGCTGACTGAATACCACCCACAGATTGGATAACATCCAGTTAAGTCATCCTCTTCTCATTTGTAACCATCACTCGCAGAACACACATTCCAAAACACATACAAAGTTTTATAGCAAAACTAGATCACCTAGAATAATACGTATTAGGTTTAAATGCAAGCTGTCCTGAGCCTGAGTGACAGTCTGGTTTTAGTGCCTAATAATGCAGAACTTGAAACGTGCAGAGCAGCAGATTTTACCTGATTAATGATAAATAATTGTTCTACTTCATATGGCAAATGTTTTGGAACAGGTTGTTATGAACTTACTTATCTTCTTGGTAACAGAAATTGGTTTAATCTCCCATCAGCGGAGAAATAGCTCAAGGAAGACTCATCTAAAAGTTGACATAGAATTGTGCCCAACACTATGAAAATAGCTTTCTGAAAAATAACAACAATGCCAATAAAAGAAGAAAGAAGGGTCCAGCTCCAGTGCAGTTTTCTACTTCTTGCCTCTGTCTTGTAAAAAGGATCCAGCATCTTGACCTTCCTTAAAAGACTGTCTGTTGTTTGTTTTTTTTGAAATAACTTTGGCTCTCAGAATCCAGGAGAGTTCTCTCATACTTAGTCTAAAATATTCCCTTGGGTTATTTCAGTGGCCTTGAGAATTCAGCTGATTCAGAGTCCTACAGAGCACAACACTTGCACAAGAATACATCGTTGCCTTGAATCGAACACGTGAACATCCAGCACTAGGTTGTGCTTTTTTTGGTTCTTTCGAAATTATCTGTCACCTCTGTGTTTGAGTGACCGTTTATCTATTTCCTCCCAAAGGAAATGGAGACTAGAAGCTCTGCTAACCCCAAATAAAGATTTGACCAAGGAGAATGACTCGTGCACTAATTTTTAGAGATACTTAAATACATAGCCTACAAATACGGTAATTTGTGCAAACCAAAGTTTCCAGGTGTATCAATGTTTCTCTTATGAGTAGTATTTTAGACCTCAGTGATGCTGAAGAAGATGGTCCAGCCCCGCACACAGATCCAAATTGTTATTCAACTTATGATTTTGTATTCCAACACATACCCCGTGACAGAACACTGATGCGAATGCATAATAACATGTAAGGGATTAAGGAAATCTTAGTGAAGTAAAAACCAAACACACCAACCAAGCCAAAGCAAACAGTAAAAAAAGAGGATAAAATAAAACTGTAAAAATACAAGGCAAATAAAAATGGTGAAAGAAGACAGTGAATTTTAAATAAATGCTTTCTGACTTCTGCTTCTCAATGGGATATGGTTAGGAGAAGCTCCTCTCCTGTGAAGAATATCGTGCACTGGAAATCTAGGCCCTAACTCCTACTTTCCTAATTTAAACTAGGAGCTGAACACCCATGAGCAGCGACAGAGAAGTCAATTACCTGTGAGCAATTTCATTGGTGTGTGGATGTTTGGCTAGAGATTGAGGTTACATAACTCGCTAGGAAATCTGTCCAAGTTTGACATACATTCCAAAACACGTGCTATATCTTTCACTGCATCATAAAATTTGCAAAAGCACAATGGACCTGCACATAAATATTATATTGCTATGTTTTAACTGGGCACTCCATGTTCATTCGGACGAGGGGATAATGCAGCTTTCTGTGCGTGAAAACTGTTCCCGACTCCATTTCAAGTTTCCTTTTCTCTTCTGCTGCAACAGATTTCCAAAACTCAGTTCCTCCAAGCACAGTTTCCATTCAGAGCTCAGTTTCTGGGGGCTGAGGGTAGACTTGCACTTACGTCTCTTGCAATTTTTGAGCACTGAAAACCGAGCTGTGCTGAAAAAGCTTGCACCATGTTAAACACGATAATGGCCTTCGAATATACAAAAGATTGCTGCAGAGAGGAAAGGGATAAACTGCTTTCCATATCTGGAATGCATATGACAAGAAATAAATTAAAGCAAGGCAGATTAAGGCTGGAATACCTTGGAAGACTTTCTATCTTTAAGGACCATATTGCTTTGGGAGACTCTGGAAGCACCACGACTGGATGTTAGACGGTATCTGTCAAGCATGGGCAAGGTGCACTTGATTTTGGCTTGAGGAAAGAAATGGAGTAGATAATCTCCTAGCGTTCCCGCCAGCTGTGTTTTCTATTATTCTTGGTGACTAGACATTAGAAAGAAATCATGTGTGATTTATCTGTGTGCCAATGGATACACTAGTTTCTTTCCATCTCAGTGATTAATTGTTGTAATGCAAAGTTCCCCAAACTTTATACTACATTTAGTGAGACTTTTGCACAACTGAGTTGTTAAAAACTGACACACGCGCCCACTTCGAAACAGCTTTCAACCAAAATGTTTATAATAAAATTTTCGCAAGTTTCTTAAACACGTTAATTAAAAAAGAATTTTTTTTTTTTTGTGGATGTGTGCAATAAATCCCTCATTAACACGTCAAATTCTAGCTTATGTTTCCCTTCAGATTTAAAAAAACCCTGATGTTAATTATTTATGGAACACTACCATCGCTGTAGATAACAATGTCTTAAGAGACTGGTGATAACAGACATGCACAAGTACAGTAAAATAGTGTAGCTCATTTGTGACAGATTGGACAAGCTTGTTGACTTGAGATGGGATGAGAATAGGATGTGCTGTTTTTCTAAAGAAGATTGTATAACAATTTCTCTCCTTTTGTAATGTTTTAGAATTTTTAAAAGCCTTTGAGTCCTTTTGTTCTTATTCAAGAAAGCTCATTTTCTTGTTGATCATTTGTAGAACTAGCGTAACGTCAGACCTCCTATGAAAGCAACCTACATTTAACTGGATAATTAATTTGCAAAAGGGAGGATCTGGTCCAACAAGCAAATTAAACAAAGAGGGAAACCTAAGTAATACAGGAAGGGAGGGAAGGAGGGAAATGAGTGATAATTCAAATTTGCAAGGCACATTCATAGCAGGTGACAACTGAAGGTCACAGTAACCTTGCAGAATATTACATGTACAAACTTATATTAACAGAGTATTGTTCTTGCAATGTTTCCCTCGTGCAAGAGTCTCCCAAACAGTGGGACTGTTCCACTTTTCTGAAAAATGTTTTCATGAACAATTCAAGGCAAACCCATACTTAGGTTCCTCTTTGTAGTGTTGGGTTACCAACACAAATTTGCTTTTGTGCAAATTTTGATCTTCACTTCTTTATTTTTATCTTCTAGACTTGAGTATCCAGTACAAAATGAGTTTTTTATTACTGTTAATTTATCCCTAAGTCCTAGAATTACGAAAATATGATGCTGAATTGCATTGACCATAACTGTAATTGCTGCACTTACTAAAAGAAAGTGTAGCCCTGAAGAAACTTGCATTTTCCAACAAGGAAAACTCCTGGGAGGTTGCTGTTGACTTGAGAGATGCTGAGATTGTACCGTTTCTGTTGCTTATTCATATATGAAGAAGAAGGTATTAATACCTGTGAGATGCTCACACTGATACAGAGTCATAGGTTGTAGGAACTAGTGGCACAGATTCTACCTTGCAAGCTGAATCTCTCACTACTTAAAATCTAAAGATCCAGAGCATACAACTCGATTTGTGACAAAAGAGTCTTATTCTGAAGATTTGTCGGGGTCTTATGAATTTAATCTTCTACCAAAGAGTAGGTCTAAAAATCCTGTTACTTGAAGTAATTATGGGGCTTGAAAAGTGACGCATTTTATGCAATTTATTATTTTTCTCTAATTTCTAATAAATTTAAACAGTGGGTAAAAAAATCAAATAATGTGAAATAAAAAATGCAAATTTTCAGTTTGACAGTATTATTTTTTTTTTGCCACTGGAAAAAAAAAAGGGTTAATTTAAGATTTAGAATGCATTTATTCATAGCAACAAGACTACATAAAAGTGATGTAATTCAAATTTGAGCCAGTAAAATCTTTCTGGCTAAAAGTAATAACAATTTTAAAATATTTCCAGTGCTCCTTATTCTTATTTGGGCTAGCACAACACCTTGTGTTCTGAAAGTAGGCCTCACAGATGTTGAAAACAATTTCAAAGAAAGGCAAACCAGCTATGTATTTCTGATATTTACAGAATATCAGAAGAATGTTCTAGAAAAAGTGAACTATTTGGGAAGCGGGCTTTAGGCTTTTTGAATTGACTCTTCTCCTCCTTTGGGAATGTGGACACCACTAGGGATGTATATGCAGAAGCTTTGGAGGGAAGCCCTTTAGGACGGTAGCATGGGGAAGGCAACTCTCACACAGCAAGCTTTGAAACCAGCAGCACGTAGGCACTGATTTGTTTCTGAGCATAACCTAAGGTTTTTGTTTAGCAGGTGACAGGTATCCTTTCCCCATTGTCACTGCGTTAAACTAATCGCTTCACTCTCTCCTGCAGTACAGATTTATGGCTGTGTGCCCGGCACTCTATGTATCAAACATAACTGTCCTTGGCTCTGAAAAATAGAGCATCACTGCAGCAGCATGCTGGAGAAAGCAGACCTGCTTATTTGAGGAACGGCAAGGGATAATTATTTCTTTATCTTGCTGCGCATTTCTGAAGAGCAATATAATGCCTCCCTTGGAGAGCCTGCGCCAGGCTCAGCCTGAGCTGGTCAGAGGTAGAGGAGAATTAGTAGGGGAACAGGACTCTATCCACTGTATTTGCACTGGTTTCACGTTGTTGGAGCGCCAAAAAAAAAGTTGTACTGAGCAATTAATAACTAGCTGGTACTCCTCATCCAGCAGGGACTGTCTTGGCACTGTCTCACAGGCAGAAGTGTAAGTATGGGGTTTCAGAAGACTTCTGAAACCGGCTGAGGGAGCTGGGGTTGTTCAGCCTGGAGAAAAGGAGGCTGAGGGGAGACCTTCTCGCTCTCTGCAACTCCCTGAAAGGAGGGTGTAGAGAGATGGGGGTCGGTCTCTTCTCCCAAGTAACAGGCGATAGGACAAGAGGAAACAGCCTCAAGTTGCGCCAGGGGAGGTTTAGATTGGATATTAGGAAAAATTTTTACACTGAAAGGGTTATTAAGCATTGGACCAGGCTGTCCAGGGAGGTGGTTGAGGCACCATCCCTGGAGGTATTTAAAAGACGGATAGACATAGTGCTTAGAGATACGGTTTAGTGATGCCTTTTGTCCGAGTTAGGTTGATGGTTGGACTAGATGATCTGAAGAGTCCCTTCCAACCTAGGCAATCCTGTGATTCTATGATTCTAAGATTCATTTCTACAACCTGTCATGCAGTGAAGGGAATTTCTCGCTATGTGTCCTCCAGACTCAAATTTTTCCTTGCATAAACTATTGGTTATTTTCCTTGCATAAACTTGCCCTAGCCTTTGCACGCTCAATTTTAAGTATAATTTTTTTTGCCTATATGTGGTAACTTTTAATCCTATACAAAAATACAGCCTTAAATTGTTATTCTCGGTTTTATCCAGTTGCAGAGAGAATGATGAGAAAAATAAATCAATGTCTGATAATGCGCTATAAATCTTGGGGGATTTCTGGTGGGTTTAAGAGTGTCCTTGTAAAATAATGCTCTGATTGCACAGAGAAATGTCAGCCTGGGTAAATTATCTGAATAAAAGTGGCTGATAGATGTTATGATCGTTATTCTTGAGGTCACCTTGAAAGCTGCGCTAAGAACAGGCCACAGTCCCAGTCTCGCATTAAAACCCAAGAAGAGTAGAGATTCAAAAACATCGCTTCCTTCTGTTTCTTGTTCTTGTTTTTTAACGGAAGGCACTGAAGGGTGGATTTTTACCGCAACATGCACTATAAGATATTGATAAATTATACTTATCTAGTGTAACCATAGGCCTGTCAGTCGGACAGAATTGCTGCTTCAGGCAGTATGGTAAAAACAGTAGGGCTCTGCAAAGTACTTGCAATTTGCAAAATAAAAGGTATCAGAACAAGATATTAATAAGTGTGAAAGGGGATGGACAGTAAGACAACGGCTGTTGGTGTTAGATGAACGCAGGCAACTTATCATGAAGGTCAGCGACGCAAACTTTCTCTGCCCCAGCTGTGTGGTGAGGGGGAATCAGGGCTGCTCTCTCCGTGCCTCTGCAGCTCCTCTCCTGCTGGGGGTTTATCCAAACCCGTCTTTCCAAACCGCTAAGTATATAGCTTATTGGGAAAAGAAAAAAAAAATCCTTAGCTTTTCTACTCAAGTATCATTATCAAGTCAGAGCCTCTTTCACTAATCTTAAAAAATCCTGCCATCGGAGATGAAATCTTCCTCCTTCCTACCATTTTCCCTGGCAAATATGCTGTTTGAAGTAATTTCACAGCAAATCTGAGCGCTTGCTTTGTACATCAGATTCTTCAGTCAGATAAGAAATTACGGAGTGGTTTTAACAAATATTGTTACACTTTTCAGTAAGAAGATGTATAAAATCCCCTTGTTTTCCTCTGTTCTGACCACGGATAGATACACCTTTTTTTTATACAGCCATATAAAGAAAACAGGACTATGTTTTACATGTGACCATTGTAGTGCTATACTATGCATGTAAGAAGAGGGAGGTTTACATGGTTCTTGCTTCCGCTCCCCAATTTTATTGTTTCCATCAAGGACTGAAAAGTGAAGATAAAGCAGTGCAAAAAAAAGACGGCAAGTGCTACAAAAGAAAATTTGTAGAAAGGATACTTATGGTAGTCATAGGAAAAGAAAGAGAGTACTAGATGGGCCCAAAATAAGTTCTAGCCCACCCCAGGACACTGAGATAGGATCGACCATCAACACCAGTTATTTATAACGCATGCTTTGCCAAAACCAAACCCATCAACAACAAATATCAAAACCCTTGGACACTGTCCACAGAAAGTCTTTTCTGTCCTGGAGATGTTGTTGCTTGTTTTTTGGGTTTTTTTTTGGTTTTTTTTAGAATACAAATTAAAGATGTTTTTATACATTGGAAAAATATATTTATTTGCTCTGTGGCTCTGTCTGTTCACTAAACAATCATCTGTTATATACCTAACTATGTATTCCCTCCCCATTTCTTCTTTTTTTTTTTGTGTGTGTGTATGGTTGGACTCAATGATCTCAAAGGCCCTTTCCAACCATGAAGATTCTATGATTCTATGATTCTATACTCCCTAAACTTTTTGTTTCATCTTTACTCATAAATCACATCTTCCAAACCATTTACTAACTTCACCTGAGTTGGGTTACAGCTTTATGCCACAGTAGTCTACCTGATGCAGCACCAGTCCATTTCTCCTTTGTCCGCAAAGCCGGGTACCCTGCCTAAGAGAATCAAATTAATACGACGTGATCAGCTCTTAGGAAATCCAAAAAGCTGTTACCATTTAAACTTCTAGATATTTTCAAATTCAAAAGTTAATTTGAGGAAATGAACAATATGTACATTCATGGGAATACTTATGGGAATGGAAACTACTTTAACAATACTATAGTTTGTCCCCCTTTTTTTTATTATTTTAGGTTTGCTTTCCCAGGCATATTTTGGACGTTACAGGCAAGGTTTTGTATTTTTCTTCAGTGAAAGATCACTTATCTTAATATTTTAAATGTTCTCTCTTCTGGTGTAAGCACTGTTTCCTGGAAAAAATTAAATTTATTAAATATTTGAATCCAGAGAACTTTTACAGATACCTTTTTTTTTGTTTCTTTGTTTTCAGAAAGACTAGAGCACAGACACTGTTGAATACTTCAGTCTTTTTTGAATCCTTCTTAATTTTCTCTCCTTTACTGTTAAGCACCAAGCCTATGTTTTGATTTTCTCTTTCTGCATTTAGGGAACCTTATCTTGTTTCCTTTTATGTTCCTGTGCTTTTCTGATCTTATCCCTCAGGGGCTTGAGCTGTTCCTTTATATTCACGTTTAGACCTGTAATCTTTCCACTTTTTGTTTGATTCCTTTTGAATTTTTAGGTCACTGGAGAAATTCTGATGCCTCCACAATAGTTTCTTACTAGTCTGCCATTCCTTGCTTCACTTCTGTATAGCTTTTCACTATGCATTAAATATCTTCTCTTTCAGTAACTCCCAGCAGCGCTTCACTCGCTCCCCCTTTAAACCTTTTCCCTTCCCAGTAGACCACCCCCTGTACTCCTGGAACTGGTGAAGTCCACCTTCCCCCTCAGCCATCACGCTCCTGCTCTTTTACCTTCATATAAATATTACTTCCCATAGCTTTTCTGTAATCTTCACAGTTTCAGTTGCTGACTGTAGCTTTTGTTTACGTGTTCTATCATTTTTGTCAGCTGACACAAGATCTAAAACAGGAGCTTCCTTTACTCTCCAAAACAAAAGCTGCCCCCAAAATATTCTGCGCACTGACTGTGTCATACTCCTTTACTCTTTAGCTATCTCTGAAAATTTATAATCTCTTTTTGGTAAGAAGGCTTTAATTTTAGGAATACTGAATTCTTCCTCCAAAAAATACCTACCCATCTTGTCCTCTGGCCTATGTGGGACATGTAAATTCAGCTCGGCATTTGTTTTCCTCTTCTATCGTTAAACAGGAAATCTAAAAAACCTCTCTCCTTTCCATGAACTTATGACAAAGTAATCTTTGATACGTGGTACACCTTTCTCTCTTGTTCCCACACCTGCCATTCTTAAGGAGACTGCATCTCCATAACAGTAACGTACCCTTGTGCTTTAGCTCACCAGCTTCCTAGGGGGCCATTTTCATAGAATCATAGAATCACAGAATGTGTTGGGTTGGAAGGGACCTCTAAAGGTCATCTAGTCCAACCCCCTTGCAGTAAGCAGGGACATCTTTGACTAGGTCAGGTTGCTCAGAGCCTCATCAAGCCTGGCCTTGAAAAAAACCTTCATTAGGTTTTGGCAATACTTTAGCAAAGTGGTTCTTCCTCCACACTCCCACTAGGGCAACTGTGTAACAACACCCCAAAGGTTGGTCTCCTACTTGGCCCTCTCAGACTGTACTGCGAGTGATTCTTTTCTGACTAAGTTTATATAAAGAGTAGGCTTTGGGGTTTGGTTTTTTTCTTTCCCTGTCTTCATCTCTGAGATTTTGTCACTGATCCTGATCAAGTCTGTTTTAAAATCTCCTTCCCTCTGTGCACTCAAAGGTGTCCTTCCTCTTCCTTTTTACATGGACCTCAAATCTTTTTTGCTGCCTCCTTTGTGTAATGCCATGCCGGACGTCATGACACCTATCTGAAGTCCTTAGTCTTCTGAAACATTCTTCGTGGAGTCATCTGTCTCCCTCTGCCTCTGTGATCTTTATCACGCTGCGCTGCTATCTCACCTTCCACCCCTGTGCTGTCAGATGCTTGCAGCCCCTTTCGCACTCCAAGGTATTCAATACAGCAGTATCATTAGCTCATGTAAATAGTGATGCCTTGCTTATCTTTCTGAAATAGCCCTTATTGTGGGTACAAGCAGGAGCAGGTTCCTGAAACGATGCGTTGTCTGCACGTTAAGGTAGCCAAGGTCAGGACCTTCAAAAAGACCTTTAGATAATGATTTTTCTTTGTAACTGATCTTAGGTACCAGTACAGGCAAGAAGTGATCTAGGGCTACTGTTCCTATTTTAGCCTGTTCCACATGTGAGCACTTTTTCTTTCAAGAAGAGGTAATAATAGAAAACTAAGAATAGAATGAGTCAGAACAGAATTAAAATATAACCTTGACTTTCTTGCCTCTCAGCCCCTCAGGAAACCGCATGCTGATTGTACAGATTGCTTAGTATTTTCTATGTTCCTTTATTTTTGAGGCGTTTTGGGGAAGCAGGAGTCATTATGTCTCTGCTGTTGTAGGGATAGGCAGCTGACTCCCACCCTGGAAGCACTGGAATAAGCAGAATCCCAGGAGAGAAAATACCTCTGGGGCAGGGTAACCATACAATTTGTAATATGCCTTCCTCTTCAGTCTATATTCAATTTCTGCTTATGGCCGTATTTAGCCATTGGTCTCCTATAGTGAGGTACTAGATGCAATACGCCAGGCAAATGCGGGCCAAAAAGAGCATATTTTTAAAAGGCATAAACACGCAGCTGTACAATTTCAGCAGTTCCCTGCGGTTTTTCACTCAGTATGCCACATCAATGCATTTGGAGTGGTAAAGAATAAGGGTTTCTCTTGTTGCTAATGTATAGTGCCATATTTTATTAGGTATTGTGTTTGGCAATGTTTACATTGCTGTGGTTATGTGTTATACAGACTCTTACAGTTGTGTCAGCAAACTCAGTGCTTTCCATTTTGTAAACTCCATTTTTTTTCAGATGTATAACCCAATCGCAACACTTTGCTCCAGGCTAAAAATTTCTCCTATATTCCTAACACCAAACAGTTTTATTTGTTCTAATTAAAATAAAACGTCCGCTTAGCTTTTGAATGTTTTTCTATTAACCGTACCAAACTAGAGCTAAAGTACACTTGCTTTGTTTGAAGCTTTTGTAATTTTCCACAGGTCAGTGAAAAAGGCAAAACAAACAAACAAACAAACAAACAAAGGATTCAAATGAGTCATGTAAAAAATAATCAGATATTTAAACGCTTGCCATTATTTCCATATTTATCATGCATTATCTCTTGCTAATTGGACTCTTCAACTATTCTACATCGAGGGTGATCTTTTTAGCATATAACCATACTGCTATTCACGTTAATTGTGAGGGTATAATTTGAGCCATACGGGAACCAACCTTTTTAGGGCATTTCCGAAGTTGTCACGGCTGCCTAAAAGCGCATTGAGCAGTTTAAGGTGAGTACATTCCAGATTGAGACCCTGGAAACATCCATTCAGGCTGAGACCCCACGCTTTAGTCACACACTTGAGACTCCTGCAAGGGAGAGCGCGGACTGGGTAATTTATTCCTAATTATCTACTGCCATGACAGTGGCAGAGCAATCACCGTGAGCAGTATCTAGGGTGGGATTTGCCTCTGTTTCTTGCCCTGGGTACTACCTGCTTACAGAGAAACCTGCTGCTCCCGGAGAGTGGCAGTATCTGGTTCCTAATTGCCAGTAATTCCTTAGCTCCTTGTGCTTGTTTCCATCCGGATGCAGTCAACGTTAACGCCGCTGTTAGAAGTATTATAAAATCTCCACTATAATTCCTCTTTAATTAGCATCCTATTATCTTAAATTGCTTCAACAATTATTTTTTTTTCCCCCTAAAGCTCCTCCATTCTTTCAGTAATACCCTTTTTGTAAAACTGCCTGATTATTTCACCACGGGCTGGAGCTGCTACAGTTTTTCACTTTGTCTTTTAACAGCTCGTTCAAAAGGAGAGAAAAGCACAGTGGGCTCTTGGTAGAGCGCAGTAGTGTCGGTGTTAGTGTTCTCAGGGTTTCCCTTTCTCTGGAGCACAATGGTTGAACTAAGCCTTGTGGTGAAGAGCAAACCTGCTGGGTTAATGGCAATAAACTTGCAAGCAGCGAGAGGCTTGTTCACTCAAGTTCAACGCGCGAATAGCTCTGTGCAGCTCTAATTAGGCCCCGGGTTCTGAATAGGTAATTAAATATCGGATTGGTTACCCAAGTGAAGGGATTAAGGTGAAAATATACCATTCACATTTATAGGAAAGTACGAAGTTCTGCATTTCTGTTGGCTGACTAGCGTCACGAGGTACTCCACTTGGAATACCTTGAAATGTGCCTGCGTGAGACAGAAAGAGGCGCAGCCGAAATGTAACGCACCATCTGCAACGAGCCTGCATTCAGCCACTGAATCAGCTCAGCTGACATTTTCTCTTTGAGAAAGATGCTCCTCAGCCTTTGGAAAAATGAGCATTATTGTGCATCAATAAAAATAAAAACAGTGCCATCATTTCAACGGGTGGATTGTCTGTTTTGACACCTCTCCCTCGCTCCCCCACCTGCAGTTATTTCACGGATGGCTGAGTGCGAACTGCAATGTGGGACATACATATTTGCGCTTTAAGGGCTGTTGCTCAGATGGATGGGTATGTTTAATTTCAGTAATCTAATCACCTAAAGCAGATACCTTGGACTCACATATTTTATGAGGTTTTAAAACCTGCGAAATACCTTTGCCTAAACCTGCCAATTTCTTTGAAGTTTCACGGCTTCCCAGACCTAAACCCCAGTTCATTTTTTTCCTCTTCACATTAATATTTCAGCAGTTTAAAGTGTTTAAAGATCTTTTTAGGCATTTTGTTTGTATTACTGCTTTCCAACTATGCTCGTGTTGACATAGCGATGTAGTTCAGACAAGCACTGCAGAATGTAAGGTCGGGGATGTCCAGAAAAACATCAAACTGGAGGGTCATTTTGAAAATTTTAAAAGCATGCGGTAGCAAATATTTCTTATTATTCTCCAAAGCAATGCCCTTTTGTTTAGAGGACACAAAGCTATACGTCCTCTCTGCCAGAATTAAGGTTAATTGATTGTCCTGGGTTTGCTGAAATTTAGGAAGGAGAATGAAACTTTGTAAGTGCCAAGAAGTGATTGCTAAGGACGGAGGAAAACCTGAAACGGTTCAGTGCCTCAGGCTGTACATTCTCCCAGACGTGCCGATGTGCCTGTACTTCTACTCTTCCCACTTGTCCATATGAAAAGCAAACATTATGTTTCTACAGAGCCTTCCAGCCATTTCCTTCCATTCACAGAAAACAATTCAATTACAGTAAATTTCATGGGTTTTTTCCTTCTACACCAGCACGTAGGCTAGATGAGGCAGTGCATAACTACTTGCCTAAGTTTTCAGAATCTAGACTTCATTAATTTCAAGAACAGAAAGGGTTATGATAACCTAACCTGACTTCTTTTCGCTGCACCGGTAATCTCATTTCCTATTTCATCCAGTAATTCATCGTAAAGGGTGACTGACAGAGTAAAAAGTCCCCTACTGAAATCACGATTGCCTGCCTCCTAATCCCTTGCAACTTCTTTCTGCCACCAGTCTCAACAATTTATAAATGTTATGGTGACAATGGCCATACGTACGGCGTATAAACCATTTATCATGCCCTTATGAACCATGGCTTAGGAATCACTAATATTTTTCAAGACCTGCACTGTTAAAACTTGAAATATCTTAGATGTTTTCTATTCAGATTTATTTACTAAAAATGAGTAATTTGGTGATTTTATTTTCAGAAATAGAAGATTACATAATGACAAAATAAAGACAGCGTATTTAGAGGCACTTCCATGGAAAGTAAAAGCAGTTGGTAATGCAGTATCCTGAAGTAAATAGTATCCTGAAAGTCTTTGTGGTACTGCAAGTTCACTGGGTGTCAGTGTGAATTAGAGGAAAGTCCAAAATACCCGAACAAAGAGAACAATGTATTTTTGTACATTTTAATGAAAAATAAAAGAAATTTATTTTAGAAGTCAACTTTAAAAAATATTAAGCATACCTGGAAGACTATAGCAGCAAAGAAAAGTGAAACAGAAATAGAAAAGATGGTATGAATAAAATTACTCATCTTGACATTCACAAACACTATAATTTGTCATCTTTGCTACTGTATTTCTTCATTATTGGGAGATAATCTTTGGGGACTTTTCAGTGGAACCTGCCATATAAGCGCCCTTTATGACTTTCATACCAAATTAGTAGTGAAACTTTTATTTTGCCACATAAATATATGATTTAATATTCCACATAATAACACAATAAATAGATATGGTTTTCAAAGATTTCTGTACTTGTTCTACTATAAGTTAAGATAAATGAACAAATATTTTCAACAATATATGCATTTTGTGAACACGCGTCCATGTAAGCATTAAGTACAGATTTTTCTTCTGTATGATTAAAAAAGTAATGAAGTATGTGATTTTATTTAAATTCTGTAGGAGAGAAATTATACTTTTTTGTGAGCTGATCATGTCAAACTTCAAGATCAAATGATTTTATTCCTACAACTAATTGTTTCTAATGAACTGCAATTACTAATGATTTCATTATTTCATAGCATACATTTTGTTAAAATGTTTACTTCATCAATCACATGCCACATAACTAATCAAATGTAATGGACCAACTTAATTCTGATTTAATTCCTTTGAAACAGAAGGTATTACATGAAGAATGATCTTTTAATATAGGCTGGAACGGCACCTCCTGGCTCTTGACCGTAGTTTGGTACTGTTCATATCTTAGTTGTTCATAAAGAGCTGCATTTTGGGTGTGCAAGGCCAGGTGATGGAAGGATCCAATGTGTGTGTAGGTCTGAGCACCAGCAGCTGGAGGGGGGCTGCATCCTCCGGGGCTCACGTGTCCAGGTACCTACAACTGGGAAGACTGGGGACCCAGGGGCCAGCGTAGATTGAGTGTCTAAGGTCAGCTACTGGAGGGTTCCATACTGTATATATGTATAATTATGTATATACATAATTTAAATATATACTTCCCACTAATGGGCTTTCATCCTCATCAGCCAGCAAAAGTACCAGGACAAGGCCATAGGCGCCGTTTGGGCGAGTGCTGAGTGTGTCTGTCTGTGCCGACGTGTGTGGCTGGCTGTGCACGTACATGTTTCTTTACAGCTGGGCTTGATGATCTTAAAGGTCTTTTCCAACCTAAATTATTCTATGTGTGCACGCATGTGTGCGAGTGCGTCTCTTGGGCATACAAGCTCAGCCATGCTACTTGCTGGACCTGAGGAGATGGGCCTGTGGCAGCCTCACCTCTGCTGGGCCATTGCCTTTGGCAAGTCCTAACAAATATGATTGATTTTTGAGGGAGAAAAATAGAACTTTCTCTCCTCTTTCTGCTTGATACCTTGCACAATCCCATGTTCTTAGTCTTGCGACTTTTGTACCAGCTATCATCTTCAGCTAGATAGTATCCCCCCTGTAGTTCTTTGCAGAGGACCAGAGGGAACAGCTTTATGTACGTGCCACTCAAACCAAGTGTTAGGTTAATCAGGGGTAGATATTGTACTAGGTCTACTAAATAAGACTATGACCTTCAATTCACCTATTCTAAATTTAATTTAGAATAAATGAATGTTCCTCGCTGCAGCAATTCTGTCCTGAGCCCCAACCAGTTAGCTTCAATTGATGCCTTTGAGAGAATGGTTAAATCTAAAGACTCAGAAGAGTAACGTAGACAATGTCTGTATGTTGTCTATTTTTAATGTGGCACCAGCGCACTAGTTACCCAAGAACAACTGAGCTTCTTCAGTTATTTCAGGAGTTAACCAGATTACTAAATAAGGATTATAGAACTATGCTGTATTCTCACCTGGAAGGCAAAGCTGAATGAAATATGGATTTCTTAAAAATGAAAAGGATGGGGGTGGTGGTGGTGTAGTTTAGTTGTTTCCAATTAAACACTGGAAACAAAGACCAGCAAGCATCCCTGAATTGTTTCTTCTGTTTCTGTTTAAGACTAATCACACAGAGGACGTGTTCCCCCCATCCTGTGCCTTACTTAAAATACACGTCACTAAATCAGACAAATTCAGGCTTTGTGGGTCAGCAGGTGACAAATGAACCCCTACAGTTTAGAAGTGCTCTTGTGTCCATTTGCTCTGGGCACAACTCCACTTCAGAATTCAATTTTTCCCCATTTGAAAAAAAACACAACTTGGATTACAAACTAGCCATGTAGTTTGAAATTACATGTGATGGATGCTAAACGGAATCTGATTAAATATGAAGAACATGAGTTCAGCTGAGGAGTAGTAATAGTGAAGAGACTACAGCGGAAACCCAGGAGGCATAAACTAAAAACTAGATGATGTGTACCTGCAAGTCTGGCCACCATGGTGAGAGGAAAATTGGCCAAGAAAAGTTTTTGAACATGTGAGACAATGCCCTGAGTATGTCTGAGTAAAATAATAACCAAAAAATGCATGCACGTGCTCCTCCATACCTAGCACTTCTCTCTTTCTTCTCTGCCCACTTCAGCGCAGTTTATCTACCTGCCCTTCTTGACAGTCTTTGTCTTTCCTCTCTGTTCCTTTATATTATATCCTAATAATTCCATATTTTCTCCTTTTCATTCTTCAAGTGCAATTGTTTAAACTGTTTTTTCTAATACTGTCTTTGTAATTCCACTGAAGAAAAGGAAAATTAATATCTAAGAGTAGTTGCATACTTACATACAGATATTGCTGATCCATGAAAAGGGCAAACAAACAACTTTTTTACTGGTTTGCACAAAATTTTTAGTGTAGTTACAGTCAAGGTTTGTTATTAGCACATTCTGAACATTTTGCACATAAACAGTTGTATTTATTTCTTTGATATTAAAAGTTAACCAGAAAAACAATCTATGTCAAAGTAGACTGATGCAGAACAGGGAAAATCGTTACTAGAATTACAGAGTAAGTCACTTTCAGAGCTGTTTTATCATCCTTATGGACTGGATTTTTTCTACTTCATCTCTCAGAGAGGAGAAGAAAGTAATGCACATTCCTATTTTATATAGCCTGCTGAAGAGATCTGAGCCAATTGCTTTATTTTGTTGTTTTCCAGTCGGGAAATATCAACCCCAATTTGATGAATTTTTGTTAGAATATCTGAGCATGTGATTATGTATACCATGTTCTGGATCTAATGAGGCTCATTTGGTGCTTTAGAGAGCAATTATTCACTCCTTGATTGGCACATAACTGCCTTGAGTTGAAAAGCTGAAGCATCATTAGATGATTTCCCAAAATCATGCACGTAAATTTAGCTCTGCTGTGGTTCTTCCGTGCCACATGAATAATTTTTGTATGTGCCAGTGAGCGTTTTGGATGCACTTTCCCAAACGATGTAGGCTACCTCTAGGCTCCTAGGATACGGAACAGCCTCATCCCTGGTAAGTGCCAGCGGAACTATTCCTTTGCTACTTCACCACCTTTTCTGTGCTTCTTCGCAGGAACTAGCTTTCACTGTAATTGACACAACTCCTTTTTTACAAGAGAGCCTAGGATGCGGACCCGTTGCCTCTGAAGAACTCCACAAAATCTAATATTAGCCTCATGGGAAAAACCCATCAAGCCCTCCCTGCCGGCCAGTAATGAATGCCAGAGCACAACTTCCTATCTCACCAATGGCATGGCAAATGCGTAGCACTGGGCAGATCACTTTGATGACCGCGTTTGTCATTCAAAAACTATCATTAAGAGGGACAGATTGATCACTTCTGCTCTAACATTGTACTGCTAGATTGCATTTCTTAGCTTTACTCGTTAAGGAAGAGCTTATGGAATGACCAAGCCAGTTACAGAAGCCAAGTAAAAGGTTTTAAGTACATTGATGAAAGTGTCCTTTATCAGCATTCAAGGATGACTTTTACCTGAAAGTTTACACTATGAGTTTCTGGTAGTCCTCAAGCCCACCATGGTGAGCCAGGTGAGACAGAAACAAAGCATGAGATCACCTGGAAAAGAGAGCAACAACATTGCTTTTGGTCTGCTGTAATGAATCCATCCAAAGACATTGCTCATCAGGGTCCCAGAGTTAAACTGCAGAAGTTATTGACATAATTCACATGAAAAAAACCCATGCTAGTATGGTATCATTCTTAATGGTGCTGATCAGAAATCCTATCCAGAATGAACTAGGCTCTGTTATTTATTTCCTCGGTAGTCAACAGAGAAAAGACTTACGTTTTCCCACAGAAGCGATGCTCTTAACAAAAAAGATAAATATTGCTAGACAATCTCTATAATGTGAAGCCATACCATGAAAAGATTGTGTGGTCCTAATCTAGATTGATTAAAGGAAAAGAATGGACAAAGCATGTTAGTAGCCCAGGGGAAATCTAACAGTGGCTGGAGGGTCTGTGTGTTGATCTTAATCTACGTAACATTAAAACATAATTTTTTTTTTACCAGTGATTGTGCATTCTAAACTCCTGATAGTTTTACAGAATTCTTTCTTTTGTTGCCTAGTGATCTGTAATATCTTGTCATCTTTTACCACCTTCTCTAAGGATTGGAAGACTTCCACTCAGATCATTGTAATCCTCCCCACCCCTTTCTTTTGATACCCTGCTCAGCGTGATTGCCCTTGAATCATTTCACTGCAGAATAGAGCAGCAGAATCTCTCTTGACATGAAGGACACCTCGTACTTACTGTGGACTTCCCTTAAAAATAATTTTCAGCTTCAGGTTTACACTAAATATCCTTGCTGCTGGAAGATAAATCACACTTTTGTTCTTTGGATCAGTGTAGTGGTCAGCTCAATGTCTCCTCCTGATAAAAATAAAATTCGTCTTGGTGTTGCTAAGGTTATGTTCTCTGCTAACTCTTCCTCACTGTAGACATTTCTATCATTCAGTTTGTTTCCAATTATCTTTAATTTACAATCACCGATCTGATGCTCTGTCTCACCATGTCCTTTTTTTCTTTCTTTTCTCAGGGTCCTGAGGGCACCACCAGCCCTCAATGGCCCTGACCAGACTCCCTTGGGGCCACAAACTGCCCCTGGCCCTGGACCACATTTCAGCCCAGCCTGGGGCCCTCAGTCCCTGCCCCAAAGATGCCATGGAATTGTTGGTCTCCATCCCTGTCTCTAGCTGCCTCCTGCACTAACCTCTGTTCTGCACCATGGGCAGCTTGTCTCCTGGATGGACCACTTTCAATGTGTGTTGTAGCTTGCCTTCAGCCCTGCTGGAAGGAAATCCCCCACTCCCCCATCCACTTTTGTGCCTGACCTCGCTCCCTCGGTGGATCTTGGCCACCTTTAGCAAATATCATTGACAGAGGTGACCAAAACTGGGGAAAATGCAATGGTTTGTTTTCAGCAAGAGCTTAGGGGATGCCATCTTCATTGCCTTTTTTTCGTAAGTGCTTATAAGAGTTTATATGCTTCCATAATGATCTTTTCTTTTCTTAAGAAAAGAAAGAGCTATTTCCTTACCTGCTGACTCCCTCCTTTGCTGATCTTAGGTGGCCTTGAACCACTAGGTTTATACCTGTATTGGTTTGTCTGTCTGTTACTAGGGGTCAGTAGTAATATGTTCAGCAGGAATCACTAAGCTTGAATGCCCACCCACCTGTGATATCTCTGGCCTCATTATTATATAGCCCCCATTTAGACTCCATTAACTTAGGCAAGTATGTTCATTATTTATTGGAGTTCTGACAAGACCGACCAAAGCTTACTCTTTCCCTCCAATGCTGAAGTCCTTTTTATTTGACACTTGCTGTGATTTCTCCAGTAGTTAGTTATAATTAAGCTCTTTCTCATAAAGGATGTCATTTACAGCCGTGTTTTCACACATTTTCTTAGCCATTTCTTTGCTCTCTAAAGAATGATAAAATGTTTTTATTGTTGTTTTTAACAGAATTAATTTTGATGTCCATATTTTCATGACTTTATCATCTCATGGAGTTTAGAAATAACGTTGAGCCTAGAAGGAAGCAGTACCAATTATTAAAGCTCCAATACACATATGATTAAAAAGAGTTTTTCCATCATGTAAGTATATATTTGTGCAATAAAAGAAACACCAAAACCTGCCATTCAAGGAAAGGAAAAGAACAACTAGTGTAGAAGAGAGCTAAAGAACTAGATGAATTAATTACTGCATTAAGGAGGCTTTTAGAATGAAAACAGAGATGGAAAACAAGGTACGTCTTGTAGTTTTAGACAGGCTACATAAACTTGGTGTAGTATAGGAAGTTACAATCATCTTCAGTGATATAAATAAAAGAGGATTGAGGGAAAGAATAGTCATCTTTGTATGGTGAGAAAAAGGTACAGATTGAATATTTTAAAAACTTAAGAAATAAAATGATTTTTTTTATTTGCCTTGAATCTAAATAAGGGTAGTAATTCTGCAAGGGGGCGGGTATAGGGTGTTATCGCACCAAGATGGAAACAAAACCAAGGTTGTTGTGCCTGGCTTGGGCACTTGTTATGTCCTGGTCCGACTACATTGATCCCAGGAGAGGTTCACAATGATTTCCAAGCATGAGATTAAGACACAAATGAGGTCAGACGTCGCTCACTGCAGGTTTATTGCTATTCCCCAGCAATAGTCACTGAGACGAGCGATAGAGTAAAGGCAGAAGTAGAGGAAAGGCAGAAGGGAGAAGCGGTATTACAGAGCATAGCAAGAGTACAGTCACCACCACAGGCCCAACGATGTCTCAGCAGTCCTCTGGAATTTCGGCAGCATCCCATTGATCTATGGTTGACAATGGTGGGGATCTCAGTCCCAATTTGTGGTGGGTCACCGCACCAGTTATAGTCCAGGTCAGACCATAGCTTGACCAACCAGCATGGCAGTGGCCTTTGCCCAGCTAACTGTCATTTGACACGGTCACCATATGAGGTCTTCCTGCCCCCTGTTGCTTGGGCAGCGCTTGGCTCAGCACAGTCCTCATGCCTCAGCAAGTTTGGGGTCAACAGGGTCTGGCCACTCTGATAACCAAAGGCCTACACCCTTTTCAGCTGGGGGCAACACACCCTTTTCAGCTGATGGCAATCTTGGGTGGTGACTGATAAGCAAAAGAATGGTCTGCAGAAGGTGCTAAATAGGTACAAGCAAGCTTCTTATGGGCCCACAAGCCTGCCATCGATTTGCAGGAGCTTAAGCAAGCTTTGAGACAATTATTTTGAGGTTCCAGCCTCTCATGGCACAACAGAGAATTGCTGCTCTAGAACTATAAAAGACCCGGTACGCTATACTGAAGATGAATAAAAGCAGTTATAAGTCAAATTGAAGGCTAAGTAAGCACAATGCCTGCAGTTCTGAAAGGAAATTGCAGATACATCAGTTTATGTGGTGATTATGTAGAGCTTTAAACATTTTTTTGAAAGAATTATTACAAGGAAAGTTAATAGAGGATCAGAGATGTTTCAGCTGTGATTTACTAAAATTCAAATTAGCCTGTTATACTTTTATAGGAATTTTCAATAAAAAAAGTAATGTCTTTTTATAAAGATAAAAAAGGAGATTTCATAGCTATAAGACACACTGCTACAGTGATTCATGCACTGATTCTTGTGAAATTACTCCTAAAGTAGGAAAGATTGTCCTTAGTACCAGTGACAGGTAGTTGGAGCGAGTATCTAGTCAGCTTGGGATAAACCATCTAGAAGCTGTTTATTTAGTAAGATGCCGTAGCTCCACCAAGCTGCTTTTCATTACGCTCATTAGTTTGGACAGAGTACCAGACTAAAATGGCTGTATGGTTCAGGAACCAGAGATCCCTCTCTCTGAGCTGCTAAAGAACTACTGGGGCAACGCATTAGCCAGTCATTCAAGCATCTCTACTTTGCTGTAATCAGAGTTAAATCAAAAATAGCGCTATTTTTATTCCTTAGGTTTCAAAGCAATTTATACTAGAAGGTGAGTTTCTCTAAATGACACTCATAAAACTCAGAGACGGTAACATTAAGCTAGTTTACCTTTGAAGTGAAGTTGTTTTAACCAGTCTGAGTTTCAGATTTAGACCCTTGTTCCTGATTGCAACGATGTAAATAAAAAATAAAGTGGGCACAAAATGTTATATCAGTATAGAATCAATTTACTTCTATTCTACATTGCTATTAAAATAAACAAAAAAACACCATCCAAAACCAAAGCAGTATAGTGTACAAGACAATAGAGAATCAAGACTGCTGATTTTCATTCTTGTCCAGTGGATCCTACCTAGGAGGTAGTTTGCTTTTAGTGATATTACAGAAAAGATTATCAAAAGAAAGGCTTTCTTTAGGAGCAAACATAGCACACTGCAGATGATTTGGGTAGCCGCCAAAGCTACAAAATTCAGGTAAACCCAACTCTTTAAATACTGTTTCTCAGTATAGCTTTATTCTGTCTTTTCACCATCAACAGTAACGATAAACTGACATAAACTAGGATGAATGCATTACGGTGTCCTAAAATGACCATCTTAATAAGCTGATGTGGCATTTAACTAAGGTGGGCATGTCTCTATTCCAATAAAATAAGATATAAATTTTTTAATGTTAGGCACAATGTATAATTAGGGTGCAAAAGACACTGGATTCAATGTCCTGGAATGATGATCCCGAGCTTCGAAATCCGAGGTTGTTGTCTATACCATCTTCTTTATTAGTCCAAAATCTGGAAGTCAATTGGCCTAACTCTGACCTCAGCTAGCCAAGTAAAGCCTAATAAGAACCAGTACATATGATGTTACTCTTCAATTTAAGGGCATAGAAAATGACTAAATATTCTTTCCTCCTACCAACAATCAAGTTATTGAGGATCTTCAACACATGTAATGGCAGAAAATGATGTCACTAGGATAAATATAGTATTTTGCTGTAACTACAGGAAACAATCATATGAAAGACAATAAGTAATGATTTTCTAGGGTAAATAGTACCTTTTAGCTACCCTCCATTGCCCCCATGCAGGGAAAATTACTGAATATAGAAACCGTGCCTTGCTCTCTGATGCATTCTGCACAAGAATAAATGTGTTGGTGGGACCTTGCCTCGCAGCACAGGATTGTACCTGCAACAGCGATGAACTCGCAGTTCTCAGTGGGCTCTTACGGGACATTGAAGTCAATTTGATTGTGACTTTCTGTCAGAAATTAAATATGGATCACAAAATAGAAAAGTATGTTTGCACAGCGAAGTCATTCAGGGAAACCTTTTTGTCTACAGAAGACTTTAAATATACGAGTGCTTTACAGACAGATGTGAAAACGGCTGTAATTTCCTCATGTGTTGCTGTTGTACTTTACCAGGAAGAAAGTCTGCTCAGTGTGATCCTCTCACCGAACTCTCCAAAAACCAAGAACAATTCCTCAGCCTGTAGTCTGTCATTCCTTACAAAGCTGCAGTTCAAAGCCCTGGTGTAAAACTCTCCTTTTCCTCATAACCTTTCGACTCTTATTCTTGTCGCCTTCACACTGATTTGAAGGAAGTCAGTTAACTGGCGCAGTAAAAGAAATAAGAGGTGAGGAATTTGGTGGTGTGTTTGGTACCACTGTTTTTGACCAGACGGTGTCTCATAGCCATAGCAGATGACTTACATATGCCAGACACAAGTAGAGGTTTGCTAAGCATTGGTTTCAGTCTTGATGTGGTTCAGCGTCAACTTCTTTGGCTTTGGAAGTCCCATGCATATCTCCTGGACCAAAATGGAAAACACTGTTGTCTGTCAAATGTCTGCAACATTTCCTTGGCACACACACCACCAAGGGTAGGTGGTCTTTCAATGAGAGTGGCTTTGCCAAATAGTTTTCTGTTCATAGCTCCACTGTCTCCTATTATCCCCTCCTTCCAGAATTCACGTCTGCTGCTACAACACTTTTTCTCTTTAGCTTTAAAATATTTTCTGGTAGTTTTAATATGGTAGTGGTGGTGAAGCTAGCATTTGCTGGGCTTTCTAGGACATTTTTGTTTCTTTCCTTTCTTTTTTCCCCCCTTTTTTCTTTTTAAACTTTTCCCTCTCTCTAACTTCTTCCTTCCTCTGATTATCTAACAGGAAATCTAACACCACATCAGATTGTCTCTATTGTCTAAGAGTAATGAGCAGTTATATGAAATAGTCATAGGTACTGAAACAGACACCAGACAAGTAGAAAGCATCTGCTACAACTTCAGTTGTGTTGAGTTAATGGGTTGGAATAGGAACCAGTGCATTAAATAAAAGAGTTTACACCATGAAAAAACAAAAACCTTGATTATCAAGGCTGTAAGTTAAAAAATGTGCAGATATCATACCCAGTGCTAGTATTGGTACAGCACTAAATGCAAAAGATTCAGGGTAGTTATGGCAGTACTATTCATCACATAACCTTTTAATAATTAGATTAATTCATTCTCCTTGCACGGATTGCTATGGTTATTTGCCTATATCTTGTTAAACACAAGGAATAGCGTTCCAAAAGCAAGGACAAAAAAAAACCTCCCAAGAAAAATTAAACTGTTCATCTTACCTCATGAAACCCCCCTCCTTATTCTGTGGATGATGTAGACCATTCTAGTTTAGTCACTCACCCCACACTTGCCCCTTTCTGAGTCTAAGGTCAAACTTACTGCTTATAACAGCATTATCTAACCGGTGTGCATCGTTTTACGGATTTCTCGAAACGAGATAGGAATTGTTATGTGAGACTGACTGACAATTCCTGGCATCGGCACATAAGCATAGGAGTGAGTCCTACCCCAAAGGAAGAAAAAACGGCGGCTCTTCAGCTTTCTTGAATCCTAGGTGCATTTGACAAAATTCTGGGGTTCGATTATTTGAAATTCTCTGGGCATAGGCAGTGATTGCTTACCTGGTCTCCCGCAACTCACAAATATGCTACTGATGCCATCATTCCCAGAGATGATTTGGAGGTCAGGGACAATTTTCAAATTGTCATTGACACAAAGAAACCATCATTCTGAGTGAGCCATCGAACAGCTGACAGAAAATCTTTCATATTTTCATCACACGTACATCTCTAGCCAAATAAAGGGAGAAATTCAACAAACAACTTTTTCAACAAGTAATAACAAAAATAACGTGTTTCTTTTTGACCAATTTCATAATGATAGCCCGTCATTTTTATTTTGCTAGAAATATTTAATAAATAGTAATTTTATTCCATTTTTTAGAGCTCCCATACTTTTAATACTGTGCTTTAAAGGATATGAACCTTTGGGTTCATTAAACACGGGAAAGTGGTGTGATCATAGAAACAGTTAAGAAAGAGAGCTTATGTGGAGAAGAATATAGCCTACAGATTACATACATTTGGAGTTTATTTGGTGAGACAAAGAGTATAATGTGCCACTAGCCAGGTTATCCTGTTCTAAATCAATTTTTTCCAATTTGCATTTTTCTTAACCAGCAAAATGATGTTTAACGATGTTTCGACCAACTTAGGATAATATTCTCTTTTCTGTTTTAGATTTTGCATAAAAAGCGGACAAGTTTATGAGCCAAGAAAGGTTTTACATTCCAAAGGCAAAAGACAGAGTAGTATTAGGTCTACGAAGGTTTTTTGTTTTTGTTTTTGAAGATATAGGCACAAATCATTGATCTTTGAAGTTAATATTCTTATTATTCAATTTAAATTAGAAAACAAGTGCTGTAGGTACCACTGCCAAGATCTGGAAGGTGGGAATTTTCAGCATTATTTAATATATGTGAAAATATTAAGAAAATAATTCACTTTTAACAGGATTTTCCCTCTTATCTTTCATGAGAATCTCTAAAATCCCCACTTGGGAAATCAGTATTTCCTACCCAATACATTATTCTTTTTTGAAGGTTAAGAACATTTTCCTTGGTCACTCTTTATAATCTTAGAATCACAAAATGAAAGAATCACTGCCTTATTTTGGGCAAATGTCCCTCAGATTTCGGTAGGCGTTCTGTGTTTATATTATATCTAGCACAGAATATTGTACTCTACTTTTGTTCTACAGAGCGCTACGTGCATAAATTTGAAAAATACACATATTCTTTGTTTCTATGAGCTAAAATGCCTTTAACATGAACTTATATTTCTGTTTTCTGCAGGCTAAAAGCAATGAATTACTGAAAGTGAGAATGCAAAGAGAATTATAACTCACAAAACTGTATACAATTACTTCAGTTTATGCCCCAGAAATGGCTGTGGTATATGGGGATGTCCCTGGGCCAGCTTTAAATTGTCCCCTGTACAGGCTAATTCACACTGAATAAAGGAAAACTTCTGGTCTGATATTATTAGGAATTTAATTTTCAATCTTGAAAGATATCAGGGACTATATAGTCTATGCATGAAATCCTCGAACTATTCAATTTTATTAGAAATATGCCATTTATTTTAGATTAACTGGAATTCTTTGTGCATATTAAACTTGGATATATTTATGCAATTCAGTGGTACCACTCTGTGATGCTGTAGTGGAAGTAATTGAGTTACATTAGCTGGGGTATTGCAATAACACAGTTACACTGCTTTCGGCATCTCTGCTTGCCTAGGTATCTCTGCGAAGCATTGTATTGGGTATTATAGCAGTCTACTGCAAAAGAAACATGACAGCTCTGTGAAGAGCACTCGCTCTCATCTTCATCCCGAATTTGTGAATTTATAGAACGGTGAACTGGGAGAGAAAGGAGAAAGCATATAGATTAGAATGGTCGAGTAGACATTTGTATCACAGGTTTGGAGGGACCCGATGAAACTGAACTTTGTATTTAGAAATAGAGATTAAAAATATCACACATTTCCTTGAACTTAATTTTCAAAAGCGGCTGGCTGTGAGTATTTGGGACCCCTACAATGGCCTTGCATGACTAAGCTACTTCAGTCAAGAGTAAAGTCATGTTTAAATCCACTGCAATGATTTGGTTAAATGAGTGAACTGTCATTCATGTAACAAGATTTTAAAAAGTCTAGAGTAAAATGCATATTTCAAGGAACCCCAAGTGTAATGGTAGTGGAAATGGATGGAAAAAACCCCAGGAAACTCTGGCAATATAATAGATTAATTAAAGTCTTCTATCCAGAAAATTCTTTGGATACACCAACTTTCCAGGGTACTTAGCTGTATTTTTTTGACATTGGTGTGAAAGTGAGAGTAATTCAGATCTAAGTTACACGGTAACTTCAATCAACCAAGTGCGGTCACCCCACTGTAAACCTGGAGTCTGTGTGCCAAGAAGTATGGATCTAATCAGCACACGCAGCCTCATACACAATTAGTACCTTCCAACTAATGGCGGAACAGACTACAGCCCTTCTGGCGAAGTCAGGGATTTGTTCTTAAGAGAACATGCATGGCGTGTTACCAACTAATATCATAATTGCCGAAAGATTACCTTACTGGCCTGCAGGTCACCAGTGTGAAAGGCTGGGGATCGCCAAACTCTATTTTTTTAGTCCCCACTTGCTGTCAAGCAGCCAAATCTACATTTTACTTGTGCACTTACTGTGAATAGACTTTATTGCCGAGTGGTTAACTACTTACTTGTTGATCTCACTGTTGTTTGCTCAATACATGGCTCATAAATTGTAGCTATTTAGCTGCAAAACCCCAAGAACAGAAGAAAAAACTCATTATCCGATATTTTACATTCTGTCAGACAAAGGTATCACTTCAGTGCTATACACACATACAATATTATTTTCTTGCAATTTTTTTCAGGACCAGTGATTCAACACTTATAAGCAGATGTTTATTATACTGTTAATACTAAGGTTTGGGCTTCCCACAATTTAACAAATACATCTATAAGGTTTAATTAGTACTAAAAGTATGTTACGGCTGAACAAGGCAGTTCAATATGAGCCTGATCTGCTGTATACCAGCATCTGAACCTTCTATTAGGCAGCTAATAGCTTCTCTAATTTCCACCAAAACTGCAATGTGGAATAAAATAAATTATTTCAATAGAAGCAGACTTTTATACATGTTCTGGGATTCCTAGCATTATCAAGAATTAGTATAATACTTCATCCTCTTCAGTACGCACTGTGTTGCAAACAGGCTCCTATTAGTGAAGGGACTGAGTAATTGTCTCTGTCAAATTTCACGGTAAACCAGAGTTTCTGAGTCAGGAATGAAATACTGCTGAAGCAATCTTCAGAACTAAATTGGCGTTGTTTTATTGCACTAAACCGTACCTTAAATATATCTTAGGAAGTCTTATACAGCACGATTGCAAAGAATGCGGTCTTAATTAATTAATGTGTAGAGTATTTTATTGGGTGAATAATTTTACTAGAGATGCATACAATGTGCTAACAGCTCGGTAGATTTCCATATATAACCTTTGAATTATTTTTTTGACTAAGGAAATAGGAAAATTAGAGTGAATGTCAGCATTTGATTTTGGATTTGGCTTTTTTGATGCTAGCTGTATGTATTATATTGTTGTGATATAGTAAAGCTTTTGAATTCACTTGTTCTAAACTTAAACATATGAATTTAAAAAAAATATCTAGCAAGCAGCATGCAACAGTTGTCTATTTCTGCAGCCATTGCCCCTGCAAATACATAATGACTGACAGATTACTCCACATGGGAAGGAACATTAATGATGTTTGTCAATTAGCCAAAAATTAGCAAATTGTATAAGATTCTAATGATTTAGAGATTCACATTCAGATACAAATTTCTATAAAATACTAATAGTGATAAGAAGAATAACAAAAAATCCAACATGGTGTCTGCATTAATGTACAAGCTCTCAGTATTCAAAGTACTCGGATATCTTTAAATACAATTTTGAACAGAAATTACAAAGTTAAACTAATCTACTTTCCCATTCCTTCTCATTACCGTGATGTATTCCCACTGTTCCTTTTCTTTGGTAACATTTTGACAGTTCAAAAGATAGCAATGTTTGAGGCATTTACAGATCTTCGTAAACTAAATAGACTTCCACAACGAGAACCACATGTTTGCCCTGCAACAAGTTACCCTTTTTCCATGTTTCAAAATATATTATCTGAATAAACATAATTCTTGGTTATCCAAACGGGACGGCACTTCTGCTTGTCCCATGAGCTCCAGTTTTTTTCTAGAGACAGTAAATTTAATAGTCAGTAACTTTAAGGTAAAATATTATGCATCACTGACTGCAAAACAGGTCAAAGTAGAAGATAATTTATTTAAAAATTGCCTTGAAAAGGTGCTTTGATGATTTCTTCTGCATAAAGAATCCGATGCATATACTAATTTCTGGAGAAGCAGTTTAACATTCACTTATATGTGACTGAATAAAAAATATCTAGTCAAATAGAGAACTGTGAAAAATTCATCCACTTTAGGAGATACTGATTGGAGAGGAACTAAGAAATGCTTGTTGCTTTAACTGAAAATGGACTTCAGAGGACCAGTAAGAAGAAATTTGATTTTCAAAATGAAAGTGAATGATGATTTTTGAGAGTGTTGAAGGGCAGATGCTGTTATACTGAACAAAACTGTGGCTGGCTAATCTAAAGTTACTCTCCGGCATGTTATTAAACAAGGCAGTCGATTTTACATTTTGACCATGTAACTTATGACATATGTTATTTGACCAACATAACATCATGCAAGTGTTTATTGTGCTGTAAAAAATTCTGGGCTTACAATCACCATTTTTCTCACCTTTAAAACATACTGCTACCTATATACTCGGTTTAATAAACCCAAAATAGTACTTTTTGTTTTTAATGTAGTCTATATTTTTCACAAGTTCCTCGGAATGTAGACAGTTCAACAGGGCCAAAATGCTTGATTTTTGTTAGCTGAAAAAAAGGTTTTACTATGAAAGAGCTTAGAGCTGAGAGATGGAAAATAGAAGATGGTGTGCCTGCCCTGTGAGGTGCATGATTAAAGATGCTACATCTTACAAGCTACTTAAATGATACTGCATAGATTTTTTCCCAAAATTAAACACAACTGCACATACTCAAAGGTGACAGAACTAAACTTAGATATAGGAGATATAGAAAAAGATGTAGTACGGAAGTCACTGTTCTTCAGGAAGTATAAATTCTGTGAGAGAAGTGAAATAATCAGGAAGAGACTGCAATGAATCTGCTTGCTGCAGCGTCTGGGTTTGAAGGATGTTATGAAAATGGGAGTAATTTTTCAATCATGTGCAGCATCGCCGTAGGCTGAGAGGAACTACAAAAGTCATTGTGATCAACATAATAAAAAAAACCCTATCCTTGGAGTAGAAGGGGAAATTAAAGAAATTATCTTCTGTATCGTGATGTTTTCAACGCGCTACCCAAAAAATATGTGTCTGGCTTGAAAAAATGTTCTGATACATTCAGTCCATACCCCCTGGAAATTGTTAAGTTTGGCAGAGAGGAGTGTTTAATTTACTTTACAGGTAAGCTTGACTGAATATGTTTGAAATTGACTATTCCTTTTTTGGTGACCAGACACCAAGACTAAAACTTTGAATGATTGATTTTTTTTCAGTTTGATGGCTGAATAAGAAAAAAAAAATGGGCAAACTGTTTTCAAATTGAACAACATATGTTGTTTTCCTTCAAGATGGAAAGACAGAATGGAGAATGGGGCTCGCCATCTGACTGGCATTAGTATCTATTAATCTTTTCTGGAAACATTCAGGTTTAGCCATGGAAAGGCTACAGACTGTGCAGCTAACAAAGTTAGGTATTCCAGTAGGCATCTTTGCTTCTAAAAAATTAAGTTTATTTGATTGATACCTACAGATAACGCAGATAAATGGATAAACAGCTGAGTTTCTGTATAATTTATTAAGGTTCTAGTTCTACTTTACCTTATATCTGTATGCAAAAGCCATTTTATGAAACCTATGTGGTATTTTCACCTAATGGATATCTTTCAGCTAGCTTAAGGGAACTCAGACTGAGCCTGTAAAAAGCACATCCATTCATTCTCTTATTGCAATAATCCCTTGTATTTATAGTGCACACTCTGCCTTCCTTCTGAGGACCATTTTGAAATGTTTCATTATAAACTAACTCCAGTAACATAATCCTTGTATCAGGACAAGAGGTAACGGGCACAAACTTCAGCATAGGAAGTTCCACCTAAACGAGGAGGAACTTCTCTACTTTGAGGGTGGCAGAGCCCTGGCACAGGCTGCCCAGAGAGGTGGTGGAGTCTCCATCTCTGGAGACATTCCAAACCCGCCTGGACGCGTTCCTGTGCCACCTGCTCTGGGTGACCCTGCTCTGGCAGGGGGTTGGACTAGATGATCTCCAGAGGTCCCTTCCAACCCCGACCACTCTGTGATTCTGTGATTCACATTCATAGAATAGAATCACAGAATTGTTAGAATTCCCTTGCGTGTGAAGTGAAACTTCACTTCAGGTAACTGAAGTGAAAATTGAGATTGTCTTTAAGTAACACCACTCACAAGCACATGAGATACCCAAGTTAACCTGAAGCCCTTTGGTTACATTGGGGGGTATTCAGTTTAGGTGAAGAGAGTCAATGCTGTGGTACTTGGAGTTGTGTAGAGCTCACTTGGGCGCTGTGTTGCACATACAACTGTATCTGACTTGACCGAGGAACCCACATCATGATGCTAAGTGCTTTCCTTTACTGTGGTTTGATGTATTTAATCTTAACACATGTCTGAGAGATCTTTTTAGGAAAATAATAGCCTTGACTTTGATAGATTTTTATGAATTATAACTCATCTATTGGAGTTGTTGGCCTTTTTTAGCAAATCTTTAGGAGAAAGTAAGTAGCAATCTGTGACTTATTTTATGTATTTTATGAGTTTGATCTCCTTCCTCTATTTATTTTGACTCTTTTTAGTACTTCCCCTAACTTTTTATTTAGCTACATTTACATTCCTCAGAGAATGCATTTCGATTATTATATTTCTGTGCTGAAAATTCAGAGCCTGTCAATGTAAATTTGTATCAGAATAGGTACTATGGAATAAATCAAGGCTTTGTTACTTATGGCTATGGTAAATCTAATTTCCTTATTTAACCTGAACAAAGATATGAGGCTATAAAAGCAATTAAATAGTTCTTATTAGCAGTAATACATTTCCCAGGTCAATAGAGTTGTGGATAGGGAGTCTGAGAGGCAAGGAAATATTTCTTATTTATGGCTAAAGATTTTACAGATTGCATATTTTTTAATAAACACTTGTACATCTTTAGAAATACTGTTCAAGAAAACCGTACAATATGATTTAAATATCTATGACTCAGATATCTGATATGGCACCTTATTGATATAGCCCTTTTGTACAGACAATCCTTTAATACTTTCCAAAACATAAGCCTCCAGCCTACAGTACCTGGCATTGATAGGCTCCATTTAAGACATGGGTAGTAGTCACTGTCCATATTGGTAGTGAAAACCAAGGGTCTTAGAGGTCCAATTTAGAGACTGCAAAGTTGAAAATCAATCACCCATAGGAAAGAAAATAAAAATTATAGAGAAGAAAGTTAAAAAAACAAAACAAAACAAAGACCCCAAACAAACAAGCTGGTGAAGCGCAGATCGATCTAACTCAGACAGAGAAAAGAGAGAAGATGAACCTTATCAGCTGGGCAGTGTATGAACAGCGACCAACAAGCCTCTACCAAAAGGCTTTTATCCCCAAAGAGTCTTCAGATGTGGACAAAAACCACAATACCTGCAAAATCTAAGAAATTTTGTCTGTTGCATATGAATTGGAATGTAAATAATAATACGTAAGTGTGAAATGAGAGAGACACCTTTAAGGAATGTAAGGACACATGTAAATAATTGTCATATCTGTCATGGGCATATAAACCAAGTTGTTTTGCCAAAATGGCAATAAGTTCTTTCATTCCATAGCAAAAGTTACATTCATTTCCATTTATTTCAAACTGAAAGATAGTCTGTTCACTGACACTTTAATGCACTTTCTGTCACTTGCTGTTCCTCTTGGTTGATTAAAGCTAATTTATAGTTCTGTCTTTTTTGTAACTCTCAACAAAGTATGGAGTTATCAATAAGGAATGAAAATTCCATTTTTCCATGCATGTCTTATAGACTATATGAGCTAAAATCTCATATACCACAGGGTTTACTTACTGAATTATAGCTATTTGGGGGCATTCAACACAAGAAAGCTCTACAGTCATTTGTAAAGCTTACAGTAACAAAAATTCATTCCTTCAGAGAAAGTAAAGTTCAGAGTTAAGAAAAACAAAAGCATGTGGAGATATGATATTAACATACTAAAATGCCAACATCTCAGAAGTCAGACCATGAACAACATTGATCATACATCTTAACGCTGAAATAGACTGTTTGTCTCTTACCTGGAGATAAGCAACGTAAATGAAGAGCGTATGGTATAGTGTGTGTGTGTATGCATGTATAGACCGGATAGTAGGAAAAGTTTTTACACTGAAAGGGTTATTAAGGATTGGAAAAGGCTGCCCAGGGAAGTGGTTGAGGCACCATACCTGGAGGGATTTAAAAGATGGGTAGACATAGTGCTTAGAGATATGGTTTAGTGATGCCTTTTGTCCGAGTTAGGTTGATGGTTGGACTAGATGATCTGAAGGGTCCCTTCCAACCTAGGCGATTCTACGATTCTACGATTCTGGGTATGTATGACTGGCAAACTGGTAACAACGGACAAGGAGAAGGCTGAGGTACTCAACAACTTTTTTGCCTCAGTCTTCACTGGCCCCCTCTCCCCCTACACCTCTCAAGTGGACGGACTGCAAGGCATGGACTGCAGGAGAAAAGCCCTTCCCACTGTAAGAGAAGATCGAAAGATCACCTGAGGAACCCTGTGGGCTGACAGCCAACACTTAGAGCTTGGTGTTCAGCGCTTGGGACTCGCTCTGCAGACGCATGCGTGTGAGCTCAAGGGGTGTTTTCTTCCTGACTTGTGCCTTAGTGCGTGGCAGGGAGCAGCTCTGGTACTCACAAAGCCTGAGCACCCGTGTTTCCAACTGGAGGTGTGTGGAAACATGGAAACCTGCCCTTCTAGGAGAGGTGGGAGGGTGTTTGCAACTGTGCGATTGAACTTTTTAAAATTAGTTCTAGCAGGGTGTTTAGAAATTTAGAGGTGTTTATTAACATTTTATAAGTGTGTAGAGTTGTCATTTAGATATTGTTTGCTGCTCATATTGATCCTAGCTGTATAGTTCACTGATTATGAGTTAATTAGTGTCATTTGTAAATCAATAAATTGCTTTGATCCTGATTTAAAGTATTTGATGTGAGCAGCTGAGACTCTATCCCAGCCCTGGCTAAATATATAAACTCTAAATATATAAGTGAGCCAAAGACTCTCTGAAGTCTGTAAGAGTTATTACTAACCTATTTTATGCAAGAAGGACTCAGATATTTCAGTGAGTAATGACAGTACTCTATCCTAAAAGAAAAAGTACAGACACCAGCCAAAATATTACATACATATATAAAAGACAAACTACTCCCTAAAATACCAGTCTATTCCTCCCTATTGTCAGTGGAATATATTTCTCTATCTCTCTCTTTCCCTATTTCCCCAAATACTATCCAGACCGTTATTATCTAATCTGCATATTTGCCTGAAAAATCGAACACCGAATCTTGTAATTGCTCCTATACATACAATAATAATTTTTTAAGATTGCCTTGAGCAGCAATCCAACTGGGACTGCAGAATATTATTAATTTCAGTGCAATTCATTGGTAAAAATCAAGCCGCCAAAGTGGTCCTAACCCTGTTTCTTGGGCATTGAGCCTCTGTGGAAAACACCTGCAAACTTCTGTCCGGGCAGGATGCTCTTTCATTAGTCAACACAGTGAGTCTCTGGCTTCTCTGGGTTTTGATGAAGTGTAGGTAGCTGACTTTAGGTGCTCTATATCACTCGTTGGAGGCATCTCTTCTCCACTGAGTAGGATAAATGGTGTTTGACATCTAATAGCAGAGATGTATCAAATGGCAGCCAGGCCTGATCACACCTAAAATAGGAAGACACACACAGGGCAGCAAGGAAGGCTGCCTTTTTATTGATCTTCAGAAACAATATTTCTTTTCAAAAGCCGAATTTATGGTGAAAGACACACACCATTTTTACTACAAATTGTTTCACTAGAATTTTTTTTTTATGCTTTGGACAACATGTTTTTCTGTCATGTGGTTTAAATGTTACTGTTTTATTTTCCCAGAAGGGTAGTATATAAAAAGAGTAAAGGTCATTATTTTTAGCATTTATGCATATTTTTATATAATCCAAAAATGGATTTGAGATAAAAATATCTGTAAAAGATAACTAGTATCGTCTTTATAGAAAGTCCAAAGTAGTGCAAGCCATGCTGTTTGGAATTTAAAACTATTGTCCTTAAAAATAGCTATTGTTATGGTATTAGTAATTCCTTCCATATCAGAAAATAACCAAAAAATCCAGCTTGATTAAAGGATAACAGCTGGTAACCCGATTAAGAGATGGTGTGGAACTTCTTTTTCCCAGGAGCACCAAAGGGCCGCGTTGTAAGAGTCCTGATTCAGCCCCTGAACTTCTCCTTTCTTGCAGGGGAAAGCAGCATGAGGAAGCTCATCAACTGCTGCAGAATCGCGTCACCTTTTGTAGGTGGCAGATCAAGTTGCACTGACCTAAGCAGCGGGGATTGTCCTGCCCGCTGGCCTTCTCCTATATGCAAAGGGGAGCGGTGGGGTTAGTAGAATTGGTGTGAATAGAGGTCGCACAGGGGAGGCAGAAATATCTTCTCTCTTTTGCATGCCTCTAGGATGGAGAAAAGTTAAACATTTTGAGCATATTTGGATCAGTTGGACAGGAACGATAAACCTAGCTGTTAGAAAGATTTCGTGTTTTGAAACGGAAAATTTCTGAAGCTGAAGTCCTTTTCCATCTCTGAAAGCTGAGTTGAGTTCAACAAGTGGTTTAATGTAGAAAGAGTCAGCGATTTCTGCGTTTGTCTCTAGAGCCCAGTAACCCATGTAGAGGAAATCTGGGTTAAGTGCTGTAGAGTTTCCTCTGGCAGAAGCCTTACAATACTATAATCGTTTCTTTAGCTTCTCAAGACAACGTGATCTCTGGAAGTCTCAGAAATAATTTTAGCAAACAATGAATTCACAGGTATGCAGAAGATAGGAGTTGCGTGGCTTTGCTTATACTGCATGGACTTCACACATCCTTCCAGAAAACTGCTTACAACTTTAATATTTAGTGGTCTGGGTCAGTCAATGCAACAAAATATGTTAGAGCCAGAAAAATATGTAATTTAGATTTGTCGTTTTCTAACATTTCAGAGCAGTTAATTATATCTATCATTGGTGTTATCCATATTACTCACCAGGCCTTCTGATCATATCTGCGACTCTGAGAGTCAAAGAGCTATCATTTATATCTCATTTAAATTTCTACTGGACTAAACCTCCATCAACACAGCAAAGCAATGCCCCTCACCCATGCTAAAAGTAATAAGTGCAGAGGATGAGGACAATATTGATCTCAACAAATCAAAAAATGACATTTTCTGACAAGAAAAAACAACCGATTTTACACAGTATCTGTCTGGAACTGAATGACCTCCTTTTCTCATATGAATGTTTATCAGAGTTGCTTTAAACTCCAGCTTTTCCTTTCAAAATAACTTATGTTACTATTTCAAAATGCTGCCTTTTCCTTTTAATCTGTGGTTACATTTCTTTGGATTAATCTTAAAAATCTCATCTCGTAGGATGAAAAATAAAAGGGAAAAAATACACATCCTTATACAAAATCCCTACCTACGGGAACAGAGAACATTGGTTTATACAGCTTTAACTCTTATGAGAAGTCCTTTATATACCCAATGACAGCAGCGCTTTCTTTCGTTAGGTAGCCATGAGAGAAACTTACCCTAAACAGCAGAATTGAACACTATCTTGCAATAATTTTTCACATGGTAGTTGATGGAAGACAACTCAGTAGAAGGCAGGAACCAAAAGTTCCACAGGAACTTACAGATATCGTATAATTGGGACACAATAATCCTACTTTTGCTAATATCAAATAATTAGGACACAATAATCCTACTTTTGCTAATATCAAAATCATTTGGCCTCATTACAGCTTCAGAGATCTTCCATATTCCATCTGAATATGACATATTTTGTGTCTATCAGACAAGGATGGCACTGCTTAACATTGATCACACAAATGTAATCTTTCAAAGGCAAATCTGTCTGTTAAGCAGATTTTGTATTTATGGAACCTCGCATAGTAAAGAGGAAAAACAACGTAAAACCATGTAAGTAGCAAAAAGTGAATGAGTTGTCTATTGGTAGGACTTACTTCCCCTCAGTTAGTAGGAGTTGATAAGAAGAGTAGATCAAAAACTCTGCTGTGGCTGCTTCGTAATGCAAAACTATGGAAAAGAAGGGTTAAAACATAGATTCCTCCCTCTGTGGTAGGGAAGTGGTAAAGCGAGGGTATTCCTAGAGCTAAGACGGCGTAGTCTCTACCGTTTGCTGCTCTAATGTAGTTTGAAGAGCTCTTCTTAATGCCCACTTCTACCCTCTCTCCTGTATTCACGCCTGTCACCACTTTCCCTAAATACCTAGCTTGGTGATATCATTCTGAAGTGCTTCATAAAACTGAAAACTGGAATGATTTAATAGAATTTGCAGGTTTTGTCACCTCATTGCTCAACATTTTCCATGTCATTGATAAATACATTGAATAAGTACTGGTACTTCTTTTCAGACAATTAGTCCCCTCCTCTTAGACGAACTGGCCTTTTTCTCTTTGTGTTGCAGCTGAAAACCAGATGAAATTAATCTAGTCTTTGATCATAGCTTTTTTTTGAGTTAAACCAGAGTGAAATTTAGTACAAGGGAAGGGAATCTGGCAGCTGGGGGATATTTCATATTGTTCATATTAAATGTCCAGAATAGCTAATAAGTTGTCCACATTCTTACAGATGTGCGTCTATATCTTTAACACTGGGATATTTCTTTTTCAGCTCAAAATATTGCTTTGCTTTGAGGCAACGATAGATTATTAGGTCTGACCCAGATAATAGTGATAAATTGTATACAAGACTTCTTTCTAAGCATGGCTAGGTCATGTGAACATTCTGATTCTCTTTTTTTGTAAAGAGAGGTAAAAGCAAATAGATTTTTACTATTCCAAATAGATGAGAAAATTGAGGGAAATGAAGGATTTGTGAGTGAGTAGTCTAGAATGCTTTTTTGAGATCTTAGAAGTGACTTCCCGTGTGGGTAGCTTGTTCCACATCGAATTTGCTTTACAAGACCTAGTCAAATGGACTGATATTTTCAGTAAAAGAAGCATCTTCTTCTTCTGGTCTTCAGATCCAAAACTAGTCTAATGAAATTTAGGTTTCCCACTTCTAGTACCAGAAAACAACAAGATTATGCGAAGTCCCTCATTTTGTTGAAATACCTGTAAATAATGCAGGAGCGTTTCTCAGAAGGTTATTTCTTCAGATATTTTTAATAATGCTTTAGCAGCTTATGAATCTTCAGTAATAAACATCACTGATGAGACATACAGAATACATCATTAAAAATTGTTACTATAGTAAAAATACCACAACAAACATTCTGTAAGCAATTTGGATGCCAATCCATATTCTGCTTACTCAAATACATCTTTGAGGAGTTAAACGTAATAAAAATGAATGGCAGATGTCATAGACATATGTTGTAACACTTTTTGATTTCCACGTTTGGTCCTTCTAGAGACATGGCAATGTAATTTTAGTGTCCAAAATATTTTTATTTGTTTTAATAACTTTTACATAAATATTGTACTACAGAAAGCACAGAAAATGTCAATGAATAATTTTCAGCTCCTAATCTGTTATAGTTATATGGATTGTAAAAAGAACTTAGAACCTTAGAACTTTGTTTTAAGAAAATAAATTCAATAAGAAACCAAAACCTTAGCAGAAAAGGATACTTACCAATCTGTAAAATTTAAGTTAATGTAATAAAATCTTAAAAGGGAAAAGCTTCTTGGTTTATCAAGCTGTAAATATGATCCAACTGTTGGAAAAGTAGTGAAGAACCACATAGGCACTCAGATTTAAAGCCTCTAAGAGGTTGCGGAACACACTGAACTACTGTGAGATCCTGCCCCAGATCTATCAATCAGTTCCTTGGATAAAAGCTGTATGTTCTTACTCATTTCTACATTGCTGAAGGGGTGAAGTATCAGGCCATTATTTCTTACTGAAAGCTCAAAATTGTCCTCTGTGTGTACCACGACCACATCTTCACAGGGCCACAACGCTCACTTTGGAAAGAGCCTGCAATGATTGTAATGTTGGAAAGGTGCACCGAAGCATTATGGAAGTGGAAGAAGGAATACGAAATATCATGGGCCATTTCATGTCTTCAACTAATCAAAAAGCCACCAAATCCCTCTCAAAAAAATTAACAGTAATTAAAGCTGATGTCATCAACACTTCGGTTTGTTTCAAGTTCTTGGCAGAGTTTTATATGAGATTTCTTTTGACACTATCTAAACATCAAAAATATGTCCTTTGACCACCCTTATTTCATATTTTGCTTTTATATAGCAGCTGATGCCTATCAGATTTTATGAGTCAAAAGAAAAACACTATATATTCCTTATAAATGGGAAAGTAAAGGATATGTAAAAGTTATTTTTAAAATTTGTTGGGTTTTTTTCAGCTGTTGAATCTAAACATTCCAAAAGTAGATTAAGTTCCCTGAAATTATGCTTGCATATAAAACCCTGTTTCTTAATTGTGACATTTGGAATTGAGAAGTTTGGAATTTTGATTTCACAATGAGTTGCCAGAAATATCTTTCATGTATCACTCACATAAAACCCCCCACATTTTAAAGGGACAAAATCAGACTTAAGTAGTTTAATGTTTTCCAAAGAAAACAAACCATTTTTTTGATTAATCCAAAATGAATTTGATTGGAATGTATTCCAGAGCATAGCTTGCAATTTGCTTGTTTAGGGCTTGGCTTTTTTTGTTCAATTTATGGCTATACTCTCTTCCTCCTGAGCTCCCTTCTAATTGCAACCTTTCCAAACCCTGGAAAGCTCTGGTGTCCAGGGCTCCACTAATAGAAATGGGAGTGTCTTCCTGAACTGACTTCAGTGAAGATACGCCAGTTTATGCCAGCTGTTTCTTTGGCCCCGTACCTTTTTATTTGGATAGAAACTGTTGATTTTCTGTATCCCTGCTCTCAATTTGTTTCCAAATAAGCATCCCACACTCCAAGGGCCATCTGCTGTTTGTTCTGAGCTAATGAGCGTGCTTTAGTGCTAATGTCCTTGGGAGGAGGTGTCACGCTGTCACTTTGTAAAACACGGCTCCAGTTTTCTTATGAACTCAAAATTTTAACTCTTGTGAATTAACAAGTTTAAATAATTTTCTCCCCACCATGCTCACAGATGTGAGTCATAGGTGCACAGAGGATGCTGTACAGATCTACAGTACAGTCTGGTGATCCAGGCTTAATGATCCCTGTTCAAATAGTGAGACAGACCCGTTAAGCAGGGGGGACATCTGTTCAATGCTCAGATTTAGAGTGCACTGAAAATGTACGCTCTTTTATCTATGACTGGTTATGAAGAACCAAGGTCTTCTTTCTGAGATTGAACAAACCCTGTTGTGGAAGGCCCCATGTAAGTATGCTAAATATCTTCTGGAATTTCAAAGAAAAAGCTTTCCTAAATATTGTTAAAAACATTTTGCTGGTTGATTTTTAAATATGTATACATCCTATTTACCTTGCAAGGTCCTGTACCTGGGTCAGGGCAGTCTCGAGCACAAATACAGGTTGGGCGGAGAATGGGTTGAGAGCAGCCCTGAGGAGAAGGACTTGGGGGTGTTGGGGGATGAGGAGCAAAACGTGAGCTGGCAATGTGTGTTTGCAGCCCAGAAAGCCAACCGCATCCTGGGCTGCATCAAAAGCAGCGTTGCCAGCAGGGCAAGGGAGGTGATTCTGCCCCTCTACTCCGCTCTGGTGAGACCCCACCTGGAGTACTGCCTCCAGCTCCGGGGCCACCAACATAAGAAAGACACGGAACTGTTGGAACAGAGGAGGCCATGAAGATGCTCAGAGGGCTGGAGCCCCTCTGCTGTGAGGACAGGCTGAGAGAGTTGGGGGGTTCAGCCTGGACCGGGGAGACCTTAGAGCCCCTTCCAGTACCTAAAGGGGGCCTACAGGAAAGATGGAGAGGGACTCTGGATCAGTGAGGGGAGCCATAGGACGAGGGGTAATGGTTTTAAACTGCAAGAGGGTAGATTTAGATTAGATATTAGGAAGAAATTCTTCACTCTGAGGGTGGTGAGCCCCTGGCCCAGGTTGCCCAGAGAAGCTGTGGTTGCCCCATCCCTGGAGGGGTTCAAGGCCAGGCTGGACGGGGCTTGGAGCAACCTGGTCTGGTGGGAGGTGTCCCTGCCCAGGGCATGGGGGTGGAACTGGATGATCTTTAAGGTCCTTTCCAACCCAAACCATTCTATGATTCTATGTTTTTTCAGACTATACTCCACAGAAGGTTTCAAGACTATAAAAAGCTCTGAAAAGAAATGCAGTTAATGATTCACTATTACGTAAGCTACTTATCTCAAGAATAATTTGTTTTGATATTTCTTTTACTGCCAAATTTTCTGTTAGTAAGGCATTAAAAGATACAGATGAGGAGAAGCACTTAAGTTTTCTTAATTACTGCAAGTCAAATTTTGCCCTTTGGAAGATATATATTACAAAATGTGAATATTTAAATGTGAATACCAGAAGGTCAGTTAAATTAATTGGTGATGTTCCATATTATTTTTTCTTTTATATTCCTTTATTTTAAGGTAATCCGCTTCTTGCTTTAGAAGAAGGAGCAACTGTTTACTGGAGAGCAAAAAAGCTACACACTACATTTTATGGATACTGCTTAACCCAAGGTCATACCCTTATTTTGTTCAGTCCACTTACTCTAAAGCCTTTCAATTTTTCTGGGAGATCAATATGAGAACAATGAAGATGATCATAAAGATTTATGTATCGCTCCGTTAGTGTTATAAACAATAATCTGTCAGGATAAAAAGGACAATAATTAGGTGTAATGTAAGACTCCATTCCCTTTTATAATTTTTATTATTGCTAAAGTAACATAAGGGGTAGTCAAGTCCATTTGTATGTTGGTAGAATTACTCTTAATGGTTCAGTCAGTGATAGGTCTAACACAGACAGGTAACCATGACAACCAGGTCATGCTTTCTCTTAGTTAGTTAGTTAAAACAAAACCTGAATTAATTCTGTATCTGAGATGAAAAGAACATTCTCTCTTTCTGGTAAACTTTCAAATGGAAGCTGGCAGTGAACCGTTGTTTAATTTCAGGCATTAAAAATGCATCTGAGCCTTAAAAGAGTAGGAGCTGCATAACAGAAAAAATCAGACTGTATCTTAAAATATATCCTTTCTCCAATTTTAAGTCATTTTGCATGTGGATTAATGGAAATTCACACTTATTTTTCAGTCTTTCAAGTGTTAAGATACCTTACACAGCAAGTCACTGACTAGCCGGGAAAGAGTCTATATGTTATCTTTTTTTATGTGCTGGTACATGAAGAAGAAAGATATTTATTGGAATCAGACAGATAATACAGTGCACCAAAACCTAATTAAGGTTTGAACTTAGAGAAAATTACCATGCTCTTCATTAAAACAAGTAAGAAAAGATAAAATATAAGTAAAAAGAATTTGGTGGGAAACTGGAAAATATCTGAAAAGCGTGATATTAACAGATGCATAACAAAATTTCATACACTGAACATGAGAAAGGAAGTGGGAAAGAACATCTTAAAGAAATTGGCAAGTCATCATCAGAGGAGAGTTAAATTTGTTGCCTTAATGCTTAAAAGGCTCAAATTAGGAGAAGAATGCATCTAATCAATTTTTTTACAAAGCTGCATGAACTGAATGAAGCAGTGAGAATGACACGTATTCGTTTGGTAGCAGCCCTTCACAAAGAATTCTTATGTTGTTCTTTTCATAATAGAAACCTTAAAATTGAAATTTCAATTTCCAAGCATTTCTATCTTATTTCAGAGATAATATTAGAACAAAATGAAACTCAGCAGGCTTACAGACAAAACCAAGATCCGTTGAAGTGAATGGTAAAATATCCAGTTAATTCTATGAAGCCAGCTTTTTTCTCAAATTCCTTAGTAAATATGAAGAAAACCACTACTGCTTTGTATTTTTCCTCCGAAGAAAGACATTATATGGGATATAATCCCAGAATCACTGTTTGAAACCAACAGTAGTGTCTTTTTGCACCATTTAGTTCAGTGAAACCTTTTTTTCTTGAATTTTGAATCTTCCATGTTTTCTTCAGTACAAGTTTGCCAGTTCATAGCTAAACTGCACCAAAGATGAAACAGAATGCAACTATACCACTCCTGCACTAAGATATTCTAAGTAGCTTTAAAGCCATATTTTATTGATCCTAGTCAATTCAGCTGAGTTACAAGAAGCAGTTTTATGATCAAATGGTGAGTGGCATCTGTGAGCCAAGTGATGCTGAAGGACATCCTTAGGCTTCCTCCCCATTATTCATCTCTGAGGTCTTAGAGCAAACACTGGTGAATGTGAGACATTAAAATCGTATTAGAGAGAGATGGCTGAAGATGAGACGCTGAGATTCAATCTTTTATAAATTTCACCTGATGAAAGCAGTACTGCCTCTCAGTAAAAGGAAGGTGTCTCCCCACCCCTTACTCTGTAGTTATTTAATATTAGTTATAAAAATACATTACAAGCTGTTGGAGCAGGTTGAGAGGAGGACCAAAAAGATGTTCAGAGGGCTGGAGCCCTTCTGCTGTGGGGACAGGCTGAGAGAGTTGGGGTTGTTCAGCCTGGAGAAGAGAAGGCTCCAGGGAGACCTTAGAGCCCCTTCCAGTCCCTAAAGGGGCTCTAGGAGAGATGGGGAGGGACTCCTTATCAGGGAATGTAGTGACAGGATGAGGTGGAATGGCTTCAAACTGCAAGAAGGTAGATTTAGATTAGATATTGGGAAGAAATTCTTTGCTGTGGAGGGTGGTGAGCCCCTGGCCCAGGTTGCCCAGAGAAGCTGTGGCTGCCCCATCCCTGGAGGTGTTCAAGGCCAGGCTGGACGGGGCTTTGGGCAGCCTGGTCTGGTGGGAGGTGCCCCTGCCTGTGGCAGGGGGGTGGAACTGGATGATCTTTAAGGTCCCTTCCAACCCAACTCATTCCATGATTCTGTGATTCTATGATTCTATGATTCTATTTTGGAAACAGGTCTACAGCTAACAACCTACATGGAATAAACAGGAATATTATTGGTCCCCACTGGGAAAGTCTGCAAATATTTGGTTAAAACCTGCATAGGATGGAGATGAGATACTAACCTCTGAGATCAGAATGCTTCAAAGGGTTTTTTTTTCTTAAAATATCTGACGAGTCCTACACCTCCCAATGTACCTTTATATAGGGAAACAAAGTTATCACAGATTTAGACACGTAAACTACTCTAGTTACTCCCAGTTGTTATTTCCCAGTGGAGATGACAGGCAATGCTAAGTGAATGGCTACGTTTAACACAGGGTGTGCCTACAGTGCAGTGTGCAGCCTGTAAAGGTACACCTCGATCAGCATAGTTCCTGATAACAGTGTGGTTACGGCTCCACAGAGTTCAATATGTGCTGCTTCACAGGCGCTTGCCTGAAGAGGCCTGTCCAGGCTAGCTTGAGCATGTCTACAGGATTGGGGCAGAGTGGCTTGAAAGCAGCTCGACAGAAAAGGACTTGGGAGTGTTGGTTGACAGCCGGCTGAATATGAGCCAGCAGTGTGCCCAGGCGGCCAAGAAGGCCAACAGCATCCTAGCCTGTATCAGGAATAGTGTGGTGAGCCGGACTAGGGAAGTGATCATCCCCCTGTACTCGGCACTGGTGAGGCCCCACCTCGAGTACTGCGTTCAGTTTTGGGCCCCTCGCTACAAGAGGGACATTGAGGTGTTGGAGCATGTCCAGAGAAGGGCTACAAAGCTGGTGAGGGGTCTGGAGGACAAACCTTATGAAGAACGACTGAGGGAGCTGGGGTTGTTTAGCTTGGAGAAGAGGAGGCTGAGGGGAGACCTTATCACCCTCTACAACTACCTGAAAGGAGGTTGTAGAGAGATGGGGGCTGACCTCTTCTCCCTGGTGACAAGTGATAGGACGAGAGGAAGCGGATTCAAGTTACGTCAGGGGAGGCTTAGATTGGATATTAGGAAACATTTTTCACTGAAAGGGTTATTAAACATTGGAATAGGCTGCCCAGGGAGGTGCTGGATTCACCATCCCTGGAGGTGTTTAAAAAAAGGGTAGATGGGGCACTGAGGGACATGGTTTAGAAGTGGCTCTTGTCAGGGTAGGCTAAAGGTTGGACTCGATGATCTTAAAGGTCCCTTCCAACCTCAACAATTCTATGATTCTATGATTCTATGTGATCTGCAAGTATTTTTGTGCGTTGCAGAGAGCACAAGTGCTGAAGAAAGAGCAGGATATAATTTCTGGGCTTAGTTTTGGAGACCTCAGAAGGCAGACACAGTGACAAGGTACATTGTCGAGGATCTATTAGAGTATCTGAGGGAAGACAACACATTAGGTTGGATATGAACGGTTTCAGATAGCAGAGTTCACTTTTTTGATTTCCAGCAGGTAGGATCCATTTGGTCTGTATAATAGTGGACAGTTAAAGTTCCAAGTATATCACATATAAGACAGTTAAGGTTCTGTGTATATTATGCATAGAACCTCTGTTCTAAGCCATTATTGGTTATGATAAGGTTTACATCTAATGCATACATATCATGCAACACAGATTTACATAAATAACATCAGAAAACATTATACAACTCTGTTGCTGTCGTAAAAAGTCCATTACAAAGATAAATACATTATGTTCATACATACATATGCAACAATAGTAAAACTATAACAAATCTAACCACACAATATACTGGATATTAAGAACTCAGCACAAAGTAATGAATATTTGCTGAATATTGTTTGATGACCTATATTCTCAGCTCATTTACTTTGCAGATAAATGATTCATCCCGTGTATTGCACCTCTGGAAGGCTGTCTTACTTGTGTATGCCAAGATAAATTAGGAAGGCTAATGAATTTGGATGTATTTCTGAGTAGAGAAAACTTACTCTGTGTGGGTTCAGGCAACGTGTGTTTGGGATAGAAGATACGCTAGAAATAAATTACCGAAATCTTGCAGAAAACAGCAAGGCTCCGAGACCACAGATGGCCATAGTAAGATACAAATTTCCAGGATCACTATGTGAAGAGCCTAAGTAACATCCAGTTTATAGCTGTGCACTTGCAATGCATGCTAAGAAAACCTAGTGTGAAGAGAAACGCAGCAAAGTGAATAGAACAACAGAAAGGTTCCATGGTCTTCCGCTTTTACGTTCCTCTTCCAGTGACACGAAGTTGTTAAGTAATGTAGACACTTCAAAGCGTGCTTCATGTGAATATTTCATACCGCTACCTATAATACGTACAGCTGTGGGAAAGGCATTAATAGCATTGTATTACAGGAGATAAAATAAGCTCAGGTAATGAAAGTATTGGAAGAAGTGTTTGTAGTTCCTGTTTGTATTTGAAACCCCAACCCTAATGGTGGTGGACGTGTTATAATTAAACACCTACTTCTGCTTCGTAGTGTAGCTTTTGATAAAGAATTAGGTCATCGGACTTATTTGAAGTCTGGATTTCTGCATTGCATTTTTCCTTCATTGTTGGATAAATCGGCAATCTGTTATGTAATAACCCTTTGAAATCTCTGAAAGATAGAGACGGGAACTTATTAGATACTTGCCATTCTAATGGTATTAGAAATCAAAGGATACTTAAAAGAAATTTTAATAACACAGTAATTAAGAATAGTTAGCATTAGTGACAGTCAAACCTCATAAGTATTGTTCTTTGAGCTTTGATTAGGATGCAGCACCTGACTGGGTGTCTCGCGAGACGTGCCTTGCTTTCCACGACGTTTCCAGCCTTTCTGGATTTTGATGGGGACAGTCATATTTCATTTTATTTGAACGATTCTGTTATTAACTGTTTCACAGCTCTGTTCAGAGCTCTTACTGTAGCCGTTCTAGTTCTCACCAGAATACAGAAGCGCAGAGGCAAATAGCTAAGTCTGTAAATGTTAATAGGTTTTTCTTCAACTCAACCACATCCTCCTATAAGAATACTGCAGAGCCACCTTATACATCTTCTGTACACTGCTCTTCAACTGGACAGCAAGGGGGTACATATTTTACCCTAAAAACTTCACAAGGTGTTTCAGCTCTTGGAAGACATTTTACTTACCACTGTGAAACAATCTACACACAGAAAAAAGAAAAGGTATTATTCTATTATGAGTAACACACAGATTTAGCCAAAGGCAGCATGGCTATGCCAAGGCTTCCTAATATCTTCCTGTCTCTGCAGCTGGAACCATGCAGGCTGCTTAACACAGCGCTGCCTTCTACTCTTCCAGCGACAAAAAGTAGAAAACTCCAGGCATTGACACAGCAATCCCAACAACAGACAGTGACATGCGTGGGCAGAAAAGACTCACAGCTTTTTCATTTTGTAGGTAGCCGCAACTGTTCCTTCCCAGCCCGTCCCTGTAATGCCCCAGCTGCGGAGTCTTGGACGCCTTCCTCTGTCAATGTTCAGCTGCTCTTGCTTCTTCCTTTCCTTGAAGTTAATGATCTAAATGAGACAGCGTTTCTTCATGTCATAACAGTGCACCCTTGCCTGTCACCTCCTTTACAGAAATTATTTGGTTTTTTATTTCTTATTCAGACTTCAAGCCAAACTACGTTGCCCATCACTTATGAGCTATAGTTGCATCCCAGAGACACGCTAAGGCCAGGCGTTCCTTGAGCCTTCAGTCCTGTATTTGGCAGCTGCCAACTTTCTCTCCTTAGGGTATCATCATCCCTTTTTTTTTTTTTTCTTGAACCAAGAATGTCATGCAAACTTTTTCAGCAGCCAGGAGATTGATATACACATTTCCTCACCAGGAATAAAATCTATATATCATGATGTAATTGATCCAGCAGTTCTGTCCTTTTTCTCATGCCTCGTTCTTCTTTAACTAATCTTTTCCAGTCGCTCATATTTGCTTCTTTAATTCTGATTAATACCTCTTCACAATAAAACTCTTCATAATATTATATAATATGTATTCTAAACTCAAATTAATATATGCTCTCATCCTGTTACTTTTACTGGCTTTTATACATCTTAGAATGCAAGTGCTAAAAGGTAGCATTTCTGTCTTCCTTTACAGGCCTGCAGTATAAATAATGCATCAAATAATTAATCACGGTGCCTTTGGGGAAAGCCAGTGTCTGAGAAACACACTGGTAGGAAGGCATTTCACAAAAATATAGGAATATACTGGACTCCATTCAAGTCAAGGAGGAAATTTAGCACCGTATATGACTCCAGAGGTGAGCTGAAAATAGTTCGCTTTCCCTACATCAGAGAACAGAGTTTGGCTGAAGATTAAAGCACAGAACGAATGGAAATACTGATGCGAATTGCAACTCCAGGTGAGATTCACTGCATCTGTGGAAAGTCTTAATCTTTTGGGTCCATGTGAAAAGTTGGGTAGGTCAAATACATCTCCTGCTGGGAAAGTTGCTGCAAAGCCCTAAGGGAGCAGCAATCCATCTCTGCGGGCTGAAGTGCTCTGTAAATGCAGGGCCCATGTGGAAGCAGATAGATAAGATGCCAGCAATTATCATACAGGAACAGGTAACTAGGTCCTTGTGCCTTGCAGTAACAACATGACCTGTTACGAACTCCAAATAGTTTCCTCTGTCCATCTCTCTGCTGCTCATCACTCTGCCTTCCCACACCGGGGCCTATTTCTCAATGCCTTTGACATAATTTGTATTTGCCGTTTATAAACAGTGCTAAGGCCACAGGTAAATTCCATCCTAAAACCATTCCTTGTTTACCCCTCTCTAATGTCCTTCTTCCTTTAACACTCATGAATCGCTTAAATCATAATACAGCAGTGTTCTTCCATAGAATAGCACTGTTAGAAGAATTGTTGTACTGTAAGAGTGTTATAATGAGGTAACCAATTACGTAGAAAATATGGTATTAATGATTTTAATAGAAAAGGAGAGAAGAAAAGAAAAGTTGTTGTCTTTCACTTCAAATGTGAGCAAGGGTTTAGGGATTTTTCTTTCCTCCTTTTCAGGGAGGAGGAATTCTGTTTAAACCAATATGTGCTTCTTTTGTCTTGCTTTTGTCTACTTGTCATTAGTTTGCATCTGAAATAAGGTAATTTGGTTTCTTGCCCTGTCATAGATTTACTTTATCAACCTCTGTCCTTTGATTTTGTATTCAGGAGGGTAGCTTCCTTTTTCTTCAGCTGAATCTTTCTTTGGACAACAATCAATAAATCAGAAAATTGTTAACAAAACCCCAAAATCTTAGAATGTGCAGAGCACCTATTCTAACGTTTTAGAAATAAATTTGGGCTTCATCTTAACACTTTAAATTCCCGCTCTCTCTGTAGCTGTTTAGTTGTAGTTTTCTACAGAAATTAGGATAAGCATCTTTGTTCATATTCATTTTGGCAGAGCTGGATAGCATGTGATATCTGCCCAGATTTTGCTTTGTCAGTGGTTTTGGTATCTGCACTTTGTCAGAACTGTTTAATTTACAGTTATGAAGGGAACAGCCTAGATTTAATTCATGCTGCATTTCCTTTGCATTTGCCAAAAGAGCTGGAAGGCAGAGTTATTACTAGATGTGAAGACTCCGCTTTCAGATCCTATTTCAACTAATAATTTCAGACCCAGACATCACATAGCTATCTAAAAAGGAAATTAATTGAAAGAAAAAAACCACACAAAACCCCACCAGCATTCACTCAAGTATTCCTCTGCGTAACATTCATGTATGGTTTGAATTCATTCTCTTAATTTTCTCTTGAATTTGGGCCCTAAAATTGCCTTCATCAGAAAGCAGAAACTAGTCCAGATGTCAGCTATCTCCTATCTCCGCGGTCTGAGCTAACTTACACCTATTGTTTTTTCCTGCCGTAATCTACGTTTTCAAATGCTACTGCTAAACGCTGTTTAATTACCTTGCAGCTGCTTTACTTCGTGAGCCCCTGCAGACGGCAGTGGGATGTAGCAGTACCCACAGTAGCTGAGGATAGCAGGAGTCGCTCCTCCAGGCTTCACGTGACTAATTTCTCTTGCTCGTCTCTCTCCGACAGCTCGCTGTGGTCTGTCTTGGCATACCCTGTCTCAAAGAAAAAAAAAAACCCACAAAACAAATCCACAAACATTTTGGACGTCATAAAAGGGCCTCTTCTACTATTCAATGGAATTGGTCATGGCACCAATGAAATACCAAAGCCTAAGATAAAGGAAGAATTTATTCCTGTTTTCTCTCTTGGTAGACCTGTAAGGCAGAAAAATCTATGACTTACCTAAATGCAGAGATTGATCCAAGTTTCAGGCGTGTCAAGATCCTACAAATATTGCTTAGTAGAAAATTCAACACTTTCCCATCCTCTATATTTCAAGTTATTCATTACATTTGCCCTGTATTTCCCTAATGTTTCCTCCTTATTTCATGGACTAGACTTAAAATAGAAATTGAAATTATTACTTCATGTTTCAAAGTATGCCAGGAAAGGGTCTGCTCTGGGAAACAACCTAAACTTCTCACGTTCTGCACTTACCTCAGCAGTCGTGGCAGTAACCTATACTTCCTTTTCCAATCATATTAGCTGAGCGTTTTACTTTTTTTCTATGTTTTTTAGCATGTTACACTTCCTTTTGCCTAAGAATTTATAGTTTTAATGTTTTTTCCAGGCTTCTTCTTTAAAGAGACCGCAACTGATCTAGTTCTGCTAATGAGGAAGAGTGACTGTGCAAAACTCGCTGACGTTTCTCATCTGCCTAGTTGCTGATGACTGAGAACCAAAACAGGCTTGTCTTACTGCAAATCACGTAACTTTGAAAGACCATTTGTAATAGTGCTGTCTGAAGAAAAAATAAGGGCTTTTTCTAAATAAAACTGATATTTAAATGAATTTTGTTTTATTTTTGGACTTGTTGGGCTTTGATCATTTACTTTTTGATCCATAAGGCAAGTTTCTCTAACTTAAGACGTGAAAGGAAGCTGAAAATGTCTCCTTAACCCAAAATTATGTTTTGCTTTGGACACTCACATAAGATGTCCTTTTTCTTCCCGCTTCATTGATTGGGTCTGAAAAATATTAATCTCAACAGAACAAAATAGGTTCTGAGAGTTTCTCCCTTATGTCAAGCGAACTCCCTAATCACCTGCCTACTCTTCAGCAGTTACGTTCAAGAATATTTTTAAGATGTTTCGCTTTTGCTGGAGAAACGGAATTCTTTGAGGAATAGAGCTGTTGAGGTTCAGCTGCACTCAGAAATTTTGGAAATTCAAGGGAATTCCAAACCATTTCTGAGATAAACATGTTGAATTTATATTCAGCCAAGCACTGGCTGTTTTCTTGTTTTGCTCTCAGGACTCCACACGCTGCATATAGTTTTAGGTCTGGAGCACAGTTTTGCATTCCTGGTAAGATACAGGCTTGCTGCCATCTCCTTTTCAGAACTAGAGGAAAGGAGATATCCATACACAAGGATTTTTGTCCCTTTGGGTGACTTCTTATGCAGGACAAATGCTAAGCCAACAAATACCTAGAGTGTTCGTTATACTAAATGCTGTCAGGTATCTCAGCTATTTAGAGAACTCTCGTATCTCCTCTTAAAGGTGAGATTGTTCTTCTCTGTCTTATTCTGCAGGATTCTCTGTTACTGATTGTTTTATAATCCCTTTATATCTTGATATATAGAGAAGCACCCAGAAGGACGATTTTGAATTTGTTTTATTCTATTCGCATGGAAAAGTATAGTGCTCTATTATCTGAGGATATATGATATTTTACATGTTAAATACGATAGTCCTAATAAACACAAAAGAACAACCCGGAATGCTAGAGAGATGGAACTGGAAGTTTTACATGAATGGTGCAGTATGAAGCATCCTGCTTTGGGCTGCCTTTTCCTGATGTCTTGATACATTAAGAAGTAGGTAACTGATTTATTTTTAAATCTTTTATTCTAAGGCGCAAATTTATTTCAAAGTAATTTTGTGAAGGAGAGAACGATGTGTAGCTTTTCCTGGAAGTCATGTTTCCGGATGTATCCAAAAGCTTTCCTCCTCTAGCTAGAACAGCATGGAACGCTCTTTAGAAAACAACCCCAGATATGTCACCTGCACTAAAGAGATCAAGAGTCGAGGCTTCATGATTGACAGCCGAGTGTCATCACAATGTGTCTCAGTCATTTCAGGGAAGGGACCTGTTTACATCCATAGATTCAAGTCTTCTAGAAGGGCTGTTTTCCACTCTTTTCTTTTCATCAGTTAAAACATAGTGGCATATGCTGGTGCCCGGGGTAAACAGATTCTTGCATGAAATGAATTTCTATTAGTGCATCTCACTGAAATGTTTTCACTCATATTTACCATTTTGCAAACAACCTGAAATTCATATCTGTCAGAAGCATTTGGAGAAATTTTTGATAGTGTCATGTACCACCTAGATGCAATTAATCTTTTATATTGAATCCCTGTGCTGTGAGAAAAGCTAGTAGTAATCAATTATTTGTAATTAAGTCACCACATCTTACATATATTTTGTACGAGATGTCATTGTTTTGTTGAGGATGTTATGATCCTTTTTGAATGATAGCTGAAGAATTAAAATATAACGGCATCATGTTTCACTTGCTGAATTTTAATTCAAACGTGTCCAACATTTAAACCCTAATAAGAAAAGTACCCCTGTTTGGGGCAGTTTATCGTAAAAAAATTGATTTAGGTGTATCCTTAATCTCTGTTCTGAAGAGAAATGGTTTTAACTGAATGGGCTCAATTCTTTTTAATGTATGACTCTGCATCTGTAAGCTTTTATATTCATAGAAACATAATGAAATGACACTTAGTTTTGACACCCTTTTTTAGCTGTTTTTGAGCACTCCTTGGGCCAGGCAGTGCTATTAGATGAGAGAAACCCCGTACAAACATGGGTATTTTGCTGTTGAAAGCAGCTTGGTTTGTTTGTTTGTTTTGTTTTTTTTTTTTTTTTTTTTTTTTTTTTAAATAGGCCGAATGTCTCTGTGCTCCAGAAACATTTCAGCAATTTTGCTCAGGACACCAAGTTCAGGTAGACTTGTTATCTCTAGCCATGCCAACTACACAGGCCAGGCCAACTACTGATCAGGCCAACTACTGCCTGATCCCCTGGTTGCAGGAGGGTTATCAGACTGGTTTAGCCCTGTGGGACCCCCAGGTCTGGATCCAGGCTACTTTTGCGCTCAACCTAATAAACCCTGCTGCTGGAGTACTCAGGCGCAGAGCAAGGAGCCCCACTGAGGTTTCGGAGCAGCCACACGAGTCTAGCGAGGAAAGTGCTGAGCCAGAGTTAACAAGCTCAGCTGACCCTGAACTAACTCATTATGGAGAACTGGAAAGTTTCTGCAGTGACCTCCGTACCTTTATCAGTTGGGGTCAGGACTATTTTGGCTCACTGAATAATGAAGAGCTGAATACATGCATGAGGGCTTGATTCTCTGTTGTATTTTCTTTTTAATACTCTAGGTCATATTTTGGAATTCTTTATAGAGATCCTAACACCTGAAATTACCTTTTTCAGACATTACTTATTTTTATATTCTCTCCTCTCTTTTTTTTATTCACCTGAGAAAAAAAAAAGGGTTTTTTTTGTTCACTTGTTTTGTTTTGTATTGTTTTGTTATAGCCCAGCAACTTCAAATCGTGCTAGGGAGCCCAGTGCAACAAACAGAAAAGCCCTACATTTCCCATTTAAAAGTAGTCGTCTAAATTAAAAATGTGGATATTCATCGCTTGCCTTGTTTTACATCTATTAGTTTTATTTGTGTTAAATTAATTTCCTGCCACCGGTCCCAAGCTGGTATTTTCAGAATAGCATGAAATTGGTTCCCAAGTTCTGAGTTCAAACCTTCACCTGTAAATATGATGCCGTAATGTAACACAATCTCCTCTGCTAACGACCTAATTTGATTTGGAACAAAAGGTCTTTTAGAAAATGGCTCACATTGGTTAACCGCTTCCACGCTAAATCAGCATACACACGCTGCTGCTCTAATAGGTAGTTTGATAGGTGCTGGGAGAGGTCTTGATCACCAGCTGACACAGAATAGCAGAGCAAAGAGCCTGCAAGTGCAGGGAAACAGAGGTTTTATCAAAGGAAAGAAAATAACAGGAGAGAGTAATGGCTTCTGTCTCTTCAAATTATCGGCAGCATGGGTTTCTGCAGCTGGGCTTTTGCAGCTCTCACAACACATCAACCCTACCTCAGCAGCTCTAAGCGTCGGCTTAGCCCAGCATCACCTCGCATCAGACTCGATCTTCCCGTACCATACAGCATTTCCCTTTAGACTTTTTAGGCCTTACCAAATCTCCTACCAGGCTTTGGTTTCAGAATCCAGACGCTTCACAGAAGATTTAGTGCAGATTCGCAGCAATTCAGTTTCTTACCTTCTTATGGCAACGTACAAAAAGCTTGTTTTTGTTCTTTCCCTGTCCCTCAGAGAAACTGGAAGCTAGATATAAGCATATATAAGGAGAATAAATACTGCTGCTCCCTGCCCTCTTCTTCCTTACCAGTTTATGAGCAGATTTTAAAATGTATTTTTTCAGTGACATGCCAAATCTTCAGAAGGTTTATTTTTGGCGTTACGGATCAGTTGATTTATCTTACCTTCTTCAATATGTTTACTTTTTTCATATTGGATTGATATTGGTATATACATGTGTAGGAACATTTCTAAAGCTGATTTATCTGTTATGTAAATGACAACGTTGAAAATTCTGTCACTGAGTCTGAAAAACATTATTACCATGAGCCTCCCAAAGAATAGGTACCCGTAGAAAGTTTTCAAAAGCCAACTTAAAAACACCGCTCATTAAGTACTAGTAAAATTGCTCTCAAAGGGTTAGAAAGATTTCAAGGCTAAGATTTTGCATCGCAGCTATAACTTCAGTCTCTGACCTGTATATATGAGACAGACACTTCTGTCCTTTGGACATTCTTCCTGGAAATGGTAAAAGCTGGACATATGCATGGACATCCATACCAATTTGTAGATCAAAGCTGAGCCCAAACTAACCACAAATAAAATGATGAGAAAGTCTCAGAACTTGTGAGACCAAGTTTGAGATGTTCAATTCAGTAATCATGGTCTACACGCTAATGTATGCTAAGACTGAATTTAAAAAGAAAAAAAACCAACCCTTTTTCTTTTCTGTTAAAGGGAATGTCACAAGGGAATGAGAAACTTTTAATTGAGTTTTGAAATACTGCCTTTGATTCTTTTAATGCTGTAGCCAATAGGTCACTGTCTGATTAAGCCTTTTTAAAAACTTCCTGTCCAGGGACTGGAAATTAGTATGTGAAATAAGATTTTTTTTAAAAAAAAAAAAGCAGGTATTTTATAGCTATGATTCTTTAGACAAAAAAAAAAAAAAAGACCACAAAGAATTGCAAGAAATTGTGTAGACCAAGATGGATTTTTTAGACTATGTGAGGTCAAATATGGTATGACTTTTTTTTTATTACGAGAGGTGTTTTGATATACTTGCAAAGATGGCAACGTAATTTTTCTCCAACATATCTCTTCTTTCCTCATGCCACCTCTTTTCATTCACTGCTCTCACCCACCGCATCCCAGAGGCATCTGCCCCCTTCACCTCTGCCAACAGCCCCTCTTCCGACGTCGCGCCTGGGGACGGCAGGGATGTGGGGGGAACCGGGGCTGGATGAGAGAGGCATCAACGTCTGCCAGGAGGGCGGCTTTCGAACACGGGCTTTGTTTGAAAGCCGCTTTCCCCTGAGGGAGAATAGGATCTCTTTTCATAATTGGCTTCTCCCTTCGATGCGGCAGTGGGTACAGATAAATGTGAAAATTGTATTTCTTCTTGGGTACTCCCCCTACGCCTTTTTTTTTTTTTTTTCCCCTTTTTTAAAAAACCTCTTCCATCCTAAGAGCTGCTGCTTTTCTGTGAATTGTTTAATTACGGTAGAATTTCCGAAGTCTGTCTCTGCTCCCATGGAAGTCAGCAAAGAACTTACTGTGGACATTTCTAAGAATAAAGAGAAGCCATTGTTTAGTGATTTTGAAATATCCTATTCTGTTACCATCCCAAGAAACTCCAAGCTCCCGTGAATAAGGGGTATAAGGAATACAAGTAATAAACTTTACAGTCTGTTCTCTCTTTCCATTCACATTTGTATAGCCCAACACTGGGGAAAATACAGATATTTCTTCCCCGCATAGCATTATAACAATGAAGTTTAAATATAATAATAATTATTTCTCTCACTAGTCTTTGGCTCCCCGCAAAAGAAAAAAAAAAAAGTAATGAGAATGATCGGTTGGGATGAGAAAGCCAGAATTAGGCCCAGTGAAAGAAAGTAAAGGACACAAGAATGGGATTCAGGCATGGTTATATTCATATGGCTAATGTGACATTAGCAGAAAATAATTTTATCTATCAAATTTTTTCTATCAATAAATGACGATTTTGGAAACTAAAGACAGCCCATTAAGTAAGTAATTCTTTGTGAGCATAAATATTATCCTAGGTTGTCATAATAGAGTACTAGGGGTAGGAAAGAAAAAACCTGTTGAATAACACAGTTCGTTTCAGCGCTAATCCAATATTCTCACACGGTAATAACCAAACTGCAATTACACTACTTGAAAAGTTTTACAAGGAAGTTTGGAAATGGAATCAGTTTTGATATTTTAGAACTGGATTAAAAATCATACTTTGTCAAAATGCAGTCTCAGGGAAAAAAAAAAAACCTCTCTGCCCAATGAGAATCTTTCTTTCTTCCAATACTTTTTTCTTTCAGTAGTTATTTCTGTCACCAAAAAAAACCAAACCCCAAACAACTCTATATTTCAGATGGAGGTGAAAACTGTTTTAGAACAAAGAAATATTTATGTTTTTTTCCTCTTGACATTACTATGGATATTTAGTGCAATCGAATGTCATTATGAGTCAGCAAATAGAAACCAAAGTTTTCAAGAGTGAATACAGAGCTGACTAATTTGCCCAGAGGTGAGATTTAGTAAATATAAACATTATACAATATATTCTTCTTCGATACAGGGACATTCACATTTCCAGGTAACATTGGATGGCACATGGGAACATTGGCAAAAATAAGAAATAGCTGTACTATTGTGAACTAAGAGTAATTCTAGTACTCTGGTAAAAGTAAGCGTAGCAGGTTTTAGCATAAAATAGTTCAGCTTTTCCAACTCTTGCAATCCTATTAGATCTTTAATAGATAGATTCATCTTTATCATTACTGGTTATTCCTTTTCAAGTTTAGATGCGTACATAAACAAGCATGAAAAAAGAAAGATAAGAAGATATCACTCAAGCACATATACTTGCAGTATTGGAGGTGTTTCTTTTAATATGGACCCCGCTCCCTCCAGCCTCCCCCGTCAAGCAAATTTAGGAGCAAGTTCTGCTTTTATGTGCAAGTCTGTGGAATCTGTGCTGCCTCCCACAGCAGCAGAAAATGCTGTGTGATTGAGGTAATATTTTGTGAATTCAGGATAAATTACAGAATTAAAAAAATTAAAAATCTTATAACAAAAATTAAAGCCGAGAGAGGATACTCTAAAAATGATTAAAAGAGAAAAAAAAAAAAAAAGGAGAATTAGCTTATAATAACAGGTGAATACATCAGATATTTGTGGTAGCCAGTAATAAAGGTCTCCTTTACCGCAGTGGAGGATGGGATCTCAGTGACAGCACTTCTCATCTGAGTTATCTTGTGGTTGTCAACACTTTTCTGTCAGTCTTCAGGGACCTTGAGAATGCGAGTGGAGGTTCAGACCCCCATAAAGTGAATCCTAGTCTAGGTATCCAGAGATAACAAACCTGCTCCTTTTAGTGATCTCCTGTGTGTATATTTCAGAGCTCCCCAGGCACGTTCCTCACTCCCAGAAGTCCCGACACCTCAGGCTTTTCATTAGTGTGCACCCAGCTCAAGATGAAAATGAATTTAAATAATTTAAAGCTCTTCCTGCTGCTAAAAAAAAAAAGCTATCGTATTTTTCCTTGTACATTTTGACAACACTGATCATATGGATTACAGGTACATACATATATACGTACACAAACATATATAATTAATGAAATCGTTATTTGTTTAAAATTCATTACTGAGTAAAAGAAAATCCAAGCAACAGCTGAATGGGAGAATGAATGTTAAATGACATTTTGGCCAAATAAATTGAGAAGAAACAGACCCAGAAGAATGGAAAGAAGTCAAAAAAGACAGAAGAAAAAATTATCGAATTTCTTCTTGATGCCAATCCACCTTTCTAACCAATGTTCAACGTACCTCTCATATCCAGGAAGGAATAATTCCTTGCAGAAAGGTGTAGCCTGGGGACTGCTGGGCTGGAGCAGCTCCGTGGGGCCGTACGGGGTGCTGGGGAACACGTGAACAGCAGAGAGGGCCACCAGCCTCATGGGCTTTATTAGCAGGGGATGAGGCCAGTATATTGAAGGAAGGGATTATCCCCCTCTATGCAGCACTCCATAAACCACATCTAGAGTGTTGCATCCAGTTTTGTGCCCTACTGTACCTGTGGTGCATGATGGGAGAACAAGAGGCAATGGCCAAAGGTTGAATGAGAGAGGATCAGACTGGATATAAGGAAAAACTGCGAGGACAGTCTAGCAGTGTATCAGGTTGCCCAAAGAGGATGTGCAATTCCCATCTCTGGAGGTTTTTGAGAGGCCTTGAGCAACCTGGTCTGATCCCACCACTTGAGCAGGCAGTCAGACAATACCGTCTCTTGAGTTCCTTTCCAACACAAGTTATCCTATCATCCTACATGCACTGCTTTTGCTTAAAGCCTTCAGATTTAATCGGTAACATATGCTATTTAAAATCAATTAATAAGCTGTGATCTGAACTATCAGCTCAAATTGATATTCAATATCGAAGAAAATTTGGGTCCTTTATGAAATATCCAGGCAGAGGAAGACTGCACTGTTCTGTTAGGTCAATAACTTCAGTGGATCAATAAACCTCACTGGGTCAAATTCATGCCTAAAGTTATTCTATTGATTTTGGAGATTTACCACTGGAAATATCATGTCAAGTATCTTCTCTCAGTATTCACTGGTTCATATGGAGTGCAAGAAATTCCATAACTCAAAAGAAGAATAAATTGCTTGTAGAAGAGTTTCTTCCATATCCCACGCAATTGGTGCTGGGTATGAGACCTAAAATATGTGTCTGTATAGCCAACATATGTTTTCATTTTATATAAATAACTGTGGAAGTTTTCCTAATTTTCATAAATCTCTAATCCTTTCATAGTTGTACTAAAGTCTTAACTTCAGTAATATTTTTTAAGAAATTAATGATAAAATTTCCAAGAATAACTATGGAATTATTTTCTATGACCAATGCACATCACAAGTAGGTATTATAGTTCAATTTATAATTTAGGTTGTGCTTTTTTAGTTAAACTTTTGGATTAAATAGGAAATGAGCCACATAAATCACCATATGAATTGTGAAGCATGAATCCTGGGGCAAAACTCATTTATATTTACATTTAAGGTATAGCAATATTTCCTCTGTCGTAATTTATTTAATCCATAGATCCCAATGGTGGAAATCACCTCTGTGTAGAAAATATGGGCAAAATCACTTAAAAATAGGTTTTCCAGGACTTACATTCAATGTAGGATTGTGAAGTACTCTGCACAAGACTGGAATAATTCTTCTTCACTCATTACTCAAAATATTAAAAATTATGGATTATTGTCTGTCTCTGTCCCAGCCATCCTCTATTTTGGATTAGTTCTTGTTCCTCTCCCCTTTTAGAATCCAGAGAGACAGAGGCAGATTTATACATCTGATTTTATTTGGATCAATTTAACATTTATTTACAGAGCTCTTCTTTCCAACACTCAACACTTTCGAAAAACCTTCAGAGGTGCATTCTGCATCTGTGAGATTATGAATTTAAGGGAGTTGATTGAAAACAGTGTGCTTACATCTATTTCTTCAAAAGCCTGGAAGAAAAGAGCCTTGGCAGAGAGAATAACCTGTGGTGGAGCATTGTCTGCAATGCAACAATTTACATGCAAAAGTACCTTCAGTTTAGCAACACTTGCAGGTTTTCACAGTTTATAATACCTTCTTTTGAGAATCTTTTTATTTCTGGTTTTGTATGATTTATTAAATGTTAAGAAAAGTTGCACGATGACTGACTTGAATCTCTTCAGAGTGTATATGAAGCACATAGCTAGTGCTTCTGTATTGTTCTGGTAGAACAATTAAAAAAAATCTTCCTTTACTAATCATTCGGACTTCTACAGACATTAAGAAGATTATCTAAATTTAAGAAATTAAATAGTTTAAGTACTTTATATACTTAATGTAGGATAAATGTAGCTGTACCTTGTTTACCAACCATGGTTAAGTTACCCTAAATCCAGTTCCAACACACTGAAATGACTTGAATTGACAGGGCATTCCTAAAACCTCTTAGACAGTATGACCGGCCTGATGATGCTGGGACTTTCATCTATGATGTCCAGTAGTTATTTTGAAACATTACAGTAGTGAAGGATCACACGATGTCATGAGAAAAGTCATGTTAATCCATCTGGGTCAGTGGCTTCTAAACATAGCACAGGAAAAAGAATATTAATATTTGACAAAACTCAACATCGAAAAGAATGTGGCATGCAGCCCGCTGAACAATTAAATAGGGAAAATGTTCAGTGGGTGAGTAGACATAACAGAGCATGGTAATAAGGAGACAAGAAGAAGTGTTTTCTACACCTTTCCTTCCCTCCTAGCTGTTTATAGAGTCATAGAATCATAGAATTGTTAGGGTTGGAAGGGACCTTAAAGATCATCTAGTTCCAACCCCCCTGCCCTGGGCAGGGACACCTCCCACTAGATCAGGTTGCTCAGAGCCCCATCCAGCCTGACCTTCAACACCTCCAGGGATGGGGCTTCCACCACCTCTCTGGGCAACATGTTCCAGTGTCTCACCACCCTCATGGTGAAGAACTTCTTCCTAACGTCCAGTCTGAATTGTCCCTTCCCTAGTTTTAATCTGTTCTTTAATCCATTCCCTCTAGTCCTACCATTACCCAACATCCTAAAAAGTCCCTCCCCAGCTTTCTTGTAGGCCCCCTTAAGATACTGGTAGGCCACTATAAGGTCTCCTCGGAGCCTTCTTTTCTCCAGACTGAACAATGCCAACTCTCTCAGTCTGTCCTCATGGGAGAGGTGCTCCAGCCCTCTGATCATCCTTGTGGCCCTTCTCTGGACACGTTCCAGCACGTCCGTATCTTTCGAAGGTGGGTCCTCAATACTCTGCAGAAAATCAAAGATCTTTGTTAAAATCTCACGGTATCAAACAATCTTTGATACCTTCAGGCCCATCACTTCAAATTTAATGGGCAATATCTTGCATTATAGTTGTTTCTGTCTTTCAGTGCAATAAGTAGTTTGTCATGAAAGTGTAAGACCACCGATAATTATACAGAATGAGGCGAAGCGCTATTAAAAACACCGGATCTCCAGAGCTGAAATCATAATATGAAATGCTGCCGCTGTAACATGCGACTTTTTGTAAAATCTCAAGGTGGTACTCAACAGTGATAATACTGCACGGCTCACTGCTCAACTGTCACATTAATAAAGCACAATAAAACTATTCCATGTTATCTGTGCTTTTCCACACCTCTTCCCTGGAAAAGTACAATTTAGTTATTTTTCTTAAGACTGTTATGTTGACTTGTTTTAAAATTTGGTTGTCACCAAAGGGAATATTTTCTGCCAAAAGCTCTTATACTGTAATAACGAAGAGCTTATGCCAACACTCTGTGTAAAGCCATAAAGATATACATTATGGATAATCAGGTATTTGAATGCAAATTTAATATTCTAGAATGTAGAGCTCTACTGATATTCAAATGTAAATATTACTTTGAAAGAAAAAAATTATGCTGGCTTTGTTCTGAAGTACGATTGATCTGCATTATTTTCTGACGAAATTATTAATTTAATTACTCTAGTCTTTATAAAATAAGCCATAATAAAATAACCCAAAAATGAAGCCAAGGAGACTGCAGATATATTGTTAGTCTGGTTACTTCCACTAAAACAATCTCTGGAGAATTCAACTCAAGGCTAATTCTTCTTATCTTTTCCAAAGCTTGCCTATATTATCATGTATTGTAATTACTCTGAATATAAAAGATAGTACCTGCTACATGCAGCTTCTTTTGTTCTTTTAGGATTACAGTTAACAGCAGTCAGCCAAATTCTCTCAGCTTTGAACAAATGTGCTAAATGGAGGAGAGATGTTTTCCCCCCAAATGTAGGCACCTACACAGGAGGCAGCCGTAATTTGTATGGCTGCGTGCCCAGCGTCCAAGCAGGAGGTGGGAGGACAAGCACTCTTAACTGCAGCTCTCCTCAAATCCAATAGCCATTTATCTTGTTCCGGAGGAAGCATAGAATCATAGAATCATAGAATGTGTTGGGTTGGAAGGGACCTTCAAAGGTCACCTAGTCCAACCCCCCTGCAGTGAGCAGGGACATCTGCAACTAGATCAGGTCGCTCAGAGCCTCATCAGTCCTGGCCTTGAATGTCTCCAGGGATGGGGCCTCCACCACCTCTCTGGGCAACCTGTGCCAGTGTCTCACCACCCTCAGTGTAAAGAACTTCTTCCTAATGTCTAATCTAAACCTGCCCTGCTCTAGTTTAAACCATTACCCCTCATCCTATCGCTACATGCCCTTGCAAACAGCCCCTCCCCAGCTTTCTTGTGGGCCCCCTTCAGGGACTGGAAGGGGCTGTAAGGTCTCCCCGGAGCCTTCTCTTCTCCAGGCTGAACAACCCCAACTCTCTCAGCCTGTCTTCATAGGAGAGGTGCTCCAGCCCTCAGATCATCTTCATGGCCTCCTCTGGACCCGTTCAAACAGGTCCTGGAAGGCTGCTATAATTTCTCCCCGGAGCCTTCTCTTCTCCAGGCTGAACAACCCCAACTCTCTCAGCCTGTCTTCATAGGAGAGGTGCTCCAGCCCTCAGATCATCTTCATGGCCTCCTCTGGACCCGTTCCAACAGGTCTATGTCCTTCTTGTGCTGAGGGCTCCAGAGCTGGACACAGTACTCCAGGTGGGGTCTCAGGAGAACAGAGTAGAGGGGGAGAATCACCTCTCTGGATCTGCTGGCCACGGTTCTTTTGATGCAGCCCAGGATGCGATTGGTCTTCTGGGCTGCAAGCACACATTATTGGCTCATGTCCAGCTTTTCATCCCCGAGTACCCCCAAGTCCTTTTCTGCAGGGCTGCTCTCTATCACATCGTCCCCCAGCCTGTATTGATAACGAGGATTGTCCCAACCCAAGTGTAGGACCTTGCACTTGGGCTTGTTGAACCTTGTAAAGTTTGCTTGGGTTCACCTCTCTGGGTTTTTCTGGTGGCATGTTATGGCTACACCCACACAGTCATTTGCATGCACCTAACGTTAGAGGGCAACTTTTGGTGGTTTTGTTTGCCCTTGATGGATGCGTAATACTGGTCCAGTTGAGCACCTGCACTTCAGACATCGCATCCAACCCTGAACCTGAGATTTGTGATCCAAAAAAACCTACATAAACACTTACAACAATGTCATTGAAGTACCTAAAATTAATTGTTTGATCCTAGGTACATCTGGAGGTGCCAGAGTGAAGTTTTTAGGCAATACAGAAATTACGTTGCCTCTAAATGCTAGTTCATGTGACTAGTAATTGGGCCATCCCCTAGTAGTCATCTAACAAGGATAGGAGTCTGGCTTGGGTCTTCAAATAAGGTTTCTAAAGAATCAGTACCTAAATTTTTTTTCTTTCAATGAAAGTCCTCAAACAGAGCAGAAACTGGATTCACAGAGTATTTAATGCAATTATATTACTTAATCTCAGGATAAAAGCAGATGTGTTCTTGAGTTCAGAAGCTGAAAACTAGATATTCTACCTCAGAGCCCCGAAATTCTGCAACACAGAAGAGTAGCTCCTCTGCCTTTTTTTTCTTTCCTCAGAAACTTGATCTTCTTGAATGCATAACACGGCTTCATGAAGTAGAAAGTCTCATACTCAGTTTCATCTACAGCCTCCTTAGACTGCTCTCACCAGAAGCTGCAGCAGTAGGTACGAAATCTTCCCAGCATGAAGAGAGAGTAAAGATTGTTTCCCCAGCCCTGGGGGAAGGCAGAGGGGAAGGGAGTTCACATGGGCACAAAACGATGATGTGAACAGCAGGCAGACCTTTCTGCCGCTTCCAGAATCTGCCTGGCTTGTCCTGGATTCAGTGTTGTTATTGACGTGCGGTGATTGACGTGCACAGATTCCTGTGCGTTCTCAACAGAGGCGTTGAGAACATCCCTCTGACTCAGGGCTACATCACAGCAGAAGTTCAGTTAGGGTTAAAATCTTTAGCTCCTGAAACCATGAGTTGTGCGTAAACACTCAAATATAGGCATCTGGGCAGTGCAAGAGTAGATTTTAAAATGAAATTGATAAATAGGCATTAAAAGTGCATTTCTGTGACTCTGTTCTAAGGTCATTTCTTGTCCCAAAGCTGATCTTCTAGGTCTAGCCCTAAATTTTTCATGCTGTTGCCACAACAGCAACGCTGTTTCATCGCAGGTTCAACACAGCCTTCATGGAAGGCTGTAGCATTTTAAGTATGGTAGTCATATATCACAAAGCCGGTTTTTAACAAGGGTTCCAGTAAATGTCACCTGAGCCGCTTTTTCTTCATGTATTCTGAATACAAAACAATTTGGAACTGTGAAGAATATGCTAACACTGTTGAATTTTTAATGGTAATCACTGTAGCAAGCACCAATTTCACATTTCCTTTTTTTTTTTTTCCCCTTTAGGAAACCCATATTGTAAGAAAAACTAAAGATGACAGTACGTAACAGGAGTACAGTATTTCAAAGCCACACAGCGCTTAAAATATCAGTTATGTCACACTGGGGTGATTTAGAATAAAATGCAAAAAAAAATTAGCGTAACTTTTTACCCTTTTTATGTTCATTCAGAACTTTCCACACAATCTTTTGTCTACGTTCATAGCTTGAATAATCAGAACATTTTAAAAGTTAGGTTTTTATGTTCAACTGTATCAAAGACAGAAAATTACAAAATAATATGTTTCATAAGTTATTTTAAAGGAAGAATCTATGGTTTTGTTCACTACAAATGTGATTTTCTTGAAAAATTTGCCATAATTGCAATTTTACAAATATATTTCTTAATACTGTTCTTAATTGCATTTTTCAGGTTTTCTGTTAGTTTGACAGCAAAAGTGTCACTGCCCTACTCTTGCCTGAAAGAAAAGCTAAAAAGTATATTTATATTGGCACTGGTGTTCTACAAATAAAACAAAATAAATGTCTAGGTATGCTGAAGAGGACATATAAAAGAAAGTGCCTGAAATGTAAAGTGACCTTCACTAGATAAATTACAACTGTATTTATTCTTTCCTATTTATTCTTTCCTATGAGTCTGATTTTGTGATGTTTTTCCAATGCACTTCAAAAATAAATTCCAAATCTGTTCGCTCTCTCAGAAGTGTCTTCATTTTTTATGTATTAGCTTTTCATACGTTTCCTTTCCTGGTATATCCCTCTCATATTCAAGAGCCCTGTTTTTTGATGGCCAGGCATGCCAAATTCCACACTAATCAGCACGTATTGTAGCTGACTTCAAATTAATCATTATCTTTCATCTCAGTTTCTATTTATAATCCAACTATTCTTCTGAATTCAAAATCATACATTTTAAATCTATTAAGCATTCTTACTCTAAGGTCCATTAACACTCGCTAGGACTGTTCTGATGAAACGCTATGCTCAGCGAGGCTGTGATGTACCCACTCACATAGATAAATGCTTTTCAAGGGGTCATAGAACATAGAAGGACCTATGGGTAGATTTTATATCACCGCAGAATTCATTTCATTGTCATTACCAGACACTTCAAAGAGATTTAATTGTATATTTTCACATCTGAAGTGTTTTCAGAGCTATTTGCAGCACCGGTATTTGTCCTGTCAAAAATATAAGCTACAGATATCATTTCATTACTGCTTGCTGTCAAGAAACTCAATGGTACGTGACTCCTTTTGACTTCAGAAAAACTGAAAATGGCTTCTTTTTTTGTTTTTAACCATATCCTCTGTTTAAGTAGTAGGAATAATGGTTGCATCTGAAATGATTGTCTAAGAAGAAAAGCATATGAAATCTATCAAAATGATTTGGTTTTGTGATTGCAGGAGTTACTGAGGTGACATTTGAAGTGTGAAAGGCTCATTCTCATTTCTTGCCTTGACTCCCAAGAAAAGGGACAAAGTGAAAGGAAGTGACCTTAAGAGACCCATTTGCAACTGGGAGACTTCTGAGGCTCTGTTTTGGGGGAAAGAGGAAGGAAGAGGAGGGGAGGAGCAGGGATTTATTTTAATTAGCTTGCCTGGTTATCTGTCTAAGGCCATAATGAGAATATCTGTTTTCTAATGACTCTATTATCCACTCTGTTATTGCAAGCAGTCAATAGTGCTTCTAGTAGGCAACAAAAGCATTCAGGTAACTCTCTGGTCCACTTTCATGATAGTCAGTCTCCAGAAATGCTATTTGAAGGTATTTCTCTCTCCAACCCATTCTTTCCCATTTACTGTTGTACATGTTCTACAGCGTGCTAAGGAACAAATTAGGCTGACAGATCAAATTTTGGGGCAGTTGTATGAGCTAAAGAGGGAACTGATCCACATCAAAACCAAAGCCAACCAACCAACCAAAAATAATCTGGATGTGTTCCCCGATCTCATCCGTTAATTCTCAGCACTGAGAACTGTGTCAGGGTAGCTGAAGAAGAGATCAGCCACGTCTGGAGCTGGAATACAGCAGCCAGCAGCAGCAGTTTCTACTCCAGAGCAGCTCCTGAGCAGTTTCTCATTCTTTAAGCTGATATTGCTGTCAAGCAGGTTTTATCATGAAAGTGAGGATGGGGGAAGGGGGGGAGGGAGGAAATTGTTGGGTGAGACAAGACGATGCTCCATCTTTTCCATGAGTTTCACCTCCCTACAAGCTACCAAACATAAACACCAGTGTTATTAACCTGGAGTCTACTAAAGGTACATTTTCTCACAGTGTCTAAAGCACTGTAAGAAAGTGGTGGTATTGTGATCTTGAGAAACCTGGGAAGATTGCTTTAAGCCAGATATTTTTTTCCCATTATTAAACAGGTGATTTAAATCCTCTGTAATTACCTCCACAGTCTTCGGAACATTGTAAGTATGTTCCTATATTTTTCAAATGCAGCGATATATTTAACATTTGGTTCTTATTTACTGTTCATAAGCCGACAGATTTGATATGGCTACAGTATTTTACTGTCAATTTTTTTTGGTAAACACAGTACTAGAGATCCTTGTATTTTCCATTTTTCCCCAACCACAACCACACCTAATGCAGCTTCTCATTCTTTTCCTATTGTCTTTTAAAAAACATTCCCAAAAGGTAACTTTCCTCAGAGAAATCATTAAGGAGTTACTGAAACTGGAAGTACCTTCCAAATTTGGTTCAAAACAAGTTCACAATGATTTCTTTCTCAGAAACGGTTTATTTGTAGAAATCAGTTGGGTCAAGAAGTCCACCTGTACTTAAGCTGAAAACACAAATAAAGGTTAGATTCAGTGCATTTGCTCAGAAACAAAGTCTTCACCTCAAGCAAGTATATTTCTATTATAAGAACTTGGAAAAATCCATTATTATTTTTTGAAATCACAAAATATTTGTCAGTTTCTATTAAAACTGAATCATTGAAGGATTAACATAACATAGACTCTCTCTGGAATAAATGGCAACTTTGCTCAGTTGTTGCAATAGGAAAACTCAGGTGTGAGGGAGAAGAGTAAAGAAAACTAGGATCTAAATATTCCAGCAAAAATATTAACTTATGATAATACCACCGTAACTCTATAATCTGAGGATTTAGGGACTGGATATCGCCCGTGCAATGTCTGTCCGCATGTGTATTCAGATTAATTCCCTGCTACAACATCAGATGAAGTAGTAGCCTCTCAGATAATTCAAACAGCTCAGCTGGCTTTACAAGTAGACAGCTAGTCGTTAGGTATTTTCCCAAATGCAGCCATCTTCTGTGTTTAATAAAAATTATTCCTTTTGTTGAGTGCGTTGGAAGTAGAGGTCTGTAAACTTTTCAAGTAAATGGGATGCTGGGCAGCGACATACAGAATTGAACTTTCATTTTGAAATGAAAATTCAAATTTCATTTGAATCATTGGATTCATTATGAATCTTGTCAGAAAAAAGGCCTTCCTCTCCCCTACTCTCAGTTTGTTGGCAGAATTTAACTCCATTTCAAACACGTGTGGGTTCCCGTGGGAATTAGTCATGCGTTGCAAAGGAGGTGTGTAAGGACGGCATGGTAGTGGAGAGGGATGTGGCTGGGAGTGATAAGTGGTGACCCCAGTTCAGTCCAGGTGTGCCTGGATCCTAATGGGTTGAAACTATTCCAGGTCTACAGAGGGCGGGTGGATCAAGTCATATGGCATACTCCACTCAAGCATGTCAGAGGTGCGCTTGATAGAGCTAAATAAAGATGTAGAGGAGGTAAAGACTGAGTATTACAGTCCACTGCAATGGCAGGTAGTCACCATCATCTTTACAGAAGATGTGACCATCCCGAGAGCACAAGTGCAGTGCACTAATACCAAACCCATGGTGAATATCTGCCTGCTAAAAAGCAGAAAAACACGAAAAAAAGTTTCCATATGCTCGGTTTCTCCTTGTTGGAGAAAGCTAAGTAGCTACCAAAGGGAAGAATGAGAGTTATATATATCTCAGTGAAGCAGAAGTGTGTGTGGCAGACAACTCCTAGTTCAATATGGAGATATTTACATACATATGGAAGGGGGAAAAAACATTTATAGATGTATCTCCTACTTACGGAGGGAAGAAGAGGGGAAAAGATTAAACGGGTGCACTCACCTCCACTTCAGGCTCATTTTAGGTGATGTGATGACAAACTAAGGGGGTGGAAAGCCTATAAATTAAGACCCTGGCACACTGTAATCAAGTATTTTGGCTCCCCAATGTATTCTTCACTATGCCGAAATGCTAACAGGCCAGGTCCTGCTGTGAGCCTTACAAGCCAGCTGGGCCGCTGGGGGCTACGCAGAGCTGTCTTGCAACATCCTTTTCTCTGTTCTCGTCCTTCCTGTCTCCCCAAAAGTAACGGTTGTCACTTTGGAGCCATACTCATAACTTGCAGTGCAAAGAACAATAGCTTTGATTTTTCATGACGGTTTCTTCACAATTTTTTAATGCAGTGTTCCGAGAGCTTTATTTATCTATGGAAGTCTGTATTATTATCATATAATATGGAAATAATCAAGCAGGAGATTGTACCTGTGGCAATAATAGGAGGCTTATGAGACAGTTTAGGAGATTTAATTTGCCCTTTGAAGCCTAGATCATCCCATCGATGCCAAGAAAAGCTCTGAGAAGTCATTAAGGGTAACGTGACCTTCAGAAGTCTCTTGCTGCTTCTGCACACAGGCAGAATTCTCTCTCGGGTTTGTCCTCTTTTATATAACGATGGCGTGGAAACTACAAGATATGCTTGGATGTTTTAAAAAAAAAAAAGTCTCAAAGGTTACATCGCACACGAGACACTAATTTTTGAGATTCCATTAATTCTTTAAGAATTGCTGGAAGTCAGTGCCCAGCCTCTGACGGTAGCCGCCAGCACCAGATGCTTCAGGGTAAGATGCAGGAGCGTCTGACTTGAACAACTGCAGAATAAAGTGCTCAACAGAAAAAGATTTTTTTTTAATTTTTTTTTTTTTCCACAGAAATTTGCTTGCCAATGCTTTGCTTATCCTCTAGGGCATTACCTCCTTATCAGCAGCAGCAACAAAAGGCTATCATTGTATACAGGACATACTTATCTGAGCAACAGCTGTTTTTTCAGGCCAAAGGGTTACATTTTTAGCCAATGGAAGCACTGAGCCTTGAGCTGTCTTTGTAAGATAAAGAATTATCAAAAGACAGACTGTTTGACTTGGAGAATTTTTAGAAAACCTGGAATTTACTAATCATAGTAATCTAAAGTACACGGCATGTAATGACCTAAGGACGTGCCAGAAGGCTTATTTCTTCATCCAGGGGAGTTCTACGGCTGAGCTGCCGTGAGAATCGGCTTCAAGGTTAGAAATCTTAAAATGCTTTGTGTACCAGTCAGGGCCGGCTGATGCATTATTGTCAGAGTTTTGTTTTTCATACCTGAACATTTGAAATTATTCTAGAAAGCCCTTTGTCCCATTAATAATTACAGGTTTTTGGTAATATTCTGTGAGAAACGCCTCATCCATTTCTGAATCTTCTCCTAAACTCCTGAGCCGTGTATTGCCGTGGGACAGCCAGTTCCACACCTGCATTCTGTGGCAGAGACAGTATTTTGTATGCATTAACTCCCGGTAGTAAACACCATTGTAAGGATCGAATGTTGTAGTTAGCAGCATGAACGCTCTCTTCTCCCACAGCTGTGGAACACACATTGCCTGAACCTGGAGATGTGTTTCCTGATGATTTGTTAACTACAATTTGAGTTTCTTACAGCACCCCCTTAGGAGAAATTGAGGTAGCGAAATAAAATTTCCCTTTAATTTCCTGAAAGTGAAGGTCTTTGACAAAAATCTATTCCAAGAATTTTTGCGCTAAAGATGAATGCAAAGGAATAATTTAGTGTCAAGCTATAAAGCCTTGTGGTGTCCATGGTTTTACATTCAGCAGCCATACTGCTATGGCCAGCTCAAACATTTCTCACCTTCCATCTCCTTCCTTCTTCAGTTTCCCAGGTGGTTTCAGATTCCTGCCAAAAGGGTGGTCCTGGCTAGGCTCCTATCCCTCTTTTAAGCCTAATCATACCCGTAGAAGGAGCTGTGCTCACGAAGGCAGATGTGGGATTGTCGCGGTTTGGGCTGGACTGGCCAATGACAAACAACAGACGCTTTTCCCTACGTCTCAAAAACTCCAAGGAGAGGAGGGAGAGAGGTAAAGAGGTTTATGAGTTTAGAAGGAATTAAACTACTTAAATGAAAATATTAATAAAATAATAAAAACCAAAATAATGAAATACGTACAATATATACAAAGCTGGATCAAGCTCCCAGGATGATGATTGTGTCACCGGCAGGCATGGGGAAAGTCTCAGACTGGACTCAGCAACGGACGGGAACTGGATTCTGGATCTGGATTCAGGAATGCATGGATTGAGATCAAAGGCAGAAGAATAGACAGGGTCCTCCTTGTACACCGGCCATCGAAGAAAAGAGGACTGACCCTTTGATCCCTTGGCTTTTATACTGAGCGTGGGGCAGATGGGATGGAATACCCTGCTGGTCAGTTTTGGGTCTCCTGTCCTGTCTGCTCCTCCCTGCAGTTGCGACCCTTCTACGCTTTTCTGCTTCCAACCCTCTAACAGGGCAAATAACGAAATTAGGTGACCTTGGTTGTTACAGCAATATGTATAAGCCAGGGCCTCTCTGCGTACCATTCCTTGGCATAATCAGGTCTTATCTCTCTGGGAGTGAACACTTTCTGCACAATATGCTGTTAATTTTGAGAGTTTCAGAGAGTTAGAAGAGGCTTAGCTACAAAGTAAAACCACTGAACAGAAAACTGGTTCTGTTTAACCTCAAACCAGCATAGGGATGTATGGCTGGCAGTGGGAGAAGAGGAGAAGTGGACAATGAAACTGGCTTTTTGGCATTGGTCTACAGTTTTATCCGATTAAGCTGCCTGCAAAATTGTAGGATCTACTACTTCTGGTCTGCCCATCCTCTCCCTGCTGCCAACACAGCTGTTCATGCAGTGAACCAAGTCAAGGAGATGATCCAGGGCTCTGGATCTATCCCTAAATGAAATGTCTGGGTCTCTGTTCCCCCTAAAGACACTGATCTGTTAAGCCAAGTCACTACGTGGCCATACAAACATGTATACTGGCACAAAATGGGAGGAAGCTTGGCATCGGTAAAGCGACCCAGGAAAGAGCCAGAGTGCAGCCTCCTAGCAAAGAACGGCTCATACAGCCTCAAGCTTCAGATGAAGGAGCATTCACTCCCATGGGTAGGATTGCTAACTCCAGAAGACTGCAGCAGGACTAGCCACATGAGTAAGCAATTTAGAGCGTAGCCCTCGGCTTCTCCGCAGTATCTTATCCTCAATTACACCCCTACCCCTGGTAACCCAGCAGTCTCACTCGTCGCCTCACAGACTTCTATCTGCGCACCGCTGCCAATCTGTTACTCATTTACATTAGCATAATGAGAAGGGTTGGTTGTTAGTTGTTTTTTTTTTTTTTTTTCCATTGCTATTTTTGTAGAAAGCATTTATAACGTAGTTAAAGGATTTGGTCCTGTGAAGTGCTGGGTCTCAGAGGCTCACTAATTTCATTTGGAGTGGAGTCTGCCGAGCATCTCTCAGGGCACTCAGCCTCTTAAAGGATTAGACCGTTTTGGAATACCATCCATTTGTGTCAATATTTTATCAGTAATACAGAGATTATGCATTAGATTGTGTCTGATTAACTGCTGTACTGGAAAGAGATATCGCATCTTTCTGTACTTAATAATCTAGAATACAGTTTGATTTAGACAGTATTGAAACATAAAAAATAAGCAGAGGCACTCAAAATACAAAGCATTAATAATGTTCTGGATATCCTATAGCCACGCAATAGATACAAGGTATAGACTCCTCAAAAGGTCTGCTGGACTAACCCTCTGGCTGGGCGGACAGGAGGGAGACAGAGGATGCGCACCCGGCATCTCAGCTATTCTGTTGCCCTGCCAGACGCTGTGGGTAAGTCAGAAAGTCAAATGGTGAGAACAGCAGGAGAAACACAATTGCTGTTTATGGCTACTGCGCTGTTTTGTGATGGGAGACAAAAATTTTGATCTTGGGGAGCTGGAAAGGATCATTCCTCTTCTTAAGGCTATGCTGTCAAGTAGAGAAGAGAGGGAAAGATGTACAACAGCTGCCTCTTCCTACAGGCTATCTCATTGAAAGGGCAGAAGCGTAAAGAGGAGACATATTATAGAATAATTTTTGTCATTGGATTGTTGCATACTGGAATAACATCCACATTTGATGTGACACAAAATCACAGACGGTCTTTTCCCATCCCTCAAGTTTCTTCCGCTTTTCTTGGTCTCAGTATCTTGTTTCTAGATTTTTATTCTCCCCGTCCTCCTCTCTCCCTGATATTTCTCCCTCTTTTTCTTGCAGACCGGTCCAGTAAAAATCAGTCCATCCAGGTATGAATACTATGTTTAGCAAATGGCTTCCCAGGTAACTCCCTGGTCTTGCCTTGCAGTGCTGCCTTCCCCAGACCTGCTGCTGTCATGGTTTAACCCCAGCCAGCAGCTAGGACCACGCAGCCGCTCGTGCAGTTCTCCCCCTTTCCCCCAAGAAGGGCCGGGAGAAGAGGGAGAAAAGGAGGAGAAAGGAAAGGAAAAAAAACCCTTGTGGGCTGAGATAAAGACAGTTTAATAGAACAATAGCAGAAAAGAGAAAATAACAACAATAATAATAATAATGGTAAAAGAATATACAAGATAAAGCAACACAACGCAAGTCACTCTCACCACCCGGTGAACTGGTTGCCCAGGCCGTCCTGAGCAGTGATTACGGATTCCCGCCCCCTGGCCGGCATACCGAGCATGACGTCTATGGTATGGAATGTTCCACTGGCCATTCCGTTCTTCTGTCTATGTTCCTTCTCAGCTTCTGTGGGAAGCTGAAAGAAATCCTTGAATATTATAAACATCACCTAGCAACAACTAAAACAGTATGCATCCTAGCCAATCTGAAACACAGCAACTACTAGAAAGAAAATTAACTCCATCCCAGCTGAAACCAGGACCGTTGCCTTGGTGCTACACCTTTCCCAGCCACCGCACCTTCTCGCCTGAGGAGCTGCCTGGTTTTCATTTTTGCCCCTTCTTCCAAACCTTTGACGGGGAGGTACCTGTGGCTTGGCAGAGCTGTGAGCAAGGCGTGGTGGCCCTGCTCATTCTGCTCACGTAGTGACAGGAGAGCACAGCCGGGGGAGATGCTCTGTGCTGAGAGGTGTGGAGCAACGTGGCCATGGCGAGGGGAGGGAGGGAGCAGCAAGGCAGAGCAAAGGGTACAAGTGCAGAGTAACTCCAGGAGCATGCAATTCCGTGTTAGTCCACAAGAAGAGACAAAAGAACGATTTCTGACTCGCTTTGAGGAACAGAGTGTAGAGCAATGACTCGCGCGGGCAGCATCAGATGGCACAAATGTGCCTTGGGGGGGTATTCCACCCTGATGGTAAGAAGGTAGGAGCTTTTTGTATGTGACGGAGAAGTGGAAAGTATTACAATATACTTTGGTGAGAAAAAAAGAATGCATTTTGCAGAGCAGAAAAATATAGGTAGCAGAGAAGTGGTGGATGTAGCTGTCTACTGAGCCGTAATCCATCTTAAATCATGGAATGTGGAGTAAACCGTGTATTTACTTTTAGATTTCACATTGTTTACTAAGTTACTTCACCGAGCACTACAAATAATAGAGCAACTTCAGCAGCAGACAATACAATTCAGTTTATGAATTTTATTCATAATTTCATTTTCTGGTATGATTCTTTTCTAGCTGCACTTATGTCAGTTTCTGATGCTGTTTTAAAGTAATCACAATGTCATTTTCATTATTTATTTTGGAATATTTGCCATCTTATACATATGTCCGGTGACATTTAAATGAATACTGTATTTACGTGTAGTATGTGCATAGGATAAAACTGTAGAGTAAGTTTTTAATGTGCAAATAAGCACTATACTATGCCATTGCTGGGAGGCATTTTCAAGGTTATACGATGCATTGATATCATCAGGGCAAACAGATTTTCAAGATGAAACTCGATGAAAAACAATTTCATATCAGAATTTTTTACTGAAGATAAATACAGAAAATTAAATGCTATATATTATGCACTATTTAAAGATAAGAAAGGTACCCAGGCTTAAACTGTTACTCATAGAAATCATCGACCATATTCAGAGCAAGATTTGTGAACGCTCAGCCACGTTAAAACTGTTTCCTTCAAACGTGAAAATGTTGAAACAGTTGAGCTACTGCTAAATGCTTTTGAATATGCCCCAAGAAATGGTGCAGACTTGATGATCTTGCCTCACACACACGTTTGAAAACCACGGTGTCTACCAAGATGTACTGCTGATGTCAATTCAGATGATGGAGTTAGTCAAAATGAGCCACACAACTCTTCATCTCTACTGAAGCAAGTCCTCACAGAACTGCATCCTTATTTTGGAAGTTGTGTGTTACATGTAAGCAGATGAATTCAGAATTAGGTCAATGCTAGGCGATTGACTGGATGGTATAAGAATATATGGTACGATAAATAGAAAGCATTTCTCTTTAGCACCCAGATTACTTATCAGGACAAGGCCATCTTGGCGTGGAAAAAACCCACCCCAGCTTTTCCTGTCTGGGTTGCGGGAATCGCAGGAACATGAGGTAGGTGGGAGGCACAATGGTACACTGGGGAGCACAGTGCAAAGGGAACACTCCACCGAGAAGGTAAAACAACCGACAACGAGCGAGGAGTAAGATTTGTAAGGAGAAATGCAATCTTTTATTAAAGCAATTGACAGGGCTCAGGGAAAAGAGCCTTTCAAACAGTCAAGATCATCTTCCGGTCTGAGAGAGAGTCAGAAACTTCAAGCCAGATACTGAAGACATTGCTCTCAATTAACGCAGTTATGTTAATTAGTTGGCCAAATACGAGAAAAGGGTGGTCAGCACTCACATAGGGATTTCCTTAAGTGTACTAATTAATAATACAATTTAAATGATTATTCAAAACCGATTTGATGATAGGTCCACTTGGTCTTTAAAGAATACCCGCTAAGGGCTTCCCACCTCTTAAGCTAGGTCTCAAGACCATAACATACGTTTACTTTGTGAGACAGATGAAAAATTGGTTTGGAAACAAATCTTCCCCCTCCCTTTGCAGCATGAGCACTTTTCCCCCAAGCTTACTTCCTTGTCATGCAATACATCGTGATTTCGTGGGTGTGAAAAACTCAGCCTCCTGAACACCCGGGAAAATATTCTTATGGTCATCCCTGAGGCTAGACAATCCATCCACTGGAAGAAAGACCTCTACTCCTCAAAAGAGGTTTCCAGGTTTTGCTCAGGAGAAACTAGCTGTGGTTTTCAACAGGCATTTTGCCTTGCGATTCTGTTCGTTGGGCTTTTCCAGTTATTCTGAAGAGGGGCATATTTTTTCCCCCTCCTTTGAGACACTTTTTATCCGAAAGAGGGTGGCAGAATGAGGAATAGAGGCAACCTTTCCACCCTTCTTCTCAGCCCCTGTCTTTTAACAAAATGCATCACAAATCGCAGACATTGCATGAAGAATTTATGCCATCTGTCACACAGACGTATGACTCCTTGTTATTTCTAGAACTTCATCAGGATGAACTGTGCCACCATGTATGTGCATTCTAGATAAGGACACAGAGACATAATGTTCTGCTGCTTAAGACACTGAAAAAAACCCTAAGACAGAGTTATATTTGGTTATACCTTCCATTCACTTCATTAATACATTTACAATCCACAGGGTTCTTATGGCTAACAGCAACAGAGTTCCATTTCCATTTTTCCAAATGAAAATTTCTTTTGCATGCAAATACTAGAATTTTTTAATTTTTTTTTCTTTCATCAGGATGAAAGAGAGACCTGCGGTGGGTCGACCCTGGCTGGACACCAGGTGCCCACCGAAGCTGCTCTACACTCCCTTCCTCAGCTGGACAGGGGAGAGAAAATACAACGGAAGGCTCATGGGTTGAGATAAGGACAGGGAGATCACTCACCAGTTACCGCCATGGGCGAAACAGACTCAACACGGGGAAATCAGTTGAATTTATTACCAATCAAATCAGAGTAGGATAAAGAAAAAATAAAAACATAACTCTTAAAACACCTTCCCCGACTCCTTCCTTCTTCCTGGGCTCAGCTTCACTCCCCATTTCTCCACCTCCTTCCCCGAGTGACGCAGGGGACAGGAAATGGAGTTTGTGGTCAGTTGATCACACGTTGTCTCTGCCGCTCCTTCCTCCTCAGGGGGAGGACTCCTCACACTCTTCCCCTGCTCCAGTGCGGGCTCCCTCCCACAGGAGACAGTCCTCCACATACTTCGTGATACAACATGAGTCCTTCCCATGGGGCTGGAGTTCTTCGTGAACTGCTCCAGTGTGGGTCGTCCGCGGGGCCACAAGTCCTGCCAGCAAACCTGCTCCAGCATGGGCTCCTCTCTCCATGGGGCCACAGGCCCTGACAGGGCCCTGCTCCAGCACGGGCTCTGCACGGTGTCACAGCCTCCTTCAGGCATCCACCTGCTCTGGTGTGGGGTGTTCCACGGGCTGCAGGTGGGTATCTGCTCTGTTGTTAACCTCCACGGGCTGCAGGTGGGTATCTGCTCCACTGTCTATGGGCTGCAGAGGGACTGCCTGCCTCACCACGGTCTTCACCAGGGGCTGCAGGGGAACGTCTTCTCCGGCACCTGGAGCACCTCCTCCCCTCCTTCTTCACTGACCTCCGTGTCTGCAGGGCTGTTGCTCTCACGTATTCTCACTCCTCTCTTCTGGCTGCCGCCACACAGGACTTTTTTCATCTTGGGATAACTGTGTTATCCCAGAGGCGCTACCACCGTCGCTGATGGGCTCAGCCTTGGCCAGTGGCCGGCATTGGCTCCGTTGGACTTGGGGGAAGCTTCTGGCAACTTGTCACAGAAGCCGCCCCTGTAGCGCCCCCCACTACCAAAACTTTGCCACGCAAACCCAATGCAGAGGCCTTTTAATACTGTGAAAATATTTTATTCCAACGTTTTGTAAAAACAGATAAAAGTTGATAAAAGTTGATTCAAAGCTTTATACTGTCCTATGCCATCTCCATACGATGGCCCCTCCACTGAACTCTTGGCTCATCTGGTCTCTGAGCTCACTCGCTAACCTTTGGGTTATGGGTTATTCTGACTTCTTTCGCTGGTTTTAAGTGAGGAAAGCCATCCTGGACCTAAGCAATTTCTTCAGAAAAGCTTGTTAAGACCGATGGTTCTGATTTTAATGAATCAGCATGTCTGATACAGAAGTTTTGTCAAAAATTTTCCCAAGAGCTGGTTGTCAGTTCATTCATGATTCAGATAGCTTGCTGTTGTAATAGTTCCTTGTGTCACTCCAGCTCAGCTGTCAGCATAAAGTGCCCTTGTCACGCCTCTGTAGCTTCCTTGCTTGTGAAGAACAGTGAGATTTGCATCTCTGTTGTCACACACCGAATTCAGCTAAAAGAGACGCATAGGCAGTATGCTGTTACTCGTCTCTGGCTTCTTTATGAGAACCCGCCAAGACTCTTTGTAAAACAGCAAATTGCACACAGCTCAAATATACATAAAAAGTAATGTTTTATTTGCTTTTATTGGACTGCAAGTTCCCTCTGCATCAGCCTTGCAGCGCGATTACCATGAGATAACTTCCCGAGTGCCCCTTTTGCCCACCGGCTCTGGGCCAACTCAGCTGGCTACAGGCAAGAAAAGTCATTTCAGCTCCAAAATGCAAACATTTTTCAGCATGTCACCCAATGCCAAAAAAAATTATTTTTGCAGAGATTGGGCGACTGCTCCATTTTCAATCTCTATTACTTTAGCCATTCATTTGGAATAGACCTATTATGGCAGGTCATATTACAATGTCAGCTATTTTAAACCCACTATGGTGAAGACTCGACAGCGTTTTATTGGGAGAGAAGTGCAGTAATATCTGCAAGATACTTTATGCTACCCATGAATATTATTCCTTAGTAAACTACTCATTTGCTCTTTATCAATATGCTGGTTTAAGGGTATGGCACAATGTGTCCGATGTAAGCTCTGAAAATTTCTAATGCAATAGAAAACTATTAATATTTTTAAGAGTAAGAAGGATTACTCACTATTTAAAATGTATAAGGTAGATCTTTCATAATTTAAAAAAAAATTAAATTGTAACTCCCTCCTGCAACTTTGTAGTCAAATCATACCTTTAGGTGTAACTATAATTGCTTTTCGTACATGTTAAAAATGAAGCCTAAATAGAAATAAAGGGATTTAATATCAAGAGAAATTGTGCCTTTATGTGAATGACATCTATTCCCATTTTATTCTTACTTACCAACCGTAACAGGAAATGCAAAACGCTTCCAGCTGCCAAGTCTCGAAATCTGAGATCAGAAACACTATGATAGTGAAGCTATCAGTTAGTTATTAGTTCGCTAATAGTTATTAGCTATTAGTTCGCTAATACACATTTTGTTAGCTGATACACGGTGACTGTTCCTAGTACGAGTTAAAGCAGTTGAAGAGACCAAAATATTCCATCTCTGATATTCCCTTTCTTAGTCATCTAAAATCTATTAAATGATCTAAAGTAATGCAAAATCTATTAAATTAATGACTTGGTAATTTTATTTTATATATATTTTTTTTTAATTTGTAATAGTTAGGATCCTAGAAATTGAGACAGAAACTTCTCTAACTTCTCGAAGACAGGTCCTGTGCAAACCTGGTGCAAACAAGATGTCCCCAAAAGCTTTCACTCATTAGACTGCAAGAGAAACACTTAGATGCACACAGCGTTCCTCTGGCATGAAGGAGGCCGTAAAGAGCATAATGTTATTCAGTACTGTAAACTCTTCTGTGTCCTCTGAGCCTTTGAAAAGGAGAAGACACATTGAGGGCTGGAGATAGTTTTAACTTGTCTGTTTTGCTCACTCGGGGGCCACATAAGATTGAATTGCAGTTTAAAGGCAGCGAGTTTCTTGATCTCTAGTTTTCTGCATGGCAAAGATACCCAGAGCAAATGGCTCAGAGTTTCTAGACCACTTCAATTCATGTATTGAACAGCTTTATACTCAGAGCTAAACAAAACTCGAGAGTTCGGGTTTCCCCCTTGCCCCTGGATCCATCTCTGAATCTATACAGGCTGCATATTTAACAGTAGAGTAATTATTAAGTTTCAGCAGAATTCATACAGAGTTTCTCCATGTTTGTAGCTCATGATTCTGCAGCCTCAGCCAGCTGTAAGATACAGCCAAGCTGAAAAATTGCCTGCTGCTCTGAAAAAGCAAAAAAAAAAAAAAAAAAAAAAAGAAATTACATGGATTTATTTTCAGCGGGACAAGCCATCTGCACTTTCCAGAGCAGCTACCAACCTGAAAGTGGGCAGTAAATAAGCACATTGCAAATATCGACCGACACATGCAGTGAGTAATTACAGCATCAAGGTATCACTGATCTAAGTGGTAAAAGTTATTGTAGTTAACCCACAGGGCAAAACCAGCTTTGCCTTTCCATTAACACCGGTCGGTACATTATCTGGTCGCATTTAGAAACATGACCCCAGTTAGATCTGGGATCTGTCCCATTTGTTGCAGTTCAGCTAAGATATAGTGTTCTTTCTGCTAGATTGACCTATTCAGCACCTTCTTGTTATCGGAGGTTTGTCACCTCAGCAGTGACCTTGCTGTGGTCTGAGCTCGGCGTGGGGCAGTTTTTCTCACGGGCATTTTGGTCGCGGGAGACACTGGAACTCGGCTGCCGGGGGACAACTTTTTCCCACTTGTTCGTCCTTTTAAGCAGCACCTTGGAATAACCGTCCTTCTTCTGTTTATCATGTCGCTTTCCATCGCTTGCTTTTAACGCTCTCTTTGTTCAAGCGTGCGCCTGTTTTCCTGGGATTATCAATTCAGTTTTCTGTTATCCAACTGTGGGGGCTTTTTTCACTTACTTGTGAAGATGTTTGAATTTTTAGGTACAGGCACACAAGAAGTTTGTTTCTTAGCTCTATTTGTTCTTATACTCTGATTCCTTCTTTTCTAACATACACCTTGAGAGGTGGTCGGTGGGTTGCTTTGCTTTTCTTCTCTTTAGCGGACAATAATAACTTGCTGTTCTAGGAGTGAGTCTTAATTTCCACGTAGTTTTGTGACTGTTGCCTTTGGTTTTCTTCTTCGCCTATCCTGTTTCTGCAGTTAAATGTAGCCATCGCTGCTGCTGCTGAATGAGATGCGAAGTGAGTATGGAGTTTGAAAGCAGGATCATAATTCTGTTTTGGGTTCCAATTTCATATATATTTGCTTTTCTTGGTGAAAAAATCCGTATGTCTCAAGGATTGGAAAGTTTAAGAAAATAATCCTGGACTACACTGTCCAAATTCCACTGAACATATTAGAGAGAGATTATATTGATAATTCCTTTAAAAGGTAATGTAGGTATAAAAGCTTGCTGAATGGTTTGCTCTTGCCATATACCTTTGCAGGAAAATGCAAAATGTTACCAGCTGGAATAAGATATTTGGCAGACATTTGTCCCATGTCTGGATCATTATATAAGGTACATGCAAGTTAAAAATGAGCTTTCTGCTGCGGTTTTTGCATTATGTTAGATATGGAAATTAGACTCTTGGGGAACACTGTGTATGTCTCTCAGATTCAGTTCTACCATGTTTATTCTGATCTTCAGAGAGCAGAGGTACTAATATAGCTTTTGAGAGACAAATAGAAGTTGATAGTCAAAGAAGAATGAAAACTTGTTATTTCTTGCAGTCATCTTTCTTCATTGTTGTTCATTTTGAACATGTGATATGTTAAAGAGAATAAGAAGAACTGAATCGTATACTAATACTTATATATATAATATATAGCATTATATATAACATATTATATATATGTAACAAGAATGCATATTAAGTACTAAAAAGAGTCCATACTCCAGTTAATCTACTCAGCCACGTGGAATCATGCACACATATATAAACAAATAGTTATACCAGGAAACAAAGTCTGTTTTCCAAACACGTTCCATGCATACGGACAGCCACTATAAATATATTGGTATGAAGAGTTTTGAAGTTTAATAAGATGTATTATCTAGGGAGAAGCATTAATGAATATGCTTTGGAAAAATCTGAAACTATTGGGATAAAACAAAATGCAAAAGCAATAAGATACCAGGGGAGAAAAACATAACACGGCAAAAGCTATATGTGATTATATTAACGCTAACCTTCTCCTGTGCTAGCTACTTTCATAGAGAAATTCATTTGGCTTCTGCAAGCTCCTCTTTTGACTAAACTTCAAAGATAACTAGAGCATATGTGCTTGTTTTGTGACCCACTAGATCATAAAGACTTGCTTCTACTATCTCTTTAGCTACAGGGACATTAGGAAATGCCTGACAGTAACAGTTCTGTAAACCATTTTTATTTATGATTTTATAGTTAACCATTCTCTTAATTTTGACTAATTTAGACTTCTTTTGAAAGAAGGATTGTGCATGTATTTTCCAGGGTTTTTCTGGTAACTTTTGTAGAAAACTGGAAGGCACAATAAAAATCTATCACTCAAAGTGGCAAAGTGAGTCATTTTTTTAAAGCCTTTCAACACAGTCTTAAAAACATACATAATTTCTTTTTAGAAGAAAACACAGTCATAGTGTTTTTAAGATAACCTGCATATCCAGAGTTAAAAGGGCTCTCAAAGCAAATTTAGTGCTGTGTATACATTTAAGTGCAGATATTGCCATGAATTCATACTTAGGTATGGAGTTTGCTGAATTTTTGGCGACATATTTTCAGTGGACTACTCTAAAACAGTTCTTGAATATAGCGTTTTTAAGTGAGTTACTACAAATGGCTCTTGGAAACTGCATATGCAGTGGCCAGGTCCAATACGCGCAGACCGTCATAGTGAATACACAGACAGATGGCCAATTAGACATCTAGAACTTCATCCAAAGACCATGGAAGTCAATAGGAGCCTTTGAACTGCCATCAGTGGATGCTGGACTGAACATCAAGCTAACTGTCAAAGAGGCAAAGCTAACCTTCCTAGAACACAAATACTCCCCAGCCATCCTAAACAATTATCCTTAAAGACCATCAATTTCACGGTGTAGATGCACATAAATTTAATTAAAGTTCATCTGGAATCAGTGCTGAATGAGCAGATGTGGATGCTTTGGACAGGCAGCCTACGCAACGTTGCTCTCTTGGACCAAGGATGCCTGGCCCGCGGCCTGGTTCAACTCAGGAGAATTTTGCTGAAGAGAAAGTACCACAAAACAAGTAATCAAAACACTGGTATAATTGCCAGATGATGACAGCTTGACAAGAATGTCTTTCTAAGCAGTGTCACTGTAGTGTATTTTATAAGGAGAGCTCTGGAGTCCTTGGTACCTAATGAGCTAAGGCCTCTTAAGAGCACGATAAATGCGTGGAACTGAGTAACAATGAGAACTGAAGCTCTCTCAGATAAGGAATATTGGAAACTGCCCTTTTAATGAGCTCTACTGCAGTGCAGAAGTTAATCTCTCAGTTGTGCCTCAGTAGAGAAACTCAACATATGGGGGGTGTATGGCAGTTGTAGTCAGCAGCTGTTTAAGAAGCTCACGGAACCACAACTAACTTCAAATTTAGCATCAGGAGAGGGGGAATAAATAGCCTACTTTTTGGCAAAATGCAAATAGCACACAGAACAAATTAAATTAAGGTATTATTTTCCCATTTTGAATAGACTCAAATACATTGTGTTATCTTTTTTTTGGATTGGAGAGTTAAATACATTGTTTTGTTAACATTTCATTTTTCTAATATTACAAGAAAAATGAACGCCTCGTGACCACATATAAAGTATATCCACACAGATTATATCAGGAGTAGAATAAACATGATTAGACTACTTAACACAAGGCTGTTCCAAGGTTTTGAAGCAGCTGTTTCTTAACCACGCATAATTCCAGATAAACTGTGTACATCCAACAAAACATGTGAAATATAAGATTAACACATCTCTATAACAGGGAACGCATGTTAACATTTTGACTCATTATTAGAAAACGTTAAACACAGGGATGGCTTGAGGGGTGTCACGTAGCAGCCTAAAAAGTTAAATCACAGATGTAGACTTTCCTGGCAGAAGAAGCCAGGCTTCACTTAACTGTCTGGCCGGGATGCAAAGTTCCTAAGGAGGGATGGTTTTTTGCACATTTTCACTGCATATTTTCCAAATAAAAGAAAGACTTCATACAGCCATAATTACGCATATTCATTTGTAACTGCTGAGGAGTCGAACGTTTTGCTGAAGATGTGCTAGAGCTAAGTGAAAATGAAATAAAACTAAAATAAATGTTGTAACATTATTTTATATATCTTTCACAAAAAAAAAAAAAATCCCGTACTGAACCAAATGTCCATGTTTTGGAGAATTATACTTTACCTAATGTTTACAACTGCAACCCTGTTCTTCCAAACGCTGACCCAGTGAAATAATTAGGAATTAGTATGAATTGAAATTAGAGAAGCAGGTAGGTCGCTATTCTTTCCTACGACGTCAGACGGTTTAGGCATGCCTCTGCAGTTTTAAAATGGTACTTTTTAGATATGCCTCTGCAGATTTAAAGCGGTACTTACAAGGAGGAGAAAATAATCAAAATGTCTGGAATATACTCATTAAATCCCTGCATTATCAATATCCCTTACTCCCTTTCCTGTAGGCTGTACGAAGTTTTTATGAGGAAAATGTTAAGCTTGATAGTCATTTAGTTATACTAAAGATTATGAAAGTCATTCTTCCTGTGAGAAAAAATAGCAAAGATGAGTGGAAGCTCTTAGGGTTTTGTTTTGTTTCTTTTGAATCTGAACCTGTGGGGTTTTTTGTAATGACAGAAAAGACAAATGACAGAAACTGGGCGGCTCGCTTCTCTCTCTGTCACAGGCTCGCTGCAGCATTATAGGAGAGGTCGTTCCCCAAATAAAGCTGACATAAGGCTGCGATAACATCGCGTCGGCCTAGTTAAACAAAAGACAGAGAAGGGAAATTGAAATGAGAAGGAATTATGCAGGGGAAATAAGGAGACATACGGGAGAGCCTAACGGGAGGAACGTAAGCTTCAGTCAGTGCTGAAGCTCAGAGTTCAGCCCAAGGCAATGTAAGCAAGGACAGTGCAACAGACCAAAGCTGAGATTTGTTTGCACTGCAAAAGGAGTTGTCCTAAAGGGATTAATCAGTTGGAAATTAAAACTTGACATATTTTTGAGCCTACTGAGTTTATAGCTACTCTAAATCCCTGTTTCTAGACTTTTACAATGACCAACTCATGTTAAAATAATAAATAACTGTTCATAACTTTCTCTGACCTTTTGGTTTTGACTTCCTTTATGGTTGGTTTCTGCCTGAAGGTGAATTTAGCCATTCCTGGAGGAAAGGTTACTTAGCATGGATGAAGTGCGAGACCACTCTAGACATTATGAATAATAGACACACGAAATAGTGATTTTCATGTTAATGTTATATCTGACCTACTTACTTGCTTTACATAAAATTGTCAGAATGCTCCGGGTCATGAGCTAATCTTCGCGCACTTTCCTAAAATATTCCGGCTCTGAGGAAGCGTGTGGATTCTGCAGATTCAAAGACAGACTGCTGTTTTGTTTGGCACCAGAGCTAAATTGATCAGCAAGGCTCTCAAGTGCTGTTAAGAACCAAAATATATTTGTATTGAACTTTGAGCATGGGATTACATTTAGCCTCTAACGATACAGGACTAGGCATATCTCCTATTTGCAGCTTCCCAACACATATCCTGTGTAGGCTCCAGTGAGAACTCCTCTACACAGATTCTTATACTCGGTTATTCTGCAATCGGAAATCCCTCATCACTAATGAACATGCCTCATTTACATTAAAAACACATTTTATTCTCTGATCGTCATCTATCTCTCAATTCCGAGTTAACTATTAATTCTGAACAGAAACCTAAAAGAGATATCTTTCGGTTTAATTTAAATCAGGGCAGGGGATGGAAATGCTTTCTGTAGATCACAGTGCCCTTAACAGTCTCTTAAAGATGGAGTTATGGGATAGGGCAAAAGAACACCGTTGGTTGGAGGGCTTGTTTTGTCTTATCTCATGCAGCTTACCACAACTGCAGTCCCCAGGCTGTCCACACATAGAACACATTTTCTAGGAGAGTGGCACTAAAAGGGGGCCTATGGGGACAGAACAGATGGACAGAGCAGAGTTTATGACTTAAATGGGTGAAACCCCGGACCACCTTCCTCCACGGGAAGGCTACAGACAATATTTTTGATGGTTTTGCTTGGGAAAGTTGAATAAAGGGGAAAACTGGTAGAAAGAAGGGGGAAAGAAGGGTACAAAGAGGGAAATGATGAATTTCAGAGACATGATAGAAGACAAGGCAGTAAGACAGATACAGACTGAAAGTCTGAATTAAAATAAGGCGAATGAGCTGGACTTGCTTGTAAACACTTAGTATAGGATGAGTACACCAAGTTTATTTACAAAACCAAAAGGGTATGTGAAAGGAGAAAAATAACGAGGGAGCATTGTTTTAAATGGAAATAAAAACCAAAATGTGACAAAATTAAATGGTCATATACTGAAAGAAATGAATTACAAAGCCAACTTACGTTTCGCACTTGGAACTCTTAACAGACTGAACTGTTTGCTACACCTTTAAGTTGTCTGACAAACCCTTTGAAGGAGATGAAAAGTTGAAGACTGAAAAGAAACTGAATGTATTTGAAAATATAACTATTGTTGAGGACTTGCCAGATATGTAATAGAGTGTTTCTAATATATTTGAGATTGTTTTCTCTTCTCACAAGTGGTCTGCCTTTTTGTTATCATGCTATTTCTTTTTCATAAACATAGATGTTCACGAAAACGTTGCTCTAATGAGGTCTGACTTAAAAACCAGCAGGGTTCCTCTTTAGTTGTAAAACTCCCCTCAGCAGTTTCTATTCCATTCAGTCTTCATCCAGCTCCTAAGCAGCAAACTAGCACGCTGTAACTTTGCTGTTCTGCTCTCATAAACTCTGTGCGTGTTGATACATTTCGGTCAAATGTGACAATGAAGCGAAGGCCACAGAGTTGTGCGGTTTCTGCCAGCTTTGGGAGAGGAAGGGACCACACAGGGGAAGACTATGTGTGATGCCGTCCTTATTAAAAAGCAGGACATCCCAAGTCATCAGCCTGGAGAACAGAAGGCTCCGAGGAGACCTTATAGTGGCCGTCCAGTACCTGAAGGGGGCCCACAGGAAGGATGGGGAGGGACTCTACCAGGGAGTGTAGTGATAGGACACAGGGAAACAGCCTCAAACTGAAAGAGGGGAGATTTAGATTGTGTATCAGGAAGAAATTCTTTGCTGTGAGGGTGGTGGGACACTGGCCCAGGCTGCCCAGAGAAGCTGTGGCTGCCCCATCCCTGGAGGGGTTCAAGGCCAGGCTGGATGGGGCTTGGAGCAGCCTGGGCTGGTGGGAGGTGTCCCTGCCCAGGGCAGGGGGTTGGAACTGGATGATCTTTAAGGTCCCTTCCAACCCGAACCATTCTATGATTCTGTAAATCCAGGCTTCATCAGTTCTGTTGCAACACATTTGTAGAAATATATATACATACTTAATCAATGAAGAATGGTACATTTTATGCGACAGGTGAATCAATACTCTTGACAAGATTGAGATCTGTGTCCATGCACTGCCCTTCACTAAAAACTTTCCTGTTATTTTTTGGGAAACAGTTTATCAGTTCTGGGAAATGGTTTGAACAGTCCTATTAGGTCAAGATGATACTCATCCTTCTGATGTATCTTCTTTAAGTGCAGTGAAGTTTCTGCCTCCCTGATTCATGCTGTCTCTGAAGAGTAGTGTGCGGACCTGAATGTCTGCCAGCACTTCCAGAGAAGAACCCTCATGAGCACAGCTATCTCCACAGCTTTCCCCGAAATAGTTCCTTCAAATACAGTTCTCGCTAAGCACCGGAAAGAGAGGTCAACTCGCTTTATATGTGGTTTATACACGTTTCTTGTACTCTGTTTCACCATTTTGTAATGCTGCTCCAGTTGATATGTATACCATCAAAATTTAAGGCCAGATTAAATAACTTTGCTCTGATTCAGAATACTGTTAATTAATGATACTAATCTCAAAGTAAGAAACTGTTCAACGTAGTAGATGGTGATATAATCTAACAGTGATGTTTCAATCTAAAGCACATGCTCACGTAGCAAAGCTAAACTAAGGGCATAGATCAGATCCCTCTGGAAATACGTAGCTCAGTCAGAGCTCTGAATTAGGCAAGAGTTTCCCGTGAGTGTCTAATTAACGCCACACCACGAAACATGTGTGCAAGCCCTTTATTTTAAGTTTTGCAGTAAGACTTCCTCCCGAGATTCTAGGCAATATAGTTCTTTAAAGCTGCATATATTTTTCTTGAGAAAATAAACAGTAACTACTGTGATGGAGAACAAGGTCAGTTGTTCAATTTAAATTAATCTAATAACTTTTAACCCTCCTTTTTATGCTCTAACTTTTTAGGATGATCCATATCGGTAAGAAAGTGTTTATATATTCCAACTATTAAGCTTTCAAAGCTCTCAAATGTCTGGTTCATAAATTACAGACAACACAGCATCAAAGAAAAGGGGAGAAAGCAGCAAGTCTTTGGAAGAAAGGCTTTACATTTTGCATTTTAAAAGGTACCCCCAAATCAAATATGTTTTATCACCACAAAAATATTTTATCCCTACGTTTATTTGCTACACTAAATTATCAGGTCTGTCAGGAGAATAGGATGCAGATGAAGGAATGAAGGACAGCAATAGAATAAAGGAGTCCAGAGGCCAGGAACAAGAACGATGAAGTATACTTGAAATACACAGATATTACTTTAAATAGTATACGATGAATAGTGTAGGTATTCCCAGGTTTATTTTTGTATTAAGGAAGTGAATACTGACAAGATATTCCTTATATCTAAAGGGCAGCAACTGTCTTAATCATAGGGTTATAAATCTTCTGAGTGTGCTGTATTTGAAGATCACACTGCGGTATGCTTCAGTATACCCCAGAATATTTCAGCGGTGTACATCAGCAGCATTAATTAGACACGCTTTTCTCAAACTAGGCTTGGGAATGACTATTCCTTTGTCTCGATGCAGCGCTTTCACATGTGTGGAAGGTAAGCACCAGATGATCGTTTAGATACACAGTGATGCTGCAATGCAAATATTTAAATAGACTGACAGAAGAATGTAAAATAGTAAGTTAAAGATTTATTTTTTTTTCCTCAGGTCAACTAGAAGTCTATTAAAGATGAATCTATTAATATAAAACCAGCAAATGCTGATGGCAGTACAAAATAGACAGGTAGCTGCTGTACAAATATTTTATTATACATTACTACGGAGCAATTAACATGAATATGTTTTACTGTAACTTCCCTGGTCCCACACCAGCTCCGTTCAGCCATCATGCAAGTGACTATAAAATCTAAATTGGGTGAATCCAACCGAAGTCAGGGACGTCCAGAATGTATGGAGGTGGCAACCAAACAGTTTGTAGTGGAAAGAGACAGAGACATAAAAGTAAGTTTAAAAGACGCTCTTTCACGCAGAAAGATTTATTAAAATGTTAAAATGGCATTTGACCACATGGTGGATCAAGTGGTTGCAGGTATGGAGCCTGATTGATAGAAATGCACTCTTTTTAGTATACAACTAACTCCAATCCAATTATCTTGAAGTAGAAAGAGAATATGAAGTATCTTGTTAAAGCAGCTAAGTTAGCAGGCAGAAGTCAAAGGCAACAGTGGCAATGGTGTGCGGGAGCTGGCATAAGGCTGCAAATCCATAAGGGTCGGAAAGGAGGAAAGAAAACATAAAAGCACCTGAATCGAGTAATGAAGAAGTAAAGAATAAATCTGATGTGTCACCTGCACAGTATAAGATAGGTCCCCCCCAGAAGATGTATATGTAGAACCTGGAATACATGAAGTAGTGTTTGGGCGATGGCAAATCACAACAGTCTATATTACAGCTTTTTCAGTGTGGTTTTATTTCTTCCAGTTCAGCTCCCCTGAGGGTGCAGCGGGGCAGGAGTGGGGGGCTTTCAGTCCCAGTGTCAGTCCCTGCAGCGTGAGTGCCCCAAGCTCCTGTCTTCTGAGGTGCTCTAGGAAACGGACCTTCCCTCTCTCTCCTCCCCAACACTGAAAGCAAACCAACCTGCTTATTCCATGGGAGAATGCTCACATGGAGTCTCACATTGACACAACGCGTGAGGGTGTCACATCCCACTCTCAGGAAAGAGGGGGGGTAAGTGACTTCAGATGCGTAAATTCCCAACGGCGCGGACTAAGGTGGGATAAATCTCAAGGTCCATATACAAACATTTATTAGCTTCCCAAAATGGTTAGTATAGGTCCTAACAAGTCCACGATAATTGGTTAGGTATATAACAAATGATGGCAAGTGGTGAGGTGTGCATTGTGTTACTGAACAACAGGGATAGGACAACTTATGGCAAGCGGTACTTAAGGTCCTACTTAAGGCTGTTACTTAACAACTCTAACTGTCACTTAACAATTCTAAGAGAAAAGAGAAACTGAGGGATAGAGAAAGGAAAAGACAGAGAAAAAAGACAGAGATAAGGAGACCACCGGTCCTGGTTCCCGCGCCTTTTTCAGGGAATCTTCCCAGGCACCATCTTCTTCTTTTGTTTCTTCTTTGTTCCCCCCTAGGGGCATTTATTTTCCCCTTTTCTGTTTGCTGCATTAGCATGGTCCGCCCCCCTTGCCGAGGACAGCCTTGTCTCAGGTTTCTCCCTTCTCCCAGGTGACGTGTGGCATGATTTGGGTGGAGAGACGAGTGCCATAGCCATACATGTTTAGCATGATCTCTGTAATCTTCTTTAGCATATGCAGGGTGTGCGCTTTCATAGGCATTTCACGGATAATGAAGCAAAGGTCACTCATGGGACACAATGGCCTCAAGAACTGAGAACTAGCAAGCTCACCACACGAGTGGCAGAACTATCCTGTCTTCACAGGACAGGTCTCCCACACTTCCAGGCGCCAGAAGTGTGAGCCTTATCAGTTCTTTGAAGGCCAGGCCTGCGTTAATTATTTCCTTGCAAGCGTGTGAGGCATTCCATCGAAGGCTTGGAGGGCCTTCTGCCCCTCGTCAGGGAATTTACAGTCCGTCTCTTACAGAGGGAAGTAATCTTTTTTTTTTGGCTTTGTTTTGTCTGGTAGACCTTAACATCAGGAATATGCACACTCACTGCCAGAGAAATTTCTCTCGGTGGGCTCTGATGAAGAAAGCCTGAACCCTCAGCATGTTCTTTCAACTTCTCTTTGTTCCACCTTCCATTGTCTCTCTCCTGTAAGTGCCTGTGTCAGTATGGTACACACATTTTCTATTTCATCCCTTCAAGTTCAGAAATGCTGAGAGAAATTTATCACAGCTGCTCAATTTTCTCAAGAGCACTCCCCAGTCCCAAACTTCCTGTTGATGCAGAAGCAAGATGTGGTCAGCAGCAGCAATTTGTCAGCACCGATGCATTTTGTCTTGGGTAGATAAGGTCTTCGGCAAAACCAACAAACCACGAGCAGATTTTTTATTTTATTTTTTTTTTCCCTGGAAAACCAGCTGATTTCCCAATGCAAAGGCTGGTGCTCCAACTTTCAGGGGTAATGGCTCAGCGCAGCCCTGTTGGCTCTAACACGTGTTGCCAGGGCTGATAGAGTTTACGAGCCTGTGAGGGTGCTGGGAGGTGGATCACCAGGCAGCCCCACGGCATTGGTGCCCTGGGAGGTTCTGCCTGCGCGGTGTGACCCCACCGTGGCTGTCCCCCGCCCAGGGATGGCAGGACACGCCATCCCCAGCGTCTCCAGGCACCCTGCAGGCTGCTCAGGGCTTTCACGGGGGAGGGCATTGTGCTGTTCTGCTTGACTTTAGGGAATAGAACGGGTTAAAAAAACCCAGTCCAGTACATTTCTTATAGCCACGTATAGCATCAGGCAGAACAGATTCTGAGTGATTTTAAGAAGTTTATTTATAACCAGAGCTGGATATGAGTTTTCCATTGGAATTTCCCAACAGAAAATGTAGCTTCTGGAAAACTGATTTCTGTGAGAAGCTTTTTATAATGCCAAAAAATATATTATCCTTTCAAAAATTAGCATATACTTCATTTTAATTTTTATTTGAGCCAAAGCAGAGAATTTTAATTTAGTAGTAGTAGTAGAACTGGCTGCATTTTCTTATGGTACATGGATTTCCTTATGAGGCAAGTAACCCCTCCAGTCCCATCCTTCATACGGGGCAGCATCCCTGCGGTGCTTTATCTTCCGTAATGTCACTTATAGTGCAAAGTTTGATGTGCGTATTATCTCGCAGGGTAAGGAGGGGTGCGGGTGGTCTGGCGCTACAGAACCTATTGCACATTAGGTGCACCACAGGAAAACGAAGTTTTATTTCTTAAGTGATTCACATCGCAGTGCTTCAGGCCATTCCAACAAATCAGAATGAAACATTGCAGTTTTAGGAATGCCAAAATACTCATTTTCAAAACTGCAGTGAACGGTCTGGATCATATGGGATGCCATAATATGAAACCATATATTTTTTTTTCTCTGTAGAACAGTTCAAAATAAACTTGCACTAATTCAGGATGTAAATGAAATGGTTATCATTGGAATCCACTTTGGGCCTAAAATATATTTTTATTGGTTTTAATTCACTTTCACTCGTAGTCATTTATTATTATTCACTTACAAAATATTTGATTTCAAGAATGGTTTATCCTGTTAAACTGTCATGTGAATAAACTGAACTTCCATGCAATGGAAATGAAAATAAAATTTAAAATATGTTTGAAATGGTCCTGGTTATGAGACAAACTTTTCCAACATCTCTTCCTGGGCTTGTTTTAGTCCCGCCCTCCCGAAACAAGAAACCAAAGAAAAGCAAATCCCGTATTAGCTAATGGATTACAGAGAAAAAAGATTTCAAACACACATCCTGATGCCTCATCATTGTAGTTACCATAAAATACAAGTCATAGACAAATACAGAATTTCTGTGAAATGCCAGTTTGCTTGTTCCTGGTTCATTTGAAGAGTGTGGGGTATTTTACTTATTTATTTTTCCTTAAAAGGTAGGGACATTAAGAGAAATTAGAAAGGATTAGATTCAGTGAAGAAATGAAAGGAAATGAAATTTTAAAAGAGGAAAGGAAATGTTGCCGTAATGAGTTGAAATTAATAGCGTAGCAATTCATTTAGGGCATATGGCAAAAACTACGATTGTATTTCTGTGTTCAAGTTTGTTTATTTTGTGATGCTATCCTAGTGCTTACTTCTTTTTCCATTTATACTACATCATACATCCATTTTTAAACTTATTTTAAGTCCTAGCTTACATTTTAAAACATAGCTTCCAGGTTTATACTAAATTAATGTCTTTAACGTGCTGTGAAATTCTTTGTCTTGCATTTTTCAGCATAATGGGGCTTCTATTTTCTATATAGATCCCTAGCAACCGGCAAGGCCAAGTATATACAAGATTACTTTTTGATGAGCTGGAAAACACCAGTAGATGTTAGTGAATAAACTGGCCAGTAAAAATACATTTTACAAGTGTTTAAATTATCTGTAATTTAAGCTTAAATAATATATTAAAATTATTTCCAAGACTATACTAGTTCTAAGATATTTTTTTCATAGTTCGATTTCAGAAAGTGTTGCCAAATGAACTCTATAGACAGGGACCAAAAGTCATTTTCTTTCCTTGAACTAACTGTTTAAATACAACAATTTGGTTCATCAAAGGGCATATTTTCCCACGGCTTTCCTTTTATTTGAAGATCTTCTAGTAAATTCTAGTCCGTACTTAGGGGTATTGTCTAACCTTTTCCCAGAGAGAGTCTCAGCTACTCAAAGAGATCGGGGGGGGAGGAGGGGAGGGCAAGGCGGAGAAGAGCCGCAGAGACTGCACACTCTTCCTGATGTAATAAAGGAGAAATTTAATTAAAACACACCTGCTGGATGTAGTCTGCCAGAACTTAGTTATATGAAGTGGCAGATTCTTATGGATGAGAATGGCTATTCTCCCTATTTTTAACTGGGTACAGCATAATAATTCAAACCTGTCCATTGTCCTTTAAAGTTCAGAGCCTCACCATTTGTCACAGGCAGGCTTAGCAAAGGTGCTGCGTCACAGCACACGCAGCGTTGAGGGAGCGTCGTTTAGACCCTCTGTTTTAAGGAGCTTCTTAGTTCTTAAAGTACAGACAGGCCAAACTAATGTCCATGTCTTGAAAGTGGATGAATAAAAAGGCTCTTTGACTATTCTGAACGCATCATCAGTGACTTCCAGAAAAGAAAGCCAAGGATTAATTCATTATTTGTCTTTTTCCTTCATAACGCCACACACTTTTCTTACTTGTCTATTCTATTCCCTGGAGGTCTGACGTCTCTGCTTTTTAGGTCAGGCAACACAAGACTAATATCGCTTTTAACTCCTTTGGTGTTAAAGGTTACCCCTGGCTAAATCCAGTGCAGCAGTGCTAATCAACGAGCGTGATAAACTCCAATTTGGTGGATATGACAGATGCCAAGTTAAAACCTTCTAAAGCACAGAGGATAAGGACTGGACAAGGACTGGACAGGACTTCAAAGCACTGTTCACAATCATCATGTTCTTGGTGATTTTCCTACCCAAATCCTATTGACATCAAGACCACGAATGAAAATCTTTGGAGTATGATCCATTGCCAAGATATTTTTGCCTACTGTCTCAGGAGACTAGAAAAAAAAAGTGACGTGTAATGTGATGTGAAGGGGGCAGGAAAGGAGATACTGAAGAAACCCTTAGTAACTTGGCAAACAGTATTATTTTACACATAAATTTACCTGGCATAATCCAGAATATGCTAATAGATTTCACATACAGTTGCATAGGCACCCCTTCAACAGTTTATATACCTTTGAAAGTAACTAATAGCAATTTAAATAGCTAACATTTGTATCTGGAAGAAACTACAGACAAGAAAAATACAGTTTAGCAATGGTAACGCACTAGTAAAGTATAAATGAATCGTTGGGTCATTTCATAAACGATGTTAATGAGGCAGTGTACATCTTGCTGTGACACTGGCCTTCGGTGGAGCCCAAACACCTTTCGCATTAGCATACCAACTGTAACTCCACTCCAGTAGAAAAACCTCCACACCTAGAAAAAACTCAAGTGATGATAAGTAACGGCTACTTTGCTCCATCTCTTCTTAACGCTTGCTGGACAAAAGTATGATAATAAGAATGCAACTCCTCGCCACCTCCCTCATGTCTTGGTATCGCAGTGTAAGTCTCTAAAAGAAACAGGTACTTAGGGAGACTGCAATATTTTAAAAAAAAACCTTTCAGATTAAAACAAATAATGAAGTTTTCATATGGTTACCAGGAGCCAGGTAAGGTTCAAGTGTGATATTCTTGCCCGTCCCTGCCCCAAACCTGTGCCCTAGGTTAGACTTGTTGGCTTCTCTGTACAGTGATGGAAAGAGATGGTGCCTGGTCTCTTCTGTAGAAAATAGCTGTAGTATTTTCCGTCCCACACGTAATTGAAGTCCCCTTTAGGTGACAGTTTATCCGTTGCAGGAATCTAAACCCTGCTGACACGTGTTATTCTTTTACTAATCCGCTCTCCTTTGCTTAGTAATCCATAACTATTCACCACAACATTGGACTCATTGGAACCACCAGCCAGAGGCACCCAAGGGTTAGATCTTGTCATTAAAAGCAACTAACTGTTGCTTTTACAGTTCTATCCTGTTCCACTCACCAACTAATATGTTTAGATTTAAATTTACTTCTCGTTTTATGATATTCTGATACTGTGAAAATCTCAGACTAATCTGGTCTCTAAAGATCCTTCGATAAGATGAACAGATAATAATGTAATGAAGTGGAAATGGAATAATACACTTTTAATTAAATCTTGATACAAGCTCAGTTGTCTAGAAAAAGATCCTTTCTAAAGCATATTATTTGGTGACTTATTCTTTTTTTTGTACAGTGGCATTATCCTAACACAGACTATTCCTTATGTGGTTATTAACTTTTGTTCAATTATTTCCCTACAGGCAAAAATCTGCCAGCTTCAGGAAAGGCACCCAATGAAATCTCACAGTAATCCTCACACAATGTAAAGAGCAATGCCCTCGTCGCTATTAAAGACAAGGGAAATCACAAACTTGGAAAATGAAATGCCGTGCAAGAGGAGATGCTCATCCATCCCAAAGCTCAACTAAGGTCCTCGCTTCATAGACAAGTCCCAGAAAGACCAATTGGAACCACGGGGCTCTGTGGAGGGGTTAAACCAATTTATTGGCTGTGGAAGGGTCTAGCCCTCAAGGATTGTTAGGAATGTGAGAAAACCCAGCCTCTTCTTTTGTTTTCCTGTTTCAATACGCAGTGTCTCCTTTAATCTCCAGAAAACAAACAAACTAACAAACCTGGCTAAACACTTTGCCAGTGGTGTCCTGCACAGCAGGGTTTCTGCAGAGGCAACACAGAGTGGTGGATTTACTGGGAGGGATGTGCTATGGGGCCACAGCACCTCTGTGGTCGTAACTGTCGCAGTACACGTGTTCTGAGCAAGCAGGTGGGACGCTGAAGCTTTATGTGAGATTGCAGTAATCTCTAACCAGACCTGTCCACTTTATATCAAGGAAGCATTGGTACAAAGCCCTAGGGAATTGAAAAATCAGCCTATCATACACTTATTGTTAAAAACACTTGTTTTGTTAGAACCAGTAGGTTAGCCTTGACTAGATTTTGCAGTTTACTCATCTCAGTGGTGTTAGACCAGGTTATGCTAGTTCAAAATCTGCCTCAGCAGAATAGGTTTCTAGATTTTTTAGCCTGATTTAGACTTCCAGATTATACCAGGTAGGCAATCGGCTTTTTTTGCAGAGAATGCTTTCTGTATATGTATTATGCAGCATGGGGAATAAGTAAAAGGCCTCTGAAAGGACAAATACCGTATGTCTGTGAATAAAGATTAAGTAGAATTTGACCCACAGTAATAAAGGATGGACAAAAGCATAAAAATTTTAATAGATGATGCCATTTGAAAGAGTTTATTTAATTCATTACAACGCTTATTTACGGGTATTTCCTCATACCATAATTACCTGACTTAAAGATAATCTGCACTGGTAAAAATGAGCACCATAAAACTTCCTCCAATATGAACTGGTTGTAGATACCTGCTTCTCTTTTTACAGCTGAAAGAAAAAAGACCTCTAACAAAATATATTACTACAAATCGGAATGCTAGAATTCTTGCCTTTCCTTGACCACACATAAATGTTCTTCTCAACTGGCTCCAAAGAACTGAGTGTGAAATCAAAGCAGCAACTACTTATCCTCAATATCTTGGAAAGCTCTGGCTGTACATTTAACAATGCATCTCCATGTGATGCTGAAAGTTCATTCAGAGAGGAAATAAGACTATATAAAGTTTAATGTGTAAAGCCTAACTATGCAGTTCGGGATTATGACAAGAAGTTGATGACATGTAAGGTACATGATTATTAACCCCCTTCTCCACTGGAGCAGGGACCAGGGCCAGTCCTGTATCCCCTTGTGTGACACAGGCCTCTGAACGTGAGACTGTGAGCAGCTCTCAAAGTCTGTCATTTTTGCTCTCCTGTGTTCAGTGCGATTCGAAAATGCCATTGGCAGCCTTCTTATCAAGGACATGTTGCTGTGAAAACACTTAATGTCAGGACAAACCCCCAAATGTTTGTTATTGGCAAAGTTTTGTGCAAGGTTTTGATCAACTCTTCATTGCCTCAACAGAAATCAGATCTTTCAATAACTCTAAGTGAATATTTTTAACGTATAATAGCCAAGCAAGTTTGAGAGATGCTGACAAAGGATCTCTCCTAGCCAGTCCTAGAAGAGATGAGAGTTGAACCATTCAACTGTGAGTTGAAATTGCCAGGCCGCTTCTCCAAGGGGTGATACTTCTTTGGCATTCCCTTCTTCCACACCCTTTCAGGAAACATTCCGATCAGATTTGCGCGTACATGGGTGGTACATTAAGATATCACCTCAATCTGGCACATGATTGCGTTGAACATATGAAACTATTCTGATACACGCCAAAGAACCAGCTAAACAGGATGCTGGTTGTCCTGAGGACCAGGATTAAAGAGAGCACCCTGAAGGACATCAGAGTAGGTCCTGAACTGGGGCAAATGTGAAGTTTTGTGTGTGAGATACAGAAACTGCATTCAGAATGTGGCCACTGGTATCAGTCATTCTGTGCAAGCAGCGCCGTTAGCAGGTTTTTAATAGAGGATGAAGAGCTGAACGCTATACGTGAAATTCGGTTGTTCCAACATAGATGAGCAAAACTCATAATGATGGAGAGGAGTGCCTCTGAATAAAGATTAAGTAGAATTTGACCCACCGTAATAAATGATGGACAAAAGTGTACAAATTTTAATAGATGATGTCATTTGAAAGGGTTTATTTAATTCATTACAATACTTATTATTCAGGCTTTTTAATATTCAAAATAGTTTCTTAATTTATAGCTTAATCCATGATAATAAGAACAGAATCCTTAAACAGTTCCTTTCTCTTCTCACAAGAAAACCTTCATATGCCTTTATTATCAGTGATAGGAAATTTCATTTCCTGAGCCAGCCAGAAATCTCTGTTGAATTTTCTACAGCTGATAACTTGAAACCATTCTTTTCATTGCAAGAAGCTGCTTCTTCATGTCTGAGATACTTTTTTGCCTGTCTTCACTTGTCTCCTGCAATTATGTTGATGTTTTTGATAGAGGATCCTCTTTGTTTCCTGGACATATTTGGTACAATGCTCTTGCAGATTAGCTTTTTTAAAAGCGTATTTAAAATTTCAGTTTCCACAGAAAATAAATCCAGAGCTTCTACCTATGCAGTTTATTAAAATATTCTCCCTTCTCCCCTTCATCCAGAAAACGACATTTCGACTGAGTTTTTCAGATTGCTGTTTCTATATTCCAGGGTTTGTATTTGTAAAATAGAGGAAGTTATTCCTGTATGTTAAAAAAATCTGATACAACTGCCTCCCCTTTGTCAATATATTGATACTTCTCCCTATGCTCTGTACATCTCTAATGCTTTACAGAATGTGACGAGAGCACAATTGCCTGAAATATATTATTTTTCCTGCTATACAGGAAAGCATCTGAGCATAAAACTGATGCAAGCAAGAGAAGAGTTTGGGAACAGTGGTAATAAAATAAAAGTTAGACTACTGGAAATTATTTTTTCCTGAAACAGAGGAAAACCAGCATACACACATTTTTGCAGAGTGATAATTCCTTGTGTGCTCTCTTCCAGGGAAACCATATGTGTATATTCTCTCTTATTCAGAGCAGACTTAGTCACTGAAGACTCCAGCTTGATGACAGTTAAAATCAACATATGCTTTGAAACTGAACATTTGGTACTTAGGACTGAAAATATAAGGCACACTGGAAATAGCTAACATTATTTTAACCACTTGCATAATCAACATTTCTGAGTCCTTCTTACCGATTGAGTCTTAAACAGTGTTTTTGTACAGAGGAACAGATTTATGGAGAACACGCATCTACTACTTCACATGCTCGCGTCTCTGGAGTTTCAGACACTCTTCATTTTAGCCTCCTCAAAGGACGAGAAAATCAGTCTGAGATCTCTGTCTCCTAGTTGGAGTTCTTTAACTTGTTGAATACTAAATAAAATGTTATCGTTAACCATGCTTTAAAAAACACCAAACGGCCACTTTATCAAGAGAGTTATCTATTTTTATGATTATTGGTGAAGCGTGTCCTGAGAAATCTTATAGGATTTAACCTCAAGAGACAAAGGAAGATAGTACTTGTTTTTCAGAACCTTATAAGAACTGGACATAATCTTGGTACCAGATCTCTGAGCATCCACAAACAGAGGTTACAGCACAATCTCAGATAATTAAAGAACTTCACTATCAAAAACTGAGAGTCCAAGGTTGACAATAATTAGTGTTTTTGAAGATCCAAAGTTGATCTTGGGTGAATAATTCCACATATACTCAATTCTCAGAAAGCTCCCTTGAAAAAATAGTCATATCAATTCCAGACCTGTACGGTAGGGATAGGTTGACAGATTTAAGAGATGTACTATAAAGCGTTTGGGTTCTACGACGATGACGGCTGAAATACTTCATTTTGATGAGGGTTTGTAGAAACCCAAGGAAAGCAAAATACATGGGAAGTTCCATTTCCTCTTTTTCCGTGCCTGGACTAGAATTTTGTTCTACTGACAAAAGTCATCAAGAAATAATGAGTTTTTTAAGCTGCTTTGGACCAGATTCACTCCCCGAGGTAGTCAGTTTTAATACAGCAACGATGATTGTACTAGATCAACAGCTTCGGGACAGCCACTCTCAGAATTACAGTCATTACGTATGTTAAGCAACACTCCCTTCGAGATGATGAAGAGCAAACAAACAAGAAGCTAATAAAATGACTACCCTCCTTAAATAAAGAAGCCCAAGTGCGATCCCATTAGAAAATAAAGAGATTAAGGTAATGAATGTAGGTGTAACAGCAAATAGACCTAAGAAAGTCTTTTGAAAGAGAACTTTATATTGCTTTTAGGTAGAGGAGGGGCAAGGCAATGCCCATTACAGATGACAGAAAGAAGCGTTTGCTGTAGCCCTGCCCCATCGCAGCAATAGCACAATCATTACCTCGCAGTCATTTCGCACAGTCGTCTGAAAATGTGATTACCAACTACAGCTATAGACATACCCTAACTTCTTTTGTTGTGGTCCTTCACCCAGGGATCACTCAAAAACCTTAAATAACTTGCTGACAGGTTCAATCTTGACTTTTTTTTTTTTGTTGTTGTAGAAATACAATAACATCATAGCATTTAGACATTTTTCAAATTATTTCAGTGTTGGTTTTCCCCTCAGGTTTTTGTACTGCTCTTCCATTTGTATGAAGTAATCTAAGGTGCCTCTTTGTCTCTTGGGACATTGTCAATCTCAGTTCCTTGGTTCTTAATTTCATACTTGATGTGTTTTATTTTACCTTCTATGGTAATTTAAGGTAATTTAAGAAAGTGTAAGCATTTTATGACTCTGTTCACTGGTGCAATTTGTGGTATCCTCAAAATCTTCCTTTATGCAAAAATGTAACACACCTTATATGTAAAGTCAAAAATTCATTTGTATAGATAAAATCATAATAGCCTAATCCAGGAATCACTACTAGTCCAGAAAAAGAAAGAAAAAGGAAATAAAGAAATTAACATCCCTATAAATACAAAATTCTCAGTAACAGTAATACAGCTAAATTCGTTGCACGTGCACTTTCTAGTATCTAACTCTTTTCCCTGTTTTAGGCTCACTTTGCCACTGCTCCGCTGGGTCCTAAGGTTGGTGGCTTCATGTTAGTGTGTGCCTGTATGTGGCTGTGCGTAGCAGCAACTTTTCATAACTGAGTCCTTTGCTGGGAGGAATATGTTGATAACTTCTTCTCCCTCACTTCAGGATCTGACTTGGGCTGTTACGTATTTGCGAGCATACATCCTGCTTTGTCTTCATTGGTCTGCAACTTCACATTATGTCTGATTTTATGACTTCTCTTTTCTTTTACATACATGAAATACTATGATCTCTTTGTTCTCCTATCCCTAAATCCAGTTTTTCCACTTCTATGTTTGCATTTTTTTAGCTGACCATTTCTGAGCTGTTTATAGCCATGGGAGCTGAAGTGCCAGACTATGCTGAAGGCAGCATGAGTTTTGTCAGGGAGATGAAGAGTCTTAAACAAGTTTTTTCTCTGGACCAAAGCATCTCCCACTTTACCTTATCTTTGCTAAGAGTCAGCTCACAGATTTGATTAGCCTTTCCTGGAACAGCTCAAAAGTCCCACGTGAAAACTTCAAACTAAAAAAACCGCCTTCCAATAAGGTTTAGTCAGAAACTATATTCTTCACCAGCAACTATTCTCACGCAGCTCCTTTGATAGTTTTAGATGTTTTAAGAGATTTCTAGATTCTTCTGTGAAAGTCTGTCCAGCAAAAGCTTTTCCCAATACTCTCATTTTGTACAACAGATTTCAGATTTTTATTCCAACTAGGCACCTCGTCCCCATTTTCATTAAAAACAAACTATTTAAAGGTACATGAGAACTATAAATTCTGAAGGGCTGGCCAGCCTCACACCTCTTGACCCTGGGAGGGTCAAACTAAGTTAGGCACAGCAAGACGTGAACAATTTTTTTCACAATACTGTCATACGAAGAGACAGACCGAATACTGTTAAAAACAAGAAAAGGATTATCATCAGCAGAAGATTTGGATATATACAGATAGGGAAGAGATTAACAATTCTGTAGTCAATCCCTGCTGACATATAACATCCTCTGATAAACTTCAGGAACAGGCATATTTTGTTAGACGTAATAAATTTCTCGTAGCGATAGTGATGTTTTGACTCTAATGAGTGCCTATGATACATCTGACAAGTTTAACTGGTGTCCCTCTACTTCACAACAAAAAGATGGGATTTCTCTTATTAATGACACAATAAAGCAACAGTGTTGAGAAATGGTGTGGTGAATCCTGCCCGACAATTAAATTACAATAAAATTATTATAATTTGTAAAATAATAATAAAAACCATTTCTGGACACTGAAAAAAGGTACATTATGCAGTAGTTAGGTCACTGAATTGAAAGAACAAAAACACTGATGCTCATGCCTGCTTTCAGGTTAAATTTTTATATTTTCTTTGGTTTTATATCTCTAGTTTATAATACATGGCTAACACGAGAAACAAATATTAACGTTTTTATCATTCTACTATCTGTCTCTTGGCTTTATCCTAAGCTGTACACTTTTGTTGCCTTTCTTTGTAGAGCCCAGAATCTTCTATCCCAAAACAAATAAGGGTCTTCCTGGTTGCTCCCTAGTTTGGTATTTACGCTACTCTTTTGGAAAAGAAACATGGATGGACTTGAATCTCTTTAAGTAAGGAATAAGCCTGAACCAGCTCTCTTGTTACTTTGGAGACTGATCTGGTTTTCAGAAAGTTATGCAAAATTGAGTACCGCTGCCAAGTCCTTCTCTGGTTACTTGTCAGAAGAAAAGAATGAGTAACCCAGTCTTCTGTAGATGACCCAACATTTTGTAACATGTTGTAAGCATGGGAGAGAGAATTCCAGAAGCATCCCGCTCTCTAGCATTGCCTACTGATTGACTAAGACCTACGTCAATCCTACTTTCACCACCACCACGCCTCCTCCTCCTCCACCTCTTCCTCCTCCTCCTCCTCCTCAGTTATCTAGGAAACAGTCATTTAACTAAACAATCTTGACTGCCTCATCTGTCATAGGCATTTTAACACTGAGTGCTGCAATTATTACTAGTCTGTGAATATGGACTTTATGGCCTGCAAAACAGAGCAGAACAATTCAAAATCTGTTCCTTCTTTTTAATATGTTCTACGGGGAATAACTCATACAGCTTAGACATGCATTACTGTTATAGATGATGAATTTTTCAATGCCATGCAAAAATTTGTTTTCATTACACATTTTATATGAGTAACAATTTCATGAGTCTTTTTTTTCCTCTGTTGATGAAGAAATCAAAACAGTTTTATTTCAGATCTTGCCAGGATGAGTTCTGATTTGTGTTCTGAAATATAAATAAATACATGACTTCTGCCTTCTAAGCTAAGGTAGATCAGATATTCAAAAGATTTCAATTGGATAAAAAAAATTTGATCTTCTCATGGATTTTTGTTACAGTCTATTAATTTGCCTCTTTCTCAGCTTGTTATTTGATGTTCCTAATCAACATGAACTTCAATTTCCACTTGAACTTTAATTGTCTAAAGCTATCTTTGTTAATAAAATTTAGTTCCATAAGTATGTATCCACGATAATTGAATACATTTTTGTTATCAAAGCACTAGAGGTAGAAAGTAATGAGGTTGCTCATTGAAAGGGGGTTGGAGTAGATGACATTTAAAGGTCCCTTCTAACCCAAACTATTCTATCTCTCTGTCGTCATGCGTCTTACCTTGAAACAACGGTTACTGGCCTCAATCAGGAGCCTGATACCAGACTAAACATAATATAGAAGTGACGCTATGTTCCTACAGCGCAACATTTTTCTTTTCTAGTTTGAAATAGATGGTGTCAGATTTTCATTAACTTCCATATTTTTTGTATTGAAAGCTAAGAATAGTTCAATCCATATGTTTTCCATCACGGAAGAAAAGCAGCAAGACTACTACTGGAAGCAGCTCTCCTAAAGTCCTCACATTTTGGTGGTGGGGGGTGTCATTTACAGCAGCTGTAGTTGAACTGAAAATTAAATAATGACTGTTATAGGAGGACCTTGCCTCTCACATTCATTGGAGAGGCTGAAATAATCACTGCTTGGCAATGTACAGCTGTGGTGTTGAGGCCGTATGTGTAAAGATGAGACAGAGTCTGGTTCCAAATGAGATATTTGGATTGCATTGCACATGACAAATACTGCATACGGAGTTTCAATTCATTTCCTCCTTTAAAGATCAGTCTTGCTTTAAAACTTCGGACATAAATTTTCCTTGTCCCCTCACATAAATACGTCTACTGAACCAGAAATAAAAAGATCAATATTGAACCCTATAGTCTCTGCTTTCTTACAAACTGTATTTCCAACTGCCATGAAGTTGCAGTTTTCTGTCAACTCATCACACCGAGAAAATGGGGAAATTATATATAAAGGAAAGAAAAACTCTGAAATTTCTTGATTGCATCAATGAAGATCAGCTTGGACAACGAGATGAGTGTTTGCAAGACATTTCTAATTGTATATAGGACACGTTCTTTATTTCTTTGTCCTGTTTGTGACATGACAGAGAAACCTGGTCCCTGCTAATCCAGGATGTGAAGGGATAGTATTTTCTTACAACAGAAAACCAATGCATTCTCTTCTCAGATTTTGCAGCTCTAAAGGAGATGAAGTCACATTCTCAAGTGAGCAAACTGTTAGCACAACAACTGCCTTTTAAAAAGTTATTATATTCCCATTTATAAAACATGGCAGCATTTTCACTTTTTAACCAAACATTTTGTGAAAACACCCTATGAATGTGTCAACTTTCCTCTAAGTGTAAGTGACGTTAAGTCATTTCTTTTGTAATAATGGATGCCATTACACAGAATACAGGGGAGAGAACAGAAGGGGTTCTGTAATAATAAAAACAAAACAAAGGCTACCTATTGTGCCATGAAACAAGGGTACTTGATGTCAGAACCGTTAAAAGTCTGAAATCATACTTGAAGCATACTTCATTTATTTTAATTAATTTTTCCAAGAAAAGGTTCCAGGAAAAAAACGCCACAGAGCTTAGTGAATAAGAAAATGTTTTCTGAGTGTTTATATATTAATTATGTATTATTATTTTTTCCATTATGTGATAACTAATTATCATTCTCCTTAAATAAAGTCACACTAACACCAGGTTTTGTTTATTTTATTTTTTTATGTTTCCTCTTTTTTTTTTTCTTTTCTAAACAACTGATCAGAATTCAGAGCAACTTTTAAGTAGACCTGCTACTTGATCATCCGTGCTTGGGTTTTCTTGAGTGGTTAACATGTATAGTTCATAGTCCAGACATCCAAGCTCAACAGCGATCTGGCATTTCTATCTCCGTCTATTTTCTGTCTCCTGAAAATACAGGATTTTTGAGATCTCTAAATCCATTTGAGAACTCTGAATCTATTAAGAAGCCCAGAAGCCATTCCCTTCCCAAAACCTATCCCCTCTGCCATCTTACACAAGGAAACCATGGAACAATACATTGTACAGCAACAAAAATTGGTGTCAACCTCCACTTGGCCTTGCTGCCTTCCTAACTTTAGCATAACTTGTGCTTATTGAGTGCCTGAGCTCCCTGCAAAAGCAGACAGCTGTCATTCAACATTGAGTTTGCACATATTTATTGAACGTTTACCTGTTTTAACATCCGTTTTCTTTGTTTACTTTCTTATTGTTATGCTTTTTCATGAAGGACTCTCCTGGGAGATGATCCCGATCTGTAGATGGCTGTAACACAACCCGTGCTCCTTTCCCAGTGAAAGCGTTTCTATTGATCTGTCCTTTCATTAAGGATGAGGAGCAGAAAACAAAACCTATCAAACACTGTTATTCTGCTCTGAAACATAACCACTACCATATCATGGCTTGTATGGAGCATGAGCCATCCCTCAACAGTACCTGCAGCTGCTTTCCTTCAGCAGGGAGGATTGTTATTGGCAGAGCTCCTGCACCTTTGTGGCTTCTCTCTCGGTAACCGTGGACAGTTTTTAAGCAAGACTTGGCTCCAGAGGAGGTGTGTGGTGTGTTGGAATGAAGCTGAAGAGTCAGGATGGCACAGAGAGGGGTTACAGACTCAACTCCGTAATTCTGTACCGGCCTTTGTGAGCCAGGCTGTTGGATTATTCCTTCTGCTCACCCACGGGGATGCTTCTCACAGACAACAAATACATTTCTTCTTAAATCTGAGTCCTGAGGGATAACATGGGTACAAGCCAAACATTGATGACCTTGTTTAGTTTTGTTTTGTTTTTCTCATATAATATCACATTCTGGAATTCTGCTTTAGTGGTAAACTCAACAGAACGCTTGGAGAAATGTGATTTTGGTCGAATAACCAAAATGGCGTAGTTGTGAAGTACTCGAAGCATTGAAACGGCTTCTTAAAGTGCCGGTCCATCTTTAAAAATGTTACAAAAGTAGGAATGCTAGAAAAATGAAAAAGGTAGGTAGTATTGAACTGCTGGGAGGGCATTATACCATAAAATGTGGACAGGTGAATGAAGCATTTCAATAAATTCCTCTCTGACATTCTATGACATGGCAGAACACTTCACATAATGAATTAAATTGCAACCATCTCAAATGATGGTATCACCGTTAATGACTGTGGTGAAGGTTATATGGCATGTATAAACAACAGATAGTGAACAACATCAATGAATTTTAAAAGCTGTTACTTGTTACAATGTAACCTAGCTGCTCTTCTTTGAACCTCTTCCACACTGACTTAGTCCTTCTTCTGTATGAATGCTAGAACAGCAATTTTACTTAGGTAACATAAACATTTCTTAATTTTAAGGCCGATAAATTTTTATGGTTTTGGTTTTGCAGGCTGTTTTTACATAGATTAAGTTCAAAGTGACAGCATTACTTTGTAACAGTCAGTATGTTTTGTTTTAAATATGTAGGAAAATTAATTTGTTTTAGTTGCAAATTGTTTACCCAATCGGTCACAAATAAGTTTTGTTTCTTGAAACTGCTGAATAAATTTAAATTTTTTTTCCCATTCTAATTGCAAGACATCAGAAAAGTTTATCAAGGTATTTGGGATTGGGAATTTTATTCTAATGAACAAGGTCATCATGGGTTCTACAATGCAAGTTCACATGTTTATTCCTCCATTGCATTTCATAGCAAGTTAGGCTATATTTTGAATTTCTTTTTACATTTTTTTTCCCATATAGAAGAATATATGGGACTCACCTGTACATTCAGCATTTTTTTACATTCTTTTAGTGAAGAAATTCTGGGTTTGGTTTCGGGTTTTTTTGCCTTTGTCTATTAGTATACTGTAGCTCCATTTGGCTATCTACAATACATTGAATCCAGTATTTATTTTTTTTTTAATTTTACAATGTTTTAAACTGTATATATATAAGCAATCAAATGAGAGTTCCCAATTCCTTTTTTTTTTCTTTTAAATCTTACTGCCAAAGTGACAATTTGTTTTCTTTTTCACTTTTTTTCTAATACTTTAAAACAGCTTGCTTCTGGTCTTGCTTTCATTCTCATTCACTGCCACTGGTTTTTGTTCTCATCTGATTCCACCTTTGTCATCTTCCTTTTCATGTTTCTCCATGTTCCAGTCTGGGAATGACCCGCTGTAACTTTGTCCCTGGAAGAAACCTTGTAAGGATTGTGAAGAACAAGTTGTCAGTCTTTGTAATGACCTATTTGCTTTCCTCTTTTCTGTTGAAAGGGTATAAAGGATATATAGCTTTTTTTTTTTAGAGATGTGAACATTCATTGGTACACGGCTATTTCATATGTGCAAAACTGTTCAAATAATGAACTCCTAGAGTTGTACTGATTATCTGTATTGATTGTACAGACAACTGCCTACATTTTGGTGATTTCCTTTGAAAACTGAGCTGCTCAGAGACCGAGATAACTTGGAAATGCTATAAAGGTAGCAGGGGACTTTCTAAATAATAACTTCAGGTAATATACAGGCGATATTTGTTTTTTAAGATTTCATATACTTGTAACGCAGAGGAGTGGGAATGCTTTATATTGTTTACTACGATCCTCAGAGTAGTATATGACACTTTTATAATACAGAAAGCCGCTATTTCCCTCTAAAATTAGAGCATAATCATAGGAATGAAGAATTTTCCAGTATCTTCGTCCCTAACCTTTATATAGCACATTGGTTTGGATTAGAACAAACGCTCTCTGCCATAAGTAACATTTACCAGAAGTTACTAAAACCTCATACACCTATGCAAAAAAACCTAATGGAAAAGACATGTTGGCTGTAGCTTTCCAGAAGTACAAGTGATTATTTGTACTGTGGTTTGGGTACTCTGTTAGAAATCTATTAAACAGGCCCCATCCCCAGAAAATCTGGGTTTCTAACAAATTTTAAAGCTGAACTTTCATACACCAAGTGACCAATGACTTCTGCAAATTAAAAACTTCGGAAAATATAACTCTATTCATTGTAGAAATTGACTTAAACCTTTTTTTTTTCTGAACACGTAGCATTTAGTTTATGGATATCAAGTTAGAACATTCATAGAGAAGTAACATTAATACCATTTTTTGAAAAGCAGGGTTTGCCTAAAAAAAATGGTCCATCTGACTTGTTCTCTCCAGAAATCCTGTTGGAAAACAGCTGATATAAAATCTTAAAATACTAGGAAAAATCTCCATCAGGTCCCCGTTTATGCATGTTGGGTGAAAGCCAGCGCTAAAGGCAATGGAGCTATTATTCCAGAGCTGGATTTGGCCCAGATGTCTGTCCTGTTTACACGTGTGAAAGCCCATTAAACTTGTGGAGCTTTCAGTGATATAAATGGAGGCCAAAATATTGTTCTTTTTGTGGAACTTAACCTCAACTTCATGTAAAAGTTGGCTATTGTATTAATATATGGATACATCCTGTTCAGACAAGACTTATACTGGGTTTATATTAGTATGTCTAAGCAGGAAATCTTTTAACTGCTTAACTTCTTTAATAATGTTCTAAGTTTGCAGCACAGGGCATAATCATTGGGTTAAAACCACAAATGTGTCAGTTACAATGTACTCCTCTCTTACAGTGTACGAGACAGAGATCCACAAAGAACCTAGAGGAAAAACGACAGGATGATGAAAAAAAGATGATGTTGGCAACACCTTTACTTTTGGTTTACTTGAGAAAATATTATTGCAAGAATGACAGTCATGTAGAATGAGTTTCTGTTCATTAAGAGGGGTGAGGGTCAGAGCTTAGGCAGGAATCCAGCAGTGCAGACCATGGTGAAAAATCAGATCCCGAAGCTGCGTGTTTGCAGAGCAGTGGCAGTGCTGGATTATTGGTCAAAGAAGAAATCAAGTTGCTGACATTTTGTTTTAGAAATGATAATGGAGACTGCATAATTGCAATAACACGTATAGAAAAGCAAATTGGTCACTTTTACCACTTCCACGTACTGGCATAAAAAAGGGGAAAATCTAGAACTTCTTTGCTCAATCTACATTCATTGAACAAATTCCATTACACATAAAATAAGAATATATTACTCCTGCTTGTACGGAGTCTACCAAAGATCTACTTTATGTGAGCAGGTTAGACTTAAGTGCCACTTGATAATGAAAACATCTTGAAGCTTCCTCATACGACACAACACCAGGCAGGCTGTAAAGTCTGAATATCAACCACAAATAGAATAACAGCTTTTTCCCTACCTTTATGAATACAAACTTAAGAAAGGTGACAGGTATCTGTGGTGAAATTCCTTTTGGTGGGAAGTGCTTCTCTGCTGTCATATGCTTTTAGTATAAATGGCCTTTTGCAAAAAGCTTTTTATGACTTGTTGGAAGTAAATCCCTGATTTGTTCCTGGAGCTGGAACTGGCAGGATATAGACTGCTGTGACAGAAGTCCCTAAAAGGACACATCTTCCCATAACGTAGACAAGAGTGATGACCTCTGCTGACTTGCTGGTGGGAGCATCTGCTCTCACATCAGGGGCTCCTCATTACCTGTCCCTGCACAGGCCAGTAACGATTTTCAGAGGAAAAGAAGCTGAGGACAAAAGTAATCCCCCTGCAATGAAGCCATTAAGACGAGACAGTGGTTCCAACAGAAGATTTCAAGGAGATTAGAAAGATGAAAAGCATTTATAAATGAGCCGATTTTCACTAGAAGTTATATTAGTAGAGAACATACCTTAGGTTCTTTTAACCTGGAACTGACGTTTTCCCTTTCCTCTCTTCCATTCTCTCCTTCAGAAATATCCTTCAGGGCATGGGGATGGTTCAAACACTCTTGAATACTGCAAATAATCATGTTCATGTTGCTTGGGAATTGGTTCAAGACTAATCCTTGTCCGACAAAATGCTGCAGTGCCTCATGGGCATCCTGGTTTCATCATCTCATGCTCCTGTTCTCCTCGGTGGCCTCGCTACAGAAACCAGCATGCAGCACAGAAGGTCTGGCAGATGCCGATAATGCGAGCCGTGATAAATGAAGTTTCAATTTTCCCTGCAATACTTTTCTGCTAACAAATTGCTTTCCAGACCAATATTCAGCTAACACCCTTCTTTCATAAGGTAGTTTTCGTAACAGTGAGAGACTTGAACACATTTGCAAATGTTTTGTTGAGTCAGAGCAGCAACCGTATCTTCTAAGAGCACTCCGAGAATTCTTTCTTATAATTTAAATTTTTATATATAGTAGTATTTTCACAAAAAAATCTTGGAAGACTGTCATTCTTGGCATTTTCCTAGTTTAAACTATTTCTGTAGATTGCTACTTTGCATCTATACTGTGAGAATATTCTCCTCTACTAAGATGAATCTACTGCAACTGTTGAAATGTTGATCCTTTGTAAAAAAACATTTGCGTCTGGCAATAGTGGTAATTTATTCTGTTCGAAGAATTATATCTGAGACTGAGTCATTAACTTATATATGGTTCCTAACATTTTTTAATGTTTATACTGATCTTTAATAATAACATTACCTAACTGCTGTTTATATGGCAGACTGTAATGCTCTAGTCTCTGACTACACAGAGGCATAGCTGCAGGTATAACGTGGTAAAATAAAGCACTTCTTATTTTTTCTTTATAACTTCTAATGGGATAGAAAGAAGCTGAAATCCTGAGTAATGTATTCAAATTGGCTTAAAATTTGAAGAATCTATTATTAAACTCGATATTCAGGTTTTCACTTCATTAGAGAGGGCCATTTCTCTCCCTTCTTCAAATCAATGGTAGGTTTTCTTCTAGATAACTATGAAAACCTGGTCAGAACATGTTGTATTTTGTAGTTGGCATCTATTAAACTTAGCATTTTTTTTAGAATGCCTTTAGTATATTTGAATCATTAAAGGTTAAATACATGACTCACTGAAGTGGATAGCAAGAATCGCAATTAATTCAATGGGCCTTTGACCAGATCCTTTGTACTGCTATATGAAATGAAACTTGGCTTCTGCCAAGATTTTTGCGTAGAAAACAAGGTATAAAAATGTTTAATTAATTTCATCATATAATCAGAATATTTTATTCTGTTCCTTGGCCTGTTCTTTTTTTTTCTACATTTGTGTCAATTAAATTTAATTTTTACACATTGATTTGTAGTCCAACGGAATTTAAAAAAAAAAAATTCCAAATAAGGGACTTTTATGTTCCATTCCTTCATCCACATTCCTCATCTTTTTTCTTTTTTCTTTTTTCTTTGTTGATATTCTTTCACAGCTGACCCTGAATTAAAACACCAGGTACGGATTGTCTACAAACTTAGATATTAGTTTGACAGTCACTCAAAACAGAGCTTAAAATTATGCATCTGATTTTTGTTCCTTCCTCTATTTTCAATATTAAAATCACTAGCAAAAAAGAGGATTAGAAGTGGATGTTTCACATAAACATTTTTATACCGTGGTATATTTCTCCTGTTCATTGGTATAAAATCTGATTCTGGAGGCCTTTTATGTGAAACCTCAATTTGTACCAGAAAATAAATTGCTTGTGTGTTGTATTTTAGAAAATACAAAGAACACCCTTCTCCCTGTTCTTTCTTTATAAAACCAGCAAACACTGATGTTGGAATATTTTCATTTGATGGTCTCGCAATGGTACGGTACGGTACGCAACAGCCACCGCATCACCAGAGCAGCCCACTGTTTAGAGAACCTATCATTCGGAGTGGTTTCCATTTAAGCGTGGTTTCAACACCGCACCGGAGTTGGAAAACAAATCAGAATGAGAATGAGAACGAATGTGGTTTGAATACAGGTTTTAACCCAAATACCTGCAATTACAGGAGCTTCACAACGATGGCAGGGGGAACACGATTCCGCTGCAGACTAAATCAGCAGGCATCAGCTATCGTATACACAGCTGCAGCTCCAAAATGGCTTCTGTTCAGAACGGTGAGCACTTTCATTGTATTTTTCCTTCAACAAAAAAAACCAACAAAACAACAACTTGTAAAAGCTTTTAGGTGTTTTGATACTATCCGTATGGAAAGTATGGAAGTTGTTGAAAAAATGTGTCTTTAGATGTAGGCATAAATCGAGGTGATCACAAGGCCTACACATCTAAATAAACCCATGCATGTATGTAAGTGTGTGTATAAATAAATATACACACAACCACACTTTGAAAACTATGTATAACTGCATTCAGTTGAATGACACAAAGCTGCCACTTTATGTTTGCTTTCAAATCACTCGGCACCACCCGGGCCGCCACCAGCCGCCCGCCGCCGCCGCCCCTCACCTGAGGGGAGCGCCGAGCCCCGGCCCGCCCAGCAGCGGCTGCCGGGAGCAGCCGGGCCGGCCCGCCCTCCACCTCCCTCCTCCCGCCGCGCCTCCCCCTGCGGCGGGACGGTCGGGAAGGGGCGGTGCTCCTTCCCGGGAGCGATGGCGGCGGCGGCGGGGGGAAGGAGGGATGCTCCTTCACGGGAGTGATGGCGGCGGCGGCGGCGGGAAGGAGGGATGCTCCTTCACGGGAGCGATGGCGGCGGCGGGAAGGAGGGGTGCTGCCTCCCGCGGGGCCGTGGGGGAGAGCTGGTGTCTGGGAGCTTGGGACAACCTGGGCTGTTGTTTAATTTAATAAATTGAGGTCACCATGGCGCTGAGGAAGAATCTGGTGAGCGAGGCCCTGAGAGGATATAAAACTTGGAAGGTTAATAAAGTTAAAATTCAACGGTCCCAGCAGATGGCTTTTTTTGTTGTTGTTTTTTGTTGTTGTTGTTCTTTTTTCAAAGCCAACTCCATTGATTTCAGGAAGAAATTCTTTCCTGTGAGGGTGGTGAGCCCCTGGCCCAGGCTGCCCCGAGAAGCTGTGGCTGCCCCATCCCTGGAGGGGTTCAAGGCCAGGCTGGACGGGGCTTGGAGCAACCTGGGCTGGTGGGAGGTGTCCCTGCCCAGGGCAGGGGGTTGGAACTGGATGATCTTTAAGGTCATTACAACCTGATCCATTCTGTGATTCTATAATGACTCTATGATTCATTTAGAGGCATTTATAGAGTCTACTGTGTGTCTTTCAGCAGACACAAATCGTAACAGGCAAGCTCTAATGTATTACTTGACATATAACAGGTTTTCAGTAGTGCCTTTTTTGAGTGCTGGATTTGATTGCACCCCGACAATATAATTTTAGGGAAGAATAGAATGGCCTGATCTTTCCAGAAGCTCCTGGTTGGCTAATTTTCATAGCCCAAATGGAAATGGGACTAGCTACTTTATTTAAAAGTTCTTAGCATTCACAGAGGTATTGGGAAAAAAAACAGCTCCTGAGCAGGACAAGAGGTAACGGGCACAAACTTGAAAATGGGAAGTCCCATCTAAACATGAGGAGGAGCTTCTTTACTTTGAGGGTGGCAGAGCCCTGGCCCAGGCTGCCCAGAGAGGTGGTGGAGTCTCCGTCTCTGGAGACATTCCAAACCCGCCTGGACGCGTTCCTGTGCCACCTGCTCTGGGTGACCCTGCTCTGGCAGGGGGTTGGACTAGATGATCTCCAGAGGTCCCTTCCAACCCCTGCCAGTCTGTGATTTTGTGATCTTTATGTATAAAACGTGCCCTAATGACAGTGCGAGCATCTCTCTGTCTCTGGTAACCTGCCGTGACTTCACTGGTGAAACGCTATCCTTTGAAGATCTCTCAGATTTTTTACCTACTTTCTGGCATGAATGTAAAACAGATTCCTCCTGCCTATTTCATTGAGAAACCTTGAATACAGCTTCCCTCCCTGATTTCATGCCGACTGTGAATACATTGGTGAACTGATTTTCACATCAGACTGTGGCTTTGAAAGGCACTGACTAGGAAGGCACTCATAGATATTTAGATCAGAAGTTAATAATAGTTTCTGTGATTGAAATCCGAGAACAATCAATTTTTGGGTTTACTCTATGGGTGAGCATTCGTAGGTTGCCTAGAGAGGTTGTGAAGCCTTCACCCTTGGAAACAGTCGAACCCTGGTTGGACAAGACCCTGAGCAGCCTGCTGTAGCTCACCCTGCTCTGAGCAGGCAATTTCCAGAGGCTCTTCTCACCTCAACTCTTCTGTTTCTGAGACTCTTTTTTTCTCCACTACTTCCTTTCCTAGTATTCAGAATAATATTTTACATAAAAGATCACTCTTGCAGAGAAAAACAGACGAAGATAATATAAAATAAATAACGTGTTCTAAGAACTAATGTTATTTCCAGATTTTTCCACTTCCATCTGTTCCTTAATTTTGAGAAAACTAAGCAATTCATCAGTCTTATATACTTGTAAGCTAGTTTTCCAGTAGTAATTTACTGTTTCTTATTACACCATTTTTTCAGTTTATATTAATATGAACGTTTTCATTATTCAGTATAATATGAATACGAAAGCAACTTACTTATGAAGCAACAGAGACTCTAGAGAAATCCTGCAAAAATAAATATAATCATTTGCTACCATTAAGATCAGTTCCTATATGTCTTTAAGGGTCCCTTTTTTTCAGGAATAAAACCTTCACTGTTGGCTTGTAATCCAATCAAATATCTCACATTTTGAGTTCTTCTTTTGTTAATAAGCACAATAGAAATACGGATATCAAAACTATTTTGGTTATGTCTGTTTAGTAATGTAATCAAGAATACAATATCTTAAGGAATTATGCCAGTTTTAAATGCAGTCTGTCTGGCAAGATTATATTGTTGATGAAAGGCATTTGACTTATGACAGCAAAAGCTCTTATATAATTATTTTAATTAATTCACAAGATGATTCTAATTGAAAAATCAGTTTGCAAAACTATATTTGAAGAAAGCAATGTCACAAAATAAATTGACGTATATTTACATTATATGACCCAGCAACTATAGATGTACAAATCTATCGAGTATGATAGGGGGTACTGACAAATTAAATGGCTCGCCAGTTTGCAGAAGATACGTGTTGTAAAGGGTACTACTACTGCTCTCTCATAAATCCATTGGTTGATATGTTAATAGGCCAAATTTCTTGGCAGCTTGGTAGTCCTGGAGATAGCTGTACACTGTGTTTACACATAAAGCAAATATGGGATCAAACAAAGGAGAGTACTAGTGGTGAGAAAAACCACACGAACGATGTAAAACATAGTTAGAAAAAGAATATCTTAAAACACATGTATTTTATTAAAACACTATAATACTTGGTGATTTTACGTTAAAATAAAACACGTTAGCTAAGGCCACATGCAAATTTTCCTGTAAGATTTGAACAAAATCTTTAAAGCTTTAATATAAATTGGGGTTATTCTGACACTTTATAGATTTTATTTGTGAACTGGTTTGGATGACTTATACAAGAGTTTCTCTTTAGCTTATATACTAGTTTAATGAAAATTCGACCAACCCCCCCCGCCCCCGTATTTTCTTGTAACACAGTTGTTGTGCCACACTGTTCTGCCTGAAATTATCATTTTCAAGTTCAATTTACTATTTCTGGTGTGAGCCCAGGAGATTCAGAATTAATTGTGGACTTCAAATTTCAGTTCTTCCACTTCTGCCCTGGACTGCTGGCTCTCCTCCTTGGTGTGCTTTATTTTTTATGTCGTTAGGATAAGGAGTGCGACATTGTCATGAAGCAGTTGCAGAAAAATGAATAGACCTGCAATAAAGATAGGTGTCATTATTATTTACAAAGCTGGACCACACTCAGAATTTTTACCATGGCTCTACATTATTGTCTTGTATGGTTGTGTAAGCATTAAATTGTAACTTGGCTCAACAGCAGCAGATCTACAGGTAGAAACAGTTGTCTCCGAGGCCCCTACACTTACACTATATAGTGCTGGGAGTTTTGCTTTCGGATTTAGCCCGATGCCTGGGCTGAGCATCTCCGTTAACCACGTGTTTCAAACCCACTGAAAACTTCCTCTTAGCTTTACACTTACATGCCCACTAGTCATGAGGCACGTGCTGCGCACCTGGATTCAGCCAGAGGAGAGCTTCTGCTTTAGTTTCCTCTGAAGGAACCCTGGTTTGTGCGTACCAGAGCCACAGAGCAAACTAGTGAACGGAAAGTAGGAACGATTGGTTGTTTTGTTTTTTCTTTAATCAAAAATACATATGGTTTCAGAGTGTATGTGTCATCCGTCATCTTATACTGGTGGAGAGCACCAGTGGCTGGTTAATAGATCCATGGCTGAACCATTATGAGCAGTACAATCAGTAGTTTTTTTCAGAAGTAGTACAATTACGAGCTTGCTGTTAATAGTTTGGGGTTCATGAACAGATTTAAAAATGCCTTCCATTAGTTTTAAATGCACTTAGTGATTCTTTTCACCATATGAGTTAAAATGTTACTGTGATGGTGTTCTGATTTTCAAAAAGGAAAGCTTGGATTGGAGCTATTTGTAAAGTCAATAAACAAGTTAAGGAAGAGCCATAAAATGGTGGAACATCAAGAAAACACTTTATTGTGGAGATTTGTTTACATCGAAGTTTGATCACTACATCACCTTGATCACTTACGTCAAAGACAAGTGAAAAGGTGCAAATGAAGGAACGATGAGCTAGAACATTGGGCATTCCCAGAGCGAGTATATTTTCTGACTATATATTGCTGGAATAATACTTCTGTGTCTTTATATTTCCCACTTCACTTGTCAGAACTTTATTAGAACTCTCTTCTTGTGATATTTCAAACACAGCAAAACCGTCTAAAAGATATGAAATCTTACAGAAGAGCTTTCCAACATAGGACACTGAAAGGGTTGAGATAGTTCTTTAGGTAACTGGGGAGGTGTGGTTTGCTCATACTTTTTCATCTGCCGGGAGGACCCCACTAAAAGGATCCGTGCTTCCAAATCTGATACTGGTTATTTGCGTAATTTTGGGCAAATAATTTCATCTGGTGGGGAGCTAGCATTTCCTCTTTCTCGTTCCTATTGTTTTATTTCCAGGTGTTTGTTATAAATAATATAGCAGCATGAAGCCAGTTTAAAAAAGAAAAATAGAAAAAAATCAATATTTGAATATCTGTTTTAAAAAAATCAAAGTCACTGAAAACTTCTGTAGTCTTACATGACATAGCAATACTGTAAAGAAACTGAAATATCATTATATTTATTATATCGTTATGATTTTTTTTGGCAAAACTGAGTCTCAGGTGGAGATTATCTTTAAGAATCAGTCCCCGTTGCACTATGGACATAACTAATTCTCAGTAAGACTGCCTAAACAGAGGATACAATCCAGATAACTGAACCTGCTGGCCATCGAGTTTTCCGACCTTTTTTTTAATTAAAAAAAAAATCTGTCAAGTAAGCTCATAACCTGCATAACCTGTCATTAATAATTTTTGTGAACTTAAGTGTGGTGCCCTTGGAAATTTCTTGGAAGTTTTCACTTACTTGGTGAGTAGGAATAACGATGTAATATTGTAATAAAAAAAAAATAAAAAATAAAAAATAAAAAATATGAGCTTCCTCTCAAAACCAGATTGTATCAGGCTGCATAGCAGTCTACAAAGATCTCTGAAGAAATCCTTGTTTCGACTATTTTAAAGCTTACAAGCCATCAAAGTCTGAAAAAATCTGAAAGCCATCAAAATCTGAATGCCATCAAAATCTGAAAATTATTCAGAGGAAATCTTGCATTCCTGTTGGATTGGACCATTAGTACAGTACTACTTGGAGGAAGCTCTCTTGCTTGTTTTGTTCTAGAAGATAAGCGGAGGTATAACAGAATGCTAGGAACAACTTCCTCAGCATAAATATCTAGTTGCGTAAGGAGTGGAATTAATGAAGGCTGCTACCCCTGTCCTCCTGGATGGGAAGATTGATTGAAAGTTCAGACTGGTTTTGTTAACAGTTTTCTCTGTGTACACTCTGTGTTCTCTAACGAGACAAAAGTTCATGCTGTTGCTTTTACATCTCTGAAGGCACCTGGAAATGCTACTCTCAAAACCTTTCTCTCTCTCCTGTTCATTTCACTTGCAGGACTGTTAACTCTTTCTGGTCTCTATTTCTGTGTGAGCTTTGGCTGATACACACCAGTGGGCTTGAAAGCTGTTAGGCGGATTTCATTAAGCTCATTGCCATAGACAGCAAGGCTAAGAATGAACGCATTTTTTCATAAAGCATCAGAAATGACAGGAGAAATGATGTGCTCCTGTTGATAAGTATACAATCAGATAGGAATAGGGAAACAAAAAATGTAAAGAAAGCAAAACCCGAAAGGGTCACAGCTACCTAAGCTTTGCCTATACATTGACCTATTTTAACTATGAGGCAAGCTGATGTTAGAGAAATATTTCTATATTTGAACAGCAACCATTCCTTTTATATTGCATATTCAGCTATGTTCTTGTTCGCCATACTTGCAAACTGTTTTCATCCAGGGAGTCTCAGACTTTGCTATACACAGACAACCTCTGAGAGCATCTCAATCTCAATCAGATGTATTGATGAGCCGCCTTGCACAGACACCTAATGAAATGGGCGGACTGACTTCTGGAAGTAAAGACAATAAAGACATTTTGCAGTTCATTTATCTTTTTGTGGTCACACAAGATTGAGGAATTGCGTGCTGTAACATTTCTGTGTAAGCACAAATGCCGTCTGTAATTGTCTTTGCACTTACCTTTTACAAGACACATCAGTAAGTCAGAAATAGTTTTTGTAGAGATTTGGTCTACGCAGAATCGCCCACCCCTGCAAACTGCATTTAGAAAGTGATAAAGCACAATTACTGAGTCACTATGGGATAGAGCACTACTGTTAGTTGCTGTAAAAAGGAGTAGATGTAAAATGTTTCCAACAGTAATTGAAGGTAATTTTACTCTGTAGTACATGTGGGTCTTTATAGCTCTTCCTAAATAAATTCTCTGGGTGAGTTCATCAGAAGAAGAAAGCAATATTGCCCAGCAGGGTAATTAGAAGGAGACTGAAGGGGTCCATAAGGTTGCGTAAATGTTATTCTTATCATGTTGCCAATTTCAGGGCTGCTGCTAAAGCAGCCCAGATTCTTTTCTCACTTACTTTCAGTTATTCTGAAGGGCCGAGAAACAGAGAAGTCTCAACTGTGCTGTGTTGTCCTATATCCAGAAACAGGGAAGCATGGGACAAAAGGATCGCCACATCACATGAAAGTTCTCCTGAAGAAGAATGCTTCTTTTGAAACACTTTTCTTAGTGTATTTCGAATCGGATTTTTTTCAATGTGAGTGCAACAGGACTGCAGTGCGTGGGAGAATCTGCCTCTATAGCAGGTGTTCTGGTGCACCTAGTGTGACATTTCAGAAAAATGGCAAAATTTACAGCTCCACTTGATAATGATGTCATTTATCTGCCCAGCGTGTGGCGAATTGTAATAGAAAGACCCAGATAGTGTGAATGGAGAACGTTGGGGAAGGTCTGGGTCTGGGAGGCACCAGAAGGGACACACAGCAGGGACAGGGCTCTCAGCACAGCCTGCATCACTGGCACCCACATTAGCATGTCATCAACATCCCAGCCCATCTACCTGCAGTTCTACAGGACAGAGGGGTCTGGAGACAAAGAACAGTGAACAAACCCTGATGATTCACATAGGTGGGACACAATGGAGGTCACTGTCAGCTCCAGAAGGGTCCAAAATGGCATAACTGAAACCTGCACATGATTGCCAGCCTAAGGATAGCCTGGGGAGGTGAGGAGGACTTGGCAGCTGGCTTTCATAGAATCATAGAATCATAGAATTGTTGAGGTTGGAAGGGACCTTTAAGATCATCGAGTCCAACCTTTAGCCTACCCTGACAAGAGCCACTTCTAAACCATGTCCCTCAGTGCCCCATCTACCCTTTTTTTAAACACCTCCAGGGATGGTGAATCCACCACCTCCCTGGGCAGCCTATTCCAATGTTTAATAACCCTTTCAGTGAAAAAATGTCTCCTAATATCTAATCTAAACCTCCCCTGACGTAACTTGAACCCGTTTCCCCTCGTCCTATCACTTGTCACCAGGGAGAAGAGGTCAGCCCCCATCTCTCTACAACCTCCTTTCAGGTAGTTGTAGAGGGTGATAAGGTCTCCCCTCAGCCTCCTCTTCTCCAGGCTAAACAACCCCAGCTCCCTCAGTCGTTCTTCATAAGGTTTGTCCTCCAGGCCCCTCACCAGCTTTGTAGCCCTTCTCTGGACACGCTCTAACACCTCAATGTCCCTCTTGTAGCGAGGGGCCCAAAACTGAACGCAGTACTCGAGGTGGGGCCTCACCAGTGCCGAGTACAGGGGGATGATCACTTCCCTAGTCCGGCTCACCACACTATTCCTGATACAGGCTAGGATGCTGTTGGCCTTCTTGGCCACCTGGGCACACTGCTGGCTCATATTCAGCCGGCTGTCAACCAACACTCCCAAGTCCTTTTCTGTTGAGCTGCTTTCAAGCCATTCTGCCCCAATCCTGTAGCGCTGCATGGGGTTGTTGTGACCCAAGTGCAGGACCCGGCACTTGGCCTTTCCTTGTCCTCCAGGGCATTGCAAAGGACCTATCAGCTGGACACCAGCATTGCAGAACCCAATGGCTGGCTGGACACTTGAAGACCCACCCCTGCCCTGGTGCCCAACAGCTGGACAGACTTATTCTGGTGATTGTGACTGTGAGACTGTGAGAGAGCAATGAGCAAAATTTGGTTTATTTTAGTTTTTACTTTAAATAAAACCATCTTCCCCTCCTGTAGGGTCCCACATTGGTACTGGCTGCATTGCTGATCTAATGTTGGAGCAGCATGTACCACGAGCACGCTTCCTTGCTTTAGAATCATAGAATGTGTTGGGTTGGAAGGGACATCTAACGGCCATCTAGTCCAACCCCCCTGCAGTCAGCAGGGACATCTTCAACTAGATCACGTTGCTCAGAGCCTCATCCAGCCTGGCCTTGAACGTCTCCAGGGATGGGGACCTGTATTCTCCTCTTTTTCTGAGAGGTGATCTGTAACTATGACCAGAAACTCCTTCTGGTAGCAATTACAGTCACGTTTCAGTTCACCCAATCTGGACCCTTGGCATTAGAAGTGAAGTTACCAGCTGTGGCTGCTTCCCAGTCATGCTCTGTGACTACAATGGGATAAGGTTTAACTGGAAGGATGTCTTGTTTACTAGGAAAAAACACATGAGAAAATATTTTTTATTTTTCCTGGGACTTGTAGCACTTTCTCTCAGCTTGTGTGTATACAGCCAGATTTATTTTAAGAAGGTTAAATGTGACTAGCTGAATGAATGTATTTTCAGAAGTTACTTAGTTTACATCAATTTCTTTTCTATTTGTGATTTTTTTGCATTGCTCTCTACCCATACACAACAACAATGGCATATCTGAATTCTTTCCAGTAAAATGTATCTAGACTTCAATAGGCATTGCAGTTTTTCACGTTCAAGTCAAGCTAAACTTATCAATCACCTACAAAGTACTTCTTTATTTTTAGAAAACAAACAAACAGCCTATTGCTTGCTATTTACAATTAATTTAAACTATCATGGACTGGCATTTTCTAGGCATTCTGGAAATTATCCCTCCAACTGATTTGAAACTCCCATCCCTTGGTTCAAAACCGTGATTGTTATCTTTTGGCTTTGAATGAAACATTCAGGAAGTGTTTATTGTTCATGTTAATCCATGCTGTAGCTGACTTTGCTGTTTCTATCATCAAACCCTGTTAACAAATAATGCCATTGTCTGAAAAAAATAAAGAAAAGATAAAGCATCTCTTGTTATCTCATGTCCCTCTGTAATAAATGGCAGTAAAGTCATTATACCATGCAAAGCTATGAATCAGTTTAACAAGCAAGTTCTATTGAAACTGCTGATTATATTTGTTGCAAGGGCATTGGTCATCTGTTTTTTTTTCTGTAAACAAGTGTACAACTCCAGCTACTGTGCTTGTAAAGGACTTCCAGATTTGTTTTATTGTCCTATTTCTGAAATGAAAAGAGGGGATTTTTATTTTTAATATGTCTGAAACACAGAAAAAAACACAGATTTTTTTAAATCATATTTTTTAATAAAGTGATGAGACTCAGCATAGTGGATGGTATGATATAGGCTTCACTTTCAGTACTTGGGGACACAAAACTGATGTGAGGCAGAGTGCAAGGATGTCGCAGAGTGGAAGAGAAAAGTTAGAGGTCCAGATTTTGTTATAGCTGTCGTAACTGCTCTAGCAAGCTTTCTGATTTTCTCTGCAGAGATAGACCCATAGAGAAGACTAATGTTAAATGCCTTTGCCCAGTTTTGCTTACTGTGTCCTTTCACCACCTATCCTTCTTTGTGCACTGAACATACGGTCTTCTTCCTGGGATTTCTTGGCAGCGCAGCACATAGGATTGCGATTTACAATATGCAACGTCCGATTCTGCATCGTCAAATTCCACACCCAAATTCTACCTTCCACTCCCTGTTTTTTGTAGCAGCTCTTCCAGATGCCTACACAGCTATTGCGCACACAAAGGCACGTCGCTGGCACTGCGCTGGTCTACGTGTGAACAAAGTGGCTCCACATCACAGTGTCTCTAACCCTCACCGCTGAGTATTTGTCAAATTGTCTGCACAAAATCCCTCTCTCCATGTTTTTAATGCTAAGATTTCAGCAATAAATATAAATGTATAATACATATAAATTTATAACCATGTGTATAATATAAATTTATAACCATGTGTATAAAAATGTATTTATGCATATTTTCTCAGTTTCACTGAAACAGAGGTGACTCTTTATTTCCATTCAGACCGAAAGTTCGGAAGACTTGTGGCTCTTTCTTTCTCTTTTTAAATTCCTTCACTTTAAAATTTCCTTTCTTTTTCCTTGGAACATTTCAGGCTGTGAATGCTCAAAAGGCAGCAAGGGAAGGAAAGGAGGACGGCAGATTGCTTCCTGCGTGGAAAAGTCAGCGTAAAGGCTCGGAGCGCGCTCCATCCCAGCTAAGGTACCAGACTGCGCGTGCTCTCATTGGGCATCACAACTAAGGGAGATGCAGGAGCTCTGCTTGTGCGGTAGCAATTCCAACCTTCTGCTGACGTACGGCGGCAACTCGTGGGAATCAGATTGTACTTCTGAGCACCAGAACTGCTGCCAAGTTGCCGAGTCACCCATGCAAGATAGGAGTCCCAATTAATAGTAATGCAGGTTTACTGGCTTTCCCAAGTTTATTCCATACCCTGTGAAGTTTTCTGTTTATACGACAGACTTTCAAGATAAAAATCATTGGCTAGTAGTCATGCCGGCAAAGATTTATACCTGGAGAGAGTATACACAAATAATAATTGAATTTCATTCTTTTTGGTGCTGGCAAAATGTACAAAAGTGTTGTACATATGGAAATTAAAGAGAATAAAAAAGGAACGGGAGCTGTAGAAAATGGTAACAGAAGCGCACTTTAGCGTAAGACAAAGTAATTCCAAAGCAGATGCTTAGCAAATGCTGGATTTTATGAGATTCATAGCAGAAGTAGTCTTAAAGACAGATTGGAAGAAAGGTCAGCAAACCTAATGATTTTAAAACTCAAACATAAAGCAAGGCTTTGGAAAAATTGCTTGAGGGAGAAATAGGTATGTGAGAATTCATGGCTATTACAGCTGAAATAGAGTACTGTTGGTACCTTTGTGTGAAGGCTAACCCCTTAGTCGCAGCCTAAGAGGGGCCTGTTGCTATTTTGGCATTCATGGAAACAGTTTGAATCAAACTATTTTGTTAATGGCTTACAAATCTGCTCTGATTAACAGAGTTTGTTTAGACATGGTTTTCTTCCTAAAAACACGGCACTGCAAAAAAAGGCAAAAGGCCAGTTTTGACACTCTTGTTGTTATAGCCCTGTCAGGGAGGCTCTTAAAGGTAAAATTAACTTCTGATGAGGCAACACTTTACCCTTAATATACTGAAAACTAATGATATTCTCATGAACAAAAAGATATATCCTCTGACTTTTCATTTGGGTTTGGAGCGTGAATTTGTTTTTATTGGTTAACTGGTTTAACTGGATTTAGAGAAAATCTATGGTAGCATATATATTCCTCCTCAGATACAGGAGGCATTTCGCTCGTATTGGTGCCTCAAACTGTAGAGAAAGACATAGTGCTGGTTAGAAGTACACAGAATCGTAGAATCATGGAATGGGCTGGGTTGGAAGGGACCTTTAATATCATGTAGTTCCAACCCCCCTGCCCTGGGCAGGGACACCTCCCACCAGACCAGGTTGCTCCAAGCCCCATCCAGCCTGGCCTTCAACACCTCCAGGGATGGGGCAGCCACAGCTTCTCTGGGCAACCTAGGCCAGGGTCTTACCTGCTTCCCCTTATCGGTTCAGTTTTGTTTGCTTAAATTTTTCCTGTCTCGGGCAGTGACGAGGGATGTAATGGTGCTGCCAAATGGGCTGACTCTGCCTAAGAACCAGAAGGCATCTGAGCACAATCCTGAAATGACCACCTGAGTGACAACGCTTTGGGGCTCTCTTGTCAGCAGGCTGCCTGAGGGACCTGCAGAGCCAACGGTGGTCACAGAATCACAGAATGGTTCAGGCTGGAAGGGACCTCAAAGATCATCCAGTTCCAACCTCCTGCCCTGGTCAGGGACACCTCCCACAAGACCAGGCTGCTCAAAGCCCCGTCCGGCCTGGCCTTGAACACCTCCAGGGATGGGGGATTGACAGCTTCCCTGGGCAACCTGTGCCAGTGTCTCACCACCCTCACAGTAAAGAATTTTTTCCTGATATCCAATCTAAATCTCCCCTCTTTCAGTTTGAGGCCGTTTCCCTGTGTCCTATCATTACACTCCCTGATAGAGTCCCTCCCCATCCTTCCTGTAGCCCCTTTAGGGACTGGAAGGCTGCTATAAGGTCTCCCTGGAGCCTTCTCTTCTCCAGGCTGAACCCCCCCAACTCTCTCAGCCTGTCCTCACAGCAGAGAGGCTCCAGCCCTCTGATCATCTTCGTAGCTGTCTGCTGTACCCGTTCCAACAGGTCCATGTCCTTCTCGTGCTGAGGACTCCAGAGCTGGGCACAGTGCTCCAGGTGGGGTCTCACCAGAGCAGAGTAGAGGGGCAGAATCACCTCCCTCGACCTGCTGGCCTGTTGGTCACTCAGAAGAGCCATGCCATGTCGTGCCATCCTGGGCTGTCAGAGCACTTCTTCAGAACGCTTTTGTACTGCGCTCCTCCGCCTGATGTGGGCATCCTCTGTGTGCCTCACACAATGGTGCAGCTCTGAACAATGCCACTGCTTTGATAATAATGTATGTAGTTATTATTCTTTCTCTGTTATGAATATGTTTCACTTTTTTTTTCTCTTTGATGGGAAAGAAAGCAGATGTTCTTGAGAGACTCTATAAACACGACAAGGCAGTTAAAAAGAGGAAAACACAAACAAAATAGGAGACCAGATGAAAGAATGCACAGAGGGAGAATAAGGATTTTCAGAGCTTAACATCTTCTAGTTTTAGATCAGGCTACTGCTTGTCACCATGTTCCTTCCTGCACTATTAAACACTCAAGAGTACCATCACATTTTCAGTCTACTCCACAGGGGTTTGAGTCATGCAGCATTTGAAATCAGGTGGTCAAACTCAGTGCCTTGCTGTAGAAAACATCCCAGAGCTCCAGTCATTTGTTCTACTGAAGCAGTTTCAAACTAAATACATTTGAACGAAATCTGCTCCAACTTTGCTAAACGTCAGCACATAGAGGAGCTGACAGCTATAGGGTTATTGTCTGGGGAGCACACACTGATAACTTTCCCTTGCTTTGATGCCAAGGAAATTGGTCCGTCTCACAAAATGGATTTGTTACTTGAGTTATTTAGATTATATCCAAGTAACTAATGTTAGTTGAGCTACTGTAAAGGTAGAGTGCTGTGCTGAGTAGGAGTATCAATGAGAGAGAAGGACCCAGAAAGACCTTCTCCAGATGCTTTTTGTTAAATTATTTACATATATGTTGGAAAAGAGAAGGAAAAGGAGACAAAATTAAATATTGATGTTGTCTTGACTGATATGCAACTAGCAGAGGAACTCATGTTTTGTGTTCACAGGTAATGTCTTGTGAAGAGATCAGATGGGAGGCAGGAGTAGCTTCAGTCTTCGTGCTGGTGACTGTGCAGTATGGAAACCATATATTGTGCTGTCATCCTACAGAGCCGACACGTGAAAAACATATGTCTTGTAGAGCCACAGGAGCTCCATTTTCAGCAAGCTAAGCATGAGCTGATATAAATTCAGAGAAGGATAACTCAGTCTGTCTCTATCTGAACATGATTACTTTTGTTTTGCCCTATTATGAATGATCCTATTTTATATCCCATATACCTGCCCACTATGATTTAATTTGAGGAGAAGGAATTTGGCTTTTTTCTGTTTTATTAGAAAGATTTAGGAAGTTAGAGATCAGATATTGGCTTTTGGAGATCACATTTAATCAAAGGTCTCTCACTTGTCTGAAGGACAGAGATTTTTCTTTTTCCTTTTCTAGTGTTTGCAGATTACCTGAGTCACTCAGATGTTATGCTGGCGTATGAGCCAACACAGACAGGGTGACTGGGGAGGAAGGCGAAAAACATGCCAAAGGCACGGGGCAAAAATATTGTCAAGTAGCTGAACAGCGTGGCAGGCCTGGTCCTTCTGCTCCTGATTGTCCTGTCTGGGAACCTGTCTGGACCACGCTGCAGCTTCCATGAGGGGCCTTTCTAGAGCCCTGGTGATGTGAGGGTGAGGTGGGCTCCTGGGGCCAGGTGGAAGGAGCTGAAAAGCGCCCTAGATCTAGATGATTTGGACCTAGGGTGTGTTGGTATGAAGGCACAAGTCCGGATAGGTGCAATAGTACAGTTCATTGACACAGAAAGATGTGGCGTGTCAGATACAGAAGAAGAGAAATTTCCTGAGTAAATTAGTGGGCATGCCAAGTTCCAGTAACTGCATGTTACCTGAGACAGCTTTTCTAAAACGATCAACACATCATTCCTACTTAAGCGTAGGAATATGCTTTCATTCTTATATCCATTGGATTCACCTCCAGATGACACAGTTTTACCAGGTGTTTCACCTGTGTGTGTGCTTATCTGCCCTTGGCATGAAACGGGCTGTGGAATTGACTTACCAGGCTCACTGGAGGCTGCGCCTCTCAGCTCTGTGCTGTAGAGCCAGCTATGCTAAACTTTTCCTCACCATCCTTGCGGCAGGACCAGGGCAATTTACAGTTCCCTGGAAGCTACCATAAATTGTTTCCCGCTAGTCAAAACACTAACTGTGGGACATCAAACGTTTGTCCCATAACAGTCTCTAAGTTACTTTTTCTTGCCTTTTTTGAAAAAAAAAACAACAACTCTTGGTCTTTGGTGACTGATCTCTGCTGTGATTCTCTTCAGTGATTATTTTATAGTTTTCCAGCGTAAGCCAGCAGAGAGGAACATGCATGTAATTATATGACTGCCACTTAATACTCCAAATTCTCAAATACTCAAAATTCATTTTGAATTTTGAAATCGGGGGTGGGATTTACATGGGGTTTAAAAGAAAAAGAGAATAAAATTTCCTCTTGTATTTATTCTAAGTATTTGCATATTTAGTCTTGAAGTAAAATGTCAAATAGCCACTACAAATGTTAAGAAATCACTAATAATTGTACATATGTGCTTTAATTTGAATAAAGTGAAGATTTCTCATCTGCAATTGTTAAAATGTATCCATTCTGCTTCAAAGATTGCATATGATCATTAACTAAATATTGTCTGACCAATGTAGTGGCCCTCTATGATGGAGTGACTACATCAGTGGACAAGGGAAGAGCTACAGATATCATCCATCTGGATTTCTGCAAGTCGTTTGACACGGTCCCCCACAACATCCTTCTCTCTAAATTGGGGAGACATGGATTTGATGGGTGGACTGTTCAGTGGGTGAGGAGTTGGTTGGATGGTCACATCCAGAGGGTAGTGGTCAATGGCTCAATGTCCAGATGGAGAACAGTGTCAAGTGGTGTCCGTCAGGGGTCCGTGTTGGGACCAGTACTGTTTAACAGTGCATCCTCAGCAAGTTTGTGGATGACACCCAGCTGAGTGGTGCAGTTGACACACCTGAGGGGCGGGATGCCATCTAGGGGGACCTGGACAGGCTGGAGAAACCTCATGAGGTTCAGCAAGGCCAAGTGCAGGGTCCTGCACCTGGGTCGGGACAACCCACAGCATCAATACAGGCTGGGGATGAAGGGATGGAGAGCAGCCCTGCCGAGAAAGACCTGGGGGTACTGGTGGGTGAAAAGCTGGACATGAGCTGACAGTGTGCATTTGCAGCCCAGAAAGCCAACCATATTCTGGGCTGCATCAAAAGCAGCGTGGCCAGCAGGTTGAGGGGGGTGATTCTGCCCCTCTGCTCTGCTCTGGTGAGACCCCACCTGCAGTGCTGCACCCAGCTCTGGGACCAGTGAAACACCGGCACAGGTTGCCCAGAGAGGTGGTAGATGAAATATTCAAGGTCAGGTTGGATGGGGCTCTGAGCAACCTGCTCGAGTTGAAGATGTCCCTGCTCATTGCAGGGGGGTTGGACTGGATGGCCTTTAAAGGTCCCTTCCAGCCTGAACTATTCTATGATTCTAAGAAATGCCTCTGTGTTAAATAAATCTTTCCTGTAGCGAAAAATCTAAATAATTTTTAAAAAATTGCTTTAAGATAGACGGAAACACATCTAAAAAACATCACCAAAGAAATCCATTTAAAAATTAATTAATAGATGCTTTTTTACAGCATTTTTTTTTCACGTAAAGAGGATTTGTCTGTACATTTCATATCGCCTTATGTAACAATTTGAAACACCTATCTGTAAATTCATAGCTTCAACCAGCTTATTCTGCGTCTCGTATACACGAGTACTTTTTCCGCAGCAGCATGAAGCTCTGAAAACAAGTGTTGCATGACCAGAATACATTTGAAGGAAGCTGGTCTTTGTGTTGTACCAGATATATTGGTGGGTGAGAGATAAACATCCCAAGTGTGATTGTAGCGGAGGCACTTCTTCTAAGTTATGCTTTATCCGCAGTACACTTCCACGAGTAAACAAGTGCCTATCTAGAAAAGCTCAGCTCTCTTTATTAAATCATTTTGTACAGCACAAGCTCATCTTAGATACAAGCAAACCAAAGTAATATGGTTTTACAAATAGAAATTCACATGTCCTGGTCTTGGTTCTTATACTATTCAAATCACCGGCATTTTGAAGTGCACATGCATTAGGCTGAAATGTGTGTCGTTTTCTTAATGCTACGTTTTGAAGGTATAACAATAAATATCTCTATTTCATATGAGGGTGGAATAGAAATAACCTCAATTTCTTTCAGAAAGTGCAACATCTGTCAAGTTCTGATCAAAGATCCAGCTCCTTAATAGAAGTTTAACACTACCTTTCCAAATTGAGTACAATTACCTTCAAAGATGCTGCTAAACATAACTAGTAATCTTCAATTTACCATTAAGTAACATTTCATAATGTTAAAAGGATTTAAATAATGACATTAGAAGATGTAGTTTTCTTCCTGGGTAATGCCCAGGATAACTGTAATAATGTTTATACAGAATTTATATGTTTATTTATATGAATATATCAGCAAGAATGTAGAAATATATAAAAAAAATATACAAATATAAACTCTACAGAATGTGCAGTTTAACTTGTACCCAACTATTCTTTTAAAAAGAAAGTACCGCATGGGGGAAGTCTTAAAATCTGTTTGATAAATGTACGTGGGGTCTTTTTTCCTTACTAAAACTGGTTGATCGTTCTCAGTCTTACACCTGCTTATGTTGGTGTCGCTTGAGCAACGTTAATTAAACGATGCATAGGAGCTTGACAGCGGTTGAGATTCAGCGACGGAGCCCGTTGCCTGCGCTGCTGACTAGCAATGACTTACTCTTTCTTTGCATTGCCCACCGCTCCGCATCCATCTGCTTGTCTTATGTTTGTAATATGTAAATTCTCGTTCAGCCTGCCTGTGTCACAGCTCACGTTAGTATTCAGGAACGTCTCTGTGAAACTTCCGATGCCTGACAAAAGTGTGTAGGATAGCAACAGGATCCAAACAGTCTGTCCTTGGAGAGACGGTATTCAAATATCCCATTCTGAGGGAAAGGCTCTTTATTTTCAGTCTTGCCGAAGCTAAAGAGGAGATAGTAACCAGAAGTTATGTTAGAAAACATAAACTACAACCAAACATGAAAGTACCATAGTGCTAGAAACTATACGGACACATCATAACTACTGTCGCAGCCCTGAGGACTTTATAGCTAACAAAGATGCTCTCTTCCCTACAGCAATGAACAAGAAGAATCTATTTGCAAAGATCTTTCTACAATAGAGCGAGCTTGTTAACTTAAAGATGGCTCTTTCCCTGAAGTAAAAAGTTATACTCTGTAACCCCCTTAATGCTCTTACTGGCACAGAGAATATAGTCCTTCAGGCAATATGTAGAAACTTTTATTTTACTTTTGCAATCTTCTTCCATTTTATTTTGTAACTCTTTTTGTCCTCTTCTTTTGTGTCAGGATATGCCATAAGGACATAGATGTCAAGGAGGAAACTGGTTTATTCTTTCAATTATCAAGCTATTTTATATTTGTCATCATAAAAAGACATTCATTTAAAACTTTTATACTAAAAAAAAAGCACACCACCTTGCTTGTGCATCTTCATTTGTACTTTTATTTCAGCTACTTGAGTTCATACGTACGAAAGGGATCACATTCTGGCTTTGAAGTGGATACACTGGCCGGAATGGGTGAGCTCCGTTCCCTGAACACGGAGGAGAGGGAGTTAACACTTCCCAATGGGTTTCCTGGAATCCAAGGCACCAGTTTTGTGACACCAAGGAAAGGTGTGTAGGGGATTCTAATTGCATTCAGAATTCATAGGGATCCTAACTGCATTCAGAAATGTCTTTTTTTTTGTTGTTGTTTTCCTTAAAATGTGTTTCAGTGCTGTTCCATGTTTAAGATATGGTGCTGTGACAGAGTGCTCCTCTTTAAAGAGCGGTATAGCGCTTTGGTAAAACTGAGATTCGAAGAGCAACATCATTTACTGCATTTCTTGCTTCACAGCCCTGGTATTTGCCGTATTTTATTGTGTTAAAATATAATTGGGCAGGGAGGGTTGTGTGATATCTCCTATGTAAAAGGCAAATATTTGCTCTTAACATGCAAGAAGTTGGGTTGCTGACTTCACTGCTTTCCTCAGCAAGATAATTGAGCTCATTTCTCTGGCTTCCCAGGCTATGAAAAGAGAAAGGCAATTCCTGTTGCATTGTTTTCTACAAAGCTTCAGGGAGCAAAAAGAAAAACCAGTAAGAAAAGATTTTGTTACGTTGTTATGAGAAGACTTCCTAGAAGGAAAGAGTTCTGGATTTCATTCCATGTTCCTAGAATCACTGCATAAAACGAATAAATGTACTGGGTAAAATATGCAAACGGCGTGGGAGGCTTTACTGGTGAAATACCGTCCCGATTGAGTTACGTATTCTTACTCCATCTCAGACCCTCTTAATGGATTAAATTTGAAATCTTTGCTATACTGTTATGGTGAAACAGGCAGGTATGATTTCTCCACCCTAAAGAAGCCCCGTAAACCTGGATATTCTGGTCAGTAAGGCCAATAGAGGCACATTTCTCTGCAGCTTCCTGTAACAAAAGTGATGTATTTTTTCTGCTGTGCTCTCTCAGCGGTGAAATAATTTAAAATATGGGGCTCACCTGGATCCTAAAGAAGACTTGCGTGGTGACTGAAACATCATTGGACATTATTTATTTGGCTTTGTAGGCAGGTGTGTGTTGTTGGCATTAGACACTAAAAATATCATGCATTTTGTAGGTTATTGACGGATCTAGATGGAAACCTCACAGTTTGGGTTTTAAGGGGGAGCAGTAAGGTGAAAAAATCTCTACTTATCTGCATGGACAGAAAGCCCATGGCCAGCCCATTCCTCCAGACGTGTGAATCTAGAGCAGCAGCCCTCAGGCGCTTGCCAGGCAAAAAGCTGCAGGTTTTGGGTAAACAAGCATTGTGTTTTAGCAGCTTGCTTGGAATGAGAAGCCAAGGGAAACAGAGCCAAGACATCTGTCTCCTGGTGACTGAGCTGGGTAGAACGGCACTCCCTGTACAACCAAAAGGGCTGGTACAGTTTATATTGTACCAGAGTCAACCAGCCGCCCTCTAAAAAAACCTTTGTGAAACAATAGATTTAAGAATTCCTTTTAGCTTTAAACTAAAAAGCGAAACAGGAGATACTTGTTAAAACCCAAGGCACAACTTCTGTGTTCCAAACAGTTACCAGTCAGCCTGGAAAAATTAATCGTTCACTTCAGTATCTCCATTTGTACTTGCAAAACCAGTTACGGAGATTGCATTGGATCATAGAAATCAGTGTTGCGCCCAGTCTGGAAGTATTATTGTTTCTGTATGAAGAAATCAGCACAAACCTGTGCGCCTTTCTGGGAGGAAAAAAAAAAAGATAGAAATTACATCAACATTTCTGTAAAAATAATATTTTTTCACACTCACTGTAGTCTTCGGCTCACCACTAAAACAGTTTTTCAGAAGGACAAGTAAGTGGAAGTAGTTTAAAAGTACAGGAATTCCTACTCCAGCAGAAAACACAACACTGAATTAATTTTCTTATTTTACATGCTTGTCTGGCTAAGGTTTTCTAAATAATTAAAAGTAAGTATAGCATGTATTGTTTCTGAAAATGAACATCGATGATCAACATTTCCACGCCGCCAGAACCTTTTTATACACGTTGTTTTCCCTATGGGAGTTCTAGACATACAAGTTTTATTTGCTACTGGCTGCTATTCTCCCACTTAAAATGTTCTCAGAGAACAATATTGGGCCATTGGCCAGCTATGAAACGTACCACGAAGAGCCCATAGACTTTTAAAACTATGCTTGCCTTTTTTTTTTTTTTTCATAAATTTGATAAATGCTTTGTATTTGAGAATAATTACACATGTACCCGTATAGAAAAGGAGAACCTGCTCTCAACAAATACTTAAATGAGTAATTTAAACACACTCGAACTTGATTAATCTGACAAAGACATCAGAATTTTCAGGATCTGCCGGCTGTTGAATGTCAGAGCCTCTTTTCAAGAGTACTTGCTGCATAGCTCTGGGTATTATTATCATGATACACAAAGCGAGATTAAATCCAGGAAATCAGAAACATTTTACAACAGATTAATTAGTTCAGTGCATCCCAACCAGCTTTGGGTTCAAATATATCCTCGATCTCTGTACCTTAAAAGCCAGCTGAGTGAAAATAAGTAAGGGTAAAAAAAAAAAACCAAAAACAGTTAGTGGGAATAAAAAACTTGTTTGGTCTCAAATATCTAATTCTTTTAATGCAGGTGTATGTAGCAAATTCATCACTAACACTGGAAGGAGGTTGTGGGTGGAAAAATCAAAGCACATTAATGACGTCGAAAGTAAGGTAACCTGTAAACTCGCAATTCTGAAAAAAAATTGACCATCAAAAGGTAAAAACAAAGAAAAAGAGCTAAAAACAAGCTAAAACAAGACTAATACAGTACATCCTATGACTGTAGAATAGAGAACAGGGTGACAATGTGTTTAATTTCAAGAGAAAACTACATTTCAGTTAAATTTTGCTGTCCTGTTACGGCACATGTATTTTAACTATGTGGGAAGTTCAGAGAAGAGTTGATGGTACATGAATATGACAGAGGTGTTGACTGATGAGGAAAGATTACAAAAGTAAATATGTGTATCTATGGGAGGTGATGATTAGAGAGGAGAAGGTAAAAGAACAAATATCACCTGAAGGGTATAAAGAGCAACAAAGAAAAGCCTTATTTACATTATAATGTAAGAATAATAATAACAAGAAATGGAATTCTGAGAAATAATAAAACATGACCTGTCAGTTAAGAATGTCATTTTCAAAATAGTAACACCTGAATGGAATAAAGTCTTGCTCCTTTGCAAATTAAAATCATGCTAATGATTATTACAGTACAGAAGAAAAAACTTGGCTCCCCTAAAACCATTGGCCTAGAGCCTATGGGCTTGACTGGGATAAGCCATTTACCCCAATTTTTCACTGACAGTGGGGTGTTGTAGAGGTAGATCTTAGTTTCTGTAATTAGGATCTGTATTACAAATGCTAGTAATTGCTGTGTCTCTAAAAGCTGCTAATAAAATTCTGGTTTTAGCCAACACGAGGGAAGCCAATGGAATTACTCTGAATCTACCTTCGTGAAAATCACACTGAGACTTAGCCCTTAGTTGTTTCTTCTCTTGTGCCCGCTTCAGAACCTCCCGCATTGAGGCCAAATGGTGCCTTATAGCTGAAAAAAACCATAAAATCCCAAAGGTTCCTGGTACAGTAAGTTCCCAATCAACATTTTTATGGGAGGCATCCAGCATATGGATAACAGCGTGGGGCTTCCAGCAACAGCTTCGAGCAAGACTCATTATGCTGGGTTAATGCTTGCTTGCTAACAAGTACACACGTCCCATGGAAGACATTTTCCTGCCCTGGCAGATCACAGATTGCTTATGACTGTAATTAGTGGGAAACAACGTTCACTACCTGGTTATTGTTCTCTTTCATATTTACACTTTGATCGTGTTTCATCCTACCTGGTGTTGATGTGGGACGCTGTGTCTAGAGACCGCTCCTCTCCTCCACTACTCTGCTGTTTCATCATTAATATCAATCTGAAAATCTCACTCCGCATTTATGTGAACAGGGTGGCGGAAGCAAGAACCCCACAGAACGAGATCAGTGTTACTACAAATCACCGAAGGCACCATCCAGGCTCTGGTCTGAAAAAAATCAGAGAAGGATTTTCACTGCAAGGCCATAAGCTCTGCAGCGCCCAGCAACGCCGTGACTTTGCAGTGCTGCTTGTCAGGTGCTTTAAGTGAACCTAAAACAGCCTCTCAGGAGCAGTGTACACTCCAGACGATAAATTAATTCATTTGGAGTAGTATGCGTTTGTGAGTAGTACCTGAGTCCGTCTGCTTTTCAATTTATTGCATCCAAATGAGTTCGGAGCTATATCCACTGCATTGCTGAATAAACTTGTCTTAGAGAATTTGGTTTGTATTTTTCCGTGTCAGCAGGAGCCTTGGTTATTCACTGCCCAACATTCAGTGAATAAAAGGTGGGCAAAAGAAAACATGCAGTAGTTTGAAGAAAGGTGTCTTACCGCCCTCTCAACGGACTGAATCCGTGAGATGTTAACAACCCACAAACCACCATGTGCAATGCCTTGGTGAGGCCGCATCTGGAACGCTGTGGCCAGTTCTGGGCTCCCCGGTTCAAGAGGGACAGGGAACTGCTGGAGAGGGTGCGGCAAAGGGCTACCAAGATGATGAGGGGACTGGAACACACCTCTCTTATGAAGAAAGGGTGAAGGATTTCGGTCTCTTCAGTCTGGAAAAAAGACAACTGAGGGCGGATCTTATCAACGCTTATAAATACCTAAAGGGTGGGTGTCAGGAGGATGGGGGCAGGCTCTTTTCAGTGGTGCCCGGGGACAGGACAAGAGGTAACGGGCACAAACTTGAACATAGGAGGTTCCACCTAAACATGAGGAGGAACTTCTTTACTTTGAGGGTGGCAGAGCCCTGGCACAGGCTGCCCAGAGAGGTGGTGGTGTCTCCGTCTCTGGAGACGTTCCAAACCCGCCTGGACGCGTTCCTGTGCAACCTACTGTGGGTGACCCTGCTCTGGCAGGGGGTTGGACTAGATGATCTCCAGAGGTCCCTTCCAACCCCGACCATTCTGTGATTCTGTGATTCTGTGAATGGAGAAGGCATCCTCTGCCACAGTCATCTCAGGGCTGAGCAATGTTTAATTCATTCAGCACCGGTACACTCCTCTAGAGTCTGTTGTGAGAAATGAGAAATTGCTTTGTAAAAAAAGGGCAAAGTTAAACTTACAGAAGACATTTATTTTTTAACATTGCAAGATTATTTTTATACTCTGAACTGTTCGCTATTCTGTCTCCTTGACTGTTGAAATGTATTTTTTAAGTCGAGGAGATGGCAGACAATGCACAGGAATAGAAGACCGGGTCTTTTGCAAAACACAGAGCTGAGTAATAATTACCAAACGCTGAATGGTAGTTCTCCTCCTTTGCGTTGATGTGATTGTTATTCCTGTATTACTTAATTCCAGGGCTACAACGGGAAATATGTCACCTACATGAGTTAGATAAAGGAACTTCATGATGCTGCTTCTGCATCTATCAAAACGGGTTTTGATGATACACAACAAAACGAAAAGAAAACACCCTAGTTTTATTCAAATCTCTTTCCTAGTTTTAAAACAAGGGACTAAGCCAAAACAAAGACCACCAGGTTTAAATCCATAAAAGAAAAAGCGTGATTGGTTAATCAGCTGTTAGCAATGAATCACCAAAGCTATTTGCACTCAGACAGTCAGGCCAAGATCTCATATCGTTCTTGTTTATTTCATATTAGACACTAATTAAACACTTTGTTATTATTTATGTGACAGTATTCCCTGCAGAATGCTTCTTCCATCCCTCATTACGCTGGTTATCCACCACAACAGTTCGACTTCTGGAGTAAAACTCATAGAGTTTCCTTTTCCCACAACCTAAATAGAAGACAGTGAAGGAGGCCCGTGATTCCTTTTGTTTCTCATAGATTTTTATTTTTGGTAATGATACTAAACACTAAATATTGTGATCTTACATCATGCAGAAGCCCGGCAGTTTGTGAGATCTTTTGCCTTTAAGAAAAACAAAAGCAATCAAACAATTAAAACTGACTGTACTGCATTTAAGTATTTTAGGAGTTAGAATGACTTTATATTCTAAGGGTTAGACCAGGAATAAGAAAACTCTGTCCAGTCTCTGTCTTTGTTAGACCATTTCTGATTGACCTCGGACAGGTTGCTTGATCTTTACTTTAATTCCTAATACCCGAAGCAAGGATGATAGCGTTCCTTTCTCGCACCCTTTGACGGCTTTACCTGTTTAGACCACAGTAGTCTGGGGCTGAGGGATGTCACCTGCTGTTTACAGAGTGCTTCACTAATGGAGCATTAGTCGCTTTGAAATATTGTTAGTTTTTTGCTTGCTAGTTCTCCAAATGCCAGGCTGCTTTCCACAGAAACCTTGCCGTCCGCTACGACTGCAAAGTGCAGGTTGCTTTTTGCAAACTAATTCCTACAAACGCTCTCTGCCTTTGTGTGGGGCAAATCCAAAGCCAGCCGGAGCTCCCCTTACAACTGACCTTTGTTGTCCGCTTGGCGCAATCACCACAAGGACAAATGGAATTCATGGAGGTTCCAAACCTATACCCGAGGCAGCTAAGTACCTTTTGAAGTGTGCTTAAAACCAAACACTGGGGACATCTGAGCTTTATCCGGGGAGGACTCAGTATGGAAGGGTGGCTATTTTAGCACTGAACCGGCCATGGGAATAGTTCCATGCCCCAGTGCAAACACCTCCATAGCATCTTCCAGCTATTAACACCTTGGTTTTTAAATCCAAGCCTCTGCCTAAAGCTGTAGAAGAACCCTGTATTTGTTCTGTTTTGTTCTTTTTTTTTTTTTAAGAAAATAATCTTGATATTGTATGTAAACGTGGCTTTTGTAGGTGAAGATCTGATGCCTCAAATAGCGATAAAATATTTTTACCAAGCACAGAAGATATAGGTTTTAAAATAATTAGCAACTGCTTTGAACAAAATTAGATTACATCAGATGAATTTCATCTGGCTTATTTAAATATTCATGAAAGCATGAAATACTCAGTTTCTGATTGAAAATATGTTCCCCTCTTCCCCGTTAGGATCTTTGACTGCATAATTGAAGGTACAATACCCATGCTTGGATTTTAAGCAAAGGATCGCAGTGACCATCCTATTAAAGGACATGCTGGGAAATGTTCACATACCCTAGAAAAACCCCAGAGATTTCAATATTTTTGCTAAGAACACCTGCTATTTTTGGAGGTTTTAATAGCCCTGCAGAACATCTCTGCTCTTGGATAGCTGAGTGGGGTTTTAAGAAGCTCCTCAAGGTGATCCACAGAATGACAATGCTGGTGATTCACAGGGGAAACAGGGCTGATTTACAAATATAGCCCAAGATTTAACACTGAGATATGTCTTGCTTTCAGCAAAGATGAAGCATTGTGTGATTTTTTCTTCCTTTTAAATATTTCATGAAAACAAAATGGTAAAGAGCACCTGCCATGCTTACGGGCTTTTGTTTTTTTTGTGGTTTTTTGTTTGTTTGTTTGTTTGTTTTTTAATTGAAACAAAGCTAAATTCCTTTTGTTTACAACCTGCTCATTAATACATGTCGGTAAAGAAAATAATTAAAAACTACCAGTCGAAAAATAGCCTTAGGTTTTGCCTGCAGTATTTTTAATGTTAACTATCGAGCGTAAGAATCAGGCACAAACCCAAAAGGTAACTGTGCTTAAAATACGTATTTTTAATGGAAATTTGCCAATGAAATAGTGTAGGACTCTAACCCTGATGTCTTATAACTGAACATAACATGCAAATGTCAAGGCCTTCTGGCTCTTAATACACAAATATTCCTGGGGCAATTTGTGTCGTTTTTATCAGCTTTCGGTCATATTTGGCTGCCTAGCACTGCCACAAGTGAGAGGCCTGAGAACTGTGGCACCAGCTTTTCCTTTTCTTATATCCTGACCCTTTTATAGCAGCTTGGGCTTAGAGCCAGAAGGAAAACTGAGTATCTTTACAGGGAATCAGTGACCGTTCTTCCATGAGGGCAATCCTGAGGAGTAAAATCTCAGGTCGTACAAATATGTACAGGTCTGTCAAGCCTCTAAAACTGCATCTGTGGTGTAACTGATATATTTTAATTTAACCATTTACTTAGGCAAAATAGCACTAACTAACGTTCCTCATCAGCGACACATTACTGAGCGTTGTACAAAAATTATCTATTAATCCTTATGATGTCCCTTTGAAGATAGCTAAGTTTGAACACAGAGCACTGACTCACTGTGCAAAGTCCAATTACCTAAATGTCCTGCTTGATATGGCAAACTTTAATCCTTTGATTTGAAATAGAGAATTAGGGAAATGCATTTCATTAATGCAACTTTTTCACTCAAGAATTAGGCCAATGGGAATGAAGGTTCCACATAGGCCACTTCTCTGTACGCACAGTAAGTCCTTCTTCTGTCTATATTTTTCCATTTTTGGATTGGATTATACTGTTTTAGAGATGTTCTTTACATACTCTGATGGTGTAATAGTCAAACAGTTAAAGGAATTTTATTAATTCCAAAAGGTTGTTTAAGTGCCCCTCAAAAGCACATTTCTGTGTAATAAAAACAAATAATTTGCTTCTGTTAAAAAATGATTTTGTGTTGGCTTAAAAATTGAACTTTTCAGGTCACTCACTATGAAGTTATCTGGTTTGTCTTACCCTTTTTTTCCTTTCTTTTTCTTTTTTTCCTCCCTTAGGCTAGCTCTCTTGGATAAATACATGTCTCTCTGATAATAGAGAAAAAGAATTCAAATCAACATTACTATAAGATTACTATAAGTTTTAAATTCTTAAGTAACGTATGGTTGCTTGAAAGCGATATGTATTGAAATGAAAGAGTCAATATGTGAGAATTTTATGTAAGTTTTGAAAAGCCAAATTGAAGCTGAGTTAGAAAAGACAAAAAAAAAAAGCTGATATGAGAAAGTCTGATTTCTTCTGAAAATTTTAATCTAACACTGAAAGGCACTGCATACGAATGTTGTGTGAATTGTTTTTATAGCTGGGGATTGTTTCTAGTCTGTTCTTGTAACATGTCTGTTGAGTGTTGAGCGTCAACACAGGGAATTTAATTTCATATAAGTTATAGCCAATTAACATATATTTTTAATTCCTGATTCATGTCTTGGGGAAAAAAAGAGAAGACAAACAATTAAAAAAAAAAATAAGGAAATACCTTTCATCCCCTCTTCTCTGTCTCAGCTTCAGTTCTTCACCACATTACCCTCCATCCCTTCCAGTTCCCTCGGTGAGGTGACGGGCAGTGCAGGAGGTTGGGATCTGTGTGTAGCAGTTTATTTCTACCATTCTTTGCTTCTTACTCATTTTCCTCCATTGAACCTCGCTTCTTACTGCTCCCCTGCTCTGGCCTGGGTCCTCCAAGGGCTGCAGTGCCCTGGCGGCAGCGCAATTTTTTTCCATGACTGTGTCTCCAGCTCTTTCTCCAAGAACATCCCTTCCCATGTGCCTCCCGTGTGTGTCTACTGCCCTTTCTGAAAAAGGTTTGAGCAGAGGCACCAGGTGCTCCTCTGGCTGCTGGCAGTTTTGGTATGCAATGGGTCATTCCATCCGCGTCAGAGCTGGCTGGACGCGGCAGAGGGGAGGACACAGCCTCCTCCCACACAGGGCACCTGGCAGCCCACGCTGTCCAAACTCGGCCAGTCGTGCCTAATATAGAATCATAGAATCAGAGAATCATTTAGGTTGGAAAAGACCCTTGGGATCATCGAGTCCAACCATCAACTCCACTCTACAAAGTTCTCCCTTACACCATATCCATATATGTCACCCTTGCTTCTGGAAGACACTGTATGAATGCATATCCGTTATAAAGTCTACTTTTAACATCACCGCAGCCGCAGCATTGCACACATTACAAACTCTGCCCTTCGATCCGAACATTAGGGTCGACACTGTAAGACCGTGTGTTCAGTAAAAATCCATCTCTCCCCCCTGCAGAGAAGGTTATTGAGGCTAACATTATAAAGAAAAAAAAAGATCAGGTATCATGTATCTGTTACAAACTTTACCCCTTTGCCCCTGCAAACCGCAAAACTGAAAAGGCTACGACAGTCTGACCACCTATCGATTACAGTCTCCACTCCTTGTCTCTGCAGGCTAGATTATTGGGTTTAACATCGTAATAATCTGACCTCGCATTAAAAATTTCAGGCCTTGTCCCAGTCCAGCACGCAGCTGAAAGCATCACAGCATTTTGAATATTCATCCGTCCCCAAGTCAAATCTTTTTCCCTCCACGGGTTTATCATCTCCACGGCTGGAGCAGCAGGATTGGGCCTTTGCTTGCCAAGTCCCTCCATCAGCAGCCCCCAGGGCCCCAACCCCCCCGGGGCAAAGTTCTCCAGAGCCATCAGCTGTAACCCAGTGGCTCCAGTTTCCCAGCACCTCCATAGCCATTGCACGGGCATCTCCTTTGGGCAGTGGCTGTAGGCATCCCCCGTTTCATTGATTTCACCCGGAGTAAAGGATCACCGCCTGATGCTTTGCATACAAGATTAAATTTTATAGGCTTCATATAATCACCTCTCTGAAAATACTGTGGGGTAGAATTATTTTAGGTCCAGATGCATTTCTGTTTCCTACCGCAAACTGGGAAAAGAGGAAAGGTGAGGAATTAGTTAAAAGGCAAACGGCTTCAAAATCAACTTTCACCTTCAAATCCCAGGCTCTAGTTAAAGAGAAGCATATTAATGATGCATTACCACTTTTAATTGGATTTTTTTAATACTAAAATGACATTAAAAAGAGAGAGAGAGAGAGTTGTCAGTTTTAGCTTATCAGTGACTTTAAAGCATACAGTAGCATTCAGCCATTAAAACCACTGTTTGGGATAAGCATTACTGATGCCCTAATTAAAAACACGTGTATAGGGTAGAAAATAAAATGGCTAGATCATAGCAAAAGAAAACAACACCCTCACCTTCACTCACTCAGATGTAGATGATCTACCAACTACAAAATGAAAAAGTCTTGAAAAAAATGCACTGTTTTGCAACGTTGCCTTTGGTGCGTGTGTTGGAATATGCCTTTACAAAGCAGCAGCATCTAAGTGGGCTAGAAAGATACTTATTTTAATTTACTCTCAGGCTGTACCACATAGTTTACAGCAAAGTACATCATCTGGTCATGAAAGAGAAAATGGACCATGCCAGAAACTCCTGTTTCAATGTTTATCAGATGCTTTCACAGGAACTGATTACTGAATAGGGTGCTCAGAGAATGCTGACAAAAAAAACCCCAGTGCTGATGCTTCCAGAGTAAGGAAAAGGTATCTTTGTCACCAAAAAGCCATATGAAATATCATTAACTTGTCAGCTTCAGAAACTAGTTTGAAGGTTACTTAACAGTGCTGAGGGAGTAGGGATTGTTCAGCCTGGAGAAGTGAAGGCTCCGGGGAGACCTTAGAGCCCCTTCCAGTCCCTAAAGGGGCTCCAGGAAAGCTGGGGAGGGACTCTTGATGGGGGTGTGGAGTGCTAGGACAAGGTGTAACAGTTTTAAACTGAAAGAGGGGAGATTTAGATGAGATATTAGGAAGAAATTCTTTGCTGTGAGGGTGGTGAGCCCCTGGCCCAGGTTGCCCAGAGAAGCTGTGGCTGCCCCATCCCTGGAGGGGTTCAAGGCCAGGCTGGACGGGGCTTGGAGCAACCTGGTCTGGTGGGAGGTGTCCCTGCCCAGGGCAGGGGGTTGGAACTGGGTGGTCTTTAAGGTCCTTACAACCCGAACCATTCTATGGTTCTATGATTCTGTGATAAGTGAAAGGCTGGAAAACCACCTCTTTGGTGAATGTGAGGAATGAGCCATCCCATACATCCACCTCAACCACGCCACTGAACCGTGCTGCAAATATTGGCGGGTACAAGATCCCACTGAACATGGAGCTGCTGGCTGTGCTTGCTCCACCAGTATCCCATGCTGTGGTGTTTTCTTTGACATGAACTCCTGAGCTGTATCTCGCCCTGACAGGATTTTGTTTTATACGCAGTTCAGAAATAAATTTATCTCTCTTTGAACTCCTGTCTTTGAAATCATATTTAGGAGGTTCCTTCTGACAAGGAGGATACCTTGTTATGCTGGGATAAGAGAGGTTGTTCACAAGAACAATTTCCATCCACTTCAATAAATTGAGGAAGACTCTCTTTAAATCCTCTTTATTTTTTCCTGTTGATGTATGCAAGCAAGTCTTGTTTTATTTCCTAACCTGCTTCAAAGTACTGTCTCTTTATGTCACTTCCAGTCAATGGAAAGCATTGTAAATAGCTGATAAATTGTAATAAATGCAATTATATTAATAATAAGATCAGGAGTGGCTAAAATGCACAAGTTGCACACAAAGCGAGTGACAAATCAGCAGGAGAGGGAATATTCTCATTCTGTCAATTAAAACAAGGTCAAGGACCCAGAAATGAATCTAGTGGGACCATTTATCAGTGACAGGAATAGGAAACAAGGGAGAAATAAGCAGTTTGCAGTGTCTGAAGCTAAAAATGGGACATCATGGCTTAACTACATTTCAGAGAATTTTCTCTTTAAAAAGAAAATATTCTTCCGTATATTTTACCCACTTGGAAGGCACTATGGATAGCTGAAGTGATTGGGAGGAATAATCACTACTAAATGAAAGCTTAAATTTGGAAAAGATTCGGGAAGCCACCTCTTGCCTCACTGACCTCCAGCTAACATTTCTGTGCTCTCTGTTGAAGTGCCAAACCATGCTGCGGATTTGACAGACCTGTGACGGTAGCTAGTTTTGAAAATTTACGTGCTCAGCCACTTCCTACACCATAGGCTTTCAATGTGGCCGGCGGACAGCCTTTTCTTATATGAAATATACTCCAAAGGAAATAAAGTAAAGGCTTTGATCATGCCAGTAAAAGCCATGGACACTGATTATCTTGCTAAGAAAGGTCAAGTTTCAGCTATTTTCAAATTTTGACAATAACTTACTGAAATGATATATTTTTTTTTGTGTTAAAAACAGACAGAAAACAATCAATGATATAAAATGGAATACAAATTTATTACACTATACAATGACCGTATATTATTATTGATCAAAATATATTCCCTAGACAGCATTTGTATATTGCACCTTTATTACCAAAGCACTTCAGTGGTATCAAGAAATATATTATTATGTTCTGCTGCAATAAATATATTTTATTAATATGTTGTTGACGAAGAAAAAGAAAGAAGGAAGTCAATGTTGTCAGCTGCGGCATCTCATCCAGCACACCTCTATGCAGATAATTGAACCTGTACTGCAGAGTTACTGAATATCTGAACACCCACAACTTAATCTTAGGTTAATGGCTACAGATGTTCAACACTACAGGAAATTAAAGGTTTCTCAGGTTCATGCTCTAATTCAGAGGCTTCTTTAATTACCTTCTTTTCTGGGTGATCTACATTAGGTGAAAAATGTCATCCGAATCAGAGCACTGGTTTGATTTCACGTTCGCTAGATTAATTTAGAAACCCCTATTATGTAAAAAAGAAAGATACTATCATTACATGTTCATGATAAAATCTGAAGTACTCCAAATTCACAGGTTTCTTAAAAAGTTTACTAAATACCTGTTGTTAAAAATGAGTAGAAAGTAACAAATAATTAAAAGTGCAGCAAAACAAGACAGATTAATTTGCAAACCTGTTAGAGCTAATTCACAAAGTATATACACATCTCATCTTATTTAAATATCATTTCTTCATCTACCTGCCGTTTGACATCTATATTTACATATTGATCACCCATAGATAAAGAGTATTCCTGCTCCTGTTTTTAAGGGAAAGGAGCTGGTCTTAGATCTTGGCTCTGAAAAGTCAATTGTGGGCACATCTTGTTAGGAGGATGATTTTTGATCAGTTTTCCGTGGCTGCAGCTTGCGATGGGACCGGAGGGAAGACAGTATTGATATATACGCAGGCAAACACAAATGTCCTCCTAACAGATCCACACTGCCATGAAGATGCCCCTATTTTAAAATCCTGATGGCTGTAAAACAGTAGCTGAATTTGAGATTAGCAGGAGAGTATGGCTCCTTTTGCGGTGTTGCATGAAGTTCAACGGCTGTTATTGTCCATAGAGGTTTATGTTTTTGCACTTCGGATAATTACATGGGTTTGTGGCTTACTGGGTTATATAGGCAATTTTGGACTTATATCTACTCCAGGGCTCACGTATAAATTAACTACTTGATTGTGAAGGGTAAACATTTTGATTAGTAGGCAGATAAAAGGGACGTTGCTTCACAGGATTAATAATATGGTGAACTGCTCTGCCAGAGCTGTGTGCTAATATTTGATCAGCCGTATTGTTCTGGAGTGGTTACAGCCAAAACGTGTTAAAAAGTTACCACCCCTATTTATCCTCGGATTCTTGCTGTCCTTTATCCAGATGTGACGCCACCTCAGCATAACTCTCCATGGCATTGCTCCTTCATCTAGTTCTACCAAAATGGTAATATTTTAAAGCCAAACCAGAACATCCATACTCTTTAAGCATTCACGCTAGCCTGATGAATCACTTTGACAGAAGTGGCAGAGGGAGGGACTGCGTATATATGGTTATTTTGGCAAAACAATAGATTCTTCTTTTGTTGTAGGAGGAGAACAAGGACAGTAAGAGCCTAGGAAAATAGTCTAATCCAGCTGCAATCACAGCAGTATCTCTACCCACACCTCTGATTCCTGCCCATGGGTTATACAAGTGTGTTTATTTGCCCTTGAAGAGCTGTTTTAGTGGAGGCTTTAGCCACTTTTCCAGTGGCTCTTACTGATATTCAATCAGGTCTTCAGAAAATTTTCATTGTAAATCACCTACATATTTATGTCAGTAGGTGGGCTGCCTTGCATATGTCTGTGTATAATACACACCTATACTGCCTATGAAACCCAGACTTTTCTGTTATTTAGACTCTCTTTGATAGCTAAGGGTAAGACCAGGCTGGACGGGGCTTTGAGCAGCCTGGTCTGGTGGGAGGTGTCCCTGCCCAGGGCAGGGGGTTGGGACTGGATGATCTTTAAGGTCCCTTCCAACCCAAACCATTCTGTGATTCTGTGATTCTACGATTCTATGAAAGTTCTGTGAGGATAAATCATAACAAAATTAAATCAGCCAAGAAGCAAGTTAATTTTCATCAGATTATTTTATTTTTTTTTAACGGCTAGGTATAGGCTTCTAAATTTGTCCCTAGTAATCTAAGCAATGAGCTCATTGCGAAAAACCTGAATGCCGTTACACAGGCAGTGGGAGAAGGCATTTGTCTGGGGTCACTAAATGACCGGTGTTCACCTGAGGCTGGAAACCCGTAACTCTGCAGAACAAAAGCTTGTAGGAGTGAGGGCTGAGTAACAGAGCCATGACATAAATGCAAGGAGGGTAAATGGACAGTGAGGCACGGGGAGAAGATCTTTACCGTAGGGGGCTGAATGATCTTACAGTATCATGACAGCAAAAAAGCTCTCAGATGGACTGAATGCACTATTTGTCTCCGAAAATGATACTGTTGAAGAAAGAACCGAAATTTACTTTGAAAATGTCCCTGTATTTTTAATAAATCGATCTGCAAATGGTTAATAACTCTGCAATCTCTTCTCTGCTATTCATCATGTGAATAGTAACAGCTACCACACAAAGATAAAATAGTTGATACGGGCTTATTACAATGTACTGAAATATTTTCAAAAAAATGCTCGGTAATTTATTCTTCTTGTTGTATAACCCCACACGATTCCTGTCAAAACTTGGTGTGAATTTGCAAGCAACATATATTTTTCTCCGATGGAATATTTGAAATGAAAAGAATTTGCTTTTTGTTCTCACTGTAGTCTGGCAAATCTTTCTGCCATGGTAGTTTGGTAGGTAGTGAATAAGCTAAATGTGTCAAATATAATAAAACAGTAGGTCAGATATTCATTATCAGCAAAATGATTCACTGCCAGTAATAATGAGACATGATCTTGTGCCTCCAGGGTCACAAACTGTGTGTAGTTTTTCTCTTTCTAATCAGAAGCTATGAAGAATCTCAGCTTTCACTGGCCTTAGCTCTAAATTTTTGGCATCTCAGTAGTCTACCAAAATATTTAGGGCATGAATGGAAGTGAACTGGTGTAATTCTGGGCAAATTTCATTGAATGTCAGAGATTTTGAATCTTTCAGTTAAGAATAAATAAAATGATAACTGGCAGAAAATGTTAGAGGAGTTGAACTAAAATCTTAAGTAATTATATTTATTAGATAATGACTCAGAATGAACAATTTTCATGTGCTATAAATGAAGTTTTCTTACCTCCCTGACATTCAAATGACCGTCAGAAATAGTTCTGATGTAGATTTAAGCTGTTCTTGACTACTTTTTGGTATCAGTGTTCAACGTGGTCCTATACTTTCACTCTTTATATAACAAAGCTCAGTCTACAAAACCACCTAAGTCTAATGACATACTTCACTGCTTTTTTATGGGTAGAAAGGGCTAAAGAATAATATTTTCCTCTTTGTGATAGTTTTTAAGTTTCAAAATTTGGGGTTTTTTTTCCCTTCATTCATTCCTTTGTTCTTTTCTCCGTGTCTCTGACTTGGAAGTATGTGACTTCGCAAACCTTCCCCTTGCAATCTTTGTCTATGTATATGCTTTTCCATGAAATATTTTGGCTTTGCGGAAACAGTGAAACGTCTGAGAATAAGCCCAACCCATTTCTGACTGGGAATTCCTGACCTCAGAATCTAAAGCTACATATTTTATAAAAGGACCTCATCTGCATGAGTTACACCAAACTGTGAATTATGTGTCCAAATATGTGTGATTGCAATACATAGTAGGATGTGCAAATTTACAGAAGTGGATAAACAATCATTCTTTGAAAAATCTGTTTAAAATTCCTTTTCCTTCTTCTTTTTATTTTTAATATCGTCTTGCATAGTTTTTCGTAAAGCTATAGTAACTGTAATGCCAAGGAGATTCTGGAGTAAAAATGATAGGATTTATTATTAAATTGAGTGCATAGTTCTACAAAAATGCTAGTGACTTTTACATCCTCTTAGTCCATGGTGGTGAGTCAAGTGAAATCACAAAGCTATATAACTCCAGACTAAAAATAAACTTTTATCAACATCAAAGAGTTTTATTGTTCAAATATCCTACACACATTGGCTCCGTCCAGAGAAAGTAGTGAGGATGACACTAAGGAATGGGGGTTTTTTTAGGAAGCGCTGTTTTTCACTTTAATGTCAAGACCTTGATATTACACTAGTAAAAATAATTGTATGATGGAGAACACTTAAATACTTGTGACTAATTATTTTGTTGGTATAATGGGTAATACACCTAGGTACTGATATCTCCGTACTAAAGCAATTTCACAAAGATGGTGAAAGGCGGCCTATTAAATTGTCCGTATGAAACATTGAACTAAAATATGCTCTATTCCGTGTTTTGTGAACTCAGATTTAAAATAAGAACTTATAAAAGATTTTAGCAGAGAACATTTCTTGCCTACGCAATGTGCGTTTAGGGGTTTTTAAGGCACTCATTAAATAAGGCAGGAAATATTAAAGCCCAAGGACTCCTAAGTCCATTGAAAGAAAAATGTTCTATACTGCTCAGATATGGGCTTCTGTCTGGGTCTATCTCAAAACCTTGTGAACTTCATATAGCTACTTCAATTACCTTTTCAGGACATAAAGTAATGCAGATAAAGAAATTAAAAATGGGATTTGCAATTATTGTAATTGGTTGTAATTATTTTAACTCGTGACTCTGAAAATGATACTGTTGAAGAAACAACCGCAATTTACTTTGAAAATGGAGGAGGGCAGACAATTTTTTTTTAATGCCAATTGACTCTCAAAATAAAAGGAAATAAATTGTAATTTAACCATTTATAAGTTTGAAAGAGAGCCTTCTAATTCTTCTTGTGCGTATTGTGACTTCTAAGCTCAGTCTTGTAAAGGGAAGTGGAAGTCAAAGGAGGCTGAGACTTGCCATAGAGTTCCCAGACCCAACGAAGATTTTCTGTTTTAGAAATCCTGCGGCAGGTTCTGCCTTTACTCACGGATATTGGATTTAGGGTGGCCATTTTAGTAGTTTATCTACACTTCCAAAATAACAGTAGAGCATCAGATTTATTTTATGACTAAGACCAGATACAGAATTTTAACTCATATCTAGAATTATTACTGCACTCTTTTTTTCCTATTTGAGTGCTGCATACTTACAGTAAATTCATTAACAAGATGAAGAATTCTCGATCTATGTGATCTGATGGTTTATTTTAGCACTTCTATATCCTTCAATATTAAATATCAAATAATAAAGGTATTACTAATTTGTGCTTGAAAGTTGTTCAAAAGCAGCTTTGTATAAAAAGCCTAGTCACCCTTTTAGGAAGAAGAATTATTTGCAAATGCAATGTCGAAAGCACTGGGATTGTAGGTTTTTGAGACCTACACAGTATGGGGGATGGCCTGCATGAAATTCTGAAAGATCTGAGCTGGCAATACTGTAGTAATTGCTCTGAAATTTTATAATTACACAAAACATAGATAATTTGGCTCCCATACTCCTTTTGGTTCTGTCAGACTGGACTGTCTTGCAGTCTGGACTGCAAACATCCGTAAGGAGTTAAATACAGCAGCGCATGGGGAGCAAAGCTTTACAAATGTTTTCTAAACATCAGCAGGCTTTAGAGCAGATGTTTTCTGTATGCACAATACCATCCTCACAGACACTCTGACCTCAGCAAATGAATTGGTAGTACATGCAAGCACAAACATTATTAATCAAAGTGACAGAGAAACTTCCTGCAAATTTATATTCCTTTTCAATTTAATTTTTAAAAGAGGTCTACAAAGAGGTCTGTTGTGTTTTGATTTTCTGGTCATCATAATCTTTTTTTTTTTTTTTTTTTTTTTTTAATGCATAGCAATCTTCTAATGATCAGCCAGGAAATTATTTGTAGCAAAGGACTCATAACAAAAATTCACATTTTACAGTGGCTTAGTAACAGCCTCATTTCCTCTTTCTCCACCCCTCTCCCAGTGAAAAGGGCAATGTCAAATGCTTTAGGCATTGGAGCCTTTGAGCATAGGGGATGGCTTCGGAAAATCAGACCTTCTAGTTTCAGAGTAGCCGAAGCACAGTGTCATTGGATTTGGAACCCTGAGGCTACACTCTTTGTGTTGACTGCCTTCCTGCGTCCACATCAGCATTCTGGCATCTCTCACGTCCAGCGTGGGGACACTGCCCTATACTCTGCTCCCCAAAACTCTGAAATTTGGTTTCTCAGACTTGTGTTTCTAACCCAACCCAAGACATTCTCTCTAAAACACATGCAAAGCCTGAATAAAGATAACTTCAGCGCAGAGAAAAACCAAGAGGAATCAGATTTGGGGCATCTTACTGCAGCTCTTCTACAGTTCCTCTGAGGTAAAAGGGAGCGCAGGATATTTTGCGCGGTTTTTGTACGCCAAAATTGTACTGTCTTTGAACTGACCCTTCCCAAAGAGGCACTGTGAAGAATTCAGTTCGACAGCTTTTCACGGTTATAGAACTCCATTCCTTATTTCATACCCCGCCATCTGTGTCAGGGGACTGGCGAGGCTTTCGCAGTTCTTATTCTGATGGGCAAATTACACCCATAGCAATTTATTAGTACTTGCTAAATTCCAATCTCTTTATTTCCTCCTCTGTTAAAATGAATTTTGCAATAATGATTTTTTTTCTTCCCTACTTTCATTTCTTTTCAGGGGTTTATTAGTGTATAGCTTCAGAAGGCTTATCTCCCTTGTATTCTCTTTGACATCTTCTTAATATATCTTTAAGCTAGTTTAATGCTCTGCCTGCCTGCTATTCTCAATACACTTATTATCGATGATAGGTGTAATAGAAACAGTGTTACTTTTGAAAAATGGCTGGACATTTCATTACTGTCATTTCACTGAGAAATAGGAGTTTGTTTAATGCATATGAAAAATACCAGCAGAAATAAAAGATCAAAAGGGATAAAAAATCAAAGCAATTTTTCTTCTTCTCAGATGCCAGATCGAGACTCCTCCGTGTACTTTAAACAATGATTTATTAGTCTTTTGAGAGTAGAGAAGTTTGTGTCTTCTTAAGCAGAAAGTTTTATTATCCTAAAAATAAAAGGGTAATAGCATAATATACTAATTACTTTTGAAGTTTATATGTTAATGTGTTTCTATATGGAATTCCTTTTCATAGCTGTCCCCACTTCCATGTACCCTGGTGTAATAGCTGTAGTCCTAACAGGAGAGTAAATTAAATTGTAAGCATAGTAAAACATTTCATCAGTTAATGAGAAGAAATGTATTTACAGCATAGCAGCAAAAATACTGCTTTGCCATATCCTTTTCCATTTCATTCACTATCCCATTTTTATCTGTAGTCATCAGATGAGGTTTAGTTCCTGGCAAAATCTCCTGCACGGAGAAGTCTTCCACTGCATAGGGCCAACTGAAAAAATATATCGGTCTATTTGCGTAGAGACTACACCAATCTCAGCCACCTCAGTTCCCTCATATCATTAACCCTGGACTGTTTTTTGCCTGTTTTTTGGTTTTGCATCTTTTCTTGGTTATGTCTTTCTCAGAATGCTAAAGAGTGAGAAAATACTTGAAGCCTATAAAATGTCAGAAAATACTCATTAATATTCAGCTGAAAGACTAACGAGACAGTGACCATTGTAGGTAAGCTGAAGATGGGTAGAACCAGAAAGCTTCTTTTCATCTGGACTTATCATCAAAGAAGAAACGGAAGAAAAATGAGCGAAAACACCACATTTCAGTCAATTAAACCTCCTATGTTTGGTTTTCTAAACATACCTTCTACTTCACAAAGGCTTATATGTCTGTTTTTCAAATGATATCTGTTGGCCCAATAACTTTTCTCTGGAAATCTTATCTTATTAAGACATTTGCCACTGGCTATTCCCAAGTGTAGAAAATATATTAATTCAACAAAAAAGTCATACAAGTTGAGAGACATTTGTTAGTGAGTTTTTACCGATTCGTTGTTTATTATCATTACGAAATAGGAGACAATCACCAATTTTCACTGAATTTTGAGTTGCTGGGTTTGGCTGTGGTTCATGTGTCAAGAACACTCTGAAATGACAAGAAGACAAGAGATTCAAATAAACTCTTGAAAAGCAGGACGAGTTCTCTGTCTCTGCAGACGGAACATCTCAGTAATTATTGGAGAAACCACGGGGCCAGAACCTTAGCAGCTGTAAATCAGTGAAACTTCACTGAGCCCAACAGAACTACCTTAATTTACAGAAGCTGACTATTACAATATAATTTTAGAAGGTTTTATTTGCAAGACACACTCTGTCTAACAGCAGGTGCAAAGTACTTTCTACAGTTTAAGCTATTTGTGAGGAACGAGATGAACTGAGTAGGAGGAAAGGATTTAGTGCAGTTAATGTAAAAAACGGTGGTGATTGATTTAAAATGTGCTGAAAAAAAATCTGCACAGCACTTGAAAAGAACAATGAGTTTTGAATTGCCGGTTGTCTGAGGGGCAGCTCATTATGCATTAGAAACAAAACGTCATTTTATATAAATGTTTCAATGGTTCTTGTATAATGCTCCATCAGGTATTTTCATGCTTGTGCTCAATACAGCATTACAGTCTGCAAACTCTGCAACAGACACAGGAAAGTTATGCAGTAACTCAAGTGTATCACCATTGCAAGGATTTTGGAATCTTAGCACGTGAGCTGATGGTGTTCCATGATATTTTGCTTCAATTTTCAGACAGTTCAGACTTAGATCCACAGAATAACTCTGCTGTGCTGCTCATCTGTTGGCAACCTGTAATGCGAACAGAACAATGATGCCACGTCAAACTCACAGCCGCACATGAATATAAAAAAGTGCCACTAAGCAGTATATGCTCATCATTAAGGAGCAGTACGGTCTGATTCAATAGAATAACTTCTTGTTTGATATCAAACAGCATCTATAAAGAATGTATATTTTAAACCGGATGTTTGTTTTAACCTATTTTAAAATGGACAATGTGTATTTTAAACTGGATAATGTTTTCAGTAGCCCTTTAAAACTCCAATATGATAGTTTTAAACTATCATCCTGTTTTAATCATTTGTTTCTCTGCTTATGGTAATATTTCATCAAATGGAGGGTCACTTTTGTTGAGGTTCCCTTATGCAGAACAACCAGGAGAAAAAATAACTTATAGGACCGAAATTTACGTCGGTTCTATACTAAAATCCTAATTCCCCAGCTGGTGACATGCGTTTAAAAAACAATCATATTTCCTTCCTATTCTGATCTGTCCCTGACACCTCAAAAGCAATGACTGGAACTGCCTCAGGATTCAGTACAAAACGCCTTTAAATGCATAAATGCCCCTAGATTCCCTTCAGTCACCTCAAACAAGGGATGTTCTTTTTCTTCCTTATGAAGAACTATGACTTTTCTGCTTTTGTCTTGCATTGTTTACCTTCTCATGTACCTTTTAGCTTGGTACTGCAGATCGTGTCTTTTCACGTTGTTTTTTTGAAGTTTAAGTGAATTCATTGACAACTACAAAGCTGTGCTATCATTACCTGGAGTTGTCAAAGTTGAATTCTTTATTCCTTTCGGCAAGTAGAGAATTTTAAGGAAAAGACATACATTAAGTGTAGTATGCTAGCTTTCTGAGAATGTTTTTCAAGCTTTTTTGATTGTCTCCCTACATCTCTGGTTCTCCAGTTTTGGGTCTCTTCTACTCCACAATGTCGGAGGAGCTGTAGTTAGGATCCCAGATTTATCACACGAAAGAAAATGTAATACCCTTTTCTTGTAGCCTTGAGTTATACAGAATGTTGAAGTTTTTTTCTTATTTGTGCAGTTAAGTATCCATAAAGAACAGCAAGCAGTGGATATTTTGTGATACTACCATTTTGTAGTAAGTATCACTTATGAGCCTTTAAGATAGCTTTGACAAGATTTCATACATTCTGTGTCACATATCGTTTATAGAAACCAATATACCATTATAATAATATTGTTTCACTTCTGGGTTTGTCAAAATTGGATTCTGTTGTTTAAGAATTGAAAGCTAGCTACCTTTCAGAATACAATTTTAAATTACTTTTACTGCAGTGGCTTCAGCTGTATAGCAATGGAATCTCCTCTGTTAAATGTTTCACATTGTACTTTCCTTTTTCTTTCTTTGTTCTTGCAAAAGGTGGCGTGCCCTTACCCACAACTTGCCATGCCTCATTCCTTGCCTGTAAAAGGCAACCAGCACTGGTGGTTTATAACGGCCACAGACATATAAGCAGATGAAAAAATCTTTTCTTACAGTAAAGTCAAGGATAACCATCCACTTTATCTAGTGTGGCAGTGATTTGGAAAAAAAAATATACACTTTCAAAACATTCCTAGTTTTCAAAGGGCCACCTACTGAAAATTACATTTTGTATGCCAGATTTGAAATATAGAAAAAATTCAAACACTTTTTTTTTTTTTCATACAACAAATTATTTTTTTGGGATTAAAAAAAATTAATATCTGTAGTTATCTGGGGGTACCACACTCCTTACCCAACTTTTTTTCAAATGCCTCCACAAAACAGAAAGTCTTGATGAATGAGCTTCTACTATTTAAAAGTGAACAGAAGAATCTATTTATAGAAGTAGGAACCCTGACTGAAAATACTCAACCTGCAGCTCTGTTCATTTTATACACTGAGACGAGCCCACCCAAGTGTCCCAGCTTCTTCCAAGTGTGATAAAACATGCTGGAGAAGTTAGGTGTACTGTCTGATCTCACACCATTTGGGTTTCAGTGCACACATCAGAACCTACTGTTCTACCTAGGAGACAGTAATTAGCCAGAACACTTCTGGAAAAACATGTGTTTTTAAGTGTCTCACAAACAGCTCCTCTTAATTCAAATTATCGCAGCTTTTGATATCTCCGTAGTCTATCCATGAATGGTAATGGTCTTTCCCAAGGTGACCGTGACATATTTAAACAGAAGAATGACTTCAGCTGAAGTAGCGAATTTTGACTGTGACACAGTTTCAAAGGGAAGGAAGGGATGATAAGGAGCAAAGGTATTTCAGCATAATGTGGTTTATCTATAAAAAAAAATAAGTCCTTTGACTCTCACACTTTATTTATAATTCAACTAAAGATAATGTAGATTAATATTGCATTGATGAGCCTTAAAATGAATGAGATACATACACTAAAAATACGATTCACAAATGTGATGTGTTAAAAATTTAATATTTTTTATATATTCTCTAGTAACAGATTCACAGTTTTATTCCATATATGCTGAAATGTTCAGAAACTTTATACCTTCTCATAGCACTGTAAGCCTCCTGTAATTGTCATTTTGCTTCAGTAACAAAATATAGTCAATTTACAAATTGATTTTAGGGTGATTAGCAAGAATGAACAAGCAAACAGGAAAACCCTATGATGATTTTACTTCTGTTCATGTTTAAATTTTAGTGAACCTCACTGACTGATTAGGAATTAAATATTATACATTCTGAAAAAAATAAGCCTATCCTTTATGGATATTTATATCTGTGCATATTTACATGGTCCTGATTCATGGATAATCCCTTTAGTGATCATCAGCATGAAGAACACAGATTCACAGAAATCAGAGATAGGGAAGAAACACTGCTTAGATCATTGAATTTATTCCCCTGCTAGTATAGCGAGATGGATTAGGAAGGCACCAGTAAATTAAATATGGAGAGTTTTCAGGCACGTAAGATTTACCACATCTCATTAATAATTGAGTTTCCAGAACGTTCCTGCTAGAGGGCTCAGTAAACATTCCATTTAGTTGAGGCAAGAATGTGTCCGCTGATCCAAATTTGGCATTTTGAACAACCTCAGAAAAACACCATTTTATTTACTTATTTATCTTTTGCAGTGCCTTTGGATATTTTTAAGGTGGGTTGTTAGTTTTTTTTTCATGAAAGTGTCTCAACTGGTCATCAGTCTTTCAGACAAACAGTGACCTAAATGATTGAGGAAAAGTTGCCTTAAGACCATCATTGTTTACAGACTATCTGTCTTCCTCTTTCACATTTTGCTTTGTTTCCTATGGTTTTATAGATGTTCTGAACAAGTAGCCGTTAACCAGACATTATATTCCAAAAATAATAATACCTTAGAATACATTTTGATTATTTTTTTCTTACTTTGGTTTAAGTCTATTTTTCAGACGTACGTGCTGTCTGTACTTATGTCTATTTGTGTTCACTATGTTGCTAATTTTTCTTAGGCTTTTTTGCTGCCACAATACATGTTAAAATACATGTCCAAAAATTTGCTTTGGCTTAGAGGTCAGGAAGCACCATGGGTCCAAAAGTGCTGAGGTTTAGATATGTTTTAGATAGATACATCAGATTTACCGTGCATGCATAAAGCATCTGTGCAACATATGCTCACTTAGACTTGATGGGCCATGGATGAACAAATGAAGCGGTTATTTGTTTGGGATCCCTTGAAATTCTGAGCAAATCAACCAAGGGACTGTTTCCTGCACAGACAAGTGGAAAAGGGAGATATATCCTGGAAGCTCTCCTCAAGATATTATTGGGAGGTACTTGCAAGGAACGGAAGCTTTCTTTCCTGGAAGTCACATTTTTGGCTGCCTGGCTTTGCCTATCTATCTGCTGCAAAGGAGTTGTAAGGAAAGATGAAGAGTTAGGCCACCCTAAAGGGAAAAAAAACAAACAACCCAACCATAAACCTTCAGTTATCAGGTCAGCCTTGAGTGTAAAGAAAACAGTAAGACCCCAGGCATGGTTCTTAATACCTCTTGATAGATCTTAATAATGATAGATGTTAAAAGTTCTCACCAGTACAGATATGGAAGTATTGTATTCTATAAATCCACTAAGGTCTTATAATTTTAGCAAACGCTGGTTTAAATATCCTACAGAATGCATTCAGTTCTTAAACCAGGGCAAAGTTGCATCTACCTCATATTTCCTTTCATTGATGTGCCATTTTTCCCCTTGAAATGCCTGAGATTAAACAGAGAAAACATTCAAATGAATGTTTACTGATCTTAAATTTTTCTTTAATAGTTTCCAATTTTTTTTAACTAAAAGCTTTTTTCATTACTAATGGTTTATGTCCAATCTACTTATGTAGCCTGATGCTACAAGTGATTAAAATAATATATAAAAAAAAAATGATCTGTGATCAAAAGTCTCATATTAATTACAGAATTAACATAGTCTGGTAATTTCAGCAATTTCTTACAAAATTAAAAAAGACAATCAAAGGACAAAAGAAGTTGACATAAGAGGTCAATGACATGTATTATAACTTCTGAAGTTTGAATACCATTTTAAATATTTGTAAGGAACTGATCATCTTTTTAAAGTACTGTGAGGTAGCTTTAAATTACACCTATTAAAAACTCATGAAATAGAAGTGTTGCCTTAGGAAACAGACGGATGAAAAGAAAAAAATCCCAACCAGCAGTCAATTTAAAGATGCTCTGAGAATTTACTATTAAAAGAATTAAAACAATTAGAGGTGTGATGCAAGGTATTAAATAAGGTGAAACGAGCTGAAGATGTTATTTAGACCAACTCGTAAAAGGTACTAGAACAATAAAGGAAAAAAAGCATTTTGTTTTCCCTGTTTACAGAAAGAATGGGTTATAAACACTGTATAAACACTGTCTCCTTCCAGCTCTTCCTTCATACACCAAATATCACAGTTAATCATATTCACCTCTGCACCAAACATAGCTGAAAACCACAGAGGCATTGCAGCACAGCACAAAAGGCTGAGGAATTTTTCAGTTCAGCACTCGAATCTTAGAATAAATAACTATAAATACATCAACTCAGATGAAGTAAATTCTAAATTGTTGTCAAAGAATTAAATGTAACCCTTCTCTGTAATTACCTGAATGCCTAGGAGCATTCCATTGTAATTTAAACAATCTGATCTTTTAGATACTTCCAGCGTCTTCTGTTAATTTTTTAGTTTAGATATTCCTGAAGACAAAGTATTACCTATTTACGATACCAAAGGAGAAACTGGACATGAAACTTGTTTTAGATTATTTATAGTACTTGATCTGCACATGTCAAGACTATTCCTTTATAATAATATTCCCTTGAGTAATGAACATTGTTCTCTTAGTTATGATTCCTGTTATTGACCATTTATAAATTGTTAAATTTATCCATGATAAATAAAACAGAAATAGTTAACCCATGAAGATTTTTGGTTCTCCATCTCTAAGCTTTTTTACAGTACAAATATATATATACTATTTATCTTTTTCTGATTTTCACATTTGACATTTTTTACTAATAAAGCTATTATGTCTTCCTTCGGGATAGACCTAGTCTCAAAAATACAACTGCTTTGAAAAGATCTTTATAAAGGAAGAGGTCCATAGAGATTGTAATGGAACTTGCCACTGTTCATTGTTTACATCCTCTTTTTTCAGTGCACTAATCACAGCTAATAAATGTGATACCAAACTTACAGGAAAGAAAACGTGTCTTCTAAGATTCAGAGAAGTTTACAAATACTCTATAAGTACGAAGAAACAGATCAGTCCTAAAATTTGTTGTGTTATTTGTTAGCTAGGTAAATTTTAGTAACTTTAAACTCAAGTCACTTGTTGTCTAGGAATTTAAAAGACTTTTTTTTTTTTTTTTACCATATACTTGAAAAAAATATTAAAAACCGTAAAATTAAAAAGAAATGATAGCACAGATTTTCAAACAGTTCTCTAATAGTCTCTGATGATAACAAAACATAAGGCCTTACTTAAGTATACTCTACATGATATTTCCTTCGAATCAATGCTACTATTTTCATGTTTAATTTTTGGGTTAGGCTTTTTTGACTGTTAGGCGTCAGGTTGCTCATATCTTAGGGAACATACTGTTTTGTTCACTGTAGAGTGTAAACCCTGATAGCTTGGTGGCTAGATGTGTATAAGTACTTATAAAATAAAAGTCGTTTTATGAAAAATATCAAGTATTTCAACTGGACAAGGAGTACCTTTATTTCAATGTCACGGGAGGAAAAGATAGACAAATCTGAGCAGACTATCTAATCTTTTTAACCAGGGAAGTATCTGAAGCAATGTTTAAGTGAATGGTCTAATGACTGATACAGCATTAGGGAAGCTCAAGCAGGCAAAATAATAATTTGGAATTGACAGTACAGCATACTTACTTTGTGCCCCTAGCAGAAAGATGTCACTACCAGAAAAATGTGTTGAATGTTGTATAAACTTGCTGTGTTTAGGACAAATGACTTCAAACTTTAAATTAACACCTTTTTTTTTTTTTCATGGCGCCTCAGTTATTACTTATTCATTAAAGTTAGCTGTCAGAAGTTTGAAGGTGACTGACATTGCCTTCATTTGTGTTAATAAAAGAAACATGTGAGCTACTGGTTTCTGTCATCTTTCCTTTCAAAGGAAAATGCAGTCATTAGCAGCTCGCAAAGAAGACAAAATCTGGCCCCAACTCTCTTGCCTCCTGTTAGTCCTCTGGTTAGTGTTCATGGTGATCCACCCGTACACTGCTCTTGTCTCCTGGGTAAACTCTGGAGATAAACAAGATAAAGACGGTATGATCCAAAGCTCATTTAGTTTTGATGTGTCAAAAAAAAAATATTCCAAAATAACCTTGTCTGTCAGTTAGAAGTAAACCAAAGAAACAGTCCAGTAGTGAGCAGCCTGGTGACCAATTCGTTTTGGAGTATTTCTTATCTCTGCACCTACTCTGCACCTAACTTTGGGCAGCTGCACTTCATGCCTTTCACTGCTGATATTCTCCTTTTGCATAGCTAACTAAGTAGACACAGATTGAGTGCGTGTAATGGGAGAGAACAACCCACGCATCCTTACTTCTGTGTTCCTGTGTTAACATCCTGGAGAGCAATTATTATTTGTAAACACTCTTGCACAGGCTAATCACAAGTGACTGAAGGAGAGGAAAATTTGTTTCAGCGAAATGAGGTAGAGCAGCTACTGCAGTCACTGTTTCAAATATAGAATAGCATCACTTGAGGTGACTCAAAGTACCACCATTTCACGATCTTCTCAACTTTCTGTCAGGTCCTTCACAGCAGCTAAAAGAAATACATCTGAGGAAGCACGCCCAGGGTTGAACTTGTCTGGAAGGTTGTGACAGATTGGCTCCATAAAGTCAAACTGAAGTAAATTGGTAAATTGGTGTTGTGTCAGCAAAGACACCATTTGTTTCAATGTGGGTCATTTTCTTTGGGGCATCTGTTAAGCATTTGGTATGTTAACCTGGATCAAAAAAATATTCCCTGTCATTTACCTCAATATGCCATTCTGAAATTGCTACAGAGAAATTAAGTTTTTATCAAGCCCTCCATATTTTAAGACTCCATTTTTTGTAAGACTCCATTTTTTGTAAGACTCCATTTTTTGTAAGACTGTTAAATATTAGTTAGTTAAATAATTAAATATGTTTATCAGGACAAACATGAAAAATAATAAAGAAAAATAAAGAAACAATATTGCTGCATGATTTATGATATAATTTCTAATCATAAATTTTGTCCCTTTCAGTGTAGAGAGTGGAATATGGTCACAAGGCTCTTTTCAATGTGAATTTAAGCTTTTTGATGAAAATTTCAAGCCTTCTTTTGAAAGCAAAAATGTTTGCCTTCTGTCACTAGTCACCATAGTACACATGGTCTGGAGAAACAGCAATAATGTTTTTGCAACACTAAGAATAGTGTAGTCTGTATTCCAATTTGGGTATTTGGAATGTAAGCCTAGAGAAATACACAAGCGCATGCAGGTGAAAGTAATTGGGAGCAAGGAAGGGGCACCAGGCATCACATATTGAGTATCCATTTTGTATGTTTTATGGCCTTCAGCCATAGATTTCCAGTTGTAATTTCCTAAATTTTAAAGAAAAGCCAACCAGCATACTCTGTCAGTGGGAATGAAATATCTACCCCCATGCTATGAAGTTCTACCACCTTAAATAATTACAGTTTCTTAGACAGGTCTAAGTCCTCAATTCTCTGGGCCAAAACTGGAAAGGGATGGATCAGGCATATTTGCTAGTTTTAGGTTTCACATGTATTTGCTGAAAGGAAATAATAAAAGTCTTAGTAAAATATTTGGAAAGCGTATGCTACATTTCAGGTTTCAGGGAAAAGAATATTTAACGAAAAATTTCTCTAATTCTGACCCGTTTGCCTTAGTTGTTGTCTACTCTTCCATCTCTGTTTCTGTCCTCAGCTTAACCTCTTCTCCAGACCGAGTTGCCTTCTGATTTTTCACTCAATTTCCTCCTCTTCCCACCTCATAATTCTCACATTACAGTTCTCTTCTGTCCCTCATACGGTGCTTCACTGCAGCTGGACTCTTCAGATTTGACCTGAAATAGGGGAGTGCTGGAAATTTTCAACAAGACTATTGCACATGGTGTTATGGGTTTATGGGCTTTTAATTTTTTTCCTCTTCTCAATGGCAAGAAAGTGTATAGATCATCTGTCATACCCTCAGAAACGGTAGAAGTGCTTGTGGTGAAACCAATAATACTGACAAGTACTCTAAGATAAAGATAATTTCTACCAAAAATATCAGTTTTGTCAAGCTATATGTAACCAAAAATGAAGTCTTGTAATGGAAAGCCTCAAGCAAGCTCAACTGTAGGTGGCACCACTGGCTGTGCCTATGCAAAAAAAAAAAGTAACAGGAAGTTTCCGAAGGGCCTCATCCTACAGAAACTTTTATGGACAGTTTTACTTCTGTAGAGCATTCTCAAGAATTAGGATACACAGATATTATATGTATTTGCAAGCTTGTGCCTTAAGTCTATATCCCATACTCAGCAAAAGGAGCTGAATTATCTTGCTGGTTGCTATGTTTTACTTAAAAGGAAATCAAAGATACAGAGAATGATGATTTATTAGTATCTATATGAAATGAGTTAGAATGCAACAGCCGATCAGGATTAGATGCACTCCTTCACATTTTCTGCTAAAAAAAAGTTTGATCCTTTCCTCTCAGTTTAACCTGCCATTTTAAGTCAGAAATGAGCCTAAAAATGTTCATAATTAATGGTCTTATACTCAAGGCTTTTTTTCCTTTTCTTTATAATAGTTCCAGACAGAGTGACAAAGTGCCAAAAGATGGCAGAGGGCCAAAGGTAAAGTGTACTCCCCTAGCTCCTCTCAGTTTGTTTCAGAACCTTCATTTTGTTGTGTATTTGGGTTTGGCATTTTTCATCTAAACTAATCTAATGCAAGAAGGCACAGGCATTACTGGATCAAATTTTGGATTGGATTGTATATTGTCGTCAAATATCAATATGGCTATTTTGCAGTGCTAAGGTATTTGTGAGATAATTCAGCTCTCGGCTGCGCTGGCATCTGCTTCTGCTTTGTGTAGCTACATATTGACAGAAAAAGAAGAAACATCTGGTGTGTAAATGTAGCTTGTTGGCTGATTTTTAGCAAAAAGGTGAGCAGAACGTTAGCTTTTTCAAGCTTTACTAGATGGAAAAAAGATTAGGCCAACCCAGATCATACAACACTAAGATCTGTTCCAGATCACTAAAGCCTTTTTTATTCAATTTAGTCCCATGTTAGAAATAATCATCACATTTTACATTACGCATTTCTAATTTCAATGCTCATGCCATATAATTATTCTGTATAATCAAACCTAACTGGTGGTTTGCTACACTGAGCTATTGACCGAGTGTTCTGGCAGTGAAGCTAGTATTTAACAATTTATTTGAGAAATGTGCAGACCCATAATTGTAGAAATTTGATAAATCTGTAATTGCAATGTGTACGTATCTTTGTTATTTGTGAACAATAACAACAAAAGAAATAACATACATCAAGCAACAAAAGGGCATCCTGAAAGTGAATGGCATGCTCTGAGAAGTTACTGTTTACCATTCTGACCAGAATGCCAAGTCTGCTCTACTTCCAGCTTGATTATAAATAAGATAATAAGTCCAGAGGCAGTTTTCATCCCCACAGAATCTGCCCTTTCCACACAGCAATGTTCTGTCTCATTTAGTATTTTATTTTATTTTATTTTATTTTATTTTATTTTATTTTATTTTATTTTATTTTATTTTATTTTTATTTATTTTATTTTATTTTACTTTATTTTATTTAAATTATTTTTCAAGCCAAGCAATACCCAGACAGTCTCTGCCTTAGTAATTTGAGCTTCTTGGGTGGCTGGTGTGATTTTGATGTGATTTCACATTATCACTTGTTTATTTTTAACTACCACGGCAGAAAAATATTTTAACTCCACCTGTAGCACTGTTTTGAAACTGCTACAGAATATGTCATTATTATGCTTAAAGAAGTAGAACGTTAGTTCCTAAGTGCATCAAGTAAAATATTTCTTAAATGTGCAATTTTTAAAATACAGAAAATAATGCCATCTTATGCTAAGCAAAGTAATCATAATCATTCAGTTCAAATGTCAGGGTAGTGAGAATTTTGTAAAATAATAACAATAAAGCCATATAATGTATCTTGTCTGATTTTCTAAATTGCTTCAGAATTCTTATTATAAAGAATTATAAATTATAAAAATTATAAAATAAAATCTTATTATAAAACACAGAAGTCTTCTGGACTTGGAGACATTGCAAGGAGATGCAAAAAAAGCTGAGAGACGATTTGGGTAGAGAAAGTTTTCACAAACTCAGTGGACACAGTTATTTGCTAAAGGAACATCTGTTGACATCTTTAGAATGCGTACGTGAAAAAGGAAGCAAGATAAACAATTGGAAACAAACTCCTAAAAGCCAAAACAAAACCTGTTTTCTCTTATGTTAGTGTTTTGTAGATTAGCTTGGAACTTGACACATTCTTTTTCTACAACAGATATTTTCTAGGGAAAAAAAAAAAAAATTTACAAATTTCCAGTTAAAAATTCACATGGTAATGATGTTGCTAATTAACCGTCAGCCATGCTTTCTTTTTTCAATCTATAAATGTGATTCTAATATTTTTATTATTTTTTTTTTCTTCTACGTAAGCTTTACTTAATAAAATTGGTGGTATTCTGCTCAGTGGGAGAGGCCCCTGCTCATTCTCGTTGCCGTGGCAACCAGGGTCAGCTGACCCGGGTGTGCACCCTGTGGGAGGGTCACACCTGTGGACAGGTCAGGTGACCCAAACCGACCAATCGGGTGTTCCAGCCCGTCGGCCATGCTCGGTATGAAAGCTGAGGGAGCCAAGGGGGCAGGTTGGCTCCTGTTGAAGGACTCTTCTCCAGGGGCTCTTCTTCTTTGGATTGTCTCCAGCGGGCTCTTCGATGGCTGATGTCTGAGGAGGACCCTGTTGGCTCATCTGCCTTTTGATCCCGGTCAGTGCGTTCCAGTTCCCATTTGTCTCTGAGTCCAGTCTGGAACTTTCCCAGTGCCTGACAGTGGTATCTTCCTAGGAGCTAGATCCTGTTTTGTATCTATTTTTATATATTATATCTATTTCATTATTTCCTTTTTATTATTAATATTTCATTAAAGTAGTATAGTTCTTTTCTAAACTCGCAGGTCTCTTTATCTCTCTTCTTCCTCTCTTTGGAGCAAGAGGTGGGGGAGAGCATGGGTTGTCTTGTCATTGGCCAGCCTGGCCCAAACCACAACAGTAGTTCCATAAATATCGCTACACAACTTCTGAAAACCTTAACGCACCCTGAGTGTACACAGACAAGGTGGCTTGTCCTGGCCTGTTTTCTTTCTGTATCTTAAATACAGGGGCATTGCAGAGTGATTTCTATCCTATAGGTAACTTGTTCTTTGGTAAAATGTAGCGGGGTGCCTATGTGTAGTTTCCCAGAGCGACAGGATTATAAAGAGCTGTGGGAGAATGGGTCTGAGGGGCAAAATGACTATATTCTCTTGGGAGACAGAGGGCATCAGATTCTGTGATGCTTCAGGATCTGTGGGAGTCTTCACCCTGATCTCCCAGTTACTTTCAATTAGCACCAGTGTGAAATAAGTATGTAATAGCCATAGAACATTAACATTCTGATTTTTTCCTTACTGTTTCCCCCATAGATAAAGGAAATACAGCACTACATGTGAAAAGTATGCTTATATCCAACATAAACTTGAATCTGTGCTCTGTAACATTGGTTTTATACTATATAATTGCACTGTGTTAACAGTCCTGCCACAAGGCAGGAACTAAACAGCCAAACACCAAAGTACGTTGCTGGGGTAGAACAGATGTGGTTTTGTTCAGCAGGGCCTTCTCTTGCACAGGTACAGCAGTGTTTAATGTTAGCTCTTTTTAGAAGGCAGTGTGAGTTATTGTCAATCTCTCAATTATTTGTCAGTGGAATAAGCATTAAAGGATTGTACTCTCTGTAAACAGCACCAGCATGTTACTTTATCTAGCTACCTTACAAACCACTTGTCTAATTTATTTTACTAGTACATAGGGCCAAAATCGTGCTGGAAGATACCACATGGGCTGATTCAGGCAACAAGGCAGAATAGGCAAGGTCTGTTACAGCAACTACTATATAGCTCTCATAGTGGACCTTTGTGGAAGTTTTAAATTGCTATTTCAAAAAAAGACCCAAGAATGAAGTCACAGGAACATCTTGGTTCCAGTTTTTTTCTTCACTGAAAGGGTTGTCAAGCATTGGAACAGGCTGCCCAGGGAAGTGGGGGAATCGCCATCCCTGGAGGCATTTAAAAGATGCATAGATGTGGTGCTGAGGGATGTGGTTTAATGGTGGACTTTGCAGTGATAGGTTAATGGTTGGACTTGATCTTAAAGGTCTCTTCAGACCTAAACAACTCTATGATTCTAAGTTTATCAGTTGTCAGTTATATTAATATTACAACATGTGAATTTGATGGTATGTGTAGTATATAAAGTTTGTAGAAAGATTATTCTGAGTATTGTAAGGAGAGATTTGTCTTTGTGTAGGCAAAGTATAATAAAAATTTAGTTGAACGTATCTGCGCTGAAAACTATTAATGAGCCTAGAGTTTGTTTGAATATTCATTCATTTTTAATATCTAAGGCATTATTTTTTCACAGACTTTCCCACAGTCCTTTGTCTTACCAAATAGCAATCAGTGGATTCCCACTAAACTGTGTCCCCCATGGTAACCTTCCTGCATTTCGTAGACCACCACCAGAGCTCCTCTGAGGTGTATCAGGAAGAATTTGAGGTGCTTTCATGGGGGTGCCTTTGTTATGAAAGACAGTAGTCACTGGCTCACACTTCTGCTAAACCTTTGATCACCTTGTCTTTGCAATAAGGAACTCATGTTTTCCTGAATGTGTTTCGCTGTTTTAAAATGGTTCCCTTTCTTCCTGAAACAAATGGTACAAGTGGGGAAAATGCAGTATTTGCTTTGTTTTCTCTTTGATTCAGGAGAGCCAAGCCTGCCAGACAATCTCTGCTGCCTTTTGGGTGCGTATGAGTGTTTATATTTCCGTATTTCCTTTTTCTAGAAAGGATGTCACAGGGGAATAATGTTTTTATTATCCTAGGACATGCATAAGAAAGAACTGAAACTGCCCTAGATAGGCAACACACTAATTCAGCATTCTCTTTTATTCAGTAATGATTTCATGTGTTTTCCGAGTTTGTACAAACTTGATTGATGACCCAAATGCAGCCCACATAATAACTTAGGCATGATATTGACTGTTTTTGAGGAACACGATTATGAGTTAGGTGACTGGTATTTATAAGCTAGAAGCAACCAGTTTTTGTTTTTTAGCTGTGATACAAGCATTAGTGCTCTAAGTGAGATGTGGCCTAGTTTTTCCAAACACCTTTTTAGCAGCTGGCTCTAATACCTATGTAATTTTGGACAAAAATTTTTTAGTTTTAGTTAACAACTCTAAAACTCTAACAACTGTACAAACTCTAACAACTTTTACTGTAAAATGAAAAAAACCCAAAACAGGAAGTTGAGAAAAGCCCCTGTATTAATACTTGCATCTGAGAAAAAAGCCAAGTTCTCTGAAATGAATTGCTGGAAAAAGTAATACTAAGGTGTTGTTACATTCATCAAAATAGGATTATGAATTCTGATAACGTCTTGGCAAGAGACATTTTACCTCAACAAACAAGAGTAGTGAAGTGTCAGATGTCTGTACTGTCTAGAAAACTGCTGAAGTTGGGACCATCATGTTGAACTGAAACAAAATGGGGCAAGTGCAATCATGAAGATCAGGTGAAGACTGAAATGTGTGCTTCTGACTCTTTGTTAAAACTTAAATTTCATGTGAATTCTAGAGATTAACACCTTAAATCTTCATTGATTTTTAACAATGTCAATAGAAGATGTGAACTCTGCTGTTTAAAATCTATACATCTGAAGTTCGTAATCAACATCTTAGATACTTCCTGTCTCTTTGATGGGAATTTGTGGAATAGTCGTGATTCAGTATTAAAACTTCAACTGAATCACAAAAGGGAGCAACAGAGAACTTCATACCTTAAACAGAAAAAGGGTTGTATTCAAGTTAGAATACTTAGAATAGGTACCTGCAACAGATAAACTTTGACCACGTACCAGGCAGGTCCACAGTCCCAGATAGGATCACATGAGGAAGTTAGTGATTGATCTTAGGTAATTTAGAGCCAAGTTCATTACAAACTCAATAAATCTTAAAGCCGGGGGCATCTTACCTAACACTGATAAAATGGAGAAGGAAAATTGGTGGGCCACTGGCAGGACGCTTGGAGAACACACCATGAATGAGTAAAATTCAGGAAAACTATTTGGCAATATTTAGATTATAGTTCTGTAATAACTGGAAATAGCTTTGGACAGCAGGAAATGCATACAGTCTGAGAGTAAGAACAGAGAATAATGTTACACATATTTAAGTATTAGTGTTGATATTCAAAGTATTCAATGTTATTAATTTGACACATGTAAGAACTGGATACTTAACAAAAAAAGGCCAAACACATAAAGCCTAAACCAATAGCTACTGCAAATCCCTTTGAGTTTAAGCAGCATTTATTTCCTACAGTACTATGAAAGATCTTCCTGTAAGTCGCTTCTTGAAATTCACAGGATGATGCCCCCTCTACTCCCCTTTCGTGAAACCTCCATGTGGAGTACTGAGTCCAGCTCTGGGGCCTCCCACATAAGAAAGGCATGGACCTATTGGAATGGGTCCAGAGGAGGCCATGAAGATGACTGGGGGCTGGAGCCCCTCTGCTGTGAGGACAGGTTGAGAGAGGTTGTGGTGTTCAGCCTGGAGGAGAGAAGGCTCCGGGGAGACCTTGTAGTGGCCTTCCAGTAACTAAAGGGGGCCTACAGGAAAGATGGGGAGGGACTCTATCTGGGAGTGGAGCAACAGGACAAGGGGTAATGATTTCAAACTGAAAGAGGGGAGATTTAGATTAGATACTAGGAAGAAATGCTTTCCTGTGAGGGTGGTGAGACACTGGAACAGGTTGCCCAGAGAAGCTGTGGCTGCCCCATCCCTGGAGGTGTTCAAGGCCAGGCTGGACGGGGCTTTGAACAACCTGGTCTAGTAGGAGGTGTCCCTGCCTGTGGCAGGGGGGTGGGAACTGTGTGACCTTTAAGGTCCCTTACAACTCTAGCCAGTCTATGAACTGAGGTCAAATCTAGAGTTGGAACCCTGAGTATCTCAGCTGTAGGACCTGTGCTCTGACCACTAAGCTAATCGTTTTTCTGACAGCTCACAGATAAGCCTTTGAAATTTGACATGGAGGGGTAGAGAATTTTATTCTGCTACATAGTGGAATACATTTTTTATACCCACAGACCTATAAAATGAGGAAAATCATCATGTTTCACTACATCATGCATCTTCCACTTGTGTCATCTGCACTGTAGCTTGAAAGTGCTCTCCCAGCCAATAGAGCCTGTTTGGTTAAAGCAGATACCTAGCTAACTTCAGTTTTAACAAGCGCTCTGGCTGTTAAATTTTATCATGTCAAGGAAGAGTTTTGTATGCAATACAATCAAATGTTCCACATGTTACCCACAAGTGCTACAGTAATGGATTAGATGTTATCCAAGTACCCCTACTGAATTAAGGTGTTCTGACAATTCTGGATGTCAAGTGAGAGAAAGTAACTGAAAAATGACCCACCATCTATTGTCACTTAAATAACATGAAGCCATCTTCATGTAAAGTGAAGAAGTACAAGTCAGGGTTGGGTAGACACAGGAAGAATCTCTTTTACCTTCTTACACTTTCATATGTTTTTGTATAAAAGCTTTTGTCTTGTTTCAAAGTTACTCTATCAATACATCTATCGATAATCTGGGCAATACAGCTTTTCTTATGCAGATTCTTTGCTGTGAGGGTGGTGAGCCCCTGGCCCTGGTTGCCCAGAGAAGCTGTGGCTGCCCCATCCCTGGAGGTGTTCAAGGCCAGGCTGGACGGGGCTTTGAGCAACTTGGTCTGGGGGAGGTGTCCCTGCCCAGGGCAGGGGGTTGGAACTAGGTGATCTTTAAGGTCCCTTCCAACACAAACTATTCTATGATTCAACATGTATAGCGTCTTACAAGGTAGAATAGAAGTTAATGCGTATTTTACAGTAAGAATAGCCTTCCACACTGCACTGGAGTGGAATCAAATAGTGGCAGGACTGAAACTGAAGGCATCTGCTTACCCAGTGTATTACACCTGTACTCTAGGATGCATCATCCCATTTCATAAACTGCTGCTCTGTGCGTGTTTGGGTTTCTGTCCCTGATGGAAGCCTTCCTGCATCTAAGAGCAGGATGCGAGCATTGTTCCAGTTGTAGAAGAGGAATTTTTACAATTGGGGTACCCTTCTGTCCTCAGCTTACTGCTTGATGCTGATCTTTCTCTGCTGACAGAAAAGGGTATGATAAAGGAGCGCTTGTTTCAGTATTAGGCAACAGCCCTGGCTAATGGAGCAGCACATTTCAGTGTTTTATAAATAATTTATGAAACTCTTTAAAGCCTATTTGTGGGAGATACTTACCTTTTCTCAGTCTGCACACCAAAACTCGTTCATCATAACTGAGATGGAGGCATGCTGTCCTGCCTTAAGACAGGAAAGCTTTTTCCTTTTTTCTTAAAATCTAATCAGCGCCGCTGTAGGATGAGAATTCCCTGCAGCTGACCACAGGCCCCTCGCAGCTGCTGAAGTAGCAAACCAGTTGTAATGTGAACCTTTGCTATCTGTATCAGCAGAATAGGAAAAGACTGATGCCCTGTGTTTAATAGCTGAGCTGCAGAGACTAGAAAGAAACCAAGGCAGTTTCTAGACTAGTGTTTTTGAAGCATCAAAGGGAGATAACCATCCTGTCAGCACTTTGAAAACAAGCTCCTAATTCCCTTTGTCTATTTTGAAAAATTTACTGCCACTGAAGAGAATTTTTTAGGCCGCTACCTGAGGACATACCCAGATACACAATTTTTTAGTGAAATAATGTTGGTTTTTTGCCTGCCAACGCAGCAGAAGTTAATGCAGTGAAAACTAGACATAGTAGACATGCAAAACTATGCAGAACTGTGCTTCTCGTACTGTTCAAAGCAACAGGCTCCCTAGGTATTTAATCATAAAACGATTTTTAGTTGTAAACAGGCCACCAGGAAGCTTTGCCTGTCCTTTTATACCTTCTTTCTTCTCATATGTTTCCTGTTCCTTTTTCTAATATTTTTTTTTAAACCTTGAACAGAAGAATAAAGTTTAGGGCTAAGGAAAAATCCAGAGTTATGGCAAAGATGGAAACGTGCACTCTGTTTTTATGTAAAGATGGGCTCAGAACTAAAGTGTGTATAATTAGTATATTAATACAAAAGTTAGTAGAATGTAAAGTTTGCATATGAATACAAACAGTAAATAATGCAGGAGTGTGTATATTGTAGAAGAACAAGTTCTCCTATGGCACCTGTGAAAAGGAAATCATCTTTAATAACAGAGTTTTTGTAGTACTGGTAGACAAGCAAAGTCTGGTTATAGCAGACATTGCTGTAGCAGATGTTGCTCAATGGCATGGAATTGCTTGGGTATAATTAATAGTAAAATATGAACTATGGAAGTGTTATGATTTTGATAGTTGTTGATAGTTCTTTAAACCCTGAGATGTGGCTGCATCCTTGCTCCTCCTGGAAACAGAGTTTAGCACATGTCCTTCTGTACCTGCTTATCTCGGTTTTTATGTAGGAAGCCCAAAACTAGAGTGGAGTCATGATGCAGATCTCAACCATGGGTTGGCAAACATGATGACTGCAGGATTTGACCATCACAGGAACCATCCCCTGTTGAGAAGTTCTCTGACTGCAATGGAAAATCCTCTTCCAGTGAGCACCTAAAAAGTTGTTATACTTGTCCTGTATATCATCTACCCTAAACTACACATTTTTTTGTTATTTTTAAAACAAGTATGAGAGTTCAAGGACCAGTGTCCATTATTGATGTTACCTATTAGCCCACAGAATGCTCCATCAAGTACTAAAGGAAGACGAAAAAAGAATGAAAGGAGTACTTTTTTTATCATCAACATCACTTTTCACCCTCATCTCTTTCTTGTAATCCAAGTCCTGCTGCTCTTAGCCTGCAGTAAACTCTGTTTTCTTCCTTTTCCTAGTTCTTCTGCTGATTGTGTGTCTCTATCCGAATAGCAATAATGACTGTCTGCTGAATGACTTCTCTTCCTCAAGTGTTATTTCAGCTGTTGTCTCGTTCTGGTTATCATATTCAAAATGCTACATTCAAATAATAGTATTTACTGCAGAAGCAAATAAGACCACTAAAAAAATAAAGATGTTTTTCCTATCCTTAGATAACATTCCCTACATTTACGGTGCAGGAATCTTAAAACAATGAGTACTGACACCACCTGGAATGACAGGCAACTAGTCCAAGTAAGAGTTAAGTCACATCTTAAAAGGTCATATTGCACTTTTTAAAAAAAAAATTTTTTTTATTTTTTAGGAAACAATTGTCCACCTGTTATTTGCCAGAAAGAAAAATGAATAAGTATTGTGATAAGTATTGGATTTTTTAACCAAAATAACTAATTTGGTGAACATTCAAAGCAGTCATCTTTTGACTAAAGAATCCTAAGTATGCAAATATACACAGAGTTTTGCCATTTATTAATATCTTTCACAATGCTGACAGACAAAAGCTTAGGCAAAAAATACGTAATTCAAGTGGCTTTTATTGGCACTTCCTTATTTATCCAAAGATAACGAAATACAGCCTTTTAGTGAAGACTTTTCAAAGTCGTCATTTCTGGTTATGCAATGAAAAGGATTACTTGGGACCAAAAAGTCATCATTTTATAAGGTTAGATTTTTCACCTCAGAATCAAATTTGTGTGTTTTCCTTTGACCTTATAAGAACAAAAGTTATGATAAAGGTTCTATCAGGTTAAAGAAAGAGGAAAGTTGGATATTGAATCTGAAAAATTCTACAAAGTTTAAGGTAGTTATACCAATTTTATCAAAGTGAATGATTACATTTTTAGATTATTTCTGAAAGTTTGGAAGAGTTTTGCTTTTGTTATTCTGTTTGTCCACAAAATTAAAAGGAAATGTAATGGTATAGCTATGTTATTTTTACAATCCAGAAAATGGAAGGATCCGCATTCCAAGAATTCCTGTTGAAAGGATATAGTGCACAGTATGAAAAGCAAAAATTTTTTTTCCTGAATTCATACATTCATTAGTTCTTTAGTTGGGTTCATCAACAGCTTATTTGGGGAAATGAGGTGTGAAATTGTTCTCCACTGTTGTTTTGCAAATTCCCTAAAAATGTGATAAAACTGTTTTAAGGAAAGAGCGTACTATTTGTTTGGATTTTGTAAGAATGTACATGTTAACTATAAAATTGGCTTTGAAGAGAATGTCTGGAAACATTGTACTTACACATTCAAACTGCTGGAACTTCAACATAAATCTTCTGCTACTTGATATAGATTTCTGTGCTGTAGCTTCACTTTCTTGATCTGTATTGAGGCATTTCTCCAACAATACTTTCTGTGTGTTGAATATAATCCTAAGGAATAATAACTAATTTTTAGACAGAAAAAATATTTTTATTAGGATGAATCTATTTTTTACGTCAGAGTGCTCGTATGCTATATGTAGTTTGGAAAGCGGTCACCATTGGTTCTGTATATTTTAAAAAAATTACTCGTTCAGAAAATTAAAACCGTGATAGGTGTATATTTTCTGAGGATCACATAAGCCCACTTCAGCTTGGATGAAATTATTTCCCTGTTGAGGAAAGAGGTCTTCCTTTTACTTTGTTGTTCCTACAGACTGATGTGTTGTAAAATGTTTGAGCCCAAGTAGTTTGGTGAAGTACTTGAACAAAAAATTAATTTACCTTCTGCAGAACTCAAATCCACTCAAATCGGTGTAGAATACAACTAGTTTCTGGATGTCATTTGTATCTAATCCACACAGATATGGAATCTGTCCATATGTCTCTTAGTGGAAAAGTGAACTGTAAGCTAGTGAACATTAGCTTAATATCAGTTTTCTAGAGTAATCTAGAAGCAGTTTACAGACAAAAATTATTCTACTTAAAGGGAACATGTTTGAGGTCATATCAGTCCCAGGTGTTGGAATAACACCAGGAAGTTGCAATACAATTAACATTCTGGCTATGAGCCAATGGCAAGATTGTACCCTGATGCAAATAAACCCCCACTTTGGTACCATTTTGCTTTCTTCACCTGTACCCACCCTCCGTGGTGACAGCGAAAGCACAAGTTCACTGGTTCCACGTGTTCAACTACGTGGTCAGAACTATGTGTTGTGCGAACAAGTCATGTGTAAGAGGAGGCTACACGAAGTGCTAAAACTGGTAAGCAGTTGCTAATGTCTGTAGGAGAGGAGCGTGCTTATTATCTCACCTACAAACTCCAATCTTGGAGGGCTAGACTGTAAGCAAAACTTAGGAGCTCTATTAAGCCTATTTGGTAGTGCTTCATTAATTGAATAAATTGTGTTTCTTTTACTTCAGAAGGGATGAAAAACAGAAATAAAGAATTTCTCCCAGCTGTTGCTCATCAGATACCTACAATACCCCTTATCCACTGTTAGCTGAATCTTAAGAATTTCAGTATGCCATACTAAAAGAGGTTTGAATTGTGTAGAACAATGTATTTAATTGGTAAAAAAATTTCAAATCTTTATCTTATTTTAAGTAATTTCACTTTTGCATCTTTTTTTTTTTTCCTTTGGACTTGCTTTTTCAGAATTTATCTCCATCAATGAACATATTTTGGTTTGGAATATAGGGCACAGTATCCAGTCCCTCTGAAGCGCAAGTGCAGTTTTCTGAGGTTCTGCATTGAAAAAAATATATGAAAAATAAAATATAATATATATTAATATATATTAAAAATAAAAATATATGAAAAAAATAAATTTAAAAAAAAGGACAATTTAATTTCTAGACTATTACTTATAGAAATGGAAATTTAAATTCCTGAGTTAAAATATGTGTGTAAATCGTGTTACCTACATGCATATAACTTGTTCCTCACACTCAGCAAAAATTAATTCAGTCTGGAACACACACAGGAAAAGATTGACTGAAGTGGGAGGAGGGATTGAGACATTTCTAACGTTTAGCTTAGTGGTAAGAAAACTGAGGTGACAACTAGAATAATCGCTGTCAGTAAACACAATGAGGAAGAAAGCACTAGGGAGGGACCTAAGGAATATTGCTGGCATGAGAACTAATGAGTATGGATGGTCATAAGGAAATTAAGGATACAAATAGAAAGCTTAGATGTTTTTAGAGAGTGAATACGAAGTTGATGTCTGTATGTGGTGTTTGGTGCAGTTATTAAATTAATATTTACTTTGAATATTAGGCAACTGTGTTCAGTCATCCAGGTGACTGGTTTAATTCTATGATCCTACTTCCTGTTCAAAATAATTTATGCAATGAAAACTATGATTTTCTTGTAGTTTCCTGCTGCTAAGAGGGTTGACATCAGTTCTTTGAAACTGGATTTTAGCACTTCAGTTGTGTGCAGGCAGAGTGCTGGTTCCTTATTGCAGAACATGTTAGAGGAGTCTTGAATTTGGAAAATGTCATCTCCTAAAGAATCTGGAGAATATAATCAATTCTAATACATCTGGAAAGCAAGTGTAGTTCCTGACAGGGTCATTGTTCTTAATATATTTTGATACTATTGCATACGGATTAGTTACATTCCTTCTGAACCTATGACTGGAACTGTGACATTAACCCAATCAGTTTCAAGGAATGACAACCCATTTTTCCAGAGAAACCTTGCTGATTTTTAATCTTATATATAAACCAAATCTGTTCTTTTTTAAAATTACCTTACTTTCACTTCTGTTCATTCCAAATTAAATATTCTGAATTACACATCACTGTATCCCTTAAATCCTATGTCAGTTTGACACACTCGTGCCTTTGATAGCAAAAGCATATTGTCAATTTTGAGATGTTTTTGCAGGTTTAAAAAATAAATTCCGCTACAACACCAACAACATGAGTAAAGTACTTACTGACTTGCGTGAAGATAAATTAATAAATCCTGCAGATTTTTGTGTCTCCTTGCTTCTAAGGTAATGATGTGTTTGCTCCTCGAGCCCTAAATTCCTGCCCAGTTCCTGGTTTTGGATATCTGAGGACCTGGTAGTAAACCTTGACTACGTAATAACTTCGTTACAGTTTCTGTGTCATAACAGCCTCCCTTAATATTGACTGTAGCATTGTCCCTCATCGCAATTATTGAATGGACAAGTGCTTTGATAAGGTGATAGCCTCTCCGAAGTCCAAGTTTTCTTTGATGGAAATGGCACATTGAGTGGTTCTCAGTTATTTGCAATAAGCTTTTCAGGGTTGAATTTAGTATCCATTTCTCCTTTCAGGGTTGCACTACCCTGAATGTTGCCTTAGCCAAAACAAGGATGACAGAAAACAGCCACATAAGCACAAAGTAATTGTACTGAGGACACACTGTCAGTTTTGAAAATGAAGAGAACAAGTTTATAGTTTGTGGAAATGCTTACCTGATTCCACAGTTCTCCCACTCTCTTAACAAAATGACTAGAAAAATCTGCTTTGTCTAATTCAGTTTGGATTTTTGGCCAGATACAACAATCTAGCGAGGAACAGAGGTGCCTTTTGCTTTCTTTGACTCAAATCTGCCTGTGTGCAGTGAAATCTTCAGAAGATGTCTTCTGGTCTACCCTGCTTTGTAAACAGGGAACCCATGTAGTGCTGTCTGTTATAAAGCAGGAAGAGCTCTTTTCAGTTGTACTTTCTGAGGTGAAAAGCTTACTGACATGTTACTTCTAGTGTTGGTCTCTGCTCATGGACTGTACATATGTGGGTAATAATCCTTTTCATATAGGTTGCATGCCTGGTATGTTCTTCAGTGTCTACTATCATCTTCATAAAAATGCTCCATTTTATGAGTTCGTGAGCACAGTGTGAGTATCTCAGCTCCGGAAGCACGTAGCTATCTCACATTCTGCTCATTCGGCTGGGATGTGGGATACAGCAGATAATTGTGCCCATAGTCATCTGCTTCTGTCCAGGACCAAGTGGCTTACCAGTGCTCTGTTTTCTTGTCTTTAAGCTCACGTTTTTTTCTGGGATAAAAAACTCTTCTTTTGGAAGAATAAACAAGACACTAATTTATTTTGAATGTTTTCACAAGGAAAAAGAATTATCTGACTCTACTGTAACAATGCAGAATTGTTATTTCCTCTTATATGCTTCCTTTATTGATGCCTGTGTTTGTAGAATTCTCCCCTATTTCAGTTATTTATTGTAAGGTTATCTTGGAAATGCTTATTTTTTTAAGCCTTCATTCTTTAGAATGCCTCTGATCAGTAACGTTTGGGTTAAGGCAGGTGGCGTGAAGATTTTTCAGAAATGAGGCTTGTTTAGAAAACATCTTAAAACATATTTCTTCTTGTTGCTAGCTGCATAGTTTAGTTGAGAAAGTAGATTTGGATTGTGTTCATAATCAGCATTTTTCAATTCAAACAGTGTTCTTTTCTAATGTGTGTTTGAGCAGCTACAAAACCAGGAAATTGTTGTGGGTTTTTTTTACCTTATTTGCATATCAAAAACCTGAAAAGCCAGAATATATCCATGTTGGATAAGGAAGGGGGTCAAAATAAGCAGCTCATCTGCACCCCGATTTACTGGTCTGTTATACTGAACTTGAAGCCGGAATGGAAATTGCATGCCTACTGTTATGAGAGTACTTTTGGTTACTAAAGCTGTACTAATCTTTCTGTTGGTGTGTCGAAGTGTTCCTCTCGCAGCCTCAGCGTTGCTTTGGAAACGTGAGCCTGCACAGGGAGGATGCGCATGAACATTCTGCTCTTGGTGTGGACGCTGCAAGAGCAACACCTCAGTGACTTGCCACTGAGGCGAACAAGTTGATACGCAACCATCCCAAGTTAGGGGTTTTCTGGAAAAGCAATTTCATGCGTGATGGAATTCTAACCCCAATACCCAGTTTTGAGCCCTTTGCCTGTGTTTGGATCAGGAGCGATCCAACTGCTGATTTCTGTTGCAAGATTTGATAATACCTGACTAATTGGCAGAATTTTGCAAAAAAAATTTGCAAATGTAGCAATACTTCTGTTTAGCACTTGTCCAGGGTGTTCTCTTCCAAGGCTTTATTGAAAAATTAAATTCTTTGTTGTATGTTAAAGTTTGTTTTTGGAAAATGTTTTTTTTTCAAGAAGTATCTCCAAGATTTGAGTTGACAACAGTGAGGGAAAAAATTCCATTTTTGTGTCTTTTCAGTTGGTCTCGGTGAAGAAGGCTGACCTAGATGGAGGTGACTACTGCATACTAGACAGAAGACTGCAGACAAGAATCGCTTTGAGTATTCCCATGCACTGCTGGGTTCTTAATCAGCTCTGTCAGAGCAACGTTTGGGTGAACCAAAACATACAGGTGATGTCTTGTGGTGCGCGTTTCCATCTTTCCAGGAAGGGAAAGATCACATTTCCCTGTAGAGCAAAAGCTAATTTGTCTACTTGAACTGTGAATTATTGTATTTTCAAAAGTTTAGATTTCTTGTAACTTTAAATTAAGAGAATTCATATTTTAAGCCTAAACAAATTAAAAAAAAAAAAAAGAAAAAGATTTATTACCTCTAACGTTCTTGCAGGGTAATAAATGTTTAAATCAAAGATCTCTGTCTGCATTCTTCCCCTAGATTTCATGTGGTTATTATTAAATATTTTGGGAAACCTGCCACTCTCTACTCACCAGCACATTAGCAGCTATTTTCTTTTTCACACCCTCAGGTTAAAAATTGAGCATTAACGTTTTAATAAAGTGGCACCCTGGCACAGGCAGAACCTTTCTTCAGTGTTTTGTGGAGCTGGGAGGGAGTTGGGAGCTGGGAATGTGTTTCGACAGTTACTTCTTGGTGACTTATGAGTGCTTTTAATGGCTAAATCTTGTAAGACTAGGCTAAGGTAACAGAAGTGGAAGAAGAAGAGGGTAAGTTGGAAACACCAAGCATTTTGCCGGAAACTGGGCGAACCCTTATATAAAATAGCTATTGAGATATTCCTCATGAATTTCTTCTTTCTGGTTCTAGAGGTTTTAATGAGGTTGAGATAAACAATACATTTTTTCTTTTTTAATGTTGAGTACTGACACTTTACAGAATGGAATTGCTCACTGAAAAGCACAGATGCTATAAGTTTATTATTAGGTTTTATGCTAGGTAGTTAGAAGCAGAAGAAAAATTTTCTATCCAGTTAAAACAAAAGCAAACGAACAAGGTGGCAGAAATGATCAATTTTTCTCACTCTTAGCAAATCCTCACCGAGTCGCTGAGGAATGTGGACTGGCTGGTATTTTTTGCAGTGTAAAACCACGTCCTTCTGGCTGCAGTCTGCCCTGGTGTAAGGATTAGCCTTCCTTTAAGGCAGTCAGGCACTGAGATCCAGAGCAGAACTTGACTTTAAATAATGTGATTTTAATACTCTAAATGACAGATCCCTTTGCCTGCACAAGGTCTCTTTGATTGCATTTCGGCTGGAGTCAGCACATGAGAAACAATATGCAGGAAAAGGAGTGCATTTGTGTCTGGGAGTGTATTACAGAAAATCAATATATGTACTTCTTCAGTATGGAGTGTGTGCATCAAAAATATTTCACTGAGCTATCCTGGTTTACCTTCAGTCAGTGCAGTATCCTTCTGGGGGCTGTGAAAGTATAAAAATTCATGACCAAATGACAGAACAAGAAAATACCTGTGAAACCTGGGCAAACACTTCAGACCTAAGTTTCGAATTTGAAAATTAGTTGAGCTTCTGCTGGGATTTTTACTGAGAAGTCAGTAGGGTCTCAGAGGGGTTTTCTGGTCTGCAGTGGACACGGCTGCTGGGCCTGTTGAAATGGTTTTCACTCATTGAATACTGTATGCGTCTTTGTGTGTGCATTGTAAGGAAGTTTTTTTCAAGTATTTTTAAGTTAGGGATTTGGGTTGCTGAGATAGTTTGAAGCCGTTTCCCTGATATCTCTGTTACAAATTATGTCAGGAATTAACTTGGAGGCACTAGCTTTGTCATACAGAAAAAAGTAATGAAAATAGAAGAGAAAATACATACTGAAGACATTTACAATTTCAGTTCCGATGTTGATTTGCGTCATCAACACGATGATCCTTTGTGTGCTCTATATCCTGTTGTATCTGTCATACAGGTTGTCAGGCTCTTTAGAATAACTCTTAACTCCTGATAAAGATAATACTAAGCATAAAAATACTCGATTCCTTGTATTTAATTTTTGAAATCTACCTAATTCATGTTAGTCCTCAACCTTTACAAAGGTAAAAGTGCTGTTTGATTGATTGCTACTAAAGACATTTACCCAATTGTTCATAAAAAGTAGTTGGGAATTGAAACAGGAGATTTAACAATTCATAATGTAATTCAACTGATTCGGGAATTTTAAGGTGATTTACAGCTCCAGGGTGTTTATTCAGTCTCATCATTATCATGTTTGAATGGTGTCTGGAGATTAATGGGAATGGAAAACAGCAATTAATTGTTTTGGTGCAGCAAAATACGTATGCAAAGGTCACTGCATTTCTTTACTCACACAGGTGCTCTTTGAAATGGGCCTTTAAATTGTTGTTCATTTTCCAAATGACTTCATAGCTTTTTTTTCTATACAGTCAGAGACAATATTCTAGTTTACCACACATGTAATAGCATTACGCTATTTAGTTTGAGTATTACCAGAGTTTAGATATGACCCTATTGTGTCATATACTTTTTCCTGGCTGAGAAATGCATGTATTTTGAGTGAACCACTAGAGTCCGGTACTGGTTTTGGTTCCTCTACTGTCAGAAATACTGCTAGTCCAATCTCAAAACAAGGAACAGTCACAATAGCCTGTGATTTATATCTATATTTTGCAGTAGGAATATTTGTTTCAGGAGGTCAGACTTGTCATGAACTCAAGTCTAAGTGAAGAAGTGCGTTATGTTAATATCGGATCACTGAGCTATCCTAGTTTACCTGCAGTCAGGACAGTGTCCTTTGGGAATGAAAATCTGTGATGTGTAAAATTTATGATCATTCCAGATTAAGCATTTGTTCCAGTATGATGCGTGATGTCATAGAAATCCACTTGGATCCTTTGTCGTTCAGTCTTTCTCCCCACAATTATGTGCTTAGAAAAAGATAAAGCATAATTAAAACCTTCTACCATGAAATGAAATTTGTTTTATTTCTACGTTTAATTGAGTCAAATATAAGTGTTATATCGTTCGCTTGAAGATAAATTACGTCAAGTGCTTTAGATGGCTAGGGTCATACCACAGATGCCAGCTCCTTAGGAAAACAGTAAGTGAACAATTCGAAATCAATTCACAAACTGGCTTTTTGGAAAAGTTATTTCCTGACTCTTTATGTATGCTGAACAAACTGAAAAATCCTAAATAGACGTAAATAGATATTTTTTAGTTATTTCAAGGAAAGTTTCCAGGAAAAAGTATTTTCAATGCAAGGAGTATATATGAGGTTAAGTTTTGGAAGCATCTGACAGAAGATTTTAGTGAAATAAAAGTGGCTGCTGGTGTCAAATGGGAGCATATAAAAATTGACATAAAAAAGTGTGAAGGGGCCAGTATATTCTCTAAATCTGTGTGGAACGGGAAGCTGAAAAGCAAGATGGCAAAAACATTGTTGATATCCTTTGTGGAAAAGGCTTGATGAGTGTTTCAGCTGGTGGATCAGAAGGTTTCTCATAAGTGAGCAAACAGGGAGTTAGGGGAAGATATACTGGCTATACCTTTGTTGTACAGGGCGGGAGAAATATTCCTGGCAAAGGAGGAATGTGGACAGAAACAAATCAAAGATGCTTCCACCGTGAAGCTTGCTGGGTACCACTCGTGGCACCAGCTGCTTAGTGATAGAGGATCAAAGTCAGTATGAGGTAGGAATGGCTATGGGCTGGTGATGGCTATGACGGGGGAGCCTGCTGTATGCTACATCATTTATTTGTTTTGCTATGGGAAAAAGAAAGAAAGTAAATAGGCCTCTTTTTAGGGAAAAGGGAGAAAACCCCACGATATTAAAGGAAACATAGGGTACCTGAGTTGCTCTTCTTTAATAAGAATCATTATGACTACCCTATTCTCTGTCATTTGCAGGAAATTATGGTATTATTAATGAGAACATCTTTGGAATATTTTGTACAGACAATGAAGTAAATGGGTTTTGAAAAATAAAATCACTAGATTTTCAAGAAAAGAAAGAAAAAGTGTAGACTGAGTTTTCTTGGCAGTAGAATTGAGGCATTTAGTCAGATCTATTTTAAGAACAGAAGAGTCCTGATTAAAGGACAAGTGATGATGCTAGGCAAATTTTAGCATTTGACTAGTTCCAAATAAGGCAGGCTGAACTGATGCTTCTTTGTCACTATGCTGATAAAAGTGATTATTGCAATTGTGGATTTTTAAAATTTTCTTACGAGGGGCTTAATGTTCTAAAATCTATGATAAAGGAAACAGAAATCAAATGAAATTAATGATTCACTGTTATTTTATTGAAGTAGAATTTATGATATATTTTGTATAGGTTCAATAACACTATCATAATGATAATACAGGATTCTAGGTGTCAATTGATACGTTCAGATTATACAGGTAATATTAATTATTATGGACAAATTCAGTTTGATAATAAAGCCAACAAAAAGCAATGATTCAATATCAGCTTTCGGTACCTCATGCAAAGACCTTAGAAGGAAAAAAAAAAAATCCTTTTGCAAAACTAAATTGTCAACTGTCATATATGAAGTAACTCATATTTTTTATTTTTTGTTTGAAAAATTATTTCAATTTTTCAAAGCAAAGCCTTATTTTATAATCTTTATAGTTTCGAAACTGGTTTGTGTAACTTTGATCAGATAAAGCTGTCCATTTTCTAAGATTCAAGAGGAGAAGTGAACTGAAATATTCCTGCCCGGCTAATCAGGAGAATCTTCCAGGAAATATTCAGGCCAAAATAGACACTGGATTCAGGTTTCTCATGGAAAGGACTTTCACTCCTAAGCAATTAAAAGGTACACACAATCTTCCTGGTTTCAATTTTAATCAGCTACTGCTGCGATTGCAGTCAGACCAATTTTACAGCTGTAAAATGTTTTAAAAATTGCTTATTAAATGTGCCTGAGGGTTTCTGTAGAACCATGCCTCCTTCCAGGATCCAAATAGGGCTTTTGCAGGAGAAATGTGTCGTCTTGCTCAAGGTGGGACAGTTTTACACCTGCAAAGAAACAGGACTCCAAGTAGATGCAACACCTTGTGTAAGAGAGGCAGAGATGTAGTGTGAGAGCAAGTTGAAGGGGGAAAAGATGTGTATGTGCACATGCGTGTTTGGTTGAGGTCACAGTTTCGGGCCCACGTGCTTCAGTTTCATTTAAGTTTTGGTTAGATACCTTACACGCTACTGGAATTGGCCGTAATCACCACAGTCCTACTTCGGATAACTTCCATATGCAAACACAGAGCTTTGAAGATGTGGTATCTTAGCACAGAAGATTTCATTGTTTCCCTTTGAACAAGACAAGATGCTTACTTGGTATAAATAACACAAACAGTATGGCTCAGACCGTAAAAGAGAGTGACAGCTGTGCAATTAGTAGCCATATAACAATAAATGTCTACGAGAAGCTGGGGAACACGTGTATGCGGCTGGTGCCAATCTACATAGATCACAGTAATTAACAAGAGTCCCTTGTTTGAGTAATAAATGCAACAAAAGTTTAAACTAGGAAAGTGAAAATTTAGGAATTCCCGAGTGTCATTTGTTTTGAAAAGTGCCCGCTTTCAACACATCAGTTGTGTATGTTCAGATTTATAGTGCTTGTTCTACTGCAGTTATTTTTTGAACATGCACTAAAAACTTATGGTATTTAATCTCATGGTGCTGACATTGTCAGAAGAACGAGAGGTTGCTTCTCTGCTGGCTTGTATTGCCACAAACCAGTCCAATAGACTAGACTACCAAGCTTTTACTTTCATAAACATTGAATCTTCAAAATTGCATAGGTATTGGTTGTGACAGGTATCAGATTGCTGAAAATGTATCAAATGCAGAAAATGAAAATGCACTATGATAAATTTGTACAGGCAAAGGACATTTATAAGGGGGAGGGAGTCTTTTTAATGGTAGGTTATATTGTTATATGCCAGGATAGACTCTGTGCTCCTCAGAACGTAATTTATTTGTGAAATATTTTTGTTTCATCTTTGATGCATAAAACAAGTAAGAAACTATACAAGAGGGACACCACATCGCCACTGCTCAGACTTTTTTTTTTTTTAATGAAATTTTACTTTATGTTTTTCTGATAAGGTAGCTGCTGCTAAGATATTCAAGTACCAATTCAAATGGAGACCAGTCTTACCAAAACACAGCCTCCAAAACCACAGTCATCCTACATATTACAATAAAAATTGCAAGTTACTTTAAGTTTAATGATGACTACTGTTTACACTTGTGATACAGGCATCGTAACAAATGCTGGAGAAAAGAAAAAGCTGTAATTTTCAATATCATCCCGCAAGATAAAATAGGGGAGGGGGAAAATTTTCAGAAATAAAGCGCTTAAAATAACAAATCTAATTTCCTAGAGCAATGTTTTCCTACATTTCTTGATACTTAAAATGTCTTTCCCCACTGATACATTTTTAATATGCATAGCGTTAAAGGAATTAACTGAAGAGAAGCTAAATTTAAAGATTTTGTTGAGTTTCTCGATGCAGAGAACCCTTGCTACCTTGGCCTGGATATTGTCAGGTTGATGCAGAAGTTCTGTTCTCTTGCCTGAAAACTTTGTATTTCCATGCGTGATGTTTTCGAAGGACAAAACTAGCATGGCATTTGTTGAATGAGCTCTTGCTTAACTGCGGGCTTCATGTACAGCAAATGAACTCCGTTTCAAGTTTTGCTTTAGTATCACAGTGCTGGACACAGAGGTCCCGAGTTTAGTTTAGGGGGTTCCTAAGCCAAACTGAAACTACAATGACTGTCAGTGCGAGCATATTTTAAGCATCACTACAGCTGAGAATAAGAAAATACAGTCTATGTCATACTTTACTTTGAGAATACATTTTGTTCAAATGGACAAAAATTCCCCTGGAAATCAGCGATATTTTTTATATAATTTTTAAACTTAGTTTCTCAGCGTACAGTTAACATCTCTATTAGTAAATTCCTAACCTTTTTAGCACAAATTATAAGCTTCAACAGAAGTTTAATCTGAATTCTCAGGTAGACTATTTTAAGTGATGCTTTGATCAGAACAACTTCTATCAAGGCCCGCCTTCATTAACTACCGGGTGTCGGAAGACATGTCTGTCAGTAGACTTGAGTGTGCCTTTTCTGACCACACACACAGTTGTACTTTTAGGGAAATGCTTTCGAGACCAAATATTTGTCAGGAATATTTGTTTTTCTTCTTCCTGCCCCTGAGCTAAACACTCTCAGAAGCTGTTAAAAAAATGTGAGCGCTCTGACTTCATCCTAATCAACTTCAAATACAAATGACTGAGGCTGCAGACTTTCTCAAGCAGAAAGCACAGAAAATTGCTACAAAAATCCCCACTGCTCTTTCCGCTGAATGAAAAAGGAATAAATTGCATGGACGTTAAATACACTTTGCAGAATACTTTGTTTATTTATACAGTTCAGTAGTCTCTAGACAATTTAGAGTTTTTACTTGTGTAATTAACCTATTGACCTCACATGGAAAAGTATACAAACAATACATATCTCTTACTTGTTAGCTATTTCAATGAATGTGAATATTGATTTTGTTGTTTGAAATGCTGCACAAAAATAGTTTTCAAATCACAGGGAAAAAAAACCCCAACCAGATATTTGACAAGCAGCCAGGAAATCCTCCTCTGTGGTCCTCCCATTAGCTGTCCCTCTGCTTCAGTTTTTAATGAAACTTTGATTTTGACAGATTTGGGCGATCACAAGTGCATATATTTGAGAGAAACAAAACTTGTTTATTAATAGGCCTAACCCGTAAACACAGATCTGAAACATCTTAGATATGAGAATGGCTCAAGTCTTCTTGCCAGCTCCATGCCTTTGAAGTTTTTGAGTTTATCAGAGAACCGGCCTTCAAGACTGCACTTGTCGTTTTATAGCTGTGGTCATAATATACTTAAACATTGATTTTTATATCCCTTCATCAAGAAGGCAGTAAAATCAGAGAGACCTTGGCTAATTGGGCCACCCTCTCCCATGCATTTTTGAACAGCATAGTTGCTATTTTTCAAGGCTGTTACTAAATATTTAGGGGATGCATGGTTCTGGAACAACCCTGTTGACGAGCTTACAAACTGAGTTGTTGACAGCTTTGGCTTGTTCCTAGCTATGCTGTTGTCTCCTGTCTGCCTGTTAACTCATTGCTAGCATGGACATCTGCTCTTCAGTGCTTGCACAGTTTTCTGGGTATCTCTGCTGGGGCACAGCTGGGTTTACACCTTCAGACATGGTAAAAACCTTATTTCTGTGTGTGTAAGACCAGAAATCAACCATCCAAAACTGTACTGACATGTGAAGGTAAGAAAAGACATTCATGTTTTGGTGGCTCTCCTGTCCCACGAAATGGATGTAGCATTTCTGAATTGACTGCTTATCTTGGATTGAGGTAAATAGAGCATTTATGGTACGTGTGTACTCTCAGATAGCCCTAATGCAAAAAGGTTAAGTAAATGAAGTTATGTGATGACAGATGCACCCTTATTATCAATTAATTGACTACTTCAAAGGAAATTGCAGCACTAAGTTGCCAAAATGGTTCTGTATGTTGCTATCAGAATTACTAGCCCTTAACTAATAGAAGAGCTTAGTAGAATGGTTCGCAATGATTTGTTTTTCCATGTGGACTGCAATTTACTAAAAAGTACTCTCTCAGGGATCCCCTGTTCTCTTGTTAATAACATTTCTCTAAATTGCTTGCAAAACCTGCTTACATAAGAGGAAAAAAACTGGAAAGCAATTTTATTCTCATTTCTTTTTGTTGCTGCTAAATCCCATGTAAAAGCCAACTAAGACATGGGAGAAATTAACCTTTTAGTCCAGCTTAGTAGCAAAATTTTGCATCTAAAGAGGCAGAAACATGCTTATCTGATTGGCCTTGGTAGTTTGAAGATGGCAGTAGCAATGATACGAGCTTTTTAAGCCTTTAATAATTTCCTTTTTTCATAAATATTAAAACAATACTTGAACAATGTTGGAAATGAAGTATGAAACAGTCACTAGTAATGGTTTTGTGTGATGAAGCGTCTTTGGTTTTTTCCCCACGTTTTGAAGTCTTCACAATAAATCTGAGCATCCTGTTGAAGTCCTCATTCCTGCATTTACGTGTGAGGCTGTAGTCAGCCTGCTGGTCATCCAGAGTGGGGTAAGAGCTGCTTTGCACATCCTTAAACCATCCATGAGAGAAGTTTCACAGTGCAGGGATGCTTGTGGGTGGGACTGGTGTATTCATAGATCCCCGTATCGATATTCTCTTTCTAGGAAGAGTGGGAATTATCATGGCTATAAAGGAAACAGAGCTATTCTTAGCCCTTGGCGATCTCTCATCAGCTACAGGTATCTACTGACTAATGTGATGGGGGGAGGGAGGTGGCTGACATCCCTCTGCCCCTTTGCCATCACTCGCACAGTTACAGGGGTCAGATTGAATTGCAGCCCATGGCACGTCTGGCCTGTGGCGTAGCCCTGCTAACTGCTGGGTTTGGTGGAAAATTCAGCTACAAGAAGTAACACCGCGTAGTTTGATTCCAAGCTCATCTACAAACTTTTTGCTAGCTTTGGCAAGTTTGTTGTTCACTTTCCTTAGGTGGGAAGTGAGGCTAACACTTCTGTCCAGTATGCTGAAGATAGCTGCCTGTACTTGTGAAGTTTTTTTCATCTTTTATAATAAAAGATATAATAAACATATATATAAACATATAAAACATAAAAAAATATATAATAAACAATGTATGGATTAATACGAAACCTTGCATACGTGTGTGTGTATATATATATCAACACGTTTCCGAAAATGAAATTATGCAAAACCTGTACCAGTTACAGTAGCTTTTCAGGTTGTGTAATTGTTTTAAATATGGCAGAGGTTGTTTTCTCCTGTGCTTTTTTAACAGATTTTAAATAGGCAGACCTCTGGAAATTCTCTTTCAGAGTATGTGTGGGAATGAAGAGGATTATTTAAGTATTTGAATGAAATGGCCAATATTTTCTACTGACCCACGCTCTGGAGAAGACAGTTTGCCTTTTGGGTGAGTGGTTTTACCTGCCAGTCATACAGATGTGGTTCAACAACCGATCCCATTCCCCAACCCCCAAGCCATGGGCCGATCTGAATTTGGTGCCTGGTCAAAGCAGAAACAAAACTCAAGCCACCTCTAAAAAAAGCTGACTCTGGGGCGAGGAAGGAACGACTAGAATGTAAGGGAGGAGGGAAAGTTCCTGCTTGAAAAGGTCGCAACATTTAAATGCTACAAAGACGACAACAAAAACAGGAGAAATAACGATAAGAAACAATCCAAGTTACAAAATGACAGGTCCCAACTCTCCAACAGTCAGCTGCTATTGAGTGGTTAAACACAGAATACATATATATCTAAGAAAAATATATTGTTATTGTATAGATATATACTGTGCACAACTCTACACCATGTCCATCTGACCTAAAGTTGCCTCACATACGAAGCAGTGAAATTAAAGTCTCAGCAAAGCTAATACATTCAACTTAAAAGGTCAGAGGACTGATTTATAACGTTAGCAGATTTGTTGCTGGTTTTGCTCTTCAGGATTTGAACAAAGAACTTACGTCTGAAGAGTCAGAATAAATTTTAAATAGTATTTTGGTTTTATATTTAAACTGTCTTTTCCCAATTGCCTTTGGATATTTTCTAAAACCTAATTTCCAGGCATGTATGCAGGATTTCTCTGAAAGTATAATTTCTAGAAAGGTTCTAATTCTCTTACTAACATGTTCCGTAGGAAAAAAACAGCACAAATAAATACACTGCAAAATTTACAGCACTTTTTAATATCAATAAAATATTTTCCAAAACCTCTTTAAGTTTTGGAGTGTTTTTTATGGGGGGAGCGGGGGCAGGGAGGGAAGAAGTCTATTTGTTTTCGGTTTTATTTTGTTCTGGTTTGTTGGTTTGCTGGGTTTTTTTCCACAAAAGAAAAAAAGAACCCAGGACTGCTTTACATGAAAAATACGTTACTAATTTGGAAATTGGCGATGGATTAATATACAACTGAGCACCAGAACAATGAGATGAATAAAGGTAGCTTATGAGGGAAGCCAAGTCTGTGATTTGTTGAGAGTAACGGAGAGCTGATTTTGGTGGACTGCGAGATATTCTGCTTGAAGGGTGAGGGTAGCGTCCGGAGGATTTGGGAGCGCGGCAGTAATGTACCCCACCGTGCGCTGTCGAGGTGTGTGTGCCTCATGCAGCTAGTCAGCCCTAATACCTGTGTGAATTAGAGAGGAATTAAGCTGGTTTACTATCTGTCTTGTCTTGAAATAAGAGCAAATGAAGCACTATTTTTCCCCAGCTCTTTGGAAGAGTACAAGCCAAATTGGGACCTAATCTGGCCTATCAGAACACAATTTTACAGGACTAGCTCAGCACGCCCCAAGACCTACGTTGACGTTGCTTTTCCTTTGCTGAACATTGTAGTGGCTTTGAATATTTGAAACCTGTTGAGGTTCGTGGGACTATGGAAGCCTCTCTGTGGGTGTAGATTTGTCTGAACTCGACGGTCCCGAACTTTTAAATAAAAATGTGTATACAAGGACTGGCGCTGATGCAAAGGTGAGAACTAAATGTGGAATGGGACATAGAAATCAGCTGGTTTTATTACGCACTGGACTGAGAAACACTCTAGCCAAGGCAAGCAGGATGTTATGACAAAGTCCTGATGTGTTGGTACCACGTTGATGTAAGGTCTGGCGCAGCATCACCCTGCCAACTCACGCACCTTCTTTACGTGGTGGAGATGTATCCTCTTAGGCTACGGATGGAAACGAAAGTTCAGTTGCTCTCTTATATATTCACAATCAAGTTCATCTATACCCATTAAATTTCTTGCCATTTTAAAATCTACAGTACATGTGATTCACCTTCTGGGGCATTGTGATGCATGACGTAGGGCACTGACCCACATCAGTTTTCTATAAACAATTAAGATTATGCTAAATTACATCAATATGATAAATCTGAAAGAAAGCAAAAGCAATACAATGAAACTCAAATATAAATAATAGAACTCATTGAGTATATGATAGTAAAGTTCTCTATTGTTCTATAATGTCATGAAATTATAATAATATATGCTATTTAACGAAAATAATAAGTTACCTAATACACAAGCTCGTACAATTTTTAGAAGTAGAGATGCACAAATAGCAGTAGCATCATGAACTTGCTTCTATAAGCTCGTAAACTTCTATATTAAGCCTTAGTAATGCTTTACGTTCAGATCTGAAACCAGGACTACATACAGACATGAACTTAAAATATAAAATAATGAAGCAGATTTGGGTAGATTGTCCCAGGTTTTTGGCTGCCTGCACTACTGTAATGTTTTTGTTTTTAGCAGCACATATCGTCTACCTAAATATGGCAACACACTGCAATTTTATAGCAGTTCATCTTTGGCAATTAGTACTCTGTTTTGGCTTTACTTTTTCCTAAGGTCATATTCATTTTTTTCAGAGAGAAACAAAAGCATATTTTCACTACGTTACAAAATGTAGAAAGGAACAAGTTGGAGAAAAATAAATCTCCCAAAGGCATAATTTCCAGACAATGACTGTAGTTCATATTTAAAGAAAACATCATATGGAAAAGTCTAATTTAAGGGAACGAAAGATAATTGTGAAGATGAACAACACATTAGACAGGAGGAGGAATCACAAAGGATGACAGATTCGAAAGGACTGATGTCTTCATAGCCTTCTCCGAGGATGCAGAGCAAGACAGCTTGTCATTTGCTGTCACTGTGACAGAGGAGTATCTTTTAAAGCTGAAGCAGAGTTTAACAAGAAAGAATTAAGAGAGAACTCTAATTTAACAATATCTTCCTTTCTCACACACATGATTCATGTTCCTAATTAATGCCAATTAGAGTTGAACTCGGCACCATACAGCAATTAATTTTTTTTTGGCATTGCAGAGAGAGTTATATCTAAGTGCACGTAAGGACATGCCTACTGTTAATGAATAATCCTATGCTGAAAGGTAATTTTGTAATGTCAGTGTCAGTGTTTCCTGCCCCAAGTGCATTTTCAGAAGCAGTACATCAGATTCTACGATCACGCTAGTGTAGGTCTTATGCAAGAGTATTAATAATTTTACAAAACCTCGAATTCTTTTTTTCTTGGCATGATGTGCATGTTCACATACAGAAGCTTTTAGGGTTTCTGATTCTTGACAATCAGAGAATCCGCTGGTGAAAAATTTTATCAAAATTATCCAGCTATGGGTCAAAGTTGAGGTCACATCCTGTAATTATTGCACTGATCCAGAGCTTGGATACCATACTTTAACTTGACTGAACTTTCATTCTCTGGAAAGTACTTAAATGGTGACTAAAAAGAGGATGGAGCCTTCTCTTCACAAGGAGTCACATGGAGAAGACAAGGGGCAAAGGGTACTAGTTGCACCAGGAGAGGTTTTAGCTTCTGTCACTGGAGGTTTTCAAGATGCAATTGGACAACGTACTAGATAGTCTCATCTAGGCTTCCTTTCCCATGAAAAGCTGGACCAGATAATCTTCTGAGGTCCCTTCCAACCTGCGCTATTCTATGATTAATACTTACGGTGCAGGTTGCTTTCCATCGTTTCTTGTTGACATTGAAAGTTCTTCCCAGCTCTTTCCTCCTTGAAGTGCTGTGTCCCGTGTACCATCTCCATGCCAGTCTGCTTATGACGATGAGGTATTTGGTAGACAGAGGTGGGAGACACCCTGAGTCAGCCGCAAGCTGTTAGGCTCAAGCTGGTGAGCCCTGCTGGGCTGCTGTTACACATACATTTTTGATCAGTTCGTATTCGACACATCTCAGTGATGTCAGTCTGCAAGAGACCACACAGACAAGTCCTCTGAGGCCTTTCAATATGCATGAGTGGAAGAGAACTGTATTTTTCAAGGTTGTAGAAAACATGACACAAATTGAGACGTGAGCTGATAAATGCCTAGATGAGAGATTTCGCCGCCTGGATGGCAATGGAAGGCAAATATCATAGATGTGCAAACTACTTGGATGTGGTGACTCAGAGGGAAACTGGGTTTTCAGATTACACTTAGGAAATCATTTGGATTGTGGGTATTGATGGAAGGTGTTACCTGTAAAAGTAAAAAATGAGAAAATGTGCATCAGGAGTGTATCTGTTTTGTAATTTGCAGAAAGGTGTTACGAGACTTAATATTTATGTCAGAAGAAGAAAACCAGTGAGAGACCAATGCAACTGCTGCAAAGCTTTGATTGATGAATGAAAATATAGTTCAGAAGACAGTCCAAAAGAATGAGCAGGGGTGTTCAAAAAGAATTGAGACACGATGGCATCAGTGAACAGATAATAAGATTTCAGGAAAGGGACCATTGCCAAAGGCACCTGACTTAGTGAGATGTATGATTCTGAGTTTTGGGTTACCAGAGGTTATTAGAGACTTGACCAAGAACAGCCTAGTGGAATACAGAGGGTAAAACTAGCCTGTAAATAGTCCAGATGGATCTGGAAGAGAGAAAAACTATTCAGTGCTACAACATATTCACTGAAATTAGAGCTGAAAATGAAAAAAATAAAAGGCAGTGAGGTGTGTGCCTGTTCTTTTCAAGATAAGATAGAGTACGTTTTGTTTATGCATATGTAAGTAAAGTAGTAGGAGCAAATCAGGAGGTTAAAGAGAAGAAGAGGGTAGCCAGCAGTATTCTTCCTCACATCTCCTGGTACAGATCCCAGCGGTGTAAATGATCATAATGCTATTAGCGTCAACGTTGTCTTCATTTTTTCAAGTGTCCCGAGGGACTTCTAACCTATGAAGGCTTACGGCTGTATGGGAAGCTAGCTTTATTTGTCATTTCTAGTTTGGTCTTAGCCGAATGCTGCAAATCTGATCAAGGAGTAAACAAGAATGTTTGAAAACACCGTGATTAGTATTCCTGTATGTTGCATAACATCTTATTACTTCCTGTGGGGTTGGGATTTTTATTTTTTTTTTCATTTCTAGCATGATTCTAGTCTGCTTCAGTGAATAAAAAAAAGAACAGCCCACAAACCGTACAAAAAGTATAAATCCTTCAAAGAAATGTATTTCAAGAAAGCCAGGTGCACTGGATACAGATCCGATTTTCAGCACATACTCAGTACCACAGATGAGAGCACAAGACTTAACATGGTACAGACAGCAAAAGTTAAATATGCAAAGCACAACCAGAAAGTAAGTTTATGGAGGATTCGGTAGAAAGTTGGAGTATGGACAGAAAAGTAGCAACAATCGGTCACATGCAGATAGTTAATAACAAATGGTTTGAGATTGGCAAGCCTCAGGAGTATCCAGACTTCCAACTTTGATGGAAACCATATAGCCATATAGATATTTCTGTGTATATTTTCCCTTCTCTGAAGAAGCAATACCTCTCCTTTCTTTATATATTCACCACTTCTTCCTCTACACAGCGTCCCTTAGAAGCAATACCTCTCCTTTCCTTCTATATCCACCACTTCTTCCTCTACACAGAGTCCCTTTTTCTACGATTCTCTATTTCTATGTCTATTCTGAATAAAACTTTTTCAGCTTCCTCTATCACTTCATAAATATGATAAACAAAGGAAACAATAGCGTTGGTAAAATGAAAGAGAAATCCAGTAGTCCTGCCACTGTGCACCAGTGTGAAGAACCTGACTCAGTCTTCTCAACAGCCACCCTGTAGGTCCTGGGGGGCCACTCTCATACCCCCCATGAGGCCAACCCTTCTCTAGGCCAAACAAGCCCCCGTGTTGCAGCCTCTGCTCACAGGGTGGGTGCTTCAGTTGCCCATCAGCTTCAGCCCCTCCGCTCACTCCCTTTTATTGATGTCTTTCTTGCACTGGGGGGCCCAAAGGCAGACACAGTGCTTTGTGCGTGGTCTAACACACACATCAGAGCTGGAAACTCAGAGTTACGTAGGAATAGGGCTTTTTCAAAGAGAAGCACTGCGTGCTTCGTTTGCCAAATTTGTGTTAATGATTCACTTTCATAACATTTATAAATACCCAGTGTTACAGAGGAAAGCTACAGGAGAATGCCTGTGATTTACTCATATCTTGCTCCTTCATGGCAATCCCAGTAACATCATGAGCAAAAAGAACTTGGCGAATACGTATGTACACGTAAAATGAAACCATCTTGTTTGGAAATGCATTATTTCTACTTGACGTACACAGAAAGAGAACTGAAGCGTCGAACCATTTTGTTAAATAGCATTAGATATAGTTGCCTTGTTTGTTGAAATAAGATTCATTTTAACATGCAACTGATTGTGATTAATTGTATTTTAATATTCTGTATTTGTTTGTTTATAAAATGCATACATTTAAAAGAAGTTATGATAGACTCTTGATTAGACTAAGCCTTATCTTTTATATAAACAGACATGGGAAATACTTTATAGGATAAATTCTTCCTAAAGATGTATATATCCTAATTCCTTGCTGGAAGCAGTGCAATTGCATACATGTGAGGTCAGACTTTGGTGTCAGAGTGGTATGCTAGATTTTTGAAAGGTAAATATATGTGTGTATGTTTAGGTACATATATATATTTATGTATATATGTAAACACACGTGTTTATGGTTTTATCATAGAATCATAGAATGGTTTGGGTTGGAAGGGACCTCGTCTATTTCCAACCCCCCTGCCATGGGCAGGAACACCTCCCACTAGACCAGGTTGCTCAAAGCCCCATCCAGCCTCATCACGGATGAAATCAGTGGCTTGACGCTTTGATATTCACATTCAGCATTCATAAATCCAGATCCTTGAGGCAGAGAATGAATACAATGCTCTACATTAGATAGTTTGCTTATAAACAGAGACTCCAGGGACTTTTAGTCAGAGAACATAAAATGAAGCAAGCTAGCAAATAGAATAATGAAGCAAGCTAGCAAATAGAATACATTCCAACATAATGCCTTTGGGGATATACGGGTGGCAGTTGAGGCAGGAATGACCAGTGCATCTGCAGGGATGCCCATCCTCAAAGGCGAATCAGCAGGGGGCTGCCTGTGGTGGCACTGCTTTCAAAAACACCAGCTTCAGGGCAATGACATGACCTATTTCACAGTCCATGACACGAGCCATTCATCCTTTCATGTACCTGGCATACAGCAGTATATGCCTTGTGTGTGACAAAAGGAAATAAATTCCTTTTCTGAAAACGATTTCACAGTCAGCCCAGTATCTGTGTTAAGAAACACACAGTTTTTTCCAAGAGTTTCTTGCACGGGATGGTTCTTCGGCTGTGATGGTCAGCATGAAGAAACAAGTCTGGTATGAGAATGGAAAGAGGAGGGATGAAGGAAATTCAGAAAGACTGTAAGGAGCAGGAAGAGATAAAAGGAGAGATGTAGGCAGAGGTAATGTTTAAAGCATCTGAAAGAGTGAAAGAGGTCTCTGTACTTCTTATAGAAAAAAAAAATAATAAGTAGCACACGGAGAAGAAAGCTCAGAGCCTGAACAGATGGTTAGCAAGGTAAACAAGGACTTCACAGATAAGTCACAAACTCATATTCTTCTGGCGATCATGCTGCAGGAGTATTTTGTTGTTGTCGATTCTTTTGTCCTTATTTGTTGAATCAAATCTAGCAACACAGGCCTAAGCCAATTATGCTGCTTATCAGCACTTCTCACTCGAACAAAGGGAATTTGAAAGCAAAAAGTCTCTGCTGCCTTACCCTGTAAGAAGAGGTTGCTCTGCCCACAGAATATGAAATCTGTGAAACATTTTGTCTGGGCAATATTCTTTCTAGATTTATGTGTTTTCTTTTATGTTGCATATAATTTGCTATATTACAGGCTGGGTCAGAAATTATGAAAAAGTAATAAATGGCATGCATATAAATAAAACAGGTGTTATTTAATGTAGTTAAGACATGTTGGCCTGATTTTAACTTCATGAGAGTTTCACTTCACTGATAGCTGGAAATAAGAAGGAACAAGGTGTTATGCTTCATACTGGAAGTTGCTTCTTTGATGATCCTTCTCACCTGTCTGATAGCAAAACTAGTACTCCTTCAGTGTCATCAAAACATCCAGAGTCATCATCCTCACTTAGGGCATGAAGGAGGGAAGGGAAGTTGCTTAGCTTTCACTTTAAAAACTTCACAAAGTTCACTGCTTCCGCCTGGAAAGTTATCTTTGGGCATGTGAGATGAGGCAAACTCATCACCAGGATCCAGAGTTTATTGCTGATTTTCCCCCTAAAGCTACCTAACAGATAGCCATCTGGAGCTGAATCACCTCAGCTGTTGAAGAGATGGAGTGGTGCCTGGCTGGAAGCAACAGCAGCATGATAGTGTGAGGCTGTGATTTAGAGAACTAAAAGAAGAACTAATCCCCTCCCTAAAGCTGACTTTTACAGTCTAGCTTTTTCAGACTGAATACTGGAAGTTAGATACATAAATCCAAGAAACCCTGGAGTAAGTGCCTCCTCCCACCTTACCATTAAGACAGATCGCAGTGCAGCGGCAGGACTTTATTGTAACAGCTATTTCAGTTAACCAGGTGTACAGCTTACCCTGGGCATCTGTGCGGGCTCTGCTCTGAGCTTCTTGCAGGAAGGCATGTTTTGGGGCTTTATATGGTGCATCCCATCCCTCTGTACTGTGTCCCTCACTTTTACAACCAGTGCAGAGTAGCAGTCCCATCCTTTTGACCTGACAGAAAGAATGATATGTTTCGCAATGTAAGCTTTTTCCATTTTATTCTGTTGCTTTGCGAATGCAGATTTACTCTAAAGTAAATATTCATAGAATCATAGAATCGTCAGGGTTGGAAGGGACCTCAAAGATCATCCAGTTCCAACCCCCCTGCCCTGGGCAGGGACACCTCCCACCAGACCAGGTTGCTCCAAGCCCCATCCAGCCTGGCCTTGAACCCCTCCAGGGATGGGGCAGCCACAGCTTCTCTGGGCAACCTGTTCCGGTGTCTCACCACCCTCATGGTGAAGAACTTCTTCCTAACGTCCAATCTGAATCGTTCCCATCTCTAGTTTTAATCCATTCCCTCTAGTCCTACCATTACCCAACATCCTAAAAAGTCCCTCCCCAGCTTTCTTGTAGGCCCCCTTACGATACTGGTAGGCCACTATAAGGTTTCCTCAGAGCCTTCTTTTCTCCAGACTGAACAGCCCCAACTCTCTCAGTCTGTCCTCATGGGAGAGGTGCTCCAGCCCTCTGATCATCCTTGTGGCCCTTCTCTGGACACGTTCCAGCACGTCCATATCTCTCTTGTAGTAGGGGCTCCAGAATTGGACGCAGTACTCCAGGTGGGGTCTCACAAGAGTGGAGCAGAGGGGGAGAATCACCTCCCTCGACCTGCTGGCCACGCTTCTCCTGATGCAGCCCAGGATACGATTGGCTTTCTGGGCTGCTAGTGCACACTGACTGCTCATGTTGAGCCTCTCATCTACGAGCACCCTCAAGTCCTTTTCTTCAGGGCTGCTCTCAAGCCAGTCACTGCCCAGCCCATGTTGGTGCTTGGGATTGCCCCGACCCAGATGGGGGACCTTGCACTTGGTCTTGTTGAACTTCATGAGGTTGGCATGGGCCCACCTCTCCAGCCTGTCAAGGTCCCTCTGGACGGCATCCCTTCCCTCCAGCGTGTCAGCTGCCCCACAGAGCTTGGTGTGGTCAGCAAACTTGCTGAGGGTGCACTCAATGCCACCGTCCATGTCTCTGACGAAGATGTTAAACAAGCCCGGTCCCAGTACTGATCCTTGAGGGACTCCACTTGTCACTGGCCTCCACTTGGACATGGACCCATTGACAGCCACTCTTTGGGTGTGGCCGTCAAACCAGTTCTTTACCCACTGAATTTTCCATCCATCAAAGCCATATTTTATCAGCTTGGAGACCAAATATCAGTGTATCAAGTAGTGTAAATATCATGTAATGTAGAATGTGCTACTTGTATTTAGAAATATTATGCTTTCATTGTTACTGACTACTAAGATGTTTCACAAAGTCACTTTCAAAACGGTGAGAAGCAAAGAGTAGAGAAAAATAAACGCACAAACCCTCAGTTACTAAGATTTTGACAGTGCTGCTCACAGATCCTCTGCTCAAAAGAGAATTTTAGAAATAATGTGCTGAGCCTTCATACTGTGTCTCATCACCCCAATATATGGCAAAAGACTTATGGATTTACTACGGTCTTTCTTCAATGTGTGTGAGTTATTGGCAGTACGCCCAACTAATTAGAATCTAAGATTACTCACATAAATGTGTCTGGCTGGCAGAAACTTTTGATAAAGTAGTTCAGGTTCATTTAAAGCAAAAAGATGCTGGTATTTTTTTTTTTATTATTTTTTTTTTTTGCATTTCAAGGCACATGGAATACGTGTATTTGAACAGAATTTACCTGTGTGTAACATTATGGAGAGCACATAGCTTACATCGAACTCATCCTGTCCGCTGCAAATCCCCTTCTGGCTGATACTCACCTGAGTGTGAAAGATTTTTCTTGCTATGATATTAAGAGCTGGTCACTGAATTGATCCTGGTTGCCTGTTTTATTGCTGGCCCAGAGGGCACTGAAAGCATTTCTAAGTATAAAAATTAGTATTTGTTGTCTTTGCCTTCTTCTGCCTCCTGAGATCCCTCTTTTGGACCAAGAAAGACATGTCTAGAGGTTAAAAGGCATGCAATAGTGGACAAATTGAACTTCAGAATTGAAAGGTCATTTCAAATAAATTTTAGATTTCCCCTGTGGTGGTCTGTTGCAAATAAATCTTGGTCTAATGGCTGCACTCGCACTAGCCTTGGGTATAAAAGATTAATAGATTTTTATAGACTCTGAAGCCAGAAGGGACCATTAGATCATATAGCCTGACGCTCTGTATATCTCGGGTCATTACATTTCACCAAGTTGCCCTTATATTTGATCTGATAACTTCTGTCAAACAGAAGCACGTCTTCCAAAAAGAAGGCCAAACTTGATTGCAAGACATCTGGACATGCTGAATTTATGTTAATAATGTGTATCAACAGCTAATCAGTAGAGGTAGGTGTGATTTTTATTTTTTTTTTAAATTCTGTAATATCAGTCTGGTAGTATTGCAGTCCTTTGCAGTAAAGGGTTTATTTCAACCGTATTTTTCGGGGAAAACCCAGATGTTCATGTTTTCAAGATGAAAACAAATTTCTTTTCCATTTTGTTCACACAAAATAAATAAAAGCATGAACTGAAATAAAGCATGTCAAGAGAACAATCCACAATTTTCATAGAGGGGAGAAATAATTCTAATTAAAATGTTTGTTCAGTCTAGAATAGGTTGGAAGGAAAACCAGTATATTTTGGAAATATTCATCATGAAAGCTATTTCCTACTAGGTTTTGTTAGCCAGACATTCTTTCAAAAATACAGGCTTTTCCTTTCTCACCTCCAATTTTAATTTATCTACTTTCAGTTTCCATCAAAATCAGTTATCACTTGCACTCCTTGCTAGTGTGTCTGCGTCTCCGCATTTCTCTTACATTAAATGAATTTTATTTGAATGGGTCAGTTTTTCAAATTAATTTTCAAATTATTGTGCGGTTACCTGTATACATAATTTCTTAACACGCTTTAGTAATTTTATAAACACTGAATTTCTATTCACTTCCAAATTCATAATGAAAATTATGAATTTTATTGATATCAATGCCTACAGAACCTCATGAGGAAGTTCAGTTCTATGTTGGTTTCTCAGCAGTAGTGACTTTTGGGTTCTGACACTCAGTGTTTTCAGTTCTTTTAAAATTGATCCGTCCTTGGAGTCTCTCTTCTTGGATATATACAAAAAGCATCTGGACGTGGTCCTGGGCAACTGTCTCTAGGCGGCCATGCTTGAGCAGGGTGGTTGGACAAGATGACCTCCAGAGGTCCCTGCCAACCTCACCCATTCCGTGATTCTGATTCTGATTCTGATAATAAACTGTGCTGTTTTAGTTCAGTGTTAAATAAACACCAGTCAAATATGTTGTATAGAAATACCTCTGCATTAATTTAATTAGGCAAACTTGTATTCAACTCAGTTCTGTATTTCCCAGGATTTATTTAAAATAAATTGTCTGGAGGCCATAAAACTCTGGGGTCATCTCTTCTGAGATGTAAATGTTCCTTAGGTCTTTACAGATTAATCGCTGCAATATTTTGCTGTTTTAACAATATTCCCATTATTTTCCATCTTTTTCAAATAAATAGAAAAAAATGCCCCAAAGAGTTAATCCTATAATTCCACTTCTTTGCAAATACAGCACAGAATAATTATTGGAGACTTGTGTTTGCATCACTCATCGATTTTACCAGCTCTTTCTTCCATAGGCCAATAGTTATTGTTAGAATTCTTGTTAAAAACTCCCAAATAACACATTAAAAATACTGCTTTTCCTTAACTTTATCCCAATTACATTTTCCCTTGATGGAATCAGCATTTTAATCAATTCTGTGCATAAGACAGAATTATACCAATTACGATGCATTTTCCCATTGTTACCTGCAGCTGCTTTTCTTTTCCCCAAATGTCTTGAATGAATCTCTGAATTAGGATGGACATTTAACTGAAGTGATGGTCTTTCTTAATTGAGAAACTGTACCTTTTATGTTGTGAACATAAACCCATAAACTCCAAAACAAACACAATAAAAGTATACCTTACCCGGTATTTCATTTCTCCTTACTGTATAGTAATAAATCAAGTATAATAGGACAAATTGCACCTTTCATTTTTGTTGCATTGTAGGAAGTGCACATTAATTTTTATCAGATTCTTCCATTACAATATTAATGCTCAGTTAAAAAATGTAGTGGTACTCTCAAATGGGCAACCTATACACTTGCACTTTCCTCGTCTAAGGCGGGCAGTACTTTGTTTACACGGTATTAGGATGTGCGCTGCCAGGGCTTTATGGGGAAATGGTTAGAACGGAGGAGTACGAAATGCCTAAGGATGTGTAACAGTACCAAAAGACTCCTCTGTATAGAGGAGGGTAATCATGTGCACATTGGAACATCCAGCAGTATCTTCTACACCCTCATCATCAATAAAATCAATTATCAGAATATCGTTCTCTGAAATAATATCTACTTATCTTCTGGGCTATTGTAGGCTATACATATTGAGAACTACTGCCTGACGAGTACATAAAATGATTTTTAAACTTTGCTGGGGACGTTGTTTTCCCCTTTGTTACGCCACTTATGGCATTAATCAGGTACAACCCAAGTAGTTTGAACTATCGGGACATAGGATACAACAGACAGTGTCCATCTCATGTCTATTCACAGAGCAAAAGTTCTGTGTAGATTTTGGTTAAAAAAAAAAGCTTCCAACATAAATTATAGATGCTTACAATATAAATTAATTTGTTCTCAAGTCAATGCATTGCTAGTTGTTTCCTTGGCTTACCCTCTACTGAATATTTTCTTTCTTTTCATTCAGTGTGTGTTAATCAGATAGCTCTCTTGGTTCTCAGTTGCTGTAACAAATTTGTCTAGTGTCTACTCTACTTATTCATATATTTGCATATGAAACCCAAAGCAGAAATGTAATTAAAAAAAAAAATCCAGACACAACTTAAAACAGCCTTGTTGTATAATTAAACACATATTACCATCTTTTTGTCTTTAAAAGAGAGATTTGCTGTTACGTGGCAATAGGATGTTTGCTAATTATACTTACATTTTAGAAATCACATAATTTGATTCTATTAAAAAGACTTTTGGTCGCTGTGTCATGGCGTAGCTGAGGCATTTATTATTCAAGTCTGAAGCTTTCCTTTTCCCAGCCTTCCACATCTACAGCCTTATGTTAGCGGATCAGCAGGGATTTCATCTATCAGGAGTTTGTTTATTCAGGAACAGAGAAAATGAAAGATGTGTGTAGTGCTTTTCAAAGGCGTAGTGGCGGTGATAATCTAATAGCAGAGACAGTGAATGAGCACATAGTTTTGGTTGGCTGGATAACGTTCGGCTGTCAAGCCGCAGAGATGATATTTTTATTCAGAATATAAAAGTAACTTTGTGTTCCACTTCGCTTCTTGGAGTCAGTCATCTAGCTACCCTCTGGGCAGTCTCTGGGGCACGTAAGCCTGGATGTGCATTTGCAAATGGATTCTCAGCTCTCAGCTGACGAACTGAGTTGAACCAGCCCGATGGATGTAAAATCACCACTGGGCTGCAGACGGAACGGGACTGTCTACTTGCTGCCCCGATGAAGTTTATCGGTGCCAGAACATGCAGTTACACTCAAAAAGAGACTAGAATCAAATAGAAGAAAACCACAAAAGTGTAAGCACAAGGTTCAGGTTACCGGGGTGTGATCCATGCACCAAGTCACCAACTAGCACCAAGTACGGTAAGGATCGGGCTTAAAATGTCGTTTCTTTACAAAGAGCGACACGCAATTCTGTGGAGGCCCGTCTTCAATGCCATGAATGTTCTCACAACAGATTATAGACCTCTGCAGCTGAAAGAATTTTGACCTGTCGTTAAAAAAAAAAAATAAACCTTTGAGTTCTCCCTCTGACTGTGCAAAAATATTGCGGACATCCAGTGAGAGTTTTCAGTAAAAGCTGAATTTAAATTCCTCCAGGAATAAGTTACATCTCTAATTCACGGCAACCCTCATTTGTATAAACATCATTGGTGTTAGCTTTAATAAGTGTTACATCGTCTGTTATATTGAAAGATTGCCCGATGAAGGAAACTACACATAGATAATTAATTTTTTTGAAGGGCTTAAAAGTACTAAGTATGAAAATTTTGGTCTAAATAATATAAACTGGCATATTTATATGCATGTTTATATACCCCTAAATACATTTATAGTTTAGTAAATTATATATTCCATATAAAACTTATTTAAAAATAAATATGTAATTTAGCTTATATGTTAAAAAGACTGAGATGCAGTAGTTGTGTTCCAGCTGACACAAGTTAATGTAGTAAAATAATCAGTTTTGGAAGTAACTCTAGGATCACCCGGTGTCAAAAAGTGCACCTGACATCCAATGGGAATTACTTTTTTAGATGCTTTTTTTTTGACACAGATGCTTATAAAACTGTGTTTTTGTTTCAGACAAGAAATCATGATTCATTTAAGGACTCAAGGTAGAAGTGCATTTTTCGTATTTTATTTTGAATCGTATCTAAATGGTTTGTTAAGTAATTATAAGCTTGTTTAATTGAAATGCGAGTTTAGTTTAAATTTAAATATTCTGAAAAGTGTGTTTTCTTTTACTAATACATACCTTACCTAACACTTTTTCTACAGATCTAAAACTGGAGAATAATGGAGAAAAAAATGCTTTAGGCTCTACACATAGCATAAGGGAATCTGTCAGCTCCATTTCATCACGCAGTTATAAGAGGTATAACTACTTAATGGGGTTAATATACAGACATCTTTGAGGGCCAATGGCTGTTATTTACCCTGGTTTATGGATTGGAGTAAGAACTCTTTTTTTTTTTTTTTTTTTTTTTTGGCCAAGGAATGCAAGCCCACAAAAACTTTCATAACAGCCCGCATTCATTGGCAGTATTAGAGCTAATATCATCCCCGGTATGTGCTTATTAAGTTCATCACTTTGAGTGGCACCTTGACGTTTATAGCCTCTGGGTGCCAGCTGGATGAGGTTATAAGCCTAAAACAGCAGTTTATGCCAACGTCGTTTTTCTGTATCCAAGAAGCGAGCCTCAAGCAGTCGAACAGAAGGAAGCGTTTTCTTCTCCCGTGAACGAAGCTGTTGAAGGAAATTAATTTTGCCTGCATTTCTGTCTTCAGCGTGATAAAGTCAATGGAATGTTAAGAAGCTTAGTAAATAAGTCGTTTGGTGATTCTCCCATAAAAAAAAACAACAGACCTATAAAGATATATGGCTACGTGATAGCTTTAGTCATTTAAACACCGTAATCCCACAGCTAAATCTGTTCGCTACAGTAAGGAGTGAGTGGAAGAATTACAAAAGACGGTGCGTTAAATTAGACAAAGCTATTCATAGTCACACACAGACCAGTTCTGATCTGTCGCTGATGATCTCTGTTTGCACGAGTGTATCTAAGCGTTGGAGACCAAACAATTTAAAAGATTTATTTATTCATTAAACGATTTATTAACAATTATGGCCCTTTTGAAAATGTCCTCTCTCTATATATATATATATAATCTGTGCCAACATTTACGTTTATCATTGTAAAACAAAATGACAAGAAGTGGCCTTTTATAGTTTTGGCTTAAATATAATTTATTGCAATGGCAAATATGAAGCCCTAGATAATACGTGCAGTTTGCTAAATGAATCTTTCTTAATTTAGTTAGCTGTAGCTAAAATGAAATCTTCTAAGGAATTTCAATTACTCCAAAGTTACCGTAGTTCCCTGGTATTCCTTCTGCCATAATGCAAATGGAATAAGTTGTACTTAAATGTCCTAACAGCACCAAACTGGTCGGAGATCATACATGCCCTTTGTGATCACTGGGTTCAGCAGGCTCTGAATGGTCCCTCTGGGACTGATTATATTGAAGAAAAACATATACATATATATACAACACCCGTGCCTGACAGATAACAGAATGCACACAGTGCTCTGCCACCAAGTGCTCACTTGCTGCTTTCTCTTAATTTCTTCTTTTTGAAGTTACTTTCATGAAGATATTAAGAACCATAGGCTATTGTGACAGCATAAAAATCCCCCAAACTAAAGCAGAGCAACAGGCTACGTACTGAATAACAACCACTCGTTTGGTTTTTTTTTTCCCCAGCAAACATTTATTTCTTTGTTTTTAGCAAAATAAAGCTAATTATGCCTACCTTGGCCTTTCTCATATGACTAACCTTGAAGAAATTTTAGGGGATTATGCTTGCACATACTAATCAGTAAATGTCCTGGAAAGCACTGTCTGTAATTATGAGCAAATGCATGATCAGTTGTATTATTTAGGCTTTGATTATCAATATATATTTGTTCCAAAGCTCTTTCCTTCGGTTTGAGTTTTTATATATGTAGAACATGAAAGGCAAGCTTAAAAGAGAGAGGAAATTCCTTTCCTCTCAGTCAGAATATATTGTGTTTCTGTAATTTTGTGGACACGTACATCCATAAACATGAAAACATCTGTACTGGAATCGTATGACATGCCATACAGCAATTTTCTTGAAATATGTCAATAAAAGGCACATAGGCTCATTTTACAGTAATCTGTCCAAAGGGTCACCTCTGAAGGTTTTTTTTCTCACTCATCATTTCCCAGCATCTCATCTCATCTCCTCGCATCTCATCTCTTGCACTGCCGCGCTGTACTGAACTGCAGCATTTCCCTCGGTGAGCGCTACGAGATCATGGTCCCCAGAAATGTTCCTTTCCCTGACATCTCTCCATTTACATGCCCCTTCCTAGAAAGATCAGGAAATAATAGAGAAAGTAAGCTGTCAGAAAAAGAAAATCAGGGAAAAAACCAACCCTAAAAGATAAAAATATTTGTGAAAACTATTAACAACCTCTTTCTGTTCTCTTTTGTGCCCAGTCTCTTCCCTTAATGCTGTTCACTTAGAGAATCGTATGCTATTACTGCTTGCTCAGAGGGTCTTTTGCTATAAGGCTCTCTCTCTGGAACACATCTATCTGATTTAGTTCATACCGGTGTAAATAGGAGAGTGGAGACCAGAAAAGTATTAAATGAAAACCAGTATTACGTTTTTATTTAAATAACTATTTCTCCTGGCCAATCAGAAGTGTTTCATTCCAAAGCATTCATGTATGGTTTGAAAAGTAACCAAAAGAAATGGACTACACACACACTCTATCTTCTGAGTAATTTCTGAGTTTAATTTACTGAAAAAAAAAAAGAACAAGTCTTACTATTTCCAGTCCTCAGAGTCAATAAATCCATATTTTATTCCACCTCATTCATCTTGATGAAAAGAGAAAACTGGAAGATAAATTCTTGCTCAGTGGCCAAATCCTCTTTGAAAGGGCCAGTATTTGTCCCCCTAAGACATCAAATAGTGTCTTCCTATTTGATTACTATCCTATAAAATTAGTTCTGGGTATTTGGAGAATGTCATTTATTCACCTGATGTCAGTTTCTCCCTCAAACAATGAGTGACTTTATTGGGTTTGATGACTGTCATCCTGATACGGGATCTGATGGTATATGTAGCTGTCTCGATACTGCTTTACCTTTTTCAATGTGTTGACTGTGAACAAATGTTTACCCAAGGAGTTTATTAGGCAGAAAAAAAAAATAATTAAAATTGCTTACTTGTGAAAGGGATGATACTATTTGTGAAACTTTTGTTTTTCTTTTTCTCCTCACTGCTTTCTGATAGTTATTCCTTTTTATTTTTGGCTCTGGAAGGTTTTTTTGAATAAAAAGTGTACGTTAGAAAAATGACACCCACAAAAGGCAATGCTCAGGAATGATTTTTTCCTCTGAGGCAGAGATATTTTTTCAAATTCATCCCTAGTGGGACTATTGAAACGAGCGGAACAGCACCAAACGCGCTTTTAGATGTATTTAATGAACGAAGGGAAAAACAGATCTTTTTGTTCTTGCTGTTTGTTGCTGTTGTTTATAAGTAAAGGCAGCTAGTCTAAGTGTCTCTTTTCCAGCCTTGGAAGCAGTACAGCCGCTCTGGTATAATGTTCTGGTCAAGTTCAACACAAACCCAATTATAGCTAACCCCCAAGCTTTTTGAAAACCCCTAGGATTAGTGAGAGCCTTAATAAGCTGCCTAACTTGTAATCCGCTATTTATCCATAGTAACTGATGGGGGGAAGGAGAGCAGAGACCAATCTTTTAGAAAGTTCTCAGAAGCTGAAATTCTGTCTTATATCAAATTAGGGCATCCATGAACATCCAAAAATGTTTTTTTTTTGTGCCACTGGTACGAACTTAATTATTTCACTAGGTTACAGTCCCCTCAGTGGGAATTGAGACTGGCTAAACTTCTAGGTGAGAAAAGCTGCTGCAGCAGGAACTTGCTCTTAGGAAAAGAGTTATGAAGCAGTACTCGGCGGGAATTATTATTCAAGTTTTGCTTGTTTGTTTCAAAGACAGCTTCCACCATTTTCACGCGATTTTATACTGGAAGAGAACAGCAAGAACAAGCCTCCAAAATTTCCTGGGAAATCAGACCTTGGGAAAGAAGCTTCCAGATTGTTATTATTTTTTCGTTTTTACTTCAACTGCCTTTTAAAAAATTGTTTTGACAGTCATAGCAATGAAGGCTGTTTGCTGGACTGCATTATCAAAAGCATAGCTAGTGGGCTGGTGGAAGTGGTTACTTCATAAGCCATTCATATCCAGAGTACCGTGACCAATTTTGGGTCCCGCAGTATGAGAGAGAGATTGAAAACTGGACAAAGTCCAGCGGAGGGAAAATTAGATGGCCAGTGAGCTACAGCACGTGATATATGGGGAGAAACTGAGGAAACTGCTTGCCTGCAGAAGAGGAGGCTGAGGGAAGGTGGAACCAAACTTCGGCCTTGTGCTACGTGAGACAGTTAATCAGAAAATCGCGGAGAAGGGCTAAAATCTTTGAGATGTGTCACAAAAGGAGAAGAGATAATGTTCCCAAAGTGAAGATGTTCACAGAGAAGTTTTATATAAGGTGGTTAAGCACTGAGCCGTGTTTCTCAGAGCTGTAGTGAAATCTCTGTTCCTGGACATCTCCAGAACTTGACTGAACAGGGCTTTGTGCAACCTGGTCTGACTTTGAGGTTAGCTCTGAGCAGGAGGTTGGACTAGGGCTCAGATGACAGGTCCCTTCCCAAATAACCTCAATAGCTGTATTCTTCTTTAATCCTATGAAAACATTAGACTTTTTATCCAAAAAAAAAAAAAAAAAGGTTTAAACAACATGAAAAGAGGTGGAAGCTTTTTCTTTCAGCAATATCAGCATTTTTAAAGTATTTAAAAGTTAAGTCACAACATCAGAGTTCATTAAACAAGCAGACGAAAGGGAAATGTCCTCTTCAGTCCTGAGCTATATCAAGTTCTTGTTCAGAAAAAAAGAGTGAATTATTATTTATTTTTTTTTAATTTTCTATTATTTCTTGTCTTATCTGGGGAGAAAATAAATCCCAGGATGAATGTAAGGATCTCATCTGGTTGGAGAAGATACTGGACTGAACTATAAACTGGGAGGCTTGTGCCTCATCTCAGTATTTTAACCAATTCTTCTAATTCTTTTCAGTTCGATCCTTTGGAAGCAATTATTCTGCCTACCTTTTGCAAACAGTGGGACTGAAAGATTGCAGATCCTTACAGAGACTGGACGTATACAGGGACTTGCTGCTGGGGTGGCAGGCCTTCCCGTGTCTCAGCCAGATTTCCGGAGAGACTTGCAGTATAGACAAACTGGATCTTTCAAGAATTCATGCTGACGCAACGTAGATGCTATGCCTGTGATTCATAGTCACCGTGTGAATGTAGAGATTTCTAAATTTGCCAGCAAATAACATGCTAATAGCGTAATTCTTGGTTTATCTGGCAAAGCCCCCTTTCTTTGGTCTACCCATGATTATTTTGCTTGACTGACTGCTAAATTTCTTTTAGGTGTTCGTGTAGTCACTGGTTCTATATTTCTAGCTCTCCTACGTGCTTGAATTGCAGCTTATAATTATTCCTAAAAGAACCAACTTTTAGAAAAGCTTCAGGGCTGGTCAGGAACTGTAGGCTGTCAAGTACAACTATTTCTGTGCCAATCAAATGTTATAAACAAGATATTGATAAAGCATGAATTATATAATCTATGCGTAAAATATTATAACATAAAAATTGCCGTTATACTATATTATATAATTATACCATATAATACATTTAAATATTTAATAAGGCTTGGTAAAGTGTAGGTATGCTTTACAAAGCTGGCACGAGTTCTCCAAAGGTTTCAATAAACATGTGAGTGATGGTGGGTTAGAGGGCATGATGTAACCTTTTGCCTCATCAGAAACACTGGTACAAAACAAAATGACCAAAATCAAAATGATCGTGATGGGTAGGTATGAAGAAACTAAACGTAAATAGTTCTAAAACAAGTGCAGGACAATGAACCTCTTAACTTCGGTGGTTTGAATGGTTCTCAGCAAGTTCCCCGGTGGGCATCTCAGGCCACTAAAATGCATAAAGTAACCCTGTGAGGATACTGCCAGGGAGAAAGCTGTTTCCCACAGTGAGAGGATCCTGTGTTTCTGCAATTAAATTAGCCTTTTCTTTTTAAGGTAGACATTTTGCAAAAAGACCTGGTTGCACCTACCGTGTTAGGCGGGTGACTGTGACTAGCTTTCTAGGGCATCCAATTTACCCTATGCTCCTCATTCCAGTTTTGAACGAAACGATGGTCTTCGGAAAATGCTTTCATACTGCACTTAACAGTACATCATATTCGATAAAACCTCATGACAAATCAACACAAAGTGTTTATGTCCCTAAAAATAATCCTTGTTTTGAGAGTTTAAGGAATGACTTTATAGCTGTCTGTCAGCTGACAACACAGAGGTGAATTTAGAAAGTTGTGTCACAGCCACAAAAAACCAAAAATGGAATTAAAAAAAACTGATCAAAAAACTCTGGTGCTCATGACAAATAATGCAGGTCTTAAACTTTCAAAAAGGCTCTGATGGTAGGTTAAAGCCACAAATGGAAATGTCTATTACTCAGACTCGTTTGAAAAGTGAGCAGCCCTTAGCTCTTGTGTATAATTATTCTAGAAGAGAGGATGCAGTATAGTAAAGCTCAACCTTAGCTTTCAACCTTCTTTGATTTAAATATTTTATATATTTATAACTTCATAAACGAATCAGAGGCTCACCTTGATCTGCAGCGTGGAAATTAAGAGACAAAAATGGGGGAAGATGGACGTTTCTGCTTTGGGGATCCAAACATGCTTTTGTAAGAAGTCAACAGGATTTGTGCTGATGAAACAAATCAGAGCAGATGTTCTCTCACTCCTACGGCAGATAACTTCGTGTTGCCCTAGTCATTTTAACCACATAGTAAGTGGTGCGGTGTGCGTGGCAGCTGGTTTTTTTGACGTGCACTCCCTTACCAAGTCCTATTTGATAATATCTTATAGGTAGAATCTGTTCCTTACATAGTTTGGGGTCGGGTTTTTTTTAACTTCTGGATGCAGATACTGTCTAGAACAAATTACAAAAATGCATAACATATACGAAGATACAGGTAACATATCCTATGAATAACATGTTTATATAAAACATGCAGCTCATGGACTAACGTTAAATGTGTTATCCAACGTCTAGCGTTACACACGCATATTTACGTCTGTAAAATAGTTTCAACTATTCATGTCTCATCCACGTGATTTCAATATAAAATCCATGGAATTTGCAATAAAATAAGTTGAATAAGTATTACTAGGTTTTGTATGTTTTAAAATAAGCTTACCTAGACACAAAAACTCTCCCTGTATGTGCCACAGAAAATTAATGCATGTGGCCTTTAAAACTGTACCAGCAGCATTAAATATTGGAGTCTAGATATAAGTAAAAACACGTTAAGTATTCTAGTCCGTGGTCTGTATATTTTAGTCCATGATCTGTAGTCAAGGTTAGTTTTTTAACCTAGCCTCTAAAATTTTATTAAGTCTTGTTCAAAATATCTCAAGTGATGGGTCAGCTACCACTTCCACTGGAAGATTACTCTGTACTTTAGTGAAAATCATTTGACAGGATATTTCTTTTATAAGCCTTTTTTGCTTGCCTGAGGCAGTTGCAGGTTTGGAGCTTTTTCACAATACGCTATAAAAAAAGAATCCGTGCATACCTAGCATCATACGCATTTTTTTTGTTGCTCCTGTTCTTTCTCTCCTTTCTTTGTTTCCTTCCCCAAATGTACGCATACTGACCTATGCACAACGTGATGTTTCCTTTCTAAGGAAAGACTGGCCGATTTTTAGGAGGCTGAAGGAGTACTATGGCACTACCAACTCTCCCTTTCCATTCATAAGCAGATTAGATGTATATAATTTTATAGATGCTCCTAGAGATATCAAAACTGTTCAAGGTGCATGGAATTATGGCTTACATCTTTCTTTCTCCGTCCTTTGATGCATCGAGGAAGATCTCAGTCCACCCAAATGGAGACATCATCTACCCAAATGTTCTGTTTGCGTACTGTCAATTAGCTTTTTAGATTAATCTGTGATTTTTCTTTCCTACAATTATATGCAGATTTCCTATTCTGGAAGAACCTTTTGTTGTTTATCCCCGTGTTTGGCTAGGAATTTGGGGGCTATGCTGACTTGATCTTTTTTGTATTTTTTTCCTTAAAATTTTTTTCCCCCTACTTCCAATATTAGGTAGGGAAATTAAGTCCATCTTCTCCTAGATCTAACATGAGGATTCTGTAACAGATTCTCTAAATGAAATTTTAAATTTCTACCCTAGCTGTTGTAAAACCCAGCCCTATCATCTCCAACAATATAAAATCATTCTGTCTGCATTTCAAATGACTAACATTTCCTTTAAAAAAAAAAAAAAAAAAGGAAAAAAGAGAGGTTGACAAAATTCTTCATTTCTGGAAACAGTCTACTGCTACTGAATCAAAACTGATGCTTTTTATCTCCTCCTTTTCTAAGCAATCTGGTTTTGTATGCCATTTTCCCTCCCCTCTACATTATTGACTACTGTACGTCACTGCCTAGAAGTTGCTTTACTTGGCACTGCTGAGACTTTGGCTTGGACTACTGTGTCCAGTTTTGTTTGGAAGACGCTAGGAAACAAGCAAACAGACAAACAAACAAAAAAACTGGAAGAAATCCAGAAGAGGACAAATCTGAAAGCTAAGAGTTTTAGACAGCATTATGTTGCATACACAGCTGAAAGGGCGAGGTGTTCCAAGATTACAAAAGGTCCCGAAGAAAGACATAATGATGTTCTACTATACTAAAAGGAACGTAATTTTCTATTTCTACTGGGAAAGGACAAATCGTTACACGGATACAGAAAGCATACGTTACAAAGAGTAAATATTTGCCATGAAGAAGGCTTTCCTTGGAAATCTAAAGAGGACTTGCTGTTTATAGAAATATGGTTTTGTTCGCACCATGGTAAATATGGCAGATAGGTGTCCTTCTGCTTCAGGGATGCAGTATTTTGCCACTTTTATTACAGACCATTAGAAGAGGCCAAGATATTAAACCCTGAAAGACTTTTATGCAAGTCTATTTTTACTCTGCTGAGGACATTTTGTGTGTAACTGATGGCAGTTGTGCACTGCAGGTGTAAAGGAATAGGAAAGAAAAATCAATCAGTTTTTAGGACAGTAGAAATGTGAAGTGTCATAGAGTAGAACTACTGGACCATATGTAAAAAGGACTTGCAGGCTAATAGAAGAGGAAATCAAACACAAATAGTTGACCCAGTATGGTATATTGAGGCTCGCTATTTTATTTATTTACTTTAACTCGTTTTTTACTTTGGGGGATATGTGTTCAGAGGATTATAAGTAGTAAGAACTATAATTTAGCATTTAGCAAAGGCTCTACAGTTACCCTGAGACTTGTAGACAATATATCAATCCATTTGTCACGTACTTGCGGTTCCCACTTCAAGTAGAATGCACAAAAATAATAAACACTGGAACCACAAAGCTGTTTCCTGATATTTTATTAAATAAAAAGCTACAAACAAAAACAAAAATCTGTGCAAACCTGATTGCTGCTGCCAGCTCTTGTTAGTAATGGTATTATTTGTGTTAATGGTGGAGCTACATCCATATTAAATTGCATTACCTTTAGCCATTCCTTCAAATAGAATCAGTCCATAAATGTTTCTACACTTTTCTTTATATGAAATATAATTTCAAAATAAAAATGTAGTTCCGCTCTGTAAAACCAGATGTATGTAATAGAAACCCATGAAACTGAGGGCTATCCATCAGCTTTAGAGTTCCTTTGAAAACTTCTCCTTTTTAACCTTCATCAGTGTCTATTCACAGTCATGCTTTCCTTTTATAGCTACTTATTTGTTGGACTGGCTTGCGAAATGCTTTGAGATAAGTTTGTGCAACGCACTACACAAAAGAAGCTGAAGAAGCATGCTATTCCTCAATAGATGCAGATCTGGTGTAGAAAATTGGCAAATCTCTCAAATTCCTCTAGGCACATGGTTTACAGTAAAATGTTTTATAACTCTGTAAACATCCATCACAGATGCAGGAAGCAATTTTTCTTTTTTTCCCTCTTGATCCAGATTTTTCTAATTCAAAAGTTGTTTACCAAGGGTAAACACATCATTCTGTATCCCCTTCAATTTTTCCACATTTTGGTTTTCAGTGTCGCTCCCAAGCTTCTTTGTTTAAAAAGATGCTTGCTGGAACAGCGCATCGTCGTTATTGCACACAAGATTAAAACGTAAGGGTTATGAAGTTCAGCTGAAGTGAATCAATCTGATATACATTAGGGGAAAACAATAGCAAAACCAGCATTAATACACGACTTGTAACCATGCAGCTGGTTATGGCAATTTTAAAATCTATGCTTAAAAAGAAAGCAAACACATTCCCTAAGAATGGTATCAGATGATTAAGAGGTATGAAAATGCAATTTTTTAAAAAAGTAATTGGCCAGGTTTAGAATCAGAATGGGTTTTTTCATAACCTTAAAAAAGGTATAATTTGAACTCACGGTCGAACCCTTGTTTTGTTTTGAATGTTTGTTTCTCGTACCAATGCTGATCTCAAAAGAAATGACAGGGTTTAGTGCTCAACCAGATTGAAGTCCGTCTACCTGTAGGTGATGTTAACATCTAGCACACAAGGCCCAGAGGTTTCGTTCTGCGTAGGATGAACCTGAAGCATCTTATGCTAAATTTTTAATAGAGTAGGATGTGCTCGAAATTAGTCTTTACCTTGTTGCATTTAGAATACTGGAAGCAGAGGCTCCTAATGTAGGCAATGTGAGTACTTCACCCTATATTTAGCTCTCTTCATACTAGAGTTACCTTCTTATTTAGAACGCTTTAATGGTTAAGATTTACCTCCCTCCTACCCTTAATATATGTGTATAATATATATCATTTTTTTGCGGCAGGTTTAAATTTACCCATGTGCAGTGTGTATGCACGTTGGCTCAGAGAAGGGGTCTCTCCCAAACAGTCTTCCACTTGTGCCTTCCGTCTTCCACGGAGGGAAAAAATTTGCTGCTGCAATCTCTTTTCTCCCTGAGCCAGCACAGCTGGTCACCGTCCCGAGGCAGGAGGTAGGTGCCGGGCAGGGTCTGCTCTCAAGGCTGACGTGTCCACCTCCGTGAGCGAGGAGGTAAGGGAGTAAAGAGAGAGTAACCGTTCGCTAATAATTGCTCGTCACCTGGTGGAAGGGCTCATCAAACTTAGTCATAACAAGGTTTATACAGACTCTTAGTGCTAATTCGCATTCTCAAATAGGAATACAAGATACAGCAAAATCTCCTTTAAAGAAAGAGCTGCTGTCTCCTGGTTGAGAACTCCAGTGAGTCCTCTAATTAGAAATGTATCCGTACTGCTGTTTTTTCTAATTCTCAATTATTTAATTTATTCTCTGAGACTATTATCCTCCTTTCTCTAAGAGTTCCTTTCACCTTTCTGTATTTTCTCACCTAAAGAATTGTTCCTTCTCACTTCATGCCTGTAGCACTAGCACAGTTGCAAACCCAGTGTTACAAATGAGAGATTACGCCTTCAGGGTAGAAATAAAGGATAAGATTACAGCAAAATAATGCATCAGAACTGTATTTCTCATTTAAAACATGAGAAAAAAAGCTTTATCCATTTATGTATTTGTATTAAAATGTACGTTTCTGGTATATATAATTTATACATATTTCAGCATTCACGTATATAATTAGTATTTGTTTCTAAATTTTTTATTTGGCAATTTTCATAGTATGACATGTTTTTAAGCATTCATTCTCTGAACTCTTGATATTTCAGAATAATTTACTTTAGACCAGTTTTTGCTGGAACATTCATTAATTTTCTTGCTCTGGAGAAAAAGAGGTTTTTTTTTAAAAAAGAGGTGAAGACTGCAGACCTATATTCTTTTAAATTAATGTAAGATAGGCAATAGGCATTGCAGAGCTGAGAGAAAAAACAGCTGCTCCAACTGGGAGGAACGCAGAGAGTATGGAAGTAAACAGATGCTTAAAGAAGGCGAGATGGAATTTAAACTAGGACCAGTCTGAACTTTCAGTGGCACTGCTCGGAGCTGTGATGTACTTCAGCTGTGATGGGAACCTGTGTAAGCACAAAACGACTTGCAAGACAAATTATTTTCTTTAGTGCTGAGCACAACAGGCCCTGGTCCAGTGAAGCATGTGCATGTGGTTAATCTATTAGTTCCCTTAAAATCAAGTAACAATTTCTCTCCCTGATTATTTATTTGTTGTTAGACTTTTTTTTTTTTTTTTTTTTTTTAAAAGAAATCAGATTACTTCATTTTACTTATGGCAGTTTATGGAATATGAACACATGTCATCCTAGAAAATAGGCCTTATTTGTGGTAGATGCTACCATAGTAGTGTCTACTTAGAAAGACAGAAACTAAGGAAAGTACTTCTTTGTGTGAGGTGTACAGATTGTAAACCACTCATTGAGTATTAGGACTAAAAGGTTTTTGTCAGCCTGGCTTATTAGGTTATTGACATAGCGACTTTCCTTAAGGGAATGTGTATGTATATAACTTCTTGGTATGGTGTGAAAACATGGCACCTTCCATCAATTCACGTTAATGAATACCATACGGTTTACTTTGGCGACCTCTTTCCAGATGGATATGTGCCGTTTAGCATATTGCGAATATTAGCCTGAGGTGAAAAAAAAAAAAAAAATCATTAGAATGATTTAAAAAAATAAAAATCTTGAAAGAAAGGTAAACCATACTAAGACAAGACAACAAAGATGACATAAACAAGCAAACAAAAAATGGATGAATTTGGAATAGCAGAGAAGATGGCGAGAAAAATGAAAAAGGAAAATTGGCCTTCATGTTAATTGTGGAGAGAGGGTAGGACTTGAAAAATGAAACAATAGGTCCATATGTGATATATGCAGAAATCTTTTCAACAAAAACATCTAAAAGGGGTTTCATTTATTTATTTATAGCTCACGTTTTAAAGAACTGTATAGTCTGCATGCTTACAGGATCATTTGGGTATAGCCAAGCCAAATTTAGCTCAGGAAATTTCACATTCACTGAAATATATGCTTTGAGATTTCCAAGTGGAGCCAATTTTAATGAGAGTGTTCCAGCTTTTTAGCAGAACAGTTCAATGAAATATTAAGGTTTAGTAGTGACCAGAGGGGGAGAAAAAAAAGCCCACAAAAAATCTTTACTGATAGTCCTTTAAACTGCTGAAGGACAGCAGACAAGCAAAAAGTAGATTAAAAAAATGGAGTAGATAATACAGAATGCACTGCTTTTACTAAAACCATTTTTCATCAGAAAACACCCTCTTTTATAAAATATTTTATTAGAAGTGAGGTCTTGTTCAAATTCTTGAAAATATTGTGAATTGTGTGGAAGATATTGTGCCTGTTGCCCCTTGTCCTGTTGCTGGGCACCACTGAGAAGAGTCTGGCCCTGTTGTCTTGACACCCACCCTTTAGATATTGATAATCGTTGATGAGATCCCCTCTCAGTCTTCTCTTCTCCAGGCTGAACAGCCCCAGGTCTCTCAGCCTTTCCTCATCAGAGAGGTGCTCCAGTCCCTTGATCATCTTTGTAGCCCTCCGCTGGACTCTTTCCAGTAGTTCCTTGTCTTTCTTGAACTGAGGAGCCCCGAACAGGACACAGTACTCCACGTGTGACCTCCCCAGGGCAGAATAGAGGGGGAGGATGATCTCCCTTGACCTGCTGGCCATGCTCTTTTTAATGCACCCCAGGAGACCACTGGCCTTCTTGGACACAAGGGCACATTGCTGTTGTCCACCAGGACTCCCAGGTCTCTCTCTGCAGAGCTGCTCTCCAGCAGGTCAACCACTAACCTGTACTGCTGCACCTCCCGAGGTGCGTTTAGCTGAGCAATATCTTTTGAACTCACATAACCATGTAAAGGGGAGAGAGTTATGAAAATCTTGATTATACGTGCAGTTAAAATTGCTCAACTAGATGTTCAGCCTCAGAGCTTTCATTTTGCCTAAACACGTATTTTACCTTTTAGACAACATCATTGGAATTCTCTTGAAATAAATATTCTAGCCCAAATTAAACTGTTCATTCACCTCAAAGTCTGAAGGGACGTTTGTGGCCAAATCTGAGTGGAAATGGAAGGTGATATAAGACATGAAACATTTCGTTCACATGGGGACAGGGAATCCTCCAAAATATTTCACTTTAGCAGGGTTTAGCTACTGCCTTCTTCCCTGGAAAAATGAAGCAGAAAGAAGCAAACGGAGACCTGCTTCTCTGTAACAATAAGAAAAATAAACTGGTTGCAATAAAGTGAAAGGTTTTTCCCTAGAGCATCAAACAAAATTAATCACAGCAATAGAGGTGTCAGCGTACTGTGTAACTTCAGATACCATGTACTGACTGATATAGCTGCATTCAGAGTATAGCAATGCTTTCAGGGGTCGCTGTTTTAGCTGCAATGAGTATTTTGGGAGGAGGCGGGTGTACAATGTGGAGAAGCAAGGCTAGACAGATGTAGGTGAAATGTTCTTCCCTTGGAAATCTTTGAAAAGAGGAGATTAATTAATGATATTAGTTCAAATTTATGATTAGGACTCATAACACTGACATTTCTTTTTCCTTTCCATAGATAGATTCTACGTTATACATCTTCCAGAGACACTACAGGAGCTCCATGCTGTGCAATGGCTCAGCTACCAGTCGCTGAGTCTTCTGTGGTCGATTGACTTAACAGTCATTAATGGAGACAGCAGTTGGCACTTTCAATAAAATGGAAATCTTGAGTAGTTTAACATCGGATGGCCACCAAATGAGGTCGAACTGATAATTCACGCAGATAGACAGTGATATTTTTCAATGTGTCAGAGAGAAATAGTGCTATCATCAATAGGGTATCAAAAATGTTTAAGGTGCATAAAAGATAGAAGTGTTTTGGTCAATTTAATCAAAATAATGACATCTTTTTCAAAAGGATTTGTAAGTTAATTTGTAAAACAATTTTTTTTTTTAATTATAAATTAGTTCTTCGTATTCAAAATAATCCAGAGTTTTTCTTCAGCGTTCATCTTTTTTCAGACTTGTTCCTTAAGTTGAATGTCTTAATCTTTCTTCTGGTGATTTTTATTTGGACAAGAAACTAATTTTTATTCTTGAACTATGTTCTGCTACATTCTAATTCTAGATTGAGATCCCACTCCTAAATCCCTTGCTCTGTTTTCTTATGATAAATGATTATTGTTTGAATCTACCCAGCTTTGTAGCTGTTATTTAAAAAATATAGATCTGTTGCCTTTGAACATATTTTCCCTTTTTTGGTTATTTCCAAGGTCTTGTTTGACTGTGCTGTCTCATTATTGGATTAGTCACAAAAATTACGTTACTGGAATTTTATAGATTTCCATGTAATATGTAGGCTACAGCTTGCTGAAATGTTTGGTTTTAATAAAGCGGAAGAATATTTCATTTCTCAACAGACATTGCTTCTTTTTAATCAGGTCCAGAGTCAGAAGTGTTGCCGAATGTTTGACAAGCATCGTTGTATATTTTTCTGATTTTAGAAGTATGAAAGTCAACAGATTATATCATTAAAGCTCTTCACATTAGAACTTTAGGTGTAAGTCAATGGTAATTGTTTTTATGTTGCCTTACTAGTGACCTCATAGCCTGTTTTAGGAGACAGACCTTTTTATAGAGACATAGTTGGGTTTTTTTCTATTTTTCCCCCCCCCCTTTTTTTTTTTATTGTCTTGTGGTCAATAAAAGTTCAAATGTCTAGCTGTTCAGTCTCTCCTTGTCAAGCCGTGTTCTTTTAGACACCTTAAATCTTGCTGCTAAAAGAGAGAGAGAGAGTGAAAGAAAGAGTGAAAGGAAAGGGAAGAGCTTGCTTAGGATTTCTCTCAGTCGCCAGTATCTGAGAGTCTTATGTCTCACGTGAAGTGCCTAGACCAGCAGCATTCATTTGCATTGTGCTTATTTATGCCTGCGACCACCCCACTGGACGGGTGCTGTGGTATGTGGTGCTCTAGTATTGGGGCTATTACAGACACCGGGCTAAGCTGAGTTCAAGGAATTTATTCATCTGCTCGATTGCGCTGCCAATCCAGGGCCAACGTGCTCTTCTGGCAGCAAAATACTAACCAAGCTTCTGTAATACCTGTCATGCAAACTCGTGCTCTATTTTGTGAAGAAATGCCATGGACAAAATCACTCTGCCAGAGGGAGCTAGGGTTAACTAGAGTTAATTAAAGAAAAAAAAAAAAAGAAAACAAAAGAAAATGGAGTTCAGATTTTCGTTTTCCTTTTTTTTTTACCCCCCAAGTTTATTGAACAAGCTTTGAATGCAGTCTCTAAATGAATTTCAAACTAGTGTGGAAGCGAGACACAAATTAGTAGTATAGAAGATAAAAATCTTTACCTGTGAATAGGCAAATCTGGGGTCAACAAAATACATGTTCCAGAATATGCTGGAAGCTATGGCAATTACAAAATTTAATAAATGTTTGACAATAAGTATTGATCTAACTTCCCAAAGACCATCAGATTAAACTGAGGCTGCTTATTGTGTCTTAAAATGCTTTTAACAGCTTTTTGTGTTAGCAAGAGCTCAGACAGCATTTCATGAAAGAGGTAATAAAATAAAGCTTTTCAGTGGTCTAACCCAGAGGTCAAAAAGGCATAGAATAAAGTTATCAGCATCAGTCCACCGAAGCCCTGAGTGAATTGCGGTTGGTAACTTTGCATACGAAGTTCCAACAATGAGCCCAAAGCAGCCCCTGGGGTGGCCTTGAAATAAGGCAGAAAGAACTTCGAAGGACGAAGGCAAATTTAAATAGAGAGTTTTTCCACTTTTTTTTTGTTTTTGTTTATTTAGCCCAGAAACCCAAGGCTTAATTTTCCAGAAGAACACGTTTCCCAGAATTGGCTATAAAATCACTCTGAAATCCATTTTTAAAAATAACGTATAGCTGAACTATTGAAGAGGATGTAAGCTTGTTTAAAACACACCTTAAATACTTTTTAAGAGCCAAGAAAAAAGCTGTAATACCAAAACCGAACGTCTGATTGCTCCTTTGATTACCCAAATCAAAGCAGAAAGCAGACATTGTTTTAAAACTAGTTGGTATCGCAGATGATATCCTTCCAGGTGGTTATTGCCAGCTATGAATGGATAGAAGCTTATTTACAACTAAAACCAGTTTTCAGATTTACTTTGTACCCCCTGTTAGTTTAATGGTCCTTAGGGCAGCTACCTTTTTAAGAGGTTTTGAGCTGATACAGCAAAATTTATAAGCTACCAATTTATCTGCAGTGAGCTTGATTTGGAGAAAATCGTAGATGTCATTGCTTTATAAGTTCCACATATATATATATATAAAATTTAATTTCCCACAGAAATCGTGAAGATTTGAAACTGGGTTATGTAGTTTGATAAATGGAGTCTAAGCTTCGGACGTTTAGAGTTAAGGCTTTTGAAAGTGTTCCTAATGACTACGGCTGCTGAAGGTGATAAGGGAACCGCCGCTGAAACAAATTAATTTGTATTTAAAAAATTTGCCCTCAGATTTTTGGTTCAGATGGGCACTCATGTGCTTGAATATTCATTCCAAGTCTATTAAATCCTATCTTTTGTTTAAAAATGGGATGGAAATATCGAACTTTCCTATAGAATTTCCTTCGCAGCCTATTTTCTGAAAAAAGGACAACAGCAGCCCCATTTAGACTGAATATGCTCTGTTGGCTCTTTAGGGCGTAGTTGCTGTATTTTCTCACTGACAAGTGTTCAAGGACAAAGCGACCCTTCTATTATTTTTATCCGTTTTTGCCCAAGCAGTGCTTTTAAACATCTCCCCAGAGTTTTAAGAATCCCCAAGATTTAGCACTAAAATGTGATGCATTTTATTTTACTTTATTGTATTTTATTGTATTGTATTTTATTGTATTTTATTGTATTTATTTTATTATTTTATTTTATTTTATTTTATTTTATTTTATTTTATTTTATTTTATTTTATTTTATTTTATTTTATTTTATTTTTTATTTTACTTTATTTGTTTTATTTTACTTTTAAGCCATGCTAGGGCTGAGAGTTTAGTTATCTTAAAAAACACTAAAAAGAAGATTGAATGCAAAGGCTTCCTTACCTGGCTTTTCCTTCTTGTACTAATTTCAGTGTATTTTATGTATTCTTCTATCCACTAGTTTTTGCTGAAGCTTTGGTTCCATAAATGTTATCATTCAAGCCCAACTGCAGATAATAGCGTACAGTATTCTCTATTCTCAGAGGGCATAATATGACCTCAAATGAAACTCGAAAGGAGGATAAATTAGTAATGCACATACACTTGTAGGAATTACATTTGAACATTTGTTTTTACAGCGATTTACCTCTAAAGCATTGATAAGTGCATCAGGAAAAGTTCAAAAACCTGATCGTTGTTCCATTGTTTGATTTATCACTCATACAGAGCCACAACGTGGTGATGATGATGATATTGCGTGGCTGCTTCAGGAAAAAGGCAAGTGTCACAGGTGTGTATAAATACTTTTCTGTTTGTGCTTGTGAAAGGAAAAGCTTAGTTTTATCTAAAGTGGTATTTTCAAGCTTGAAAGGAAGTTGTCAAACCAAAATTTTATAGCTTAAAAAAGTTAACACCATAATAAAAGAAAATGTTTATTAACCTTTATCACCTCCTCATTAGCATCACTGCTGTGACTTCTGCAAGAGACGGGAGCACTACTAAAATGTCTCATTTGCATTTTGCATATCTAACAAAAGCAGATTACTTTGTTTAAATTATAGCTAATATCATTGTAGTGGTGGTATATATTAGAAATTGATTACCTTGTTTCTTCTTCTATAATGGCCTCATTATATTTGATTTCTTTATGCCTCATTTTTTCATATTGAAATAATGAGTATGCAACAGTGAGGTCATTAATATTTTATACACATTTTTCTTTCCACCTTTCCACTTCAGATGAAATGCGTTGACGTAGTCTGACAACAAATAAAAGCACTTTGGCTACGAGCATTGTCTGTCTGTGAGTAAAATCGGGCTGCTTGTGACAGCCAGGGTTAGCTACTGAAAGAAAATAAAAAGTATCCTGTATATTTTCAAAGAATGAGGTAAACTGTAGGTTACTTGTGCAAAAAGGAACAACTCGGAATAATGGTCTGGGAACCTGAACTTCGCAAAAAACACTGTGAATGGATATAAGAAGAGAAAACTGGGGTAAGGAGAGTCTGACAGCAGGACTTTAGTACATGCCTCAAACTTCAGAACCAGAATAGTGAAATATACTGCTCTTCATTCCGGGAAGGCCACTTCGTCAATTTGTAAAGTCATTTTTAGTTGTGATATCTGTTGTTTTGTTTTTTTTTTCAAATGATCTTCGATCGTCAGTAGATTTTTTTCCTGTTCTGATGTTTAGTTCTCTTCATTTTTTTTTTCTATTCCGTATACAATTACAATTAAAAATATTTCTTTTATGTGTGTAAAGATTGATCCTGCCTCCTCTGCTCACTGTGGAGTGTCTCACCCTGAGAACAGCATCGATCTGAGTGGTATGAATAAAGAGTTTATCCCTTTCAAGAGGCTATCAATCTTTATTCCTCTGAAGCAGCCTTGTAATATTTATGAATGTTTCGTAGTAGTTGTAAGGTATTCATACCACTATATTTACTGTTTATCTGCTTAGATGTACTGTAACTCATAAATCAAGCCTTCTAGTCATTCGATCATTTCCCCCAATTTCTTGAAAAGTTTCTTCTGTTGAGGTGCCCAAAACTGTGCGTCATATTGCAAATGTGTAATCAAGTGCTATACAGAAAGGGACCCTTATCTTTCTTTCCATGATGTAAAGCAGATGTGTATTTCACTATCAGTATTTCTGCATGGCGGGACATGATATCGTGGGTTTGTTTGTACTGTATGACCTTCCAAGACCATATATCTTTTTTTTTTTTTTGCCAAGATTGCCCCTCAGTTTTATACACTTTCACCTCTTTCAAAAATATTAATTTCTGTTAAGTGTAAGAAAACGTTCAGAATTCATAAATATGTTAGATTTTCAAGTTGGATTTCATTGTTTCCTTTTTTTCCTATGAAGCTTGGTCCATGTTTCTCTGATGTTTGCAGCTTTTCGATGTGGCTGTACTTAGAATCGTAGAATCATAGAATGGTTCGGGTTGGAAGGGACATTAAAGGTCATCTAGTTCCATTCCAGTTCCATTCTAGTTCCAGTACTTTTTAAGTACTTCTTAAGGCTTCCATTAATTCAGCTGTTTAAAACTTTGTACAGATTTTTTTTCAGGTAAACACACAGAAATGTGAAAAATCTCCGTTGATATTTATGGTGATCCTTTGTTTTTACTGCATTGTATCTAAAAGTAGACACTCTACTACGTAAACCCGGGCCTACAATTGCCATTTATACAGATTTCTTGATGTAGCTAAACAAAAAGGCATTGGTTCTTCAATTGACTTTAGTGAACTTCATATAGAAACCAACTGGAATTACTTTTACTATCTCATTTTTATGTTAGGGTGTATCATGTATTAAAATCGAAGGATCTCTTGCTGCCTCTTGAGAAATGCTTGTAAAAAGCAATTTGAAGTTGGAACATTCTATCAAGGGAAGTATCGGATTGTCCATTGTATGACATTTTCACATCAAGACAAAAAGCCATTCTGGAAGAGTTAATTTAGTTAGTGGGCTCTACACAGGAGGAACAAAAATAAAATTCTATAGCTAGAGAAATACAGAAGATAAAAGTATATGACCCTAAAGATTGGATTTGCCCCCAAATTTCCTGGTCTTTTTGAACACAGTAAAGTATAAAAGGTTCTCTCTTGCAGCTGGAGTTAAAGTAAGATTGAGACCAAACATGTAGCCTAATTTTTGCTATTTTAGGCAAGTTATTCAGTAGTACTTATTAAAAAATACAGTTGATAATCTACATGAGAAAGCATTTTCATGATTAGCATTTCAGCCAGTCTTCAGTGCCCAAGAAACTTAAACGTTTTTAAAATACAAATTATGGTTGAATCCACTCATTTTGGTACTTAGATCCATCTTTAGTTAGCTTCAAAAATATCTTTGCAGCTGCTGACCAAAGTTTTCAGGCACTTTGGAAAACTGCTTGGTTCTTGATGCTACCAAATACTCGGGCAACTACAGTGCAATTATTCCCAGACCTTTTTATAGGCATGACACAGCTGAGAAAATTGTCAGTGTTGCCTTACCCTAAGTGCATGTTCTCAGCCTTTTTTCCCTATGTCCATCCATACTAACTTGCGGTATTACTGAAGCTGGGCTTAGAAACACTGGAGGCAGTTGTGTGCCGTGCTCCATTCAAAAAATACATGCATTTGATTCTTGTGTTGGAACATTCATTCACGGATCATATCAGTGGACGTTCAGATACTGCTTGGTTTAGACCAGAATTAAAACTCTGGTAGGCGTGAGGATTACAGCTAATTTTGCCACAAATGTTAGAAATTACTGGGTTTCGTCACTATGACAAACTCCCTCAGAACAGAGATGGGACACCTCAGTGCCCTCCTGTGCGATGAAGAGCTTTGCTGGTGATGGGGTGATGCTTCTTCCTTTCTAAATCCCTGGCCTGGACAGCAAGTGGAACAGACTACCTCCCTCTGAACACACCGAGGAATGTGTCAGGGCGCAAAAGCACCACTTGAATTGCTATTTCTCAAAAAAAGAGAGTTACATGGATATAAAAAGATGCTGACGAAAACGACTAAAAAACTGCATTTTATGTATTTCCCTTAAAATTAAATCAGGAAGGTCTCTATCCTCCCTTTCCAGATGGCTTCTGGAGGTTTATATGACAAGTTCTCTGTTGGAGACTGCTGTTTTGCCATAACTTGCATCTCAAGTTACTTTCATTGGAAAGAACCACTCCGGGAACATTTATGCCATCTTTAATAAGCTACATCTCTTTTGAAGTCTTCCAGGTGGTCCAGACATTTCATCTTTCTTCCTGCAACTTATTTTCATCTTGTCTAAGAGGCAGTTTGATCATATTAACCGTGGTCAGCGGGCCGTGAGGTTAGATTAATGCTGGTAGTACTAAAAGGGAAGCGATGGAGCGTCTGAGAGCAAGCAAGGGAAAAGGGAAAGTGGGACCAGCCCATTTGGCAGCAGGCAGATATTAGATCAGCACAGTGGGAGAGCAAACTGAGTCCTTGTCACTCAGATTCCCATTACACGATCTCTTTTCTACCGAAACTAGTATTTTACGTCAGTGTGAACCCTGATAAACGTATTTGATACATACCTTCAAATGGAATAAGCAAACAAACGCAGCTCACTATTACAATTGCACATTAAGCACTTTGGGATGACAATGGATTTGACCAATTATTGCCAATATATTTATTCTAAATATAAGGCATACATTCTCAGTGCATGTACATGTGTTTGTATGTGTGTGTGTATATATATAGTATAGAATGCAAGCATAACATGTGTACATATTTAGTATACTACAAGTATTTCCATATCACACATTAAACATATCATTTTTTACTATTAGAATGTTTACTTTCAGAATTAAAATATTAATGACTAAATCCAGACTTTCTAGTTATTTTTCTCCTTGTTTCTATGACTCATTATCCATCAAAATTTAGAGTGTGTATGTACATATATGTAAACACACTTTATAAGCTGTTCTTATCTATGCAAATGCAATGTAGAAGTAGATGGAATCATTAATTGATGATAAATTAATTGATCATTTAATTGATGATGGGATCAAGTGTACCCTGATGAAGTTTGCTGATGACGCCAAACTGAGTGGGGAAGTGGACATATGGAGAGCCACCCTGCAGGAAGACCTGGAGAGGCTGTAAGAGTGGGCTAACAAGAACTTCATGAAGTTCCACAAGGACAAGTGTCAGGTCTTGCACCTGGGAAAACATAATCCAGGAGCACAGCACAGGCTGGGATCTACCCGGCTGGGGAGCAGCTCTGTGGAAAGGGACCTGGGGGTCCTGGTGGACAACAAGCTCAATACGAGTGAACAGTGTGCTGCTGCGGCAAAGAAAGCCAACAGGATGCTGGGTGGCATCGACAAGGGCTTCACCAGCAGAGACAAAGAAGTCATTATCCCACTCTACTCACACCTGGAATCCTGTGTTCAATTTTGGTCCCCGCTATGCAGGAAAGACGTGGAGAGGCTGGAGAGGGTCCAGAGAAAGGCCACCAAGATGGTCAAAGGACTGGGCAGCCTGCTCTGTGAGGAAAGGCCTGAGAGAACTGGGTTTGTTCAGCCTTGAGAAAAGAAGGCTCAGGGGAGACCTTATCACTACGTTCCAGTATTGAAAGGGTGGCTACAAAGAAGATGGAGACTCCCTTTTTACAAGGAGTCACATGGAAAAGACGAGGGGTAATGGGTACAAGGTACTGCTGGCGAGATTCCGATTGGACACAAAAGGAAAATTTTTCTGAATGAGAACAATCAGCCATTGGAATAATCTCCCCAGGGAAGTGGTGGATTCCCCAACACTGGACAATTTTAAGATGCAGCTGGACAGTGTGCTGGGCCATCTTGTCTAGACCTTGCCTTTGCCAAGAAAGGTTGGACCAGATGGTCCTTGAGGTCCCTCCCAGCCTGGTATTCGGTAATTCTATAACCCATACCTATAGAGTATATGTATTAATAATATTTATATTAGTAGATAGAAAGGAATGTTTGCATTTTTTTCTGATGGACTGGAATGATTTGTACAAGAGTCCATGCTTTTGCAGATTTTCCCTCTAGCATTGGAAAAGGTTTTGCGTTGCATCAATTTATACAGTAAAACACTGAAATAAAGAGAGTGATGAAGAGTGGTAGACTGGTAGACTTAGAGTTAAACATGTTTGGGTTTTTTTTCTGGGTTTTTGTTGGCTTTTTTTTTTCCTTTTTGTGCAACACAAACATTTGTCAGAGGAGAAAGGAAAAATTCCCTTTTACCTGTTAACGCAGTAATTCCAAAACAACCTACAGATAGGGCCTGTGAATGGGATTAACTGTTACAGAAGTTCTGCAGAAAAGTTTTCTCACAGCTAATGAAACAGTTAGCCTTTAAGTAATACCTATTCTTTCACTGGCACGTCTTCTTTACAGTGAAATCTTTATTCCAGAATTCTTTCTCAGGACTTTCATCCCTAATAAAATTAAATTCTTTTCATATCCACCCATTTAGAATATAAGCTATTTAATGTGAGAGGAATCGCAGTAGCGATAATAAATATTCTCCATGCTGCTATTGTGCTTGATGTTGCATACAGCAGGAAACAAAAACATGACAACTAGAGAACAAGAAAGCACAAAACGGACTTGTAGACTTGCAAGGGAGGGGTTGGGCGGGGGGAAAGCATTTCAATAGCTTTCTTTTTTTTTTTTTTTTTTTTTTTTTTTTTGCAACAAATTTTGGTTTAGTGTTGGGAGAACTCCTCCTTCTCCCCAGCTGAGAGGATCGCTGCAGGGTGTCTCTCTGACTGAAGCCCGCTACTCCCGGGGCTGCAGGAGATCAACGTTATCTTTTGCACACAGACATCAAAGGCTCTTCGAATGCAGGCCGTAGGTAAAGAGGGAGAAAGGTAAAAAACTAACTGCCAACTCACGGCATGTTTTCTGAGAAGGAGAAAAAGCCAAGCACCGAGAGGGAAGAGTACAGATATGAGAGTCAACAAACCAGAATAAAATACACAAAACAACCCGAGTACCTGCAGTTATTGTTTGCTTGTGTTGTAGTAACACACTACAAAAATACACTGGTGAGTCTGGTTCCAGGAAATTTACCTCTCCAACTCCAGAGTAATGGGATTTTTCATTCTAAGCTGTTTGCCATGCAGCATTTTGGAATGCTCGGTTACTTTCCTTTTTGAACGATTTAATGCAGTGCTTTTCACTGGCCCTCAGCTCCAGAAGTAAAGAAAAGGTTTTCCTCACCCACTTTATCATGCTGTTTATTGTAAACATAGATTATACATCTCTTAGCTTTACCCCTAGAACCACACCGAACGTGGTCTTTGAGGAATTCTGACAAATCTGCCTAATTAGTGAGAGATGAACAGAGCTTCATTGTATGAAGACACTGAGGGAAAACTGCAGGCATACTAAGATCTTTGACTTTTCACAATATGACTCGATAAGTACAAGAACTATTTGTTGTTCAAAACATTCCACAGTTTCTTCAACATTTAATTTTTTAAAGATTTTTACATATTTCCTAGGCTTTTTTCCCCAGGTTATTCCTTTAAATTTATGGGTTAAAAATACCAAATTATGCAAAATTTGTATTTAAAGACTTTTAAAGGTACCTTCCTTCTTTCTTATGTTCTGACTTATTGGCCCCATCCTTTTTTCTCTTCAGTCAAACAGAAGGAAGAGGGAAGGGAAGCAAAGGGGACAGAAGGTGAAAAGTGAAAGAAGATCATTGGATTATCCTGCAGGCATATATTGATAAAAACACAAAGTAATGTAAAGACACTTTAAGTCAATGACTTCAAGTGAAAATAAGTTAACACATTCCAGTTACTTGTAGACTCCTCCTTACGCACGGAATGAATTTATGCTGCTTGATCAAATGTTAGTCTTGAAGATCCTTCTGCTTTTCCAGAGATTCTTTGGTTAGACTTTTATTTTGCTGAATAAACTGCCTCTTTTATAGAAGAAAATAGCATGTTCTAAATCTGCGCGTGGTCTAACACTCAGTTCTATAACACAAAGATATTGTCCATCCACCACTGATAGTGACCTCTCCATCGCTCCTTGGTGATCTTTAAAAAGCTTAGTGATTACTTCTTGTTATTTCCAGCTCTTCTGCAAAAATCTTACCCTATACCTATACTGACAGTGCAGAAAGAGGAGACAATCTAGATGTCAGTGCTACATAATAAGAAGGGAGTCATCTGTAGCAACAGAAATGAGTAATAGGCTATGTAATATTTGTGGAGGGTATTTATATAAAAGGTATATGACAATAAAAAATTGCTGTAGAGGTCACAGAAATGAATGGCTTGACTAGCAAGACATTGAAATCTTGAATCCTTTCAAATTGATGACTTTGACCTCAATTAACTTTAATAGGATCAGGGTTTCATTCTGTCTCTTTAAAAGCCGTTGCTGCTATGAAAAGCAAACAAACTCCCCCTTCCCCTGCCTACACACGTAGTCAGGTTAAATGGGCAGTATTAATGTTTTGTAAGATGTTTTACATCCTTCTGTACAGACCAAAAGGACAGTAAACAAAATATTCCTCTTTTTCTTGCTGGTAGGTCTTTTATTTCTGCAAGTCCTGGATTGCTCGTAGACTTGATAAGAGACAGTTGTTTGGCTTTAGCTGCCAGTAAAGGATGCTGCAGACCCCAGCTAAGGGATTCAAACGACAAGCAGAAATTGTATTTATATGATTGTATCGTATACAGAATTATCCATGTGCCAGTATCCAGTGTCTATGCATCACGCCAGCACAGCTATAGGGGGTTTGGAAGTTCTGAGCCCTTTTTTCGCAATGTTAATTCCTGCCTCACCAGACTCCTCAAAATGTTCATGGATGCCAGTTAGCCATTAGCAATGGATCAGTGGCCTGCAGACCTTTTTCATGTGTTTGGTTGTTGTTTTTTTTCATGAAAACCCTCATATAGCAATGGATACAAAAAATGCTGTTAAATTTTATGTTATAAAAAATGTATATGCTTCCTCTCTGTCTGGAACCGTACTCAGCCCAGGGATGCTAAAAGGTGGATTTAGACCAGTTTTACCCTCCTATGAAATTCCTTCTTGGTTCATTAAAATACCAAGAAGTGAGTGGGATACTCACATCTACTGTATCCATGGGTAGCAGAGTGCGCAGCAATTTGCAATGGTTCCACGAAGAATATATGTTATCTGTCGGTGGTCCTAGTTTATGAGTCACTTTTTTCCACCTCCTGTTGCCCATTTTCCCAGGATTTTCCCTTGTACAAAGGGACAAGGAAGGGGTGATGATTTTGATGGGGAGTCATTCTCTGACCCTGTTCATACACTAGTCCAGACCTTCATGTGACTAGCAGCCATATATTTAAGTTCCTGAAGGAGTCTTGGCTTGCTTTTCTTTTTTTCTTTCCTTTCTCGCACTTTTCCTTAAAAGAAAGAAAAGCAAGCAGAGCCTTACCTATAGACGGAACATCCCAGAATATGACAATAAGGCACGGAACCGTAAGGCTTCTGGACCTTTACTCACTCTTGAAAAACAGAACACAGTGGGATCCGGCTCCCAAGCCAGGAACATTCTTCGTGTTTTTAAAGTACTCCTATGCGTTATTAAGATTATACAACTGATAAATAGTCATATTTCCTCTCACTTAACCTGGGGACCCTGTTTTCTCCCACCAGCGTGGAATCGTTAGCTTTTCCTGTTTATGTATTTTACACTTTAGGCTGTGTAGTATACTTCACTATTTTGTGTGCTATCAAGCAAAATGCTTTATAGGCTTCAGCTCGTGGAAAATGAAATCAGCAACTGTCTTATAAACATTCAGAATTTTAACCTATTTTTTTTTACCAGTAACCTCCTTACTTTCCTTTTCCATTCAATTTTGTATTCTACACAAAATAAGAAGACACAGTAATTGGATTTGGGAATGTGGTCTTCTGCTCTTCATTGTTTTATATAGTTTGCTGTTGTATCTGAAACTATTGTATAGATATAAGGTAAGGTTATGTAAACCAGCGGTTTTATCCATAATTTGTGTTGTTTTGATTCATTTTAAACTTATTAGAAGGAACAAGGGGCACTCCCAAAGCCTTTAAAGAAGCTTCTCTTACCTCTTTTCTGCTGAACACTTTAAAGAGTGTTATACTTCAGCTTCTGTTGCCCTACATGCATATTAGAGCATCTCAACATACATCAGTGCAAGAAATAATTGGGTAGATAAAAATATTTTGTTGGCTGCTCATTTGCCTTATCAGTAAAAAGGAACTTCTTAATTGTTTTATTGTGCTACCCTAGATTGCTTTAACCTTGATTTTTCACGCACATAAATGTACTTTTTCTTCTGACAAGAAATACTTATGGGTGTTCAGATGTAACGACAATTGGTGATGAAGGGAGGACCTATTTCTAAATGTCTGTAACTGACTCACGACACAATTGCAGCACATTTAGCATCAGGAGACTCATTGGTTCATATATTTATATTCCATTTTTTATTCACCGTTGCACAATGGTGTTAACAAAGATAAGGTGCCCCTGAATAAGCAGACAGTTTCTTTTTGCTTTCTTTGCCCATCCAGGAGGGAGACCAGCAACCTGTGGGGTCCAGGTACCTCTAAACCCTTGTTTCCAAATCTGCCCTGTGACTGCGGAACAGTTACAAGTTGTGGTGAAGCCTGCCCACTAGCAGAACAAATGCAATTAATTCTCCGAAAGTTATATAGTGTTCTTCTCGAAAAGGTCCATCAGTAAGGTATGGATAAGTCATAGATATCCTTGTCAGAGAGAAAAATCCGCATAAAGGAAAGGATGAAAACAGTGCATCACCTGAGTCAGAATTTGGCATTTAGGCAGGCAAGGTGCATAACATGGGATCACAGAGAATGGGCCTAGGAAAGCAACATGGAACTGTACAGATAGAAGTAGGGAGAAACAGGAAGACCTGGCAGAATTCAATTTACTATTGTAGGGGGCCTACATGAAAGCTGCAGAGGACCTTTTTACAAGGGCATGTAATGATAAGATGAGGGTAATGGCTTCAAACTGGAAGAGGGTAGATTTGCATTGGATATTAGGAAGAAATTTTTCACTATGAGGGCGGTGAGCCCCTGGCCCAGGTTGCCCAGAGAAGCTGTGGCTGCCCCATCCCTGGAGGGGTTCAAGGCCAGGCCGGATGGGGCTTGGAGCAACCTGGTCTGGTGGGAGGTATCCCTGCCCAGGGCAGGGGGTTGGAACTAGATGGTCTTTAAGGTCCCTTCCAACCCAAACCATTCTGTGATTCTGTGACTTAGCATTATTTCTACCTTTATTCTAAGTGAAGTAAAAGTACTGCGCAAAGCACAAAAGATAAAGTAAAGCAACAAGGTTTCCACAGCTAGTTTAAGACAGAGTGCATTATGAGTTCTGCCCCCTGCCAGGAAACCAAAATTATGTACTGATGTACACATCCCTGCTTTTGCAGGAGTAGGAGTCTGATGAGCAAAAAACCATCAGTAGCAGTGAACTGTGTAGGCAGGATGACAGCGTGTCATTTTTGAATTCTTCTCGGTAAACGAGTACATACGCTCACCTCTGCCGTATACATGAAAAGCAATTCCCATGTCTAAGGTACAGAGCAAGCCTTCTGTGGAAGCAGAAACAGGCTCATCACTTAATTACATAATTACTTTGAAAAAGTTGAATTGCTTTTTGATTTACAAGATGAGAGGGCAACGAGGAATCTCACAAACTACTACTTTTTCAGAAATTATAGCTCAGAAATCATCAAGTGGAATGTTGATTTTTTTTTTTAATTTGTATTAATTTCACATTGAAATGCTGTACATCCAGTTTTAGCCTAGTGCACGTTTTTACAGCTGAATGTACAGCTGGAACCCCTGGAAATAAGAGCTTTTATTATGGAAATGCTGGCATAGTTTTAGCTAGGGTCGGCACACGCAACATACTGTAATGTGCTTTAAAACTTGAGATGGAGACCAGAAGTCTGAGGCTCAACAGTAGCAAACCCTGTATGTATGAAACACAAGCCTCCCAAAAAAAAAAAAAAAGGCATACAAGGCTGCTGCTCCTGGCATAACATTGATTTTAAAAGTCAAAATGAACCTCATTGTGTTTGCTTAAAAAGAAGATGGTTACAAGAAATGTATTGGTTTGCAGATACAAGCAAGAACCCTCACAGTAAGAAGAATAAAAGATATGGAAAAGCGCAACAAACCACTCCAGTACTGACGAAACTAGGTGATCAGTAGAAGAAAATTTAGTTGCGTTAAAATGGATAAATATTAATATTTTGAAACCACTGTTTTGGTTACTGACAATGAGAAGCAGATTCCTCAGCCAAAAAGCTGAGTACCGGAATGTCAAAGCACTTTAATTTATCCATCTGTATAATTTTAAACTAACAGGTGAGACAGAAGCAATGTTATAACAGTCTGGTCAGGATGAAACAATGGACTGATACTGCAGCAAATGAGCTGAGAAAATGAGTTCTCTTTGGCAGGGTTCATAAGGCAGTAGTAAAACAGCCTGATCATCTCATTAATGTGGGTTTAAAATGAGTGTTCGGGATTACAAATATAAAAAGTGTTGATTAGCAGATAAATGGAGTCAGATGGACAATGACGTCCCGTCTAATTTTTACTGTGTTTAATGGCAAGTGACTTTGCACACATTTAATACGTATGAATACAGTCCTTTCATTTTCTACCCTTTCTTATTTCTCACTTTGTTCCTTATCTTCCTATTTTTCATTCACCTTCTCCTACGCTTCTAAGCTCAATACAGCTATTCATTATGTCTCACTCTCCCGGTAGTTTCACACAGGATAATTTCACACTCTGGGCTGTGCATTAGCCTGCCACCTCCAGATGCACAAACGCCTCCCTAGCTGGGGCTGGGGAAAACCCTGGTGCCAGTGGGGACATGGATTAAATCGAGGAGGATAATCCTCGATCCCTCCCACAGCCGCTACTGAAGGAGAGACGTGTTTTCTTGTAATTCTGATGATGGTTGTTACAACTGATTACTGCACAGAACCATAAAATGTCATCTTCCAAATTCAGGCATAGAAAGAATGAGGAGATGAAATGTAGAATAATTTTTGTGGAATGTTTTCACCTATACTAAGTGAGGCGTTCAGCTTCAGGAGCCAGTCGCCCATCTTAAATGTCCACACAGGCACCGCCTAAGCTCCGTGCATTTATCTTTACCTTTATTCTATCCAAGTTTCATCCTATTCTCATAGATGTTTATGATTTCCCTGTGGGGAAAACCAGGTCCTTTGGGTTCTCCCAATGTTGCTCTTCTTTTGTCTCTCCCTTTGTTCCTTCATTCATTCTTGTTTCATATGTTTCTTTGTTCATTCCTTCCTTTCTTGGCTATGCAGACAACAGCTAGCTCAGCTTTCATCCACAAAATAAATTTTAAAAAGTAATGGTACACAAGATTTTAACTGATTTCTTGCTAAGTATTTAATCAATGTCCCTAATTAGAAATAGAGAAGAGCGAGTTTTCCAGAATAGCGAAAGGATTTAACAATACTTTATATGGTGCTAATGATTTTCTGTGGTTATCGTAGGTCTGCCATGTGTCTTCCTAAAAAGAATTTCTTATGGCTATGTCGTTGGAAGTAAATGCAGTGGTGAGATCGTCGCCAAAACCAACAGTATTAATATTCAGTATTAATATCCAGGTCATTTGTGCAGACCCAGCTTTTCGAAGCAGACAGATGTCTTCTAGGAGCCTCTGAGTTTCCTAGGTAGACTGAAGCCTATTGAAATTTCAAAATCTGAAAAAATGCTTCATTATTTGGAAAACAACAGCTCTTTTTGCTGCTAAGGGAGAATATTTAGAAATAAGGTGGTGGCTTAGACATACATCTTTTAAGCAAACTGTAGTGATGCCTTTGACTAAACACGTTCCATAAAAAATCAGAGACATCGCTATCCTTCTGGTTTTAGCAATGCATTATGCAGTGATTATACAGTTACTTACTGGTGGTGAACTGATCACAGCCACGCTTGCTGTTGCGACCCTGAAACTGAGGACTTCAGCATTCTTTTTTATCCTGTCTTGTGGGTTTTACAGCAGACCGCAGCACACTGATTAAAAGAAGGAGTGGGGTTCTTATACAGACAGCATGAAAATAAGGAAAAGAGTATGAAGCTGAATTTTATATATCTTTTTACACAACGAGACAATAAAATCAATGGTATTTGGCAAATGTGTGTGTATGTGTGCATGGGATTGGCATGGGATTGGCTTAAATATATGTTCAGGTATTTGGGTGAGAAGCCTCATTTGTGCTTGCCAAAAGCTACGTAAATCCCAGCTCAGGTAGGCGATGAAGATGGGGGAGCCAGATTTTCCAAGGCAGAGAAGTGGGGTGCTTATTTTAGCCTGGCATGATTTCAAAAGTGACACTACATCAATGCAAAAAGAATGCGAAAGCAATATGGCTAGAGTCAGCATCTCATCTTGGTTTTTTCCAGTTGAAAAGTTCACTGATAACAAAGAAAGGGGAAAGTTACTTACCAATAACCACATTTCTATCTTGTACATGTGAACACTTGTTTGGTAAGTGATCCTGTACCACGGCTCTTGAAGTCAAGGACTATTTTCTTGTTGCTTCTGCATTATCTAGAGAGATTACATATTCTCCAGTCTCTCTATTTATTTCATTCCCAGGCATAAAAGGCATGCCTGCAACAAGACCTTCAGTTAGCTGTCAACTGCACATTTCCACAACATAAAGAGACTTCCAGAGAAAAGGCAAGGAGATTTGGAAGTCCAACTCTGGAACCCTCAGCACAAGAAGGACATGGACCTGTTGGAGCAGGTCCAGAGGAGGGCCATGAAGATGATCAAAGGGCTGGAGCCCCTCTGCTGTGAGGACAGGCTGAGAGAGCTGGGGTTGTTCAGCCTGGAGAAGAGAAGGCTCCGGGGAGACCTTAGAGACCCTTTCAGTACCTGAAGGGGCTACAGGAAATCTGGGGAGGGGCTGTTTGCAAGGGCACGTAGCGATAGGATGAGGGGCAATGGTTTTAAACTAGAGCAGGGTGGGTTTAGATCAGACATTAGGAAGAAGTTCTTTACACTGAGGGTGGTGAGACACTGGCCCAGGTTGCCCAGAGAGGTGGTGGAGGCCCCATCCCTGGAGACATTCAAGGCCAGGCTTGATGAGGCTCTGAGCAACCTGATCTAGTTGCAGATGTCCCTGCTGACTGCAGGGGAGGTTGGACTAGATGGCCTTTAGAGGTCCCTTCCAACCCAACACATTCTATGATTCTATGATTCTAAGTGAATGTAAATATCTCAAAAAATCCCAAGCATTGTAACTCAGCCTTTCTTCTTTGAATGCTTGCTCCACGCACGTTCGTGTAGCTGGTCACTTCTGCCTGTTTGCAGGAAGGTGTTTGGCCTCCCTAATAGAGATTGGCCTAATCTCTGGACAGTTGTTCATAGCATTAGTCCAAGGGTTAGAAACAGCTCTCCCGCCTACTTATATTCATTCCTTATCCTTTGAAGACACCAAGCAAGATACTTAGCTGAATATATGCAGGTCTATAGATTTTGAATGACTGCACTTCATCGAATTAATAATACACGAATAAAGTTTAGTGTTCCTCAAGAATTCAGAAAATCAGATAGAATTTTAAACCCAGTTCTTATTTATTTAGAATCTCATTTATCATATATGAATTAATGACACTATTTTCTTTCATAGCCATTAAGAGAAAAAATACCCACAGAGGTAAGAATCGAGGCAGATTAAAATATCTTTAACATTTTAAATGTAGTCACTTTGGTATCTGTAAATATAAAAGTATTTACATATATAAAATATTTGTTACACAGATGAGATTAATTTGTCCTTGTAGTTAAATGAGAAGTATTTATCATGCATTTTTAATAGTCTTATGTGAATTGTGTTGAGTAATCCAATAGAAATTCTTCTGAAATTCCAAGCATTTGGGCAGTTTTTAAATCATTGTCATTTACTTAAACTATCATCTCAGAGTATTTCTTCTCTAACTGGAATCCCCTGCTCTCAGTTATGTTGGGCTGGGATACAAGGGAGACTATTCAGTCATAGGTTAATAGAAAGCTCAATATCTGACATTTTGTCAAGTATCAATGTTAAATAATGGTTTGCTGACATTGGGAATGCAGTAGTTACTCTTGACTTCAGAGCATTTCAGATATCAGACCTCAATATCACAGTACCATTAATTCTTTTCGGGCCTCTTGAGATGTTCCTAAAATTCACGCTTACACGTATGGTGTTCGCAGTACACATTTTTTTTTTTTAATTTTATTTTTTTAACATCAGACCACCTGTAGTCTGGTTCCAAAGAAGGAATGCCCATTTGCAGCTGGAGTGCATTACGTGATTCCGAGAGTTCACCTTCTACTTCAGTTTCATGAAAAAAAAAATTAAAAAAATCCAATTTCTACTTTCTGAGAAGGCTTCACAATGCAGACTAAAGCACAGTAAATAGGAAACTCGCTTAAATTACATCGATACTCCTGTCTCAAAGGCTGTTTAACTCCACACAATACATCTTTTCGGATGGTCCTTCATCTTTGCAGAGTGAATTCACATTAATTTTAGTCTGTTATGCATATGTTATATATTAGTCTGATTCTCACATTTCTATAGCTTCTAGAATAAGAAACTATCAAGCTTTGAGTTTTGCAAAAAGGCTCTGTGTTTTCTCAGCTATTCACATTTCTATACATGTACGTGTGTCACTACACTGTTACCCATGGTACTGATGTTAATGATATGTATACAACGGGATGGGAGATGTATAGGGTGAAAGTTCAGTCCTAAAATTTATACAAAAGCATCATGTCAGTGATAGAATAGACTCTTTACCAGCAACAAGGCACCTTATTTTGTTACTTTTATTTCAGTCAATGTGAAACTTGGGTTTTTTTTAGTTGTAGTTAAAAGATACACAAGTTCTTAGAATGAAATAATTTTTGTTGATAGTATCCAATCTGATGTATGGCTGAAAGAAATATGTACCAGAAAGAGTTTAGCTACTGTTCAGGAACGAAAAACATTTCTACATTAGTGTTAACCTAGATTTCATCATTTTTTTAATGGGCTGGAGTTAGTTCAATGAGAAGAAAAGATCTGCTCCAAGTAGCCAGTATCCCAGATTACAGATCAAATCTGATTAGCTCAGAGTAATTACTTTGAAATATTTTTTGGGTTTTATTCATTTGGAACAAGTTTTTATTTAATTTAGACTGGTTATTATTCATAAATAGAAAAAAAAGGATGGTTTTACTTGAAATAGGCTTTGCTTAAGACTAGAATCTAACCTGGAAGATCTACATAAATTGCCAGTAGTGCTCATTATAATGCCTTTGTAAGTCTTACAGGATAATGAGCAACATCACTTTTCTTCCTCCCTACCCCTATTATTTGAAAATTAATGTCAGGAAATACTGTGTGCATTGCTTTTATTTACAGAGACATAAAAAATCAAGTTAAATATTCAGGATTTATCTTCAATTTTAAAAGTCTCTTGGACTTTGGTACTTGATTTGGTTGGCCACCCATAGGCATCTCTTCCTATTTGAGATGCCCCCAAACATCCCACATCCTACACAGCTTCTGGTTCAGAACATCAGGTTTTTCCACAGATGTTATATACAGCCCAGCCCCATGAGCTTGGCCTGGTACTCTGAGGCATCTAAGATAGCATCAGATGCTAGGGACAGGTAGCTGAATAAGATCCTCACAGGTCGATGCAGACTTGGTGGCCAGCAACTGTGCATCCTACCCAGGTAAGAATAGAATTTTTTTTTTTTGATTATTTTTTTTTTTAAAATATACCAGACTACACAGAAAATCTGTCCTGCATATGTTTGGAATTTGAGTCTGCAGTCTTGAATAAAATCCTCATCCAATTTTGAACATAAATAATTTTCCCTATGTTCTTTACCCCATTGTATTGACATCAATGAGGTTTGAGGCTTGAGGTTATACCTCTATTCATAGGAAGAAAATCTACAACTCTCCACCATCTAATATTACCCTGTCTGAGGCTTTACTGCATAATTTAGTGCTTTCTTTTGCCAGGTACAAGCATTGCATATTGAAATTTTTTAAAATACATGATAAGCATTTAATGCAATATTAAGCAAATAGAAAGCCTATTAACTTCACGGAATAACTTGTCATTTGCAAAAGGAAATGAAGAACTGTGATAGTTTGATTCCATAAGTGATAAGCAGCTGTACAAGAAATGAGACATCTAATTCCACTAAAAATTAATGGGAACCAAGGAGCCTTTTTCCTTTGCTTACTAAGACCAAGTTTTTCAATCTTTCTCTTCTGCTAGTTTTCAAGCCGGCGTGAAAACTGCATTTCACATGAGGTGTTTCACACACAGCTAGTTAAGAACAGTTGCAGCTATTGCAGAATATGTTCAGTGTCTCCTGCTGGTGTAAATTTTCGTACATCTGATTATGCTGTTAGGTTGTTAGTTTTCATCTGTAGGGAGTTTGCACAGCATCCACCTATCTTTCAGTACCGTATGAACAGACTGCGGGGTTTTTACAGAGCTTTAGTGAGATTAAATAGAGTTCAGTCACAGAAGATTCACTGATTTGGAACAGTAAGGCAGGTCATAGCACAACTAATCTATCTGGATTTTAATGAGCTGAGCATTTGTCTACCATTACTTAGTTTATCCCTTTGATAGTCATCATTTTTATTGTGTTTTCTTTCTTGAAAAAAAGTTACGTTCATTTTATGTCCTTTTGGAAATGTGGCATTAATAATAGTTGAAATGGTGCCACCAGAATATAGTCATGGTTTGATTACTGCTGATGTTCCATTTATTTTTAGTTCCTTTCTTCTGAACTATTAAAGTCTTATGTGCATAAACTTTGCATAAATGAAAGTTAAGCTGCCAGCAGTGATTGTCATAATGTAGCTATAACTAGCATCAGATGCATTCTTAGTTTATTTATTTATTTATTTTAAAAATAAGCAACAGCCACTGTTTTCAGCGGCTGAAATTCTTACCATTTGGGTGTAATGAATTCAAATAACTGGGTGAGCAAAGCATATTTTGAAAATATGTTTGACAATAAAGGCTTGTAACAGCTTGGTTTTCCTTGCTTCCTACTTCGAAGTTATTAAGGAAATTTTAAAGGTTATTTGTTATCAAGGTGTTATTTTAACTCTACTGTTACTGAAGCTGTGTAGAAGCTCTATAAACTGTTTGCAATTGGCTAGTTTTGTGGCCACAATAAATATAAGTTCAAATAACATTACTTTTAAAGACATAGTCTTTACTAAATTATTAAGTAGGAATTCCAACTCTTAGCATGCTGTCCGGCCTCTTTTGAATGCTTAGAAATTGTGACTTAAAACCACAGTAACAAACCCTCAGGTGCATTTGGAGAGATCTATCTATCTTTTCTAAAACAAAAAAAATACCTAAAATAAAACAAATCAATGGTAGTGATGGTCTAGCGGAGGTGGTTTAGATAAAAGGCACGGTCAGGTAAGTCGTGTCTGATCACCACAAAGTGAAGTCCTGACAGAAGGAGTTCAAGTCACATTTGAGTAGTTCTGGAACCTCTGGAACCTCTGGAACCTTCTGGAACCTGTTCAGTTAAACACCAGAGTTTAACTGGTGACGGGGGAACACAACAGAAATGCACACACACACACACAAACAAATACAGAAACGTATGTACACACTGATTTTCACTGGAAGCTCCCCGGAGGTATTGCAAAATCTGGACCAACAGCGATATAATAAAATCGTGAGATAAAGTCTGATCGCATTTTAAGTCCTTGTGAATGCTCTCTTCACTCCCGAACTTGAACAAAAACCCAGGTCAAAATGCTGTGAAAGTAGGAAATTCAGATGCAGTTCTGGATTTGAAATTTCCTGTCCATGCGACGAACAGTGTTTGAAATCTAGCTTCGTATCAATTCGTATCTAGGAGTTGATAAGAATTTTATCTCCAAGTCCAGTTGAAAGCACTTTTGCTCACAAAAATAGTTCCATTTAAGTAATTTGGATGAATAAAAGCTTCATACTCTTAAAACATGACCTTCTGGACTGCTAAACTCAGTGAGAAAGATATAATATTCCTTTGAACACAATATTAACTGTTTTCCTCTTTTCTCAGTAATATAATGAAGTTCTTGTATCTGGCATAATGTACCCAGTCTTTAAGCGCTCTTTGTGAGTAAAGGGCAGTTGCACTAACTCAGTACAGAGCAGGAATGTTTTACAGGATATTTCCAGATAGCGGAAAAATGGCTCCGGTGCTCCTAATGAGAATGCTCGTGTTAAAGAGAGAATCAAAAAGATGTAAAGAAAGACACTTGTTTTCTTCACCTGATTCTCACTAGCATTTCCATGCAGGAGCAAATATCCCTATGGTGAATATTTACTTATCTTTCTTTTCCATGTGAAATATTTGTCTGCCCTTGGCCTTGGCTTCATCTCGGGGCAGGATTTTGTTAAGCAAAACAAAAAAGATAAGATAATATTCATCTCTGCTTGGCAAAAGCAGCAAAGCTAGCAAAAAAAAAAAAAAAGCATTCATCTTTGTCTACATGGCAGTAGCAAGAACAAAGCATATTTATGTTTTTTCTATGTATGATAATAAACCCCGGATAAAAAAATTTATTTCTTTGTCCCTGAATCCAGCAATGGCAAGGACAAAATTACACAAACCACAGTGTTCCTTGCAGTCATCAGCAATGAAAGAAATGTTTACATTAATTTGAAAAAGAAAGCAAGAGCAAGACCTTTTTTTAAGTTTTCTTCAGGAGATCACACAGTATTTAGGCTTTTATTAACCATATTATTCTGCTAACGTCCAACATCAGTCACAAGCCTCGATAAATAACTTTGAAATCAGCATGTCTCAAATTTTAAGAAACACCCGTCCATCTGCAAGCAGCCAAGGGATCTCCAAAAAGTGAACTTAAATTTTGTAGGAGTCAAGATTCCTTCACTGTTCCGTAATCGGTCCTTTCAATGTGGCTTCTGATCGTGCTGCTGGCCGGTTGACCTGACCTGCTGTGACTGATGTAGCCTTTGGTCCATCTGGGTGTATTGCTTCATCATTTTAATCACAGTGCAGTATCTGAGCTATTTAAATTGAATGTATATGAAAATGTAAAGTTATGTGGATTGTGTCAGCGAACCTGATCTTGTAAGGGCAAGAAAATTCTAGGAAATTTTTAATTTTTGCTAAAATAGCATATTTTTTTCTGACAGTAATTTTTATTGTAATTGTACTTGCAGTCCTTTATTCATCAGTTATACAAAAACCATTACATATAAATTCTAATCCTTTATTTATTTGTAGTATAATTGAATGACTTCCAGATAAAATCACCATTCACCCGGAGTTACCCGGAGTCGAACTGGGAAAACTGTAGTACTTCTTTGCATTCAAATTAACTGGAGGTGAAATGAGTCCCTCTCTTAAAGGATTTTTTGTTTTTACAGGATTGTAAAGAAAGGATACGTGATTTCTTGTAACAGTCCTAAAGCACATGCTCTACAAATCAAGAACACTCTGAGTAGTATTTAGAGGCTTCTTAAGATGTTGGAGATCTTAGTCCTTCCGCGCATCTGTCATGCCTCCCCTCAACTTTCCCAAGACCAGCCTCTTCTGATTAATCACCATCCTGGAATGGAAAGTTAATTTATTTTAAAAAACAACAAAACTCTTTATCCAGTTACTGGGTCTTCCTTAAAGTCATACCTGTGCTACCTGTTTTCCAGCAGAGGTAATTTCTGGAGATTTGCTTTATCGAGAGCCACTCTGACCATAAAAATCTGAAAATACAGCAGAAGGACCTCTGACAGGAGGACTCTGACTGCCTTGGTGCTCAAAATCTACTAATGGAACCAATTTATTAATTAATTTTCCATATAAACTAATGGAGGTCTTCATGACAGCTCCATGAGACAATTTCTTGAAGGAATAATAATTGGCTGAGAGAGAAAACAAAACCTGGGATAAATAGTAAAGTCCTGTATAAGTTAGAGGTCACACTGGGGCTTTGAGGGGGTGGTTGTCATGTGTGACACCTCCATAAATAATTTGGAAATATGAAGAACATATATGGGAGTAGAATAAGCAACTTCAGAAAGGGCGATTTGAAGAAGGACCATAGTGAAATTCAACATCAGTAATTTCAAGGCCTAATGAAAACGTTTTCTTATGGTTAGATTAGTCCATATTTGTCAGATAAAGTGATCTTATGCCTTTACCCAAAGCACCTTGTGGTACCAAGGTACCATGATCTAAGTCTACCATAATCTACACTGCCTACCTGCAAAGTCCAAGCTTTTTGTTAGCCATACATGTGTAAGCTCCTTTTCAGAAGCCACATAGACATAGTAGTATCATTCTGTGCCCAAGCTCATGTGTCTTCCTGGGCACTGGGCAATGGCTATTAGTTTCCAGGAGAAAAGTTGACTTGTGTTGGTGACTTGTGAACTCAGGCTGCTTTTTTAAGAGATAAGGGCCATTGAAAGGGGAACTCTCAATCATCTGGGTGGCCCAAATTGTATTCATGCCATCTGCAAGTTTCTTTCAAACCACGTAACACCACCTTCCATTTTTAAAGATTAATATAAGGATAAGAATTGAAATAGGCAAACATGGGAAAATTATGATTTTGGGAAGTCAGAAACTCTTGGCAATGAACTAGTTTAGGACATCATTTTCATTGAGAACATTTTTCCTCCTACCATGAAACGATTGGTAAGAAATTGTTTGCCTGTCAGACATCAAAATAGAGGCTTAATGGGCTGGACGTCTTGGTATCCTAGTGTCCTGGAGACGGTCTGAGGATGTATTCTTCAAAGCCAGATATTTTCCATGCCAGATGTAAGGGGCGACTGAGCAACTCAGTGTAGTTGATGAAAAACATCTATATTTTTCTCCATCATTCTTTTGAAAGAAAAGTCGCTGACAACAAGCACAAAATCTGCTGCTTATGCACATTACAGATGTTTTGTGCTTTGCGCAGTAATTTTGCGTTTCCTTGCAGCTGTACAAAACACCTGTACGGAGCATGCACAGAAAATTCAGCGCTTTCGGAAGTAACAGACTGACCAGACGTGTGCTATGCCCTCGGTATGGCAGCAGCTCAGCTGCTTCAGAAGCTCTAACAATATTGCCAGATTTCTGAAAATCACAGATTATTTTATAGATTCTTCTAATTCTTCAGGACAAATTTCACAGATACAAAGGCCACAGAAATTTCGATCCATGAAAGCCCTAAATCAAAGGGATGAGACAGTACACAGTAGCTGTTATAATCAGGTCCTAAGTAAGGGAAGGTTGTGTGGATTTTTTTCTTCAGACTTTAAACCAATATGGATTCCATTAAATCTAGATGACATCTGGATGGGGTATAGTATTTCTGTAAGACCCCTTCCCTTCCCTTCCCTTCCCTTCCCTTCCCTTCCCTTCCCTTCCCTTCCCTTCCCTTCCCTTCCCTTCCCTTCCCTTCCCTTCCCTTCCCTTCCCTTCCCTTCCCTTCCCTTCCCTTCCCTTCCCTTCCCTTCCCTTCCCTTCCCTTCCCTTCCCTTCCCTTCCCTTCCCTTCCCTTCCCTTCCCTTCCCTTCCCTTCCCTTCCCTTCCCTTCCCTTCCCTTCCCTTCCCTTCCCTTCCCTTCCCTTCCCTATAGTGTATGAATACTCATCTGTAATCTTAAAAAAAATTAAAAAGAGAAAATGAAGATTCTGATTGTGTTACACCTTACAAACATTTCAAGCCTGCAAAAACATGACCTTTTTTTTTTTTGCTTTGGGCTGGAATAACCACTTTAACAAGAGAATTGCTAACGTTTCTTGCTGAATAAAGTAAAACACTAAAAAGGGAGGCAAATATAATTTATCCAAAGATTAAAATAGTATATGTTCCAATATTGGAATATTCTACCTTTATGTTGTACATTAACGATACAGGCTAATACCTTGCTGCACTTTCATGTAGTATTCTTCTGTTTGGGAATTTTTATAGTTAATAAGGTTTCTAAGAATATTATTTTGTTAGCAAAAATCACACTAATGAATATTGGTAAAGAAAGGGAAAAAAGCTTATCTTTCTCAGCCCACTATTGAGTTTTCTGATTATTTTTTTGTTTGTTTTCACTAATTTTTGTTAAAATAATGAATTTCGTAAAGACTTTGGGGACGGGGGTGGTCGAGCCTTGAGTAGTAGAACTGAAAACAGAAATACTGACACAACGTAATTAATGCTGACAAAACAAAGGAGGTGTAATAATAATAAAGTTACAAAATGTCCTACAGTACTGTCACATTCAACTAAGAAACCTGGTAAGACAAGGTAGTTGAAAACCAAAATAAATCAATATTACTATAAATTTAAGAGGTAAAAAGGAATTTTAAAGATTGCTCATAGTATTTCCAATGGATCTGAAATCTTCTGAAACACAAACTGAAAATGCTGCCAAGCTTCAAGCCAGAAAATACCTTAGTTATTCACATTTTCGGCATCTAAAGACTGTAGAAACAAACTGGGCAAACAAGATGATCATTTGATTCTGAATACAAGAGGTTTTATTTCCTGCTTAATGAATAGGAGGTCAGTGCTAGCTGCCACAAAGGCAAACAATTTTTTCTTAGGACGCTTGGAATTTTAACAGGACAAGATTTTCAAAGGTGAAAATACTGAACCAGAGCTTATGACCCACACTCTGAGGTTAAATATGTGAATGAGTCTTTTTTTTGAGGCTGCTTAGAAATCTAAGGACAAATCCCTCTGTAGGAAACTCCAGATGAAATATACTGTAGTTCTGCGCCTCTTTACTTTAAGATTTGGGAGGATAATGCAACGCTTTGAAGTTCCAGTGTTTCTAAAGAGGTTTTCTTTCTGCTTTTTTTCATTATTTATTATCTGCATCTGCTCGCTGGACCCAGGCAGTACAAAGGTAAATTGGCTGACTGACAGCTCCTTCAAGAACAAATTAAAGCACCAAGATAGAACATTAGCTAAAAAACAGTCTTATTAAGAATAAAAATGCGATGCCACTCTGAAAACTAAACCTGAAGTGACTGTGTTCAGCCTGCTACAGATGAGTGAGTCGCTAGCATAATAGGAAGTGAAAGAAAAATGAATTCAGGCAAGGAGATGAGAAACACTTTTTTCAGTTGCCGAATAATAAATGTGAGAAGTCCCCACAGGGTAAAGTTGTGAACGCAGAAAACACTAGGGTCATTCAAGTAATGATTGTATGTGTCTGGGGAAAATAATGTACAAGGAAAGGAGGAACCTCGGTGGGCTGAATGGCCTTTTCCATTCTCAATATTCGTGCATCACAGCTGTCATCTTGCAAGGTACTTGAAAAAGAAGGGATTACATGCTGATGGCTGTGAGATCTCTTCGTCCGGAACCCAGCTCCGTACATGTCTAGTTGAAGAGCTTCTGTTATTTGACACCCACTGAGCCCAGTTGCAATTTAGACCTTCCAAGAACTTTATTACCAGGCTCGTTATTTACTTTCACTAAAATAGAAATAGAAACATATTGCAAAAGTGAGTCCTGTAGAAGTGCAGGAGGGCTAGCTTTAGGACAAAACTGTGCGATTCCATCACCTGCGATGAAGGTTGAAGGGATATAGATGGGAGGAAAGGAAAATTTCTAAAGCAGGCATGATTTGCAAGATTTGCTTGCCTGAACAAAGTGGTGAAGAGACCATGCTAAGAACTCTTCTGTGATTAGCACTCTTACGGGCACACAAAGAATGTTCCACCTATACCCTCCACCTGATCATTTACAAGATATTGGCTTTCGATCCTAAAGAAGGATCTCAAATGCAGTAGTAGCCGAAGGTTACATGACCCATCTAAGAACTTAGAAATCCTTGTGCACTTTAAGGTGCGTGTCATTGAAACTACTGAGTAAGGCATGTGGAAGAACAGTGGAGCTGCCATTACCTCCCTGGAGTGCCTTTCTGGTAGGATTTGTGGCTTCACAGGAATTGAAATGGTTTGAAAACAAGGTCAGCGTCATTTGAACAAAGCCCAGGAATTAAAAACAAACAAAAAATCTCTGTTCCGCCAAAGTTCCAAAACTCTTTAAATATTTAACATTCATGTTTTTCAGCATTAGCTTTTTAGAGTTTTCAGGCTTGAAACTATCTACTTCAAATGTATTTATTTTACACATCTCTGAAAATGGTAGGGTATTGTTACAAAATTGATATGTAATAGTCCATTGAAATGAAGAGATTTCAAAAAATCTTGGAGCTTTACCAGTTGTCCTATTTCCATCCCAAAGGATGATTTCTCTTCTCCATATTTAATTCCTGTTGGGTTTGAAAACCAATTGTAGTTCTCTCCAATATCAGTTAAAGTGTAATTGTAATTCTGGTGCATTTGTGTTTGTGCTAAGAAGGAGCTGCTTTGGAGAGTGTATACTTTGCGGGGGAAGGAAGGCAACTGTAGATTAAATTTTGATTTACTATAAATATATGTATACTACTTGAAGTATTGGCATATCTTATTTCAGTAACTTAATAATGTACAAAGCCTCAAGTATTTGACTTTGTATATTGTTAGTGTGTGATCATTTTTCCTATGAAAAATAATAGCATTTATGGAAATAACACTTCTGGTTTCTGTTTTATTTGCTTCTCATACCTGTGACACAGCTATAATGATAGCTACCCTATATTCTTTCTGAAAACTACTTCAGAGGTAAATATTGTGACCATTTGGCAATGGGGCACAGACGAATGCAGGCAGCTGGATACCAAAATGCAGTCTTTGTGAACACTTGTTCAAAAATCGGATGGTTGTACCGATCTGACACATCTGTGTCCATTTTCATTTACTTGGAGAATGCTCACAGGTTTAGGTGCGCTCAAATTTTTTGGAAATTGCTCTTTTTCATAGGTGCATGCATATTCCTATGCCAGCTGGCGGCGCAGAAATAACAACATTTGTTTTGCGTTTATTAGGAGTTTTCCCGTTTAGAAAAGACTGGCTTATTGACTGGCAACATGAAAAGAGGTGAGACTCTCCGTAACTAACATGATTTTCAAACAATGGTGAATGTTGGATAAGGACCATTGCGGACAGTTTATACATGGATACAGCTAGCCGGCTAATTGAATATCGAAATAACAGGGTTAATTTTAATGGACTATGGTATTCCGTAGCTGTATGCCTGTCAAAGGTGGAATCAAGATGGCTTCTGGAGAATGCTTCTTTGTCTCTTTGTCAGTTTTAGGCCTTCTGGTATAGTCCAATATGCTTTCACGTTTTGGCGATGGTGGTGGTGATGGTGGGTTTTGTTTCTTTTACTTTTTTGACTAGACAATATATTGTTAATAAAACCAAGTGGGCTGTAATAACTGATTTCGTATTTGTCTTTGATACAGGTCTGCTTTTCACTAGTATGCCGCTATTGACAGAGCTAGTTGGAATACCAGTTAGCAGTAATTTGTCTGAAATACATTATTTTTCAGGAAATTTTCATTGTGAATTTCTCAGACACAAGAGAAATTCTCTCAGAAGGAGATGGTACCTGAAATCTATTCTGCAACCTAATGGCTGTAGCATTCAGTCTATGTGTAAGATAACAGAGTTACTCTGAAAAAAAAATAATAAATCACTTGATCTGAAAGGACCAGACTTTTCTAAGATATGAACCCACAATGAAGGTTTTGTGTGTTTACAGCTTGAGAGCAAGATTTTGTTTGTTTTTATTTTAAACACAGAACGCTTAATTGTCCTTTCAATGTCCTGTTTGTGGTTTTTTTTTTGTGAGATTGCTTAGAAAGCATTTATAACAACCGTAAGGAAATAGTCTGGAATTGCTGATATTTCAGTCTCATCGTGTATGCTTTATAGCACTTAGAAATATAATTGGCTACCATAAGTTTTCCCTGTAAATGCTATGAAAAGCTGTTTGCATCTGATTTAATCTGTCCAAATCAGACAAGTCGGAACAGGTTTTCAACGTTTTTAAATCCCTGCTTTAATTTTGCTGTGCAGACTGGAACCTCTGAGGACTGTATAATGGTTTATTTGGTACGATCCATATAATGGATGTTTTCTGTATAACACTCCTATATTAATACGGTTTTGTTTCAAGCTTTAGGAGGTTATTTTTTGACTTGGCTGAGCAGCTAGAATGCTTCCTCAGCTAATGATATATTTGGTCTGCTATTTGCTTTTTAAATTGGATTCAGATTTTTGGCTTGGTTAAGTGGCCTAGACTCTAGAGTAAACAGTTTTCTCATACAAGTTAAAATCAGCTAACTCTATGTGTCTTTTTGTGGTTTTACGAAAAGGCAAAAATATTTAGCTCATCTGCAAAATATATATATTATATATATATATACTTATTAACATATAGTACCCTTTCATGTGTGTGTTTTGGATAAATGTTTAGATAACATCCTAGCCCTTCTAAAAAATCGTTTCTCTTATAGCCTATGACTTGTTTACATCAACATTAAAGATGTTTAGAAGAAAGGTCGTAGGAGAGTAATTTTATTTGCTGGCTAGGAGAGAGTTAATATAGTTTGGCTTGATCTTGATTAGAGCTTCTTTGCTATATACACAGCAGGTGCTAGGCCTAGTTGACTCCTTCATGACCTCTCAGTATCATTTATTGCATACATTTATCTGTCAGGCTGCTACTCCAGCTATTTGTGTTCACCATAGATATTCATGATGTATAGCCCCCAGTAGTCCTAAAATTACAAAACTTCTTTCTTCTCAGTGCTGCACAGGTTTTCCTTCACTCCCTAGTCCTGACATGCTGTCTTGGATAATCTACAAACAACCCCTCTTCACCTTTACCTACGCTTAATCCGTAGCGTTGAAGGTTCGAGTCTGGCTAAACTTTGTCCTTGTTACTTTATGCGCATTTCATAATTACTGGGGCCTAATTGGCCTACCAGAAATGAAAGGGGGGAAAAAAAAACAAAAAAGGCAAAAAAACCCCAAAGCCTGCATTCTCATGAATAAGGCATTTGTTGCCTGATTTACGGAACAACTTTTCACATCCAAAAGACACACATAGCCCAAGCAAACTCTGAAAAAGATCACCCACAAGCATTGACGTTTGAACAAACTAGCTCCGGTAAATGATTGTTTTGATATTCAGCCAACTCTCATTGTCTCAATGTTGAGATAGAGCATATATTGCCCCACCTTGGATCTGCGTTGAAAGATGCTGGAGACATAACCTCAAGTGAGATCATCCAGCCCTAGTCAGGAGAACAGAAGTTTGCTATCTGTGTAGGAGCTCAAAGCTGAGGCAGCCGCCTGGAAGATGTATTTCACAAACTCAGACAAACACAACCAAAAAAAAAAAAAAAATCAGCTTACAGAACATCCACTGAATATTATTTACACAGTCTGAAGTCCTTGAGGTTTACTACAAGTTTTCGTCCAGCTGTGTAAAATACCTTTCCAGCAACAACCGTTGCTATTTAAGTTTTAAACACATTAGTGGGCTTGTTAATAATAGTTGTAACGAGGTATATCTGTGGCACTGAAAAATAATAACCATTTTAAGGCTGTCAACAACTGGATTTTTAGCAAAGTAGTTGGATTACAGGTAGTTGTCAGGTGTTCTGAGAAAATAAATGTACTTTTTAAAGTCCAGTTTTCTCACTGTGCTGCAATTTATGCTCCACGTAGTCTGCAGGCACAAGAGCTTCATTGTTCTCCAGCAAACTGGCTCGACGTCCTCTCTTTTTCGTGCTCAATGAAAGTAATTGACCATATTTAATGTAGCTTTTGGCCACAAATGTTGGCATAAATATCTTTCACTTTTGCACTACAGGACTGTAACACACTTCAGCTACAAGGACCCACCGAAGAAAACAAATTAAGTTGCTGCGAAAAGAACATCAAAATTCTGCGCAGTAGCTGGGAGGACTGGCTTGTTCTGTGGAACACAGTTTCTCTTCAAAGTTCATGGTAGACTTATAATTGTTGTCACTTATTAGTATTTTCCTGCTGTAGATTTCTCAAGAACATTTTTCTTTTAAGAGAAAAGAGCGGTATCATCTAAGAACAGTTTTTGGTTTTAGAGACGTTTAGTAACAATTTATTAAAACTTCATTGTTCCTGGACTTCAGTCATGTCAATTATGTCATGATTATTGTTCTATTTCAGGGCTTGGTCTTGGTTTTTTGTTTTGTTTTTTTTTTTCACAAGCAGTTCTTATAGCTTGTCATTTTTCTGGACCATATTGCTCTACTCATCTTCCTAAAGGTCTTGGGTTTTGTAATTTGATTTATGTGGTAACCTTGAAACAAGGAGAGACATTAATAGACCGTTCTGTTTTAATGAATGGCTTGTCAGGCACTGGTTGACTACTTCAGTGGCCGGAAACTCTCTTCCTCCAGCCACTGATCAGAAGGGCAAGGCTTCAGGCTCTCAGTCATGTCTATGTCTTGCCTCATTTAATATTCAACAGCTGGCAGGAATGGCACTGGTTTGAAGGACTCATTTGATTAGTAATGACTTTGATATTTCTATATCTCTCTTAAACTTGTTTTTAGCTTTTTACGTTCAAGCAGAAAGACTTGCTGTGGCTTGGAAATACTGGAACTGGCCGAATGCACGGATTCTAACAGCTCTCTGGGTCAGAAACTGCTGAGCAGCTCCACGCTTGTAGGCACAAGAAGAACTTTACCCAGGTGCTTCAAAGGCGGATGTCTCCTTAACTGTTTGATACTTCCTGAGGTATGTTTGCTTTCTTTTCTTCAACCTTTTCATTTATTATGGCTTTCTGCTGGTGGCTTGCCTCCCAGAAGAGAGGTGCAGGTTGTGACTGGCATCTGCATACAGGGCACCGCTTATGCCACCTCCTGTTTGTCATCTACCAGAAGACCCCACAAACTGTTTGGGCTAAAACACTGGCCTAAAAAGTACAGGACCTCTACCGTCACCGCACCTCACCCTCTGTGGAAGGGATCATAAGGCAGGCTCAGAGCGCGCAGCCTCGTGTTGTATACCTGCGGCAGCTCTGGAGAGCGTCTCCGAAAGCTCAGTCATTCCCTGCGCACCCCTCCAGTCAAGAAATTGGGTGAGACTTCAAGTCACTTATAAAACCAGATTTTGGCTCAGTGTCATCAATAATCATGGTCTAATTTTCCTAAATTTTATGATTTCCCATCGGTGTTCTGTATTTTTTGGTGGATGGGTTTTGGGGGCTGTTGCTTAGTTGTTTGTTTTTGGTTTTTTTTGTTCTCCCTGCAAGAGCTAAGGTTTATGGTGCTTGTAATCCCCTGCTTTGGAAGGCAGTGGTAGAACTCGCTGACTGCAGCGTCTGAGCATTTCAGAAAAGAGTACCCAAATATGAATTGGAATGGTTTTTAGTTTTCAGTCTTGCTCTTGCTGGAAATCATTGTAAAAAGCCCAAACCAAATCAAAACAACAACAAAAAAACCAAACCTGGAATCCTCACATACATCAGTATTGCTTACCTGCGCTTACGGGTTCATTCTTAACCTTATGGTTGTTGGTGCATGAAATGTTCCTGAGCCCCTTTTTGACAATGGTAATTTGTTTGCTTCTCTTTCTGTATCATTTGAGTATCTAATTTTTAGTCAACAATGCTGGTTCCAGGGCCATCTGTCTGGCAGACTTGGTCTGAAAAGAAAATTGAAATTATCTGCACGTTGCACGTAATTGTCTGTAATGTCTGGTCTTTTTTTTTCAAAGCATTCTGAAAATATAAACTGAATGCCTGCAAAAATTGTTAAATGCATAGATAACTTAATATAGAGAGTCGTCACTGAAATAAACATGAATTTTCACTCCTGTGGTCAGAGAAAAGTGAGCTGAGTTTTAGTATCCTGGAACTTAGTCCCTATTGACTAATGGAGCTTATTCAGCAGGTTTTCATAAGCTGCTTTTAGAATGTCATATACAGTCAAGTGATCCTTGTCTTTTGCTTTATTATTGTTATTATTACTACTACTACTACTACTATTATTAGTAGTAGTAGTAGTAGTATTTTGCTAGTCGACCCTAACATATACCCATATGTAGAGTTAGTATTAGCTGGAGTTCTACTTTATTTTAAAACAGTCATAATTTCTTTTCAGACTACTAGATTCTATGGTCAGCCCGGTATACTTAATCCTAGATATCCCTGAGTGATAGTGCTCACCTCTTAGTTGTATATAATTATTTTGTGTTTCACATTGTATATTACATCAGACGATATAATACCCAACCAAATCAGTAAAATCTTGTAGAGCAATTCTGAGGAAAACGTCCGAAATTTCTGTGTTTTTTTCAGTTGCTAGTCTTTATTGTTGTTTGACATTTTCCCAAAGGAAGCATTAACAGACAGGACCCAAAGTAATTCTTTATGACAAAAATAATGTTTTTTTTTCTAATTTAACGACTGTCTGTGCCTTTCAAAGTTTTGTATTTCTCTTCAGACTGCTTTGTTTTGACATTTCATTAACTGATATGCTTTCGGCGTTGTTCAGATTCTGTTTCCTATTCAAAAAATTTAACTCGATGATTCTAATCTAGTAATTTTTATGGGCTATGAAGCTGGTCTTATGTTGTGTACATATATTGGTAGATTTACCTTCAATATGAGCTTGAGCTCCTTTAATATATAGGAAAAAAACTTACATATTTCTGTTAATCATAGACTTAAAACCAGGACATCTTTGGTTGGAAATACCTCTCAAAGCTCTTGTTTTGAAGAATGTTGGCCTGCTGTCAAGTATAAGATTAAGATAAGTGTACACATCTTGGGCTTTGATCCACTTCTTATTTTTGAGACAAGGAGTCCAAAATGTTAGAATTAACAAGCAAAAGCTTAATGTTTATCCCATCAGCACTTCTACCCTGAGCTTTGACTTTGCCTTTGTACCAGTATGGACTAAGGTTTGATATCAAATTGGTTTTAGCACCTGTAGTCCCACATAGGATAGAAAATCCACATAGTATAGAAAATGCGTATGGAAAATAAAAACCAGTCTATTTTGCTGTTGAACTCTGACCTAATTAAAAGAACCATGAAATCGAGTGTAAAATGTAAGATGTCATCTCTCTCTCTCTCTGTATATACATATATATATATAGATATATATATAATTCCAAAGAAGTAAAACTAGAGGGACACAGTGACGAATTCATCCAAGCTGGCAGTTATAAGTGATCTGGGAGCAGAGTGGGATTGTTACGTATACTTTGGGAGATATTGTGCTGAAGGAGAATAAGAATGGTTAGGCAAAGGGGAAGCTGGGCACAGACTATTTTACAACCATACAATATGGAACTAACAAAAGAGTGATAGCCATCAGGATGATGGTTCTGCGGATTTTTTTAGATACACATATTGTATTGTTCTCACAGAGCCAGACAAAATAAGGTTTGATCCTGTAAAGGAGCCTTTGAGCAAAACTGCAATGAAAGCTGTAAGTAGTAATAAACCAGGAAACTACCAAGGCACAGGCTGAGATCCACGTTGCTCAGTTCTTTTGTTATTCTGTTATGAATTTTAATATCCCACTGAGTGTGGTTGGTTCTTAGCTGGGGATTGATGTTTACATGTACTACCAAAATAACACAGACCTGAGTCAGTGAACATTTACACCCTATTTCCATCCAAGTGCACCTTGATAACACGACCGAGACTGAAAAAGAGAGTACTACAAACTGGCTCTCTTCCGGAATTCCTGGTTGTTTATCCAGGCTCATGTTAAAAAGAAGCTTTTCTGAAGAAGAATATCCAGAGGTCCTATGGCAGAAGAAACTTGGTCTAGAGCCAGATGCTTTCTCTCTTTTCTTCTCTGGACAGAAAGAAGTAAAGGCAGGGTCTGAAGCATATATGAAATGAGGAAAGGACATTGACTTTTCTGGTTTGACATTTCATCCGTGTGATCTAGCAGAAAAACAGTGCTGCAGAGACATGATATTTTTTGGTGGATGAGCAGGGATTCGAGTTAAAGTATTGCCATTCACTGATTACAGTAATTGATCTCTTTAGTCAGTAAGACCTGATCTTTTCAGATGGGGCAGTCACTTCTCTGAATGGGTCAATTTGTCTCCTGTAGGTCACAGCCATCCAGGCCTCCAGAGTGACTTTCTGCAAGGGTGGAGATGAGCAAGTCACTGGCAGCATCTCTCAGAATTCCGAGACTACGTATCTTTTGAATACAGCCCTTTTGGAAGGGGTGTTACTCTTTTGGTTATCCGAATCCCACATTTTGTTGTTGAAAATCGTAAGTGTTGAAAACCAGACATATTGTGAAACAAATCAATGGATTTATGTTGCAGTTGATTCCACGCAATAGGAACCTTCACTACACACTGTGATTCCTTCTGGTTACATCCTGAGTGCGTGGGCAGCAGTATATAACTCCAAGAAAACCAGGCAGATAGAGAATCCTAAGTTTTAGTTTTCCATATGGAGATACTAGGGATGGGTCAGCTTTTAGTTACTTAAACTTTTCCTTGCTTTTCTAAGCCAGAGTTCTTACCTCTTCTTGAATCTTAGTGACTTAGAGAAGGAGCAATCTAGTGTACATATCTGTTCTTATTTATGGTAATATCATTTTAAAGTGACTTCCACGTGTTGAGTACAGCCAACAATTTGACAATAGCTATACCTTCTGTAAATCAGAGTACCTCCATTTTAGTCATTACAGTTGCGTTGACTTTCACCGGCTGTTACAACATGGTCTTAAACATCATTCAAGATACATTATAATATGTACTTATACCATGATCTGTGCCAGCAGCATGTAAAGAATTCCTTAAGGAAGATTTGCCTAGGCTTCCCATACATAGCACACGAAATTCATATATACATGCACAAAAGCATTTATGTGCAGGATAAATCAAGTCTTAAAGCTGGAGTGAATCAGCTGAATTTTTGGGAGACAGACGGAACATATGCCTTTGCAGAAGTCCACTCGCAAATATCGCATGCGTGCAAAGTAGATGTTGTTTGAACAGATCTGATCCAGCACTGCTAATGGAAGGTATCATAAATAAACTATGCGAGGTACTGACACGATATGTCCCAGTGGCTGCTGGTGCCAGCATCTACAGAGGGCTGGTATTCATATTGGATGATGTTTTCCGTGTCTGCTCACACATCTGTAGAATCACCTCAAGTGATCTGTCAGGTAATGAGTTATATCTCTACGGACAGCTGCAACCTGCCTAATAAGAGCAACCGTAGAAGGTTTTGCCCAGGTAAATGCTCACTTTTCCTTCAAGGGAAGTCCTTATCTAAGTAAGGATTTGCCTAAAAAAATTGTCAGACATATACCTGAAATATGACTGAGACATTGCATGTCATTTTTGTGATACGTAATGAATAAAAAAGACAGGAAAAGAACAGTATAAATGAATTTAATCTTCTGTGCATGGCTCTGATTTCCTAACTCCAATGATTTATTTGCACTTCCTGCTAGGTTGATGCATTGCTATTATATTATTTTTGTTAAAAACGTGTAGTTTATAATGCTGTTACTGATATCTCCCTTTTTGCATTCAGCAAAAGGAGCACGCTTCCTTAGAGCTCCGCCGGCATTGGGCACGTTATGTTAGTCACTTGGGAAGTATTTCATGCACTCATAACACTTTATCAGCACGAAAGGAAGCACAGAGAATGAAAACAAAAGATTTCACACAGAGCCATAGAAAACAAGCCTTGCACTGTGGAATATTCATGAAAGGCTGGCAGTAGAGCTGAGAGGTATCCGAAGATAGCAGATACTGTGATAGCAGACACTGTGATAGCAGACACATTTCTCAGTCTTTAAAATTGTATAAGCCCTCAGGTACAATTATTCATAGCCTTGCGCAGTCTCATTCAGTAGTCTTGAAGTATTAAACACTTGTTTATAAAAGGCAGAATTCCCTGGGCTTCATTGATTGTTCTTACGATGCCTTGAAGATAGTGCTAACCATTTAGATTAGTAATACTTGGAGCCCTGTACAAGACAGCTGCATATTTTCTGTGACACACAGCTGTAGGAAACAAAATATCATTGATGAAAACAAGTCAGAAGAACAAAGAGTTTATTGTAGCCCACACGATGGTCCGAGCTTTGATTCACCAGTGTCTGAGACACAGGAGAGCACTTTTATGAGCTCGAGCAGAGCCAAAGTGCAATGGTGCAAGTTGGTGTGGGAGTCTTTTATGTGTCTTATTTCACTGATATCTAAAGTAACTAATAAATGGAAAAAGAGAGGAGAGGGTTGTAATAAAATGCACATGTTAATATTCACTTCCTAAATTCTGCTTAAAGTTTTGTAATCTCAAAACTAATTTCATCCAATTGCCTTTTAGCTATAGTGTCTTGCTCCAGCTTCCAAATATAATGACTTTTTAATATAACTTGCACTGTTCTGGATCCAAAGTTGGATTTAGTCATGTAATTTATTCAATCAGAACCAACGTATGTCGTAATTAAGCCTCACACCTGCAAAATCTCTACATTAAAGTATTAATAAGTCTAGCCTAAGCCTAGAGGAAAAGGAATTTTGGAGAAGAAGATTCAAACCTAATCCACAATTATACGGTAAAGCGAGTATAGATATGCCATACCACTACCCTCCATTATTTATGTATTCCATCATAGGCTAGGAGAGAAATCTGGGGTTTTTTTCTTCATATGGTGTTCTATTATCAGAGACAAAACTAAAGACTAAAGGTTGAAATTAAACTTGAGGAAAATTAGAGTACATTGATTATTTAATATATAGAGAACACTGACATTAAAAAACGGATGAGACTGAAGAACACATTATGAAAACATGAAATTAAGCAAAGCAGTAAATGTCACTTTTGCCACTGATTACTAAATCAGTAACTCCAGTATGTACATTCTAAACCCAACATTTTTGTGTAAGTAATGGCATTTTTTGATACTGACACTATTTATAGCAACAAAATGGAAGGAATTTGTGGAAATTGGGAGGTTTGAGGGCGAGCATTGACTCTTAAAATATCAGCTGTGAGCTGCTGAACGATGCGGTTTGGAGATCATAAAGAACCTCATGCTGTCTCAACATGGCCGCATCTTGCGCAGCATCACTGTTAATACCTTGAAAGGTAAGACAGTGATAAAACAATGACTAATGAGGTAAAGATTTTGTGTCTAATTTCCCGACTAGCCAGCAGTGCCAAGTCATACCATTTTTTTTAACTTAAATTCTACTCAATTTGTTTATTAAAACTGAGTATATAACTCGTTATTTCTCAAACCTATATAGTGAAGAATGGGGTTGATACGGAACGCGAAAGGTTTCCTAATCCACCCCCATACTTCAGGTCATTTGACAGACGTTTGTTTAACTACTCTGGCATTTCTGCAATGACAGAAAATCTGCAGCTTTCCTGGGAAATTTATTCTTATTCATTCACTGGGCTTACTATCATGACTTTTCTCCCAAATTTTTACTTTGACTCTCACTTGCTTGTGCTTAGGTGTATAACTTCATGTCAAGTTGATTTTGGGCACAAAACCCAAATTATTCCTTTTACTTTTGAAAAAATATATATGTACTGGAGGCTGTTATGACTTCACTCCCTTCCTCCTTCCCATTTTTTTTTCAGGCTGAACAACTCCAATTATTTCAGTCTTTCCTCTTAAACCATGTCTTATCCCTGATCGCTCCTTGCATCTTCATTTTCTTTGCACTTTCTTGAAACACAGTGACCAAATGTAGATATTCGCATCAAATGAGGACTCACCAGTGCTGAACAGAAACACAATTTTGTGTACTTTGAAGGTTCTTATTCTCTTTAAACATCTTAGTATCATATTTGTTTAGTTTTTTTAAAAAAAAAAAAAAAATTCATTGTTGACTTGTCTGGGTCTTGATCCAAATGTTCCTTGCCCCCTCCTCTTTCTTTGAAAAGATGCTACTTAGCCTCTTGTTCCTTAGTCCAGGTTATTTCCTCCTGGAACGATTCCAGACCTCAGACTGGATGGAGGCACCCCCTACAAATAAGGCGAAACCTCCTCCACGGATTTTGCTGCTTGCCCTTGCAAATACATCCTTTCATGCTAATATAGTCGGATTAGGTGTCCCACAAAGTCTCTGTTTACACTTAAATTATAAATGTTGAGACAAATGGAATGAGAAGAACAAAAAAATCACTAGCCATGACTAGTTTAATAAGGATCTGAATTTACAACCCTTATTTACCCTGCATAGTAGCTACAGAAGAGATTTCATTCAGCATAAATACGATGGTGTCCTATGAAAGAGATACACGACAGGATCCTGTAGTTGTAGCACGAGGTCAGGGATTCAGATGCCTCATTTTGCTCCTTTCTCAAAATATGTTTCAAGCTTACTGTGCATGTGTACATACTAACTTAAAAAAATCTTCTCATAGACATATGTAAATGCACGTATACACTGTGTATCAGGACCTCCTCTAAGTGTTGGTTACAGTTTGAATTTAAGGATAATCATTTCTCTGGAGGTGTTTCCCCACTGAAATTTCTTATGCATAAAAGTGGTTTTGTGGCTTAAAGCCTTAAAATTAATTCAGCATTTTTATAGGTAGAAAACAAATCTGTCCAAATAAGGAGGACTTGAATATCTGGGGTGGGAGAAACCTGAATTTTTTTATCTGCATAGTTTAAGAGTTCAATCAGTTGCACAAAGTCAGTCCTCCAGTGCCTTTTGAGATGCTCTGGCGTGTCACACCTAAGTACCAACTGCTGGTAAAGAAGATAAGTCATCTGTTAAATCTGCCTGTCCTATAAACATATTTCAGACAGTCTGGAACATCTGAAATGGCAGCAGCCACCAATTTTTGACCAAACCTAGTTCTCAGCATCTGTGCGTATTTACCTCATCTTATTTAAATCTCATTATTCTCAGCGAGGCCTTGATTCTGTTGGCTTATAACTTAACATCCTGTGACATTTGAGATGCTCTAGGGTATTAACACCTCTACTCAGAGCTGTCAGATATGGCATGACATCAAACCTATGTCATAAACACAACAACTGGAATTGTCTAGGGCATCTCAAATGGCACTAGACACCTCCGTTCCAGAAATCGGTTGAGTGCTGGTTATATAGCTTATTACAGCCACTGAAGTCTACAGAGCTACTCAGCCAGCAAAGGCTAAATTCAGCTGTCTGAATTCATTGTAACATCTTCAGGACATCTGCAGGATATATGGTAACCCTAATAGATTGGCAGCTGAAGGCCAAGATATGTCCAAGCATCTCAGGTAACCATAAGCTCATAAGAGACCCAATCAAACCAAAAGCCTGTTGAGTTCTGTATTCTCTCTGACATCGGCAATAGAGGTTATTTAGCAAAAGCTTAGGAACCAGCTGACTTCCTGTGATCCAGCATCTGCAGTGTTCCTGTAGGTCCCACCCATGAATCCCTGTTTCTCTTTGCTGTTAGCTGAGTTTAGACACTCCTACTTCTTTTTTTTCTCAGTTCCAGGAGCTCCCTGAACTATATGTAACTGTGCGAAACCTGCTCCCTGGGTCAACAATCCTGTGGTGCACGTAGGATTGCATTTAATTCTCTGCGTGATAAACAGAGTGTCCTCTATTGTTGCTACATCCTAGCATTGCCTCCACCCTAAGCTTAAAAGTCATCAGGTTTTGGAAGTTAACGATACTGTAGATCTTCCTTGGATTAAGTATTCCTTGGGAGAGGAAGCGTCTCCTTTTATCTGACCCCACCTTTAGTAAGCAAGTTAGCAATAGATATAATAGGTGAGCAAGCTGACCTGAGGTTCAGTGCAAACGTAACGTAAGCTCCCTGTGTCTCCTGGTGCAGATTGTCCTCACCGATGTTAACTGTTGCTGGGGTGACAGAAGATGCATGTCGTTAGAGAACTGAGCTGTATTGTAGAAGTCGAAATGTATTTGAGGGTGAGTTGAATCACTCTCCAGGCTCCACCAATGGAGTAAATAGTTCTAGGATGACTATTTATTGAACAGTTCTAGGAGTTCAGAGAAAACACAGCCAGCTACGTGCAGACACCTAAATCCAGGTCTGTCAATTTGAAGCAGTCACGCCCATATCCACATCCTTCTTGGTGTGCCAGAAAAAGACAAATGCAAAGATGGATTTATAAGAGAATGAGACTGCAGAGAGTTTTGAGATTGTTTGCTCTGTGCACGACAAAGAAAATTTAGTTGGCATGTGAACCTTCTTCTCTCCTGAAGCCTAGTAGAAAAAAGGATGCGACAACAAAAAAATTTACTAGCTAAACAGGTAAGTCAGTCAATATAACTATTTCAATAGGAAGGAAGAAATATTCAAACATAGAGAAGTCAACAGGATTCGGAATTTTTAACATTCTTAAACCAAGGAAATTCTGGCAGACGAAGATGGGAAGACTGAGGAAACTGGAGGCATTCCCCAACAGGCTGTTGCTATCCCAAGACGTCGCTGTTGTAAACCAGTTTGCCTCAACTGTTTTTTTTTTTTCTCGTTGATTAACAAGCTAAATGTGTTGCCATTATAAGGAAGAAGTTTGAATATTTCCACTTCTAAAATGGTTATGCTTTCTAAATACATTTTTTTAGCTATTGTTTTTAGCTAACATTCTCCTGCCTGTTGGGCAAGGGGTTGCAGAAAGGCTTAATCTCAAAAATCCTTCCTAACTGACGGCATTCTCTCACTGACCAGTATGAATCCTTATGTGTAGGAGCTGCTGATTCTTATTCACGAGGTCTGCACACGGGTTCAAACTTCCTTTCTTTCATCTCCACGTGCTGCTTTACACACCAGGAATGGGATTTTTTATGATAGCCAAACGATTCATGTAACTGGTGCGGGAAATACTTTTAAATGCTGTCAACTGGTTAAATACCAAAAAAAAAATTGTACACGCACTTTGTCAGATTAGAAGAAAATTAATGTAAATTTTTTGTGTGTACTGTTGCACTCCGATCATTGTGCCGTTTTTCCTTCATAACATCCACTCGCTTGCTCATTTGGTCTCTTTGACTTTACACCTCATTTTATTTTTGTAATATAGCTTTGGAGTAGGCGACGACATGCATGGTTTGTCAAGCAATTTGACAGGCCTGCAAGAACCTAAGGAAGGCCAGGTTCCTGCAATTTCTAAACTTGCCACTAATGAGACAAATATTGATCCTAAGGAGTATATCACTTGAGAATCAGAACAGAAAGCACCTGATATGCATTGTCTTTGAAAACCACAGTGCAAAATTGTGCTTTTAGGTGGAATTCAGCTGTATTTAAAACTTGAAACCTGGTTTGTGGTTGACTGTACTCTGTTGTCTCTAAATGCAGGTGTGGTAAATGCCTCCTAGTACACTTTGCCACGTGGCTTATATCATAATATGGCCGGAAAGAAAAAGTGTTTCTATTGATGCTGAGATACTATCACAACCCTTTAGCATTGATCCACTTCAACTTTGTCCCTTTCAGCAGGAAGGAAAAAATATTTTAGAGAATTTCATGCACAAATAAGCGTTGTAGAAATTGTATAGCAGGAGAAAAGTGGTCTTTAAAGAAGAGAAAAGGAAGTCAGAAAGTCAGGATGAGTCAGAATGTAAGCTGGGACCAAGACTCTCTGTGGTGCAAGTTTTATGTTCTGGGTATATCCTATAAAGATGAAGATTTTGGCTTAAAAGAAAAGCAGGATGAAGGACAAAAAGCTGTAATATTGATATGAGGAGGGAAGGGAAAGATTAAGGTGATCACAGGGAGCCAGAAGGGGGTGTTTACTGTGGAGGAACTAAGTCGAAGACTAGGAGACTAAAAAGCCTCTCCACAAAGAGAAAATCAGAACACAAATTCAAGAAAATGGATCTTCTGACATGTTGTGTGCTAGGAGATCCAGCAGTTCCCTACACTCCTTCCACCCCCTCCCACTTTTGGCTTTCTATCACAAGTAGAAGGAAGCCTGACAACCTTGGTGACTTCATCCTCGAAATATCTCCCTTCCTCAGTATAAATTAGTGGGAAGGTACGTGAATCAGATTTGGTATCCCAGAAAAATGTCCATCTCATGCTAAATCTAAGAGGCAAAAGGTAATCCAAGTTTCCTCTACTCCGGTCAGGTTCACTCTAAGTAGTTTCTTAGAGAAAGAAACTCTTTTCACTTAAATGTGAAATTTAAAATTAACTTGTGCAAGTCATGTTCATTTTGTCTTAAAACCTATGTTTCTAAAACCTGGTAAAGGAAAGAAGGAAAAAAAATACAGCGTGCGAACATCTTTGTAAAAGTACAAAAATGTTCATTTAGTTTCAACATAAAGTATCTGAACAGTTTTTCAACAGTTTTTCTTAAAAATGCGTTCTCCAGGAGACAGAACAAAGAGTGTAAAGGTGAGGTTTACAACAAATGTTACTACACTTGCAAATGCTTTTTGATTACATATGGACCTTGCAAATAGACAACCAATTGTTGTTGTAAAAATAAAATTGTTGTAACGCTAAACAAAAAAAAACAAATAAAAATTCACAATTACCTTGGGCAAGTTGCCCTGTATCCAGTCCACCTGTATTATATTACTTTTTTTGTGATTTGAAAGTAAAATTCAGAGTTAAGAAACGCTCTCGTCATCGATGTGTCTGTCATGCAAGATTGTTTTTCAAAAGAAAAGAAATAATAATGCAAGACCCCTGCTAACCCTCAAGACGAAAACCTACCAGCCTTTGCTCAGGAAGAACTCTACATTTAGGTGTTTGCTGTTTTTAAGGATTTCACCTTAACAGGAAAGGATCCAGTAATAGAAAGAAAGGATCAAGATAATATAATAAATAAAACCTACAGGGCTTTTACTGTTTGATAACGACATATTTTGATTTAAAATATGTAATGAGCTTAGTTTTATCTTAGTAACACAGACTATGACTTTGTTAGCGTTGGTGAATAATAAAGTAGCATATGTTGTAGAATGGTGGTTCCCACACAGTGGGCATCAGCTCACTACCAGTGACCAACAGTTATGTCACAACATCATCTCTCCCTTATAGTATTATGATTTAATATTATCATATTAATGATAATACGATTAATATTATTAAGTCATCGTCATTATTGAATGACAGGAACGTATTTGGTCCCTGAGAAATGTTGATGGTAGTTAATGACCAAGAGGTTTATATAATACTGTATAGGATGAATTAATCACTCTACAGGCTTCCAGTGGGTGTCAAAATTGTAACAAACACCCTGTTTTCTAGATATTTTAAAATCTGATCCTTTAAAAAATATTTTTCTTCAAAAAAAGGGCTTAAAGGTCTGAAACCTGAGAAGTGCCTACTAGGAAATTTCTAGTAAACTGGTATTGATTGACCTTCATCAAAATACAGTGACATTTAATATTTTTTGTATGTCAATCAATCTAGCTGTCTAATCTAATAGGATCTTGTGTGCCAATTTGTACGAGATACAGGTACAATAAAAAATGAGACTTAAGAATGAAGAGGCCGTCAATACAATTTACAACATTATTGCATTCCAGTTTGCCAAGCTGATAAAATATCATAAAGTTATAGACTAATAAACTGAGAATGATACATAAGATCCCATAGATCTTAACTTTCAGAAAGGAAAAGAAAGAAAGAAGGAAAGAAGGAAAGAAGGAAAGAAGGAAAGAGAAGGAAAGAGTTGTAACATATGTATATTTTTTTTCTAGAAACAGTATGGGTTACTTTACCTACTAGTTACCAATCAGAAAACATTACACTAGCAATATTAGCTTGTTTAATTTCTCTTTACAGTTAGACAGTCCAAGTTCAAATTGTTTACCTGTCTTCAGTGTTGCGTTGCTTTGGGGTTTTTTTTTTTTATATTTTATCATGAAACCAAGTAAAACAGAGCAGTAAGTGTTGTGTTTACGATAACTGTTAGCTTTATTTTTTCAAAACATACATTTTGGAAGAAAAATATTCAACTTGTGTATTTGGCAAATTATACATTTTCAATATTCTTTGCTTGACCTGCAGATGACAGAAAACCAGAACTCTGCTGGTGTTATCCACAAGTGAAGCTGAGACAACCCTGGCTTCACTAGTGTATATCACTGCGGAGTGTGTAACGTAGTAAATATAAAGCAATGAGGAAATCAGCGTTTCATGATGAGGTGGAGACCCATGACGTTAATGAAGGCGAAGACTTGTTTTTCGCACTGTACAGAATGTATCAGAAAGGCCAGGAAACAGTGGAATACAAAGTGGTCTATGAAAATACAAAGGCTATGAAAATTTATAGGAAAATAAAGCTTCAGGCCAACGCCAAGCTCTACCACTTAATGGACCAAAGAAAAAAGTCTTCGGAGACCAAACCTAGATACCTTGCTGGGCTCAGGTAGAGAAAAAGCCCCACTTTCCAGAAAATATGCTCTCTCTGCCAGCTTCTTAGAGAGACATCTCAGTCACAAAAAGCAATTTGATATCTTCAGGCTGGACAAGTAATTAGTTTTTCTGAAGACACTTATGACGATGATGCGTAGGCTCTGTTTCAGAAACTGTGGCACCTCCCTTTCTCCAGCACTCAAACTGTGTATACGGCTTATCATCGGGTCTCCCTGCTCTTGCTGGTAAGCTACAGGTAGTCGGGGGGCTACTTTCTAAAATAAAAGTGTGATTATGACCTCATCCATTTCAGTTCAATCTGTGAATTGCCCTTCTCGTTTTAGAATCATAGAATGTGTTGAGTTGGAAGGGACCTCTAAAGGCCATCTGGTCCAACCCCCCTGCAGTCAGCAGGGACATCTTCAACTAGATCAGGTTGTTCAGAGCCTCATCCAGCCTGGCCTTGAATGTCTCCAGGGACGGGGCCTCCACCACCTCTCCGGGCAACCTGGGCCAGTGTCTCACCACCCTCAGTGTAAAGAACTTCTTCCTAATGTCTAATCTAAACCTGCCCTGCTCTAGTTTTGCTCTTCTAAGCCCTAAGGCTCAGGACAGAATATTTGGACGCTAGGGAGAAGGTATATTTTATCAATGGCTGTGGAGCAATTCTCAGGGAAAACAGGATCTTAAAGAAATACTGCCAAGCTTTTCTCAGTTTTTTCATCTCAGATATAATCACCATTTTAAAATACACATTGCTCTCAAATGCCAGAATCTATACCCCATAAAAGCTCCTCAGCTTGCATTTTTTGTTTTCTGAAAGGCAGAAATGTAGAAATAACTATTGTGGTATAATCTTCTGAGCTAGAAACAGACTGTGAACCTGCAATACACAAAATGACCAAGCTGGATGAGGCTTTGAGCAGCCTGGTCAAGTGGGAGGTGTCCCTGCCCATGGCAGGGGTTGGAACTAGATGATTTTTAAGGTCCCTTCCAACCCAAACCATTCTGTGATTCTATGAAAATGAAGACTCTGGTGAGCAACTTTTAAACACTTTTAGTGTTGGAGCCATACATTCACATCAGACACTAGATTAAAGTAAAAAAAAAAAAAAACAAAACATCACCAGGCACTCCTGAAAGGAATTTAAAAATGTGTGCAGGGCTTGTGCCGACCTGCAGAAATCAGTAACACAACCAGAGCTGTTTTCTGCAATTTTTCAACCACACTAAACATGCTATTCAATACCTCACTGATGAGTAGGAGGAATTCTGGAGAACATCTGAAGGAAATTTGTGTCTTTCCAGTTTTCTAATGAAAATGAATGAGAAACTTGCAAGTTTTCACAAACTTCCCTTGAGCCTCTGCCAGCTTTCAGAACACAGCACTGTAGTAATTGAACTGAGCGCTGAGATTGATGTCAGGATTAAAGGTTATGAGCTATGAGGACAGGCTGAGAGCTTAGATCCATAAGGCCTGAGAATGCAGGCTGTCGAAACGCTGTCCTGAATGTTAACCTGAAGTTTCAGGAGGGGGACGCATTTTTTTTCCAGTGGAACTGTTCTAATTGGACAAGTGGGTGTGAATGGCAATTAAAGGAAAAGCAATTCAGGGTAGGGACCAGAAATCATTTTTCCATACAGATTATCTGTAGGTATGAACTGTTACAAGAATGGAGAAAAAAATAGAATAATTTAAAAAAAAAACAAAACAAAACAAACCACCACACACAAAACTGATGTCATACAGCACTGGACTATTGCTTATTCATTAGCTATGGCTGTGGGGGCCAATTCCTAGTCTAAGCCAAGTTGGCCGTGTATCGCTTTAGCAGTTGTAAGCAGAATTAAACCTGTTCTGACTAACTGGGGATTTATCCCACATGGGAGAAATCTCTGAGCAACGTAAAGCTGTCATTGCAGCAAACTGGCGAAGGAAATGCTTATTGGAAAGGTACTGGGGCAGGAAGGACTCTGCTTGGAGCACACCATGCTCCAGTCATCCCTGCCAATGTAATTGCCTCTAAGGGCTCCTACCATCTGGTGCACGTTACAGAAAGCCTGAGGCTATTTTAACTCGTACCGGGATTTAGCCTGCGAGCAGGAGATTGCTGAACTGGCTTGAGGCCAGTTTCACCTTCTTCTCTCCCGCATTAAGCAGCGTATTTCTGTAATTATAAAATCTACGTAAAATCCATTGAAGTTCAATTAGTTAATATGGAATTGATTCTGACTTCAGGTGGGAAATAGATCTTGGAACCGAATGAACTTCTGTGCTCTCTGTTTTTCATGCAAATACTCCTAATAAGAAGAAAAACAGGCAAATGTCAAAGGCATAAGCAAAATGTTCTCAGAAAAGATTATTTTTTTTTCAGAATGTTTCCATTAAGTCAATTAGAAATTCTAACTTGCTGAAACACATCCAAAAGTAATAACAAAAATACCTAAATAAATAAAAGGTGCACATATGCAATTCAATAGGAATGATGTATGGATACAGACCTGTCAACGCTCCCTCACTACATAATTTTACCTATTCCACACCTGTGGCATGTGGTAGCAGTGAAAGAGATAGCTAGGTTTAATGTTACAGCTGTATATATCTGTGTCCTTTGGAACCCTTTCTGGAATTTTGTTTATTATTCTTCAACCAGTGTTCTCGCGAGTCTCTAGTATTGTCGGTTCCTCGTGCCAGCGTATTCTAATTCTGTTCTATGCAAAAAGCATCGGTGCGGACACTCAAGCACAACTTATTGAAAGCCAGACATCAACCAACGATAATATGACTAGATAGAGTTCGTAACTGTAATAGCATTTGTTTTCTGTTGGGTTATAAAGAAACCTTTATTCTTTTCCTGGTTTTACTGGATGAAGAGATCAGTAGCAAGGGACTGATAATGGAGCTCTTTTCCTATGGCATATTATTACTTCGAGGCGTATTTTTTTTCCTATTTGAGTCATATCATGTTACTGAGACATGGGCTTTGTGTTGGTTTTTAGTTTGTTTTTTTTTTTTTTCTTTTTTTTTGAAGGGGGATGGCTAAAACAGATATGCAAACCATTCTGGAGTAACTGTCAGCTTCATGATTCACCGTGATTGCTAGGACTTGATTGCTTCAGTGCTCCTTGATGTTACTATGAGCTGACTGACCACTGCAGCTGAATCGTGCTACCTCTTAAGAAATAGATACATGGACACTGAATTAAGCTCTTCAAAATGGCTGGATATCACCCTCTTCTCCCTTGATACAGTCAGAATTTTTATCATTCATGATTATTAGTATCATTGTGTTTCATGGCCTGTGAGTCTCATTGATTCAAAGGTAAGATCTGTGTGTATCATTGAACTTACATAAGCACCATTCTGATCAGGACGCTTCAGAGATTCTTACCCTTGCAGGCAAGAGACCTTTAGAGCTGCTCACATGACTCACACCTACGGACCCTTTGGCAAAAGTAGGTTTCTTGGTTTACTTTAAAGTAATGCAATTTTTTTCCTACACACTTACACACAGTTTTCCACAAGAGGCAGTGACTATATACAAACATGAAATGAGTAAACTAACATTGAATATACCAAGAACAGGCTTACATTCAATAAATGGAGCTTTTTCAGACATAGCAAAATTAAAGTAAAAAGGAGACTCACATACTATGATATAATCCATGTTTTTACGCATTCACATGTCTTCTTGTGTCATTTTTCTCATAACGGGAACATTTAAGGTTAGAATAAATGAGCGTAAAACTGCAGTTTATTGGGAAGATATTTTTTTTCTTTCCAAGTATAGGCCTTTTTGCGTTATTTCATCATTCTGAAACCAATTTAAGAACAGAAACTACCCCTAAATTAAGCAAAAGAGGCAATAGAAAGGTTAGATTGTGCCACTGGGGACTTTAAAAACATCAGGATTTAATTAAGGCTATATAGTATTTTTAAAGACTATTAGCAAGTATATAATGGAAGCTCAGAGGTGAGTACACATTTTGTGAGCCTGAACAATATCTGTGGTTTCAGTATCAAATTTTAGTAAGCAGCAAAAAAGTGTCAATGAAGGTCATAGGTGTATTTATTGACCTCCTCTATTTACTGACTTCCTACTCATGACGCTTGATAAGGCAATCTCTAGACCCGTAAAAGCAGTACTGGGCCTATGAAATCTGGATTCCCTGTCTAGAAAACAGATAAGGCAGGGTAACAGTTTGGAGTGGTGATCCACCCTTAAGATAACTGCAATAAGAAGGAGGAGGATAGAAGAAAAGAATAGCAAAGAGGAAATGAGTATTTCATAGAAAAAGAACATTATTCTCCCAGATGACAAGTTATCACTTGACCGATGGTTGTAGATTTGTCGAGCAAACGCTCGTGAGTTGCTCTGGACAGTCAGCTAGGGCTAGTGTCTGAAGGTGGTTTTCTTTCTTCACCCCATAGAAGGCAAATAAAAAAAAAGGTCATCATAAATCAGCCTAATAGTGTACAAAGTGATACGTGTTTTCATGTTGAGACGAGTTCATTAGCGTTGTAGCTTTATTGGCATCACATGTCGTAAAAACGTTGCCAAAGTCAGCAAATACCAACAGCAAACGTGCTTGTCAAATGCTAAATCACAGCGCTCCCAGAATTACCCGGGGTCTCATCCCATGAGTTCACTTTGCATTATTGCCCATACATGATCCAGTAGCAGTTTGGTACATGTCGTCTTGCTGGTTGGGCTGCCTAATATCTTCTTTCAAAGGATTACTGTGTTTCCCATAAGAAGCATTTTATCATGATTTGCAATATTTAGAGGAATGAAAATGCCTCACAAATAATTGGCAATCTAAACGGGACATAAAAGATCAGCGTGATTACATTTATGAATGCTGAAAGCTTAATTGTCTTCTTTACATTATCACACAGAATGCCACTTTTCGATAGGGTTACTCCCAGCTGATTCACAGTTTCTCATACCTTGCTGCCATTGCCAAGCATTCACTGATGTCCACATTCTGAATAACCTTGTGGAATTCAGAAGTAATATTTTGAATGTGCAGTTGCAAATGAAAAAGATTAAACAATTTGCCTTTAACGCACAGAAATCAATCTGAAATAGGGCTAAACAAATAGTATTTTTGCTGATGTTACCAGAAACCATACTTAGGTGAAACTGAAAGTGATTTTTTTGCTATATTTTCAATTAATCTAATTGTTAAATTGATGAATTTTGAACTTTTTCTGTATTAAGGGAAATTTCATAAGAGTGATTTTAAATACGCTTCTGGAATATTCATCTTGAAATTGCTTTTTTTACATGTTGTGATTTTGAGGGGAGGAAAAGCAGTTCAATGAAATCAAAATTAATTTGTGAACATTTTCACGTTATCTAACTTTCTTCCCCCCCCTCCCCCGCCCCGAAATCTTTTTCAAATTACACTGTATTTTTTAATCTCATTTTATGGCCTTGCCCCCAACTCCACCATTTTGCTGCCAATGGAAATAGTCTCTTTCTAGATAACTATGATGTCATTTCCCCTGCATCTTTCTGCAATTTACCTGCGTTTAACGAAATCAAAGGAGTGCCACCGATACAAACCATAACACTGGCTACCCAGGTGCTTTGTGCATTCAGCCCACCATCCATGGGTCTGCTGTCTTCCCACCGCCGCGTGCGGGGCTGCGCAGGCGTACCGGCTGGAAGGGGGAACACCGTTGTCAGGTTAGTTAGACTCTGTAAAATTGAACTCATGAGCATGCTTTCAGTGAGGTTAATTTACTTAAACGCAGCACCACACGTACGCAGATATTCTGCTTTGCTCCTACAGCCAGCTTGATCCTGGCTCATCGCAAGGGCTCTGTGCAGGGTACTTCATCGTGATTCCCAAAAGTGGTGAATCGGCATTTCTTCTGTGCTTCCATATACATTAGGTTTCTTTCCCACTCTCCACACATAGACTTTTCATCTGCTGCTCAGTACATTCCTGTTACTTTTTAAAAGTAATCAGTCCCCTGGGTATTTTAAGGGTCAAAAAGCACATTTTACACTGCAGCACTCCTTTCTGAAGCACAAGAAATACTGCATGTATCAGAAAATAGAACCAGCTTAATCGTCACCTGAGATTTGTTTTTACTACTATTTTTATGTTGTGGGGGGATTTTAGATGGAAAGAAAATGGATCTTTTAATTCACAAATTTTAAGAAGGAGGAACGAAGACTCTCATTAATGAGCCCAGCATAAATAATCTGACAATCTGTGATATTGCAATATTGCAATTCAAGTTATTTGTGTCTAATTCCTTGATAAGAACTTGACACCATTGCAAATCTGAGCACCTCTTCACCAAACGATTCAATAAGACACCGTTATTTTATTACACAACTGAAAAGTCATTTAGGTCTGCACAATACCTATAAGGCTGAAAACATGGTACAATAAGACAGTGTCACATATTATTTCCACTTCCACGTTAACTCATTACGGGTTTCACGTTTTCTTGAAGAATTGCCCCAAGAAATTTTTCAAGTCCCTTCTCAAACGTTCTGGATCTGTAATCCCATAATAATTTACCCTTAGAGATCTTGGCACCCTAGGAGAACGCTGACAAATTGCTGATTACTTATTAACACATTTTATGGCTACATTATCTGCCTGTTCAACTAGGCAGCCTCCTATTTTTGTCAGGATTCTTCTGGGAAATGGTATTTATGGGATCGCAAGGGTTCTTCCTTATGACACCCACTGTCAAAGGCACAGGCTAGAAGAGATCACACAGCCCCTGTGCACCACCGTGGTTTCTTCTGAAGCTTACACCTTTAGCTGTCCCCAAGTACAGTTTTCCTCAGTGCTTTTACAGATTTTCCCCAAACACAGAACGCTTCGCTACCTTTTCTTACCGAATCACACCCGCGGTTATCATCTCATCTCTTTTTAAAAATCCCTTATCAGTAAGTGAATAGCTATCTTATTTTGCCTTTTCTATCACATAATACTATGGCTGGCAAAAGTGTTTGTTCAGGTGTCCTTCTGCCACTTACCAAATACCAGTTAAAGGCATCGGTAAAATGCTACTATAATTCCACGGTGCCGCTAAATGCATTGTGTTTACTATACTGACAAACGGTCAGTGTATTCAGCCAAGTGAATGCGAGATTTGTTTGACTAGCTTTTTTTTTTTTTTTCTTTACTTGCTTTAACCTAAATATTTAATGTTGTGGGATCTGCAGATACGGGGCTCAGTGCCAAGTTTGGCAATGCAGCAAATGTGGATGAGGACTATTACAAAGCCATGGAGAACTCTATATAAAACGATGTCAGGATCGGTTGCTGTAATCAATGGATTTTTTTTTTCCCTGATTTGCTTCAGTACTAAATCTGGCATCTGCTCTATCCCCTAGCAGAGGAGTGTTTTGGTTTTTTTAAGAGGATCATTATATGCTCAGTTATATTCAAAAATCTGCACAGTTGAACACAATTGTGGGTTAGTTAACAGGCAATTGCGTTACATGATTATTAGTTTGCTTTCCCCAGTTTGTTTACTTTAAATTGCAAAAACTGCTAGCATTCAGTGTTGTTGACGAAAAGCCTGTATATGTAAACATGCACGAAGATCATCTTTAAAAACCGCCGCCTCCTGGTTCGTAGAACTTATATGTTCCTATGGGGTATATTAGGGTTTCTGCATGAAGAAGCAGAAAATTAAAGTAGACGCTTTTCCAGGAGTCACAGAGAGGAAGCAAAGTCCATCCTGCTTTCACCTGCTCACTTGCCATTTGCTTTCCGCAACCTTCCACGTGCTTTTTTGATCTTCAGAATTTGCAGAGAAAGGTGATGCAAGACTTCCCTAGCTTTGAAAGTGCTAGTACTGATAGGATTCCTACATTTTTTGCAACATACACTCTTAATGTGACTTTTACCTTCAGAAAACCCCTGAAAAGAAGAATCAAACTATAACAGTAGGGTTTAGGAGGAGATGGGGTCTCCGGACTAAAATTATCCTTCCACAACAGGGAGCGAGATTTATAAGAGTCTCTCTAAGTAATACATGTGAAAATATTAGTTATCTAAAATGCTTCATGTTCTATGTTGTGGAATTAAAAATTCCTCTCTTGTTATTCTAGAGCCTGGTGAAAAACTGAGATGATGTGAATAGAGAAGGGCACTGTGGAAAACTGAACCAACAAATGACCTCTGACCGAGTCATTCTGGATTTTGGAACTGCTCCACGACATGGAGATGCGTATGCACCATTTCTGGGGCTTAGTCTCATTCCTGCAGAAGAAAGAAGACAAATCCTGCCGACCTCTACAAAAATTTTGCAGTGTTAAAACTTCTTGTGTTTATGTTTCTGCTTTGGAAATACTCTCGTAAGGATGCCATAATTCAGACTACATCTAATTTTATGATTATGTAGAAAGAAAAAAAAACCAACAATAAAAGTATTTTTTTTTTCATTTCTGTTAAAAAAGTATCAAGGTATTGTGCAAGAATAATTGCTATTATATTTTCTTTATTTCTCAGGTACTAGACAGAGTAAATCTAGGATTACATATTAGAAAAACTGTTAAGGGTAGTCTGTCAAGAGTACGAAAGTCCTTGTACCTGTACGGTAGAAGATAAGAGCAGAAAAGGCCTTCTTCCAGCCTAACTCCTTTCATTTGCAGAATTGGTTTTAATGATATCATCAAAAGAAATATAGCTAGTACAGTGACATCTCAAAGAATTGAAAAATGCAATACTGATGACGCCTTTTAATTTTTAGCAAAACTCTAATCAGAAGTTATCACCAGACCGTCTTCTCTAAGTATTAAAGCTCTCTTTCAACAGCTTAACTTTGTGCCATTTTCTATTCCTTTTACAGATGTTGGCATGGAAATGAAAAAGGAAAACATCAGTGTCTCAGATATTGGGTAAATTGCAGATAACGATGTACAATTCTGACCTCATCAGTATTCGGGATTTCGATCGAGTATGCATGCCAGATGCCTACAACTCCACTGTCCCGTTTCATCGGAAAGGAGAAGAGCGTCAAATCAGCCCTGGAAACAGCAAGTGATCAGTGTGACATGGCTTTTGCGGTACCACGTTCCACAAGGCACCAGACTATGTGATTATGCGCATCCTTTGAATCCTTAAGATCTCAGTTCATTGACTGTGTTTAGGAAAACAAGTTACTGAAGTAACTCCAGTTGTGTGTAATTGATGACAGTAAACAACTAGGAAGTTTATCAAGTTTAGTCCCTGATATGACAAACAAATACACTGTATAATCCTTTTAAAGTTCTACCTTTCAGAGAAAGAGCTTTTCAGCTTCAGTGCGGCCATTTGAACGCTGTTACAGAATCAGCCCTTTGGTGATTAAAATCCCCCTTCTAATTTTCAAGAGTAACTTTATTTATAGTCAGTTTATACTTACTTATTCTTGGGCCAGAATTTATTTAAAGTAGTCCTTCTATCCTTCTCTTTTCCCCAATGAATTAAAAACATCTGTGGAGGTCCAACCAAAGAGAAGTGGCATATATACTTGATCAAACGCAGAATTATGCATGGCATAATGTCATGCCATTTTACGTTCTTGCTACAGCCAATGTCACCAACCCAAAATTTCAGAATATTCTGTCCTTGGAATTCAGTGAATGATTGTGATTTACAGTGCACAACTTTTCTTTTCTGTCCTTTCAGTTTTTTTGTTTGCTTGGCTTAAAAAGCCAAGTCTTTGACTCCTTTTGCCCTTACAAGGGAGACTAAGAATATAACTTTTTTCCCCCTCTCCTTCCTCTACAGAACAACGAACAGTATACCAGGAAGTCTAGAGCCATCTATAAGACGGTTGATACTGCCCCATTTCAACCGAAAAGAGCTCACATGAAGCGTTTTGAGAGGGACCTGCAATCTTCAGAGTCGTGTTGCATTGCTGCCTCATAATTACTCAGTGGTCAATAGACAGAAAATTCCTCCTTCTGTCCTACTCATCGAACTCAAAGCCAATACCAGGCTGGAGCTGCTAATAAAGAGTGGCTCGTCTATTACTGTCAGCTCATACATTGACTTTGATATGATTATTTCAATCCTATTCCTGTTTCTTTATTCCTTAGTCATCCTCATCTTCCTGTAAAATATTGTAACTCTTCAGTACTAATGATGTCTTCCAACTTTGTGTCAATGGTAAAATTAGTTAACATACTTTTCCTACTTTTACCAACTTTGCTAATGAATCTGTTCAATAGCAATCGTCCTACACCAGATCATTAAGGAAATGGTCTGCTAATTTCTCTTTACACATTACTCAGCTTTCAATATAACCAGCTGACTTCTGTCTCCTCTCTTCAAAGTCTCAGCTGAACCTCATTATCTCCTGTCTAATTTCCAAACTTCCCAGAATGCAATGCTTGAGATCCAGATATAATACAGTTTTAGACAAATAGAATGTAACAAATTAGATTTTTCCCAGAAAAAGAAAGGATCAGGATGCTAGTCTGCTATGAATTATCCCTGGTAAATACAGGGATACATTTTCATTGTCTTGTATATCCCCAAAATAGACTCAGCACTTGTTGCATGGTACCACTATTGTTTGAGTAGTAGTATTTAAGACAATACTAGTGGAACTGTGATTTTAATGCCAGTTCATTAAGTAGTTTAGCATAGAAAACACTTATATCCTCTGTCATTAGTCTCAGGCCCATTCCTTCTCCTCCTCTCCCCATTCCAGCCGAAAGAAATCATTTGATAACCCCTGAAGGAACATTAACAAAGGCTTATCATACTGGTTTTTGGGCAGCCATGCTGAAAGCCAATAGTGTCTTTTAATCTGACTTTTTATCACTCTTCCCTTCCTCCATTCCTGCACATTGACTTCCAATATCTTCTTATTCTCATCTTCCCTTTATCGAACTTGTTCCTGCACCTTCTTCCTTCTGCATGTTTTTTACCTTCTCATTATCCTACCTTTTGAGTAGCAAATAGTCTGGAGTGATGACTGTGAGGAAGGGATCATGGCACTATCTTGAAGTACAGGAAAAATCTTTTTGTTGAGTATATGCCAAGCACGCAGGTTGGTGGACTGACCATCCCCTGAAATCTATGGTTTTGATTTGGTCAGGTTTATCAGGGATTGCTTCTCTGCCCCATTTCCAGACAGTCAAACTTCGAGTACTTAATTTCTCTCCTGAACACTCAGTACTGCAATTGCAATCCATAGTATGGATCACAAAGGGCATTTAAAAAATGGTGCATTGCCTCGTCTTAGATTCCTCACCAGTGTAGACTCAATCAAAACTGACTACTGCAGCAACGAAAATCCACTAGATGTTTGTCCTTCTCTGCTTCACTGTAATTACATGCATCCTTCAAGGTGTGGCTAGACATAATGCATTACTACGCTACCTTAATTTAAAGCTCTTTTCTTACATTAACTAAAATTGTAGTTAAACAGTGAGTAAAATGGCTTAGTTACAGATCCGGATCTTCTCCACTTCCTGCCAAAGCAATTAGAGGTTGGCAGGACCTTTGCAATTTGTTGTGTAGCTAAGAGTCTGTGCCTGCTTGATAAACCATTTTTCTTACCCTTCTCCTTAGGTAGTACAGTTTTGTCATTTACCAAACTTAAAAGTCACATTTTCATTTCAGCGTAGGGAGCATCACGACCACGTCCCTGATTCCGGCCACATGATATAGATTCTTATGTTACTTAATGAGGCAAGTAGAGGCACCGAAAGAAAAAATTTTCTCTGTTCTGCTTTAAAACATTATTACATGAAAATATATCAGTGTAAGTAGAAATTCCTAAGGATAAGAAAAAATGTTCCTGTTCAGACACAGCTTAAATATGAGCGCCCTATTTCATGTCCGCATTTCTTCACTATCTGGTTATTTGTTATCTGGGGAATTATTTAAAAACAAAATAAAACAAAAACTTTTCCACCTTTAAATTTTTTTTAGTTTTTTTATTGGATTTTTTTTTTTTTTGCCTCCCAGCTGTTCCAAATACCCTTATTCATCCTAAAGGTTCCAATTTGCAAGTCTTCCAAATATAAACAATGAAGAATGCTAAAGACATTATGTGAACATTGAATAGTTTTCCCAGCCTCCTCTAAGAGAGCCTTGTCGTGGAAAACTTTGCAGCAAACTGCAACTCCAAAGGTTGAGGCCATTTAATACAGTTGAGTGGAATGAGTGGAATACGACAAGTATGTGACGAGTCCGAAGGATATACTTTTCTGTTGATACAAGGGAACGCGGTGTGCTGAGGAACGGTTAGGGACAGCGTCACCTTTCATTAGAGAATTAAGAAGAATTAATTTACCAAGGTATGCCCAAAAATTTCTTCAAAAAAAATCGGGAAGAAACATTTAGAATAATAGCTAAAGCTGCTTGCACCAGAAGCCTGTTTCCAACCGCTATATTCCCCTCATTTGGAGTTAAGACAGTATGATAATTTAGAGCCACATGTAAAAGAAGATACATTGTGCTAGACCAAATATAGTGAAAAGGGGCTAACTGGTCTCCTGTTGAACTAGGGAGTTTCATTCAGTCCTACCTCATATATCCCTGCTGAATATATATTAATCTACTGATTTATCACCTCTATAATAATCTTCACATCATCCAGTGAATTAATCAGGAGATGAGTTAAATATTTTAATAGCATATGTCTAGTAAAGGTAGAATGATTTCCCCTTCTAATTATAATATTTAATTTTGTTCTTACTGTTCTTCGGCAGCTCTACTGTTGGTCATGTTGGGCTTTTTAAATTTAATTTTCCTTCTTATCTGTAACCTCTTCACCTTAAGGTGATCTTTTATCTCTCATGAAAACAGATGACAAGACTATTTTTCAGTTCAGAACTTTTTCATAATTACATTTTTGACCTCCAGGGAAAGACTGTATACATTATCAAATCCCCTGGCTTTGCAACTGAGTAGCTGTAGTAGCCCTGAACACTGCTTGCAGCTATTGTAATTTAATTTGAATATCAGAAAATCCTCAACTTATAAGTTCTAACAAGGCAGAGCCCTTTTCAAATTGAAACTCATTATATGGTGCTTAGTGCCTTGTAAACTGATCCTTTATATCTTTTACAACTGTTTATTTCTCTTCCAGTCCTTACAGTTCCCACTAACCATACATGCTGTGGTGGATCTAACAGCTTATCCATATAAAATTCACTGGCCATTTATCACATACACCTGCAGAAGCATTACAGTGCAATCCAGGAATGCTCCTGAGCAACGCAGCACTGATTGGGAAAATGTGAGACATTTCCTGAAACTAAGCTCAAACTCTGTAAAAGAAAAAGCTTCGAAAGCAGAAACATACCAGTAGGTTACAGATTTTTGTTTTGGACTTAAACACCAAGACGAATTATAAAACCTGAAGAATCCTTTATTGTCTTAAGCCATCCATACATTAAAAGTTTCAGATCAACCAGAACACGCTCCAGTACCATCCATCCCCGGTTAAGGAGTCACAGTCATGTTCGAGGGCTGTCTCAAAGCCTTTGGGCTTCAGCGAGCTTCACAGAAACTCGTATGAATATCAGAGGTCTAGTAAAAGGAAATGAACTCTGGATCCACAGTCAGGACATAAATGGAAGTGTGATCTTTGTGGATTCCTTGCTTACATGCGGGTCATAAATTTAAATGCGAAGAGTAACAGCTGTAAAGTGAGAGCAGTGCACTAATCAGCAGAGATGTAACGGGAGACATGTCAAGACGTAGTTTTGTAAACCAAGAAAAAGCCAGTAGCAATATAGCTGTAGTGAAACACATATGAAGCACCTCAAATACAGTGTTCAGTTTTGGGTCCTTCAGTACAAGAAGGACATTGAGGTGCTGGAGCGTGTCCAGAGAAGGACAGCAAAGTTAGTCGCTTTATGAGGAGCGGCTGAGGGAGCTGGGGGTGTTCAGCCTGGGGAAAAGGAGGCTGAGGGGAGACCTTCTCGCTCTCTGCAACTCCCTGAAAGGAGGAGGTAGAGAGATGGGGGTCGGTGTCTTCTCCCAAGTAACAGGCAACAGGACAAGAGGAAACAGCCTCAAGTTGCACCAGGGAAGGTTTAGATTGGACATTAGGAAAAATTTCTTCACTGAAAGGGTTATCAAACATTGGAACAGACTTGATCTTAAAGGTCTTTTTGAATGTAAAAGATTCTATGCTAATGCATTTTGTAGTTAAGTTTTTTGTGGTTTTTTTTTTACATCCTCTGAGGTTACGAGATCAGCTGTTTATGTACCTGATTCTATAGCTTCCTCTGTCAGAGCTATGCTCTTAATAATTAGAGGTTCCTGCTTTCAACTAACATCCTCCGAGATACAGAAGTGCTTTCTAGTAAGGGAAAAGTTTTATTTTCTCTCATGTCTCTTAGGACACCCCATCATCATGCCTAGAGGGCTAAAAATCTTTTTGAACACTTCGAATTTAATTGAAGTACACACATATGTATATGTATCACTTCCCCAGAAGGAAGGTAGTTACACATGCGGTAATTGAAACAACAATCTCAGTAGCCCTTGCCTTCCTTTTGTAATTCTACCTTCATAGCTTTGCTCTGACATCAAAAGGAGACTCCTTATACTGGTTTCTACATACACTGGGTCAAGCCAGCCTCTTGTTTTAGTGTTACTTATGAACGCAAGAGAAAGAAACCTACAACAGTCCTCACAACCACTAAGAAATCTTCACCAAACTATAAGCTCACTTACCCCATCACCTTCTCCTTAATTGATAAAGGGGCTCTAACTCTGCTCCTGGCATTATATCTGCATCTGGGAGTCTCTTATTGAGATCCTTCTCTGATTGGCCTGATCCACTTGAAAGCCTTTGATTAGTTAATTAGCACCTGGGATCTAAATAGCAGTGAACTTTGCAGTTGGTCTAGTTTTCTTAAGAACTTGTAATTTGTCCTCTGGTTTTTTGTGTATTGGGATAGGCTCTTACATATGCAATTTTTTCATTCTGTTTTTTCTTTCCCTTTTTTTTTTTTTTTTTCTAATTAAGTTATCTCAGGAATTAGATTGAGATAATAGTCTCAAGCCTAAATTTTTAGTCTGGATGCTGGATTCGAGAGTAGCTGTATGTCAAAAAAAAGATCTGAACTTTCTAGGCTATATTAGCTTAGAGCTTTTCTGATTTTTTGTCTTGAATTTTGCGACAATATTAGGTAAGTCAAATAGGATGTTTGTGCAATTAGCTGTATTCTGAAACGGTGTGCTTCGTAGAGTGAGCGGAGCTGCGACCTGTGAGAATTCTGAGCGATCATTTGAACTGAGCCTCCACAGATTTAAAGGCACTCTATTTGGATTGTTCTATCAGTTGTGGTTACACCAGGTGACACTAGAAGAGAAGATCGAGCGCATTGTGTGCATCTAACGTTTTCTTACTACATTTGTGTCATTACATTGATTCTGGTTATGCTTGCCGGACGCTATATGGAGCAGACTTTCTCAGTAAGGGTCTTTGAAATTGTTAGCAAGAAACCCAATTAAATTGAGATAGCACAATGAAACAGCTTGAGATAAAGATATGAATCACATTTACTTTTCTGAGAAGCTTCCAACTTTCTTTCTGCTTGTGGAAGTCCAGAAGATGTGTTAGAATAGATAAGGTAGCATATTTTTGCATATATAAGAAAGAAAAAAAGTGTAAATACATGAATACTTACTCCCTCCGTAATTTATTAAAAAGATGAACAGTATTTCTTTGACTTTGTCCCAGCTCCAAATTACTTCCACTTCCTACAAAATAGTTTTCCACGGTCTGTTTCATGTTTGATTGGTATTTCTTGCAATTTTAAATACATCTACAAAAGATTGTTACAGTAAAGCTGATTAAGGTTTATTGAAGCTTTGCTATGCCATTGCTTCATAACGAACAAATACATCATAAACATATGAAATGGTGTAGATTCCTACTTACTATTTAAAAACAATATTTATTTTGGTGTAGTGTGGAGAAGTTCACATTCTGTGTATCATTCCCTTGGCAGCCCAGGGAAATCTCACTGTATATGTTTCCATCAAAAATAGAAAACAGGCCTACATTTTCCAGTCTCTCATCTGTCCTGGGGACTTCTGTCATGCAATAAAAGCACAAGATTGTAAATCTCCTTCCATTTTCTTTCATTCCTCAGTGATACATTGCTACGGATGTGAAAACTAAACATGCTTTATGCTTCTTGTGCTGCACAATATTTTGACTAAAGATTTTGGTGACACTGGCCAGAAAGGAGTCCTGAACAAAAGACTAAAAGCCCAATATATACATATCCATTAGCCAACTATATATAGGGAGAATAAGAATGATTTATTGTAAATCCAGCATGCCACTGAATACCATTCCAAAGATAAATGAAGAGTTTGAAAGTAATTAAATGTGAAAGAGAGTCTCACAGCAGCAACATGAAACAGGGGAATAGGATGTTATTGTGGCTAGGGGAAGCAAAAGAAAATAAACCCCCGTTGAAGTGATTTTATATAATGGTAGAGTTTCTTTATGGTTTTCAAAATAAGTAAAGGTAAGTTTACGTTTGCCTTCTGAAAAGCATAATCCAGTAATCTATCTATGACACGGTAATGACAGCTACAAGCCACTACATCTGTGGTTCCTCTCACTGAGGAAAAGCTCTGCATGAAAATAACTCTGCATTTAAATGGAAGTGGTTAGAAAGCTTTCATTTTTCTTTGACGGAAGCCAGTAAAATACCTTGTATTGGGCTGGAGTACAGAATTATCAGTGAGAAAGAAGCTCGAGGAGGTGTTTCCTTATTCTGCAGGGAATTGGAAAATTAAGAACAAACAGGGAAAGAAGGCACAGAGAATTACTAAATGCGTCAGTACACAAATGGGAAAAGATGTTACTCAGGAGGAAATTTTCCCATGCAGGTCTACAGGTAAGGAGCTAGGTGTTTCAAAGCTTTCAGCAGAAACACATGTAGATTTAGGGAACAAGGATTCATTTTTTGCACCTAGCCAGCCGCTTTCAGTGAAATCAATGAAATCTGAGTCATGGTGGTTGAAACTTTAATGAGTTCACAGAAGTTGCGATTTTCTCTCTGCAGAGTGCCAAAATAATGGCTAAATGTTATATGAGGCAGAGTATAGTCCTGATTTGAGCCTCATTTGAAATCAACTGGTATTTGAACTTTTTTAGGTCTTCATCTTTTAGGTCTTTCATCCTTCATCTCTAAGTTTAAATGAAACAAGTCTGGCTTCGTAGCTACCTTGGGATTTTACAGTGGCAATATTTTCTTAAATGTTTGGTCTTGTTAGTTCCTTAACATTTTGAAGAAATAAATAGACTTGTATGAAAAGATATTAAAGCACCACTACCAGAAAATAACTTGTTTTCACATGTTTAAAGAAGATTGAGCACATTAACTGATCTAACTAAAGCTTATGCAAAATAATGGTGAATGTGGCCTTTATTGCCTTTTGGAAGCGAAGATATTCTAATCCATTTGGTTTTCAAAAAGGGTGTTTTTGTGCACAGTTGCTGTTTTTCAGTCTGCAGGCTGCGCTACGTAATGAGCTGCTATTGTGCATGCGAGCGGTATTTGAAGTTGTTTCACCCACATAAATATTCTTGCCTTGTTTTTTACCTGTAGCCTAAAAGGGACGGGGATTAATAATGTAGCACTTGTAATATTTATTTTTCATTTCAGTGCAAAACACATAGTTGAAGCCTGTTAATAATCACGATAGTAAATGACTAAATAGAATTCCATTCAGCAGTACTGTAAGTTTATGTAGTTTTAGAGGCAATCTGTGTTTTATTTTGTTTATTGTAGGAAAGGGCACATCAGCTTCACCTAGGCTTTATGAAGTAAAATCCTGAAGCATTATATAGAAATATGTCTCTCTCTATCACCTTAGTATAATGGAAGGCTTCACTGAAAAGAAGAGAGTGATTTTTTTTCTAAACATGTTAAGAAAGTTCCGCTCTGTCCCTCCCCCATCCTTTACAGCCCAACAATATTGCAGCAATCTTCAACTGCTGGAGGTTGCTATAGAAAAGCAGACAAATAGTCCCTGATTTCCAGAGGTTTTATGTAATTATTTCAGTGGAGCTTGTTTTCCAAAACAAGTTTTCAGTTCTTTCACCACTGTATCCACCTTTGCATGAATTTAAATTGCCTGGTTTCTTACCAGCGTGTATATTAGATGCCAGGTACTTACAGGCAGAGCAGGCTCCTACGATGACAATTTGACACAAGTGCAGAGAAATACAGTCGGGGACTGAAAAAACAGAAGCCAAATCTAATTCCCTGTTCTGCCTACCACTACCCACACCACTTTTCTACTTCAATCAGGGGATTCTACCTGCTGGGGGCAAGGATGACCAACAGGATGATGCCAGGAGCCAGAATAACCCTAGTATTTTTTTCAGAAATAATGATTAGCCTTTGATTTCTGCTTCCTTCGGACACCCGATGTTTTAGTTAGAGAAGGAATTTGCCTGAGTTTTGGAAAAGAGCATCATGGTGGAACGCAAAACTCTTTTCAGCTTTGGACTGGTTGTGTCTGTGAATGCCGGTGAAGGTAGCCAGATTTACCCTCGTGGACCTGAGGAAGGAGTAATCTGCAACGGGGTTTTTAGAGTCAGATGCAAAAATTCACTTTGTGAAATTACACCTACGGAATATTGTAGGACGCCTATAGGTGAGTCAAGCAGTCAGCATACATAAACGCTTACCACTGGGTGCTCTCAGTTAACCTAATGATTTTTCAACCTTTTGTTTTAAATTGTGGTTTCGTAGTAATTTACACACATTTTTTTCAGATCTAAGTTGCTGTAGCCTACATTAGCTGTCTTGCTTTTCTGAAATTCCGCACCCCCTCCCCATTCTGTGCTTTATCTATGTAGTGTAAATGTAAGTTTGAAATGTCACACTTAAAGGAAGAAGTTTGAAACCATTTTCATGTTAGTCCTATATAAGCACGTCATCACGTAGCCTAAAATATCCTCTCTAAAATTAAGTGACACATTGCAGTAAATTGTTCTCTGGGTGGGCAGAAACGAATTCTATTAAAGCTAATGAAAATTGCACATCCGTGGCACAAGACCATATCTCCAGAAGAGAAGCAGTACGTGGAATAACTTACTTTCAAATTTAAGCCCGATCACTGAGCTCTTTCATTAGGGAGGCAAGCTCATCAGACTTGCGAGAGCTCTGAAAAAATGTGATACTCTGACAAATTTTGAATCAGTAGCCTGGTTAAAATAGTGAGGATATCAAATTAACTGAAGAATTAGATCATCTTTACATGGCTGCAGTCTGACACATCCTTCACATATATATATATTTTTTTAATTTAAAATAATCTGAATAAATCGCACCCAGTCTTCATAAAGCAGAATGACACCCTTAAGCCTAAGTCTCTGGTTTCAACACGTTAAGGGGTACTTTAGATACATTACATGCACGTAAAATAATGGTTTGTAATTCTAAAAGACAGGCAGAGGATCCTGTAGTATTATTAAGATCCGTGCTCTCATTAAGGAGGTGTAGTCTTAGTACAATAGAAGGTGAATTTACCAGTGGAGCTGAGCCAAACATCTGTATTTCACTGCACAACTTTTTTGTGTCCCCTTTTCCAGAATGGAAAACCAGGAACTAATGGAACTGGGTGAAGAACATCAAACTCCACCAGTCAAATATTGCTAGGGTTTTCTTTACTGTGATTTTTTTTTCCTTGTCAAGGAATGAAAATTCAATGTTGCCTTTAGTATAACCATTATTTCTGTGATCTTTTTGTTTCATACAAAGGGATTCCTGTCCTTCTGTGGGACCTGTTCCTGGCAGGTATATTTATATTACAAAAATATGCTTCTCCCCACCCACCTCATGATATTATGTACGGTGCTCAACCCCTCTTCATTCTCTTTTTCATACTCCAAAGTTAACTCAGAAGGCTCTGAAGTGGCTGAAGCACTGTTCTCGCCAGACAGAGGGATGAACTTAGAACCTACGACTGGACCTTGAATTAACTTCTGGACTTCTGAAGAATAAATTTACAACTCAGAGATTAATTTTGGCCTAAGATGACTTGTAGAATTAATGGAAGCCAGTACATCTATTCACAATGAGATAAACTTTCCTCTTACTTTAAGCCTCAACAACTAGAGAGCTTGTGACAAATGACATAAAAAATATTCTTCCTGGCAGTGCCCAGAGGCAGCTTTCTGATTATGGGATTCCTTTATTACTCTCTCTTCTCTGTATTCATGATTGCCCCATCTGTAATTCTCCTAGTTTGGTATCTTCTTAGGGACCAAGCCTTGAACTTGGGCACAGGCCATAAGTCACCACTGAATATTCCTGTCATTAAGATTTCCTTTGCCAGGGTTGCTCATACACAGTATTTTCAGCAAAAAATTATAGCACCTTTCCTTGAATTACAGAAATGAGCCACTTGAAAGATGTTTCTCCTTCCTTCTGGCATTGTTCTAGCTGTTTGCTCCCGTGCCTCTACGATATACATAATTAAGTTCAATACAGCAGTAACAGGTCAATCTGCAGGTCACTTGTTTTTAGTCTTTCAGCAAAATCTTTTGGCACCCTAATATAATTACCCGGCTCAAAAAAGTGCAATTACCTATGTCTCTTCAAATCACAAGGTATCACTTCAGCATAAGTTGTATGAAAATAGTATATACTCTTTTTTTAAAAAAAAAGACAACTGAAATACAAGGAAAAGAGAATAGATGCATAACATAAGGAACATATATTATTTTTTCCATAGTAGCTTTTTATCTTGCCTTTTTCCTATGTCTTTTCTTTCCTGTTCATATAATAAGGCAAATTTAATGAGATAATTATATTTATTTCCATAGTCAGTCATTCTGGAATTATTTTTTAACTGTGGGAAAACAGGAATAAACCCAAGAAGTATACTTTGACTGGCATAGTAGGTTGGTTTTGTTTTTTTTTACTTGTGTGTTTCTTATTCAGTTCTTAAAAATTTGATAAAATTTTTAAGAGTAACCGTGAAGTCTAAATCTTGTTGAAAGTAAACAGGATTCAGGCTTGTACATTTTTAAATCACTTTAAAACCAGAACTCAGACTCCAATGTCCTGTAAATGCTTCGTATATTTTACCACTTGTCTTTTCTGCAACATTAAACAAGTTTAAACAAAATAATTCAATACTGCATTTATTAGTAATCTAGTAAAAATACTTTCAGACTTCTTTAAAAAAAGTGCATTAAATTTTCTAGTAACATTTTAACTTAAATCAGAATCATCTTCAAACGAGTATTTGGGCTTTCTGATAACTCATCGTTTTATATATGAATGCAAATACCAAGGACAATTGGACGACTGCTTTGTGTTACATGCTCAAGATAGGGAAAAAAAAACGTGTGCTTCCAAAGGAAACACGTAGTCCGGAATTAAAATCTTGTATCCTGAATGCTCTAGTAAATCAGTTCTGTCTCTCATAGTGTCCTGAATAAGACCACTGTTTACCTTTTTTCAATAATCTTGTGCTTTACTACATGAATTCGGGAACTTAGGAAACCCTACAGATGTGCTTTATGATACAGTATATAAAAAATTATAATGTATAATAAATAGTAAATAATTAATATAGGTATGAATTAGTATGTAATTATAGTATGCAATACATAGTGTACAATATAGCTATATAGTAAAAAATATGTATAGTATAGAATACATACATGTATTCATACATAGTATAGAATATATACATGGTGCTTTTTTTAATATAGATCTTTTAATATATTTATATAGCTACATTCACTATATAGGGTATAATATCTAACAGTGAGACTCATCCTTGAAAACCAGAAGAAGCCATTTCCATTTATAGCTTCTGATCAGTCTCACAAACTATAAACATCGGCATTACACACTTTGGTATTATACCAGGCAAGATAAACCTCAGTGGAGGAATTTAGCTGCAATAGAGTCTTTAACAACTATTGTTTCACCTTTCGCTTTGGTTGAAACTCCTGGAATGTCAATGTTAGAACCAGGTTTCGCTAGGGAAAAGCTGTTATCCATTGAAAAAGATTTACCCGATCACACCGCTTTTCTGTTCCTCTTTTTTTTGCCCTGAGCTCAAGTGGAAGAAAAGGAATTGTCTGGAGGAAAGTTACAGCACAAAGTAACTTTCAGGTTTCTATAACGTGTCATGGCTGCTCTCTGGCTGGCTACAGACCACGGAAGTATCAATAAAGTCGGACAAGTAGTTTCTAGTGATCTTTCCACGGCCATAAGTTGCTATGTTTTCATCACCATAGTATTTTATAATAAAGACTTTTGAATGTGTTCCCTTACTGATGGCTACATAGGTGAAGCGTATTTTTTTCGTCGAGTACCAACAATGACGTAAGGATACAAATTAATTCTTTTGAATGGAGAGCAAAGTGCATGTAGTTTAAATGCTCAAATAAACTAAAAAGGAATATGCGAAAGCTCTCTCTCCAAATATGCACATTTTTTTCATAAATTCTCACTTGGGTGTCCAAACCAAATGTCTGAGCATGCAAAAAAGAGACTAATAATACTCTGATTTATCCCTTACTTGTTCTTATAAACTTGGTGTTCTTCATATCTATCCCTCATGAAATATTGTTATGCCATCCCTTGGCGTTCTAATTATGTTGTTTATTCTTGATTGTGAAGTTGGATGAAAGGAAAAAAACCTTGTACTTCACCATTTTACAGCAGTGGGTTTATTTACTGCTGTGATACATACCTGAAAAATATTGAAAATACTTAAAAAAACCCCTTGAATCATGAGCTCTCATCTTATTTTATGTTATTTTTTTTACCCATGTCAAATATACAGACCTATTATTATTATGGTTGCAATATTATTCTCTGCTAGTACTGTTTTAATGGGTGCAAAGAAACAACTGTGTTCTTAGCTGTAATTGACTCTTTGCAACAATATTGAATTGAGTAAAATTTATCTTGTGGGGTTTTCCAAAGCTATAATCAGTGATGGTTTTTTCGGTTTAGAAAAATTGTATTTCAGGATTGGTTTGTTAATGTCAGCAACTTGTATTTACCACTTCTGGCTATCTTGCTACGTTAAAAAAAAAAAAGAAAAAAAGAAAAAAAGACCATGTCTTTTGGAATCAATACAAATTTTGCTATCACCTTCAAAAGGAGAAGGATAATGGCCTCGAAGATCCAGTTTCTGTTCTTATTGGCATTGACATAAATCAAAAGTAACTCAAAGTAAGTCCAGTGTAATTAGAATACGCATATGGCTCTACGTGCGTAAACATCTTTAATGCTTAAGACTCTCCTCCGGGCATCTTGCTGAGTTATGATTTTGAAGTCTGTGGGGGTTCTGACTGTTTTTACACCTACTGTGTCAAAATAACTTTGAAAAAGCTAAATATTTCTTAAATGGGACTAAGTAGGTCATGACACTTAAAAAAAGTTATCTGATACTAAGTCCAAACCTCGTGTTTACTCTGTTCTTTATGAGGGGTTTACTGACTTTCCAGATACGCGCCTGCAACTGGTCCACTCGTACGCGTTTGTGTTTTTCATGGGGTACAGAAAAAGCTAAGCCACTTGGAGAAACTCTTTAGCCTTACTTTTAGTAATCTCCTCATCTCTGCCAGTTGAGAGGAGTGCAGATGGAGTAGCAGCTGCAGCCAGCACGTGAAGAGGAAAAAGGTGCTCCAGCAGTAGTCGGCATCGGGACTCTGAAGCACTGAGAGAGGCCTCCATTCAAAACCTTTGAATCTTTTAAATAGGCACTGAAGAGGAACAGAGAAGTATCTATAGTCTAGCGCTTTGGCAGCTCATCAGATGCTAGTGTTCACATGCAAGCTAAATTCCATATGAAAATATTTTAGAGTATTCCTTCTTTACTCCTATTTTTGCAGCAAAGCTGTGTCACAGACTTCAAAAGGCCATTGTTATCCTTTGATATCCTTTAGTTTCCATTTCATTGCCTTTTGTTTATTCTTAGACTTTCTAAAGCCCACTGTTTTTCTTTTTAGGTTCTGACATCACGCGGTGAAAGAGAACACTTGCACACTGTGCGGTGCCTTCGCTGTAAGCAAGAGGTACCCAGAGTCACACAAGTCTTAGGCTTATGGTCAACGGCCATCAGGGAATTAGTTTTATTTATATTTGCATTATTTTGCATTATTTATGTTTGCATTATTTTTTAAATAGTGACATTGTTGGGATGTTGCCTTCCAAGCCCAGCTAAAAAATTATCAACTTGTAAAAAGAATAAGTATGGGAATGGGAGGAAGGGAGGTCATTAGTGATGAACGTTACCTTACTTAAAAATTAATATTGACCTTCCCTGAAATACAACTCAGGAATATGTTCTAAATGCTTTTCACAAACTTCTTCTGACTGTTTTTTTTTTTACTATCAGAGATAGTTTTTTCTTCTGTTTTGCTGTATCTGTCTCCGTTTTTATGCCTCATCCCTTTTCTTCTTATTCTTGCCTGAGGTTTTTCCCCCTTTTTCCTCCAGTGTTATAGCATGCTAATGCCATCTCCGCCAGAAAACACTTGGAGAAAAGCTGCTCTTACAAACACCTTCATGTATTACTCTGAATTTTTACCACTTGTCAAGCATTTTAGTTCATTTTCTGCTGATAGTGTACAAATGTCTGCCAAAAACATTCCTTGTGTGTTGAGTAATGATAAATTTCGATTCCAGCCTTTCAAACTCAAACTCGTGCTAAAAATAAGCAGAGTGAACATCTGTGACAAGCAGGTAATTTTTAATAATATCAGACAGTTCCTTTCTGTGGAGAATTACTACTCTCTCATCTCTAATCACCCTTCTCTGCTGTAACAGCAGCTGCCAATTAGGGATGTTGTCTCTTGGCAGAGTGCTCAACCCACACTTAATTTATTTTAAATGTGTTGTGTTTCTCCATGGAAGGTGAGGGGTGGTTTTCGGTATTTTATGCCATCAGAGGCTTGTGTCATGTTGTACAAAGTGGTGAGATACTCTCAGATCACAGTGGAGTACTTACAGATTCAAGCAGAGTTTCTCAGGGGACGAATCCTCTCATCTAAGCTCCTGACAATGTTAAAGAAAGAGGAATACTTAATTTTCCTTTTTTCTTATGTAGCAAAACCCACATTCCATTCGGTAGAAAGACCCTTACTGATTTCCATGAGAACTTTTTGCCTGATATTATTAAACATATTGATCTGAAAGTTGGCTGCCAAGTCTGAGCTAGTTGTGACAGCCCCCCAGTAAAGAGAAGAAAAAAAAGGAGAATCCTACGGAGACCCATCCCAATTTAGACTACAAGGTTTGAAGGGGTGAATCTATTAATGTAAATACACCTTATTTTGTTGCTGTTGAATTTTAGCTCTATGTTTTAGAGAATATAAAAGCAAGTCTTAGAATACTTAAAGCACATTTTATTGAATATCTTCCCTTTGCCCATAACCCTCTTTTTCCACATGCCAACATACATATACAAATTCATGATAATAAATTTCAAGAAATCGTTGAAGCTTTGGAGATTTGACTCAAACTAAAACAAATAGCGCTGGAGGTAATAACATTAGGCAATTTTGAGGCCTGTCTTCTGTTGATCAGATATTAAAATTGTTGCAAAGAAGGAAAACCACCCCCTTCCTCCTTGTGATTCTTCTTCATTCAATAATTCTTTGAGCCTTATTACTAAAAAGCAAGCTAAAACTAAGGTATATTGAATAACTTGATAATCAGACTGGCAGAGACTGGCAGAGAGAAGGATGATGTTTTTTTGTAAGAAACTTTTAGCTTCCTTTAGTGATGCGAGAAACTGAATGGTTAAATAACAACTCTTGTTACCTGCATAACAAGCCATTAAAATTGGCCTGTAAATCAGGCAGTAGGTTCCTAATCTTCACAAAGTATGAGGCTTGAAAAGGCCATCAACCAATACTTAAAGAGACTGTACAGTTCTCATGCTATTTTGATTCTAGACTTTTGTTTGGCTTAAGAACCACATTCATGGCTGCAAGAATGTCTGGATAATTAAGAGACTTGGAAAAAAATCTCATCTCCTGGGAGTTTAAACAGTATTTAGCTTGTTTTATTTTGTTGATGAGCAAGTCTTTTTCTCCAAAGAACAAAAGAGAAAAACTCATAACAAGAACAGGATAAAACTGGAGCGTCTAAATACCCCCAAATTAACTTATGGCTTGAACTTCGATTTAGAAAGCCTTAAGTTTATTTTTCTTTTACATAAGTTCAAATCTGATTAATTCAATTGCTAATTGATGGATTGCTAGATTTTCCTCACAATCCGAGGAATTAACAGCCTGAAAAACCATATAATAAAATATTTTTTGTATAAACAAATATATGTAAGCATGTGCAAACATGCATATATACATGAAGTGTAGTTAAATTCCCCCTTCCCTGAAAAAAAAAGGCAAAACCATTACAGAGTTTGTGTTAAAGCTTTATAGTACTTGTGCAGTATTCTCATTCCAGTCTGTATCAGACAATGTAATGTATGTGGAGTTCATTAATTGGGTAATATAAGTGCTTTGTACAACCTATTCTAAAGAGATGCAAATAGAAGGAACAAAAGAAAAACAATGAGAAATAACTGAATGTGAAGAAACAAAATGCAGAGGAAACATAGAAGAGGAAGAAAATGGGAGGGAGAAAGGTGAAAAAAAAGGATATGGAAATTTTGGCTTTTAACAAAATGATGGATAAGTGTTGAAGTAGTTTCTCTTCAAGCTGTATCATTTCCTTGAAATGCCACAAGGCATAGGCATGGTTATCAAGATGATAGATCTTTTCTTCCCCTAGGCTTGAAGCAAGAACATTTTGTTTCACAGGACCCACTGAACTTTTGGAATTTCACTGCGGCTCTTGATGCTTTCCTCTTCTATTTGGTAGAAACTTGCATTTTATCAGGCAATCTTGCTCCTGGAAAATATTTTCCTCTATTGGTTCTTTAATTACATCATAGTAGTGAGCTTCTAAACATTGCATACTGGGTAATTCTGAAAAAATTCAATCCTTCATTTTCAGAACTCATTTAAGATTGGATCTCTGGGAAATCTTTGACATCATGCTGTAACACATGTTCATGATGGCTGTGCTGGTTTTGGCTGGCATAGCGTTAATTTTCTTCATTGTAGCTAGTATGGTCTGTTTTGGTTTTGTGCTGAAAATGGTGTTGATAACACAGGGATGGTTTAGTTCCTGCTGAGCAGCGCTTACACAGCATCAAGGCCTTTTCTGCTCCTCACACCACCCCACCAACGAGTCGGCTGGGCCGGCACAAGAAGCTGGGATGGGACGCAGCCGGGACAGCTGATCCCAACTGACCAAAGGGATATTCCATACCATATTACGTCATATTCAGTATATAAAGGTGGGCGAAGAAGAAGAAGAAAGGGGACGGGATGTTTGGAGTGATGGTGTTTGTTTTCCCAAGTCACTGTTAAGCGTGATGCAGCCCTGCTTTCCTGGAGATGGCTGAACATCTACCTGACAATGGGAAGTAGTAAAGGAATTCCTTCTTTTGCTTTGCTTGTACACGCAGCTTTTGCTTTCCTTATTAAACTATCTTTATCTCAACCCAAGAGTTTTCTTACTTACACCCTGCTGATTCTCTCCCCATCCCGCTGTAGGGGAGTAGGCCAGCGGCTGCGTGGTCCCAGTTGCCAGCTGGGGTTAAACCACAATAATGACTTATTATTGTTATTTTGCTATTTCACTCCATGTCTCAGCTTTTCCCAACTGTACCGATTCTTCTGTCTTGAATGTGGAGCTTGCTTAACTTGTTTGGCACACCTGGATTCTTCCTCAGTGGATAGTCATCAAAGCACCTCTAAAACACTATGATAGATAAATTAGCAATAGAAAACTCATATGAAAGAATACACATTTTATTGTGAAACCTTTTTAATGCTGTTTTGTATCAAAGCAACTCTTTTCACTAATTCTGCCAAAACCACTTAACTGCCTTTTGCCAAGGTATAATTTTAATATTACTATAGTGTTAAAGAGACCTGAGGAACTAAAGATTTTCTCTCACCAAATAATTCTTGTTTAATATAGTATTGAAAGACAAATGTCCCTCTGATACACAAGAGGGGATCAGAATGGAACTTTTTTTGGGTCATATACCCCCAAATCAGGTCAGGCTCCTACACCAAACTGCTCTCAAAAGGACCCAGATCTCCACTGGGTATCGACAGCATCCGAGACCATCCTCCTAGCCCTAAAGCACCCTGTTTCCTCTGCCAGCAGCTCTGCCTCTTCATCCTGCCCCTTTCTTCCCTTGTGTTTGCTGCACGGCTCTGTGTTCGGGAGCCTGCAGTGGTGGCATGGTCTTGTTGCAGAGGAAAATAATGTAGTACATATGTATGTGCACACACACGCGCACAAATATACATGTAACATGTAGAGAGCGTTCGACCCTCATCAGTTTGTCTGATTCTAGCATTTAAAAAGAAAATTGAGCTGTTGACTTTTTGCTCCAATCCACGAGAGGAAAAAAACATTTGAAATTTCAAAAATGCCCCTAGGACAGAAACAAATATTTCCTGCTCAGCTCCAGACTTTCTTCTTTTTCCTTCCTTTCCTTAAGTGTCCCTCTTTGTGCACCAGTCTCACAGAAATTGCAGTGACCTGTAGTTACTGTGTATTTGACCTTCTCTTTGAACCCTCGTAGGGATGTTATCAAATAGAAAAATGGTTCAGTAACTAGTGATGTTTCCAGCAGATTCCTCCTTAGGAGTATTTGAGATTAAACCCACCATTTAAAAAAATGAGAAATATTTTCCCAGTGACCCTCAGCAATTTGCTGTGCCGGATTCATTATGTAACAGAAATTTCCAGGTTGTCACCTGATCCAGTCCAACAAAGCTCTCAGAGAGGGTAGAGAAGAAAATACATTACCAATAGGAACAGTATGGGTTGGTTGTTTTTTTTTTTTTTCTTTTTAACATATCCATATTCTTCATTTTTTAAATGCCGCACATATTCAGAACAAAATTTGGGGAACAAAAGAGTTGCAACAATATTTTTGGAAGTAAATCAGAGTTTTGTATAGTAGTGGAGATGTGCAAAATGCATAGTAACTCAGTTTCACGCCAATGGGCCTTTTTTTTTTTTTTTTTTTTTTTTTTTAATCTAAAATATACTGGCTGTAAAGTCTACGGCCACACAGCATCTGCAGATTTAAAGGTAAGCTTTCATTTGGCTGCAGGCAGATTCCAGAATCCAGACCTAGTTGGGAGGAATGGTGCCCCTAGGCTTTAAAACAAAAGTATTCCGTGTGATAAATACAGCACCTCTGAGTTCAGCAAAGTATCTCTCTCTGTTCTCATAATCCCTTCTTTTTCCCCTAAAGTTGTTATAATTTGTCAGAATTTGGCTGCTAAAAATTGCCAAATAATTTGTATAAACTGAGCATGTTCCCAAGCCACAGTGTGAAATTCTTGTAAAGGGGATGCAGCACAGATGCAACGGCACCATCCATTCCACCTGATGACAGAAGATTGGGAAACGGATAGACCCAACGGACTGAGATTCACAGGACCATCCCCATTTTCACAATCCAAATTCTTATCAGTGCTTTCATTCATGATTTCCAGTCTTCTCTACTGAAAAAAAGAAAATGTTGTTTTATGGATGCTGGATTGCAGCGAAGTGATTTTTCTAAAAATTTCCAGCACTGGAAATGGTTGATCTCATTTTTTTTCCCCCAACCCCAAATTCAATAAATAAACAAGAAAACATTCAATAAAGAAAAAATATTTACCAAGATGAGATGTGTGTGGCACTTTATTTCACACTTCAGTCACCAGGCAACCACTTACTGCAGATATTGGGATTAGAATTTACACAGTTTGGCACCAAAATATGGACTGCTAACCAGAAGGGGAGACATCTATCTCCATAAGCTGAACTAATCAAGAAAACTGCTCTATGTGAGGTAGTCTGACATGGGTGTACTAAAGTAAAGAGTAGTGGTCCACGTTCATCCATCATATAAAAGTCAACCTTCATGAGACAGGCTCACTGATTGAAAAAGGATCTTTTTTCATGCCGTGCAAAGTTTTCGTTTAGAGTTTATGGCTTTTACTTCTCACCTTCTCTGTGTGAACTTATCATCTCTTTCATGGCAGGTAAATCACTGAAGAATAATGGATGTGAAGTTGCTCACAGGCACCCTGCGTTTTGTGACTTATATCCAGTGAAATAGCCTGTAGATAATTAGATAAAAATTTAATTTTTAATCCACTTTTAAAATTCTATGTACTACCTTTTGTTTCCCTGAGATGTGAACAAAAAAGTGAACTTCCTTTACACTTAAATACTTTGATACACGTAAAATAAGGCCTTCAAAAGCAGATGCCATCTCCTCTTCCACCAGAGAAGTTAGAAAGGCCAGGTTTGATGACCCTATGGAATAGCTATTCAGACTAGAAGTATTAATAGAAGCCCTGCAAGTAGGAGTATACTATTAATCTTTGAATGAATAGCTCACTCTGGCCAACATATCGTTATTCAGATTGATTGGATGTAGCTGCTGCCAGACTGACGACACAGAAAGGCTGATGGAGCACCATCAAGGTTGCAACACTGGTATGATGCAGTTCCACCTCTCCTCTGTTCATCATGTGGTATCATACGCGTTCCCTACAAAAATGCATGGGCTAAGCAATATTATTAGGCAAAAATTTAGAATTTAGGTGGGAGAATTCATCATCACATTTCTCAACTGAAGAATTCTTGGTCTGGGCAATTTTTACCTCCGGGTCCAGGAAGAGACATTGCAAAACTCACCAGGAGAATCAGCATTTGAAATGAAAAATTGGGGCTAAAATACAAAGCCACTTCATGCTTTGGCTGATTAAAAATGTATTTCACAATTATAATACAGCGTAACTCTGCACAAATATATAGTACTGCATTGAGCAAAGAATATCAAATCCCTTGGTGTGATTGTTTATTATTTTGGTACTTGATCCAAAATTATATGCTACTATTGAATTATTCATATTTGCCTGGTAGGTTTTTTAAATTTGCGAGTTCTTTGAAAGAAGCAAAATATGACCATCACTGTACTAAGTTTCAAAAGGTAAAAGAATAAAGTTTGCATTTTAGTCAGTGATCGTATCTAATTTTATGCATCCTTCAAAAAATATATGCATCCTTTAAAGATGCCCTTTAAAAATAAAAAGCTCAGCTAAATTCTTAACTGAATTGAAACTGTTGAAGTAAATACTTTGTTACGTCTTGGTGTAAAGAATGATAAGGAATGCCATAGATGTTGCAGCTGCCGTTTCTTAAGTTGCTTCTTGGTAATGAAATCCTGGCTTTTGGATATGATTGGTAAAAAACCAATGCTTTCAAATGAAGAATTTTAAAACTGAAACTACAGTATGCTTTTTAAAGATCGTTAACATAGTTCTATTGTTTCAATAGAAGAATGGAAAAGTTCGAAATTAAATATGTGTAACAAAAATCGTGATTAGCAATAAACGATATCATGGTGAAAGACCATTGACCAGGGAATAACTTGTACTTGCATGTTCTAGGCTGTGAAATATCACTTATACATCCCACTGGGACAACAGAAGAATCACCGATCCAGCAGAGAAATCTTCTACCTACCTGCTTTTACCCATTTATTTTCAGCAACCACAGAGTATTATTTATTCAAAAAAGTTTTATTTTGCCCTTTTAAAATATTGGTACTCTGTAACTACAATACGGTACCATGTCAAGCGTAAGCCTCTTTATTTTCACAGAATAAAAGGTTTGGACTGATTTCAGAAGTTACAGCTCTTACCCATGAGCTGCATTTTTATTTTTTTTTTACACTTCCAAGAACAAAAGGAAAATATTAAAAAAAAATATAAATATTTTTGAGTACTTCTGAAAGCTTGCCTAACAAAGTTCCTCATTTTTATGAGTGGTGATACCACTCTAATTTAGAAGATCTAATATCACTAAGTTTATAATTTTTGATTTTTATGACTGTGGAACAACAGGATTTATGAGGCAGGTGTTCAAAAAGTGTCTCCCTCCTATATCTGTGAGTCACAGGGCTTAAAAGGCCCTTTGATTAATTCATTGTTTACTTATGGAGTAAACAACAGGCACAAATAGCTTTTCAATTTCAAACTCCAGCTACAGGTTGACTTCAGGGAAATCTTTCTCTATAGGAGGTATACAGTATATTATATACAGTATATTACATATATAGATTATTAACAATTCCTTTCTCCTGGACACGAAGACAGTTTTTTTTATTGTGATTGCCAGATCATTATTCGTTAAAGTTAAGTACGGTCTGACTGGAGACCATGGAGTTTATAAGAGGGAAAGAAACTGTCCCTTGAGCCTCCTGTTCTTTCTAGCATCCATGACACTGTAAATTATCAACCACCACTCCCGTCTTCGTCCAAGTGAAGGACTAAAGTTGATATTTTAGACTGCTGAGCTTGACAATATTATTAGTCAGATTCAAGTAGGATACTTTTATCTGGATGAGATTTACTATACATGAGGCTTACGCACAATTTGAATCTGACCCCAAGCCTTTTTCTAAAGCTTGGGCTTTATGCGGAACTGATCTTCACCCATTTGTACGTCGTTGCCAACCATTATTCACGTTGGCTGAATGAACAATTTTATAGACATGTGCATATCCACAGGTTTCTTATGCAAATTACTGACAGTGCGAACATCCACTGAATAGTCAAAACCCAAGCTGTATGAACAGCTGCCTAAGTCACCTTGCAGTGTTCCCGTCCCTGACCAATTCATCAAATCTCTGCAACGAAGAGGAAATGCCTGTGAAGAAAAAAGATTACCAAATCCTTCAGGGAGTAAAATGGAACACTTAGAAGGGAGTTATGTAAAAGATGAGCGAGTATAACTATATATATTTAGGGCACTTAAAATCTTTTCAGTTCCTCTGTACAATGTAGTTGCCTGCGCATTTAGGCCTTAGGGATAAATTCTAAGGTCTATTAACTGGGTTTATTGACAAGCTTGTAATTTTACCTTTTCTGCTTCTTCCATCCGATTTCCGCTGGCAAACTGTAGTTATTTAGAAGCGGAGTTATGGGGGGGAACAGGTGGTGCTTGAGAAATTCCAGCAGGAATTTACTTCGCCATCTCTGTTTGGCACGTGAGTACACGCACTCTGCAGGGGAAAAAAAGCAAAGCTGTCTCAAGACCCACTCGAGTTAATGTACGTACATCAAAGTTCATAGACAAATAAGGAGAATGCACATACAAAACCAGCTGCATTAACATTATCATATAATTTGTTTAGCGTAAGACTAAATCCACTATTAAATAATATACCATCACATCAATCAAAAACTTCTTGAAACAGAGGAGCCTTGTCCTATGCACTGAAGGGGAAATTCAGATTCGCAATCTCTCAACCAAAACCACTCAGCTCCCACTTCTTCAAAGTGCAAATCCAGGGATCTTTACCTCAAGCACCTCTACTGAATGAGTCGTAAAAGGAGAAATAAGGGAGGATACATTTATGCAATGCTCTACGGATTGGCATAGAAACACGTCCTTAACCCAGGGCAGTCACTGGGAAAGCAACCCTTTTATACACCTTTCCATTCAAGGGTTGTAAATACTAGTGGGAAGCTCCTCTTATGTGTGCTTTTAAATGCTAAAATTGGTGTATGATTCGGTTGCGATGCTATAAATGATGTGCAGTATACAGAAATGCCATGTTACCCTAGGAGGCACTTCTCCATGTGCAAGGGAGGCACGAGCTCAGCACAGAAACATAATCATCCCCTCTCTTTCCTATTCTGCATTTCAACAGCATTTACTGGAGCGAGGTTGTTTTCCACTGTCATGTCTTTCTTGGAAGTTATATCATTACATACTTTCAGACATTTAAAAAACCCCACAACATCGATTACAATTCAGTCAGTGGTGCTTCACGAACATTAAAAATGCCAAATCAAACTGGTAATGAGACTGCTCAATTCAAGTGCCCTTATCTTTTTTTCGTCTCTGATTTTTACAGCCAAGAAACAGTGGGGTCTGGCCTTTCAAATACCCTTTCTGTATGCATCCTATGAAACAGCACTGCCCAGATTTAGTGAAGCGCCGTCTGCTAAATTGCAGTAAATGACCGAAATTTCACGTCAGTAGATTTTTAATTTTTTTTTTTTTTTTTGGCGGAGCAGCTTAATGTTGATTCACCCTGTTGTGCTATCAGCTCAGAAAGTTACGAAATCTTGAGGGTGAATTCTTCCACGCAGTCCCATCACCGTCCCATTTCTTTCATTCCGAAACTGCAAGAAGGGTCCCTGGGGAGGGAGATTTCTGGACCGCTGCTGCTCTGTTTGTCTCCAGCAGCATTCCACCCACCCAGAAATGCAAAATGCTGCCCCAAATTAAAATCTTAGTTCAACCTCAGACTGCAGATGAGGCTCAATTTTAGCCTGGAACGCGTGTTCTGTCCTTTTCATCTGCTGAGTTTGCCAGACCGGCTGCACTATTTAGGTCACGAGCAGCGGTAGCAGAAGAGCAGGTTCCCCCCCTGCGGAGCAAGTCATACTGCAGAGAGCATGAGGGGGACGTTGGCTCACTGGAGATAAGCCGACAGGGAGGAAGGAGCAAAAGGGATAGGATGGCAACTTGGGACGCCACCCAAACGAGTTGCTTTTTGTGGTAAAAAGTAATAAGATTAGACATAAAAATCACATTTTACAGTAACAACATGGGTCTCGTTACTATAATCTACTGCTTGACTTTACTGTGTTACCCTCAACATTTTCCTCTCCTGGTCTTTTAAACTGCTTTTTTCCCCTGTTCAAATATTTTTGCTGGCTGGCTCTAACTTTCCACAATGCCATAAAGCTCCTGGGACCTGTCCATGGCTTAGTACAAATTCATGCTCTGTACAGCTCCGAAGGCATATTTTCGCTGTCTCTTCTCTTCTACTTTCCTCTCCATGAGCTGATTGCATATAGGGGTGAATAATACATTAGACTATCCAGAAGACATCAACCTGGTCAGTGGGAAGTGTCCTTGCCCATGGCAGGGGGATTGGAACTAGTTGATCTTCAAGGTCCCTTCTAAAAAAACATCATTCTATGATTCTATGTCATTACCGTAAGACTGAACTGAACGTAGCTGATCAAATATAGAACGGAAAAGTTATTGACCAAATACAAAAGGAGATGGAAAATTGTTTAAATTGTTCAAACAGACTAACATTATCAGTATTGCTTGATTACTCCAGCTTTCTGCTCAGCTTAATACTTCAGTCTCTGTTTTTTATATTTTGGGGGGGTTTCTTATGTTTTTTTTTTTAATTATTATTTTATTTTGTCTTCATGAACATACTCCACAATAGTCCTAATGTGCGGAATGACTGGCAGCAGTGTATTTGCTACTTTTTCTACTTAAAGCTTACTACTTCCGCAAAATATCATTTACCAGCAAGCCTGCAGGACGGTCTCTGCAAGGTAAATTAGCTTGCGGTGAACTTCAAGGCTGAACTGCCACCTGTACAAAAGCAGAGTAATTTACAACTAGATTAGGTATCTTAAAGTTACTGTGCAATCACTGAGATGTTGTCACATCCCCATTTTTCTCAGCAGGAAACAAAATCTTGTAAGGCCTGTCCCTTCTGTTTTTTGCTGACCTTCATGAACCCAACATTTTCCATGCCCTTAGCTCTTTTATTTCACTCTTGCACAACCACCCCTGGGGAAATGTTCGAGTTGCGCAGAGCGATTCTCTGCGGATCATAATGGACACCTTATGCCAATGAATTACTAAAATATAATTGATAATATCCAGAATACCCGAAAAAAAGATGCAGAGACATGGCTGACAATCGGGGAGCAGCATTCAGGGGGGATCCCCAGAGTTTGTAAATCAGGACGGCTGGGCTGTTATCGACAGTTACTCTGGTTTACACCAGCTGAGGCGATGGTTAGCTCTTTTTTGGCTCTGTTAGCCTTTGCGCTACTCCACCGGGATCCTTGACCTTCTGTCTTAGTTTCATGGGTATCTTCATGTGTTTACACTCTTCATACCATCTGCTGTTTATGGAATGACTCATTAATGAAATCCTTCTACATGCAAGAGCTGGAAGCCTTTTCTCAGAAGCAGAAGCACTCTCTTTTCCCTGTGTCAAACCCTCTCTGCAGAACCCTCTGCTATCGTGATGGGCCGTGTTAATGTACTAAAGCTACTGGCTACACCCCCACCCCCCTAATCTGCTGTGCACTGGTACATGAGCTGACTGGTTACTCTGGTATCTACAATACTCCAGAGTTCTGATTTCTATTGCAAGTCAAAAGGAGAGTAGTTATCTTAGCCTACCCCACAGAGTTCATGTGAAAATTGTGGCCTCTTCGCTCAATACGAACATTTCAGTAATTCTATGCAGACATCTTTCTGATTACTTAGTGGCATCTTTATAAAAAATAAAAATAAAGTCTTTCATGTCTATATTTTAACTGTAAAAGTGAAACTTCAAAAAAATGAATGTGTTTGCTATGATAAAAATGAAACTTACGTAGGACCCAAGAATATATTAGGTGGGATTTTGACACTAGCAAATGTTTGCTTGCAAATAAAAAACCCTCCACCAAGAAAACGTGTAATGAATTTGCTGGAAAAGTCCTGTTTCCATAGGCAAAGTCCCTTTGCGAAATAAGATCAGTTACTTAACAAATTAAGAAATTAAAGTCTAATGGACTGAAAAAACACGTTTGGCTCTTTGTCAAAATTAAATGTGTAAGCAAAAGGGAAGCTGCATTTAATATCATATGATATGCCTACACTAGGAATTATTAAAAAAAAATAACTAAATTTAACAATTTTTCAGAATCTGTGGTTCTCACGTACCATGCAGGAAGAGTAATGGCTTCCTCACACAATAAGGGCTATTGGTAAATTGTGGTAAACCAGGCAGAACAACTAAATTCTGTCCTGGTAAAGTCAGTATCTTGACTTCAGTAAAAATGATGTGCTATCACTGTTAACTCTGTGGTTGGAGAGGCTGTAACTTAAAGAAACTGTTTTTTGAGATTATAGTAAATTGCATACAATAATATTGACTACAATTTATTGCTGGTCATCAGTTTTTGAAAGTCGTGTCATCCTGTGTGTTTCTATAATCCCTACGAGAACGTGGCTTCAGTCATGACTGCGGCTTCTGGACAGTCTTTCGTATAATAATAGTACTTAGCCATATCAGAATAGAAAACGACATTATCAAGGGATTTTAGTAAGATATCTCCTGTTGACTTAAAATGCTCTATGAAGTTTAAACTCATACTAAAGTATTGTGCAATGTTATGGAAAAAAAGAACCTGCCAAGGCTCTTTAGACACGGATGTACCATAATTCCCTGTTGCTTCCTACCATTACAACGATTTTAGAGGGAAAATGCTTGATACTCACCGAGGTTTTGATAATCAGCAAGTCTTAACCATTTCTTTAGCAGTTTCCTTAATAGAAGGCAAATTAGAAATCTATGCTGCCAGGAGCAATTTGAAAATACCCCTACAAATCTTTGAGATAAACCTACAAATGGCATCCCATTTGCTTTATGTGCCAGTTGACATTATAGGCCAAAGCTTGCCCTGCCCGTAAAATATGGCTCAATGTGATAAGGCAGGAATAATTTGCGGTAAGATTTAATCTTTCCTGAAGAAAAGGGAAGAGAGACTAAATGGGAAGGAGAAGTATGTAGTGCTGCACAACAGAGCACGGAGACAAGGGAGGGTAAAAGAATTTTAGAACCAGAAAAGCAAATTGCATGCCAGGCAAAATAGTCGGTGCCTACTCCCAAATTTGAGAATGTTTAAATTACATTTATTTGTGAATGACTTTCCTCCTGAGAGATATATACACAGAAGATTAGTTACTCAGATGAAAAATCTGACGTTAAAACTAAAATATCTAAACTCAAGATAAGTGGGGTGTGTGTGTCTCTCTCTTATAATTTTTTTTTTGAAGGAGTTATTAGCGTCGAAAGAAAAACATAATTTAAGTAGGCAAGAAGCAGACAGAATTTATGTTTGTTTGGTACTTTCACTAAAGAATCAGAGAGTACTAGTGCTCTGCTTATATTCTAGAGGGTATTATTATTTTTCAGGGCAGATTTCCCTAGCTGAAAGGCCATAATACAAAACCACAACAGCCGTTTTGTTCAATCTGTCTTACTGGCAGAGACTATAATTCACCTAATTTCCTCCTGTGAATTAGAATTTCCAGTGTGCCCACTCCCAGTTCAGAGTGAACCTCAGCAAATCTGTGGATGATACATAGAGCTCGACGGAATTCGGTAGTTTCATGGAGTTATTTCCTTTTCTTTTCTTTTTTATATTGCGTTATCTCAAATATAAACTAGAAACTTAACTGTAAGTACAATTCAAACACTGGCCACAGACTGTCTCAGATGAAAATTTTAAATGAATCTGGGAAAAAGTCAAAGCAGGAGAAATTTTTTGTGCAGCATTATTTTGGTGGGCTAACTTTTGACTAAGGAGTTGCTGTGTTTATTTATAGCATCTCATTTGCATATGCAGTCCAGATAATTCTGTGTGGAAATGCCTTTCAGAGTGCGATTTTGCAAATGTGCATTTCTACAAGACCCGTGGATATAAGCATTAGGTAAAATAGTATCTGTTCTCCCTTGCTGCAATGCTTGTTTTCTAGCAGTCAGACTTGTATAACAGTCAGGCTGTCAGAATATTTTCCGAAGTAATTACGGAAAAAAAAATAAATAGAAACTTCCAGCTCTTTAGAAGAATTATAATTGGAATAAAACGAGCCTATAGGGATTAGGTAAAAACCGATCAAAATCATGTACTTTGCCAGTTTTCTTCTATAAATGAAACCCTCAGTAAGACTCGAAGGGCTAGCAATTGCCAGCAATAAGAAAATTCACAGAAAGGTAGAACAATCTGTTGCTATTTTTGCCATTACCGTTTCTTAAGAATAATTATAAAATTCCAGAGGTCAGCCTTACCTGAACAACAAAGATATTAGCAAGGCACGCTTTGACAGCATATTTAGAGAGAGGATTTGTCCGTGCTAGAGGCATACACGTAAGTCGCAGGATAAGTAATCTCTCTGCTGCTGTACCTGGGCTGCTGCTCGTAGCTGAGCCTGGATGAATGAGGCCCAGATCCGGCATCTCTATAGGACACTTCAGTTGGCTGCCATGGCTACAGGGCACACATTGTACGGATATTTTTCCAAGAAGAGGACTGAAATCCAGCTAGCTTCCAGTGCTTTCCCACATCTTTGTCGACTTGGATGCCAGGAGCCTTCTGACCTGCAGGGCTTTGAGCCTGTCCATAGCCTGAGGTGGGAGCCGGTAAGACGATGTGCTTGGAGAGGATCTTACAAGTCCACACTTTAGGGCTGAGCAAGTTATAAATAAATATCACATTATATTGCTGGTGATTTGGGGAAATTATTGTAACAAGCAGATAGATCCCTTCTGCATGAGTTTAAAGCTCCTCCAGCCTGTAAAAGGGTAAAAACAATATGAAGGCAGAAAAGGTAAAAGAAAAGTCTATTTGTTCCATTTAGTCATTTCCACCTGGGACATAATACTAGGCAGAAACTATTAACAATGGCTAAGAGGTATATAGAGGCCTACTTTGCTTAGATTGACTTGGTGTATGCCAATGAGAACCTATTCGTGCAGATCTTGGTGCCGTATCACGTAACGCAGAACTCCTCCGCGTCGCCCGGTCCTGCAAATGGTGCGGCGGTATTTGTTCCCGGTATGGCTAACTGAACAAAAGCACTAAGCACCTCCTGTAAATAGGGCATATCAGTGGATGGTTGTAAAGAGAACAAAGAGAACAATTCATTTCAGAAGTTAAAACCCCATTTTTTGTGTTTACACAGTATCTTAATCAAAAGGGTTTGGAATTAAACCTAAAAAGAAAACATGGTTTCTGGTTTAGTAACAAAAGCAGTGCTTCAGTTCAGTGTTTGGTCACAGTACAGCTCACCACGGAGCTCCATTTTCCAGCAGAAAGAACAGTTTTGGCTAAAACCACACCCAGCTCTGGAACTGTGTGGTATATTGAGTAGGTGGCTTTTCTTGTTTCTTTGGGGAAGTTCGGTCTTTTTGTTTTATCTGGCAAAAGGAAATTGATATCTGGAAACAGTATCGTAATATGACATAATGTCTTGAATGCAAGAAATTCCAGGACACGTATACATGCACCGCAGGAGCATATGTTTTACTAAGAAGAACGGGCTAGATCTGTGCTGCTACGCAAAGAGGATCACTTTCAAGTGTTATTGGTACAGACAGATTCATAGAATCATAGAATGGTTTTTTAGAAGGGACTTTAAAGACCACCTCGTTCCAACCCCCTGCCCTGGGCAGGGACACCTCCCACCAGCCCAGGCTGCTCCAAGCCCCGTCCATCCTGGCCTTGAACCCCTCCAGGGATGGGGCAGCCACAGCTTCTCTGGGCAACCTGGGCCAGGGGCTCACCACCCTCAGAGTGAAGAGTTTCTTCCTAATACCTCATCTAAATCTACCCTCTTTCAGTTTAAAACCATCAACCCTCGTCCTATCACTACACTCCCTGATAAAGAGTCCCTCCCCAGCTTTCCCGTAGCCCCCTTCAGGTACTGGAAGGCCGCTATAAGGTCTCCCTGGAGCCTTCTCTTCTCCAGGCTGAACACCCCCAACTCTCTCAGCCTGTCCTCACAGCAGAGGGGCTCCAGCCCTCTGAGCAGCTTTGTGGCCCTCCTCTGGACCTGCTCCAACAGGTCCATGTCCTTCTTGTGCTGAGGCCCCAGAGCTGGACGCAGCGCTGCAGGTGGGGTCTCACCAGAGTGGAGCAGAGGGGCAGAATCACCTCCCTCGACCTGCTGCCCATTCTGCTTTTGATGCAGCCCAGGAAACCCAAGATTCTTGTACATCGTACAGGTAAGAAAATCTTGAACTCCACAAGCAAAGTCTTGCTAAAAACTCATTGGCTTTCATGTTCCCCCAGACCAGAATTTGTCCTTTGCTTTTCATTTTCCAGGACATGGAGCTGTGTTATATTCTGGCTTTTCTGGAACAGCTGGTGTCAGCTCTGCTCCTCTCTATTCTTCTGTCCGGTTTAGACCTTTCAGCAGCTGTTGCAAAGAGCAGAATTGTTGCAGAAGAGAAAAATTAATAGAGAGATCATCATTGTATGCTTGTGATACAGCTTAAACCATAGACCAGAAGGTGTCCTGGAGCTGCGAAAATAATGTTATGGTCGGTTTAATTGCTCATGAATCAGCTTGATCACTTTGTTCCGCTGCTTTTGTTTAAAGGTACTCCAACAAATAAGAGTTACCACAGAAATGGGTATTAAGTAGAATTTGGCAAAGCAAATTCTATGCAATACATATATTGGTAAGAAAGCTGGGAATACAGAGGTGTGTGTTTTTATATACGTATAAATACATGCCCAGACACTGACCTATTTGTGCTGTATTCAGAATTAGTAACTTGAATACCAAATACATTCTACAAGTCATAGATGGCCCAGAGCTGCATCGTATACAGTAAAAGTTGATGACCTATTCATCCGCAAATTATCCCCTTGAATCTCTCCCAGCAACTGCATTTGTGCCATACTGTTTCTAAAAAGGTAGGGATGCAAAGGGAAAGAAGGGCTTGGATGCTGAAAATGCAGTTTACACATTACATGACTGACAGCAGGCAGGCTCAAGATATTAGAAATATTAAATTATATACATAAAAAGAATATTTTTTTTTAACTCTTTACTTATTCAAATGTATTTGAAGCAGAAATAAATGAATGATCTCCTTTCCCTTAGTCTTTGTTGCAGTTTGCCACACTTTGATAGGGTTAAGGCTTCTTTCAAGCAAGGTATTTCAAAAATTCAATTCATGTGTTTAAAATTTATTAAAAACTTTCTGACAGCATTTAAAAACAATCCAAAAAAAAGTAATTGCCTGTGGGCACTGCTTCTAGTAGAGTCTTGCTCTTTCATGTTGACATTGTCTTGATTTATCTGTCTTTTGTCTATTTGTTCACACGTCTATATAGGAAGTAGCTCGTATTTATTCATGAGTAGTTTGCCATATGATGTGCTATATGTGCTCTAGGAAAATCCTATAAGTGTAGTATAAATTGGATGCATTAGAAACAAATACATTTTTTCCCCTGCTGGGTGTACTATTATTAGAGTTCTTTTTATTTATGAAACAAGCAAGGTAAATGGTGCAGAATCAGAAAGTATTTATCAATTCCTTTGCAGACAATGATTTAATGCCCTAATTAGACCTTGGGGAAAGAAAAAAAAAAAGTACACCTTATATTCACAGTAAGAACATTCAGAAACTAACCTTTAACTGTGGATAATGCTGACAGATGTTTTAGAAAGAATATTATTGGCTATTTTTGGGGGGGATTGCACACATATATTAAGGCTGGAATGCACTGTTTAAATGAGTTCCCTGAGCAACATAAAGTTCCACATCCTGAAAAATTAACCTAACTGACCAACATGCTAGATCCAGAAGTTGCTATATCATCTGTTAGCATGCCAAAGAAAATAATTTAGAAGTTTAATACAAACCAAAGGAAGTGTTCAGTGATAAGAATGACTCAGTGTTCCAGGTTGAGATACAAAACAGCTTCAGCGAATTGAAATTATCATTATTCTAGTGACCAATTCTACTTCAGTATGAAGAAGTTTACCCTATTTTTCTTATCACATAACTTTAAGGTTTACCTCATTTGATTGGCCATTGATTATTTGTCAGTTTCTTAAATTTTCCTTACCCTGCTAGACATGGTTAGATTCTATTTAGATACTTATTAAACTGGATACACATTTTAGTATGGGAAATAACTATTCTGTAGCAAGTTCAAAGTTTTTTAAAAAACGTTCCAACTTTCAGACAACTTTTAGGAGATGCAGGAGGAGCCTGAAGACAGTCAAGTTTTATTCCTGGCTTTCACTTAGTAACTAACACAGAATTCAGCCCACCCTTCAGGTGACCTTTATATCTCGGTGGCAATGGAGACCATATAAGACCAATAAAAAACCAGCTGTATTCTGATATGGAATGTTTCTTGTGACATCGTGATGTTACCTTAAGCTGTGACATTTTTTTGTTGTTGAGATAGCAAATACTTATACTTCCCCCTAACTTTAACCGATGTCGGTTAACAATTGTTAAAGTACATTTTATATAGCCGCTTTGAATGTCTTATTGCAAAATGTGAGTCAGTTACAATATTTAGTTACAAACAGATGATTTATCAAATGAAAACACTACTTGCATTTTGAGTTACTAAAAATAGACTACTATGTCAAAATGAGTAGTAGGAGATACGCTTCTCAGGTGCTGATCTTGCTGTATGCAAGACATTTATTTTGGGTAAGTTAGATGTTTTATAATATGGCTAGAATAGTTGGAATAAAACCCAGGGAAGCTATGGGCACAAGAGCACCTCTTCTATGTGTACTTCGAACTGTATTATAGGATCACTGGCACTATTAATCTTTTACCTTTTTTGAGATCAGACAAATTCAGCACCGAGACCGTCTTTAAAGGTGCCTGACGCAGGAGTGTCTTTAGAGGCACAAGGTAAGTTGTGTAGTGTGCCGTCACCCTCATCATTTTATCTCCATAAAATATCTACATTCTTTTTTTTGGTTATACTCATTTGCACATATTACACTCCAAAACCCACCTCCAGACTTTTACACTTGTTGGTAAGGCCTAAATGTAAGGATTTACAACTTGTAATCTTTCTCATGAGCTACTGCTCTGGAATTAACTCCTTTTATCAGCTTATATACAGAAAAGATTATCGGGTATTACAGGTTCTAGTTTAGCTCCAGAACCTAGCACACAGTTCATAGACAAAGCACGCATCATCGCTTGCAGCTTTCTTCATAAATTATTCAGATTTCTAAAGACATCTTGAAGAAGTGTAAGGAAACGTAATAATTTTTGAAAGAAGACTTTATGATCCATTTATCAACATTTTGCAGAACAGAGAAAAAAAGACAAGTAACTTCTTAGAAATTATCTGCTTAGTTCTGTTTTTAATATGAATTATTTGTTTCCATATAACTTTCCTGAATAATGAAATAACTCGGTTTTTTTCCTTACTTGAAAGGTCAGATTTCTGAACTCTGTAATGCGTTCAAAAGAGTGCAAGATATTCAGTATATCATTCCCTGAATTAGTGAACCCCATGTTATATGGTTCTTGAAGATGTAATAATAATAATAATAATAATAATAATAATAATAATAATAATAATAATAATAATAATAATAATAATAATAATAATAAAAAGTATGAACATGAATACAAATATGAATATGAAAAAAAATATGAATTCTACTCACTATCATCACTCTAGACACAATGCATAAAACCAATGCACTAAACCACACTGAAAATCAATACAGTCATATATAAGCAGACAACTGTGCAGTACTCCTTAGACAAAAAGTTAGTAATTTAATTTTTCCCTTGTAGAAATGGATTAAAAAAAAAAAAAAAAAAAGGACAAATCCCAAGTTATCTTAGTAGGGCAATATAGGCTCGGAATAATACATGAAACCAAGAAATTCATGGTGTAGGTCAAAACAGATGTTTAGTATAATAATAAAATAACATTATTCATTGACTATGGGACTTTTAAAAATTTGTTTATACAAAATTCAGTTCTTCTCAGATAAGGGAAGCAGGACAAGGCACTACCATAACAGTCAGAACTCTTAAGTTCTGTGAAAGGGCAAATCTGCATATAGTACAGTATGACTGAGCTTTTCTCTTTGTAGAGAAAAGCTCGGTCAAATCCAGTTTGGTGTCTAGAAACGGCACCTCATCATCAGCCTCTTGTCACACCTCATGAAGCTGAGTGGAGGAGCATGCTGCCTTTCTAGGACCAAAACAGAATTGTTGCTTTTGAGCACAGTGACAAAACGACGTTTGAATCTAATGAGACAGCTTTTTGTGGTACTGAAATAAATACAGTGAGGCGTACCCTGACATCCGAACTGAGCAGAGGTGGCACGGCAGCATCCCTGTGGGTGGCTGCTCTCTCAGCATCCCTCTGGGCCTGTGCTTCTCCCCTGCGGAAACCTCTGGGCAGCAAAGAAGGACGTGAGTAGCAACATCATTTATAGGCGGCTACCACACAGATTAACCTACCAAGTGGACAGGATAATGGGAAGCCCTAATATTCCCGAACAAAAAATTCAAAGAGGAGACAAAGTCTTGTTTCTATTTCTATGTCTGTAAAACTTAATACTTAGCAGATGCGGGATGGAGGAGGAGAGAGGAAGGGAGCAGACTCCGTCTTCTAACAAATCTGCAGAACATTCTGCTTCACGAGTGAAATATTTCTTTATGTTTACAACCCGTTCTGTAAGGATGGCTGGGTCTCTGCTTATCCTTCCAACATATTTTCTCCTGAAAATGTTATTTCAGCTTGCTGTTATTGGCCATACTCCTTCCCCTTTCCTCTCAGCTGCTCAGTGATGTTGAGGACTCAAAGTGATTAATAGCTCGATTTTTGTGGCTGTTACTGGTAACGGAGTTCAAATATAATAAGGTAAAGCTCACATATCAGTGATTCACAGTGTGTCACTTCTCCAGTTTCCTTGTCTCCTGAGATCCCCACAGCTCCAGCAAGGACCAGTAACAATAGACAAGGTGGTGTGAATGTGTACGTCTTTCACAGCTTCACTTGGAACAATTCTGGCTTTGGTTTTATAATGAAAGAGCTGCTGAAAACTTCACTCTGTTTCTTGCTGTAACAAAACTGGCTTAAACCAGTCCATAAGCAGTCCTTTACAGTCCTCAAACAATGGAACTGCAGCAATGGGTTGGGAAGTGTATCTACTGCTGTGCTTCCTCCACCATAACTCAAAATCCTCAGCAATGGCTTGAACTTTCTAAGTCCATTTTTGCCATTTAATCACACTGACACCCTGTGAAGACGGCTGTATTTCTGTGCAGGAGAGTAAGAAGGAATTAGTATCTAATCTAATAGATACTGAGATTAGAGACTGAAATATTTTGAATGATCCATACTGCACTGGTGAGAAGACAATAATTCTTCAGATATGAAGAGTGACCTAAGAATAGATGGTATTTTGGCTCCGATTCATTCGTACAGTGTAACAGTACAACAGAACTGCCTTGGGAGGAAAACCAAACATTTTTAGAATCACATGACAGACATGGCTAGGATAGATTAAACTGTCAAGTGTTGCTCCACTCCATTCTGGGGAAAAAAGAAAAGAAAAGAAAAGAAAAGAAAAGAAAAGAAAAGAAAAGAAAAGAAAAGAAAAGAAAAGAAAAGAAAAGAAAAGAAAAGAAAAGAAAAGAAAAGAAAAGAAAAGAAAAGAAAAGAAAAGAAAAGAAAAGAAAAGAAAAGAAAAGAAAAGAAAAGAAAAGGAAAGAAAAGAAAAGGAAAGAAAAGAAAAGAAAAGAAAGAACGAAAGAAAGAACGAAAGAAAGAACGAAAGAAAGAACGAAAGAAAGAAAGAAAGAAAGAAAGAAAGAAAGAAAGAAAGAAAGAAAGAAAGAAAAGAAAGAAAGAAAGAAAGAAAGAAAAAGAAAGAGAAAACAATACACTTTTTATGAGACAATTTTGCTCGCATTTCACACAATTTTAAACTTTGCCTTACTGTGGAGTGTGTTGAAAATTGCAATAAAATGCTAAATTAAAATTGTCTTGAGCTGGGGATTAGAGGCAAATTTGCAAGCGTGGAAGCTGTAGATCTGTTCACTAAATATGTCAAACATGAACTTATGATAAGTAACTATTGTCATCAGAAAGAACATGTATAATGAAGGATTGGAAAAAGGAATAGGTACCTTCAATGTCACGTCAAAATGGATTAAAGGTATAAATGTATGATATATCATGTTCGAAAGTGTTACTTATCAGCTCAGAAATCACCCAAAGAACTTTTAAATAAGCGAGCGAGCAGCCCATCTCAGCATAAATTTGATATGATATACTTTGAAAATAGGTCCCATTCTGTTCTTTTTTTGTAGCTCCATTCAGGGTTTTTATTTGAGTCTGTAAAGTATAAATAGAGTCTTATGTACTGACATCCTAACAAAGTTGCTTGCAGAATTTAATATTTTGAGGGGGAAGGTTTAAAATCACCAAGAATACATAGAGGGTTCTTAGAGATGTCAAAGACAGAGGTTCTGAAATGGCAATAAATACCTTGATTTGTTGATGTCTGGTTTCCAGAGCAGGGTGAAATGTCACAGATTACCCTTAGGTAATGTTGTCCAGAAATGCTGGAAGACACAGACAACAGCTTTCTGAAAGTACTTGTATCACCTCTGTTAAGGACACACAACAGATGTTGATCCCTTTCTAGAATAATTTCTAGAAAATGGCTCATATTCAAAAACCATAAGCATCCTCCCTTGCGTATACAATTTCCTCTATTGTTGTCAAAGTATTTAGGATGTTCAAAATGAGAAGGTCTTTGGGGAGGAGTCCTTCATACAGTCATAAATAATACATAATAAAATTATACAAAAACCAGAGACAACAATACTAAATATTAATACAAACAGTGATGTGGTAACTTTGAAAGATGGAAATTTTCCATAACAGGAAAAGATCAGATACTTGAAAAACATTTCACACGCGCACACACACACCTCTTTCTTTTTTTTTTCCGCACTTCTCCCTTTCTTTTTTAAAATTTACTATACTTTGGGCATCCCCAGTAGCTTTTCTCTGAAAATCGTCAGTAATAGATATATTAGAGACGGGAACATTTTGAATGATCCGTCTCCTGCTGTATCATTCAGGCCCAGCAATCAAGGACAGGAATTTCTGAAGATGAAGACAGTATACAAACAATCATTTTCAAACGATATCGGGTGGATTTTTTCTCTATGCATTAATTTCTCTTTTGAGTCAGTATATCCTTTTTCATCTTTGAAACACTTTGTACCAGTAAGTTCATGACTTAATTAAGGATTATTAAAACCAATCCTACCATTGACACAGAGTTTGTCTTTGTGCTCAGTTCCTTTTCTAGATTTTCCTTACTATTTTTGTCTTTTTGTCAGCTGAGCATTGATCAGAGAACTATTTTACTAAGCTAATTGCAAACCCTGTTGTCATATAAGTGAATCCTGGAGAGCCCATCATTGTGGTGCGTAGTCCTTTTAAGCTGTGCAGAGTTGACTAGTTTGACCTTGGGAATTTTTAGGATGAAGAAACAGGTCTGACTTACCTGTTAACTATGGGGTTTAGATGGCTGATGGTCAAAGTAGAAGAGAGGACATACCATCCTGTTTCCATTTTCTAGTACAGGTTTAAGTCTTGGGTCTTGATGGTCTCCTTTCCCTTTGCCCATTATTTTTTCTTGTGCTCATGTTTGCTTCTCTCTGATCACTTGTTTGTTTTCCACCCAGTTTCCCCAGTATCCCCCTTTTTCCTGGTGGCTCTACTGCATTCCTTTCTTCGCTTTACAAGCTGAAACAGCAGCTAACGAGTATGCAGCACATTATCAAAGGCTGTAATTAGCAACAAACTTCATACATTTTAAAAAGTGGCTACGGGTTTTCCTATGGCCCCATAGTATAAAACAAGGCTGAGGATTGCATAGCGGCTTCAGTGAGGCTGATTGCCATCTTCCATGGATTTCAGTTAGAGGACAACTGATCCCTCTTTGTTTAGCAGTGCACAATAATTTGCGTAGCGTCTAATATGCAGTGTGCCTGGAAAGTGCTGAGTTAAGCACATTGGAACTTGGATGGGTAGTAACACAGGAACTCTAGCAGGATTTCTTTGGACCACAGGCTAAATTTGTGGGTGTTTTAACGTAGTCAGGTAGTTTAGAAATCTACTTATATATGTACAGCCAAAACAGAACTGTGAGATCTTACACCCTTCCCGTATCGTGTGGAGTTGTACCTGGTTGTTCTACAATGCATAGACTCGAAAGATATACACAAAAATACACAGAAGTAAAACCCAGTAACCCAGATGGTTTAGAGAGTTAGGAAAAAAATATGGGTAATAAGATAATTTGTTAGAATGCCTCTGGTCTCCATTTAATGTTTTATATGTTCTTTTTAGGTCATTTTAAGTAATAGGGGAAAATAGCAATAAATGTTAACAATCTAATTTAGTTTTACTAGAGAAAAACTGAATGCAGTGAAATTTCTTAAAATAGTTTAAGGCTGAAGGCTATATAAATGTTCCTATTAAAAGCGTTCCTATTTGAAATCTGATTGAGTGCAATGTGGTACTTAAAGTGGCCAAGATTTGGGGTAAATTTTATATAAGTGGCAACAACAACAAAACACAAATCATTAAGTTCAAAACTTCTACTAAGTCATGACTATTAGTGATCTGGATGGAGTCTAGATAGCTCTCCCAGCATGTCTTTGGAGTGCAAAGCAAGTTAAGCAGGAACTCGGCTCAACTTCTCCAGAGCCAAAACTGTTGCTTAAAGAGCTCTAGAATCTAAAATAAGTACTGAGTGAACGTAAGCGCCTTCGCTGCTAGATAACTCTTGTCACATGGGATTTCTGTCTTTGTTCTTGCATTTAAATATTTAATTTCTGGCTGTATCCCATTTTGTGCTCTACTGTAAGAGCACTATAACACTCCCTATATGCCAAGTTTCCATTGCAATGGAACAGTGTAGTTAGGTGCTATTTCAAAATCCCTCTAAGCTTGTCTCTTTTAGCGTCCATATGCGTCTGGGAAGTCCTCTAAAATTTATTCCGCCATTTTGCAAATATTTCCATGGAAGTGTGACTGAATAGGTTCTAGTGGAAACCATGAAGTTAAGTTATTCAGTCACAAGTTATTGTAGTTATAAGCAATTTTGAAATATGGAACCAGCTGGTAAACGTAGACTGCACGTCCACTGCCTTTCCAAGCGCCTCCAGAGGTCTTCATTTTCCAAACATTCAGGTCACACCTCACCAAAGGGGTTCTACTGTCTTGGTCTGCTTGTACGATTTCCTTCCCACAGAAATCAATGCATGTAAAAAGGTGTGTTTTATACCTGGATCTCTTCTCAAGAAGTTGAATTGCTATCTTGACGTACCCTTGAATGACGCAGCCCGAGTATTGCCACACCAACCCAGGTGTTCCTGTCATTGAGAGTTTCATTACATTAGTTAACTTTTTCAGGACTCTGGGGCTCAGCTCTCCAAAAATATCTAGATACTCAATTCCTATGTCATTTTGGACCAACATCTTAAAAAATAATGCCTCTAAATATCTTTTTAAAAGAAAGTTTTAGAAACTTAACTTTTTTTTTTTTTTTTTAATATATTCAATACTGAAGCCTAAGAGGAGCAAAGCTATTGCTATAGGAGAAAGTACTAATTATTTTTTTATTTAGTGGCTGATCCTCTATCCATGGCTTTGGTTAGCAATAGCAGATTTTGCATTGGGTTTGTTGATTGGTTTCTGACACGAAGCATATAACGCACAGGTATAGCCACTGTTCTTTCTTATCTTGAGGTCAATTTTAAATTTTTAATCTTGTTTTGAATTACACAAGGAAAGTAAAATCTACAAGTCAATACTTTTTCTGTTCTCGCTTCACTCCAACTGCCGTATGTTAAGAAAATAAAAATCCTTTCAGCATTTTCCTTTCATTCTGTTTCTATCAAGGCACAAGCTTCAAATGTGAGTAGATAATTAAAACACATGCACAGCCCACAAGCCTCTGAATCACATCTCTTTTTTCAGCTAAATATTCCTTTTTTCTCACCGTGCACATTTCAGCTTGTTTTTACACTAATAAGTTTATTATATAGTATTGATCAACAAGCTTTATTTATTATAGTGGTAATTAGTGAAATAACTCTTTGTAGGAAAACAGCTCTTCACGAATTTTAAATTGGGTTGTTTGCATGCCTGCTTCTGGAACTATGAAAATTCTGTAAATTATTATTATTCTTTTATAATTTTCATAAACAGGCATGTCACTTCTTCAATAAAATCAAAACAACAGGAAGAAAACTTCCCTGCCTTTTCCTTTGATATACCTGCACCATCATGTTAAATACTACTGAGGTGTACTTCAATAGCGCACATTGTTCCAGAGCGTGTTGACCTTGGTCTGTTCTCATTCATTTGTTCTGATTTTTTCACCTTTTTTACTCTCCCAATGACTAGGCTCTTATACTTTCCTGCCAGGGATATTTTTAAGAGACAAAAGCAGGAAGATAGAAATGTATAAAAGATTCCTTCAGCAAAGAAGCCCGCTATTACCTCTTCTTTGGTGAACTGTAGTTGTCATCAAATGTAAACCACCTTGATGCATAACAGTCTCCACCCCCGGCCACTGCTCCCTGCTTTTGGATCTTTTCCATGTAAGCCTGTACATGTTCCATCTTGATATTTCAGTTATGCAAATCATCCCATACATTTTATATCATTACTCTTATATTTTAATCAACATCCACCATAGGAATATTTGGTTTTCTTGCTTCAATGCATTGACCTGACAATCACTTGGAGCATTCTGTTGTTTACTTTTAAGGTGGAAAAAAAAAGTATTTATGCATGTATTTGCATTTGCACTTACTGAGAACACACTTAAATATGGATTCCCATCAGGCTCTTTTTACCACAGTTGTTAAACACCACCCATTTGAATCCTTGCGTTATACAGATTAACACTAATATGTATTTTAACAGATCAATGAACCTGGCTTTTTTTTTGTATTACATCCTTCCCCTTTCTTTCATCATTGTCTTTGGGTTTATTCTTTCCAGTGTAGTTCACACCAAACTTAGACAGGTTTTCATTTTCACTATACGTGCTAGTATGTATTTTTCATCATTGTCTCTTTCTTAGATATGAGAAAGAGAATTAATGTATCAGTACTTGTGTTCTCACCTCTGCCTTAGCACCAGGGGTAAAGAATTAGAAACTGCTCGAGAGTGAGAAATTGCCATAGAGAAAAACGCTGGGTTTCCAGTAGAGATGTCATCTGCTCTCCCATAGTCCCCGAAGACTTTTGACACTGTCTGCATTATTGTCTGCTGAAACAACCAAACTCAAATAGAATGAAACTGTTTAAATCTTCAGTTCCCTAATCAACGTGAACAGTCAGCCAAATGCTGTGCTGACGGTGTCTCCGCAAGTCGTTACAGAGACGGAATTTTACTTTATGTTTTGAATAACTACATATTCCTTGCTTCTGATCCGTCTTTGGGTGGTTCTCATTCTTGCTGGGGTGTAAAGGTCCTTTCGGACTAAGCTTAAACCGTCCCTCCCTGTTTCTCTCCTGCTCCGTCTGCAGGTTTTAGCCTTCCTCGGTGCTACTAAGGGAACGCTGCACCCCGTCAACTACCAGTCTCTGCGGTGAAGTTGTGGTTTCATATTAAAGTCTTCCCCCTAAGAATCATTTCCTTTGGATGGAGAGTCTGGGGTAGCTGTAAGATTTTGCTCTGTACATTTTGTTGTCCATCTTTCTCTGTCCCCTTCACTTTTTTGGAGCTCGCTCTCTGTTTCTGTCTACAGCACAATGCTTTTACCCATCAGCTGGAACAGCGCGTCTGACACAGAACAAACTGCTTTGGCTCCTCCCCCCTTTTTTTTTTCTTTCTTCTTTTAATTTTTTCCTCCGGATTCTCTCCTGAGTAAAACAGTTTTGTACCCAGACCCACCTGATACAGTGTTTTCAGTTTCTAGTCCACTGCTGGACCATCCTTTTTTTGGGTGCTCTCTATTGGATGCCTTATTTGCTATACTGCAATTTACCAGAAGACTTCCCAACAAAAAGAAAGCATGAGTTCTCTCTTTATTTTACCTCATTGCCCTCTACAACTCCCTGAAAGGAGGTTGGAGAGAGGTGGGTGTTGGCCTCTTCTCCCAGGGGAATAATGACAGGACCAGAGGAAATGGTCTGAAGCTGCGGCAGGGGAGGTTTAGATTAGATATTAGGAAGAATTCCTTTACTGAAAGAGTGGTCAGGCACTGGAACAGCCTGCCCAGGGAGGTGGTTGAGTCACCATCCCTGGAGGTGTTTAAGAAACGTCTAGATGTGTCACTTCAGGGCATGCTCTAGTGGCAGAGATTGTAGGTTGGTTGTTTGTGGGTTTTTTTGGTTTTTTTTGTTTTTTTGGTGCATGTATGGTTGAACTCGATGATCTCAAAGACCCTTTCCAACCATGAAGATGATTCTATGAGTCTATGAGTCTATGAGTCTATGATTCTATTTTCCATGTTTATCATTACTCTGTTTCCATTTCTCTTCCCTTTTGAACTTTGCAGTTTCCGAGTTCGAGAGATATGTCTACATTAAGGTTCGGTGGTGACATACGCGCTGGTACAGAAGTTAACCACACAGGTTATGGAAGCTATATTTTCTGGCTACAGTCAGAAGCTGTGCTTCTTTTAGCTTTCAGTACCATAAAAAAGAAGATTCTTAACAGTTCAGGGATGAGATTACTAGTGGGGAGAAAAAAAAAAAAAAAAGCAGCTTCATTTACTTGCTGTCCTCTCTCTTCGTCAGAAACCTTTAGTGGGTTTGAAATATGAAATTACGTGCTGGAAAATATTCTGCAGATTTTGATTGATTCCTGGTCCATCCACACAAAGACAAGGTTCTGAAGCTATCTGGAATGTTGTGCTGTGCTGTATAAGTTGTATTCACAATATTTCACTGCAGTTATCCATTCATGCCTCCCAACCCTGCCCTATATCTTAATGTCTTGGGTTTATCCCTTAAAAGAACACCCATTTTCTTTCAAAAATGCAAACCCTGAGATATAGTCAGGAAATATATTAAAGTATCCAGACACGGTATGGAAAACTGTTATGATAGGGAGTTGCACTGATTTCCTGCGTTTTGGTATTAGACGATTGCTACGTTTCTATCCTGGAGCTCAGATAAAAAGCAAACAAACGAACAATCCCAAAACCCGAAATGAAACACAGAAAACTCTTGAATTTATGTTCTACTTATCAGAAACCAAACACGCAGAACAGAAAGGGTGAAATTTCTGCTAAAACAAAGAACTTAAACTCCAATATTTTCCTTAAAAAATTAATTTTTCCTCAGGCAGCCAAGCAATCCTGGCAGGCTGGTGGTCTTTCTCACCAATTAATCTAAACTGCTAAGACCTATTGTAGTTCTTTATCCCCAGCTAACAATGACCTACTTTAAGCAACAGATTTCTGTTAAGTAAAAACCCATTAAAAGAAAAAAAAAAGAACCAAAACCTCCCTCCAGGCCATCTGTTGTTTATTTTTCCTATTAGCAGCAAACTGTTCTCCTGGAGAACAAGGGTCAGCCGGTTCCACAGGAAACAGGAACATTCTGCCCTTTCATTTGCTGCTTGGTAAATAGGAGCAGGTATTACCTTTCCCTCATAATGTTTAAACAGGTAGAAGCGGGTAATGCGATAATGCAGTCTTTGCAGCTATTGTTATTTGAGTTCGCTGTAACACATCGGCTGAATGCGGATTTATGAACTCCTTCTCCGTGACATTTCTTTTGCAAAAGGGGCAGTGTTCTGACTACTTTCCCGATTCAAATTTATCTTTTGTTGCATGTTTTGTCTTTAACTGTCTGCCAAGATAATGGCATTATCATACCAACATTTCTAATGTTTGTGTTCTTCCTTTAGTTTTATTGCATTTTGTTTAACTAGGAACTTGTTTTCCTGTATCCGATAAAAATATCACAATCTAATTTACCTCAAAATGAGCAGTTTAAGTATCATTTTTCCCCCTGAATACTCACAGCTATTAGTCAGCTGTGGAGAAAAGGGAGAGGAATCTCACCCATGCATTTTCTGAAGCGCGAAGAAGAAGAAAAGAAGTAGAAATACGCAGCAAGTGTTTGTGATGATAATAACATGCACCGCAGGTATGAACGGATTTATTTCCTAACTAGTTGGTTTACAATAAATACGTACACGTCCAGTTATCTTTACAAAACCCTCTAACGCAACTTCTAAAGTTAAGGAAGGGCAAAGCAGTAGGTGGTAGTTGAAGATAAGGGTGGTGAATCATATAGCTGCAGTGAATAAAATGTTGAGCTTTTAATGAGACATATAAATAATTAGTAACATGGCCAATAAGATTTTTTTCCCCCTTCATTTTGGCTTTCTAAAATTGGAGGTGTGTGATGAGCAGTAAATTACTCTTTTCATTTATTGTCATGCTCGATAGTAAATTATGTTTATAACATGACACAACTTATTTAGAAGCTAGAGATAAGTAATAATTCTGTAGGCAAGGAAGAAATATAGACCAGGACTGCACTATTTCTTTCAGTTGCCCTCCTCACAATAGTGTTGATCCACTTTAAATTAACTGTACTAACAGTAAGGCCAGATTTGTTTCGTTTCACACCATGTAATCCAAGCCAAACAATGCACAAGATGAAAAAGATTCCTCGGAATTAAACTGTGATTATCTGACAGCAATCAGTTGTAAGTCTGTTGATTTCAATAAGCATTTTGTGACAAGCAGATGTATATAAATTCGGGGAGGTTTGGGGATTTTGGCGGTTAACTGATTCTGGCAGTCAGTCTGGGCTGGTACGGATTACACAAAGGACTGTAGCCGCCAAGGAACAGGCGTTATTTCGGAGGAATTATGGAGTCATTCTTAGTCAAGCTTCAGTGTTTTACTATCTATTTTAGTGCCAATACTAACTGATATGCTGTGTAAGTGAAGTATTCAAACAATCACTTCCATAGACTGAATTACTGTTCCAGTAAGTGTTTGCTTGTTCTGGCTATTTTTATCACATTTTGCTTTTGCAGGATAAGCTGGAACCATTAATGTGACAGTTTCAGATGATTATACTACACCGGATGCCAGCACAATTTATTTAAGCTACTTTTTTTGCATCTGTTCCATAACATATGCTTCAAAATGTTTATCATAGTGCCATACGGAAAGCAGAAGGGTCATTGCTTTTGTTTTGATTTCCTTAGCTTCCCCCCCAAAAATGTAAAGTCAAACCAAATGGATGCTGGAGGGTCATAAACCTGTTCTATGGATTTCGACACAGGACTATAACCAGTGTTAACAATGAGCAGGTTAGAAATAAAGGAATGTTGTTTTAGAAAAGACAAAAATATAGGTTAATCAAGGGGAAAACATTCTGTAAGAACGTATGCTACCACCATTTATTTATTTATTTGTTTGTGTATTTATTATTTTATGTGACTTTATTGAACATTAAGATTGTGAAAAGACAGTGTAATAGCGTAGAAAAGTACCCATCACCTCTCCATATGATTTTATTCACCTTCCTCCAGTCTGACCAGTATCCTACCCCACCGTTGATGCAGCAGTGACTGGGCAGGGGGTTTCTGACGCCCGCGTTCAGAGCCCTCTCCGAATGAAATCCTTCCCCTGTTGGACTCAGAAGATAAGTTTGCCATGATTTCACTGGGGCCAGGCTGAAAACAGAGCTGTGGGTGAAAGTTTACAATCTATTTATAAAATGGCATGGTAATTCTTCCGTTATTATCATAAACCCATTCTTTATTCATGCTATCATTCTGTTTGCTTTGACTACCATCGCATTTTAAGCATAACTTTTCACTGAGCTTTCCCTAATGGCACTTGGGTCTCTTTTTTATAGATTTTTTTTTTTTTCCACTTGAGTTAATTTGCAGCCTACCAACAAGCATATGTAAATTAAAGGGAATTATCAAAGTAAGATAAAAATGAGACATCCTGAAGGGAAGACAGTCAGTGTGAATAATAAGAAGAAAAATATTTCTGATTTTTCCTGGGTAATAATATTGAAAAGAACATGAAATATAATGAAAAGACATTCTGTTGACCAAAATTAGATGTGAATGAGATCAGTCCTCTCTAGGATGTTATTAGATTAAATACAAACTGAAGAGCATAAACAGTTCATCTGTGACAGCACTTCAAATTATTCTCCACTAAAAAAAAATAAGACTTATAAAGCTATATTATAACTATGGGTATATATTATAACTATGCTCTCTTCTATCAGAAAAGGTGAAAAAAAGAGATTAAACCCCTTTAACATTTAGGATTATGTATATTTTGCAGGAGAAAATTTCGTGATTTTGGTTTTTAATCAAATTTTCCCATGGCTATGCTATAAAGCCTGCCATTTTTCATTAGGAAATAATTCTAAGACCAAAGATAAAAAAAAAAAAAGGACAAACAGACCCAACAAAGGAGAGCAATTAGTTCACTAGAATATTCCAAGTAGACATTACACAACTAAAGACTGCAGCTTGATTTGTTTAAATTGATGGTTGTTTCCCCCTTCCCTCCCCTCCCCTTCCTAGCTATCCTAGAGGTAGGTATAGAGTGTCCTTTTTTTTCATAACTTGAAAATGTGCAAAAGATTTTGACTTTTGATTTAAACAGGGAATAATCTTTAACATCTCAGTAGTTTTTGTGGGAAGAGAAAGCTGTTTTTGATTTTTTGAAAAGAAATAATATAATAATATAGGTTTCCTATAACCTACAGGGTAAAAGTCCACAGAGTTGCAGCATTAGAAGGTTTATCCACAGGGTGAAAGTGGTAATGTTAACTATGTTTCACTTTGGCAATTCATGACTTAAGTGTGCAACTTTGGTCTTGTGTTTTAGCTCAGTGGAATACAAAATTAAATAATGTACGATTTTAAAATTAACTAAAATTTAAAATCAGCGCCAGAAGTGCTAGGCACAAAACTACACTAAGAGAAAACCAGAACTGAGAAGGGTTTGGAAAACCTTTCTGTTACCGTCCTTCCAATCTGACTGCAAACAGAGCTCCAAAACTGACAAATGGCTGTAGTGTCAGTGCCTTTATGCTTGCATTAGTATTCCGTACTCGCTTACATTCAGCATAAAACCCAAATGCAATTCAATCACTCGTATTCATATCTTTCCTAGCAGGTAGTATATGAATGAATGTGTGTAACACATCTTTTTTGCACTAAACAGTGAAAAAAATGAGCGAAGATGGAATGCTGGGTAATCTACAGTATTGTTCAAATGCTTTCCATGGGGGAGGTGAGAAATTTTCTTGTAATCTTTGGACTCGGTAGGTCACGGTAGGTATCAGATAAACATTCCAGATACCAACTCAAATTTGTATGAACAGTTATAGTACTCCTAAAAGCAGCTTGAGACACCCTTCTCCACGAGTACTGAGAGAACAGCTATCTACGGCTTCAAATTTATGTGATTCCCACTTGGAGAGTGGAAGCAACATTCCAGTCTTTGCACAGGCTGGTATTGTCTGTACAGATCTTCAAAGGCAAGCAATTTCCTTCTGAGTGAATAACAAAGTTTCTGATACCACTAGCTCCTGTGGTCAAGACCAGCTGCAAGCAAAGTCATACGTGTGGATGACTGTGCACTAAGTTTCCAATTCAAGTGGTATTTGCTTTTTGCATGGGAAATGTTAAATAATACACAGATTGGTTCGCTGGATGTTTCTCACTTCCAGAGTATCTGGTATTTTGCTTCAGGGAATGTTTTCTTCCCAACTCATTCTTTGACTTCTTTAGTATACCATATGACCTTAAACATTTTAAATTATAATTTTAACTATTTGCCAAAAAAATAATGCTCTGGAAATTGAATCAGTGGCATTCAGTCTCCTTTCTGAACCTTTCTTTTCATCATATAATCAACCTGTCATAAAAAATGCCCAAACTCCTCTGAAAATAAACATTACAGCAATTCCCACGGAAGGACACAGCTTTGTACTGGCTTCTGCCCGTGAAAGAGAAACAGATGAAATGAGAAGGGATTGCACCATAAAGACCATCACAATGAGAAAAGAGAGGCTGGTGATGCTGGGGAGATGCCGACCAACAGGGTTTTCACTTTTGTGGATGTCAGGTCTCATCTAGGCCACTCTGTGCTTCAGCTGAAGTGGCAAGAATTGATGGGCTTCAGTCAACAGGATCAGGATTTCATCCATGGATTCAGAGATAACCTCAGGGAGGTTTAATTGCCTTTAGTTCTATACACACTTTTTTTAATTTAAAAATGATATTATTACCGCTTTTCAACGTACGAAATGTAGCATGATTTCTCAGTTAGCATGATTTCTCAGTTGTGGTAGTATTAATGTCTGTTCACACCGGAGAATAAACTTTTGTCAAAATTGGGGATCCAGTGGGACAGGACAATAGAATTCTTATATCCAAAAAAAGCAACAATTCACTTCCAGGATCTGGCCAGGAGGTGACTGGACAATTGAAGTGATTCTGGCAGTTGTCCAGCCACTAATTCCTCCTCTCCTGTTCAGTTTCGTTGACGCCTCAAGCCAGGTTCTCAGTAGCACTTGGCTCAGAACAGCAGGAGCAAAACTTTGACGCCGGACTGTTTGTGTCAAACGCTCCAGATCCACCCTATAGGCATTCTGTGCCCCAAATCCACTCTATGGGCGTTCTGAGGGGTTTATCTTGAACTAATCACAGCCGATCCCATAGTGTGAGAACTCATTAGCAATCAGAAAATAATAGTGGAGCATATCAATTGGAAAATAGGAAGCACATCTTCTTTAGTGTCACTGGTAGCGACCCAGGTTGTGAGACAGTTCCACAATACAAATACACTGTGGGAAGTGAGAATAAACAGGATCCTTTTCAAAAGCGCACTCCTTATTCAAAGTAAAATACTAATGCAGACACGTCCTGAGAGTCTCTTGACCTGTGAGTATCTTAGTTCTTCTGCTTTATTTCAGAATTTAAAAAAAAAACAAACAACAAAACAAGACTAAATCACCCAATAATTGCAAATCTGTGTCTCCCTCAGTGAGCTATTCACTACTGAAGACTTGTAAAAATAGTTCTGGAAACAGAAAATATTTTTCTCAAGAGGAAAACTTCTTTTTCACAAAAACTTGTGCTATGCAATAATAGGGGATTTGTAAAATACGTGCCATTGAAGTAATCCTAACCAAAACTTACACACACTAACACTTCACTCTTTTCACTACACAAAAATTAAAAAAAAACCCCAAATCTCACTGATTGACTGACTAAATGCTTTATTTCACCAGTTGCCTAAAGGTAAGTGATTAAGAAAAATCTTACTTGCACCATATAAAACACAGAAATATTCAATGTCACCCAACTTACGTCACAAGTCTATGAGCCTTTTGTTATTGTTTTAGTATAAACTATTCTTTGGATCTTGCAATAATAAATACTTACAGAACTTACAACTTGGTATTTGAAATAATAGGAATACACTGAAGGTTCTTTATCGGTGATACAGTTTCTAAATTTAGTTCAGAAGCCATTGTTGCCTCACTGGAGACATCGATTACCTTGCAGGGAGAGTCACATGGTCCCTGGAGATACCGCTCGCATTATAGTAACACATCCATTTGCTGTACCCTGAGGGGGATCTATTAATCTTCAAAGCATTTGCTGATTTATCCCAGGGTAAAGAAGCTTCAGTTTGTGAATTCAGCCCTACATAACTATTGCCAGACCTGACTTGACGTTATTGATGCCCCTGAATAGTCTAATGACGTACCCTGTCTGATGACCAGCCATTGCTCCTATGAACACAAGCAAAAATCAAATTCTGAGCCATAGCACCTCTGACCCACGATGAGTTTCAATACTTGCATGATGTAGGGTAACCCAAAAACGGGGTTTTAGAGCAAAATTACTTTTTTTTCAAGCATACCCAATAGCCCAGGAGAACAGCACATAAGGTGTTACCACTGCTTAGCACAAGCCTTGTGCTAGCGAAGCAACATAAGGACATGTCAGGCCTTGTCTCGACTTGACTTGGCCTCAGCTTGTTTTAGTTTGGTTTCAGCTGTGACAGCATATTGCCAGTGGTTTAGATGCCTCTTGTCTAGCTTTTCCTGCATGTAACAGCAAAGTTGTCTAGTGCTCAGATGACTAACCTCTGACTTGTTCTTAGTTTCAGCTCACCTTTGTGCTATTGTGCAGTTGTTACCCTGCAAAACTGCGCCATGTTCAGTAAAGAGAAGTAATCACTGCATAACTTAAGTTACAGACAGATCAGTGTCAGCATCAGACTTCTTGAAAATGTTGGAAAGTGTTGCTAAGTGAACCAAAGTGGAAGAGCACCCCTACACACCAACACACATCCCATCGGCTGTCTGCTCCTCCCGGTGAAGGTGACTCACCCAACACCCACCGGCGGAAGAAGGGCCCTCAGCTTCAGCCTCTGCCTTTTCTGGGTGTCTAACAACAACAGCAGAGAAGAGGGGCAGATGCTAAGAAGTCTGTGTGCAACAATTATAACTGTATTTTTATCGTTAATTAGCAAAAAGTAGCTAATGTGGACCACAAGTGTTGGTATCACCTTTAAGAGTGGTAGCTGCTTAGACCACTAGAATGTTACTGAAAATAACTGTAAGTTCCTGACTGTATGTATAAGGTGTTGTTCCTCTCTTGCCAAATTAAAATTTGCGGCATAACAGAATTTGTAGGAAAAAACCAACAAAAAAATATATTTGCAAAAATGTTCTAAAGTGATATTCATAATTAATTCTCTCTCTTTTTATTATTTTTTTAAAGCAATTGTACTTCAAGTGTAAAGAACTATAAGGTTTGATATTGGAATAATTTTCATATTTACAGACAAGATTAAATGACTGGATGGATATGGATGATGTAATTAAATAAAGGTCTCGGTTTTATACCTTAATAATGACAATTGAGCTTGCAGGAAATGTATGTTTGCTTATCAATTTCAATCTATCAGTAATGAAATAAATGAAATGTCTTAATAATTTCTATTTAAAATACCTTAAGAAATAGTAAGTATTCTTTTTGTCAATATTCATAATTAACTAACCTAAAAATAGAATCAAGATCTGATTTACTTGTGTTAAATTTGTAAAATGGAAAACATTTCATAGAAATAAAAACGTCTGCAAAAACCCCAATTCAGTTCCTAATAATAAAGTCTGAGATATCCTGAGTAGCTTTAAAATCCCTTTTTGAATTCGCTAGGAAGACATAGGAAATTAAATATTCATGAGTTACATTTATTAAAATAATATTAATATAGGTTCTATAAAATAGGTTCTTAAAAAACCTACCTCTTCTATGTTCCAATACATTTTTATGGATTTGTATACATGTGAAGATGGGCTTTCTCTGGGTGGGACCTAGAATTCACAGCTTGAAAAGATCATTATTGAGTAAGAGTAATAATGGTCATCCTTTTTATTCTTTTTTTTTTTTCTTTTTTCCCAGAATCTAGGAGACAGCATACCTGCAAAGTGTGCCACTACATGCTATGAAGTATCACGGTGAGAGGGAGTGTGTACCACATCAGCTCATGTTTTTTAGCTACTTTTGTAGTTAAAGTAACTTGACTGTGAATATTGGAAATAATTCTGTTGATGTCAATACAGTTAAACAAATGAAACAATAATAAAATTAAAATAATATTACGTTCGGGCACGCTGGTATGATCTTTCACTTGTGTTTTCAATACCCTGATTTTCTGTTTTCCCTTAATGTTATCAACTTTATGTACCAATATAGCTCAGATCCTTGTGGACATAAATGGAATGTGAGCTCATAGAAAAATACTTGATTTTCAAATAATACCAGGGTAGAAATGGTTCTAAGCCACATCTTTTTGATCTGGATTTCAAACCCAAATTTTGAGAAAGACAGATTTTTTAATTTGCTCTGTCATTAAGGGTGGGCAGCTGGACATGAAATTCAACTCTTGATCTGGGAGACTGGCTAACTACCCAAGACTTAGGAGTGTTCTTCAATGGAAGTTGGAAGTCAGAGTTGATACAGGTCTGCCTTTTCCTTCACGTAACCTCTGGGCAGTGGAATTGTCCTGGGGGTCATGAAGGAATATAAGTACACATCACTTACTTTAAACATACCAACTACTTTCAGGAAATTCAAGGTAAAGTAAAACTTCACGTTCTTTTCATCTTCCTTCTCTTGACACTTCGCATCTTCGGAGGAAAACTGTAAATAAAGCACGTTAACTGTGTCTCACTGCTGTCCTTGAGTAATCTTTATCCTTATACCGTTTTTCATCATGTTGGACTACAAAACAGAAGTCACTCGGGGACTTTGGCGTTTTTAATGCATTGCGAAATAGTTATACATTTGTAGAACTACATGAATTTTAGCAGCGTTAATCTGATGTTCTAGGTACTTCTGGATTTCATGGCCACGTTTATAATACTACTTCTGAAGTTTAGTAGTGAACGTCTATGAAATGAAAAAATAAAAGAGAAACAAATGCAATCCTTCTGAAAATACTGAAAATTTACATTCGAGATGATATTCAGGAAAAGTTAAATGGCAGTCCATCTTCTCTTGTTGTGACTTGGGACAAATTTTCTTAGCAATAGCCAGAAATGAAACATTTTGTATACGATGAGGCAAATCTAAACCAAAATGGTGCTACCACACCTGAAAACTAGCAAGGTGTTTATGTTAGAACACCGAATTACTGAGTAGGACAATAGACAATAAGTAGCCTTTTGAGTTTAGGGAGTAATTACTGCTCTTAGTATGGAAAACAATCTCGAATTACAAGTGCAGAAGTTTTCCCTCCTCTCAGCTCCTTATACATACCTAAAATCCCAGTAAAGATAGGGTCTTACATTAAGCATTGTTGTTTCAGATGAGCTGTGTTCTAGCCACCACTTTGAAATATCCCTGATGATGTAATGGTCTTCGGTCTTTTCTGTTCTCTTTTATCTTTTATAGCCATTTAAAAAATTTCTATGTTAAGCAGAAAAAAAAAGCGCATATTCAGGAATAGATCTCCAGAATTGCTCCTTTTAATGCTCTGTTTGTCTAAAAATGAGAAATGCATTTAGGTATTGGTTCCTTTCATTTTCACATGCTATTCTATACACTCAGTCTTCTACACTGAAAAAATGTTTTCTGAAACCTTGTCCTTCGAATTTTTCACATCAGTGGTCCCATACACTTCAGCCACAAAACAAATGTGGTGAAGATAATAAAAAATACGGAATCCCATTTTGTTAGACTCCATTCTAAAATATCTGACCTACGTATTTGGCATTTTTATATGTATTAGGAGATCATCTTGATTGTTGACATTGTCCATACTGGCTTCATGCCATTTAGTAAAAAAAAATCCAAATACCCTTTATATAGGCACAGATTTCAAATAATACAGGAAAGAGAAACAAATACAGAAATATTATGAAAATTCACAGCACTGGATTCTTTAATTTACATAGTAAGTACTATATTTGTGCACCTGTTATGCAAATTATATGTACAGGGAAAAGAAAAAAAGTAATATCTCCACCTAATTTTAAAAACACTTTCAAATATTTGCTTCGGGCTTTCCTGAAGCTCCCCCAAAGCTCCCTTTTCTCTGCTGCAACTATTTCTTTGAACTCTGATACTTTCCTAGCACATCAGCCATTTCAGTGGAAAACCTTATCACATACTATTTTCCCATTTTGTTTTCTGTTGTCAGATAGTAAAGGAGAAATACAGCAAGTGGTGCGATGAGTTGAAGTCTGTTTTCCTCCTCTTTCTTTCCCTTTATATAGAGGTATGAACAAATAAGTCAAGAGAACCAAAAACAAAACAGAAGAAACAAGGTTTCTGTGGAAATAGAACATACCATTAATACTTTTAATATTTCAATTTTTTCAGTTCAATAACTTCAGTGTAACACTGGTGTGTTTTTGCTAATCTAGGCAACTGATTACTTGTCGCACTTCAGTACAATTCCTTTGATCTGAAAATTTTGTTACAAAATACCACATGGATAACGGTAAATATACTTTGTAAGAAAAAAAAAAGTGTGCTTTTTGTTACGGCCAGTAAACTATTTAGGACTATGCATTTTGATTTGGCATGGACTTGATATCAGGTGAAAAGTTCATTGTAATTTAAGTTTCTTTTTCATTACTTCTGCCTTTCTTCTTTCCCTTCTTCCTTGAGGTACAAGGCATCCATTAAAATAGCAAACCTGTGTTCGCAGAAAGCAAGCTGTGATTGAAATTTTGCTAAATCATGCAGTGAGAGTTTTGGCTAAGTAGCTCCTCCAGCACCTTGCTAAACCTTGCTAAAGACCTTGCTAAAAACTTGTACGAGTCGTTAGTATGGTGAAGTTACTGGTGTAGTCATGTGCTCGGAATTAGGTATATGCTTGCTTAGAATTAGGCGTATGCTTAGAATTAGGCATATGCTTTCACACTTTGTTCAAGAGGCATATTTTAATTGTTACATCTTTATTTCCGCAGCCTCATCTTCAGGTAGTAGTATTTCAGGTAGTGATACTTTTGGGCTCATCTCTTAAATTAAATCATGTGTCTTCAGTCGTACTAGCTGGTTAATTATCTAGCTACAGCTTATGATTTTAAGTATTTTGACAGCTAAAAATAATTGTGTGCATTTCATAAATTTATCACCGCTTTTCAGCAGCGTAAGTGCATTTCAATTAGCTTTCTATGGAAGTGCTGAATTGCAAATCCTTTTCAAATTAAAGGCAATGTTCTATCATTTCAGCTCATTCTACGGTGATAATTTCATCGATTTGACTTAATACACATGTAAGCCCAAGTGTATTTGCATATAAAATGCCACAGGGCCTAGAGGCCCTAATACAAACAATTAGTTCGGTGTTTTTATCTTCTGGTAGCACAGGGCTTCCGCATAACAAGCTATTTTGGCAACCTTATAGCTCAGTATGTGTTGTACAAGGGAGAAGGCTGTATTTCCTCTGTGGTTAAGCACTGAAAAAAAGGCTTTTGGATTTTGTCCATGCACTCAGTGCTGCTGCCCAGTTGTTGATACTGCACATCCTGGGATAACCAACAGCAGCGTGTCAGTGGCACTGCGGATGGCTTCCAGTTAAATCCCTTCATTTGGATTTTATTAGAATGGTACTGAAAATGGGAGAGCGGTTTAGTTTTAGGAGCATTAGTGCCTGGATTTCTAGCCACAGAGCTGATATCAACTCTAATGGGAACGGTAAATCCCTCGCATTTTGTTACAAATACTCTTTAGTGATTTCCAGTGACTACTACGCACGTTTAATATCCATTCACTCTGTTTATTTTTAGATTAGTGCGGTTTGGGGTCTGACATTGATACACAGGGCGCGAACACGCTCCACGACACAGTGAACACGCTCCACTCCATCAGAGCTTTGCGGCGGAGGCCAGCCCTGCTCCCCCAGGGCGCAGCTGAGCTGGATCTCCAGGGCTGTTCAGCCCATCTCTTACCTCACCACCCCCGAGGGGGAGACTTGGACAGGTTTTGGAAGCTCGGACCACTTGATGGGTGCCATAAAAAAGTCGTGAGGTGACGGAGGGGAAGGGAAGGGCTCGGGCTGAAAACGTGAGCGAGGGATGCCAAGCGCTCACCTGGTGACGTGCTGGTAGGAGCCGCGTCTACAGAAATTTTTCTGGCTGATTATATTCAGCTGACATCTGGATCCTGTTTTTAGCACAAAGATGCCTTTCTTGCGTGACCATGGAAAAGATATCTCAGATAAAATCGTTGCCGTATTGAGGCTGACTGCGAGACAGCCGTTCGTTTCGATGCGTTATGCTGTGGATATGGAGTGCTGCAGCCTGCCTTGCCGCGCTCGTGTACAGCACTAATGTAATTCCAGCGGGCAAGACAGTGTTAGCGTGGCACTTATGTAGTATTTTAAAGGTTGACAAATAAAATAACTTTAGCTGGTGAGCAGAAGCTCAGAGTGACTCTAATGGTTTTGTTGGTTTCACAATGGCTGACATTTCTCCAGTATTCTTTCCTCAATAGCCCCTGTATGAATCCACTGTTACTACATTAAAATAATTATCCGTAACAGAGCCATTTTGGCATGTGGGATAATGCAATCTGTATGTGAAATGCACCCTAATTAAAAACCATTTTGTACCTGTAAGGTTTGCTGAATGGCATTCCCATAGCAGAGTTCTCCACGTCGTTGCAATCACAAACGATTATCTCTAGAAGTCCAGAGAGAAAACGAGCTGGCTGAGACAGCACACGGAGCTTCATGGCGAAAAAAACCCCGACATGCCAAACCGCACAAAATCCTTGGTAGAAAGCGGAGAGGGAAACAACAAAAATGGATAGAAGGTTTAAAGGGATCGATAACAGTAAAATAAATGGGTGAGCATGATGGTGTCAGGGAAAACACCGGCTATGCCTTTAATAGAACCGTGAAAAAGAGGGGTAGCTGCCTCACAGCATCCCTACGATGCAACCCCATCCCCAGTGGTGTGTCCCTGATGTTGAGATTCCTGGTTTCCTTGTATCTCATGCCAGTCCAGGGAGTCCACAAAAGAAGTTATTCCTTGGTGTATTAAGACAGGTAGATAGAGATAAGGTACGATGCTGAATAGTGTCTTTTAGAACTATAAAAATAATATAATATTTTACTTACTTTTCTTTGGAAAGAAGTCAAAGGAGCAAATACAGTACTTTGTATCAGATTTCCCTGCTGAAAGCAGCCCTGTAGTCTGCTTGTCTGCTTCTCTGCATAAAGCTCATAACATCCTTTCTCTTTCTCTCTGCTTTGAAAAATTCATTCGCTCTGTGAGAACCCGCTGGAGAAAGCAGGCTTTCATACAGCCAGAGCTGCTCAGCCAGACTGTGATTTCTACTAGATACAACAGGGTTAGCTCAAGAATAAAAGAGCACAATTTCCCGTTTTGAGCAAGATAGTCATAGAAAAATATGCAGACACAGCCATCAATCAAAATTTTGAATCCCTGAAAATTAAACCATGAGATAACTTGTGTCTTGACCTTAATCCAGAGTTGGGGATTTGGTTCCATTTCTGTTTCCTAAACACCATTTCTGACCTTTTTGACAGTGGCAGTAAGTCTAGCTGCCTCTGCTTCTGTGAAGTCTACTGCTTTTCGCAGTGAGAACCCTCTGAAAAAAAAATTGAAATGAAATTAAATCACCTAATTGAGCAGTTACTCTTTCTCCTTAGACATGAAATTTATTCCTTAGGATGATACATAGTGATAACTAATCAGCCTTCTCTTTTTTCAGCTGTTCCCACAAATAACCACATTTTTTAAAAAAATTAAAAATAGTAGCATGCTAGAATTAAGTTAAGCAGCAAATTTTAAACAAAAGAATGGGAATATTATCCTATCCACTGCACAGAACATCTGTGCACAGTTTCTTTGGAAGGTCAAACGCTGAGTTAAATACTGTGAAGGACTGCTTATATCATGCTAGCTAGTCACATGTGCATCTAAACAAGTGGGAATAATCAAATCTCATGCTTTAAAAAGCAGATTGCATATTAAGGTTGGGAAATAATTTTATAGGGGAAATATTTCAATTTGCTATAGTAGGGTCCAAATGAAACCAGCACATGCAAACAATATGAAATTGGGCTTATTTCCTCAGTAAACCTATTTTCAGCTTTATCAGTTTGCAGTCAGTAGCTTGGTCAGTCCTAATATTTGTTTAAAATCACCAGCTACGCAGTATTACTTCTACATGCATAGAAGTAAAATTCTTTCCTTTAATTTAAAGGAAATAATACATACTTCTTCCAGTCTCTGAGCAGTCCTCTGCTTGGACATCAAATTGGAGAGTGCAAGGAGTATAGAATCATAGAATCATAGAATGTGTTGGGGTGGAAGGGACCTCTAAAGGCCATCTAGTCCAACCCCCCTGCAGTGAGCAGGGACATCTGCAACTAGATCAGGTTGCTCAGACCCTCATCCAGACTGGCCTTGAATGTCTCCAGGGATGGGGCCTCCGCCACCTCTCCGGGCAACCTGGGCCAGTGTCTCACCACCCTCATTGTAAAGAACTTCTGCCTAATGTCTGATCTAAACCTGCCCTGCTCTAGTTTAAAGCCATTGCCCCTTGTCCTATCGCTTCATGCCCTTGCAAACAGCCCCTCCCCAGCTTTCCTGTAGGCCTCTTCAGGTAATGGAAGGGGCTCTAAGGTCTCCCCGGAGCCTGCTCTTCTCCAGGCTGAACAACCCCAACTCTCTCAGGCTGTCTTCATAGCAGAGGGGCTCCAGCCCATTGATCATCTTCATGGCCCTCCTCTGGACCCGCTCCAACAGGTCCATGCCCTTCTTGTGCTGAGTGTTCCAGAGATGGACGCAGTACCCCAGGTGGGGTCTCACAAGAGCAGCGTAGAGGGGGAGAATCACCTCTCTTGATCTGCTGGCCACGCTTCTTTTGATGCAGTATGAAGTATGAAGGTATTGACAAGGAGGGCGTGTTCTCTCCCACGCTTGCTGAATATCACTGAGATGGTGAATTGAAGGCACTTGTGGAAGCACTGATACCTGCTGAACCACTGTGAGGTGCCATCAGCTACTGCTGACTTCAGCCAACCAAGTGGAAGGTCTGGCAGTGTGGCAGGATGGGGATCTGCAGGAGCATCCATCCAGGCTGGATGGAGCACCCCTGGGAGGGTACGCCGCTTGCTTCTCCTACACAGGGGAGGACTGACTGTCCACTGCAAGGGGATCCTCCTTCGCAGAACTGCAATTCCAAAATACAGCTGCATCCGCAGTTTCCAAGAGCGGCCTAAACTATAAAAATAATTTTAGGGATTTTTTGTTGTTGTTGGTAATTTTTGCTGAGTTTTGCTATTATTTTTTTTTTTTTTACTCCAGCTTTTTTAACCTCATCAGAAGCTGTGAATATTTGCTAGGTCTTTCTAGGCAGAAAGACTAAGGGATGCTTTTGTTTTGTAAACTGACACCTATGTCTTCAAAATTACCTAGTCGAAATGAAATAAAGGCGTGAAACTGGCAGAAAATTGTTTTCCTACTTATGCTCAGTCATGATGATTTTCAACCCATCTTGAGCTTTCGTTATCACAAAGCAATTGGAACCACAGTTTACTGTATCTTTAAAAGGAAAAGAGTTTTAAATGCATGAAATGCTTCCTGATTATTACGGTGATACTCACTGCATTTAAGTGACACCTGTGCTATATTCAGTCAGAAAAGATAGCTCCAGAAGGCTATCCATCTATATCCTCAAGTAATTTCATCAAGGAATATGAAGCATGCGATTTGTGCATCTCTGTGCCTGAAGAGGGAAAAAAGGCCGGTGAGAAATGTGAAGGCTTTTGTGAAAACATATCTCCCAGGCATCTTTCTGCAGTTACTGCTGTAGAAAGTCTACAAACATAAATAGTGGAAAAATGGTCGGAACCAACCAGATGTTCTCTATTCAGCTGGCTATCAGTTTCTTGCTTGCAGTCTATCAGTGTGAGATCCCTGAAAGAAGATGGTGTTATAAAGCTTAAAATGACAGCTTCATCTTTAAGAAATTGAGGACAAAGTATGATATGCTAGGACACAAGACTTTCACTGCTCTGAGACCTGCGTATAGTGTAATGAATGAAGCACTGTTCATATATTATTATTTAAAATATAATCTAACCGCATTATTTATACTGGTTATTAATATATAATTTATGAAAGTGCATATCAAGTCATTATTAATGAAACATGTATGTGTGTCTGTATATAGCTATGTAATGCCACTTCCACCAAAAGTTTGTGATTGGTGTAATTAGTATTTGCTGCTGCTGCAGTGGAATTTGCGTACTTATTGGCCTATTACACCTCCATCTATTGCTCATCCAACAGCATATTGGAAAGCTGTTTGACTCTCTTGCTAATTTCAGTTTTATCTGCTTGCCTTTGGCTGCTTGTTCTAAAGTATTTTATTTTCAATTACAGTTAAGTGACTCTTTTCTCAAGATGCAGTGTAATATGCGGGATGACGATTTGGCAGTTTGGTAGTACACTGAGATAAGCGGCAGTCCTGCTCAAAGCGAGACCCCACCTGCACTGCTGCATCCAGATCCGGGGTCCCCAAATTAAGAAGGACATGGACCTGTTGGAGAAGGCCCAGAGGAGGCCATGAAGATGCTGGGAGGTCTGGAGCCCCTCTGCTGGGAGGACAGGCTGAGAGAGCTGGGGGGGTTCAGCCTGGACAAGAGAAGGCTCCGGGGAGACCTTACAGCCCCTTCCAGTCCCTAAAGGGGCTCCAGGAGAGATGGGGAGGGACTCTGGGTCAGGGAGGGGAGTGACAAGATGAGGGGTAATGGTTTTAAACTGAAAGAGATTAAATTAGATTAAATATTTAGATGAGATATTAGGAAGAAATTCTTCACTCTGAGGGTGGTGAGCCCCTGGCCCAGGTTGCCCAGAGAAGCTGTGGCTGCCCCATCCCTGGAGGTGTCCAAGGCCAGGCTGAACGGGGCTTGGAGCAGCCTGGTCTGGTGGGAGGTGTCCCTGCCCAGGGCAGGGGGGTGGAAGTGGATGATCTTTAAGGTCCCTTCCAACCCAAACCATTCTGTGATTCTATGATGTATTTTATGGGGTAAAAAGCCATGGAAAATACAATGTTAATATTTAAATGTAAGGTTTGGGGTTTGGGAGTCTTCAATTTTATTTTTTCCCCAAAGGAATAAATACCTATTTGAGTTTTTCCATGTTTTGGGGTTTGTGGGGTTTTGGTTTGGTTTGGTTTGGGTTTTTTATTTTTTTATTTTTATTTTTTTATGTTGCTCCTGCAAAATATAGTTGAATTTTCCTCCATGGAAAATAGGACACAGTAGTGTATACATGGCTTTTAAAAAGTTATTAATTTATATGATCGTTAAAGCATAAAATTAAAGTTACAAAGAATAGCTTATCAAGGGCCGCACAGCTCTGCTTAAGTACAGCACTCTTAAATCTTCCCAAAACTATGCTTAAAGGTTTGCATTTAATTTCAGCTTTTCCCAGGCTGCTACTTGAATTGATTTTCTACACAGATCAGCTTCTTCAAAATGTCCCCCAGTCCTAAATCAAACACCAGATATTTTCTAGTAAGAGCTGCAGAACTGTAATATTTCTTAATTGGATCAGAATGTCTCTTAATCCACTAAACAGCAGGCAGCCTGTGTCCCATTATTGCTGTTTATAGACCAATTCAAATGGAGGTGATGACTCATTTTGAGATGTCATCCATAAAATATCAACTACCAAAATTTCAGAATGATAATTCACTGTGAACTTTAGATTTCTGCTTTCTGGTTACAAAAATTTGTCAGGGTCTTTCCTTTCTAATTTCCTGATTGCTGTGTTGTTCTCATTACTTATTGTGGTATTTGTCTGTAGTTGAAATGTAGATGTTAATTTCCTTTATAGTTCATTATAATTAAAAACATTTTTCCTTATATCAAGTATGACTAGTAACAAGGAATGGCTCTTTTGAAAATCTGGTTCAAAATGGAGTAAATATAATAACAAAATATCCCTGTAAATCTGATTTCCGATATGGGTATTCAGATGTAGGAAGTAAGGATTTTTTAAAAAATATATTTCAAGTTTTCTAATGCAACTTTAAGGATTAATATAACTGCAAAGAATAGCACGTATAAATGAAAAAGGATGCCCTCTGACAGTAATCTTAAAAAGTTATTTTCCTTGTAAGACTCACAGATAGTAGGAAAAAAATTGACTTTAAGAACTGGGTAATTAAATTCAACTCTTTGGCATATCAATAATTTGCTAAAAAACTATCAGTTTTCAAAATATATACCCGACAGTGCAGAATCATATCTGCAAACAGTGAACTTTTTGCTACCATCCTGTCAAACACTCACCAGTTTTGTAGTACACCATCTGTTTGCAATTGTTCTTTTTTAGTTTACATGTGCTAACTTGTGAATCTCTTGGACTTAAACCAATACGTGTAACAGCTAAAATGACTAGTCCTCCTCTACCCACCTATGCACACCATCATCCTTCTAAGATGACAAAATCTATCTGGAAACAGCCCAGTAATCACGACGCACTAAATGCGGTGAAAACAAATCTGTGCGCCGCAATGCTTTGTGTAGTGCAATTACAGCACAGAGAATAAAGCTGCAGCTCCTGCACTGACTGTGATCGTTGTACCGCTTCACTATACCAACAGACTTACGACTCGGGGATGGTCTGCAACAAACATTATTCCTCGTTCACCTTCCCACCTGTGCATGCTCTACAACATTTTACCGTTAATGGCATAACAATTAAAATAATGGCGTTGCAGATGCACTGCCTTAATTGCATCCTACGTTGCTGTTATTACACAAATTATAATAATGTTTCCCCAAACCGGCAGTGGCAGGATTACAGGTGGCGTTACCGATCTAAGCAAGTCTTTTGTTTTGGTTTATCTAACCATTTTTTTTTTTGGCTCAGCTTTACTACGTGACGGCTAATGTGTGCTACCTCGCTGCTATGGCTCAACTCGAGGGAGTACCGAGCTCCAGGGAACGCTCTCCTTTCTGCGCTGGTGCTTGTGCCCAGCAGAGCACAGCCAGGCAGCCTCGGAGCCGAGCCTTTATACAGAACTAAAGGTGGAACCAAAAGAGCTAGATTTGAAGGAAATGGTATAGCTTCAAACTTAGGGACATCCCATTTTAAATACTTGAATAAATAGGGGATGACTGAATAATAATGGCGCATATTAATTTAAAATATCTGTATACATCATAGTCACATTATAAATACAGTGTGTGTATTTGCATATGTACATATCTGCAACTATAGCTAGATTTAGATCAAGATATCGTTCTTTATTTCTTTCTGTAAATGTCCTGGAAATGCAACTTTGGTCCGGAGGATAAAATTATTTATTTATTTATCACACAGTTTTCACAGATTCTGCGGTTCTATATTGGTCTTAAGCGAAATCAGCATCGGATCCTAAATCTAAATCCAAAATTTAGATTAGGGTTAGAAATTAATTGATAATTTTTTTCTATAAAATGAAAGGAAACCAAAATGCTTAGTCTTGCTTCATTTTGTTAAACCAAAATAAAACGCCATTAAAATCTACTTTTGATTATTGAAGTTATTGATATGGATTCTGAATATTTAAGGTTTCAAGACTTCTTTGTCATTTGAGTAAGACTATAACATTTCTTTGGACAATATTTTTTCAGCTGGGTAAATGCTTCCATAGCAAACAGTCATTTTATGTGTATTGTTTCTGTATTTTCTCAAATGTCCTTTTTGGAGTTTGCATTTTTCTGGCTTGGATTTTCTTTTCTATTTTTTTTTTTAAAGTATATTTCCTATTTATAAGCATGAGAAGAATGAATAGTAATTTTAAATTTTTCCTTTTCTCACACTCTTCTTTTGAAAACACCACAGATGGCACAAGCTACTACAGAAAACTAGAATTTTCCATGTAAACAGGGTTCACTGGGGTGGGGGGTAAGTTTTTTCAAATATTTGAAAAAAAAATTTGTTTTGATTCAATAGGTTGAAAATCCTTAACAGTGAGATGTTATGATTGTTCAGGAAGTTATGAAATGCTTTTTTTGTTTGTTTATTTCGGTTTGCTCCTGAATGTTGTCATGGTTTAACCCAAGCCAGCGACTAGAACACACAGCCATAGAGAATCGGAAGAGTTAAAGTGAAAAAAAAATCGTGGGTTCAGATAAAGGCAGTTTAATAGGTAGAGCAAAAGCGCACACAAGTGAAGCAAAAGGAGGAATTCATTCCCTGCTTCCCACGGGCGGGCAGGTGCTCAGCCATCTCCAGGAAAGCCGGGCTCCATCGTGGGTAACGGTGACTTGGGAAGACAGACGCCGTCACTCCCAACGTCCCCTCCTTCCTTTTAATTCCCCCAGCTTTTAATTGCTGAGCATGATGTCACGTGACATGGAATATCCCTGTGGTCAGTTGGGGTCAGCTGTCCCAGCTGTGTCCCCTCCCGACTTCTTGTCCCCCTCCCCAGCCTGCTCGCTGGGGATGAGGAACAGAAAAGACCTTGAGAGCTCAGCAACAAACAAAACCACTAGTGCCCCATCGCACTATTCCCTTCCCAAATCCAAAACACAGCATTACACCAGCTGCTAGCAAAAAAAATTAACTCCATCCCAGGTGAAACCATGACAAATGTGCAGCACATGCTGCTAAAGAAACTTGTATGGATGCCTCACTCTTCATCTGTGTATTTAAAAGTTACCTGGCTTCACGCAAGTGCTCTACAGAAAACATTTGGCACGTGCTTTCAATCAGGCTGTTCAGAGATACCGTCCCTCAAGCTGTTTTGAAGAACTCGGCTTGAAGAAAGACCCTAAGCCCAGTAAGAGTAATTTACTCAGCAAGGACTCTTAAGTAAATACATCCACAGAACTCATCAAGACGAGAATTTCATGTTCTCTGCCCGCTGTACAAGACATGCAAAAGACTGTTCTGAGTTTAAGCATCTTCAGAGAAATACAAGGAGTTTTGAATTGCTTTGATGGTGTTAAGTGAATAGAAATTGCTCTAAAGGAAAGTTTTGCCAAGTAAAAATCAGGTTTGGCATTTAGGTATAATTGCCTTTAAGGAAATTACCAGTGCAGATGTGGTAAGACTTTCTACTTGTTTATTGAGGCCCCCAAGGTCTAATACAGTTCTGAGAAAACTAGAGACGAGCCTTCAGTGAACAGGAAGAAAAATGTCTACTTTATGAACAGATTATATAGTTTTTATGTGTTCAGATAAAAAAGAAAATCCATGATTTTCGCTTGGTAATCCGTCATCTCTCTTTTATTAACTCCCACCCCTCAAAAAAAAAAAAAAAAAAAAAAGCAAAAGCAAAGCTAAACTGTTAACAATAATGCTGAGCTCAGAATCCTCAGAATCAAGGCTTTGGTCATCACAAAGTGATCCCACAGAAACTGGAATAGTTTTCTATCGTGCCATGTAAGACCTTTCTTCCTTTTTTAATTTTGGTGCTAACATAGCAGCTGGATTAAACACATCAGGTAAATAAAGAAATTAATGTACTGGTGGATAGAGATCAGACTTTATCAGTGGGACAAATTGAGCTGATATTCAGAGGTGGCTGTTACGGGTATTAGCTTTGACACTCAGTCAGATAAGGTTGACACCTTAATATATTTTTCCATTTGGATGCTGAGAAAGCATGAGGTATAGATAATGATAAGGATAAAAAGAACTTTCAGATATTTTCGCTGGATGAGTACGGTTCCACAGGTACGCGTTAGAGAACTTTTACTGTAAAAAAACTTAGAAATATTCACTTAGTCATATAGTTATTCTCAAGGAAAGATATGTTTTATTTAGATTTACACTTAGCCATGCCAATCTCAGTTTTAGTACAGAGGATAAAATAATCCAATATGTAGATAGCAGCTGTGCACTACTAGAAAGATTGATAACAGCATTGCCACTAGCTGTTTCCTAATATTGTTTAGATTGAGGACTACACTCAAGTATGAGGGAAGGATGCTGTGTTGTTAGAAGAAAAATTCTCCAGTAGAGAACGATCAGGAGATTGCTGAATTTTGCCTTTACATTTAAATAGGAAGCAAAAACTACCATGAGTTTGCAAGTTGAAAATTATTGAACAGCAGTCAGAACTTTATCCATGGCCCTGGAGACAGCAAATCTCAAATATCATGTTCATGTCACAAACAAGAGTCTTGACTTCTCCTCCACAGAAGGTCAGGATATTGCAAAGGTTTGAGGTAGAGCTTGGTAAGGGACGGTGAGGGAGAGTAATGTTCACCCTTTTTATGAGTTTCCGACTCCCACTTGCACTTGTAGGTAAATTCAGCAAATAAATGCCTAGATGCTTATGAGTTTTCTCCTGGGATCAGCAGCAAATTGTCTTTCTCTGACCAGTGTCTTGAAAAAAACAACTTAGAGCCACTGCTTGCCATCACTCGGAGTTCAGATCACCTAACAGTTACACTGGTGTGTTTTGTATCTGCCAGTACTCGCTGACATGAATGTGTTATGTGTGTATATCCAAAAATAGCTGGTGGGGTTTTATATTTACACTGAGTTTCCTTAAGTCCCTGGCTGGAGTTTTGAAAGCCAGCTTTATCCTGCAAGAGACTGATTGCTTTGCAAGGCAAAGCTGGTCTTTCATATGTATGTGTATATGAACTGTGTATGTCTTAAGACATTCAACAGTTGCAGTGTTTTTCCCTCCATTTTTGTGGAAAATGAAAAATGATGTAAGCCTGGTCCAACAGTGTCACATGTCTGGCTAGAAAGTTTGTACTCCTTCCTATTTTTGTATGGATTCCATTAATCTCTGCAGGTTGGTGCCAAATAACTGCTAAGATTACACTAACAATGGCCTTATTCTTATTTATAGTGCAGCAGAGCAGGCGGTGCAATGGCTGAGGGAGCCCCTCACCCTTGAGTGACGTGGGGGGAGTTTTCAAGAAATGGAAAAGAAGGATTTTGGGAATGGGTTGCAGACGGTATGAAGGGGTGTTGTATCAGCTCTGTGGACTCTTGAGTCTCAGAGAAAACACGAGATGGACAGTAGTGGATCATAGAATCATGAATCATAGAATGTGTTGGGTTGGAAGGGACCTCTAAAGGCCATCTAGTCCAATCCCCTGAAGTAAGCAGGGACATCTGCAACTAGATCAGGTTGCTCAGAGCCTCATCAAGCCTGGCCTTGAATGTCTCCAGGGATGGGGCCTCCACCACCTCTCCGGGCAACCTGTGCCAGTGTCTCACCACCCTCATTGTAAAGAACTTCTTACTAATGTCTAATCTAAACCTGCCCTGCTCTAGTTTAAACCATTGCCCCTCGTCCTATTGCCACATGCCCTTGCAAACAGCCCCTCCCCAGCTTTCCTGTAGCCCCTTCAGGTACTGGAAGGGGCTCTAAGATCTCCCTGCAGCCTTCTCTTCTCCAGGCTGAACAACCCCAACCCTCTCAGCCTGTGGAATTAATTAATGAGGGAATTAACATGGGAGCTGGATGCAAAAAGTCCATGACTTGGAAAACCACGCTCAGTAAAACACCGGAGGAATAGTGTCAGCTTGAGGAGATGTGGAAAAACTTAGAGAGGTATCTCTGAGGTGTTTACCAGCTTATGAACATGAAACCAGAAAAGGGTGGATTTCATGACGATAAGAGGTATTCAAAAGGTGGTACCCTGGAGGTATTTAAAAGGTGGGTAGACATAATGCTTAGAGATATGGTTTAGTGATGGGTTTTGTCAGAGTTAGATTGATGGTTGGACTAGATGATCTGAAAGGTCCCTTCCAACCTAGGCGATTCTATAATTCTAAGAGGAGTGTCCTTACACAGGAAGAAGTGAAATGATGCAAAATTTTTAAGATCAAAGCAGGCCTTAAATTTCAAGAGACGAGCAATTACTGGTACTGAGAAATAAAGATATTTGTATTGGTGACGTGAAAGACTGCAGACACTGGACTGGGGAAATGAAAATGAGGGTGAAACAGTTAGTGTAGGTGGTGTAAGTACACCTGAATACTGGACCCCTCCCAACATGTAACATCAGTAACTGCGGGGAAGTGTCTCTTCGTCCCCCCCTCTACAGCGAGAACTTTGTGTTAAGCTCTGTGTTACCTGCTGTTGCCTCTGCAGGACGACCTGCTTTGCACTTTCTTTGTACCTCTCTGAAGTCTTTAAAATAATGGCTTTAAAGTAACAGCCCAGACCAGCACAGACCTTCAGAAGGACAAGTTCTACCTGACAAAGGGGCTGAGATTTCAGAATGCCTAAGCAAAGTTATAGAGTATGTCATCAAATTGATTTTCATTATGGCAGCTTTCTGTCATTTCTCTAGATAGTATTCATTTTAACCTTTATTTTTTCTTCATACCACTCTGTATTTTCAGCTGTTAAGTTCAGACATTAGCCTTTCACCATTATTTAGTTTTGATGTGACTACACTTAAGCACATCTGAGTGATTATTTACAGTCTTTAGTAAAGCCCAAACCCTTGGAGTCATGCTCTAAAATGGGAAAATAACTTTAATATGTTCCTTATGACCAGAACTTTGGAAAATAACATTTGAATTACAAAAACTCATTTCAAGCCTAGCAATTTTGCAGTATTTTACTGCAGTAAATTTTACTTACAGTACAAAACTGTAAAATTTCCCAGGAAGACATTTGAAAATTAACGGTGAAAGTGCAATCAAGCCAGTTTCGAACAATTTACCTCTAGCAATTCCTGTATATGTAAAGGTAACCACAGGACAGTGGCTTTCCTATCTTGCATTTACGTTGTTGATAAATCCATCTCCCAAAGACGAACTGGAAAGAAAGGAGAAGAGTATTCTAAAATTATATCAGTAATACATAATGTTGCAATTTTTTTTTGAGAATCTCATTTACATGTATACAACTTGTGTGGATTTTTTATAATTAAATTTGCTACTAAATTGAACTATAGAAAAATAAATCTTTATTTTTTTTTTGCTTCTTGATCCTTTCTGGCCTTTACAGCTTCTAAAGTGAAAGATAGATTGTTCTGCTCTTATAAACAGGATTTATAAAGAGTTTATTTTACATTTTTCTGCATGTTAGCTCAGTGCCATATAGCCTAAACTGCAGATATTTGTGAATGTGTTAAGCTTATAATTAAGGTACAGAACACTTAGAACACTGGTTCTCTCATTTTTTTCTAAAACTTGAATTTTCAGCCATCCCTTATCTCACAAAATTGTGTTGTTTACTACTACCTATATGCTTATCATTCGCCCAGAGCATTTATTTATCAGATAATTTTTTTCTAACATCCAGTATTTGAAATCCTAAGAGACACCTTACAACAAACTGAGCTTTATGCAGGACGAAAAAATATTTTTCTGCAAGAATAATCTATACTTACACAAGTAACGTGATTTGAGTATCCCAGATGAATTTAATCACTTTATACGAAAAACGTATTCATGCAGGAGCATCGCATCCTTTAAGAAGAGCACTACCTAGTTCTTAGAATTAAAAAAAAAAGAAAGCAAAACACAAAACAAAAAGATGAAAACAGCAAAAGAGAAGATGAGTTAAAACTTTTGTAACGGCATATTAGAGCACAAACTTACTCTTATTCTTTACTAAACCAACGCAACCTTTAAGGGACCAAATAACTGCGTGCAGTACGGGCATTCCAGTGACTTTATAAGAGAGTCTCAACAGCTCACAGTAACCGGTGATCGTGCCTTTGTCTTCCCCACCCGCCCTTCTGATCTTTGAATGAGGGTATCTTCAGGAAGTCACTGCAATGACTCTTGCAAAGAGCCATTTTCCACCCCTATCTCATAACTTCTGCCGTCTGACCTTGGCGTCTAGGCATAGGCAGGGACAACAGCCTTTAGAAAAACGCAGTTCTTGCGGGGGGAATCGAGACAATAGGACGGTACAAGGTACTTTATTCAGCAGGATCGGGGGGAGTAAGGGCAAGCATTTAAAATTCTTTTGCAGTTAGAACATGTAAAGCAGATAGTCAAGAACCTCTCTGGGAAAGCTGAAGGGCTCCCTGGATCCTCTCGCCCAACCCTCTTTGTGCACAGACGGGGAATTGGGGCTGCACTGAACACTGAGATGAAGAGACTTTCAGAAAAGCGGCTGGATTTAATACTGGATGGAGTCCACTTTACTTGCCGCGGTTTGCTCGCGAGAACGGTCAAGCACGCCTCTTTTCCGTTTAGCATCCCTGTCTGCCCTCGCACCTCCCTCTGGGAGGGTTTCCAGGCGGTAAGTGGAGAGGTATGGCAGGCTGCCCCGGTCTGAGAGGAAAGCAGGGGATCGCAAAGAGCCACGCTGCAAATTGCTCGGAGCAAAGGCCAGAAGGAGAGACATCACTAGCGCTGCAGGCAAGGCTGCTGCAGGGGAGTTAACGTCCTTCCCATAATGTCAGCTGGGCTGTAAAATGCAGACACCTTGAGTAGGCTTACCTGGGAAGCACAAATCAATTTTAAAGAAAAGTCACTTTTCTGTGATTTAGGTTACTAGGTGGCACAGCCAGAAGACACCACTGTGCTCACCGAATGGATCTGTTGCTCAATGCTGGCCCAAAATTGCTTTTAAGTACACTTGTGTTTGAGTAAGAAGGTGTGTTTTAGAAAAATCATCAAGTCTTAATTTCTATGTTGCTTGTGATGGAAAACTCCACCACACCTCAATAGTCTGCGCTGAGATCAAGCTTGAATCCTTTCAGTTTTTTCCAAGAAAAACAACAACTGACAAGCAGTCACTCTCAAAATCAAGTAGTTTGGCAGGGAAAACTCTTTTACCCGGACTGTGGAAACGATGGGTCCAAAATCGTTCTGAAAGCTGGGAAGAAACATGCAAAGTCTTCGTGCTTACATTGTTTGTCAGAACTATAAAGGATATATAATCCTTCCCCATAAATCGCTTCTTCTGAAAATGAGTAATCGCCTTGATTAATTCCCTTTCCAAGTATTGCAGACATCCAGAAATTTCTATGGACGCAAGGATGAATGCCAAATATTAGATATGTATGGTAAAAAAAATTAATCTGTTAAAAATTAATATGTTCTGGTAATTAGCCATTCACAAATCTTTATTGCTGAGGGAGATATTTTTTCCTTCCCTGATTAATGAGTTATATAAATATTTAAATACATCCTTTTTTTAGCAAGAATTATACCTAATCTGCTAAGATAATGTCATCCTGTATGAATAAAATACGTAGCTCCTTTTTTGAAATATTTTATAATGTTTCTGACTTGTGTGGTAATGCTGGATTTCACTACGTAAAATATTCTATATTGCAGAGCCGCAATATTTTGCAGGTCTTAGACAGCTTGTAGAAATACACTGCATTCTTTGGAAAGGCTGGTTATTTGCTGATTGTTTCCCCGCTGCACCTCGCCGGCACAGCGTAATTCAATCGCTCAGATGTCAGGACTCTTCCAGTTTTCGAATGACATCTTTATTTCCCTCGAACAGCAAACATCACCAGCGTTTCAGCCAGAACAGCCTTCTGACCAAAATGTCAGTCATGCGTTTAACACTTCGGACCCGGGGCCGGAGTGGTATCGATCCCGGTGACGGAGGGTCACCCAGGACTCTGCACCTTGCTTGGCAGCTGGTTTTCAGAGCCTCTCGGGAAAACCAGCAGCAGCCTGTTTTACTAGGCTACCAGGAGATTATTTTATAAGAAGAGAGTTTCGTTGCTCAGGGGATTCAATCATGTTAAGCTGTATGCCGGTGATTAGTGACCCCACAGCGCCGGTGGCAGGCGGAGGAGGTCAGCAGCAAAGCCCAACGTGGGAAAAGATACTCTGCATCAGGTACTGACCAACTGGAATCACAGAGTCACAGCATGGTCAGGGGTGGAAGGGACCTCCGGAGATCATCTAGTCCAACCCCCTGCCAGAGCAGGGTCACCCACAGCAGGTGGCACAGGAACGCGTCCAGGCGGGTTTGGAATGTCTCCAGAGTTGGAGACTCCACCACCTCTCTGGGCAGCCTGTTCCAGTGCTCTGCCACCCTCAAAGTAAAGAAGTTCCTCCTCATGTTGAGATGGAACTTCCTATGCTCAAGTTTGTGCCCATTACCTCTTGTCCTGTCACTGGGCACCACTGAAAAGAGCCTGGCCCCATCCTCCTGACACCTGCCCTTTAAGTATTTATAAGCGTTGATAAGATCCGCCCTCAGACGTCTTTTTTCCAGACTGAAAAGACCCAAATCCCTCAACCTTTCTTCATAAGAGAGGTGTTCCAGTCCCGTAAAGTTGTTACCACACAATAACAAATCATCTGGCTGAATTTTCCTATTCATGAATGTTTTCTAGGTTGCCTCAAGCTCTTTTCCTAATTCATTAGAGGGTGTCATTATTTGATACCATCGCTGTGCAGTGAGGCACATCCTGAAAGGAGAGGGAGCCTGCCCTGCCTGTGCAGGGCTTCTTCTTCCTCGTCAGGTTGGAAGGCACCCAGTTGAGGAAGACAGCTCAGAGCAACGTACTGGTTTTATTGAGTATGTGAGGGGTTTTCACATGTTAGTCAAACTTTTTTTCCTTGAGTAATAACTACTTAATAAAAATAAAAAACCCCACTTAAAAAAATCCACTTTAAAAATTCAACTGAAAACTATATGGAAATTTGAAATGGACTATTTTTTCATCAAATCATTGTCGTTGCAAAGTTGTGGTTGAGAAAGTTAATTAGCTTTCTCTAAACCATTTGCCATTCCCATTGTAGTATATATTTTTGTTTAAAGTAGGTAAAAAAGCTTAGAGTTGTCATGTGATTTCTATAAATAAAGCCAAAGGGATTTTATTATTTTTTGCAAAGCGAAGACTGTTTTTGACATTTAGTGCAAGTGTTTAGATTGTTCCTTTTAGCAGTATATTGTCGCTGAAATGAGATAATTTGGCACTGTCAAAGACTGCTTTTGACTCAAGATGTAGGATGAGGCATTTTGAAAGTAAACTCTTCTCTCTCTAATATAGTTAGGAAAATTCAAACATTATTTGAACCTGCATTTTTAACTGCTAAAAGGACTCCTCGCTCTTAAAGAAATGAGTCAGTTTAAAACTGTATTTGCTGGTAACAAACTGCTGTATTTCGTGTAGTGTATGAAGGAGTTGTTCAGCCTGGAGAAAAGGAGGCTGAGGGGAGACCTTCTCGCTCTCTACAGCTCCCTGAAAGGAGGGGGTAGCCAGGGGGGTCGGTCTCTTCTCCCAGGTAACAGGTGATAGGACAAGAGGAAACAGCCTCAAGTTGTGCCAGGGGAGGCTTAGATTAGATATATAGGAAAAATGTTTACACTGAAAGGGTTGTTAAGCAGTGGACCAGGCTGCCCAGGGAAGTGGTTGAGGCACCATCCCTGGAGGTATTTAAAAGCCGGGTAGACGCAGTGATTAGAGATACGGTTTAGTGATGGGTTTTTGTCAGAGTTAGGTTGATGGTTGGACTAGATGATCTGAAAGGCCCCTTCCAACCTAGGCGATTCTATGGTTCTATGACATTTTTTTAAATTTTTTAGTAACGTGGCTTCCTGTCATCCACACGAACCCAAGAGCCTTGTATTTCTTTTTACAACCTCTGCTAAAGTAACAAGTCCTGGTACGGCTGTGCGCATTCTAGCATGAGCACAAGGATGGGGGGAAGAAGAGATACCCCTTGGTCAGACAGAGGGTGGGATCTCCCCTGGCATCGGGTTCATGCAAAAGTGAAGTGGTCCGGTTTCTATCTGATCAATGCAAAAAGTCATCTGCAGGGAGATAAAGAAAGCAGCAGTCACAAAGCGACTTAAAATGCGTGTATCCATCTCCTTTTAACTAGGCCTTTCTACCGGTCTGTTTTTAAAATAAGGAGATCTCTATCCCAGGCCCACAGAAGAAGTTTGCTGCCATTCAAAGTCCTGAAATTAAAGTACAGTCCTTGGCAATATGAACCACAGAATAAATAATTAAGATGTTTAGCCACAAAAGGTGAAAAGAATCTCAGAGTCAATATTTCCTGCTCTGAATTAGAAAACTGAACTGACCTTTCTGAATCGCCGCCTCTGATGGCTCATCTGCCTTTAGGAAACAGAGCTTCATGCCTAAGGAAAAACAGGGACAGCATTTCGTAGTATAGTCAATTTGTATGAATATTGTGAAATATTCTGAAAATTATTATTATATTAAAATGAAAAATTAAGAAAATAATCTGAATATTCAGAAAATTCTGGCACATTTTACACTTGAATTTTTTTAATTCCCGAGGACTGGAAATTACAACCTTTGACCATTTCACACTGTTTCTCTTAAAAATGTTGATGTATCTTGCCTGGCTTGGCCCCAGTGGCTGCTGAGCTGGCAGCGCGAAGAGCAGCATGAAGAGCGACTTGCCCTGCTCCTCCACAGAGCTTTACGCACGTCCCAGCAAAGCTGGGCACTTGTGACCCTACTTCAATTCTCCCACTCCCAGAAGACATCTAGAAAGGAGTGAGTGTGGTTCTTCGGCCAAAGGCCCCAAAGAACACCTTCGCACCAGCAGACAGTTGCATGTTCTCATCTCGGTTCTTGAAAGCACAACGGTGACGTGAAGATAAATATGTCCATCTGCATCACATGGTTGCTACTTTCAATATTATTCTCTCTAGAAGTGAGAGTTGAGTCCAAGTGCTCTATTCTGGTCTGCAAAACTATTTTATCACTGTTTAAGTGCCAGATTTCCAGAGCAACAAAATGTCTATGCAGCAAATGCTTCAGCACAACCGACAAAAATAACTGATACATTACTCACATATAAATATTTGCACAATATTCAAATATACCATGCATGTGTACGGTTCCAAAAAATCTGGCCCTGAAACCATCCATATTTTAAGAAAACTTCTCCCAAATGTTCTAATGTAATTTCCAGGCAATATAAATGCTAACTATATTGGGCAGCTTTCCCAGCCCTGGAGAAGAAAGAAGTGTTTCTTCAGTGAGCCTTCATGATTTCTTAAGGTTCATTCCTTTTTCTCTCCGAGTCCAGAGTTCCCCTCTCTGCTCATCCCAGCTCTTCTCGTTGTCCACCTCAGCTGTGAAAGGGGAAACAGTTCCAAAAGCAGATAAGTATTTCACAAGTGGACAGCATTTGCTTTTAAGGCACAGGCTGGATTTGATATATCTGTCTTTCCCTGACTTAGAAGCTCCTGCATCCTTAAAGATGTAAACATAACATCTGTACCGCTTTGTCCTTTCTTAGGACAGACGTGTGAAAAGACTCAAAGGAGAAGGAAAGACAGGAAGGAGAAGGGAAGGATGCATAGGAGCGAGGGATTTGGGCCACAAATGGTTGAGTGCGTATAGTTCAAATGCTAGTTGCAGCTATGCAACTTTTCTTTGTCAAAGATTTTCTGGAATAGAAAAACACCTTTAGTTTTATCAGAATGAAGCAGTTTTCTAGAGTTAGCATGACATTAGCATGGCAGCATGAGCATTTTTGTTATCTTATTTTTTCTTGCGTCCTATCTGCTGCTGAGTTGAACACAGATATTTGGGGTAGCACAGTAAATACTGCCTTGCAGGAAAAATTGTAAAGTATCAGAAGGCACATATAAACACAATCTACCGCTATTGTTATTGTTTGGACTCAAATAGTGCCTAACGGCTGTTGCATTTTTAGTGTCCTTGTTGTATTCTCTGCTGCACAAACATCCTGAAAGGATTTATATTCTATGTAAGGATCACAGATGGCTATATAGGAATAAAAGATGAAATAAGCACAGAAAGAAAAGCAAACGCAAGGTCACAAATGTTATCAAATATACATTCTGACAGTAACATAAGGTTGCCTTTTTTGTCACTGCTTCCTCCATTGTCATACACGAGTAAACAAAAAGTTGTTCTGAATTGGTAATAGGACTTTCTTCATTAATGCAGAATTCATGGTTATACAGTGGTGGGTAGCAGCTGGTGGGAGAAAGACAAATACAACCCACTGCAGAGTCAAAAGAAATGAGGAAGGGCTTAATGAAGAGTCTTGTAAAGGAAGCCAAGTTGTAATATTAACAGTTTAATTAATGCAAGAGTTCACATGTGCCTTATCTCACCAGCAAAGCAGAAATAACAGTTTTAAGAGATGATGTTGCTTATTTCGTTGTTTATCTTTAATTAGTTTTTGCTACTGTTGTTTTCCTTCTTGTCTTAGCTGTATGCGAGAACCACCAAAATATGCTAGAAATCTTTAAGCAACAGGGAGTATCGGCATTGCTGCTTACTGACCAAAATTCCAGACATAGCTCCACCTTTTCCTGTGCCCATGCCCCAGAACGGTCTAAACAGATCTAGTAATTACCTAGCAATATTAATCCAAGCATGTTCTTCTAAACTTCACTGTTAAGATACTCAGTCTTATTTAAGATTTTTTGGGATATTGGCTTGATGTGGGAAACCATCATTGTTCTTCTTGTGCAATAGCCTCACTAACACTGAAAATAAGAGTGTGTGGAGTTTTTAAAATAGCTTCACATGCCTATTTTTAATCAGGCTTTAGGGTGGTTTTCAAGATACGGCAGACTGAACTCCCCTTGAGTTGGCATAACTTTGTGCTTGTTTCTCCAAAGCCTTTTCCTATCTTCAAAAATCGTATTCTCCATTAAAGACGTTTTGTTTCCACATCTGTGTTTAAAGCAGCATTGTTTTATAACCTAAAGGTAACGTAAAAGCCTTAATTGATTAAAACGTAAAGCAACATGGTAGAGATAATAGAAGGTTTACGGTCTGCTTTTACTGATCCTATCGTTCAGAATCAAGCTTGCATTTTTCATACCCGAGATGTCCAAAGATAACAGATTGACCTATAGACTCTACCCTGTGGTGTTTTGGGCTGTGTCATTCTTCAAAGTGTGCTCTTTCTGCCCCATGTACCATCCGAACAGATGTTCCACTGAAGTTTGAATGACGGCCAGCTAGCTCGAAAACAACTAGGGAGTAGAGGTGAAGGGAATCAGGGGGCAAAAAGCAGGAATATGGATAGAAGTGAATGAAGAACAGAAAGGAAAAGGTTACATGAAAGTAGATATGGGTGAATAGGTATAAGCAAGGCTTAGGAAGAGGCATGGTAGAAAATACTGCAAAGAGGATAAGAAAGCCAGAGAAAGTGGGGAAATCTAGCAAAAAATAAACTAAAAAAAAAAAGAAAAGAAAAAAGAAGGGAATGAAAGAATGAAAAAGACAGAAAAAAATGAAAAAAAACTGTATAAAGATGAGAATATGACTCTTACCTTCATATAAAGGTAACAAAAGCATAACTTAAATAAGCTATTTACTATTGTACCTCGTGGAGAGAGATTCTTTGGATCTGAAGTATATCCACTAGTTACGTGGGTATGTGTTATAACCGTGATTTTACTAAACTTAATCCGTATAATCCCAATTTAAACCAATACAGTATTCAGATGTACATTTCACTTAACTAATTTGAGATAAAATCACACTTTCTATGTAAACAATGACGTCTATCTGTATACTCAGCAGAAAGACTGTACACTGAAATAACTGAAAAGACAGACAAAGCTATTGAGGGAACTGGAGCAAAAGACTGAACAAGGGTAAAATAAAAACAAACTTGAACAAGAAACGAAGAACTTTTTTTAATAAAATACATTGCAGTGCTATTTCTCCATGTAGGTCAAGACGCTTAAATCTAAATTGGTAGAATTGTGAAATTAATGCGTACTCTTTACATGTAAACTCAATAAACATAAAGTAAGAAAATACAGTGCCTTTCAGTAATTTATAGGAAAATGTACAAAGGCTGAAGTTATTAATCAACGTTTTAGTCTAGAGAAAGACTAATTAAGCAAACTTGACTTAATTTAGGACAGAAGGCTTTGTCTAAATTATAGTTAGTTTCAAATTAGTCTTGAAACATTTATGAACTGTATCATAAAATACAGAGTGCATATACCTCTGGGGCTAGAACTTAGGTTTAGTAGAACAATAGAGTTCTGATTGGAAGGAAATACGTTTCCTCTTCTAAAACTTATTTATAACTTTTCTGGTCCAAAATATAAAATAATATTGAAATAGCTTCCACCAAATGAAGAAAACACAGGAAAGTAAAAGTCTCTGCCAGGAATTCACAGTGTCTGGATCCCACCTCTCATGTAACAAGAGAATACATACCTTAGGGAAACTAATTTTCCCTTGTAAAATTGGGCTATAATTGTGAAAGCCAAAAATGTAAAATAAGTGAGACAGTTCCCACTAACTGAGGGAATTATAGAAAATCACATTGCCAGGATCAGAGAGACATGAAGGCTACAGGATATCCCCCCCCTCCCTTTCTTTTTTATAGCTAGTAACTTAACTAAAGTAGTACCATTATTCAGTGATCCTAAGTGTGATTTAAAATGGATTCTGATAATCTAGAAGGAACATCTTGATAACACATGTCAAACTCTGTGATACAGGCGCATAGGAGAGATGCCAGGTGGCCTGCCTTAAATAGATTGATAGAAAACTAGATTTCTTTTGTTCTCTTTTAGCAAAAGCTCATTCTGTTACTGTTAGATAGCCTTCCATAGGATTCTCCAGCTCACAATGTATTTTGTACAGTTTGTTGGGTTCTTCATTACAAGGCCGTTAGAAAGAGAGATTCAACAGATAGATAGGCTGATGATTTATTATATCCTCCATTTAAAAAAAATAGAGTCAAATAGGGTTTTATTGAAAGACTTTTTAGAATGACATTGAATATTACATCGTTATTATATATTGGGATTCCTATATACTAATCAAAACCATAATTGCATGCTCTGTAATCAGGTTGACCATAAAAATAAAGCCTGCTTGATTTTTTTTTTAAAGCTGACTTGTTGCATTGCCCTAGGATGTTTCACCCTTCACCAAATATCTTATTAAAGGTACTGGTGTGTAGTATAATTAAAATGTGAGACTAAAAGATCTTCAGTGACTGAACCTGGACAGAACATGGCTGGATATACATGAGAACGTAATTCAAGGAGAGATTAGTAAAACACCTTTTCTTTTAAACAGCAACTGGACTGTACCATCACAGTGACTTTACCAGCTTGCTATTTGCCCCAGGAAATCAGCGCTCTAAATTTTAATTCTTTGAGAAAGACAGAATCCTTAAGAGGCTTTGAGCTTGGGGAAGGCAGGAATCCAGCAGTAAATTCAGGTACCTCTCTCAAAAGAGATCACATGACTTACAAATGGTCTTACTAATAAGCAAAGATTCTGTCTGTTTTTTCAAAAAACGTAAAAGTCTAGCAGTCCCACCGTAGTTCCAAGCTAGTATTTAAATATACATCACATATCCTCCTTCTGTGACAGGCAAAATTTAAAACAAATTACAGAACTCTTCTTGTAAGACATTACCTTATGTTAGTAAAGCAGAAATTTTATTAATTAAATCTCAATTAGGAGAAAATTGCTAAAAACCTGTAAAAATATAAACTCCACGACTGGTATTTACACAGATCCCAGAATTAAAAATAATTGCATTCCCATTTAATTACTTTTGCTATTATTTTGTTAGACTTCCTGTACATTTCTAAAATGTCAGTATCACAGGTAGACAATGTAGACTATAAGCCACGATTGTCAGATTTATCAGTCAGATGATCCATCCTACTTTCCCCTGTCACTACCCTAATCCTGAGACTATCTTGGAGAAATACAGACTAGTATTTCTAGTGATTTTGTTAATGAATCTGCATGGAAAGGGATCAGCTCCCATATTGTCAAAAGGATTATAAGTTTAGATTGTCAAAAAAAGTTCTCACTTGCGTGAGGCTATTCTACTACTCTGAAACAAAACTATATTCAACGATAAAGATTGGAAAGAAAAATTAATTCAAAACTTCTTTTCCAGTTCCAAAAATGTAGTTTATTAGGAACGTATTATCTAACTTTACTTTGACCCTTTTTTTTCCAAAGTGAAGCGTTTGGTGTGTGGTTTTTATGAATTTGAAGAACTATGAGGAAAAAATATTGTGATAAAATTTTTATGCTTTGTTTGAATCATAATAATCCAACAATTAAATTTAATAATTAATTTCCATGAATTACAATGTTCTGTGTAATTAAAAACATTTTGTTGAAAATATTCTACAAAAATTTTCAGGTTTTGTGGATTTTGGTTTAAAGACAGGAAATACCCAAATATAGCAGCTTGGGGGCTGGTTTCAACTTTTGCTCTTATTAGATAATATTTTTAAAAGTAAGTTTGGCCATTAGTGAGGCTTCTGTATTATGGTGTTTTTTTTCAGACTTGTTTAAGATCAAAGGATCAGCTGCTACTAGAATTTCTAGCAATAAAATCTACTCTGCTGTGCACATGCCTTTTAGCAATTCAGTTCAAAATATCGAGTCAAATGCCACAAATTGGTGTCAAAACTTTACATCTTATCATTTGCTTGTTAATAAGCCCATCCAGACAGCAGGTGATAGTCTAAAAATTAATAATTCACTTTTTTCTTCACTTAATAATTCACTTCATCTTCACTGTAGGTGTCAGACAGTACTTATGTTTTCTTGAAATGTAAAGAAATGAAATAAATAAAGGATTTAAACTAACTTGTCTATGGCAAATACAGAGACTGAAACACTGCTCTAGATTATATGTTTAAACTATGTGAAAGTGTTTCTGCAAACTCTCTTTTTCAAGCCTGATGTCAGGATGAGAGGAAGAGACAAAAGGAATATTATTTGCAACCTTTTTAATTTCCTTCTGGTGGGAGTTGGAATTACAGAAGTAATTTCCCTACCTGACTTTTACGTGATTAAAGGAATGGTCAAGGAACATTCCCGATCAGGCCTTGTCTTGAACACTTTTTATGATTTCATGGCTTTTTGTGGAGTTTCACCAAAATATTCCTGAGTGTTCCGCTCTTAGAAGCTGGTGCTTAACTGGACTTTAGTTTTAAATTAGCTAGAGGCCTTCAGGCACAAAGCTAGCCATTTAAATGATCTTTTTGAAGATTACGAACGAGTTAAACTTTTCATTCAAAGTCCCTCTAGCAACCAGAATTAACTTTATGGCATTAAAAAGGGCATTATAAATCCATTTATTACACTTCGAGTTTCTCTTGTCACGTGCCTTTCATAAATACTGCCACTAAGCAAAGGGCTTATACAAAAGGAACTGATCCAAAGGAGGAGACATTTTTGCTACTAATGAGAACTGACAGCACCAGTTAAGTCTAGGAAACCATCGCAGGGTGCAAAGCTATCCTTTTAAGCAGGAATAAAAAAGTGGTTTGTATCAATCTAATTCACTCTTAATATCATAATTTTCTTGTCCTCCTGATAATATTTTCATTAAAATTTAGGCTTATATTCTTCTACATTTGCACAGGGTAGACGGATTTTACACTGACCTTGTCGTTTTCCTGGCATTTGACTGGTTGGCTCTGCTACCTTTTCCTTCCACTGCCCTGGCAAAATTTAAAAAAGGAACAAAATTGCCAGCCTGCTAAAATACAGAAGATCTGAAAGGTTAATGCAGTAGAGCAAGTGCATAATATATTGTACATGAAAAGTTTAATGTCTTATTCTCAGAGCAAGAATTGTAACAAGGACAGAGAATGACAGAAAATTAATCAGTCCTCATGATAATGTTCATAATAAGAACAGAAAGCGTTACTGAAAACATAATGCTTTTGAAGTGCATGGTTAAAATTGTAAGCCAGAGCTCCTCCTTGAATTGTGAAAGAGTAGATGATGGTCATTATCAAATGAAAACCAACAGGTGCAAGAGAAACCAAAACCCAGGAAAAATTCAGTGCTTTGATAAATACTCATTATAAGTTATGCGACATCCTAAGAGCTTTACTTATGTGGCTAAACTGTGGGTTTTTTTAAAAAAACTTATCCTTTAGGTAGGTTTTATTACAGATAATAATTAACGGAATCTCTGTGTCTTACTCCGAAGAACCAGATAACCATTTTCAAGCAGAAAAAGAATACATGATAGGATATTCTGTCATTGTTTCCAAATTTAAGTACATGCAGGTGCTGGTGTGAAGACGATATATATAAAAAATGGTAAAACACGGTGTTTTATTATATTAAGAGAATGCTAGAATCGCCTCAAAATGGTTTTTTATCCCTGGTCAAAGTATTTAGTAGTAGCCCCATCTCAAAACAGTGGTTGTTCTCTCTAACCCAAAGGCAGGACACACTACCAAAACCTAACAATCTCATTCTTTTTTCTTCAGCCTGGGTTCCTAAGTTGTCAGGTCTAAAACTGGAAGCTGCTAGCAACAGTAAGAGAAGGCGGCTGTATCTTTCCCAGCTCATCAATCGAACCGAACTTTCTGTAAAAGGAAGCAACTTACCTGTGCCTGAATTCAGTGGAACACCAAAGTGCATATGAAAAATTTAGTCACTGGTTTGGTTCAGCCATTAAAAAACTTTGTCAAATACTTCCATGATAACTGCTTGTGGCTCTCTACTCCCAGAGGAGAAGTAAAATTGTATTCTGTTTGAGGGTGAATATTCATTTCAGCTTGTGGCTTCCAAACATCGCTATGCCACAATCAGTTTAAGCGTGGGCTCTCAGGCTCTCACGTTAAGCGCCTGACAGTGGGAATAGTTTACTTGCTGCTTGGCTGTAAGCAAAAAGAAAAAGCGAAATGTCTATGTTATTGGGTTATTTGTCTACATCTGCTTTAGAAAGCAGTTCAGTTGGTGGTGAGGTACTGACTTAAAGAGTACCTATTTCATCTTTTCTTTTTTCCCCTCAACTTCAGATGAATCCTAGTTGTGCCCCAGGGACTGAATACCCATTTGCAACTGGAGTACATCAGCTAGACACTAGAAACACATCTAGTTTAATTTCATCAAAAAAGAATTTAGTTCATACACTCCAAGGCCACTCTAATATATTAATATTGTTCCAGTTCCATCTTCAGAATGGAACCCACAATAGAACTAAAGAAAGATCATCTTGTTACCCACCAAATAATGGAAGTTGCTTGAAATTCAGTTCCCATCTGTCAGTTAATCTGATAATGGATACAGCTGCTCTGTGTCGATTTTAAAATGGTGACCATTTTGAGGACTCAGGTGTTAAAAAAAAGTAACGATTTTGATCTTTGCACTCTAGCATCTTAACAAATCAGACTAAGGCAATTTTGAAATTAAGCCAGTTCAATCACCCTGGACATACACAAGTCTATGGAGCCGGATGGGATTCACCTGAGGGTACTGAGGGAGCTGGCAGAAGTGCTCACGGAGCCACTTTCCATCATTTATCAGTAGTCCTGGCTAACCAGGGAGGTCCCAGCTGACTGGCGTCTAACAAATGTGACGCCCATCCACAAGAAGGGCTGGAAGGAGGACCCAGGGAGTTACAGGCCTGTCAACCTGACCTTGGTGCCTGGGAAGGTTATGGAGCAGATCATTTTGAGTGCCATTATGCGGCACATACAGGACAATCAGGCGATAAGGCCCAGTCAGCATGGGTTCATGAAAGGGAGGTTCCACTTGACTAACCTGATCTTTATCAATGATCTGGATGAGGGGATTGAGTGCATTGTCAGTTAGTCTGCAGATGACACCAAATTAGGTGGGAGTGTGGACCCGTTTGAGAGTAGAAAGGTTTTACAGAGAGACCTGGACAGGCTGAATCAATGAGCCAAGGCCAATGGTGTGAGGTTCAACAAGGTCAAGCGCCAGGTCCTGCACTTGGGTCACAACAACCCCATGCAGCGCTACAGGCTTGGGGAAGAGTGGTCGGAGAGCTGCCCGGTGGAAAAGGACCTCAGGGTGTTGGTCCACAGCCAGCTGAATATGAGCCAGCAGCGTGCCCAGGTGGTCAAGAAGGCCAAAAGCATCCTGGCGTCAAGAGCAGTGTGACCAGCAGGGCTAGAGCAGTGATGGTCACCCTGTACTCAGCACTGGTGAGACCCCACCTTGAGGGCTGTGTCCAGTTTTGGGCCCCCACAAGAAGAAAGACACTGAGGTGCTGGAGCATGTCCAGAGAAGGGCAACGGAGCTGGTGAGGGGTCTGGAGCACAAGTCTGGTGAGGAACGGCTGAGGGAGCTGGGGGTGTTCAGCCTGGAGAAGAGGAGGCTGAGGGGAGACCTTCTCGCTCTCTGCAGCTCCCTGAAAGGAGGGGCTAGCCAGGGGGGGTTGGTCTCTTCTCCCAAGGAACAAGTGATAGGACAAGAGGAAACAGGCTCAAGTTGTGCCAGGGGAGGTTTAGGTTAGATATAAAGAAAAATGTTTACACTGAAAGGGTTATTAAGCACTGGACCAGGCTGCCCAGGGAAGTGGTGGAATTGTTATACCTGCAGGTATTTAAAAGACGGGTGGACGTAGTGCTTAGTGACAAGATTTAGTGATGGTTTTTGTCAGTTAGGTTGATGGTTGGACTAGATGATCTGAAAGGTCCCTTCCACCTAGAAAACTTTATGATTCTATGATTCTATGAAAAATAACAAAAATCAGAAAGTTTCATATGTAAATTGATACACATTTCAATAGCCATTGAAAGGATATTTTTTCTGATAAAGATTATGTGAAATGATCATGTAAATGATTCCATAATAATTTTCATATAAAAATAGTTGTTAAGTTTTATGTATTTATTATTTTAATTATTTAAATAATACAATACTTATTAGCAAGAATTTATCTTGCTTCTGCAGAAAAAACCCGTTGTTATCAGCTTATCCACCTCTCACCTGCACATACTGAAGAAAGTATCAAAATAAGCACTGAGTGACCGGAGTTCTGATTCAAGTTTCTTTCAACCTGCTAGTCAGAGGGTTAAAGAATATCCTTAAATAAGGAATGAAGGAGAATGATCGCTTTCTCACAGCTATGGCCTTGAGTGGGAAAAGGATAGAATTATCAAAGTGGAAATAAGAAATCGGAACAAATTTAATTTCCCTGTCTTGCCTCTCAACTCCTATTGCAAAACCGCTTTAGCTGCCTTGAGGCAAGTGAGAAGAGCCAAGCAATTAACTGTCCCTGCACGACAAGGGAAGGCAGAACCCCTTGTTGTTCCGTGAAACTGAAGAAGCTACTTCCTCTAAAGATACAGTTTTAAGCAACTACAGTTTAAAGCTGTCAACAAGGTTGCATATTGCCCTTGCTATACCTATGCTTGCTAGTATTTGGCAAAGCCAAATATGATGTCTGGAATTAAGAGTATTAGGCTCTGCTGAAGATAACCAAATCAGAAATTCTCTAGTCAAAGTAGCCACAGTAAACATTGCTGTGTCTTTGTAAATGAGATTATGAAATCTATCCTAATTTCCAAGTTTGTGTAACTTTTATTTAGTTGCCTTTGTATCTTTATACAATTTTGCCAAAAAGTCAAGGTAGAGAGTTCCTAGAGTAATTTTGACTCTTTGTAGAAAGTCAGCTTAAAAATTTCTTGTTGTTTACCATGCCATTTTAGGCAGAAAAGGGCCTGGCACATGCTAGGGATGCCACTGGCACTTAATGACTCATGATATGGAAGAGCTACTGTATTGGCCACACAATGTAAACAACTCCTATAGTGGGGGTAAAATGCTGGTGTGATCCACTGGTTAATAAGGATCACTTTTTAATACTCTGTGGATCTGCAATATGTTGAACAAAAGCAAAAGCAGGTGAAGTATGTCTTCACATTACAAGTTATATATCCAGAACTCCAAGAATTCAAGAATGGAAAAGAGCTATTGTCCCTATATGTGATGAATAAATTGAAGTATAAACACAGGAAGAGTTAGTGTGCATAAAATGTTCTTCAGAGCATTGCTCCAGTGGTATTTTGCAGTCACTGCAGTTGTCCGCATAAACTTTGAGTAGTTTGGAAAAGGAACTGTATCGAATTAAGATAAAGTCACCGTTGGATACTATCCGAAGGATATGACTTTGTTGCATACATGTGTTCCTCTACTTCTTCTCTGACTATCTGCTTAGTGTTCACTTCAAAAAACTGAGAGTAGGAGAGAGGGATCTTTAACTTATCCTACACTATAATAAGAATAGTGTCCACAGGTCCCGTGTGTCTCTGGTTTATATTCACAGATGCTCTAGTGCTGTTGGAAGACCTTTCGAAAGATGACTCAAAACAGTCTGAGAGAGAGACTGGAGTTGGAGTCTGGAGTGAACTTTCCTCAAGCCCCTTGTTGCTTAAGTCACTGACAAGGCAGCAGGCTGGCTTTTGTGAATTCACAGGGGTCCAGTTCTGCTCATGAATGTTTTGTCCCTCTCTTAGGACACCAGGTTGCAAGATGTATAAAAGTGGCCCGTTTGTGGATATAGCATTTATATTTGTGAATAGGGAAACCTTTCTATATAGATCTATAGTAAAAAATATTTAAGAACCTCAGATATTCACCATGTGGTCTTCAAATAGAGGCGCGTTAGGGAAACCCATGATTACCTAGACCAATTAGTGTTGCTGAAAGCAAAAAATCCAAACAAACAAAAAAAAATGGCAGACGGCATTCAAGAACTTATGTACATACATAAGTGTTTATCAGTCAGGACTTCAGTTAGTCGGGGCAAAGTGAGCACAATGCACCAAGTATTAGTTTTACTGCAAGAAAAATGTAAATATAGACAACTCCCTACCCACTCCCCCACCCCAAAACCCCTTCTTTCGGTTCTTCAAAAATTTATATTCTCCACTGTTCCCTTATGTTACTATTTCAATTGAACACCATGCTCCATTTCCAAGGTGAAGTTCTATTTAGAACATGAAAATAGGAACAAAGCAAAACGTTTTGTGGTTCACAGATCACTGAGGTTCACTGGACACTCATTTTGGATCTCCAATAGCCAGTCACAAAGCTGGCAAAAATTTAAAAGGAAATACAGCTTAATCAGATAGAAATGAAAAATAGATATAATTGATGTTAATGAGATTTGAGGATAATAGTAGATTTCTACCTTAGAAATGCACATTTTTAATGAAAATTGGTATAGTTTTAAAATCATAATTAGAAAAATGATTCACATAAAAAGAAATGTTCTGTCTTTAAGCGGTAGAATTATGTTGAAATGATTTGATCTTATCTTAAACTTTTAAGGTTTTTTTTATTCTCAATTTCTCTTGTACTGTATGTAAAACTATAACTGAAACTTCGTTAGCACAGTCGATTTATATGTGTATTTTCAGCCTTAATGTGATCGGAGAAACAGTTTTGAGTTTCTGTAAGAAATGGAGTTCAAATAGCAAAACAGAACGACCAGCAACCAATAGGTTATATATGCTTACTGTCGTATGCTCTTTGCTTTGGGCCCAAAACAAAAGTGTGAATTACTGGATTTGTAATTGTATCTTGAATTTAATTAATCTCAGTGACTTCGTTTGAATGCGTAAGAAGTCAATTGGAGGCACTGAAAAAAAAAGAAACCCCGTTGCTACTCTGAAGGTTCCTGCAGTGTCACCAAATGACGCCCTCCTTTCCTTTCAAACGAACACGTCGTGCCTTCTTAACTCCAGGCAGGATGTTTCATTTTAGCACTGTCGTCTAATAATGGAGCTTCTGCTGATCTTTGAGTGAAAATACAATGTATAATGGAGAATTACCAGGCTTCTAACCTTTACATCATCATCATGCTTACAGAATTAGACTTTTAATCATTTTTTTATTAATGGGAATAATTTATTTATCTTATGATCAATTAAAAGGAATATTTTCTTATTTCCTTGTTGTTATTTATGATTTTTGAATCTTTTTTTTGTTGTTTTTTTTTGTTGCAAATCGAAGTAAATTATACTGAGTTACAGTACATGTATCTGTAAAGCAAAATCTTACATTATGACAAAATTGGACAGGCACTGGAGTGGAGAATGCCACAGTTCGATTGCAATTCATGCACTGGGCCAGTCTTTTACAGCCTGTGGATTAATGACATAGTCTTGGAGCAAGTACTATTTGTTCTGAACTAAAGAGAAGTAACGGCAAAAAGTAGCATTTTATTTGAAAGGAACTTTCACAAGACGATGAAGGCAAATGGGGAACACACAAATTCCAAAAATTCAGAGGTATAAAGGAAAAAAAGTGTCAGACAGAAGGGCAAGGATAACAATAGGCTTTTCTTATTTAAAATCTTTAGAAACTTGGAGCATAGAAGAAAATAGGCTGGACGGGACCTCTGGAGGTCATCTGGTCTACCACCTTGCTCTTCAACGACTAAGTGCAAAGTTTGACTGGGTTGCTCAGAGCCTTGGGCCGTTTGGTACTGACTATCTGTAAGGAGAGACATGGAACAACCTCTCTGTGCACTTGGTCCAGGGCTTGACTCTCCTTGTGGTGCAGACGCTCTGACAGACTCTTCTCGCAGATGCGGAACCTGAGAATGAGAGGCAGCAATCACAAGTTGCAATAGGGAGAAGTCTGACTAGATGTGATAAAAAAGTGCATGTATATTTCCCAAGTCAATCTCATAGCTCCTGCACACCGTTTGGACAACAATCAGAAGCAGGATTTACCAGTGGTGCTTAGGAGACTCAGACTCCTTTGTAAATTTAAATCCAACACTTGGGCACAGTTGGAAATTAGTCTTCAGTTAATTTTCTTCAGTGTCTTTGGTTCTGTTCTAGGACCAAAGACAGGGATACGCTGAGACCTGGCTCCACAAGCTCTGGCTTAGAAGACACCTCTTCAGCTCCCTGCCACCCTTGATGCAAGGGTCTGGCTCTCAACTGATTCACCATCATGCAACTAATGGTGCCTTTTGTACTGTTCCTCAGAGCGTCTCAGCACTGTCACAGCATCATGGAAATTCAAGCATCCTGTCTCAGTGTGAAAGTAAGAAAAAAAATCTGAAAGAACAAAGAAAAGGTTATCACCTGTCTTGACAAGAAATAAAAAAAAAATAGCAATTTTATTTCATTATATTATTATATTTATTTTAGTAGTAAGTATAACAATTTAATCAGTGTTACTTTAGCAATATTTCAACAAAATATGTTAATCTTCTACGCAGTCCTGGTTTTAGTTTGTGAAGCAAAAGGGAAATAGCAAAGATCAATTCGATGGAATTGCATTTTGTCTTGTGTGTGTGTGACATAAACGTCGTGGAACAATAGAAGACTCCTAATTTCTCTTTTGTATTTAAATGTTTATTCTAGGTGTGAAGTAATCAGCTTCCTAAAAGAACATAGGCAGTAGTACTAAAACACTTTTGCTTCACACTGGAATGAAATGATGCTAAACCTACATGCCTCTGCCAAACCTGAGCAGGCAGGTGTGGGTTTTTTCCCACTTTTTTTTCCCTCCCCTTTTTTTCTGGCTCTATTCCTCATTCTGCATGTTTTTACTGCTGCTGCTTTCATTTCCCACTTGTCTCTATCTTTTTTTTTGCACTCCCCTTCATTCTGCCTGTTAAAATGATCAGCATTTTAATAATCAGTGTTGGTATTGAAATGTTTTCTTTGGGATTTGCAAGCTCAGATACCACTGAGACTAATGGAATAAAGGTGAGCTTGTCTAAGACGAGCTGTTACACACCACTCGTATTTGCAAGCACCACATGAATGAAACTGCTAAAAAGTAAGATATTCAGCGCAATCAGAACAGTTTCTGTGGTCAACTTAAATATATCTTTGGAACATATTTTTGCCTTAGGATTCGTCTACCTGATGACTCACGGGATCATAAACTAATAAACGACATCTGCAGAACAACAAAAATTCTCAATGATTGACTGATTCTTTCTCAGAAACATTGTTATCTCTGTGTGTTGGAACCATCAAACAACAATTACAACCTGACAGGCTAGTAAACATACTTTTGATTCCCTTTCATGCCCGTACTTTTTCACTGTTTTTCTCCAGAAATCAATTTAAGACTAAAATTTTCAGGTAAATAATCCATTTGACTAGCTATGAGAAGACTCCCTTCATTATGTTGCAGAGGAGCCAGATGGTTTTCTGCTCCCAGTTCTAGGATCTGCTAGAGTCCTTGCCCTAAAGATTAAATCTTACTTCAGACATCTACTTTCTGAAGTATTCTTTCTAATATTCCACTCACCCACTCTGTACTCTTGTATCTATAAGGACTATGCATCTATAATTCCTCTCAAAAAGCTATAGTATTAACTACATTTTTTTCCCTGAGTTTTGCAAAATTACATGCTGTGTTATTTATGACCAGCAATGTTAAGTGCTGGTCTCTAATAAAATTGACCCTGGTGTGACAAGCTCCATTTTCACAAAATACATTTTCCCAAGGTAACTAGTAAACTTTCATCTAAATTCTAGGGTAGACCTTGGGGGAACAAAGTAACAGAGGCACGTTTTTCATTGAAATAAAACTTTTTGCTGTATATACGTTTAAGTTCATTGTTACTTAACATCCTCAGAAAGAACTGATTCTATCGTAGTCACATTTCTCTTATTGACACTAATGGGAGTTGTGCAACTACTAAAGTTTACAACCCACTAGATACCCAGAGGAAAATGTAAAACACTTCTGCTTCCTACTGCTGTACCCTAATTCAATAAAATTTGCTGAACTTTTGCTGTGCTGATGTCAGTGAGAGTTTTACCACTGGTGTCAAAGGGGCTGAATTTTACTCAGCATATCAGTTACTTCTACAGAAACAGTCACAGTGTTTTTAGTAGGCTGTTTGGTTCCTTAGAAAGAAATGAATCGTATATGCAGACTTTTGGGCCGGGTGGACCATCTGAAGGTGACATCTGAGGACCATCTGAAGGTAGATCTGCCTGAGGGTGGCAGAGCCCTGGCACAGGCTGCCCAGAGAGGTGGTGGAGTCTCCAACTCTGGAGACATTCCAAACCCGCCTGGACGCGTTCCTGTGCAACCTGCTCTGGGTGACCCTGCTCTGGCAGGGGGTCGGACTAGATGATCTCCAGAGGTCCCTTCCAACCCCGACCATTCTGTGATTCCATGATTCTAGATTCCATGAGCTAACCCAGCTGTATGGGTGCAAACTCAGCCTTGCTTCTTTGGTCAGAAAAGCTTCAGCACCAGCATGTGCTTACCTGCATTGAGTCTACTGAATGGCATGAGTGAAAACAGGGGTGTCCAATGTCATACTGGACTGAAATACCCATTGCTTCCAGTGTGTTATGTTATGGCTTCCAGTTACAGTGCCTGAGGAATTGCTGTGCATTCCCCATTAGAGGAAATGCTCCCTTTTATTGTCCTTCCTTCGTGAAGTGGTTCCACCACACAAATTGTCACAATCTTGTTTTCGTTCTAAACGCTCAGTGATGCTTGCAGATCAAAAGAAGATGCTCTTCTATATTTTTAAAGGGTTTTCTTTTCATTTGCTTTTTCGGTGTGTCTGTTGTGCTCTTTCCTGTCTCCCATTGAAAGGTATTTGCGTTCAGCTGGACAGTAAGGGCAATGCGTTCTCCTGCATGCCTGAGTTGTTGTCTGTCAGCGTTAGCAATAATATCCTACCAATTTGAATGAATTGAATGATTAGTTTTCCGTCTTGACTTTAAATGAAGCCAGCCAAGAAGAGAGAAGTTGAAGGAGGAGAGTTACCTTTATGGTTTATTCACCAGAAGGACGTAAGCCATTTCTGTTGGCATAGGCCTATTATAATTGAAGTCCGGAAATTATTTCTTTTTAACTAATTATGAAGTCAACTCAACTTAAATCACTCCAAGCCTCAGAAGAAGATACATTTTTGAGTAAGGAAGTATGCATTTGTAAAAGAAAAGATGACTGTCATATAAGATACATTTTAAAATCATACAATCATAAGATCATAGAATTGTCTAGGTTGGAAGGGACCTTTAAGATCATCGAGTCCAGCTGTCAAGCTAACACTGGCAAAACTACCACTAAAACACGTCCCTAAGCACCACGTCTACCCGTCTTTTAAATACCTCCAGGGATGGTGATTTAACCACTTCTTTGGGGAAATGCATGTGTTGTTTTACTTTTGAACACAAAAATATGTCTTTTATAACCTTTTCTCCTTTCAAAACAAAAGACTTGTTCATCCATCAATATATAATGAGGTACACTGACAGAGCCAATTAAATTTTAGATTTCTGTAAGGAAAATATTACATGACAGATCGCCTGCTCAGATAGTGGCATAGACGGTTTCTCTCTTTTCCTCGACCAATTATAACAATAGTTCCTAAATCATTCTCTTGGTTTGTCTTTGTATACGTCTGACTAATAGCTAACCAGTGAAACTCGAAGGTTAGAGATTAGATCAATCCCAAATGAAATCATTAAATGTAATGAAATAAAAAATTGTGAATTTCACACAGTATTATTTAGATGTATCTGGAATACATTTAATGTCGATTGATTTTGAAGTGGGTGGAAACAGAAAGAAAAAGCTGCAAGTGCTGGAATAGCTCAGCAACTTTCTCAATTTATAAATCGGTGTTGCAGATAATTTACTAACTGACTTTGGTAGTGGTTCTTTAATGAATTGTTGGGATTTTTTGACTCTTTTTGTCTAAGTGTTTATCTTTATACAGCATTAATTCCTATTTTTCCTCTGTGCTTTTTTCCTCTTGGCTCAAAGATAAAATTTGGGTGAAAAAGGGAGGAGAAGAGAACTTTAGAAATTGTTAGAGATATAATCCAGAGACATTTTAATTAAAGTATTCTCTTCTGTAGTACCCATGATATTTGGTGCTCATGCTGAGAAATCTTTCTTGTAGTCCGAAGTCACATTTTGATAGATTGTTTTCCCAGAGGAAATCTGAGATTGCGTTGGTTGTGTGCTCAGTCACAGTCCTGGGTGCACACTCTGCCTTTCCCACCAGGGTCAGAGGAACGCAGGTAAAAAATCTAACAAGAAATCTTTCTGTTGTGGGCAAGCTTATTGATTTTTGTTTTTAAACGGGCCTGGTGATCCATGGAAAATATCCATATTTTAACATTCTCATTCTCCATCTGAGCTATGGTGAAATGTCAGCTGGATAAAACTTTACAACATACCACATCTTGAAAACAAATACCAGACACTTTTTTTTTGTTTTTTGTTTTTTTGTTTTGTTTTTTTTTCATTTTTAATTTCAGCATTTGCTCCAAAGCAGAGAATTGTAGTGCCTCTGAGCTGTTGGCCACTGCAGGGCTTGGGCAGGTGAAAGATTAGTATGGAGCAGTGGTGTGGTTTGCATGGCCCTCTGCCAGTTCGTGGCCACGAGCACAGAGAGACCAGGTCCAGGTCAGGTGCATTTTCTCCATCTGTCCCACACCAAAAGGTGAGGAAAGGGTTGGGATGTCTAACACATTGGGACAAGGAACTGCTGGAAAGGGTGCAGCAGAGGGCTACAAAGATGATTAGGGGACTGGAACACCTCTCTTATGAGGAAAGGCTGAGGGATTTGGGTCTCTTCAGTCTGGAAAAAAGACGTCTGAGGGGTGACCTTATCAACACTTATAAATACTTAAAGGATGGGTGTCAGGAGGATGGGGCCAGGCTCTTTTCAGTGGTGCCCGGGGACAGGACAAGAGGCAATGGGCACAAACTTGAACATAGGAAGTTCCATCTAAACATGAGGAGGAACTTCTTTACCCTGAGGGTGGCAGAGCACTGGAACAGGCTGCCCAGAGAGGTGGTGGAGTCTCCATCTCTGGAGACATTCAAAACCCACCTGGACGTGTTCCTGTGTAACCTGCTCTAGGTGACCCTGCTCTGGCAGGGGGGTTGGACTAGATGATCTCCAGAGGTCCCTTCCAACCCTATGATTCTATGATTACTGCATTCAGATATGGGACCTGTAGGAAGGCAGCCCAAAGAGGGCAATTTGTTCTGTTTTTGGTTAAGGACAGGCAGCCCTGGCACTGCCCCTGAAGGTAAAGCAGAGCTCATGTATGCTTCAGTTATGGACTACCCTTGCCTATATGCCTATATGGGTGTTCTCTGACATAGTACTATATGACATACTACACTGTTGTTACCAAGCGAAAAAGTTAACCAAGACAGGTTTATAAAATATTGTTCTCCTCATTACAAAAGACACGCTGCAGGATCCCGCAGCGCTGAAAAGTATAAACGTTCTAATGTATATAAGCCTTTGTGTACCTTTAACCATCATGCAGTCACCAGCCAAGGCTGAAGGTACTACTAATTGTTGCCTTTTGTTAGGTTCTTATTATTCAGGGCAGAAAGCAGGTGTATATTGTAATATAGAGAATATATTTCAAACCCATTCCTTCTCCATAACAGGCAGACAATAATAGATCAAATGTTGTTTTCATTCATCCCAAGTGAATTCAGTGTAGTTAGCTAAAATTCAGTATCTAAATCACAATACCTGAATAGTTATATTTTAGAGCCTATTGTGCAATATGGGGTAAATTTGAATTATTCAAGCATGCTTGAGTAATGTAAACCCATCTCCAAATATTTGTGTTCTTGCAGTATTTCTAACAGTTAAATATACGCACATATACCCATGTATTCTAGATTTTCCTACACTTTCTCATAAAAAATCGGTATGCGCAGTTATATAGCATGGAACACGTGCAATTATGCGTACACTTGGAATATATATATATATGTATACAGATGAATACAATAAATGCTAGCTACCTATTTATGTATTTCCAGAATCCATATTTTCATTTTGTATACGTACGAGCGTGTGTGACTACATCTGTTCGTATTCGGAAAAAAATTATCAATCTGTAAAGTCACGTGCACACAAACATTGGCTAATAGTAAAAAGATCTTTGTAATAATAAGAAAACTGCCTAATTGCTTTTCCTAAGTGCTTTGAACTGTTTCTCTCGCATTTTGCCATGGAGTACTGAAGTGGCAGGCTGGGATTACTATTTGGGTTTTGGGGCTAAGAGTAAGTACGTATAGAGTTAGCTTGTCACTTACTGTTTTATTCTGAATGTCTTAAACTAGACAAATTATTCTGTAGTCTAGTCTTATATTTTAACATAATTTATGCAAGGGCATACATAGCATTTTAAAAGATGAAATAAAAATAATAAAAATTCGTACCTTTTCATTGTCTATTAATTTTTTGCCTCTTGGAGAAATACCCTGATGCATTGCCAGACATCTTACATTTGTTTATACTTTTCTTTGTATCTTTCCAGTTGACTTTGTGGTTGAGAGTTTGCACGTGTGCAGAACGAGAATGAGAGAGAGCTCAGCTGAGGAAATAAGGCCCATTCTGCAAATAATGAGAGCTGCAGTCACTCCGTCCCCCCGTAGGAGCAAATTCGGCAATTTTGACTAAAACTCAGTGACAGTTCCGTCCCTTCCATGGTGCCGACGTCATGCAGTGTTTCACAGAGCAATCGCAGTTGTTGAAGAAGAAGCCCCCTCGTTACAAAGTTGGTTTGGCTTTCAGGAGCAACATTAGAAATGGAACTCTTTCCTGAAAGTGGCTGTGCTTAGCAACTAACTCTATTAAACTCCGTCTGGCCTGCATTTCCCACATACCTTTCATATTTTTCCCTTTTAATATGTTCTACAGCTCAGAAAAGTCTCATCCCCTCAGCCCACAGCTACAAGCTAGTAGTCTGGAACCAAGATTAAATCTAAAAAATGTCAAATATAATGAAAAAGAGTGGAGGAGGAGGCTGGATGGCTTAGGGAAATGGAAACGGTTTATGAAGTCTTTCACCTCGAACTCCCTGCTCTGAATCTTCTGCAGTCGGGAGTCACTGGGTTTTTTTGAGCATTTGGTAGTTGTTCAGCGACCTGTGCTACAGAAGTTGTTAGTCTCAGCTGAGCTCCTTGTGACTGGTGTCCGCACCGCAGAAAACACAGCATCTGACATTGAGAGAATTTTGCGTCCTCATTGGCGATGTTAGCAAAGAACTAAAAGGTCAGAGAATGATGTATACTTGCCCAAGAGGAAGTTAAACGTCCATTTCACTAGGATGTTACTAGCAACTGCTGAGGATTATTGATATAAGTTTGACGCCCTTTTCTGCTCTTAACTAATTGCCTTAAAAAGAGCCAGGAGCCATTTTGCACTTAACGAGAATTCAAGAACTATCAAAGACAGTGACAACTGGTTATTTGTTTCCCTCTGACTGCCTACGTACTCACGAACAATACGCAAAGACAGAGCTACGCACCGTCCAGAATTTCTGCAATTTAAAGTTCAATCTGTCTAAATCACTTTTACCGTGAAAATTAAAAATATTTACCATCATTTAGCATCTACCAACCATTAAAATTGTTTACACCGTTTAGTTCAGACAAGGACGTCACGTTCTGGAATGTTTACCGACTCTACCTTTTCCAATCTCATCATTTACAAGCTTATAAGGTTTATTGCTGTGAATGAGAGAATAGACTCCTCAACTTCAAAAGTAACACAATCTAAAGATTGCCTAAACAGGAGCTTTAAAGTTTTTCAGTTTTAAGAAGATCTGAAAAGATGCATTTCAATAAAAAAGAAAGTATTTTCATCCCAACTTTTACCCGTAAGTACCGGAAATGTCCCTTGATTCTATAGAGATTCCCACTGCATTTGGTTACATTAAGGAATAGGATAGAAGACTGATACAAGCATAACATTTTTTCTACTGCTCTCAGAAACTTTCCAAATATCTAAGGCATGCAAGGATTACCCATTTGTTTCATTTTTTGTATATTAGTGCCAGCCCTTCTGCCTCTGCTCTTGCTCTCAGTCTTCTCCTTCCTTTTTTTGGTATTCCTCTTAAAATGTCAAAATTAATCACTTTCTGAGATTTATAGGCCAGTTAAGATTTACAAGGAAGTTCTTCTAATTCTCTGCCATATGCCCAGGTAAATGTCTTTATTTACTCTGCAATTTTAAGAGGAAGTGTTTAGCAAGTCTGTAGCATACAAACAGGAAATATTTTATCAGGCAGACAGGAGTGTACTTTCAATGAAAAAGGATAATGGAAAGAATTTTTTCACTCACATTTTAACAAAGAACAAATATACTGTGTGCATTCATCCACTTTAAAGTCTATTTTTTCAGTAATTGAAATAGATCTCTGGATGTTATGATAAGCCCAGAGGCCCTCTTAAGGAATTTAACCTTTAAATTGCACTTCTGTCATGTTTTGCTGTCATACCTGGTGTGTCAAAGCAAGCAGGAAAATAAATCCAATTTTCTTATTTGTTTACGGTTTCAGTTTCATTTACTTTCTTTGTGAGGGGTTGTTTATGGTGGGTGAGAAGTGCCTGAAAGTCAGGAAGCCAAAAGTGCTGTCAGCAGCTGCAAAAAGAATTGAATGCATGAATTAAGTTAAATGCATCTTTTAAAGACGTATATTTGTATACGTTTTACTGGGATGTGTCATAATGTAAAAGCTCAAAATGTTAGTGAAAAAGTTAAGCATTGAGCTATGGTAATGAATCTAATAGGTCTCCACATGAAAGGCTTTCTTACTTTCCTGGGGAAAATCCCTCAGGGGTCCACGCTGGGACCAGTACTCTTCAACAATGACATGGTCAGTGGCATCAGGTGCACCCTCAGCCGGCTTGTGGACAACGCCCAGCTGAGCGTTGCAGTTGACACACCTGAGGGATGGATGCCATCCAGAGGGGCCTGGACAGGCTGGAGAAGTGGGACCATGTGAACCTCATGAGGTTCAACAAGGCCAAGTGCAGGGTCCTGCACCTGGGTCAGGGCAACCCCCAGGATGAAGGGATGGAGAGCAGCCCTGCTGAGAAGGACTTGGGGGTGCTGGAGGGTGAAAGGCTGGACGTGAGCCAGCAACGTGTGCTCACAGTCCAGAAGGCCAGCTGCATCCTGGGCTGCATCAAAAGAAACGTGGCCAGCAGGATGAGGGGTGGGATTCTGCCCCCTTTCCTCCGCTCTGGTGAGACTCCACCTGCAGTGCTGCACCCAGCTCTGGAGCCCTCAGCACAGGAAAGACATGGATCTGTTGAAGTGAGTCCAGAGGAGGCCACGAAGATGATCAGAGGGCTGGAGCACCTCTGCTGTGAGGACAGGCTGAGAGAATTGGGGTTGTTCAGCCTGGAGAAGAGAAGGCTCCATCCAGGGAGACCTTATAGCGGCCTTCCAGTGCTTAAAGGGGGCTCATAAGAAAGATGGGGACAAAATTTTTAGCAGGGCCTGTTGCAATCGGACAAGGGGTAATGGTTTTAAACTAAAAGAGGGAGGACTGAGGATTTAGACTAGATATAAGGAAGAAATTTTTTACAATGATGGTGGTGAGACACTGGACCAGGTTTCTCAGAGAGGTGGTAGATGCCTCATCCCTGGAAACCTTCAAGGTCAGGCTGGACGGGGCTCTGAGCAACCTGATCTAGTTGAAGATGTCCCTGCTCATTGCAGGGCGGTTGGATCAGATGACCTTTAAAGATCTCTTCCAACCCAAACCATTCTGTGATTCAATCGTTCTATGAAAATAACTTCATGAACTTAGGCTAGCAATTACACCTATGGAGATTATACTTTTTAAAAAACTTCATGTCCAAATGTAAAAAAAAGATTCACAAACACTAATGTAATACAGCACTTTTCTGTCACACAAGGTAGCTCAGGTAGTTGTCATTTCACAGTTTGCTAAAGTAACACTGATATCTAAATTACGTATAATCCTGAGGTTGTCTGTAGAAGCAATACAAGTGGGTAGCATGATTTTTTACAGGTGACTTGCCACTTCAGAACTTAAAAAACAATGTTTTTTTTCCTCCCCCTACCCATTTTTCCCTTTTCCTTTTTCCTTTTTATTTTTCCATTTTCCTCCTTTCCCTCTTCCCTTCTGGCTTTCCCTTCCATTTTTCCCTTCCCGTTTCCTTCTCTTCACACATTCAGCTCCTCAATACACCATATGTTGGCAAAGAAGAACATCTCCCTCTGTCTTCAAGCTCTTTCCTAAGATTAGCACGCCCTACTGGCTTCTCCTGAAGCTTTCATCTACATTAAGTGTTAATTCTCTGTGGTGTTTCTTCATTTTGCTTACTGGGTTGTGTTTTTTTGGTTTTTGTGGGTTTTTTTGGCTGTAGAAGAGCTGCAGTGTTTTGTCTGCACCGCTACCAATTTTATTATTTGTCTCACGTGTTTCATATTATTTTCTGGTCTATTGTTATGAAGAAAAAGGGTTTGACCTTAAGTAAAAGTAAGAAGAAGTAGAAAAATAGAAAACATCCATCAAGCAATTAGCTCTGGTGGACCTAGCACAGTAGCAGTAGGAAATGTGTTGTGTAATGATGATGAAGTATTGAAAGACAGTCAGAATTTTTTTCTCGCCCTGAAGAATATTATGTAGGTGAGTCCCAAGCCTTGACACAGCAAAGACAACAACTTTTCTTGCAAAATTGCTGTTATTGATGTGCTTTTTCTTTTCTTGACGCTCCGCAGTTTTGTTTTCTTGGCAAACTGCATTCTATTTTCTATTATAGACAATATGTATAACTATATAGTATAGAATATATGTACACTAACCAGGTCCTTAACGATACGAATCACCCGATCTGAAAAATCTGTGATTTACAAGCACTCTGTTTACAAAGTGGAATAAACAGGACGAAGCACCACCAATCATAAATCCAGTTAATTCCCATATTAGAACAGAGGCAGGGCAAACTAGTGACTATAGAAACTATGTTAAAGGATCAGTTGTATCAGACTCAGGACAAGACTGGCCTAGAACCAAGACTGGAATATGGAAACTAACGGCAGTTATTTGCATCTATATTAATACTTTGCCTACTCGTTACTTTGCATTCTCTGAAAACTAAAGGAATCAAGAATAACGAGAAGAAGGAAAAGTCCATGTGTTCACATTAGCGCATGTGATATTTTTCAGTCTAGTAAATGATCTTTTAAAAATGTATTACGCCATTCTCTTGTGTGTTTCTTCATTCAAACTTATAATTTGTAGAAAATATTTGACTAAGCTTCATTAAGTAGAATATGCAAGAACCAATTAACATGACAGCTTTAGAAATAATTTGTGAAATGAAGCAGAAGCTTCCTTTCTGAAAGAAAAATATGATCAACCGTCAACTCACACTATTTCCTACTCCTTGTGCTTTGCACTGCCTCATCCCTCCTTCTCTTCCCTTTGTGCCGCGGAAGGGTTCAGAGATTATCTCAATATCGTGATCTGCAAAAGTCAAAGAACGCACACGATGCTTTGCATGCAGGAAACAGAATGTTCCTGGCAGGTCAGGAGTACGCATGTCACCCTGCGCTAGAGCGAGCATCCAGCATCCAGCTATGAGCAAAACAAACCAGAAAACCACACAATTCATACCACAACAGTTTAACATTATAGCGCCTTCTCATCACGTAGAAACGGACCGTTGCATGTTTAGACTGTTGTACGTGCATCTGGCGCTCGATCTTCAAATGGTGGGTTTTGGGCTGATGTATCAGAGCCATCCACACTCCAGTGCCTAAGAGAAGGAAAAAATTGAAATTCTGGCTCAGTACTGGGTAAACACTTCCGTGTGGCCTGACTCCAATATTAGCACTTCATTTTAATGATAACGGCAGCTCTGGTGTTCATTCTAAAATCCTTAAATGTACTTAACAACCTGTTTATGCTCGGAGTGTAGCGAGTTTATGGGGACAGCCAAATGAAACAGATAAGTGTATTATGTAAAACCGTATTCTGAAATGTTTATTCTAGCAGTTAGTATGCATCTGGAGTAAATTTGTAGACCGTTATCCTCGGGTTTCATGCATTTTAAATAAAGCATATTTATTTTAATTTAGAAGCAGACAATTATGTGGGAAACGGAAAGATTTTGACAACGCAACAGTAAAACTGAGCATTGTTTGAGAAGGTATACTCATCTTACAAGCATCATTAATATTTCATGCACCTGAATTTCTGTTGCATGCAGGTTGTATGCTGTTCCAGCCATGGACCAGCAGCTGCAGCTATTAAAGCTCTATATTCATTCATATATTAAAACTTTGTTTAGCAAAATGGCATTATTTCTCCCTTTATCCAACAAACCCCCACTTTTTAGAATGAAATCAAGGAATCAGAGTCTGGCTTATCCTGAGTGTGCACATATGCTGCAAGACATCTATTTTCTTTTTTTCCACCGTTAGCACTTCCAAAATGTATACCACCATTCCACTTGCAAACACTACTTTTAAATGGCTCATCACTATTAAAGGCATTTTCAGTCTGATTTTTCTAGCTGTGAAATCGTTTTTACACAATGTATAATATTCTTTTGGAACCTCATAAATGAAATTACTTTTCTCTTCAAATGCCTTCTCTATACCAGACATTTACCACACACGGATTTCTATAGTATATATGAAAACCCCTCTTAAAACCAGTTGAAATAGTAAAACAATAGCTATACTTTTACCAAAAGAGTTTTGTGAAGAGATATAAGGACAGGGAGTGGTAATATTTGTAATACCCTTTTCCTAGATTGAATTACTTTATTTGAGGAAAAGGAATTAAGTTTAATTAAATTGGTTTTTTTGAGACATTTGGATTCAAGCAGGAGATTCCAGACTATATTTTATCATTGAGCCCAGGGTCAAGACAGCTGTACCTTCCAACAAGAGCAGTAGAACGGTTAAAAAAACAACAGAAATGTCGATAGGTACAAAGAAGCAAGCCTCCTTTTTCTCACTTTAATCACATTCTGTCCACATCTTACTACTCCTATCATTTATATATGTGTCCAGGTAGAATAAGTTAAAGTTAGCAGTGCTTCAAAGCTGAGTTAGAATAATATGCTCTTTAAATGCTGTTATAAAACAAAACCACTAACCTTTTGTCGATGTACCCTGTCCTGAAGCAAGCAGAAGGAATTTTATTGGCTAGATTTTTTTCTAAAGGAAACAGATTTATGACCTTCAATATGAGCTCTGAGAAATCTGAAGAAATTAGGGATGCAGGTATGTTACCTGGTGCGTATGTCTTTCCATGGTAAATATGGGCAAGAAAACAACCATGGGAACTAAACAATCAGTAAGTCGAGAGAACCATGAGAACGCTTTTGCTTCCCGACTTCTGCTCCACAACTTTTGCTTCCCTGTCACAAGAAAAATGTTTCAGGGCAGAACTAAAAGTCTCTCCAACATTCTCTCTCTCTAAAGAACGCAGCTTGATTTTATGGTACAGAAGCTGTGACTTTTACCCCTAAGGCACAAAACAGCTTTGATACACAAGAGAAAATATGAATGCTTAAGGGGCAGAGCAGCAAGTTCCCTTTCATTAAGAAACTGGCATGCATATAATGTAAATCCCCTATGGGTTTGCAGACATCTTGTTCTAAAGGGGGAAAAAGAGTGCAAGCTTCTTTGAATGAGGAAAAGAATTAGAAAATAGCATCTCGGGGCAATGGGGAGCAGACATGGCTCATCAGCAGCCGTGGTGAGTGACTAGACGGATTCAGAAATTTGTATGAGCCTGACTTTCCCTTCCAAATGTCAATGTATGCTACTAACTACACAATTCTACCACAGTGACAAAAAAAGGAAAAAAAAATAGAAAAAAAAAATGCTTACGCTCATATACGTGTAACTATAACACTTGTTTGCAAATGACCCATAGATTTCTGCGAGGTTACTGTTTTTAAGAGAAGATAGCACCTTGTGGGATTGAGAGCAACACAGCCCGCGCCAAAGCTAAAGGCAAAACCCAAGCCCTTTTCAAACAAACCAGCTTTATGCGCTTGACCCTGAAGTAGACTTTCATTTGAGTTTCAGGTGTATAAAATAATTTCAGTGGATTAATTTAGGAATTACGCTACAAATCAGCGTCTAACCTTAAGGAAAACCATAGGGTGGAATTTATGAGACTAAATCAAGAATTTTTCACAGATATATTTTTCTTAAAGCCAGGAATTGCTATTTTGATAGTCTGATCTCCTTAAATAATTTAAACTCAGGTCGTCTTTTTAAACAACAACAAAAATATGGGGTTTTTTTTGGAGGGAGGGGGTATCAGCTAAGCATAAAAGTTGCAAAAAGGTCTGTGAACGAAAACTCTTTAATGTTCAATGTTTTCCAAATGTCACAGGTTTTAGAAAATGTTTTATGAACTCACAACATGAGCTCAAATTTAGTGAATTCTCTCCTCCATGAATAATTCCCTTGTTGTTTTCCAGGGACCTTGAATAACAAAACATGCTTGTCTACCCGGGGAAGTACATGTTATGCAAACAATGAAGAATAGCAAGAAAGAAAACTTTGTATGCTGTTGTTGTTCTTTCCAGAAACGTAAATAATCCCAGACTATTCACCAGTTACCTTAGAGATGAACTAGCCACTAAACCGTCAGGGAAATTAATTATCCTCTTGTAGGAAGAAAGCGCTGGGGAAAACGTACTAGAGTATCTGGAGTGGTGAGACAAGTCTCCTACTTGCTACATTAAAAGAAAATGAAACCATTTTCTAGGTATTGCCGTGTTTGTATAGGATGGGATATTATCTTCGTACAGTAACGGCAGGGAAAAACTCATTGTTTTACACAGGAGACATTTACTATGGCTTCTTAATCCTAACCATCTACAGTGGGACAACACCTAACCACTCAACCACGGTTTCTTACGCAAACTAAAAGCAGAGTCCCAAAGAACAAGGGAACATCATGCTGGTCCAGAATATATTTCCCTGCCCTGATCTCGAGAAAAGCTAGCTTGAACATGTGAGTCATAGAAGGAAAAAACTGAATTGGCAATGCACCAGCGACACAGAAAGCAAAACACCAGCAATGGAGGAGCTAAGCCTGGTGGAAATTACTGACGTGAATCAACCGTTGCTCAGCAAGTTCTTCTGTAACTTTAATCAAACGCTAGGAAATGTAAAATTGGACTGGTTGACAGTTATTTCTCTAGCCTTAATTTGCTTGGAACTAACTTTGCATTCTTGAAGGTAGGGCACACCTGAGGCACAGAAGGCCTTAAGTCAAAATTGCAGATAAGGGTATTTGTGCAGCGATACAGTATCAGCAAAGCTATCTATATTGAGATTTTAGTACCATTAGAATGAATTAGGTTAAGATTAAGCTATAATTAAAAAATCAGCTTTCTCTGACTTCTGCTGTTGTTCCTACAGAATGCTACAGTTGCTAAGAATTTTTCCTGCAATCCTTAATCTCTATTTTGAATTAACGAGGGAAAATCTAGTGATTGAAATTAAGAAAACAGGGAGCCACCAGGCTGACCTTTTCCCTCCACTGTAAAATGAATACACCCTTAAGAATCTCAAGTTGTTCTCTGAGATAGGAGAAACACTTTGAAGAGTGTAATTGCTTGAGCCCTTGACTGCATTTGTAATTTCTTGCACAAGCTTTTCAACTTTCCTAAATCGTCAGGAACAGAGCACATGGCTTTGGTGCTGCCCTTTGACAGCAAAAATAGGTGTTTGCTTAGCACAACAGACCTTAGGGTCTGCACCCTCATCCCCTTATTTTTGTGCTGCAAGAAGATACAGAGAATAAGCAATTTGAAAACAGGCAGACAGAGGTACTGGGCAGGTAGAAGGGATGTGTGGCCAAAGGGTTTCTTCAGAGCCTTGTTTTTTCTTAGCAGCGGCAGCAATCACTGCTGTTCCCCTCATCTTCCCCAATCACAGCAGAATCACAGTCTGATTTCCCTACCTGATACCCAGCCTGGCACTTAGTCCAACTCGGCTTTTCTCCCTGTAAGGCAGAAATCTGCCTTCAGGGGTAAGAGCAAGCAGGGTAATTTTTTGCACAGTGTTGGGAAGGCATGTGGATTCGGGAAAGGGGCCTTGCACCTAGAGATCGGATCAGCTTAGCAAAGGTGGTGTAAGGAGGTTATTGTACCTTCATTCCTTCAGAATAGTGACCTCTGCCAGCCTGCATCTCAGTGTTCAAAACCCCAGCACTTCCTTCCCCCACATCAAGCTTCAAGGTCCCTTTGACTTCTCCCAGTCTCTCTCCCAGTATCCCCAAACTATCTGACCCTCTGAGGCTGCCTAGGGGCACTCTCCCATCTCAGCTCCATTCTCCAGCTCAGACCACTCACTTTCACAAAATTAATTTTTGCCATCCCATGGACACATCTTTCTGTCTTGACTTCTGGGATAGTGGAATTCAAATTTGGTTACTGATAGAATCATAGAATCATAGAATGTGTTGGGTTGGAAGGGACCTCTAAAGGTCTTGTAGTCCAACCCCCCTGCAGTCAGCAGGGACATCTTTAACTAGATCAGGTTGCTCAGAGCCTCATCCAGCCTGGCCTTGAATGTCTCCAGAGATGGGGCCTCCACCACCTCTCTGGGCAACCTGGGCCAGTGTCTCACCACCCTCAGTGTAAAGATGGGATGCTTGAGGCCCTCTCCAGTTTGTAAATAACAACTGCCACACAGTAGTTGAACTTCTAAGGGCGTACTGTGACAATGAAATGGAAAATTTATCAAAATACAGCTAACTCAAAATAAGTAGGGATGCCGTGTGACTGAAACTGGAATTCTTTACACGAGGAAGATGGGTCACCTTCTTTGTCAATGTCAGAGCAGTTGAGTTTACCAGGGAAGGGTTTGTGAAAGTGAGCTGGAAGGCTGGGAGACGTGGCATCTTTCCCAACAAAGCAAATTTTATATAAGGTAGTATTAGACCTTACTGACCATGGGTCGATCATAAACCTTTATTTTAAATGGGTTAGCTGCTTCTAAATATGACTACCTGCACCTCTTTAGAGACCTGTTTCAAAGCTCCATAAAATAAACCAAAGGCATGCTGAGCTTAATGAGCTCCTGATATCCTACTGTTGTAACTATTATTAATGATTCTGATATAATAAGTAGTAGTGATAATAATACACAAACTCTTCTTAACACACCTACCCAAGCTTTATAAAACAGCCACTTTCTCCATTTTATATCAAAGGAAACTGAGGCACAAAAGCTGAATCTCAGCCAGAGGATTTGCGTTATGGAAATGGTCTGCCTAGTAAGTTCAAGGTTTTATTTTAAATTCAAAGCAATGGATTATTAGGCAAGAAACATGTCTACACACAGTTGTGTTCAGGTAGCTGAACAGCTACCTGAGGCAAGATACAGCGAACAGGAACTGATCCTCAGACTGAAAGCCTGCAAGCATCAACCCTACGCAAATAAGTTTCTCTGAAGTTCTGTTGATAAACTCTCTTGTTTTTTCTTATTTGCCTATATTATTGAATATGTGTTCTAAATGTTCTGAGTATGTTCTGGATACGGCCACTATACGTACTGGAAACTAACCTCTCTTTTGTCTTGGACCACCACGACAAGTCAAGGACATGGTCTTGAACTTAAAGGTTGATTTTGCTTATTCAATATGAACACGAAATAGGCCAATTTCTTTGTTGTTTTAGTTTTTCAGGAAAAATGTAATAAAATAAGAATCTAGTGCTCCAAATAAAAAACAGTAAAACAAACTTTAATCTCTGAGTCATTGGAAAACATTGTTTACAGTTCAGAACACAGAGTACATCCTGAAGTGACCATCCATCATTGCGCCGAATTGCTGGAGGAAATAGAAATAAAATGAGAAAGCAGTCTATGAATTTATATTAATTGCAACTCCAAGATGGTCTTACCACAATCAAAATAAGGCCAGTCTGATGGAGTTTATAGATAGGTAATATTGAAAACATATTTCAAGCTTCATTTTATGTCAAGGTACAAAAATCAGATTTCAGATCAATGGTGTAATAAAATAGTACAAAGTAGCTGATGAAAGCTAACTTGGTTCCAACACAAGAATTCATCATGATAAACATATTTCTCATTTCCACATCTGTCATCCATTTTTAAAACCAATAAATCATTTAAATATGGATTTAACTGTTCCTACGTGTCGTTATAGTGTTATGCACTGCACTGAAGGAGAACTTTAACAATGATGCACTTTTCTGAATTCAGAATTATAAAAAATGGATTAGAAGGTTTATGTTATGCTCACATAATTACTGCGCACAAACGCAACTGACAGCAAAACAGTCTGGTCTTTTTCTGGCTGGCATTTCTATCTTCCACAGGCTTGAAGTCATCTAATAGACGCTGTATTTTTGTAGAAATGGGTGAAGGGTTGAGATCAAAACCTACCTAGGTAAGAAAAAGGCTTGAACCTGCGGGCAGAATGTAGGTATCTGTGAGCTGGCTTGGGCTGCCACTGGAACGCTGAGACTTGTTGGATCCTAAGCACAGTTTGAGCCCTGTGAGGCACGGCAGGAATGTCGGCTGCACGGCCCTTAATGAGACCCGCCAAATGAACGCCCAGCGGAATGGGCTTACGGACCTCGCCAAACCCCCCACCAGAAAACACCCCGCCACTCTTGGCCCGGTCTGCTGGGTTTTGTTCTTCTCCTTGTGATAAAGGGCTTGGAGGAGGGAGAAAGGAACCCTGAAGAAAGGAAAAACAGAGGGGCTGGGGGGGGATGTTGAAAGGCTCGTATCATTTTCATCCTTTATCATAACCGAAGGGAAGCCAGGCAAAGTCAGAGGGATCGCAAGTCCCAGCAAACATAACCAGATTCCGATTTCATTACTAAGCTTTGCACAGCCTTCATAAGAGAGATGATTAGAAAGTCAGTGGTAAACTCACTTTATGGATCTTTATTTTAGAATTTTAATTCATTTACTCCAGCAAAACATTAACCTTTTGTTTTATTATATGTATTTCTAAGAGAAGCTCCTTAGAAATTCTCCAAATCCTCATTCAGAGTTATACTAACTTTTAAAAATACTGTGACAGTGAATATAAAAGTGGAACCACTTTTCAATGCTTTAGTATAAATATTTAATAATTTGGCAATACACTAGCTGCATTTAATTTATTTTTAATTTTGCAATGACTGCACTTTTAACTATTTAACACGCTATTCTTACATTGGAATCATGAAGTCAGTCTAAGCATTATAAACAACACTGTAGACAGTATTCATCACTTTAAGAGCTAGTGGAAAAAATCCTACAATCTCTCTAGTTGTTATAATAATGATGTTGGTTTCCTGTTCGCTACAAGGGTAATTAATGAAGAATTTGGCTGAACTGCACATACCAGGCAGCTAAGGTAATACTTTATGTACACATTTCACTACAGCATAACACACAATACAGGGTTTGTTTTCGTATTTCTTACTTTGAAGATCAATCAGGTCACCGGGCAACCAGAATATTCAGCTATAACTATTAGTACTTTGCTGAAGCCGTGTGTAATTTCATTAATTCTTCTGCTAGCGCTGTCCGTCTGAGATAGTGAAAATTTCATTACTGTCTCTGAATACATTTCATGCATAACAAATGAACAATCAATTAAGCATGATTTTTTTCTTATTCTTTTTGTCCCATTTGTCCCTAAACTTTATTAATGTTCTACATGACATTCTCTCTTCCCTTCAGATTTTAAGTAATCATTGGTCTTTTAATAAAATTCACCTTTTCCTAGCCTAGAACCAGCTGACAAATTAAGAGAGAATATACTATCAGTTATTCACATGGTCTTCTGCATGACTTCACGCTATGTGATGTGCTTAGAGATTGAGGAATGAAAGAATTGGGATTTCGTTTTGTGTCTCATACCTGGTTGCACGCTTATCAAAAGCATTTATTTGAAATGCTGCGACTGAATGCAGTAGACACAAACGTCCTTCAAAAGGAGGACTAGCAAAAACTTTGTCTGACTCTGATCAAGGGCTAATATGAGTGACTTTGGGTCTGCTTTTTGACATGAGCTCGTATCTGATTTTCATCTCGTGCAATGCATTTCCATTTCCGTTGTGCAGCAGCAAAGCTCCTCCTTATCCATACTCGCCTCTTGTCATGGCAAGCCGCTCCAGCTGTAAAGGAGGGCTCCAGGAAGTATAGTCTTTCCTTGCACACCTGCAGATTGCTTGATATGGTTAACAAATACTTCACACTTCCCCCTTCCACAGTGAAATGCCAGAGATAGTAAAGCACTGAGACTGGCTAATCTGGAAATCAAGACTCTCCACTCTAATATCATTCATAGATTTATAAGAAAGAGACTGAAAAAAGCGGAATGGAATACAGAGATAGGAAGATTCCTGTTCAGTGTTCTGAACATCTTTGGGATTTTTCTTTAACAATACACTACTAACAAGCAAAGCTGCCAATTAGTTTCAGTATCCAGCATGGACTTACAACAAACTAACCAGTGTCCAAAAGCATTCACCCACGATATCTAACCAGCCATCTTCTCAGAGATGGTAGAGGATGTACTAAAGGAAGCAAGGTCCACTTACCATGGATTTATGAACTACTTATACCTAGTTAAAAACACTTATCAATTATTTCAAAATACATCTGTTGGTGGCCAGAACAAATCACAAATTCATGCAATCAGATGAGCCTGAATGAACTGTCTGCCAGCAGAATTCGCTCAAAGTATTGAAATAATAACTAAGGCTGCATAATGTTTGAGTTCAATCATGCATATGCATTTCCAGTACAACCAGTATAAAATACGTACATCTAGAAGAGAAAGAAAGACATAAGCAAATCTTCTAAGTGCAAAACATCATTAAACCATTTCCATGTGAGTTTGTAGCTCGTCTGATGCATACTGTGGTCCAAGTTCCCCAGGCTGTACAACCCTGGTCTTCATGAGCTACTTTCCATTATTGCCCCAGTTCTTCTGATACTGTTTGGGATGGGCCAAATACAAAATATGTCTTGAATGAGAAAAAAATTATGATGTCACAGCAAGTCCTTAATTTTAGATCCCAGTTAAACAGACAAATAAAACACTATATCAAGCTGCTTCAATATCATAAAGCAAAGTTGCTTTTAAGGAGTTGTTGGTGATGAGATTGCTTTGCAAATACACACATTCTGTCGTTGTGTCCAAACTAGCAGCTCATTTAATTTTCCACTCTTCTCAACCGTAAATGCACACGTTCACAGGCACATCTAAGTGGTCTGTGAACTATCCGTCCCACATCAAGCAACCCCACTGCACATAAAATTATTCCATTTACTTGGAATAGAGTATGCATCTTGCCCAGCCATGGTTGAACTCCTTCTTTCCTCTTCTTATTTCCCTTTCCAAAATCTCACCTCTCCACCATCTGGGAGGAGGGTTTTGCCCACGGCGAATGGAACAGCTGCTGCAGAGCGAAGTAGGAAAGTTGAGACAATGTTTGGCAGGAGCACCCTGCTCCTCGCTCCTACCCAGCGACGGCAGAAGAGGCTCCTCCGTTAGGCAGCAAGCATTCGTCATGCAGAAAGACTTTTTTTCTGGGTGGAGACATGAGGCAGTGTTGCAAGAGGCATTCAAAGGTCTGAAGTGATGTAGAAGTGGTAGAGGAGGTACTTCTGGAACTTTAGCCTGCCTACTTCAGTCTGTCACTTGCTCAAATTCATTGGTTATTCCATAAAATAGTAGGTGCAGAATACCTGAGGAGGAACTTCTTTACTTTGAGGGTGGCAGAGCCCTGGCACAGGCTGCCCAGAGAGGTGGTGGAGTCTCTGTCTCTGGAGACATTCCAAACCCACCTGGACGCGTTCCTGTGCCACCTGCTCTGGGTGACCCTGCTCTGGCAGGGGGTTGGACTAGATGATCTCCAGAGGTCCCTTCCAACCCTATGATTCTATGATTCTATGATACCTGTATATCAAAATCATTATTATATCATGGTACCAGCTCTACTCTCTATGAAACTTACAAAGAAGAGACACTTTCAGCCTTCAGACCAAATGCTTAATGAGGGCCACTATGTCCCATAACAGCGATCGTCAAAAGGGACATGAATAATGCAGCAATTGTTTCACTTCCTAGTGCTTTTTTTAAATGAAGGTAACCTAATTTTAGTTCATAATTTTCTTTCAGAAATTAACTGGAGTTCTTTGCGAGCTGCTGCTCAGCGCAGTTTCCAGCACCACTGCCGCTACTTTCTGAAAAGCTCCTTGAGTCACTGTTTAAGAAAGAAAAGATAACACATTTTTCATCCTATTCTAGTCTAATTTAAGATAACATGAAACACTTTTTTGCAGTAGTAATTTACTATTTAAGGGAAAGAGGAGGGGACAGTTTGTTTACTATGTTTTAATTTTCCGCTGAAACAAGGATGTGAAGCAAATGCTATCTATGTGAACACATTTCACTTTTAAATGGGAAGAGATGAAAAGTCCATTATGTTGGCCAAGTAAAATGGTGAAAGTGGCATACTGCAACAGGAAAAAACTTTGTCAATTGACAGCTTTGCACTGCTCTGTTTGTTCCGTATCGGTTAAAACATACAGCTGGTAGATGGGATCAGGGAAAACAAAGATTGTCCATGTAGGTGATATAAAGCGTAACAATTCCCATCACAAGAAAATTAAGAGAGCTAAGGAAATTGTATTGTTCGGATCTGTGAATAGTGGAATGGGAGGTTTGGAACATTTAATCGGAAAGCTTGATGAAGTTAAGGATGCAAGCAATTTCTTACATGTTCAAAATTCCCACTGACTTCGATAGGAACTTGGCATGAGCAAGGGATGCAAGCCAAGACATGAATTTACATACTTGGGGTAAACACAAGAGTGTGGAAAAGCTCCTGTTGTTCGTTGCCAGTGAGTCACAGTTCCCTTATTTGCGGTGAGCCTCCTCCCTATGACTAAGATAGGAATCAACTTACTCCAAAAGAAGGGTCAGGATATTTCCCTTGTCTCAGACCACCACCAGTTTGCCCCAGTGAAGAAGGACACCACCACATCTATATCTGGTCCAATACATTTGTAGTATGTGGTGAAATGAGTGCAAGATTCAATGAGTAAGATAACTTCTCGTGGCTCCTTTTTTCTTCTACACCATTTTGCAGATTCACTATGTGAATACAAAATTAAAGTTATGCACTCTAATATGCAATTTTAATCAATTGATAATTACTTTTATAAAATGTGTGGTTAGCAAAGCTTTAACTGCATGTATTATACCAATTCTAAAAAGCAGTATAAATTCACAGTATCTTTTATTTCTTTCAGCTGTAATGATTTTGGATGGGATAAAATGTCACGTAAGGGGATAAACTATCCATTCCTTTTTCCATCTAGATTCCCACCCCCAAAAGGTACTTGAGGGCTGGGAATTAAAATCGCTTTTTCCAGAGGGGAAAATTCCTATGTCTTCCATGCTCATACTGTGCCACTTGCTATAAGCAGTATTCTAGGATCCACAGACTAAAGGGACTGTAATTCCTTTGCACTCCCGAATCTTACTTTTAAACCTTTTGGCAATAAATTTTATGTACTATGCATTAAACACCACGCTCACTAGTGGGAAGATAAGCATACCTATGTATTCGTGGTTGAGTTGGTTTTTTTTCTTACTGATCACAGAATTACAGAATCTTCAGAGTTGGAAGGGACCTCTAGAGATCATCTAGTCCAACTCCCCTGCTAGAGCAGGATTGCCTAAAGCACATCCCTCAGGGCTGCATCCAGGCGAGTCTTGAAAATCTCCAGAGAAGGGGACTCCACAACCTCCCTGGGCAGCCTGTTCCAGTGCTCTGCCACCCTCCCTGTAAAGAAGTTTTTCCGTGTATTTGAACAGAACTTCCTATGTTCCAACTTGTGCCTGTTGCCCCTCTTCCTGTCACTGGGAACCATTGAAAAGAGTCTGGCACCATCCTCCTTCAACCCACCCTTTAGATACTTGTATGCCATAATAAGGTCTCCCCTCAGCCTTCTCTTCTCCAGGCTAAAGAATCCCAGCTCTTTCAGCCTTTCCTCATAAGGGAGGTGCTCCAGTCCCATAATCATCTTAGTTGCCCTACGCTGGACTCTCTCCAGTAGTTCCCTGTCCCTCTTGAACTGGGGAGCCCAGAACTGGACACAGTACTCCAGTTGTGGCCTCACCAGTGCAGAGTAGAGGGGGAGAATGACCTCCTTTGACCTACTGGCCACACTCTTCCCTATGGATTCCATTGGCCTTTTTGTCAACAAGGGCACATTGTAAGCTCATGGATAATTTACTGCCTACCAGGACCCCCAGATCCTTCTCCTCAGAACTACTTCCCAGCAGGTCCACCCCTAACATATACTGGTGTTTGGCATTCTTCCTCCCCAGGTGCAGGACCTTGCACTTGCTTTTGTTCAACCTCATTAGGTTCTTCTCTGCCCAGCAATCCAGCCTGTCCAGGTCACGCTGGATGGCAGCACGGCCCTCCGGAGTGTCAGCCACCCCTCCCAGTTTGGTATCAAACTGATACCAAATGATGTGGAGGTTTTGTTTTGTTTACAGCACTGCTGTCTATTTAAAGTCTTGTTACGGTACTAATCCCTGGCTTTACCATGTTTCAACGCCAGCTGACTTAGTCTCAGTGGTATTTTTTCACACAGCTCACCTATTTGATCAGTCCAGTTGAAAATACCACTTAGAGTTGCAACCAATTTGCTAAGTTATCTACCAAAGCTTTTCCAAAAGATTATCCTAAATTTGCCTAAACAGAGAAAATCAGTGTGGATGTTCTAAATGACATCATTTTTTCATTGGTAGAAATCTGCTAATTTATTAAATTTTCTTAAAGACAAACAAACCGTCTCACCATCTTTCAAAAGAAATTCTGTGCAGAGAAAGATTGAAGTTTTAAATGCAAGGAGGACATATGAATAACATAACAGAGGTACTGGGTGATATTATGTGTATATGTAAGACAAAAAAAGTTAGTATTTGATGAACAAGGTAAAGGTCTAATAAAAAAGGTGTAAACAAATGATTTTTGAAAGGTTCTGGTTGTAGACCTGTTGGGTGGGGCTTGGTTTGATGCTACCCCAGTGCAGAGCAGCTTGAAGTGCATTTTGGATGAGCCTCTTCAGGATTCCCACAAGTAACGTGAGAGGCTGTCAAAACTGCAAAACGCAGCGACACGTCACCTGGGAAAGCTAAAGCCTCCACGGAGCTGATTGCTTCAGCCAGGGACTTTGTGCTACTTGGCTAATGCTGAATAAACTGATGAAGGCCAAAAATGGGCCGGTAGCTATGCGTATTAATGTTTCCTGACACTTTCCATTATAAAATGCTGATTTTAGTACTTTTCAATTTGCCAACTGGTAGACATTTGGGCTCAAATGTTCCATTGTGTCTGCTAAAAGGTGGGTGAAACGTGTTAGAATGTCTTTTTTGCCAAAACAATCCAGTCATTTCTGAGAATGAGGCAAGAAGTATGTTGTTTCGCTGGTGATAATAAATCAAAAAGGAAGGGGGAAGGAGGAAGATGATAAGGGAAGAAGTTATTTAAACAGTTAATATAATTTGAAGCTGCAGACTGATATTTGGCAGCTGGGGAAAACATTGTGGGATGAAAATTGAAATTCGGCTTTTGTTGCCTCTGCAAATTATAAGGTTTTGGAGAAAAAATATTCAGGTTCAGCAGAGATTTCTTATGCCTTAAGCAGAGAATATCAGTGAGGGAAGGAGTGGAGGGGTTTCACTTATGGCTGCGTAACATTTTTCTTGTACATGCATCTCTGTGATATTTTAAAGCCAGAGGCACAGGAAGAGAAAATAAGGAGCGTGTATTGAGCCCAGTAGCACGAACACCTACTTCAGCCATGTGGGGTCAAAGGATGGAGCTGCGGGGAATGAGTGCAGTGAGAAAGGGTATCAAAGCGATCAGGCACTGGGAGACTGGGACTCTATAATGTAAAAAGAGGGGAAAAGGTGGGATTTGTATTGGGGAATGTGTCAGAGGAATTTACGGAATAAAGATTGCAATTGTTATGGTAAAGAAAACGGGGCTTATACAAGAACCTAAGGGTTTGGAAGAGAATAAGATCAGCAATTAAAGTTTTTGAGGAATTGGCAGGAGAATCTGTGACAATAAAAACATACTGTCTTCTTCAACTTGGAAAGGATCCCAGCACTCCTGAACCGCTCCGTTACTGTATTAGCGCAAGTTATCGGTAGTCTGTATAGTGATTCAGTATTTCCATTCATAGGTATCAGTATTATTAATAAATGTGTGGGAGACTGTTACAGTGACATGTTGCAATTAATCATGTTATAAATCCAAATTTGGTAAGACTTGAGTAAAAATTGCTTGAGCAACCTTAATTGTGCAATCCCTATGGGCACACACTAAGAAAAAAAAAAATTGCATAATGGCATGCCGTTTTTCCTTCAGAAAGCGCACACATAGCTCATTCTGTACCCAAGACGGGATGCTTCTGGGACAGAAACAGGGTTGTGTAGTACAGATGATTGCTGTGGCCTGGATCACCCATTTGCAGCAGAAATTGGAATACGAAAGTGGTTGAAGCAAAGACGGTAGGGGGCAGGGAAAAGAATGTTTTAATGATTAATACAGTCAATGCCACCTTGGAGAATAGAGTAAACCTCTGCTAACCCTTCACAGGTGGCCACAAGCTATGAGTTTCCCAGTTTCCCGTTGCCTGACTCAAGACCGTGGCCTGCTTTGCAGAAGAACTGTTGAACTCCCTCAGTGGGAGCTGAAGGTAACAGAAGAAGATATTTGAATACAGCGGGAGCTGTACAATGCCAGTTTTTGTAAAAAACATGCCTCGTTTGTCTTGAACAAGGACAGTTGAAACCTCAGTCTTTAAAGGAAACTCTTAGTCCATCAGTCCTTTCCCCATTTGTGCTGGGCCCAGGCTGGTTATCGGAGTAACATAATTTATAACTGTGAGGAACTCAGAAGTAAATTTTATAGTCTGTAGGTTTTTCTACAGTACGATTATCATGAAGAACATCAAATATAGTGACTAAGATATATACAGTTTTCTTCCTTCATCTTCTTCCTAGAAGGGGAAATGTCTGAGGTGTTTTATTTTTAATTTTTAAACATGACTGAATGTTCATGTATGCGGCTATTTGCTTTAGAGAAGACAAGATCGAAGAGCAGAACGTGGGGAGCAAGAGGTGATTTTGCATTCTTCGGGGTGCACACACTCTTACACTGAGCTTAGGACACGTCTGTCCCTAGGCCAAAGAACTTCTCGTTCTCTACAGAGAATGGCCTCAATTTGAAGCAGCGATGTTTCACGTCTTGTCCATATCTTCACCTAGAACTTCATGGTGTGTTTTATAGTATGTATGGTGGTGTGCTTGAAGTCTTGATCTCCCTTCTCCCCTTTTCTCCTCTGGCTAGACTGCCATAGGTCTTCCAGCCCATATGGCCATGTTTCTTTCCCGTGTAAATTTGAGCAGTGCAGAGGGAAAGAGATTTAGCCTGATGCTGAAAAGAATTTAGAATTAGCTTAGCAATCTACTCTCCCGAAGAGATGCACTGCAAGGGTCTATAAATTTGAGTCCCAAATGCCACAGACTTTGAGGCCACATACATGACATTACTACAGTTCATCTGGAAGAGATACAAGATGATTATTCCAGGACAGGGAAAATACTAAACTACTAAACTATGTGATCTTGAGTTATATTCCAAGAAGCAATTGAGAAAAAGTAACAAAGATCAATGGATAACTCTGGAAGCTGGTGCTAGAAGGAAAGTTTAGACAAGTTTGTCATTTGGAAAATATTCTCTTGGTGGATTGGTTTTTCTATTGATATGAACTTTTTTCACTTATGGCCAACATAGGTGATAACAGGATCAAGAGACTAAAAAGCATTGAGAATCTTGGAGTAACTCATTTTAACATTCATCATTTACTTTGACAGAGTTTTAACAGAGCTATGAGAAAAAAATTGAATAAAGTAAACAAGAATGAAAACAATGAATAAAGGAACACTGGAGAGTAAAGAAAAATAAGAGAAAAATAAGAAGAGAAAAATATTATTCACTTCTAAAAAAACCCCACCAAATTAGTAGACAATTAATTAATTGTGATTACTGGAAATGAAAGCAGTTGTCAAAGAGTTAAAAGATAAAATTAAATCTTTTGCAGCTAAATTATTAGATATATCTGCAAACACATGAAATGTTTAAATTCCAGCATAAGAAATGCAGACAACGTGAAAAAACTTACAATATTGATGTAGAGTGTCAAGCCAGATAGCAAAAGGATAATGAGAATACAGGGAAGAAGAAAACACAAGAGGTACATCTCAAGAGCTGGCATTTTTTTCACACAGAAATAGAGTAAGGCTGTGAGAGCAATGTTGCACCTTTAGAATGTGATAACTTTAAAGATGCAAGCAGGAATAACATAGATGAATTGTCACTTTTATCTTTTATGAGGATGGAAAAAAATATTCTGAGTGTTGGAGGGGAAAGGGGAAAACAGTGCGTGGGGTCTACTGAAGAAATGCAAGCTCATATTTGCATAGAGAAAGACATCTGGAAATACTACCAGGAACTCTGTCACTAGCAGCGACTAACTTCCCAGACAGGTACTGGAGAACAGATGCTAAAAGTAAATTAAGATGAAATATGGTCTTGGACTCAGTAGCCAACAAATTCATATGCCAGATAGGATCATACTTTGTTATTGCAGATTCTCTTTATTTGACTTTGGTAAGCAGCAAGCATGTTGCATAAAAACTAGCTGTGGAAAATAACCTTGGAAAGAAGTATCAGGAGATAACTCACTTAAATTAAATAGAAGGAAAATCACAAACTAATCTTTAAAGCTTCTGATTCAAAGTGAAGACTTCAATAAAATAATTTTCTATTTAGTCAAGGTAAGCAGAATAAGAAACTTAGTTTTTCATTCCCCTTTCACTATAGAGAGAACCTAAATATTAAAAGAAAAATAAAAATCAAAACAAAAAAAAAAGATGCAGAAACCATGTGGAACTAAAGTAAAATACAGATGAGTATTTTATATGTATACATAAATAAATAAACAAATAAATAAATGTATTTTATATGTTTACATAAATAAATAAATAAATAACAACTGGAAATAACCAAAAAAGAATGAAAAGCTTAATGGAGTTGAAAATCTAGCAGATTAGAAAATTATTTCTAATAATTTTCTAGGTTTAAGAGGTTTAGCATAGCCAAAAAGGTTTGAAGTTTAGCATACGGAAGAATTTTCCAAATTCAAAGTGACCTAGATTTAAAAAAAAATATTTTCATATATATAAATATATAAATAAAAGAGAACTGGGTTGAAGTGAAAACCATGTATAGTGAAGGTGGGATAAGGATTAAGAAAGGTCCGTGTGTGGCTTTATGCTGAAGTTCAGTTTTCAGTGAGGTTACAGGGAAGATATGCGATACAAATTACCATTTCATATGTAGAAAAAATATTGCTGCGTGTCTGAAAACTGAGAAGGATTGTAACTGTCCCAGAATCGTGAGAGTCCTGGCACAGTATTGCAGCTCCTGTAGTCGATGTACGAAATCCACCAGGTTTCAGTAAATGCCACACAACAGAAAAAATATTAAATATTACACATATTTAAGAAAGTAAAAAAGGGTAATCCTCACAACTGTGATTCTGTCAGACTGCTCTGAGCTATGTTTTACAGCAGGAAAGAAGGAAAGCACAGAGATATGGAGAAAATGTGATAAAACAGAACTTGGGTTTGACAAAGACAGATTGTGCCAGACCAACCTGATATCCTTCATTGAGGAGATAATTGCTTTTCTAGACAAGGGAAATAGGTCTAATCTAGATCTAATCTACTTGGAAGCCAGGAAAACATTTGATACTTAATAGGAAATTATTAGTTAAACTAGAGAAGATGATGATTAGGATAAGAACTGAGAAGTGGATAAATAAGAAGCTGAAGGATCAGTGACAACGGCGTGGCACAGAGGAGCTACAGTGCAATGCATCATCAGTCCTGAGGCTGATACTAGCATTTTCAGCTGTGATCTTGGCTCAAAAATGAGAAAACGCTGATGAAATTTGCTTAATGGCATGAGTCTGAGAATCTTCATGAGTCCTAAAGATGATGTGGTCTCAAGTACAAGAAGGTTAGAAATAGCATGTTGTATTTCCAGAGGAATTTCACAAAGAGATCCAGAGATCTAAAGAATTACCGGCACTGACCCCACAAGGATTTTGGTGTTGGACGGACACTACACAAATGCACACATTTTTACATCTGTCACCTCCACTAATGTTCATAAAATTGCACATATGGACAACTAACTACACGGGCACAGAAGTGTATGTTTGATGGCAGATAATGCCATAAAATAGCTCAGTAAAGACATCAGCAATTGCACTTCAGTCCAATTCAGTTGAATTAGTTGTTTTCTGCTTTTTGTACTGTTGTTTTTACTGTATGACATTTTCTGCCTTGCCTTGGGCTTTTTGTACTGTAAGAAACAGCTTCCCTTTCCTTTTTTTTTAATATATTTGAATCTCTAATTAAATAATTACACCCTTTCTTCAACCAAGAGGGCAGGCCAACAGATGCCTCAAAAGCAACAAACAGCAAGTGACCTGTAAGAAATGTAACATGGTGCTAATAAAAAATTGCAATGGCTACCCTTCCTCTTGGAATCTGTTTTCATCACCATTCGCTCGGCAGAATGCAAAGCCTCCCGCTAGGGTGGAAGGAGGCGGCTGCTCTTTCTTTGAAACAGGAGCGTAGTTCCACTTGAAGAAACTTCACGGTTCCAGGAGCCAGCTGACCGGTTTCAACCGACCGGCTATTTATGCAGCCTCTTTATTTTTACCCCAAATATAATTTTAAAATGGTTTCTACTTAATTTTAATTTTTACATGAGATTAGTTTAAATCATTGATCTGCTTGCACCTGACCATTTTGTGTGTTGCTGGTAGCAATAGTATTCTGTGTACAGTTATGTTGCCTGAGTGATGATTTCGTAGCAACAATAGTGTTGTTATAAAGTCATAATCCATAATAAGTCATCTTGGGAAATAATATTACGATTGGCAACTAATTGAAATAAAATCAAGTTCTCTATTGAACTGCATGTCACGTGCACATAAATATTTTATCTAAATGGCTGCTGCATTTCTTTTGATACATCTCATAATTCAGAATCCCTACAAATCCTTTTGTTCGCAAATTGTTTCAAAATTTCATTCCTCCGGCTTCCAAAGATTTTGAATATTTCTAATCCCTTAAGAATACTTATAGTTCACAGTGAACTCTTGAGTTATAAGCAAATGAATGAAACTACTGGTGAGTTTAAAATCAAAGAAGAGTTTGAGTGTATTACTACTGAACCACATGCTATTCTCTCGCAAGTGACATTTAGAGTTCACAAATTTGATTTAGTATCGCATAACGTATATAAGCAGCTGTAGCTCAAGTAACTTACCTTATATATATTGGTTTAATACAGAGGAGCATCCCTAGGAAATGCTACAGCCAACATTTGTCAGTGACAGCCCAAGCATCTTTTTCAAATGAAGGACTACTTGCTGAATACTTTTGGGATGTTTAAACAGTATAAAGATAGATATAGATAAAGATGTAGATGCAGATGTCGATATAGATGTGGATGACATAGATATAACCGAGGATATCACAGACTCTTTGAACAAATAGAAAAATGATAACATGTCAGGTAATTTATGGATTGAATTATTTGTTCAGTATAGTGATCTACTTCTGATTACAGATAAATTTGAAATATTTAAGAATGTTTCTTTAAAAAAAAATTAAAAAGCATTAAGCCAACAAACAAGCCCTTCTATAAGTCAGTTTTGGCCAATTCTATGATCATTTTTTATGTATACGTCTGTCTTTTTAAATTAGATAATACTTTTCTGCAGCAAAATGGCCATTATCAAGTAATACAACCTAAAGCACGTTTCTTTGATGTAAAAGATAAGGCACATGCTTATAGACTCCTTGGAGCTCGAATGTATCTAACTAAGCCTCATAAACAGGTCACTCATTTATATAAACTGTAGTTGTGAGTTCCAAAGCACCCTAGTAAAGCTAGATGCCCAGTTAATTTTAATGAGTATTAGGCTTCCAACTCCCTTAGGCAGCTTTCAAAATGTCAGCCTATAATTACAAACAGCTTGGACCAAAGCCCATTGAATTTAATGGAAAGTCGCCCATTGATTTCAATGAGCTTTTGGATCATTGACTTTACTCTATGCGCAAATATTTCTAAAGGATTTGGGTAGTAAATACCACATAATTTAGAAACACTACTTTGCAAGGAATATCTTCACTTGTCCGTATATTGGTCTATTCACCGAAAATAAGAATATGGAAAGCCATATAATTGCAGAAATATTATAAACTTTGGTGGGAAATGTGACACTAAAAAAATAAAATTAAATTAAAGGAAAGCAATTCTACTACAGGGCTAGTCAGGACTGTTTTACTGAAAAAAGTAAATGAACCAAAACAGAAACTTTTGCAAGGAATGGCTGATTTTGAGGAATGTAGCAGTTGGTAAGGAATGTTTCTAAGGTTTGGAAATTGTCAGGATAGTCCCTGTCAACATTTTCTAAGTAATAAATATTGGCTTTGGTTTTTTCTGCTTGCAACTTTCATCTCATTACAGAAAAACAGGTAATTCAAAAGGATTTTTTTTTAATTATTAAAAAACCCACATTTTTTTCTGACCTGAAAGAAAGGCTTTTCTGGGTTTTTGTAGTTGACCAGAACGTATAAAGTTTTAACTTTGCACAGGAGAGGAAAAGTTTCCCTGCATAGCACTCTTCAAAAGTTTAGCTGCCTCCCTCTCTTATTACCAAGCTATATTTTAACAGCTTACAAGTCTACCTTTTCATCCCTAGATATTCAGGTATCATTTTGCTACAGACACACTAAAAGCCTTCGGCACGAATTGTTGGCAAAGTCACAGACAATACAAACAAAGGTGATTATACTGTGGAGCTCCTCGTGAGACAGCAATCCAAGCAGGTGGCTCAGCCCCAGGAACAGAAAATGAGAGCATGACACCTGGTTTATCACCATGCTATAATAAAATGCTGGTAGCCAAAAGCAAAGTCCCAAACAGGGAGTTCAAATGCAGGAACGAAGAGGGTTTCACAAACTTTTAGAAACGAGAAAGGGGGAAAAAAAAAAAAAAAAAAAAAAAAAGCAGGAATGAAAACACCACAAGCAATAGTTAAATACAATTAATAAAGAAGTAAAGTGTAGCAGATGAGTCATAAATCTCATACAGTCACTGCGGGGAAGCACTCAGTTGGAAATGAGCTGATATTAGGAAAAATAGTACGGTGCAGTGGAAGGGAGCTAGGGAGAGGCAATCTTCTGGCTTTCTCCCCTTGAAACTGGTGATTCTGAGAGTAGATGAACAATCAAAAAAAATGTACTGCAGACAAATGTTAACGTCTCTTCTAAAGCTCACCCTTCTAATTAGCTCTGCCTTATAATTAGCTTACGCAGACATGCACACACACATACACACACAGAGATGAAACTGCATCAAAAGAAAATTACGGTGATGAGACAAGTTAAGCTGTCAAACCTGGGAGATACAACCAGTGACTGTCATTTAACATGGCCATAAAAGACCCTGAAGCTATACTTAGTTTAGGTATACTTATATGCTACAGAAAATGAAATGCAGATCTGCTGAGAAACTGAAACTCCCAACAGGAACAGCATTAGCACTTTAATCTGGATCAGGCTTGTGCTTTTCATGGAATCACAGAATGGTTTGGGTTGGAAGGGACCTTAAAGATCATCCAGTTCCACCCCCCTGCCCTGGGCAGGGACACCTCCCACCAGCCCAGGCTGCTCCAAGCCCCGTCCAGCCTGGCCTTGAACCCCTCCAGGGATGGGGCAGCCACAGCTTCTCTGGGCAACCTGGGCCAGGGGCTCACCACCCTCACAGGAAAGAATTTCTTCCTAATACCCTAGCCCAGGACGCAGTTTTGAAGTGAAGCTCCTTTCCATACATACTGTGCGTTGTGGGACGGTCTAGGAGTGCAACTGGATGACTGATTCTCCACACGAGATACTTCAGTCTCCAGAATAGCTCCTGTTATGTCACTCTACTCGCTAGTATAGGCATGGCCCTAGAAATCCATTGGTACAACCGTTAACCTGATGGGCAAAGAATATATATATGTGTTACTGCACCATTCTGTGTAAACTTCAGTGAAATACCATTCCTTGGACAGAGATGCTGGAGCTGGTTTTCATTTTAAGTTTTTCACAATATGTTCGCAATGGCTTCGCAGCAAGAACAGTGAAATAGCGAGAAACAATAACCTACTCTTACATTGTTGCCTTTAACTGTTCACTTGAAACAAATCGATCGTAGATTACCTCTGAACATTTAGGCGAGTCAAATACAGATTCATTGAACGTTTAATATTTCTCTTATTTGGTCACCTAAGTATTGGTCCTGTTGTTTGTCTTTACCAGCCGTAAAACGAGAAAGTTCCTTTGTCCACGTGTCTGTGTGTGCATGGGTGAGAAAGAGCAAGATGAGTTTTCCAAGTGATTGCTTTCAACTTTTTAGGCAAAGACAGGGGAAACGCCAAACTTGATCTCAGCTTCATTTTGCAGTATCGTCACTGCTACTATTCAGCCAAGATTATTTTTCCCCAATACAGCAGATTTCTACCTAATAAAAAGTGGTTAAGGAAAACAAGTATAAAATCCACATGATGGATCCCGGGTTTACACCTATTCACGGTAAATCACAAGCAGACAAATGATGACAGCTTATTAGAGACTATTTTTTTTTCCAGATAGAAAGTTGTGTGTTCTCATAATTGCATCTTTGTAGTAGACTGTCAGTTTTGACACATTTTTGTTAAGAAAATCAAAACAGTATAAAATCAGATGTTCCAGACATCATAAAATTGTATTGTTCTATTTCTATCGAAAGCCTGTTTCAAAATTTATTGCAAGTATTAATAATATAAGTAAAATATGCAAATCAGAGAGAAACAGACACAGGCTACAGACTAACAGTTTTCACCTCTGCAATCGCTGAAAATATCACAATACAATCAACTGATCCACCATCACATCTTTGCTGGCTCTTGACATAAATATGTAAAATCTGGTGGAATCACAATGGTCTGCATATTATTTTTAATCTACCAATCTTACGAAATATTAGTTGTATTGATACTGTCATACAAATCAAGTTTTTAGTTTATCCATCTTTTTCACAGAATCACAGAATGGTTCGGGTTGGAAGGGACCTTAAAGACCACCCAGTTCCAACCCCCTGCCCTGGGCAGGGACACCTCCCACCAGACCAGGCTGCTCCAAGCCCCATCCAGCCTGGCCTTGAACCCCTCCAGGGATGGGGCAGCCACAGCTTCTCTGGGCAGCCTGGGCCAGTGTCCCACCACCCTCACAGCAAAGAATTTCTTCCTGATACACAATCTAAATCTTCCCTCTTTCAGTTTGAGGACATTACCCCGTGTCCTTTCATTACACTCCCTGATAAAGTGTCCCTGCCCATCCTTCCTGTAGGCCCCTTTCAGGTACTTTTTGTTTCCCCTGTCATTTATAGAAAGCCATGTATTCATTTGGTCATGATCTTGTTCCGTATTTTACATATCCTTCCCAAATGCGATTTTTTTGGCTGTTCTTTGCTGACTTTTACTGACTCTTTTATGCCTAAGCTAGCCTATATTTGTGTAAAGACACCCAAAATGGCTTCAAAACTGGAACATAAGTAATTTTAAGTAGCCTGACCTTTTCTCAGTGCCCTATCCTAAGTTTAAGTACTGGTTCCACTTTGTGCCGGACAGCCGTTCCTCACTGTAGAGGTTCCATTTACTCCGAAAGTTTCCCTCTGATACAAAAAGTAAAAATCCCTACTCTCTTTCAAGGATTTTCTTTTCCTTTGATATTTGGAACATGAAGAAAACACCATAATGGTCCAACTTTCTCACCTCCTATCAAAAGGTTTATTATTTTGCTCCCCTGACGTGGTCTTTCTTCTGTTATTAGTAACTGTGTGTATTTAATCACTGTTATCTTCTCCAGAACTCCTCAGAGAGTATCTAGATGCCGTAAGAGCTCTATCTTTTGCTCCTAACAGATGCATCATCATGTGCATAAGCCTCTCTGCAGTCCCCACTGATATCTCAAACCCAGGCATTCGTCTACTTGGTAGTCACCCCTTTGGGCTGCCCTTTTCTGTCATCGCAGGCGTTAAGATCTCGACACCTCTGTCAGACACTATTGTTTGTGTCATTTGTTGTCTATTACGTATCAAGAACCCAGCACTCTGTATGCATTGCAAAACAGCCGTGTGCAGGGGGCTCGCAACAGCTAGCTGTGAACTTGTTGAGCGATATGATATTTAAGAAGTGCGGTGCAGATCTCTTCATATGCATTTCAAGACTTTCCTAGAGCAGATTTTGCTTTCACTTTTTAATATTTTTTTGTTTTGCCTGTTTTTTGTTGGTTTTTTTTTTTTTACCTCCATTATGAACTGATTTCCTTACTCAAATATCAATGGCTGTCATTTTTTAGAATTTAGATTATTTTGGTTGTCTTACTACAATCAGGCTAATTGTTGCTGGAAAATCTATTCCTGGTGTAAAATAAAATGCTAAAACCATGCCTGAAGATTTTACGTAAAAGGTGAATCTGCTTTTTCACTGTATTTGTGGGTAACGTAGTTTAATTCATTAATTATTACAGTGACTGCCCCCACATTTTCTAGCTAATGTGCTGCCTTTGGGGTGTCATTTTATCTTTTTAGACTTTAGGGACTTAAACCTTTAGATTTTATACTTTAAACTTCAGCCTTAATTTTTATCCTTTTGAAGCAAATTCTACATGCCCAGATTAACGTCTTTAGGTGACTTATGAGACATTATATTTCTTATTCCTAAAATTCATAATCTATTCCCAAGATATCTAGACCGTAAGCATTGCCTTGTCTTACTAAAGTCAAGTTAAATAGAGTTTACTATTTTTTCTTTCTTATGAGCCCCCTCAAGTTACTAGGCCTTTGTCTCACTAATTCAGTGTCTTTATTAAGCTGTTAGTGCATATGAAAAGCTTTACTCTTTAACGATTCAGAAGTGAGGACGTAGTCATGTGCAACTTAGAGGAGGAAAAGACCATGATGTATCTATCTGCTTACTCTTGGTGTTCAGAGTCCCAAAGGAAAAATATTCTTAATATAAGTCAAACTAAATATCGGTAACAAGGGAAAGAAAAATCTTACCTCCTCACCGCCATTTCACTGGTGGAAACGTTATGTCTACTCATGAAGTTCCAACAGGGAATTTAGACAGCCCAGTAGAATATAAAACAAAAATGGTGTCGTAGTACACTAGCTGAATACATCACCAAAACACCATCATCTGGTGACCGAACAAATTACTGCACCACTCTTCAAATGCAACTTTTTGTTTAGAACCGGTTTTCGCTCTAGTTTTTTATATTAAATACACTTCACATCATTTGCTTGATGATAATTATATCCATACAGTGTTGTCATTATTTTTGAGGATACTGCCTTCTATGAATGTTTTCAGTACCAAGCAGCACTAATTTTCCACAAACTTGTGAAAAACGCCCTGCTTCAGTAACTAAGTTCCCTGTCCAAAATAATTAAAAAGCAATGACAACCAAGCTCCAAGGCATGACATCTGTTAACAACCTGGATTCTGCACCACTGAGCTTCAAAGGGAGATAAAGGAGAGAAGTCATGCTAATAACACTGTATGGTGACCACGATGGCAACAGATATAAGCCACATTTCAATGCTCTGTGCAAACTTAGTTTAATAGTCCTACTAAATCATCTGTTTCATAAAGGGAGAATAATGAAATTTCACCATGTAGTTTACAATTCTTCATATACCGTGTGATTTAAATGCTAATGAGGATTTACAGTTCCCATTTTGCAAAAGAAAAATCTGGGAAAACTGGCCATTTTGTCCAGCCCACAATCCGAATGAAAAGGTGATAACCTGGGAATATGGGAAGGCTCCCATGTTCCAGTCCTGCAACAGCGGTGCTACAGATTTCTTAAGGGGGAACCTACATTAATCTCATAATTCGTAGATTTAGTTTAAGTAAATCCAAATGTCCTGGGATTTATGCAACACTGGAGCAGTGAGGAGAAGGGGACATTAGGCATGACATTGATTTTTCGTCAGAGGAATCTGCTGTATTGCTTGTTAAAATGGAGTTCTGTGTCTACGCCTGCATAAATGCATCTGCTGAGCATATACCCTTCAATAAAGCCAACTAATCTGGCCGTGGCAATTTAAAAAGTTCCACTTCCAGTAATGTAGTCAGTTCATCGGGCAGAGTTTACTGCCCTGAGGACAGCGCAGAGGAACTGAACGCGTTCCTGTGCTCAGCTGCTTTGGAGACAGTTCTCACGTCTCATCTCAAAGGAGCAGGGAAGGCAGGTTTGTAATTAAGATAGAAGCTTTTGCACTGAAGTTGTTTTGAGATTGTATTGAGATGTGTGAGACACGTGTTCCAGTCTGGTAATTCTTTTGTGCCTGACTGGTGTTCGACAGTGGCAACTGTCTGACCTTTGGGTCAGTTTAAGATTTGCAGAATCTGACTATCAAAACCTTTAGGTCCAGCAATGCAACAATTAAGTGTCCTTCACTTGACTGCAGCCAAAACATGAAGTCTCTACACAAGGTGCTGAGGAATGAAGGGAGCTGTATTCAGTTCAGCAGAGAGGAAGAGAAGAGACAGTTTTCACTCCACAGGCTGCTGGAGAGCCCAGCATGTGTGAGAGTCAGATTCCTCACCCCACTTCAGGCAGACATGGGGGATTAGGAAGAAGTTCTTTACACTGAGGGTGGTGAGACACTGGCCCAGGTTGCCCAGAGAGGTGGTGGAGGCCCCATCCCTGGAGACATTCAAGGCCAGGCTTGATGAGGCTCTGAGCAACCTGATCTAGTTGAAGATGTCCCTGCTGACTGCAGGGGGGTTGGACTAGATGGCCTTTAGAGGTCCCTTCCACCCCAACACATTCTATGATTCTATGATTAGACCATGAGCCCCCCAAGACAATTAGCTCATCAGCGCAGTACCATCTGAGACCACTTGTGGGCATGACCCAAAAGAAAAACATAGAAGCATGGGAAATTTTGAGGATGCTACCCTAACTGCCAGTATTCCACGTCGTGTCCTGAAAATTTACATTGTGAGGGCACAAGCCTTTACAAAACTTGTCTTTAGCCTTTATCGTTGAGTGGCATCACTGATCCAAACTCAAAAAAATAAAGCACCGCTGCTAGTTGATGGGCTGTATTAACAGTAGTGCTGAACTTCTCGTCGTTCTCAGCTCAATCTCAATTCCACTTCCCTTGTCATTTCAAAGTCTGCAGCGTGTTGGGACCCAGATTTTCATCCACAATTTGATTTTACCAGTATTCACATGCCTAGGATGAAGTATGCTGTGGAAGTTCACCTGGAAAATTGCTTCTAGATCGAATTATTTCAGAGTCTGATGTTCCCCTCTGTAACACACTAAGACAATTCCCTGAAAAAAAGCACTCTCCCCTAACTTAAATGAAGAGAGGGATGGAATAATACTATAAAAATATATGTCAGCAAAAGAGAAGTGCAGTAAACAGCTTAAAATGGATGGGGAATCTGACTATATTCAACTTCTCTACTGGGAGGTATTAGCAGTAGGATTTCCAGAACAGTGAAAGTTACCATTTCAAATTACTTGAGAGCTGTAGCTCATTGCTGTTCTTTTGAAAATCTCAAATATAAAAATTAGGCATTATTAAAACCTCATATTTATTGCATTTTCTTCATACTGTCAAACAGATTTTGTGGATAAAAATTATTAAAAGCTTTAAAAACTGGATAAAACTGAGTGGGCTTTCTCGGTTTAAGAAATCAGCTCTTCAAAATGTCAAACCGAAGTACAAAACAGTTTGAAAGTGAACAGAAACACTCTGACAGCTCTTGATCATCTGTCAAAGATGCAGTCGGGTTGTGCGAGGATCACGCACATGCTTTGGATGCAGAAACAATAGAGTGAGCTATGGGTAACACTTGCGTGGAGCTAGTCAGACTTCCATAAGTCACGCGCTGCTCTACATAGACATACTTAAACTATTTTTAATGTCAGGTGACTCTGTAAGTTGACACTTTCACAAAGTCTTTGCTCCTGATAAATCCAAGTTCCTCTAATTTGTCTCCAGTTTCTCTACAGCTAGACTGTATTTGCTCCAGTGCTAGCTTAGAGTCAGGTCTTACGCGGAAGATTCTCCCGAGTCGTCCTGATTCCAAACTCCTCCTGTGAAAAGCCACCTGGAAATTTCTGACAGCAGCCTTCTCACGTCTCGTAATAACCTTATTATCTGATGTATCCATTTTCTGAATCATCCCAATTTCCCATTATCTTCAATAAGCAGCAAACTGTATGCATGCACATTTTCCCTAGCAAAGTACTTCAATTTGAATTTCAATTAAAATATTTCTGTATAAAAATCTAAAGTTCAGAGTATTTAGTTCACCTTCCTTTTGCATGATCACACTTCTTTTCCAACATCTCGAAGGGAAGACCAGGTTATTTGGTGGGGGCCAATGTGTCCATTTAGATCCCTTAGAAGAGAAAGCCCTGAGCTGGGGAACAAAAATAATGAAATAGCACAGTATTTTCTGAAAGGGGCTGGGATAGAACGCAGTCAGTCTAACGTGCAATTTGTGCTCAGAGGGGCCAAGCGAAAAGAAATTCTTGAGAGAGTGAATTAAGGGTTAACAACGAACCTGCTTCTCAGGCTGTCACTGAAAATAAATCTGGTATCATCTGTAAATCACATTCCTCTAGATAAACAGTCTAATCTACCGATTTCAAAGAAAGTAGGATAAGCCCCAGGAATTTGAACAATCCAAATATGTATAAGAGAAAGTTAATAAATAATGTAAGCTTCAATATCTCCACTGTTGATTGCAGCTATATGTCAGGTCCAGTGTTAAAGAAAGGAAAAAACTCTTGGAATACCCCATAACCCGGAACTTCCAGCCGATGATTATTCCCGTCAGGCTGGAAGTCCAGGGTCAGCCTATACGCGTTACAGTACAGTAAATCCTGAACATGTTGATTTAAAAGAGCTATCTTATTTGGCACTCTCTTAGAGCTAATTTAAGATAAAAGGCCAGCTCTGCTCTCAATTACGTAACTGTAAATCAAAGGAGTCTGACAGCCCTGAGGTAGTCTTACAACATCAGCCAACTCATGTCAAAATCCTTGGATTTATTTTTTGATTTATCTGAGGAGCTTTTTTAAGGACTAGAAGAATCCAGTTTTCACAATAATTTAGCAGATAGGCTGTGAAATGCAGTTAATTTCCATTTCCCTCATTAAGAAATTAGTGATTAAGAGAACGCCTGTTGACCTAACAAGTTTACAGTTCAGTACAAAAACATGATTTCAGTTTGACTTTGATGGGAATAGTGACATGAATGAATTAGGTACTTAAGTGTCTTCCTGGGCTTCAGTTTGGGCCAAAACTCATTAAAAGCAACTGGAACTTTTGCACTGAAGTAAAAGAGATTTTGAACCGAGATCCACTTACAGCAACAAGCATTGTATCCATCAAGCAAAAGGTAAACTTAGCATGCAGTAAAATCATTCTTCAAGTCACCCGGCCACATGCATTTTGAACTGGATATGAGGAAAAAGTTCTTCACCAAGAGGGTGGTCAAGCACTGGAAGAAGCTTCCCAGAGAAGGGGTGATGGCCCCAAGCCTGCCAGTGGTCGAGAAGCATTTGGACAACGCTCTTAGATATATGGTTTAACTTCTAGATTGACCTGTGTGGAGTCAAGAGTTAGACTCAATGTTCCTCATGGATCCCTTCCAACTCAGGATGTTATATGAGTCTATGAACTGATTTTCAATACAGTTATAGTACGTTTTGCAAGGCTTAAGTCAGCTTCTTTGCAGATCACACACATATACACACACACACACACACACATATATATATATATTTGGTTTTATTATTATTTTAAAGATCAAACTCTGGTTTCTGGTATTGTTTGTTGGTTGACAAAACAGATATCAATGATCCTTGCCAGATTAATGCTCAGCTGTTTTGAAGGTTGAGATTCCATAGCAATATGTCTGGCGTTTCAGAGGACAGAAAGGCAGGTAGAAAATTAGAGTAGCCTTGTAGCACGGAGTCAGCATACTCTAATAGAAACTAATATTTCAGTCTCTAAGATTAATGCAGCCATTCATTTATACTTTGTTTTGGATACTGATAAAGTGCCTCAGGCCTGGAAGATCTGACAATGAAGGGAAAGAAGATACAGAATAACTGCTTAACCAGATGCAATACCATTTCATCATTTCTTCCTCCCAGGAAAAGTCAGAGGCAAAATAAAACCCTGTCACTGGACAAACTGAACACTGTATCCGTGTGTTCACAGCATAGCACTTACTGCTACATACAGCAGCGCAGGGGCCACATTTTTTTATTGTGTTTATTTCCGTTTCAGAGTCAGAGACAAACGGGACCAGTTTTTTTTGAGATAAGTTTACTGAACAGACGAAAAATTTCAGACATAGCAGTCTTTGAAGTTCTCAGTCCTGGATTGCAGTTGCAGTGTTTATTTTGTGAATGAATCATTTTGTTGTCTAAGGTCCAATAGCCTGCTATCTACTGGATCAAATATCATTGGTATTTATTGTAGACTTCTTCTTCCCTGACCTACTGGACATGACTTTGTTCTTCTCACAATCGTGCTATTGTGTGGCACCTGCTGAATTGCTGCAGAGGCTGGAGGTACTGCCCTCTTGCCATCTGCTTTCCCACAAACACCGATTTTTGCAAAACGGACTGCAGGCTCCAGAATATGTAGCGTAGGGGGAGTTTTCAGATGTCTGTAAATGCGCTCTGTTCATTTTGTCAGAACCAGTAAACCAATTAAAATTGCCTTGAAATAAAAATCTTACGCGAACAGATGGGCACCATTCATATTGTTTCCCTGCTTACGAAGAAGTGTGGGAAAGCACTTAGCAAGCAATGAAAACTACTATGTTGAAAGGGATTTGAATAATGGTTATGAAATAGGTTTTCCTATTTGCATGAGCTGAAATTCACACACTTGACAATTTACATTCAAAATACAAGCCATTTCCAGGATGTATATGGCTCACGGAGGATAAACACAAACACGCAGTAATCTGCAACTGATATGATTTACAGTGGTAGCTTCTCATAGAAAATATCATCTGCCCACTGGGACTCCTGCCATTTTATTGCTCAGACTACTCTCGTATCATATAACTTCTGCAAAAAGAAATAAGTTTTTCTCCTGGGGACAAATATGCTAAGATGTTCACTTGTTTAATTTTATTGGCATCGTATGCGTACATTTTGTCAATAGGAAACTCCAAGGCCTTTTTTTTTTTTTTTTTTAAAGGCGATGTTAAACTAGGTAGCATGTGTCACCTGCTGACAACTCCTGCTTTTTCCTTCAGACCCATGATTTACTCCTAAGCCGTTTCTTACCTGAATGAATATTTTTCCTCGAAATTTGTGTGTCCTGTTTTTTGCTAGCATAATCCTAGAGTTTTTCATGCTGCAGGTAAGGAACAACAAAAGTAAGGGAAACTGCATTTGTTATTTGAAAGAGTGGGGAATTTCAATAACCAGACTGCATTTAATGGAGAATTATTGAATTCACAAGATTTGTGGAGTTCTTTTAATGTATGATTGGGTAAAGACGACTTGATACTACAGGCACTTGTGATTCCCATTTCATAACCATAGAACACTACAAGCTAGAAAATATTGATGTAATCCATCTGCTTGAATATACTGATATAATTACAAGGAATACATTTCTTATTTACTTTCCTTTTGGTTGTTACATATTTAATGGAACCGTGTACCTAATAGTAGTTCTAAACCATTTTTATCCTTGGACAGTTACTCTGGATTGTGTTACAAATATTTTTAATATCTATGAATCTTAAAACCCTGCCTTCCTTTCATCTCCATTCACTTCTATTACATCCATGGCTTTATAGTGTAATTTGCAATGATAAATCTGCAGATTAACCCTTATGCCTGTGAAGGACGTTATTGACCTCAATGGTTTTACTTGCACAGGAACCTACCCACTGGGACATCATTATGAAACTAGTACCATAAACTGCCTGAATAGATGTCACTAACTAATTATCAACTAGTCATTAACGAGCTAATGACATTCATAGATGTGATTAACTAGTTCCATTAACAGCCTGAATGATTCTATGAGCCACATTTTACTACGAATTTCTGGTGCAATAATGATAACCTATGGGCCCTATAAATTATAACTGTTTTATAGGTATCCATTTAGAAATGATGGTGTTAATCAAAATGGTGGTCGTTACCAGAGTGACAAAAATGACCTGAGATCATCACTGGTAAAGAACTCTATTCCTTGCCCAGAAACTTTGTACCTATACCTAACAAAAAAGGATATAAACCCAGTAGTGCTGTCAGAAATATTAACAGGAAGAATGCGTGTGAATAACATAGAACTGCAGTGTTTCAGAGCCTGGACAAATATTAGCTAATAATGGCTTGGCGTAAAATTAACTTGCAAATCTGGACCACAGTTTGTTCTCAGTTACAATAAACCACAGCATAAAACCAGAAAACATTCTCACAGTTTCTTTAAAGATTTGGTAAAATTAAACAGTATTTAGTGAGAAGAATTACTAAAGGATTAGGCATGCTTATGATTTCTGTTCTTTCCTTGTTACTTTGGTGAACTAACACCTTTTTATGGTTTCATTTTTACACACGTTGCGTAGCTGGATGTAAGAGAGGCAAGAGACACTTGGTAATGAAATGAGAAGTGTTTGAAAGAGCAAATCCCTGGTAGGCAGAAACTGCAGCGCAGTTTGAATGACAAAAAGTGTAACCAGAAATCAAAACACTCCTTAATTGTTTATTTATGATACCAATGTTAATTGCCTTATGCCTTACATGGACTGTACAATAGGACAGGTTAATTGGGCTGAGGAATGGATAGCTCTGAAGGCGCAGGCTCAGAATAATTAAAACTCCTGCATCGTGTTAACAGAACTTTCTTGTTGTTTGGGCTCCGAGGACATTGCTTTGCATTTTGTTTGCTTTCTCTTTCTGTTAAATAGTATGTGATTTCTACCATAAATGAAGAAATCCAAGGACAGGGCTTTGGCTGACTACCGATATCATGTGAGACAGATTTTCCTGTGGATTTGAACGCATTGTGGGGAATGAAAGGACTACACCAGTCTGAATGACTTACAGCGATCCTTTCAAAGCCTTATTTGCATCTGCCAGTACTAAACCAGACAGCAGGAGCCCGTAGTACTGCCAGGAAATAAAGTGGCCTCTAATTGCTTGTATGTTGATTGCAAGCTTTTCAGAAACAAATCCATCACGTAAAATATCTCCTAGGTCGCTGAGCGGTGCAATGGTCACATGCCTACTTCTAAGAAGGGCAGCCGAAGAGAAAGATGAGGGCTTACAGGGGTGGCTAGGCAGGAAAAAAATAATGTACAAAGTGGAATCTAATTCTCACTGATCCTTATTCACACCAAGGTGGCTTTACAGCACACCAGCAGCATAAAAAAAGGATGAAGGAGGTGTAAATTACAGTTATAACTACAGTATGGCAATACAGTGGTGTCTAGGCAGCGTAAAAGACCTTTCTTTATTGCAGGCAAGGATTTGACAACTGCTGTTCTTCTAGTTGTACCTGAGCAACCCCGAAACTATCTGCAGCAAAACAGAGCTCAGGAAGGCTAACACCGGCCACTTACCAGGCAGCACTTTGCTAGCACTATTTGGAACAACTCACCTCCTGCTTGCTCTAGCAGGTTTGTTCGAAGCCAAAAGAAGTTGCATTGAATAAGCCCTAATCAATCTTTTTTTTTCCAAAAAGTAGGATGGTCCTCTCCGTGCGTAAGGACCAGATCCATTCAGTGACAAAAAACCATTTGAGCCGGAGAGGCACGAGGAAGAAACTTGAAGAGAAAAAAAGTTTGGGATCAAAAAATAAAGGGGAAAAAAACCCCCAGCCTTAAAAAAAAGAACAGGTTGCCCAGAGAGGTGGTGGAGGCCCCATTCCTGGAGACATTCAGGGCCAGGCTTGATGAGGCTCTGAGCAACCTGATCTAGTTGAAGATGTCCCTGTTCATTGCAGGGGGGTTGGACTCGGTGGCCCTTAGAGGTCCCTTCCAAACCAACACATTCTGTGATTCTATGATTTTAACTGAAATACATGGTTCTCATGAAGAAGGGTTGTGGATCAGTCAGATGTTTCACACAGGACTCTGTCCCTCGTGGGATAGCTTCACCTTGATTAACACAGGGGGTGCCTCTAATTCTCTGGAAGTTTCATTTTCTCAGAGGCTGAATGGAAACACCTCAGAGAGATAAGCTGGCGTAAGGAATTTAATTAGGAGATTTTAAACCTTTCCTGTCCAATTTTTCCACAAGACAGAGCATTCTATTCTGGTTGAACATAAATCAAAAAATATCTTCATTCTGGAAAGGACAGAGAGAGAAGGTAGATTTATATGTCTGAGAAAACTACATTTTCTCTTGTCACATTAAGACTGAGACAAACCCATTGTGTTCATAAGTTTTTGTTCCTTCCTGCTACTGAAGGACACAGTTACATAGAATTTTCTGCTTCATTTTGGTAATTAACTCACTGTTAAAAGGCAAAAACATCATGAGGAACTGCTGTGTCCAGTGTGCGCTTTTGTGCATAGTATTATCCCATACACAAAACTATGAACGGTGCATTTGCTGATTTGATGTCTTGACCGTATTCTGAATAGTCACTCTCTCAGTTTAACTTTCATGTGTGTTACTGGGCTTAGAAATGGAGCCCATGTTCATGTATTTTCATTTGCAACTTTTGATCAAAGTAGGTTTCTGGTAGGCGTACGGAGTTCTTTCCGGACCGTGTTCTTCTTGATGTAAATCATCTGGCGATCATCCAAAGCTTATCATTATTTTATGCAAATAGTTTCAAGAATATAATGAAGAGACGGTAACCCCCAGACTTCCCCTCAGCTCCTAACTCAGTAAAAATGGGGGATAAGTTACACGTCATCTTCATCACTTCCTACAGGCCAGCATTTTTCCTCCGCACTCAGGTACGACCTTGCTGGATCACCCTCTTCAGGTGTGTATATGGTGCATTCATTTACTAAGGTGGTTTTGGGCTTCCCATCCCTTTATCAGCCAGATTAGAAATGGCTCCTTTCTCATGAATTTGCTGGGTTCTGCAGAGAGGAGTTCTATTCCCAGGAAAAATGAAAACATGGGAGAAAGGATGCTGTTTGACTGCATTTTTCCCTCATAGCACTGCAATCAGGCTAGTGTTTTTACTTTCGGAAACACAAATGCTCTCTAAAAACAGGCTCAGGTAATACTGGCAAACGTAAGCATGAAATATCAATAGTGAAGTTCAGGGACTTGCAGGTGGCTCCTCTTCTACTCAAGTTTCAAAGTCATTGAGAAGTAAAACTTTTTATTACTTTTTTTTCCCCTGCACATACTTGCGGTCACTGGGAGGCTTCAGTAGAAAGGCAGGTATTTTATGTACATTTTCAGTGTAGCATCCAATTCTTTCCTGTTTATACTAGTCAATTAGACAAAGGCTCCATTTACTATTCAGCATTGCAGCAGCTACGTACTTTTGTCTCTGTGGTTGGGAGGTGTGAGCTACTCATTTCCCACAGAAGCCCCAGACAGTCTGTTAAAGTAGTAGCATAGATGTGCACATCAAACCGTAATGCACACACAGATATTCCAGAAAGACAGAGTTTTCTGTGCATATAAGTCTAATTCCAGGGGAAGATAATTGCCTCCGTGTGAAAAGGTCAGCCAAAAGACTCATCTAAGCTTGTGAAGGAGATATCATCCAGATAAAAAAATTACCCTGAACATTTATTTTTTTTTACATTATTTCTATGTTTTTAATCATTCTGCAGTTAGGTAGAAAACCTCTTTGATCCTCGGTTACATTTTTTCACACGCACCTGGATGTCTGTGAGGTACCACTTAGCAGTTCACCGCCCAGCCACTTCCAAGCCGTCTTTCCTAGCACAGAGACACTAAGCTAGAGCAGGGAATGTCCCTTACCCGCTCATAGGTATAAGAAAGGAGAATCATAGAATCAGAGAATCATAGGGTTGGCAGGGCCCTCTGGAGATCATCTAGTCCGACCCCCTGCCAGAGCAGGGTCACCCAGAGCAGGTTACACAGGAACGCATCCAGGCGGGTTTGGAATGTCTCCAGAGATGGAGACTCCACCACCTCTCTGGGCAGCCTGTGCCAGGGCTCTGCCACCCTCAAAGTAAAGAAGTTCCTCCTCATGTTTAGGTGGAACTTCCTATGCTCAAGTTTGTGCCCGTTACCTCTTGTCCTGTCCCCGGGCACCACTGAAAAGAGCCTGGCCCCATCCTCCTGACACCCATCCTTTAAGCATTTATAAGTGTTGATAAAGTCCCCCCTCAGCCGTCTTTTTTCCGGATTGAAGAGACCCAAATCCCTCAGCCTTTCTTCATAAGAGAGGTGTTCCAGTCCCCTCATCATCTTGGTAGCTCTCTGCTGCACCCTCTCCAGCAGTTCCCTGTCCCTCTTGAACCGGGGAGCCCAGAACTGGACACAGTACACAGAGAAGAAAGAGGCACTTTCAAGGCAAAATCCTCGAGAACAGAATTTAAATGAAGGGCAAAACATTTTGCCACTTTTCAAATAACGGCGAGGGCTTTTCCTGTTTGTTTCATACCAGCACCTCTTTCTGAAATAAAATGTGGAGTGGGTTAGAAACAGTGGATTCTATAAACACAGGGTTAGCGACTACATGTCTTTGACATGCCGAAATTAGAAATGCTAAATTGGAAACGTAACAGATCATTTCAAATACATACAAATCCTGGCTTTTAAAGCAATAACCAGCCCCCACTCTTTTTGCTTACCGTCGCAGAAACAAGCTTAGAGCTTAGAGAACTGGATGGCAAGAATTTGATGGCAAGAAGGTACCTCTCCTTAAGCAGATATGTTCTTTTACTGGGGGAATCCACACTGTGCCTTGGCTTTCTGAAGTAGTTGCTTAAAGTAACCTGTGTGAGATTTCACTGGATTTACTACTTACCTTGTTTTAGCGCGGTCAGCTATGGAAATGAATTATACATTTGCATCAAGAAACTTTTTTTTTCATATTTTGTTCCAGCGAGTCTAAGTGAATAATCTGCATGGAAGGACCGTGGTTTCTGCTGTCACACACACTGTTCTGGGGTTTTTCACATTGTGCAGCAGAGAGAAAAAGAGCAGAAATAAATTCTGTGATTTCTCGGCACTGGTTACATTAATTAACACTTCACTGCATGAACTACAGCGCACCCCCCCACATGCTCCCGTGTCTCATTATTTCCATTATCTAGCATTCATTTAGGCTTCACAACATAGCATACAAAGATTACAATGTTAATTTTTAAATGAAACCCAAAGGCAAGTTTAATTTTAAACAGCATTAATTTTCATGGTGAAAGACTTCAGCGGCTTGTCTTATGCAAGGATGTTGATATTACATTTGCTATTTAATAAAGACTGATGAACAAATGGAGGGAAGTTTGTCAGCGAGGGTTTGTCAATTTTGCTTCCTTTCCTCACAAGTTAATGACATTTGCTTCACGGACCGTCCCTAATGATGCAAAGGAGATCTGGCATCGCGCAAGTTGCGGCTGCTGTCTTAGTTCGGCGGTATTAGGCAATCACACAAGTGTGGCACATTAGGAAGAGATGAGCAGGACACTTACTGAACTAAAATACAAAGTTGGCAATTTGTTAAACAAAATGAAAGGATGCCTATGTGCAATTATTTAATTATTTATTTTTTTTTTTCTTTTTGGGGATGAGTCACACTTCAGGAGAAGTTCCACATTTCAGAGGCGGCACACAAAAAAACCCCAACAACCCGATGGGAACAACATGGAAGCAAAGCCCTCCACACCAGCTGGACCTGAAAGACCAAAAAGGGTGCCAATGCCTCTCCTGTTCCAATCACAATAACCCCAAAATATGTATTTTAGATTAAAATCACAGAGTCATGAAAAAAACTTCGGTTTATTCGGTTTAAGCCTTTGACAAGATCAATGATACAAAGACTATACTGAGGTAAGTTTACTTTAGCTGCTCCCCCCCCCCCCAAAAAAAAAAAGAACCATATTTAGGTCCTACAGCGAAAGGCAAAAAGAAGATGTTTTGCTTATTTGCTTTTACTCTGTACACCTCCAAATCAACCACCAGTGGGGAAAAAAAGATAACTGTTCCCACGTGAACTTAATCCTAGACAGCTGAAACCTCATATGAATTTATTTCATTAGGTTTGGGCCACGACTCCATAAAGAAAGCTTGTGAGTCTCTAATGCTCTCAAATACAGATTAAAACCATGTCTCCAATGTCTCTCGGGACAGACTGAAAAGTTATTGTGGAGCTCATTTGATTGATCTGCAATGAAGTTAATATTCTACCTGTGTGTACTATTCGTACTTGGATTGCCATTACTTTCCTCTGGGTAGGTAAGATAAGGAGATACCACAGCAAGCCTTTGAATTGAGACTGTATCACAAAGTAAATGTCTCAGAAGAAATCGTATTAGTTCAGCTGTTCGTTCAGGACGGCCTACTAAACACCACGTCTAGCGCTGGCCTCATAAAAATAGATGGCAAGGTATTGCAAACACTCCAAGTGGCATTACAAGATCATATTTTGGTCCTTAAAAACCATTTTCCCACAGACGCATGACTGCAGTTTCACCAGTGACGGTGGGAATTACTCACTGGTATCGGTGCCTGGAATGCGGCTCGCTGCTAGCACAATATTTGCTTTCCCATTGCTTCCAAAAATGGAGGGTATACTGCAGTTTTCCTATCAGGCTTTAGTATATGCTGATATATATGGCTTAAGTATATATGGCTTAGTATATTAAGTTAACTTGATTACTCTAATCATACAAACTGCTCCTAAAACGCCTATTTTTTAGGAATTCTTTAAAGAGAAAGTCACTTAAATTTCTCCCTAGTAAACTCAGAGGCCCTGTAAATAAGCTGCAATATGACAGTTTCCTTCAGTAAGAGCCAGGTTACGACCAAGTGATAACATGAGAATAAACTGAACCTCTCATCTGAAATGATAGAAAGGTTGATGCTTGTTTTCTCACCCTTAATTGCATTACACGCAGTCAACTCAACCCGGCCATTAGGTGTTACGCTGTTTTCAGACCCTTCCAGAATGAAGATGCTTAAGTAATTAAGAAGAAAATAGACTAATTTACCCCTGTTTAGACTGTTCTCATCCTACTGGAACCCCATACATTTTGTGAATGTGAGATAGCCAGCGCACGTGAGCCTCAGACAGGGGCTATGTGCTCGAAGTGTGGAAAGAAAGAAGCACTTTAAGCCCTTGGGTGGCAGAGATAATAACCAGACAGGCCTTATACAATGTACTGCTGTGGAGATAAAACGTCACAGGACTGTTGTACAACTTCTGAATAATAGGGCATTAAGGTATGCAGATACCTTGCATAAAAGGAAAGAAAAAGGAAAGATGGATTGATGAAAGGAAGTTTAAAAATAGGAAATCGGACTTTTTTTGCCTTCCTGTATGAAAGGAAAGCTCCCTGATGCTGGGGTTATTCATTACACCAGGACAGAAGCAATTTGTTCAACTATAGCTCAGGCAGTGTCAGCACTTTCATTATAAATCCATTTCTAAGAGGTCTAAAGCCTGACCGTAATAATTTTTTCAGGCCTGAAACATTTCCTTAAAGGTCTCTCCGTGATCATCAAAAAATACCACAGACTTAAGTGTAACTATTTGTTTCATTTTCTGGTTAAAAAAAAAAAAATACCAATTTTAGTGATAGCACTTTGCAACATGTAGAGGGTTTCCTTCACTCATTCTTTTAAATTTGTTGCAGCTGACCCAAGTGTTTCCTTAGTGGGATGCCCAATGGCTGTATTTTTTCAGACACATTTAGAAGCAGCAAGGGGCAGCTGAACTATCTTCCTGCTTTTCCCTCTCCCTCCTCTCCCCCATAACTTTGGTCTCTAGTAAGGAGGTAGCTTACAATGATTTTTTTACCTTTATGATCATAGAATCATAGAATCTTCATGGTTGGAAAGGACCTTTGAGATCATGGAGTCCATCCACACACACACACACCAAAACCAAGGTACAATCTCTGCCACTAGAGCATGCCCTGACGTGCCAAATCTACACGTTTCTTAAATACCTCTAGGGATGGTGACTCAACCACCTCCCTGGGCAGGGTGATGAATGTGGCTGCTCAGCTTCTGCTTCTAAACATTCGTAAGCAGCTGAGTTTATTCTGGTAACAGCCCGTTAGTTTCCTGTGGTAATATTCGAAGTTACGTTAGCAAAAATCTCAGTGTATTTTGCCCTCTCTGCCATGCCACTGAATCTAAAAGAAAGCAGAGGTTGGTAAAAATCAGGTGAAATCTATCTTCCCACAGGTTAGCATTTAGAGGCCTTAAAAATGTGTTTGGTTTGGGGGTTTTTTTGGTGTTTCTTTTTTTTCTTTGATAATCTTTTTGGGCCTAGAGTAACGCAGAATTCTGCACATCTAGAAAAGCTGACAGACGTTATTCCTAAGCTCCCTATATTCCCCTATATTCTTCATTGTACAGCTTTTATCTCAAATCTTCCCCAGACAAGTTTGTCATTTGAGTTTGTCTCACGCGCTTAGAGCAACACCGCAGCCAGTTTTAACATCCTCCCAAGGCAAGCGTGTTGTCCCTGGGCGTCAGCAGGTAACTTGCTGCTTTTCGAAGGAGGGAGATTTATTCATATATTCTATTTTCCATTGCTTTGCCGAAAAAAGCAGCCACGATGCAGCGTGCAATTTCACAGAACGCTAGCGAAAAGAATGCATCAGTGTAAAGACTAGGTCTTAAAAAGTTCCGCCAGCATTGCGGCCCAGTGGGCTATTGCTTCATCTTGTTGCAGTTCCTGCGACAACCGAGCCCCGCATTATAGTACTGTCAATTAATTTTTCCTACAGCCCGTTTTCCATTTCTTGTGAGTTCTTCCTCTCTTTTTCTGGCTTTACGTACTTCCTTTCTATTTTTATGCTTTTGTCAGCGAATGGAAACTGAGATTATGTGCATTAATAGCACACATAGTTTGGTGATGTTAAAAGTGTAGGTATTGCTTTCCGGAACTTTAAATTAAGAATTTTCCACTGCAATTACTTTCAACAGATTATTACCTTAACTTGTATAACAGTTAAACAGATTTAAAATTAATTAGTTCCCAAGCAGCTCCAAAATTAGTGTGGGATTTTTCAGTCAATGAAGTAAAATGGCACAGAAACGCGATCTATTTAAGCAGAGACATTCTAGCTAAAGTTATTTAAATTACAGCACCACTCGGTATCACTTGATGCTGTACTACAGCAGAACACGTTGCACGGTCTTTCATAGAAATAGTAACATGCAAATAAATTTCATGTCTACAAATAGCCCGTGCAGAAATAATTGGTCATTAGCATCATTTCATAGCATTGGGCAGTGCAGAACGGTAGAGGAAAACTTCAGATTATTTACCACAGGCCTTATATTGGAAATTAGTATAAGATGCACGTTATTTGTTCCTTCCTCTAAGAGCCCCGAAGCAGCAGCAAGTTGTACCGTAACACGAGCCATAGCGAGAGATAGCGGGTGTGCTGCCGTATCTTCCGAATACGCTGACCCCAAACTACTTTTTCGATGAATTAGACTTCACTTCCCTTTGTTTCAATCTCCCCGAGGCCCACAGATCTTTCAAAAATTAATTTGTTTCCTTGCTTTGCGCACTGATTTTCTTCCAAAAGGTCATTAAAAAACAATGTTTTGCCTCCTTCTGCGGTTCATAAAGAACATTCTGCGCCTCAGAAGCGTAGCAAAACTTGCCAGTAATTAAGTCCCCCTCCTCCCCCCCGCCAACCTGTGTTTTTAATTGATGGCATTTAAAAACTAAACTCTGGAGGCATGAACTGTGTCAGCTGCTGATGCATTGAAGGGTTTGACTAGTGTGCAGATTACCTCCACCACATTAAACTCCCTTTGCACTGCCAAGTATAGCATTAGAAAATTCCAGCGTGGGATCAGCTTGGGGCTCCTGACTTGTCATGTCTGGGAGCTGAAGGCCAGGTGCCTTTTTTTGTTGTTGTTGTTTGCTTGTTTGCATGAAAGGCAGCTCTTATGAGTCATGACAAAACCATGGCCGACACCTTTCTGTGATTTTTTCAGGTGCTTTTAAACAGCCACCCGCTTAACGGTAGAAAAGCGGTGTCGTTACTTGGCGGAGTGAGTACAAGCGGTCGTGTGTGTTTCAGAGAGGCGAGATTTTGCAGATTTCGCCGAGTTTCACTTCCCTGCTGGACCACGAACTTGCTCGGCGGCCTCCATCCACGGAGGTGCTTTCCCTTGGGGTTCGCTGCTTTTCCTACCAATCCCGGCACGGAACAGAACTGCAGCGACGGTCTCTCGCCCGCTTCGTGTATTGAAAACTCGCAAAGCTGTGAATGTCAGGTGATTTCGAAACATTATCTCAGGCCGAGGTTAAATGAACACGGGCTGGGATTCAAGCTTACCAGAGAGCAGAAAGGACCCTGACTGCTTCCACTCTGCATACAAATATTGCTCTGTGCGCAGACGTTGGACCAGATTCCCTCTATCAGTTGTTTCTGTCAGCGAGCCCCAGTGATAACTCTGTGCCGTGTTCCTTTAGCTTACCTCATATTTCCTCTTGGAAAAACTTTAACTCCTTCAACTCCTCTCCTCCAACTTCTGCTCCGAGACAGTTCTGCTTGCTTTAACGCATTCTTACTAAGCAAACGGCAAACACTGTTTCGTATGTTGGGGTGTTGACTTGTTTTTTAGAAGAACAAGGCAGAAGGGAGACTTGTGATTGCTGATCGTTGATGCTTAGAGGAAGGGAGGCTGTGAGCGCTGCCAAATTTTTATCACGTCAGAACATTTTATCGCCCTGGAACATTTTATCATCCTATCCATGGCAAACTTTCCATTGCCATACAAGTGCAATCCCAGCCTACTAAATACGCGAGAGTGACAATGGTTTGCTGAAATACCTTTCAGATGACTCTCTCTCTCTTTTCTCTGACAGTCGTCTCGTTGTCTGTTCTCATTATTGGAAAGGACATTTGTGTCTTTGAAATAGTGGCATTCATCTTTATAGTTGAAATATTTATTTTACTGTCTGGTTTTTATTTTAATATTTTATCAAAAATCCAACATGTGCCCAAGCTAGAGATGAAGAAAAAAACCTTTGTCATCCCTTGTTAACACAAGACAAAGGGACTTTGCAACTTATAAGCCAACATACTCTAATAGTAAGCCAGGCAAATGGAAGGGTCAATGGAAAGCCACTATCTTCAGTTGTAGGAATCAAGATACAAATTTGAAAAAATAGAAAAATGAGAAAAAGAAAAAAAAAAGTAAAAGTTCAGTTAAAGGAAAGAATAACAACAAGAGGTTAACAGAACAAATGAACTGCTACTGAGCTGCAATATGCACAGAGACTCCTCTGTGTCAACTATATCGTAAGAATTTCCGCAAGCGTTAATTAATGTCTAAAAAAAAAAAAAGAAGAAGATAAAGACAAGGGACAACCACTATTAGATACTAAACTAGAAAAAGTCTAACCTCTTGTAACCGTCTCCAGCTGTAAATGAGCAACATCTATCGCATTCCTTCAGTTATTTCCTTTTCTTGTTTTCATTGCCTCTTCTTAGCCTGCCACTCTGTCAATACCTTTTACTAAACAAACTCTAGAGAAAAGCAATAAATAACACTATTGCAGAGAGGGAGTGGAAAATGGAGTTTATTATGCATCTTGAGATGGACAAGGATCAAAAATTGCCTTCACATGTGAATAAAACAATCTTATTGGTTTATATAAACTTAAGCCTTAGGAAATACTCTGCTTTATTCAACATGGGGAAGACTCCTAGGTGACTGTGGCCACCGTTGGGTGATGCAAAGATCCAAGAGGAGAGAAAAAGCTTGGAAAACGACCTACATGAACAATACTATTTTTAAAAGCGTCTTAATTAGCCCAAGAAGACTAACAAGGGTATAGCAATATGTGAATACTTAAAAGACTGCTGCTGATCAACCGTCTGCTCTACCTGTCTATGGTGGAGGGGACAAGAATTAATAGCCTTAAACCAATCCTCAGGGGCCATCTTTGGAGATCTTTACAACTGAAAGGTGAAGGAAACTCTTAACTTTGTTGTCTGGGAGAACTCCAGAGTAGGTATTACAGAGTATGAAAAAGCCTTAAGAAGCTTCCTGAAGTCAAGACCGGAGTCTGTCAGCAAACAGAGCAGAGCAGTTGCTCTCCACAGGCAGGTGAACTCAACGGCCTCTCTCCTTCCTTCCCCTACAGCCCTACCGCTCTCTTCCAGCACTGCTATTCCTCTATTTTCTGTTGGTCGTTATAAAAGCATGTTCAAAATCCTGCTTAATGTGTAAGGGGCTTCAGGGTCTTTGCGAGGTGCTCAGCATGTGAGAACAAGCATTTGCTTTCTCCTGCCTCATGGCTGAGAAACCCTCAGGAGATCCCAGGTGGACACTGGTCAGAGGGCTTCCTCTTCATCCTTCCTGCCAGTGGCAAAACCATACCCTTCTTTCTCACTCTGTCCTGCCTGGACCTCATCCTTCTCCTTGGAATTGGAATATGACATAATGATGTGGTTTTTTCTGCATGCCTCGGCACAACCATGCTTTCAGCTTTAAACTGGGGTTCTTGTTTCTTGGTGCTGCTGACGTGCTAAAGCATGTAAGAAACACTGGCTTCCTTACGGTACAACACTTATTAGTCATACGGCAGCATTAGTAAAATAATTGAAACTAGTTGACTCTCAATAACCAATGAAGCCTAAGCATAACCAATGAAGCCTAAGAATAGTCAATCACACCAAAATTAAACTAACTGACTGATGAATCAGAAATATAGGTTACCTGGATTGGATGACATTTTCCTCCTATTAGTTTTAAGGAACCCTCTGAGAAACCGGAGGGAGAGACGTTGCCCTATATATGCACACTGTCACCTGTGTACATGTATTTGGTTGAATCTTGTGCTATGCTATTATTTCTCCTGTCTTGCTATTTCCTCTTCTGCAACAAATGACAATAGTCCTACTATCCGAGTGTGGTAACCATATTGAGAACCACAAACTCCTGAAAATAATGAATTAGTTCTTCATAAATCATTAGTTTCATTTACAGTACACCGAAACTATTTTAAAATACATTATTATCATTTTTTGCCTGTTGATTTTGAAGGTTTTTTTGCCCTTTTTCATGAGACCGATTTTCAAACTTTTATTTTTAACAGAAAAAGTAAAAACTTAGTCTTTTTAATGAAGGCTGAGATTTATACCTAATGTCGAGTCTATAGGAGCAAGGACTTTGAAAGAAATATCCCAAAACACACAACAATCACAATAGTTGGAACATTTTTTCTTTTTTTCTTTTTTTTTCTGGTAAAAATAGTACAATGCTGTAGAGCAGTCCTCTAAACAAGATCCTGTGTTGGATGAAGTTGATATTTTTTCCACATATTCAAGCTACATGAGCCTGATGATTGTCGTCTGTGCTGAAGGCCCCTTTTAGACCTCTTGAGGAGTGTGTACGAGGGGCTAGATGTGAGTAGGGATTTATTTTATGACAATTTCAATATTTCTTTTCTCTATCTGGATGAGATAAAAGGTTTAAAAGGGGAACTTCAGTTCCCAAAGAAGGAAATAAACTATTCTTAGCACTAACGTGATCCTTTAGTTACTTCAGTGGCTCGGGGAAAAGTGGAAAGGAATTTGTGGGACTTCCCTGCTAGTTTTCCCATCCAGAGATAGTTTGTCCTGAGCAGTTTTCTGATATATTTGTTATTTTTTTGTGTGTGTTTCTCAAAAGAAAAAAAAAATCAGCATTTTCCCAAATATAGCTGAAATGATTCTCTCTCTTTCTAGGATTCTCTGCAGCTTCTTTGAATAGTTATTTATTTTTTCAAATACAGATTATTTCTTGCTGTTTCCCAACATTTTTTTATCTGTCGTACTATTTTATAAATCACATATCATAAGATGCGTATATTGTATGAACACCTGAAGTGCCATACTTTCTTTCTTGTTTTTCACTTTTCCGTAGGGACTCAAAAAACATACATGCCGTATTTAAGTGTAAGCGACAGACTTGACATTTAAAATACTTATTCTAAGTGTAGAAGCTTTCATCTTATCTCTTTGTTTAGTTTGATTCTATTTCTGGTTTTACAGCAGAATAAGTAATTTTTCTGGATGAAATACTTAAAAACTGTTAGTTTAAACTTACTAATGGTATCCAAAATATTTGAAGATATTAGGATGAAAGGATTTATAACTAATACATATTTTCTTTCAGTTTCAGTTTAGATTGACAGAAGTTATTACATCCAGTGCTGGAAAATTAGAATTAATTACCATTTTATCTCTTGTAAAGTTAATGTTTTCATTTTCCCAGCTTTATATAAGCACTTCAAACTATATTTTCCATTCCATTTATAAAAGTGTAAGTGCTGCAAAACAATGAAACACGTCCCTTTTCTGGCTTTTGCAAGGGAATTTAGAGCCCATGACACTGTGATGACTCCAGACCTGCTTTCTAAAAGAGAGATGACAAATTGTGTTAATTATAACAAATGTCAGTTGTTGAAATGATTTATTGCAAGAACAGCGATTGGTTGGTTATACACTGTAGAGTAGAGGCCATGCAAGACTCTTTTGTATGAATGCAAGCACACTCTATTCACAATCCCAGAAACAAAATTAGCTATAATAGCTTTGTAGACCAATTAATATAGTAGTAGAGGTAACTAATTAACATACTGCTATTGGAAGCATCGTGTCTATTTAGTTAAAGTAAATGGGAATGAGGCGACATGTGATTGTGACCATAAATTTTAAGGAATTCTGCAAATTTTAAATACATGGGCTTACTGTGCTTCATTCCAGCGCAAGCAACTGACATTTAATAAGTTGCGCCTGTTTTGAAAGTTGCGTATGTATATATGACATGTAAAAATGTACTTTAAAAATCAGTAAGCACATATTTGCTTCCTTTATTGCTTTTTTCTTAAGCTGAGGAATTTTTTCAAAGGGAAAACAACTTGCTTGACAGGCTTTTAGATGGTATTAATAAGGTATTAATTGCCTTTTACTTGGAGAAGAGGAAAAGTTATTCGAAGTGTGTTTGAAGCAATTGTCTTTACTGTTGTTTGAGGTTAATCTTATTTCCTTGAAGACAAAACATGATAAAATTACATACAGAAAGCAAAAGAAAGAATTAGAATGACATAAAATGTAGCTTTTTTTACCGACTTATGGTAAGGCTTTGCTGCTGAAGAGAGACAGAGTCAAAGCCTTGTCAAAGCATATCAACTGCTTGGAGGCCCGACACATTTGTACCAACATCAGACTTCCTAAATCATTGTTTTTAGCTACCTTTTCACTCCTAATCTCTCAGAGGTGTTGCAAAAGTTAGGTGTTAGCTACTCTAGCAAGTTATTTTTAACAGAAGGTAAGGAAGGTAAAGATTTAAAAAAAAAAGAAAAGCGAGGAAGAGAAAGTAAAAGGAAGATGAGGAATAAGGATGTAAGCAGACACAAATGTGCATTAGTGCCCAAAATTGTTTCTCAGAGAAGACATGGAATCGTTCATTCAGTCTAGACAGAATACCTCGCAGAAAGTGGATGACAAATGCCCAGTTCCAGCCAGATGGACATTAGTGCCCCATGACAACTATATGAAGGAACTCTTTGTTTCAATCCACTTGAACTTCTAGTGCTGATATCATGTTATGAACCTCAAGCTGTGAGATCTCCCTGTGAGATTTTTCCTGTCACTCAGATATAATTTACGGCACCTAGTGCCCACCTAAACATCAGGATCCAGGACATATGCGATGCCATAACGTACCCAGGTATTTCTCAAGTAAGGCATGGATTTTCTGGAGATCCTGTATCAAATCAGGCAAAATGGAGGTATCAGACAGCTCTAAAATGGCACTAGATTTCTCTGTTTTGATGCCTGAATGTCTCCCAAAACTTCCATTCCTTCATGGGCATAAGTCTTTCAGTGGGATTAGTGGCAGTCTTGCTTCAGCAGAGTCAGGTTTTCTATCTCCATGTTTTTCCTGATTTCTATGAAGAGCATTTTACAAGAAGGTCAGCTGGGCCCTCAGTAGAGTGAAAGCTACTAAGTGGAAGGCTGTATATGACCCTCAACTGCAGGATACACTACTTCTGGCTACAAATTTCATCCCTGGAATTGGCAAGACAGGATCAGGATTTTTGTGAACTATTCTAAGAGATGAAAAAGGGAGAAACATGATGAATACTAAGGATTTTATTCACAGGCTTTAATAAACTGAAGCTGATTAATCTGTCTGCTCATACAAATTAAAAGGTACAGTTTGGATGGCTTTGGCTGACACTAAACGTGACTTCTCCCCTCTTCTTAATCTTACAGAAATCTCTTCAAACACTGTTTTGGGAGAGGAAGTTGAGAGAGAAGAGCAGAACAAAGAGAAATTTATCTCATCTACAGCCTGAAAGGCAGAAAATTTGTTTTAGTCTTATCAGTTGGGCTCTCTTTTCTTTGTGGATATTGGAGTAGACAAAGAGGGAAGGACAGAAGCTTTTGGGTTACTAGACAGATTACTTACAGGTAGTATTCATACTCTGCTGAAAATAGCTTAAGCAAAGAAAGTTTTGACCTTAAAATTTATTTTATTAAATATTTAATGAATATTGATGGGAATGAAAATGATCCTCCTTTTTATAGGGTTCAAAATAATCTAGGGATATGATCTAGTTTTTCTTTTTTCCACAGTGCCAGGAATGGTTAGAATAAAGAAGTAGGAAAAATTGTCTCTCCAACACCCAAATTCCCAGTTGCCCCTTGTTTTCCAAAAAAGCTTTAGATGGCCATTAGCATTTCACAAAACTCACCTTCTGTGCTGAGATAATTTATTTCTTGTTAGGGTGGTAACTCATACTAATTAAGATAAACTGTTTCTAATTAATTGAAACCTGGCATTTGTAGACTGAATTCTAAATGTCTGCAAAGAACACAGGGATCAGAGTCAGATAAATGCTATTGATTTTGCAAGTGTCCTGGATATGCATTACTCATACGCATTTTTATGTATAAAGGCCTCATATATCCATCAGTAAGTGAAAAAATCACTCACTAACCCTTAGTGTGGTTGAAAATTAGGGAAAAGTTTAGTCCACTGAAAAGGACTATCAGTTCTGCAAACACGCTTGAATAAGGTTCATTTTGAGGTGATGTTGGCTATTTGTTTGGTGGTAAGAGAGAAGGGACAGCTACTGCACATACAGAAAAGAATCACAATAAATGGATAGAGCTGATGCTGAAATAACTTCTTAACATCTCCCGTTTGCCCATTTGAAGCTTAATGTGGTATTTTAAGCTGAAGAACATATTTTGTGGTCTGCCAGAATGGTCTATTTTAACTCCATTTGATCCAAGCAACGTCTCATTAGAGCCCTCTGTCACGGAATTAAGATTCATAAACCCTAACTCCTAAAATCAACACTGTTCGGGACAGGGCCTGGAGACTGAACTTTTTCTTCAGAAAACAATGGCTAATCATTATTTACCTTGCACATACCATTGTGACAACAAAAGGATGGGCGCTCTTTCAAATCCTACAGGTCGTTCCTTTTTCAAACCGTGAGACGACATAGCAGGGAAGGAGGGTGTCTTCCTCAGGGCTGCTGTTTTTCTCACAAGGCAAAGTAAGAGGCAGGAATTAATCAGCAGCATGCTTGTCAACTTATTCACTTTCAAAAGCAGGAAAATAAACAAGAAATGCTTAGCAACCAAAGGCATACACAGTGAGACTCTGGCTCATGAAAATATATACCTCAACTATAGTCCTCACTGTTCTTAGTATCCCATTTGGTGTGGTTTTTTTGGGAATGCCTTCAGCACTCCAACACTGTTATCACAGATGAGTCTGGAAACATGCTTTATGTGATTATAGTGACCTAAATGACAAATTGTAGGTTTAGTGATGCTCTGTTAACATAAAAAACCCTACCATGGCACTCAGCACCTCTCTGCCTGTATTTCTTACTACCTTTACTCCTAGTTGACCTGTTCAGCTAAAAACGTCAAACTGTGTCAGCCCTCCAATAATTCAGATTGATAGGGCTAAGCAAGCACAAGGGAAAAGTTAGCTTTCCTTCAGAAAGGCAGCCTGAATTTCCTTTTCTAAAGCAAAGAGTTAAAGAAAAGCATTTGCCTGCCTGTGACACAATTCCCTCTCTGGGTCTCTCCCGAGGCACGCACAAGCGGATAAATCCATGATGGTATTTAAGGTTCTCTTTGAACTTGGACTCAAGTCTGTAAATGCCATTTCTCTGCTGCAGTGCCTACTTTTATAACCTGTCAGCAGTCTGCACCGTCCCTAGGGAGTATTGAGCCTGCCAGACTGACCCTGCGGGCAGCGACCTCCCAAGTACATTGTATGTTTGAGAATGTCCCCGGGTTCGCGTGCCTCAAGCACAGGCAGCTGCCTGGTGGCACTTTCCAGGGCCAGAGGCCCTCTTTTGCCTTACTCCCTTCTACCCGCCCTGGTTAGGTGGACAGGGAGGTAGAGAACACGTAACAAAACTCCAAGAAGAGCCCCGGTTCCCACAGCACAAGGGAACATCACTATCACGTAATACCGTGACTGAAAAATAATACATGCCTCGGGGGTGGCTTTTGAGTGGGTTTCAAGTTGCAGCGTAGGCGGGGGAAGGGTTACTCATGAGTACAGCGATGATCTCAAGATCTAGCCTGGAAAGAAAAATTTGAACTCGGTCTATTTCCCAAGAAAATGGTGGGTTTGTTGATACAGTTCATGAATTAGTAGGAGCCTGTTCTTTTTGAAGAGTAACAGGCTTTACAAAACAGACTTTATGAGTCAGAGGGAGCCACTGAGCCTTGATGTTACAAGAGGCACTTTCTCACAGTCTCCATTGTTGTAGAGGTTTAAAGAAAGGATAGAACCACGATCTACTTCATCCACTTCAAGCAAAGCTGAGCTCATGCTAGCACTTAGTCTGCTGAATTCTGTGCAGAGCATATGGGTTTCTTCATTTTACTCTACTCTAAAGTGCTTCTTTTTCCAAGAATGTGCTGCAAGGTCACTCATTTGGCCTAGGTCAATTCAGCTCTTTCACTCCGTGGAACAGTTTGTTTTCTTAAAGAGCCTTAAAAGAACTAGTTCTTTTACAAGTTAGATAAGCATGAATGAAGAAGAGAAACTAAAGAAATCCTTGCTTGAATAGAGAAGTACGTACAGCGCTTTAAGCCGTTATTACAAATAGATATGAGCTCAGTCGTCCTGCTGGTTAATGTCCACTGTGATGACTTTCAGAAAGAACTACACTTCTTCATGTCAGTAATCTAGTAATCCTTCTGCAAACAAAGGCCCCCCCAAAATATTAATGGAAGATTGCCTGAATAGTGACTCCAGCATCTAACCCCTTATTTTAAAAGGCAAAATCAAGTAAAACACCACAGAGACACGCAATGTTTCTCTAAACACATCCTAGATAAATAAGTAATCCAAAGCATATCTGAAGGCTTCTTACACTCATAACTAGGGATTCCAATTCACCATGTATACCATCAGTTATTTATTACAACATGGAACAAATATATATTTATTCCAGACACTAATTTACAAAGGAGATGAATATGGACAGAACAAACTTTTATTATGCCAAGGTACAATTAATCATGAAGTAAGGTCTTTTATAAAACAAATAAAAAACTAGTGCCCCAAATCAAGTTCCACTGAAGAAATAAAAGAATGTCGCTAATATCTCATCCTGAATATACTGTAAATCTTTCATCTCATAGCACTGAAGTGTTCCTCTTTCTGGCATGTACTACTTGAAAAAAAGAAAACAGCAACAACAAAAAAACCCAAATCAACTTCCACTCTTCTTTTTTCTGGGCAAACAAAGTATTTCTTCTGTGTTTGGTTTGGTTGGTTTTGTTTTTTAACTCAAGAGTGGAAATGATGGACTCTAGGTGAAACGAAAGCCCATAAAAGCAGACTAATCCGTTTAGGGATCAGTACAGGCTTTCTGGAGCCTATTGTTGGTGTGGCAAAGTGTGCACCCTGCTGAAGGTAAGGCATTTATGTGAGAAACAGTGGAAAAATGAGAATCTAAAGCATATTTTTTTGGCATCAACTGTACATAAGATTCATTTGCTCAGTCAGTAATGAACTATCAGATGACCTCATGCAGGGGTGTAAGAGGTTGCATGCTTTCCGTTACACCCGTGGGGCTTTTGTCAATGATGAGTAACTCCCGTTTTTGCAGATGGCGAAATAGTTGCTCTTCCCTTGGGGTCCAGGCTTTGATTTAAAAAAAAAAAAAAAAAGTCATACAAAAATACCAAATCAAAAGAGAAATTTACAGAGCTGCAGCTAGGCATTTTAAATTCTTAAGCACTCAAGAGTAAGAGTACGCCTTTAGCTAAAGAGTTGAAGAAACTGGAGTGCATGTAGTCCGGCCCAAGTACAGTTGCAATTTCTGCACTCGAAGGATGCAGGCAGAGAGATCCCTTGGCGTCGTTTGCTACTAGGACCTCAGAAAGAGCAGTGACGGCACAGGCAATTTGTGGTCCTCCTTTAGCCGTTGTGTCCTAGCCAGCCAAATATCTGTCTGCAGGTTGAAGAGATTACTCTGCTCTGTGGAGGTGGCATAAGAGCATCAGTCCTGAGAGGACCTAAGGGGCTTGGTGATATGTGTGGGAGATCCCAGTTGGGTTTGTTGCCACCAGTCTGAATCAGCATCAGCCAAATCCTCAGTCTTTAGAATTTTTCTGTCATTTTGTCATAATCCCCAAATCCTCTTATTAATGGGTTTGTAAATGCAACATTTGGGAAATGGCACACGCAGCAGAAGTTGGAGCATTTAGTAAGCTAAATGTAGCGAAATCAATGTGCCAGTGATTGAAAGATAGTATTCTAATTGTTTTTTAAGAAAAGATAATATATTTTAATGAATTCAAAAGTACTGTCATATTTTTCACCTTTAGCAGACTTTCAAATACAGGAACTCTATAATGATAAATCCATGTTTTAAGCCATTGCATAATGTATAAATAACTTTTGCTTAAAACAAGCATATATTTTTAAATGAGACTTTAAATCTACACAGCAAATATGAACCATAGTAAAGACATAAACTCCTCCTATTTTCTGTGGCTCAAAAGCATATTTTCCTGCAAATGCACTAGCAGTGAAATAAGTAGTTGCTTAAAACGGGAACATGGAAGGACCACAGAATCCCAGTGAGTCTGAGAAACGATTGCTGTGAAAAAGTACTCCTCTTCTTAGATAAGATCTAAATTATTTCTGCCAACTGTGTTTTAATCTCCTCAAGATAAGGGGTAAATTGGTAAAAAGCAGAGCTAAAATTATAACCCAAGCCTAAAGGGAACAAAACAATTATCGAAGAACTTGGTTTCTTGTTTCCTGAGGTATCATAATCTAATTTTAATTTTAAAAATTTCAGCACTTCTTCTAAATATCAATTTTATCTTGTTTTGTTATTCAAATATTATGCAAATATGCATTTTGCACAACATTTCATACAAAGTAAAGCACACATAATTGATAGCTCAGTTCTGAAATACTGAAATAAGTAGGTACCCCAAGTCTGTGGAGTGTACGACTTAAAATTCCATAAGCAGCCATTTTATAAGAGCCTTTCTACCTCAGAAGAATAAAAACTGCATTTGAGAGATTACACTGATTTCTGACATTTCCATAAGATTTGTTAATAAAAACATGTACTATACATATATTAATCCTGATACTGTCTAATTATGAGGATTCCGAATTAAGCTTTGTGTCATTATCGGGGCCGAGTCCTTTTTAACAGATCCACGGGAGCTGAAATACTGTGGTGTTCACAGGCCTGAAAATGACACAGGGTTCTCAAATTAGCTACGGTCACTTGGCACATCTTTAGAGGTGACTTTCTATTTTCAGTACTCAGGTGCCTGGCAGCAAAGGATGAACAAAAGCAAGCAGTGCCTAGAACATTTATCATTATAAAACACTCCTGAGACAGCTTTTCCAAAGGTATACTTTTATTAATGGAGAGTCAAGGCAATAAAGAATAATCAGAAGTAAAATCAGTAGACGCTGGAGTAGAAGCTGAAACTTGCAGATACATGTTTATTATTTATTAAAATTTAAATTTTAAGGTTATGCTGTGAAAAATGGAATAAAAAGTACTTCAGGATGGCATCCATTCAGTAATACTTGTTTTCTCTGATAATCAGAGGTGAAGTACTATTGCTGTTTCTCAAAAATGACTGCTTTGCCTGGTTTTCATAAATAAAGGTGATGGCTTAGTTCCAAGGAACCCTTTTAGGCCTCAGTCTAGCGGAGAAGATTATCCTTCTAGGCTTCTAGAGTTATGGGGATTTGGGGTATTCTTGTCAAGTTTTCTTATCCTAGTAGTCATGTTTTTTGTCTCACTAGAATTGCAATCTCCAGAAAACTCTATTGGGCGCATTTCAGAGGGGCAAAATGTGTGTGACCTTCACATTATCAATTTCCATCATAAAAGTAACAAGCATCAGCAGCAGAGAAGAATTAATTCATCCGCTCCTCTTCCATTCCTAGCGTCGGATTACTCACAAGAAATCTGCCAGGAAAATCTCTCTCTATTTGTGGGATGGTGCTTGAGGGAATAGCAAGGAATAGTTTTATCTTTTACATCCTTTAGCTATACTGCAGCAGAGGCTGGACCTAAAAAATAAAAAGTATGTATGGTGTACATAGATATATATATTTATTTTAAAAAATAATATATATATACATAGATATCACCTCTTAGTTTTAAGTGTAGGTTCAGCATTTCAAACTAAGGGAAAGTTTGGCAGGCTCTCAGGTAAAATTTTCAAGTGCTGTCTCCAGGTCTTCAAGTATTTTGAAATGTCAGTAACCTGCTCTTGTGCTAGAGCCACCAAGAACATTTTTCTAATTTAATCTAAGTAAAATTTAATGTCCCAGCTGTGCATACAAAGAAATTATACATACGTGTGTACATTAAAACCATCGGTAGACTGTAAAATATACATTAATCCTTGTTTTTTCTGTAATTGGGTAATGTATTTTTACAAAGAAGAAAATAATTTCTTTGAATAGATGTTAAATGACAGTGTCAACATTCTTTCCTCAAAGATGACTGTTGTATATTTTTAAAACAATGTTTTTGCCTGAGCTGGCCTCTTTCCGCATACACTTTTAATTGGAAACAAAGAATGCAAAATCTAAATTATGTAATCTACCTTTAAATCATTTATTTTAAATCTGGTTTTCAACCGAGAAGAAAATAATCTCTTCTTGATTGCTCTTATATAATTGCTTTTCTTTATTTTTAATATAATATACATAGCACGATAGCAGAAAGAAAAAAACTGTGAGAGACTATTAGTAGTTCTTATTACCCTTTTGGGGCAGATGAAGTCACACAGGTCTTTTGCCTAGTCATAATAAATCCCAAATTGAAGTAATTCACCAGAACAGCCCTGATTTTTATCTCTTTTTACTTAGTTCATCAGATTTTTACTGCACAAACCGCAAAACCCAAACACAATTATCTTACATATTGTGCCCTGAAATTAAGCAATTATTTTCTAGAATACTAATAATAACAGCCACCTCTACAGATCTTTTTCTCAGTCATGTAGTGTTAAAACTAGAAAGATCTACACCGACAGGCCTTGTAAGTGGCATATATTGCAAATAAGATATGGTGCTTAGATTTCCTTTCATCAAACTCAGCCTTTGGCAAAAATAAAAGAAAATTATAAAACTCTCCTAGATTAGAATTGTCAGATTCCTAAAAAGAGACTATATTTTGTAACTGAAGATATTTGCAAACATGTTCTATATACTATGGTAAGTACTTGGGACTTGTATTCTGTTTGTGACTAAATAAAGTAAGCAAATAATTAGAATCAACATTATATTACATTTGTTTCAGGAATATGCAGTTCCGTCAGAAATTTAAAATTACAAGGCAAACTGGTACATTTTTCAACCATATTCATTTGAAAGTGAATTAAAAACAAAATGGTTGACGTTTAACCATGAAACTGCCCTTGGTCTTTTCACCAGTGTTCCTTTCCGAAACAGCTGTATTTTCTAATTGAAAAAAGATAAGGTGTTTACATATCCTGCTAAATACTAAATGAGTTAGCCTTAGAGTTTCAAATTGTTGAAATAATTGTATAATCCAGTAGAAATCCAATATAACATTAATAATTACAATGAATTCTACTGACAGATTAATTCAAATTGTAAAAGCGAAGTCAGTGAACATCCTCGGTTTTCCTATGATGTCTGAGGTATTGCAATACAGAAATAAAACGTGAAAACTTGATTCCAGGAGAAACACCTAAAAGGATTTGAGAATCAGCACTAGGGACAGAAAAACTGCTCAGCGGCCACCTTTACTAAAACAACCCAAACAAACAAAGTTGGTACAAGCATCAAAAGTCTTCTGTCTGCCAGACCTGAGAAATGTGTGTTTGAAGATAAGTTACGGTGTGTCCAGAGCAATGCTTTGTTAGCGCACACATTAATCTCCAAAGATGTTGGTGACTGATGCTGATGTTGTACATGCTGATAGAGGAACACAGTTCCTACAGAACAAAGATCATAGAATCATAGAATTGCCTAGGTTGGAAGGGACCTTTCGGATCATCTAGTCCAACCATCAACTTAACTCTGACAAAAACCATACCTCTAAGCATCACATCTACACGTCTTTTAAATACCTCCAGGGATGGTGACTCAACCACTTCCCCGGGCAGCCTGTTCCAATGTTTAATAACCCTTTCAGTGTAAAAATTTTTCCTAATATCCAATCTAAACCTGCCCTGGCGATACTTGAGATATTATTATACATACCAGATTGAAATAACCATGATTTACAGAATAATTCTGAAAATATTTAATGTTTTAAGTGTTTAAAGTCTGAGGAACAGTCATGCTGAATTACTTTTTGTTCAAAATGAAATTAAAATTGCCTAAATATGAGGTTCAGTTTGATAGTTGTTTTCTAGTGTGGAAGTTATCATGAAAACCTTAGAAATAGTTTGTCCAAGGTAACAAAACCCATATGTTTGTTATACCTGTGAAGATGGTCAGTGTGAAAGAGGTGGTGTTAGAAACCAGGGCCTAATTAGACACTCGGTACATTTTACAAAACTCTGCTAGCGTTTCACTTGGAAACCTGATTATTTTGGTGCCCGTATCATAAATTATTTTTCTAGTTCCTATTTGCTCATTAAACATCTGTCAAGCTCATGATTTGATAATGGTACTTCAATAAATTCTGTTCCTTCAGTGTCATTTTTTTTTGAGAGATGGTTGGAGGGGTTGGAAATAGCCAGCCTGAGTGTGAAGTGTGCCCAGAGCTTACTGTCAATGAGATCTAAAACCTAAGTAAATCCTGCAAACTAATTTCAACTGTGTATCTACAAAGCGTTAACAATACTCTATTCATTGTAAAGTAAACAGTCTTAACCTTATACTGAGATTATTTTAAATATAGACTGTTTGCAAAAGGCCTAAAATGTACCAATGACACATTCACTTTCTTTCTGTGAATCTTACGTGTTCATTTTTTGGACACAGAATCTTTTAAACTTATTTGCCTCAGCATTTCTCTGCCACTTACCTGGGCTGTGCAACCCTGGACTGTGGAACCACCCTGGGCAGGGGTGGTACCCACAGGCGTTGTCTGTGCACGCTCCTCATGAGACACAAAATACTGTTCTGGCACAAAATTCCTGTGAATACCATTTCTTTTATTATACATTTCTTTTATTGAAACTCACCACCAGCTGAAGATTCTTTCTTTGCTCCCTGGTAAACTATTAACTAAGCCTCTCCCTTAAACTTGCAAGCCAGAAATTTTCATCTAAATTTTGATGCTATCTCAGGACAATTTGAAATCAACTAGTGAAGTCATGCCTGAATACTTCTTTTCATTGAGTATTTTCACATTTCCATTTATGCAGATGATAAAAGGATAATATTTTGTCCAATCATTGCAGATATTACATGGATATTCAGTTGCTATTCCTTTTCACCTCTAGACCTTTACATCCCTCTCTTCTGTGTGTGCCTGTGTAAATGAGCTCTCTCCATGGGATTTGCATGTAAATAATATACACACTACCTTCATTTTGCTGCAAATGTTTTAACTCTATGAAATTCTCACAAGACTGCAGGATTTAACATACTACATCATGCTAAACTTATGGCAAGCATTAAAAATGTTCACGACACAAGTCCATAATTAGCATAGTGTCAATGTTTACCAAAAAATACCAGCTTAATTGTCAGGTATTGAAAATAAGCTTGAAAGTGATGTTCAAACAAAAAATGACACACAGTCAAGGCTGGCAAAATGTGTTCATACCATTAAAATTGGTTAAAGAAAAATCTAAACGTTGTGCATGGCTATTAATAGATTTTTCCCTCCTCAATGTTTGTATGACAAGCCATCCTGATAAATATTATGACACACTCTTGGAAACAATCATACAAATAAGAGAGTTTAATAAAGAAATTCCTCTCGTGCTTGACACCCAGCTCTTCTAGTCAGGACCTGTATCTGCTGTCGTTACTATTTGTGTGGCATGAGGTGTGCACTGAGCTCCAAACAGAACAGATATTTAGGCAGATTACGTATTGACAATAATTAGGGCACTGAATTACCCCACTCTATATACGTAGTCCCAAATAAATTCTGTTAATTTCTTTGATTGAACATTGTTTTACAAAAAATGAAAACCTTAACTTTTTTTTCTAAAAAATACAGAACAATATTTTTTGGAGAAAAAAGGATCTAATATGGCCAAGACCAAGAGTTCATGCCAGTTCCATGCAAAAATTTTGTACCTAAATGGATAATGCTTCTTGGAACTAAGAAGTAAATTTAGAAAAAAAAAAATCTTTGTAAAGGTCACTGCAAAGTCTGGCATTGTCTTTGCATGCACGTTACTTAGAATCACAGAAAAGTTAGACCATTAGTCATAGGTTAGATGTAAAGGTTATTAATATTCAGCTAACATGCGTGGCTATTTCATTCTGATAGTCTTAAAACGTAATTTTTCCTACTACAATCAGTGTACGTTTATCTGGAAGAAAAGACAAGTTCATTTCTCAACTATGGGTCATCATTTAGGGCATATGGCCACTGCGGAAAAAGTCATAAAATTTTGTTTTAGATCAGAATTGGAACTTATTTTATAGGGACCTCCTTTTTCATGTTACATTGATAAATTCCAGTGAGCTTACTCACTCTGAAGCAACATTCATTGTTGTAATGCATCTGATACAGCCTCCTGAAAGTTGTCAGTTTGACGACTGGATGCACAATTTCTTGAGACTGCACAGAAGTATCTCTACCAATTTCAGTAATGTCTTGCAAAACCCCTAAACAATATTTTTTGAGGCTGCAAATACGTGAGGTAGCAGAACCAAACACAAAACCTGAAATAAATGGAAACACATTATGAGGGATGGAATAATTCGGGCTATAAAATAGGTGCTGAAACTGTATCTTCATAAATTATAGAATCATAGAATGGTTCGGGTTGGAAGAGACCTTAAAGATCACCTAGCTTAGTTCAAAAAAATCAAGGTTCAAATACAATGCTAATTCAGTTAATTTCGATAGTCCAAGCTTACGGTAACACAAATTATTCCTGTCAAGTATTTGTTCACCAGCAACACAAATGAAACAAAACATTGATTTTATTGCATTTCAGAAATTTGCATCTCTGAACGTCGCACGTACCTGTTATACATAATACAAGTTGACACATTTAAAGGCAAGAATTGAAATGAATCAGAAGTTCCGTTAAGAGGAACCAGAGGGCACGGTTCAGTAACTGTAGCTTCACTAAGTTTTGCCACAGTGTACTTAGAGATATAGAGTAGTTCCGCCCGTACCACAAACTGTTAAAATTTCCTGAAGTAAAAAGCTCCTGTTACTACGGATTTCTACAGTCACACGAGCTACATGTGTCAGAGAAGAAACACAGGCTGGGGTTGCTGATGTGCTGAGTAACAGCCTTTATGAGCTGCCCGGTGTTGGCTGTACTGGCACATCCATTGCTTTCCATAGCAAGAAACTGAGGCATCCCCCCAGCAAAGGCCTCCTTAAAACCCTATGTATTTATATGAAGAGTCTTGTTTTTGGAGGGCTTTTGTTCCTTCTGATTCCATGTTTCAAAAAAAATTATATAAAATACAATACTGAAAATAATGGTAGGAAAACAAAATCCATCTGTAATGCTGGTACACTAGCTCCAGATGATAATGATTTTACTGGCACGACAAGCAAATAAACGTGCTTTTAGGTGGTAAGAACCTTTGCTCTGGCTCATCAATTTTTACTTGAAAAGTAAACCTAACAAGTAAGGTAAGAAGTTAACCTCAAATCTCACTTGTAATGCGTTTCCATTTTAACCTTTTTTTATACAGTTGTTCTAAAGCCTTGAGGACAGGAGTCTGTAGTTGCCAAAACACACTCCCAGTTTTATATATATATATGTGTGTGTGTCTGTGTGTATTAAATGTATCATCCTCTCTTTGTAAGATGTTCTATCACTTTGAGAAGTTATGAAGAATTTTTGCTGTGATGAAGATTACATCGGATCCCTCACTCAGTCACTAACTCAAGCATATTGAGCACGGATTATTACTTCCCAGGTTTGCTGTCGTAGGATTTTTTGGTGACAGCCAGGTCCTACTGACTGCAACACTCCAAGCTGTTGAAGATGAAACTGCTCGATCACCGATCATAAATAACTGCTGGGAAATCTGTTTCTTTCACACCTTTTCAGGAACCAGAGTTACTCAGCCTTACTCAGCTATATAACATAACCTCACACTGAATTTATCACACACGTTTCATTACGCCAGGGTGGCTGCAGACAGCAAGTGTAACATGCATGGGTGATCCAACAGCAAACACACCTAAAGGTCCGGTAGTTTGATTGGTCTAACTATCTATAAGTTTCAACAAAATATTTAGTACTGACAATAAATTATTCATCAAACTGGAGGAAATATTGATTCATTCAAATGGAAGGAAATAAGATGCCTAAAAAACTAACAGGCCAATTCAGTAGAGAGTTTTGGAGTGACAATTATGAGCTCATAGAGAGGTTTCTAGAGAAGCTCCTCCAAACTAATCTTAGGATTAGTTTTACGTAGTATCCATGTTGCAATGAAGAGAAAAAAAAATTGTAGTGACATTTCATAATGATATAATGAAGGATCAAAAAATGTACAAAAAAACCAATTAGATGATCTAAAGACTAGGATAGTTAAGTATTAGTTACTTAACAAGAAATTTGTTTATGAAAAAATATTTTAAATATCAAGATTAAAATGATACTGTCATTATAAGCAATTGTAAAATGATTCTCCCAAATATGTGATGAAACGATAAGGCAAAAAATTAAAAATAGATACAGTTAAAAAAAAATAATTTGCAAATAACATCTCATACTTAAGTTTGGGGAATTAGGAAAATGATTTCTAGGCAACGAAGAAATTCAGCTCAAGATTAGCTTTCAAACGTAAGAGGCAGAAAGCTGAATTTGCAGGTTAGCAAGGTTTGAAAAGGTTATGAAAAGGTTAGTTTAAAAGTAACAACCACCAGTACTGGGAGCCTGGATTTGATTACCTAGGAGTTTCTTTCCAGCGCTACGTTCCCACGTGTAGTGCCTGTAACATCCGCCCAGTGATACCAGTGAATCTCAGGTCGTATTTACATATATGCACATATCCCCCCCCCCCCCTTTATTTTAATTAGATAATCTGGCAAAAAGTTTTTAAAGGGCATTTTTCTTAGGGCCTCCACAGTTTTAAACATCTGTCAATTTAAAAGGAAGAAAACATCTGCTGAAGAGCATCCTATCTTTTGATCTTCATCACATTCAATAGTAACATTGCCCTTTCCTCCTCATAGGTCACTGCCAGCTTCATTTCTACAGTCATACACATTCTTTGACCTGTGATAAAATTTGGTTTGGCATATTACCCTGAGAGTGACAGTTCCTCACACTACACTTTATATAGCTATGCGGGAAGCAGAGAATACACTGTCCAATTCTATATCCATGAACATTTTTTCTTCATTCATTATTTCTTTTATTTTTCTATATACTGTTGTACAAATGGAGTGCATTCTTCCATGTGAATTATCTTTCTGAGAAGAGTTTTCATTACTTTTATTTGAAGTCTTTTCTTATTTGTCTGCTGGAATTACTTTCATTTTTTTGCAACAGTCTGTGTTTTCTTTTCCTTATTGTTAATACGATGTTATTTTTTAACCTAACTCTGACTAATTTGACCCATCTCTTGGCATTTGCGGTGTTTCACATTTTCATATCAGCATGGTGCTTTACATAATAAATCATTCAGTGCTATATTTGTTTAAAAAAAAAAAACACAATGGGAAGACAGATATTCTTTTTCCAACTCCGGAATTAGTAGAATGAAGTCTAGTTGGAGGCCAGTAACTAGCGGGTAGCCCAGGGGTCAATACTGTGTCCAGTCCTCTTCAGCATCTTCATTAATGAGCTGGATGATGGGGCAGAAGTGTACCCTCAGCAAGTTTGCTGATGATACAAAACTGGGAGGAATAGCTGGTATGCCACAGGGTCGTGCTGCCATCCAGAAGGACCTCAACAGGCTGGAGAAATGGGCTGACAGGAACCTCATGAAGTTCAACAAGGAGAGGAACAACCCCCTGCACCAGTATATGCTGGGGCCTTCTCAGATGAAAATCATCTCGGCAGAAAAGGACCTGGGAGTCCTGGCTCCTGGGAGTCCAAATTGAACATGAGCCAGCAAAGTGCCCTTGTGGCAAAGGTGGATAATGGTATCCTGCGCTGCATACAGGAGTACTGTGTCCAGTTCCGGGCTCCCCAGTACAAGAAATACGTGTGGGAGGTAAAGAAGCTGACCACAGGTCAGCAGTGTGCTCTTGTATCATAGCAGTAATATTGTATGTATTACATCTATTGGCATAATAGCAAAATACTTGTTTTTCTTCCCATTTTGTTATGAATTAAAACATCTCAGAGGTATCACACTGAAAACCAGGAAACTCTGCAAGTTCACAAGAGTTCAAGAAGCCTGCTGGTAGCGATTTTAAACTGGGAGTCGAGAACTGAGTCTTATTTCACATTGATTTCAGTCTAATTTTTCACATAATTCTCTTTTGTTTTTGAAAATCTCTTTACTTCATTTGCTTCTTTACTGTATTTCCACAGGTGGGAATTAGGCTGATCTGCAGGATGTCATCTCCAATAGATCAAAATGATAAAGCTTTATTTTTGCATCCAACATGATTCTCAAACTGATGCCTGGAAAAGGGAAGATAGACAAACGTTATGGCACTGATGTCTTGTTTTTTGGTGAACGAGGAGTCTCCAGACAGCAGTATTGAGGTAATCCCCCTTAAATCCACCTTTGTTTTCCCCTAACATCTACAAAATTGTATTGGGCCCCTTCTTACTACCGCTAACACTGAGACAGGTAGTAGTACTCTGCCATTGGCCCTACTCTCACTGTGACTTTAGTCCATATAAACCCCTTTTCATCCATTCCTTTGAATAATAAATCTCATGCTGTTCCCTACAGCAGTTTCTTTATCAGTGGAGGATATGGTCCCTTGGGTCAACCCTATATATGGGTTCACAAAGGGAAAGTCCTGTGTAACTAATTTGATATCCTTCTATGATAAGGTCACCCATCTGGCGGATGAAGGGAAGGAGTAGATGTAGTTTTTCTGGATTTTAGTAAGGCTTTTGATACTGTCCCTCACAGCATCCTTCTGGACAAGTTGTCCATCTGTGGGATGAACAGATTCACGCTACGCTGGGTGAAGAACTGGCTGAAGGGCAGGGCTCAAAGGGTTGTAGTGAATCAGGCTACATGTGGCTGGTGACTGGTCACCAGCGGTGTTCCTCAGGGTTTAATTCTAGAGCCAGTTCTGTTCAATATATTTCTCAATGACCTGGATGCAGGAGTTGAATGCACCATTAGCAAGTTTGCTGAGGGTACCAAACTAGGAGGTGCTGTTGACTTTCTTGAGGGACAAGATGCCTTGCAGAGGGATCTAGATAGATTGGAGCATTGGGCAATGATTAATGGGATGAAATTTAACAAGTCCAAATGCTGGATTCTGCACCTAGGATGGAGTAACACCAGGCGCAAGTGTAGGGAGAGGAGTTGCTGTAAGGCAGCCCTGCAGAAAGGGATCTGGGGCTGCTGGTTGGAAGCAGGCACAATAGGAGCCAGCAGTGTGCCCTGGCAGACAACAGGGCAAACCGCATCCTGGGGAGCACCAAACACAGTATAACCAGCTGGTCAAGAGAGGTGATTATCCTGCTGTATTTAACGTTAGTGTGGCCTCACCTTGAGCACTGTGTGCAGTTCTGGGCCTCACAATTTAAGGCGGATGTGAAGGTCCTTGAATGCATCCAGAGGAAGGCAACAAAGCTGGTGAAAGGGCTGGAAGGAATGTCCCATGAGGAGCAGCTAAGGACTTTGGGTTTGTTTAGTTCGGAGAAAAGGAGGCTGAGGGGCGACCTCATTGCTCTCTACAGCTTCCTCGGAGTGCTGATCTCTTCCCCCTGGTATCCACTGATAGGACGCGTGGCAATGGTTCGAAGCTGCACCAGGAGAGGTTCAGACTTGACATTAGGAAGCATTTCTTTACTGAGAGGGTGGCCAAACACTGGAACAGGCTTCCTAGAGAGGTGGTCAGTGCCCCAAGCCTGTTAATGTTCAAAAGGCATTTGGACAACGCCCTTAACAACATGCTGTAAATTTTGGTCAGCCCTGAAGTGGTTGGGCAGTTGGACGAAATGGTCATTGTAGGTCCCTTCCAACTGAACTATTCTATTCTATTCTATTCTATTCTATTCTATTCTATTCTATTCTATTCTATTCTATTCTATTCTATTCTATTCTATTCTATTCTATTCTATTCTATTCTATTCTCTTGCATATTTTATTATTTAGTCATTTTACTACTTTTTCTTGGAGTCAGATGCTTCACAGGGTCTCATGCTAGCACAAGGAGCGGACCACGCCACGTGCCCACTTTCATTGTGGCCACCTACAGCAACAAGTTTTCTTCCATTTCCAGAATTTCCGTTTGAAACTTCTCTGCCTTGCCAGCCCAGCTCTTTTCCTTTGCGCACATTTTGCATTAGTCCCTATGAAGTCACAAAACCACCTACCAGCTTCCTATTAGCAGTATACCAGCTGGTGTGACTCCAGGAGAAGGGAGCTCTGTAGTATGATTCTGACTACAAACCTTAAGTTTACTCCTTGATACCTCACACTGCAGGCAAAGGTAAGTGGGGCAACGCAGGTGGTATCCAGCGACTCCTAAGGCTCTTATAAAACATCAGAACTTTTCTAAAGGTGTTTGTGTCCTTGGTTTACACTTCAAATGCTGTTTTTTTCCTAATTTGTCATTCATTTTGCCTTATGGTTAGTTTAATTTCTACCTGCCACTCAATACTTGGAAGAGGAAAACCTTTCATTCTGAGGGGTCACATCAACACTCCAGTAATATTAAATAGGTCAATCTCATGCTCAGTTTAAATTGATTTAGCTTAGCAAAACAAACCAAAATTCTAATTGCCCAGAAGGAGGAGAAAAATCAGAGAATAAATTAGCCTTTAGAGGTTTAACTGTCCTAACTCTGCTAAAGAGAAGTAGTTTTTGAAGGTTAACATAGCCGACAAAAGTGATTAAGAAAACTACCTGACCTTATTGAAAAGGGAGCACAGAGCCCTTTGAGTGCACTGTAGTCATTACTTTATGTTTCAGTGTGTCAAAACCCTAAAAATCTACAGTATGAGTTATCATACATCACTAGTAATTAGGGGAAATATTACACTCTTACCTGCAGAGAGTCTTGAAAGACAGCAGAGCTATCATGGTTTCACATAAGCTGCTAGGCTCATCAGTATAGGAAAGAGTGTAAAGCATCTGCTGCAAATCATCTAAAAAATAATTGGGTTTAAAAAATTATCTCCTTGCTGCAGTTCCTGGGAAGAAATCGCATGGCGCTTCATAAACACAGGATTTGAATTTCTGATTAGGACGGGAAATCATTTTTTTATACAGGTATATCCAATAAAGTAAAGAGATTTCTTAATTCCAGAAGAAATAAATTCTCTTTTCTGGATAATTCAAATGGAACAGACAAGAAAATCTATTTTGATGGTTATGGTGATATAACAATACCTGTGATTTTCTACCTTTTTTTTAACCTGCCAATAGCTGCTGTTGTCTTGTAAACTTCGGTGCAGTAATCGTCTCTGATTGTGATGCCTGATTGTATATACATAGTAATTACTTAGAGTTTTACCTAAAATATTTTGATTACTTTACGTTGTTGTTATAGTCAATACCTCACTCAGGAAAGAGGCCCTATTCCTATCAAGTGCAGGCTTCACCAGTTCTCAGGGGTTTCAAGGCTGGCTGTGTACTTTATGCAGGCACAAAGAGGAGAGAAATGGACATGACGGTAACATTTTTACAAGGATACATTTATGACCATAAAATTATGAACTGATTTAATGCCTCTAATTAACCAGTTGACCTGGAGAAGCTGAAAGATATCCATTGCCTGTGCTCAGACAGAATAGATGATATGTAGAGTTTTATGGACTGTCCTTGGAAATTTATATAATTATAAAAAACTTCTCATTTCCATTTTGGTTGGTTTAATTTAGCAAGAGACTTTTCATTTTTTGAATTAAGCGCACTCTAGAAGTTCTAGTAGAGAAACTATAATTGGCTGTACAAAGTGATTCAGGTCGCGTTTGTTACTTATACAGTTTAGTAAAGCGATACAATTGTAAGCCAGCTTTTACTTCAGCTTTCCATGGTCTGATTCTTCATTATGGCACAGTGTTTTTTATTTTTATTTTATTGTTACAAATAGTTTTAAAAGAGAAATTTTGTTTTCTTCCTCAACATCCAAATTGTAGGGTCTAGACCCTTACGTATATCTGGACTTAACCTGCAATTATAGATACATTCAAATAACAAAACTGTTACTGCAGTGCTTTTCTTTCTCTCTGATTCCAGATTTCCTCCCTTACTTTCAGCATCATTTGAAATTCAGATCTAAAATGTAGGGTATCAGTCAAAGAATAGCATATTTTGAAAAATTACCTTATTATTCATTAGGAAATAAGACTTCATGAACGAGACTAAAATATCAAACTTTTCGTTTATAAACATAACACACCAGTGTGCCTCATCTTGGACTTGGAGGAAGTTTTTGGAAGCGAGACATCCTGTTTCTATATCCACGTGATTGTGATAACACTGCTAGCAAGAAGTTAATTAGCTAGTTACCTAAAGGTAACTTAGGCATTTGTTTCTGAGATGTGATATCTTTGACTTTTGTAATATTTTAAGATATACCTAGTAATTATATATTAACTGCAATCTTTCCAAATCACTTTCTTCAGACGGGTTTTGCAATTCTGAAGGACACTCTGTAAATAGAATATACAAAACTGAAGAGTACAAAGGTATTTATCGGCCAACACAGACGTTAAATCACAGGGACTAGCAAACTCCTAAACTAAGGGTTAATACGTTCACCATCCTTGAGGAGTGTCTGCAGGCCAGGCAGCCAGATTCAGGTGAAAAAGTCAGTGTTTCTGACCTTGTCTTCTGATTCTCTGACTTTTTCCTTGGGATTTTGGTAAAGTTTCACATCAGTATTTCTCCTTGTGAATCCCTGAGTTGCTAATACTGTCTCAGCAATTGTACTTCCCTCCGTGCTTTTACTTGTTTTGCATATCTTCCTTTCACAGACTTTCTCACAAGTTAACATCTACAAGTAAAACTGAGTCAAGGTCACAGAGCCATGTGGCACCAAGCTAGGGCATAAATTACAGACACCAGAGCCCTGGGGAGGAGGGTTACAGAAAAATGGGACACTGAACCAGTTTTCTGAAAGGAAGCCAATTGCCAACTCTGGGATCACTGTGCAAATTATGGATAATTACGAATAATATGTCCTCCAATTAAAAAAAATACCAAAGATGTAGTGGCAGAAATCTGTACAAAATTTGAAAATATTTTTATGATGTTCTTAGTAGGATACTCTAGTTTAATTTAGAATAAAATCTTGAATGTATATTTAACACAGCTTCAGAAAATGGGAAACACAAGGATTCCAAATTAAAATTCCAGAAAACTAAAAGTGATAATCTAAATACTCATCTAACTTACAAACTAAATGCATAAATGTCGTGATAGGGAAAACATCGAACATTACAGTGTTTCGGTGGGTTTCATTAAGATCTACCAATTCAGCGAATGGTGTGTGAAATCACAGAGACTGACACAAACCTCCAAATGGGAGCAAATGGGAAGCTTGATTATTGAAGGGATGAGAAAAGACAACATCAGTCAGCAGTCCTGGGACATTCTGGCTGACGATAATGTTTTACTTATTGGCTCTTAATGACTGATCTAAATTCCTTAAAACCTACTGTGGAATTTTGTTTAACGAAAAATGAGACTCTACAACAGCTATACAATTCTTTGACCAAATGAAATCCTTATTTTGGAATAGAAAACTATGCATTCTTACTTGTACTCTCGACGCTACTTTCCTTCATCCTTGAAGGATACCCACACTGTTGATAATTACTCGTCCAGACAGATTCCATTGCTTACTTGTCACTTCAATTCCAAACAAGTTGTTTTCCAAAATTAGAAAGTAGAAAAGGAGAAAGACTTCAGCCATTCCCCAGCTTCTGTATCAATGCAGTGAAAAACATGGCAGTTCTGAGGGGTTTTTTTTAAAAATTCTCCTGATAACTCTTTTTTTTCAACATCGAATTCTAATCTTGTAAAGTTTACCATTAAAATTTTCTTTTTGTGTCCTTCAGATCAGATCTTATCTGTGTTCCTTATTCCTTAAAGTTGCCATATTTATAGGGAGAGGTAATACAATTTTTAGACCAATAAGTACATAACTTGTCCTTACAATTTTTTTTCATATTTATGACCTAAAAATTAGTAAAACGCTACCATAGAACAAAGGTTTATGACAGTCTTTTAGAAAAAAAACTGGCTTCATTTCCAAATACAGAGAGTCATCTGACACATTTCCTGCTCTTTTGCAGTATGTTTCTTCCCCAAGCAGTATTTAAATAATATTGTTAGACTTGTACAGTCCCATTGTATTGACACAGAGATATAAAATGGCACTTATTTTTCACAGGGACCCAAACATAGAATGGATGTTTAGATCTCTGCTCCTCCAGCATGTTCTTTTCTGTCTTTCTCAATCCTACTGAAAGCATGGAATTCAGACTACCTAGCTAAATATGTCTACTCTACAGAAACCCACTTGAGAATTAGGCGCCAGTTGTAGTCAAGGTCACATTATAGGCAGTTCATCTGATCGATCTTATACATTTCTTTCAGGATGGGATCAATCTCATCTAAGGTTTCCTAATTATTTCCATTGCCTGTACAGACTTACGTGCTTAAGACATAAATACAAAAACTAAGTTAATAATAAAAATATATATAATATAAAAACTAAGATAATACATTTTTATATAAATCAACACAGAATCATAGAATCATAGAATTGTCTAGGTTGGAAGGGACCTTTAAGATCATCGAGTCCAACATAATGATGTACCTTTCAGGTTCCTTTGATATGTATAATTTCTCACCATATATCCCTTTTTTATGCTAGTTACAGAAGTATTAGTGTGATATCTACGAATACCTGTACTACACACACGGTGTAAGGTACCATTTCCTCTCTCTTCTTCCTAGTTTACAGAACTTTTTTGAAAATTTATATACCCAGTAAGTTCCCAGTTTTCAGCAGTGCTTTCTAAGCTTACCGTTTAGCACATGTTTAAGTGTACTTGAAATGAATGCAGTTAACAATAATCTTGAATAAAAAGATTTAGAATATGACTGTGTGCTCTGAAACCAGGGCCAAGCCCCTGCTCAGTGGGAGAGGCCCCTGCGCCCGCTCGTTGCCGTGGCAACCAGGGTCAGCTGACCCGGGTGTTCACCCTGTGGGAGGGTCACACCTGTGGGCAGGTCAGGTGACCCAAACCGACCAATCGGGTGTTCCAGCCCGTCGGCCATGCTCGGTATGAAAGCTGAGGGAGCCAAGGGGGCAGGTTGGCTCCTGTTGAAGGACTCTTCTCCAGGGGCTCTTCTTCTTTGGATTGTCTCCAGCGGGCTCTTCGATGACTGATGTCTGAGGAGGACCCTGTTGGCTCATCTGCCTTTTGATCCCGGTCAGTGTGTTCCAGTTCCCATTTGTCTCTGAGTCCAGTCTGGAACTTTCCCAGTGCCTGACAGTGACATCTTCCTGGGAGCTTGATGTGGTTTTGTGTATATTTGTATGTATTGTATCTATTTCATTATTTTCTTTTTTTTTTATTTTATTATTAATATTTCATTAAAGTAGTTTAGTTTTTTCTAAACTCAGAAATCTCTTTTTATTTCTCTTCTTCCTCTCCTTGGAGCGAGAGGTGGGGGAGAGCATCTGTCATTGGCCAGCCTGGCCCAAACCACGACACTGCGCTTCCTGTTGACACCTTAGACTGTATATCACCATAATTGTATATTGATGGGAAATCATGTAGGGATTTTAAGAATTTCTATTTCAGTAGTAAGTCTTCTGGCTTTGTTTTAAACTACTTAACTCATTTTATCTATGCTTGTGTATAAAATGGGAAATAACAACAAAGAATAAAATCTGTCACAGAAGCATAAAATGTCATGACTACAACAAAAAAGCTAAACATTTTTCATTGTATATCTGATTTTCCCAGAGTGTGCAGAATTGCATCTTAAGCTGATGCAATATGTATCAGGAAATGAGCGTATTATGGAGAAAAAGAATATAATTAAAAAGTGATTGAGTCTTGTAGAGAATTAAAATCCAACTGCCAGTTCAGGTAGCACTAGAAGTTTAGAAATAAAATTTCATGTTCTCACACTTCTGCAAAATGTGCTTTTATTACAGCTCAAGAGGATGGGATAATAACATCAGGAAAATCTGGTAACTATAGGATGAATTGAGTGATCTGTGCTTCAGCTTTAAATCTACTCCTGGTCATTTATGTTCACTGCTGCTTTCTGCCTGAGGACATGTCGTGCCTTTGTGGGTGTGCGTAACTCCAAACTGGCTGGAGTCAGATTAATGTATTAAGATGGCCATATAAGAAATTAATGTATGTGCGATGATGATAAATGGGGTTTCATTGTCTAAACTCAATGTTCTGAAAGTCTATGCTATAATGAACAACTATCAGAAGTAACTGGCTCATGAAACCGCAAGTTCTTGACAAAAGGCATCATTCAAAACCAAAACGATCATGAGAACTCTTTCTATTGTCCTGAAATACATAGGAGTTTTATTCGCTGAATTAGAGAACATATTAACTAAAGGTTTGTTTGATATAAAAACCATTTGCAAGACTATGAAAACCTTAGCGTTCCTTCTTGACCTATCACTACTTTCTCTCCTATCAACAAGTGCTTTTATACACCTTAGAATTTGCCTGTTCACCATTTATAAGGGAGTATATTAGTCCCCAATGAGGTGGGAATTGATGGTGCTGCACTCGGGCAATTAACATGACAATGTTGCTGAATACCTTTCACAGTGCCAAAGCAGAAAGGTTATTTGATTTGATCTGAGGAGCTGACAGCGTGCTTATTCACATGGAGTCACACAACAATGAGGCGGCACCTGGAACATTGGCTGATCACTGCCCTGATGCACTTTCTCTCCTTTATTCCTTTTCCTTTTGTCCTTGTCCTTCTTTTCTGTATTATTCCCATTGCCAATACAGAGCCACAAAACAATCTTTGCCACCACATAGACTGTAAATGCATCTTTAGTAGCCCAGCTCTGTCTTTAAACTAGTAGAAGTAAAGTATTTCATTGTGGTTTTCTCCTCCCAAAAGAGTTGGTAGGACACTTAGTAAAATGGTGGCCGTTTTATTTCTTATTCTGTGGGAAAAGTTTAATGTAATAAACTCTTGTTGGGAACAAGGATACATAAAATTCCACAGCTGTCTCTGCTGCCCCCATTGCTTCCAAGTTCTGAGCTAAATTCAGTTATCTGTGAGTACACTCTAGGGCAGAGCAAAGACTTTTGATGTCCACGTAATGAGCACACCAACTGTTGGCTACTCTGTAGTCTTTCTTTCTCTGTCTGCAGGTACTATTAGAGATACATGAGAAACCTTTTCCAAATAAAATCTGATTTTCTCACAAAAAATTAGTTTTCAAAAAATTTCAACAACATGAAACTGTGATTTGGTTTTGCAAGGTTATATGCTCTTCAGTGAACATCTGTAGTGCTGTACGAGGATCAATTTTAGTCTCATTGCCACTAAGCTACTTACCATGCATATCATGAGGAGTTGCATGTATCAAAGCAGCTATTTTAAGAAACCAAATTTTACATGTATATGCACACATGCATGTACATATACAAACACAGCAATCACACTTTTTTCAAACAATATTGCAAAATTGTGATGTCAGCTTCTTCTTACAGGTAAAAATCAGTTGTCATGTTTTATATGAAGATGCTCTTTAATGTTCATTTCTGTGTTTTAAGTATTAAAAGTGAGGTTTTGTACATGATGTTGGTCACTGGGTGAGTTAGAATGCGAGTGCCATAGCTACCTAAATACAAGTGTATACACATGCACTCCATCTGAGCATCAAGGCACTTAGCTCTTGCCTAAGCTCCATCAAAATTCACAAATCAACTGGAAAAGGACTAAATGCCACCTAAATTCTTGGCAACTACAGTCCAGTAGTCATGCTAAGACCGTGAATAAGCTTTTTCTTTGAGTCACAGCAGTTGTGTTGGTTTTATTCAAAAAACTTCCTGGGGAAAAATGAATCTGAGACCCAGATTCACTACTCCGTAGTAGCAGAGGAAAAAAAAAAGCATAAAAGAATGTAATATAAGCTGCAGACGAACTTGGAATAAGGACGTGCTTCACTCAGCTAGGAAATATTCAACCAAAGTTATCTAAGGCGATCACAAACCATGTGGCTTTTACCATGGAGAATGTCTTTCTGCTGGGTGATGCTGTACAGAAGGAATGCTGCTGTGTACTTAGGAAAAGTAGGCAAAAAGTTTCTTAGACTTCAGATCTTCTAAAGAGCAAAACCAAAAATATATCTAGTACACAGAAATAAGAATTTATTGTTAGTCTGGTTAATGTTTTAACAGCTTTAGAAGCTGGACTATTTAATGCAGAAAAGCCTCATTGACAATACAACTAAAATTGTTACTCCAAAAAACATTGACACTCCTATTTCTAACCCTGTTCTCTGGTGTGGTGCTCCCATCTAAGAAACATCCCTTGGGATCTGAAAGTCAACACTAGACTAGAGAAGAAGAGGGGGGAAAGGAGGTTGTGATGAGCTGACAGTGCCCTGCCCTGTCTGCTGAGAGGAGTATTAAGTCAATGGTGGAGGCTCCTTCCTCCTCTTACTAGGAGAAACGTGACGCTGATGTCAATGCTTTCTTTCTCTTTGATCTTGGGGTCTGCTTGTGGTCATATTTCCATTTTCATGACACACTTGGCTTTCTTTTCATTGATTCCAGATTGAAGTTTGAAAGTTGCCCCCAGCCCTGTTACCCCAAGGGGCCGTTGTTTGTGGGGCAGTGGTTCCCTGGGGCTGCCGGGACTTTACCACACAGGGTATTCCCAGGGCTCAGGCTGAACCAGGTCAGGCAGCGGTTGGTGACCACTGCACAATGTTAAACCAAGCCCCAGCCAGCTCGGGACGAGGCAACTGCAGACGAATCCTGAGACCCTGCACTGCCAGGTTAGTACAAAGCCTGGCTCCGTCTCCTGGTGATGGCAAAAATCATGTGTCTTGGGCTCAAGGGTGAGGAAAAAGTGTTCAGACATACACCAAGGCAACCATTCCCATACATAAACATCTAAAGGCTTTACAGAAACCAGTGACTTTGCTCTTACCATCTGGGAGATGGGTGGGAGATGTCAAAGTGTTCACTAACTCACTACGTCATTCATTTGGGGATATTTGAAAGTGAAAACACAACTCCAACAAGGAAAGGGAAAGTCAAGGTTCCACAGTTTATACTGGAGCAGGCGCTAGCAACTTGAAGATCGGCTTAGCTCTTTATTCAGGATGTAGGTTAGTGCAGAATAGACTCAGAACTCGAATTTCTGGAAAAGTAATTTTGAAAATAGGTGTCAAATATATGTAAAAATTTTATTTAACACTCAGCAGGTTCTTGAAAACCTTGAATTCAAGGTGTTGAAAAGAAAATAATATTATTACGGGCAAAATATCTACACTCAGGATAAAAGGTATTTGCTGTATTTAGATATAACATAAATACAGTTCCATTATGTTGCCTTTTTTGTAGTAATCTGGAATAACTCGCAATATATTTGTATTTATGCTGAAACAGCCAAAACCTCCTTTTTTATTATATGGGTTTTTTTTAGTTCTAGAAAGTTTGGGAGGTGGTGATACTTGCGATGTTCACGAAGGAGCACTTTCATTCACAGACGGATCATTCTCTCTTAACCACCTGGGTGCTACTATAATTTTATGAAGATTCTAATTTAGTTTCATTCACTTTCTTTTTAAGATATCAAATTAAAGCTTTAATTCTGACTCTAATTTTACCAAAGTAAAAGCAATAGAAGATAACTCCAGATCTTAGTAAAATAAAAGAGCTTTTTGGTAAACAGGATAATCCTCGCTGGGGCCCCCCCTCCCCTATTTTTTTCAGCTGCCAGTTATTTAGATCTGGAGTCCTTCCAAAACTAAGAGTCATAGATGCATTATGCTAAATTCAGTTGCAGCACACATTTCATCTTGCTTTTCCCTATATCCTAAGCTCTCATTTGAGGAAGAACAAGAAGTTTAATTAAATATGTATTGAGACTCTCCTCCACAATGTCATCCCAGGATGATGATAAATGCGAGTGGCTTGCCAGCAACGTGGCTACCCCTTTAATCTCTCTCTTTTTTTCAGCTGCCAAGAGAAAAGTCCCTCAATCCAATGTTTATAGACGCTGTGCTGAGTGTATATAGACATTTTTTGTTTGAAAGGATTAAAATGGTAAGATAGATGATGAAAAAAATGTAGTGAAACAGTATTAACACGAAATAATGCCAGATAAATTATGTTACTCTGCTCTACAAATGGAAAATTACACATATAAGTGATGCAGATGAAACAGATCTGTTCCCATGAATGTATATTCACGTATTTTCTTGAGGAGAAGTCCCCACCAAAAGTAGTGTTGAAATAAACAGGAAAGTCATCTTATACCAAGTTTCAGAAGACAGTCCTTTCTCTGTATTTATGGATTTGGGAGTATGGTTTGGTTTTGGTTTGTTTTGTTTTTTTTTTGCGCACACTGTTAATTTTATATTTTGTAGGGTCTTTAACAATTTGAGGGACATAGATCTCAAAGTTAGAGGCTCTACACTCACTCTTTTTACTTTGGACCAATGTTAAAATTTAGTGTTTTAACTAAAATAGTTCCCACGTCTCGAGGCAGAAGTAGGATTTCACTGGAGAAGTTCCTTGACATACGACTCTGTGTGTCCATACGACACACGCAGGTGACTTGCTTGACTACAAAAACAAGACACAGGACCTGATATCTAGATGGTCTTTTCTAGCGCCATGTGTGTCACTCTGCAGGAACACTGAGCCTTTACCTTGAGCAATTTATATTTAAATACATCAGTCCAGCACAATCTTAACCATGTGGGCAGACCGGCTGAATCAACGAGACACACACACACACATGGCAAATTACCCCATTAGGATTAATTTGGCTACTACGGTGCCATTCACGGGTATATGTTTACAGCGTGTGTAACACCTGCCAGGGAAATGCCTCATATAAAATGAAACACAGTACCTACACAGTGACAAACAATGGGAAAAAGAGACATTTTGAACAAAACAGTAATAACTGTGTATTATGTGACCTAGGTATGGCATCTTTCCATAGATCGAAAGATTTCAGTTATCGCATTTGGATCTGTTTCTCTGATACAGTTTAATACAGTTGTCATCATAAAAACTGTGTGGATTAGATGCTGTTACTGATGATAAAATGAAAATAAGATTGTCCATGTCCCTAATTCTTGAAGATTTGCATGTTCCTTAGCCCAGGAACATATGATGTCAGAGGAAATAATTTTGGATGACCAAATACATCCTTATTTGAAGATGTAGGCCAAAGGGAATTGTTCAACCACCATATGTGATTGTTTTTTTATTTTTAATTATTAATTCAATTTTATATGAATTAAAAATAGAAGAATCATTGAACTTATGCAGATTTGCAAGCTTACTTACAGATACACCAAGTACTTGTGCAACCATGTCTGTAAAGTCCAGGAGGAAAGCACAATCTGCTTCATATCATCACTACCTGCTGGTAGCCAAACCAAAAGCCTACCTGGCACTGATGTTTGGAAACTTGGCCTGTGTATTTACTTAGTCATACAATAGAGCAAATAGAACAAACATCTGCTTTCCATGCACAAACTCTCTGTGTGAAAATGGCAGAATCATAGAATGGTTGGAGTTGGAAGGGACCTTAAAGATCATCTAGTTCCAACCCCCTGCCCTGGGCAGGGACACCTCCCACTAACTCAAAACACCAGCATTAAAAGAGGTCAGCAAGCAAGTACTATTAAACCACCTTACAACGTTTTATATACCTTTAAAATTACATATATACAATTATACACATAATTATTGATTTTTATGTGTATATGTTTATTCAAATATACATATATATATTTATATATAAATATACACAAACCCTAGCTCACTTGAATATAATAGAACCTCCTTGCAACAGTCTTGAATACAGTGAAATGTCCTTCCTGTATCAGTGAATTTTCAGATGATATGATCAAGAACTAGCTGAAGATCTGTCTATGTAAATCGGTTTTAAGTCCATCCTTCTAATCACTGCAGGCAAAACCTGGACTTTTTCATTAATCTCCTTTTAGATATTAAACAAGGCGCAGGAGTGTTTTCATGCTAAAAAGTTTATTCTTCTGTAAAGTTTTATTTTTAATGTTAACATGTATTATTTAATGCCACTTTTACACAAAAAATTAAATATGAATGTTTATTTCCTTTGCTTTGTAAGTATGCATATCCTCAAAATACCACAGATAACAATTATCTAAATTACTATACTATGCATTCCTTTGTTTAAAAATCTTACATATTACATAGTTAATCTTCACAACAGTGCTATGGCGTTCCAATCAATGTTATGGTATATTATAGCTGTACAGTGGCATTGTTGTAAGAATACGCTGCTGATATAAAACCATGAAAGTCTAAAAATTATATGTACATACATTCTTCCCCAGCCCACCATAACTTTTTCATTATATTTTATACACAAGGAACGTATGTCTTAATGTTTCTATTAATCTTCTGGAGAGTGAAATTGGAATTCATGCATATTAAGGGAAAGCATGAATTAAAAAAATTAGAAATACCTGAAAAAAGTGGATAGAGATTGGTTGTACAGCGTAAGCCTTTAATCTATAATATCATGGGGTATCTGTGAGATGTGAGAAAAAATTATGTCACTCTGGTTTTCATCAAAGCTCAACCATTCTGAAGCCACCAATATTTATACCTAAGCCTTTATTGAAATACAGTCAAGCCTAGTTCAAAAGTGGTTGTGATTCAATAGCACAAACTACAATAACCTAGGACACAAAGAAAGAAAGCTTGTGTCAAATTACGTGAAAAATAAGCTGTGGCATTACTGAAACTTTGCAAAAACTACCATGAGGATTTTACTGAAAGAAGATTTTACATGTTATTCTTCAGTCAAAAATTCTAGTTACAGCCTCATCAGCGTGCAACCCATCACAGAATCACAGAATGGGTGAGGTTGGAAGGGACCTCTGGAGGTCACCTGGTCCCTGGAGATCACCTGCCCCTGCTCAAGCAGGGCCACCTACAGCAGGTTGCCCATGACCTTGTCCAGATGGCTTTTCAATATCTTCAAGGATGGAGACTCCACAGCCTCTCTTGGTGCCTGTGCCAGTGCTGGGTCACTCTCATAGTGAAAAAGTGTTTCCTGTTCAGACAGAACCTCCTGTGTTTCAGTTTGTGCCCATTGCCCCTGGTCCTGTCTCTGGGTACCACTGAAAAGAGCTGTCTCTGCCTTCTTTTACATCCTCTCATCAGATATTCGTACACATTGATGAGTTCCCCCCCGAGCCTTCTCTTCTCTAGGATAAACAGCCCTAGCTCTCAGCTTTTCATCCTAGGAGAGATACTCCAGTCTCAGAATTAATTACCTTCATGGTCCTTCATTGGACTCTCTGTAGTATGCCCATATTTCTTGTACTGGGGAGCCCAGAACTAGACACAGTACTCCTATACGCAGCACAAGATACCCTTAGCCACCTTTGTCACAAGGGCACTTTGCTGGGTCATGTTCAACTTGGACCCTCGAGAGCCGGGCCTTTTCTGCCAAGCTGCACTCCACGTACAGGCACTTTGGAGAGGCACCCCAGCACACTGATTTCTTAGAAAGGGTCTGGGGGTTTCCCCACAATGGTACCTTCTAGGCACTTCCTTTCTTACGTGAAAATGTTTGAGGTCAGGTCACCCTGCTTAAGCCCTGTTGATTTTGTTTGACTTTGTGTCACCTTTTGTTCACATCACTCCGGTCTGTTTTCCTGTTAAGCTTGTCCATCAAATGCTCACAGGGCTGCTGGTAACTCTCTCCCTCCCACGCCATTCCTAGATTAAAGCCCTTTTTATCTGGTCAGTCATCCTACTGGGAAAAATACTTTTGCCCTGCCTAGTGAGGTGGATCCAGTCTCTCCCCAGAAAGTCATAGACTCTCAAATAGGGACCCATGGCAATAGAAACCAAAACCAGGTGTGCCAACAATTGTTGACACACAGTCTCAGTCCCCTCCTCCTCAGACCTTTTTCCCTCGATGGCAGGATGGAGGCAAACACCACCTGTGCCCCAATGCCCCAGAGCTCTGTAGACAAGATTGATACTCTCCAGGTTGCCCCTGAAAGTACCACTGGTGCCCGCATGGAAGAGTATCAGGGGGTAATAGTCAGAGGGTTGGCCAAGCTTTATCAGTTGCTCTGCAGCATCTTGGATCTGAGCCCCGGGGAGGCAGCAAACTTCTCTGTACGGCAGATCAGGTCAGATGCCTCTGTTTTCTGCAGCTGGGAGTTGCCCACTACTATCAGTCGCTGCTTCCTCCCGGTGCTCCTTCACGGCTCAGGGTAAGTTGACCAGATGCTCTGCTTGCAAGTACGCCCAGCTCCTCCTCTGCTTTGAGGGCAGTGAGCCTGTTCTGGAGCTGCAAACATTCAGGTATCGCCCTCCGCTTGGTGCCAGGAGGCACCTGCCCCAGCCTCCGCCTTCCTCAGAGCTTCTACCTGCCATTCTTCTAGGGACAGGCTCTGCCCGTCGGGCTCAGTAGCTGAGCTCTGCAGAAGGAGCGCTGTGTGATACCAGCTCCACAACTTCCTGCCATACATTGGTCTCCTCGGATATTTTGCATACTAATGGCAATGCTGCCTGCCTTTACCGGCTAATGAGAATCCCTGTGCATGGCTAGCTTAAATGAGGTAATATAGCAATAGACCATATTCTCATTATATTCTCACTGTTTTGTCATTTAAATGCATGCTAAATGCCATTGAGATTAAAAGAAAAAAAAAAACACAACAGGCTCATTTTTAAACTCACCCATTTTATAGGTGGCTCCATTTGCACGCAGGTAGAACAAAAATAATACCTAAAGCTTCAGAACAGAAAATTTAGTAAGTAAACAGCTAATGAAAATAAGACTTCTTTTAACATTTCCAAAACAGTAATGTCCCTACCTGTAGAAATACAGAAAAAGACTAAACATTAAATATCCTAAGTAGCATATTTATTTTCAGACTTATTTAACAAATGTACACTGAATGACATATTGGCAAGTATATCCAGAACTTATGTCTTCGAAAGGAACCAAGTATAAAACTAACGTTTGTCCCTGGAGCTGAATTGAAGCAATGTCTCCCCACTATGCTAAATACTTTCCAAACAGAACAGATTAGTTCCCTACTTTCCATAGTTAAAAAAGTCACTGTATTTATACCAAGTGGAATATGAATGAAGAAACAAAGCAATAATTCCAACATCAATGTATTTATTATTCCAGCTCCCTTGACATCCTCTTTGCTGATCTTCCAGGCCACACTGTCTCTTTCCATTCTAAATAAGCAGACAAATCCTCATGGGCACACTTGCGTTCAAGTTTCAAAAAGAATAAGGATCACACATATCAATGGTCTATATATGGAAATATTTCTTGTCACACAAAATGGATCTTTTCACTGTCTGACTGTCAACCCCTTCCTGATCAAACCAGACAACACCAGCTTCTGCTGCTTTTCCAGACTCTTGGCAGGCTCTCCTCACATCTGCACATCTTGCATTTACAAGTACACAGATTCCAAAGCTGTCAGTGGATGGAAATAATTTTGAAATCCAGAGTGAATACAAATGGATTCCCTGTAAAAGGCTTTTATTTCTGTGTCAAGTGGTAGAGTTGCTAGTACAGAAGCTTCCATTTTACACTTCCCCACTTCCAACAACATCACAGAAGACTGGAAATGTCCCAACAGTAAATGGATGTAGGATTTTTGTTAACTCCTTTGTGTATCAAATAAGCAAGTAAAAAAAAAAAGAAAAATTAACATTTTTTTCCTTAGGATATTTTGTTACATACAAATAAATGTAAGCGGGGGGCGGGGGGAGTGGGGGGAGAATCTCTTGCAATGCTTTTTCTTTCCTCTTTTTCAAAGGAAATTTTCAAACAAAAAACTGTTTCTGGTTTATTTATACTACAGTGTCATATGGGAGTGCTTTCAGTTGCTGCGGCTTACGGTATACAGTATTGGCAATGTAACACAATCCATCCATTCCTTATTATATCTCACTCTTCCAAAAAAAGTTACAGTGTTGAAGTTCAGTATTAGTTTGGTTTGGAACTCATTAGCTTGAACTAGTTGTTTATTCTGGATGCTGCAAAACTGTGATCTCACATTTGTGATGTGAGATTGACATCTTGACAGCTGAGCAGAATTTCATAACATTTCCACCACAATTGGGCTTTTTTAAATAAAACCAGATTGCCTTTCGAATAAATTTATTCGGGGCAAAATTTAACAGTTTCCAAATTTTTCCACAGAAGAATAAGCAAATTTGCCAGACTTTTAACTGCTACCTTAAAAAAGAATTTACAAAAACAACAAAAACGTGAAACCTAAATAGTTAGATAAATATTTTCTGGTTTTACCAACACCAGGAAACACATTATATTCTCCAAAATTTTTTTTCAGCGGTTGGCCAAAAAACATTGTAGGAGAGGAAAAAGCCGCTGCTGCTGGCTCCTTTGGAGTGCAGCCCCTATTAAGAGCTGAATGCGTGAGCGGAGGTGTCCTAAAGCTGTGCCCAGCCAAAAGCAGCCGTCCGGGGAGTCAGATGCCATGGAGCCCTTTAAAATGATCATCGAGCAGACTGGTAGTACATTGACCCTGACCTCGGGGACAAAACTTGAGCAATTTGTTTAGCTGTGGGGCAACCTGGAATGAAACGTTGAACCGTTTGGTACCTTAAGCACGCGAATCCCTTGGAACATTATCATAGAGATAGATATGTCAGCAACACAAGGGGGATGAAGAGAGCTTTTCTAGATTGTGCATTTTGCTGCGGGAAGAACAAGTGCATTCATTAATGAGGAGGCATTACAGGACTGTGAGAAAAACAGCGTCAACAAAACTCCACTGGCTTTTGCTTAAAGCCGTGAGAGAGGCAAGTGTCAGCCAAACCCTCGCCCCAGGCTGAACTACTGAATGTTGCCTGCATGAAAAAAAGGCTGCTTTGACCTACTTTTATCTTCTGGATGAAAAACAGGGGTTTCTGTCTGCTGATGGCTCTTGCACTTCCAAAATAGCAGGAATCAAGTGACTTGTATTTCTTCTAAAAATAGCTGTGCCAAATCTGTCCTGGATGATGAAGGCTGAATTACAACATACCCTGAGGAAATTATGAGTTTTCCATTGACCATTGATTAGGAGAAGCCACGAGTTACTTAGGCAAGATGCGGCATAAAGTGAGCCTGAACAATAAGAGCAAGAAATGTGTTCACCGGGACACCCATATCTATGGATATAAGAGCATATTTGTCATTTGCGTGACATTTTCTCTTCTCAGTTGGGATGCAGCATGGTGAGTGGCGGTGAGTGCTGGAAGCATCCTGTGCATATGACAGGTAGCCTCAAAAAGGAGTTGAGTTGTAAAAAAATTAATTTATGTCTTGGCCTCTGTAGCTATTCTTTTCTCATTTGCCCTTCACGTTCCCTATGAGGTTGGGGTTTTTTGTACAATAAATGTGGGGGTTTTCATATATATATAAAGCAAAAGGTTATGGTACAGTAGTGATGGCAGAACACAACAAACAGGCTATATTCTTAAAAGCACGACATCATTCCTATGGTTCCTCCTGTATGACTCCATTCAAGCATCAGTACAACAGTACGAAAGTTTCAAGACTATTTAACAGTCTCTGACACGCAACGATGCTCGTTGGTGGAGATGGTGCTGCTCAAAGCACAGGGTTTCACCGAGGTGCTCAATGCAGAGGAAAAGCTGACATACTGCTAGACTGCAGATGAACTCCTATAGGAGCATTGAAAGAAAAACTGCAAAGTCAGATTTCGTTTCAACTTCCAGTCCAAAACAGAAAAAGTTCATCTGGAAATCATATTGTCATTTTTATTATTTAATATACTGTATTGTTAATAATTTCTGCAATACTATTTCTTGGACACTCCAATAATGAGTTGGTAAAGTTTTACAGAAAAAGGTATTTTTTTCCTCCAGATGTCTTAGTGTCCTTGGAACAAGATGAGTCATAGTGTGAAAAAAAATTAAAATACAGAAGAGGGAATAGGCTGGAAAAAGAAAGGAGAACAACAGAGTCAAAATAACAACAGCGTTATTTTATCCAGGGCATATTAGCTTATCAAATGCCCAGCTTTGAATGAGAAATAATTTCCAATGTGGGAGAAAAAAAAAGAAAACAAACCCAAAAACAGCAACAGAAATAAAATTATGGAATACCATGCCTTTGCAATAAGTTTTAACTTACTTTTTCTGACTCTGTATCAATGTATCTGAAGCCTCCTGAGGTGAAGTCTTATTAGATTCATCATCTACTGAGGCTAAACACCAAAGCTTTTAGGTGGCTAAGTAAAAAAAACAATAAATCTATAAAGCAAAGGTAAATTCTTTCCTGTACTGGTCTGTGTGCATCGTGCCTCATTACCTTTATTAACATGGCAAAATGAGCACACGACATGGCAGTGGTCTGGAGAAAATTGCACTGCTACACAACTGCAGATCTCTATCCACTGATAGAGATCCAAGAATAGTTTTGTTGAAGTTAATCAGCAGTAGAAGACGAAAGAAAGAGTTTATAATTAATTCAGTGCAATCCCTGGATTTGAGTCTCTTCCTTTACTTCATTCATAGAGAGAGTCTATGATTACTCTAGAAGTTCAAGGTTTTGTCTAGTGCTTAGTTACAGCCTTTCTGTATGGTGCCTCCTGACTTTAAAAGTATAGCATGGAAAATCAGAAAAGCGCATCTGAGCTACCTGCAGCAATTACAAAAGATGCTGCAAGGCCTACCTGTCTACATCTCTCTGTGTGTGAAAATGACTTCTGCTTCACAACTGAGAAGACAATTTGTCCTCAATGTATCTTTAGGGTACTGTTGTATATAAAAATAGAACTTTCAGTGCAGACTCTCCCAATTTAAAAGGCAAAAGAGAAGTTCAGATGGAAACGTTGAGCTCAGATCCTTCCATCTTATGTTGCTGGACCAAATAGGTCACCAGTTTTTACTTTTCTTTCCTCATAGACTTTGCTCCTCCAAAATCTGCAATATAAAACTATAATATAGTTCCTCCTTGCCAAGGGATTTGGCACATTATATCACAATTAAAAAAATACAATAAAACCAGGAGGCAATAAAAATGCCGTACAAGCTTCTATAAACTAAGCTAACAAGCAATAAACCAAATAGAGTTTAAGTGTAAGGAAGGGTTTTTGCTGCCAATAGAGGAAGAATTTTATTGAAAAGTATATATAGTCATCTGCACATTGGTACTGTTGAAACATGAATGTTCTTTAAAGGGCAGTACTGCTGTTTAATTCGGTGTTTGAGACCAGCACGTATTTTGGAAGGATTTTTGAACTGCAGGTAACTAATACAGCTGCCCTTAGGCAGCAAAGAAATTCCCAGATAAATGTAATGATTTGGTTAGAAGCTGAACCGATTATTTTCCTTAACGTATCAGGAAACCACTATAACAGAGAATGAAGCTAGGATTACATAAACAAACACCTTAGAAGACCCATTTCAAAAAGAAAGCAAGCACATAAAAAACCACGCACTTCAATGATCCTTTAAGCCTTAAAAAAAAAATCCTCCCTTTGGGATCATTTGTACCAATGCTAATGCTTCTGCTTCTCCTCCGTTCTCTTTGACTTATGAAACGGGGAGATACGTGTGGGCGCCTTTTTGCGATGCTCACATTTCACGGTAGGGGTACGCTGAAGCCAACGTCAGGATTTAGACATGTTTGTCACCGGCTTGAGGGTGGCAACGGGCCGGGTCGGGCTGGCAGAGCCTCTGAGCTCGAATCCGCTCCCCGAGGCACTTCCAGTTCTCCAACTGCAAGCAGACTGCTGGCACCGCCGCCAACTGACCCTACGTGCTATAAATTGACACATTTGGCTGAGAACAGGCTACTGCGCGCAAAGGGGTGAAGGCGAGGGACACAGGATTTATTTTTTGTTATTGGTTGATACTGCCCTTTCAGCCTAGATAAAGATTTATGTAACTGCATAGCTCATAGAGTAGAAATTTCCTCCTCAGCTCTTTCTCTTGGGCTTACTTGTATATTAAAGGATAACGGTCACTTAAAAATACACAAGTAATACCTAAGATTCAAAATAAGGTTCACTGGTAATAGTTTATCAATTATTTTTGCTAAAGGGAATATCTAAAAAAATACTGTCAGCAGTGACATTGAAAAAGACCTGAAAACAAGTAACATTACAAGAAAAATGGGGAAACAAACACTTGCACTGGCGAATATCTATGTGTTTGAGAGCACTTGTTCTTTCAGGTTTGTTTGGAACAGTATCAAATTAAGCTTCTGTTTCTGTAGGCTAAGGTGCACTTCTATTTAAAAGTCAAAACAATGCATCTGTTTATATGGCCAGTCTTCCGAGTTTGATTCAGATTATTAGTCATTTTAACGTCTTAATATTACGGTTATGTAATTTATGTTCCTTTTATGCCTAAGCAGAGAGGACTTCGAAATCGCTTTGTGTATCCCGGCTTAATTGGGTGGATGCCCAGCTCTTCCACAAGGGCAGGGAGTGGTATTTCTGCTGTCAGTTCTTCACGTCTGGAACACCCCTGCGCAGCCCACTTTGCCTTCAGAGGCATAAACCATCCTTGTAAGGTAGGAACTGCCGATGCCGGAGTAAGAAATACTGTTACTTTTTAGGAGCTGAAAACTTCTGCAGGTAAACTTGACTAACTCCCACCTAATAACAGACAGAATCGATTTTGTTTTTTCTTTCCTACCTCTGTTGACAGCGAAAATGTGCTGAAAGTACACGCTTTGCCAGAAATGCTGTAAATACCCCTACTTGGGCAAGGGCCTGGGCAAGGACTATAGGTAGCCATCTCTCCTCACTGTCACTGAGTGCCCAACCTGGGTGAAAAATAGGCTTTGAGAAAACAGTCTCCACACCAGCAGAGATAGTTCTGAGATGCTTTGAATTTTATGCCAACTTATGCGGGAGAGAAGGTTTTCCATGCATCCATCACCATCCTATTGAGCAAAACTAGCCACGCACCATACAACATGGCACTGTGCCAAGTTATTTGTCTCTGTGACTCTGAATGTGTGTTTATCAACGTATTCACAAGCACACCTACGTATATAATGTTACCTCACAACCAATTTGAATTCCTGAGAAGACTCATGAACACCTACAGCTACCAGCTCAGGATAAGCTCGTCTAACTACGTTAATAGATGCCAATACGTAAAGAAGTACATGATCCTGATGGCAATCCTGTACCTTCAAGCACAGTGCTACCAGTAGCATCCTGGGTTGTCTGTGGCAGCCGACTGCCTTTCTCAAGTAGGCTTGCAAAGGTGCTGAGGAAAAGAGCAGTGTCTTGAATGTGAGTGTTCTTGATGAAAAGGAGTAATTATCTTTTCCTCTTTTTTTTTTTTTTTTTTAAATAGAATCATAGAATTGCTGAGGTTGGAAGGGACCTTTAAGATCATCAAGTCCAACCTTTAACCTACCCTGACAAAAGCCACTTCTAAACCATGTCCCTCAGTGCCCCATCTACCCTTTTTTTAAACACCTCCAGGGATGGTGAATCCACCACCTCCCTGGGCAGCCTATTCCAATGTTTAATAACCCTTTCAGTGAAAAAATGTTTCCTAATATCCAATCTAAACCTCCCCTGACGTAACTTGAACCCGTTTCCTCTCATCCTATCACTTGTCACCAGGGAGAAGAGGTCAGCCCCCACCTCTCTCCAACCTCCTTTCAGGTAGTTGTAGAGGGTGATAAGGTCTCCCCTCAGCCTCCTCTTCTCCAAGCTAAACAACCCCAGCTCCCTCAGTTGTTCTTCATAAGGTTTGTCCTCCAGACGCCTCACCAGCTTTGTAGCCCTTCTCTGGACACGCTCCAACACCTCAATGTCCCTCTTGTGGCGAGGGGCCCAAAACTGAACGCAGTACTCGAGGTGGGGCCTCACCAGTGCCGAGTACAGGGGGATGATCACTTTCCTAGTCCGGCTCACCACACTATTCCTGATACAGGCTAGGATGCTGTTGGCCTTCTTGGCCACCTGGGCACACTGCTGGCTCATATTCAGCCGGCTGTCCACCAACACCCCCAGGTCCTTTTCTGCCGGGCTGCTTTCGAGCCACTCTGCCCCAATCCTGTAGCACTGCATGGGGTTGCTGTGTCTTCAGCAGTTTGGTATGTAACGTGGAAGTACAGACCCAAGAGAGTATCGAAAGATAGTCTTGGTTCAGTCTCTTCAGGAACTCGGGTACATTTTTCTCATATGATTAAGGAACAGGTAGACTAAGAAGTTACCCTCAGGTACAGTAGCGTGAACATTAACTCATGCTAGCTGCTGTCATTTCTGTGTACGTGCTCCTACCTGAGGGTAAATGAGAAATGCTCGCAGGTAAGTTAAGTCCCAAGTCCTAACGGAGAACTAAGAATCCTCACATTTATCATACAGGTTAAGTGACAGAAGCTCACACTGAAGCTTGTCTTTCAGAAGCCCATTCGTCTGCTTATGTCCCTTTGATGCTTTTAAAGCGTTACGGTTAAACATCTATGCATGCCTTCGGTCTAGTGAATAAGATTGTGAGAGGCAAAATTCAGATGCTTAAAGGCCACCCGAGTCTGAAATCTGGCTGACAAATCAGTGCCCTGGATCTGTTTTGAGCAGCGATTAATTGTTGCTGATTTTATTTAATCTTTCAAAGATTTACACTAACTGCACTCACAGCATTTGAAGACCACAAACAAAGCCGTTTCAGCAGCACCGTTTGGCAATTCACTAGGTGTATTCACAGCTGTCTGGTTGAGTTTGCTAAGTTTGCAAAGTTTATTAATAGTTGCTACGATACAAGTCTGAAGACTTGTACCTAAAGAACACTTTAAAATTCAGCCAAATATAAAATGTTTCAGCCAGAAATTCAGGAAGTCTTCATAACTTCCTGAGTGGGGTGATAGGAGGCCACGTTTCTGGACCATAAATTGTTTTTATCACTCGGTTTTGTTCTGCTTGTAATGTGTGAGTTTTAATTTAGTCTCACCATTTGGAAGATGCTTGCCGAAATTATAAACAAATGTGCCGTGAAAGGCTTTGAGAAAGAACTTTGCAGAATACCATTTCCATTGAACAGCAAAGGGAATAAAGCAACTTTTCATATTCGTGGACTTGCATTTCAAACCGCTAGGCAGATTTAAGTGATTGTATCTAAAGAGTTGGACAGAAAGCGCTTTGGATTTTCTACCTTCCCTTTTCTTGATTCCCTTCTAAGGAATTTTCACTGATTTTAAATAGAAATGGCAAGTCATTAACACTAATAAAATAGCATTAATATATGGATGAAAATTTATCAGAGTAATTTTAATTTAACATGACACACTTAGGTGTTTACATTACTAAGTGCCAAAACAGTCTGAAAAGTAAGAGAATATTGTATTGTCAAAGCATGCTCCCCTCAAAAAAAACCCCAACCCAAACTATTTGATTTTGGACAGTCTTTCATCGGTCCTGAAGCCTTTTTGCAAAAGGACACAGCTTCTGATTTACAGAGACTCGCCCCATCTCAAGCCTTTGAGGTTAAAAGTTATTGAATTTGGGGCAGTATCATGGGAACTAACACTGTATATTTGAACTGTCCTCTGTTCAGCACTAATGTGAGTGGAACTTTATCATCATCTCGTACAGCTATTCTTTTATTCTTGAGAATGACAGACAGAGCAAGCAATAGGAGACGGACAAAAAAAAAAAAACCAAGAAAAGAAAAAATGTTCAGAAGAATAAAAGCTAGAGCAATTACCAGGAAGAGAATGAGGAGAAAGGAAAGTGACAGGGGAAATGCATTAGTGAGTCAGATAGTGAGGGAAAAATCATAAGCACGAATAGATGAATTCATTGTACTCTTGAAAGAAGAATAGGTAAAGATAAGGAGTTAGATTTAGTAGTAGGAATATTGGGAAGAAGTGGCCTCTGATGGGAAGATGAAGAGATTGCAGGAAACTGGGGAAAGGAAGAACAAGTGAGGGAAGCTTGGTCAGCACAAGAAAGGGAGATCAGGAGAACGTGCAGAGCGTGAAACTGCTCACATCAAAGGACTTCATCATCTTTTGATCTGAGAGCGGTCTTAGGAGGCCAGTAAAGAATTATGCTGGAATGAAGAGATTAATAACTAGGAATTCAAATTGTATTCTTCCTTTGTTCTGATATTTTGAGGATCCTTTTCATGCCAAAAAAATGTATAGACTTCTTCACTTTTGACCAGGATCTATTGTGATTTGCTGAACCATATCCTTAGGATAGAAAATGAAATCATAATATACGACCAATAAAATCTTGTTGCTTTTCCAATGTTTGGTGGTTTTTTTTTACCCACTGGGATTAATAAAATACAGTGTCCTTTGCTCTCCAGAAGTATTATAATTAAGGGATGTGGAATAAATTTCCTTTTCCCAGTATCCCAATTTCTGTCAGGATCTATCAAAATTAAGTAGTGAGAGCCCAAAGGATGGTGATTAAACAACATCTAATTTTTCTAAGCAGTTCCTACAGAGATGGATAATAGTAATATGTGGAAGATTCTGGTACTGCAAGTGTTGTACATTTTCTGAGGGCAATTGAGAGTATTTCTTCCTCCTGGGTTTCCATACCAGTACATTTCATAAGGAGCCCAAAACTATAAATGGAAGTTTAATTTACATATTGTATGTTGGTCATATTATCTAAAATACTTGAATAACCTCATCAGCATTTTTTGAGGCCTTAATAGAACCATAGAATCATTTATATTGGAAAAGATCTTTTAGATCATCACATCCAACCATTAACCTAGCACTGCCAAGTCCACCACTAAACTAGGTCCCTCAGCACCACATCTACCCATCTTTTAAATACCTCCAGGGATGGGGACTCCACCACTTCCCTGGGCAGCCTGTTTTCCAACGCTTGACAACCCTCTCAGTGAAGAAATTTTTCCTAATATCCAATCTAAACCTCCCCTGGTGCAACTTGAGGCCATTTCCTCTTGTCCTATCGCTTGTTACATGGGAGAAGAGACCGACCCCCCCTGGCTACCCCCTCCTTTCAGGGAGTTGCAGAGAGCGAGAAGGTCTCCCCTCAGCCCCTTTTCTCCAGGCTGAACACCCCCAGCTCCCTCAGCCACTCCTCACCAGACTTGTGCTCCAGACCCCTCACCAGCTCTGTTGCCCTTCTCTGGACATGCTCCAGCACCTCAGTGTCTTTTTTTTTGTGGTGAGGGGCCCAAAACTGGACACAGCACTCAAGGTGGGGCCTCACCAGTGCCAAGTACAGGGGAACGATCTCTTCCCTAGTCTTACTCACCACGCTGTTTCTGATACAGGCCAGGATGCTACTGGCCTTCTTGGCCACCTGGGCACACGCTGGCTCATATTCAGATGGCTGCGGACCAACACCCCCAGGTCCTTTTCCACTGGGCAGCTCTCCAACCACTCCTCCCCAAGCCTGTAGCACTGCGTGGGGTTGTTGTGACTCAAGTGCAGGACTCGGTGCTTGACCTTGTTGAACCTTATACCACTGGCCTTGGCCCATCAATCCAGCCTGTCCAGGTCCCTCTGTAGAGCCCTCCTACCCTCCAGCAGATCAACACTCCCACCCAACTTGGTGTTGTCTGCAAACTTACTGAGGGCGCACTTGATCCGTTCATCCAGGTCATTGATAAAGGTATTAAACAGAACCAGCCCAAATACTGAGCCCTGGAGAACTCCAGGGGCCAGTGTGACCAGCTGCCAACTGGATTTAACTCCATTCACCCATCCACCCAGTTTTTTTGCCCAGCAAAATATATGCCCATCCAAGCCATGAGCAGCCAGTTTCTCCAGGAGAAGGTTGTGGGAAATGGTGTCAAAGGCTTTATTGAAGTCCAGGTAGACAACATCCACAGCCTTTCCCTCATCCACTAAGCAGGTCACCTTGTCATAGAAGGGGATCAGGTTTGTCAAGCTGGACTTGCCTTACATGAACCCGTGCTGACTGGGCCTGATCACCTGGTTGTCCTGTAGGTGCTGTGTGATGGCTCTCAAGATTATCTGCTCCGTAACCTTCCCAGGCACCGAGGTCAGACTGACAGGCCTGTAGTTCCCCAGATCCTGCTTCTGGCTCTTCTTGTAGATGGGTGTCATATAAGGGTGCTCTACTATCTTGCTCCTAGTTTACTTAAGATTTGCTCAAGCTGTTTTAATGAACACACCTCCAAGGGGGGTTCAAAATCCTTCTAGTTGCGTCTACAAAATCAATACTAGAAGTATCACATATTCCTTTGCAATAATCTCTCAAGTGCAGGTAGCTGACTAAAATGCAGTTATATCATCAGTCTTAGCTATCTATCCAGATACATGAAGTACAGAACCAACTATCTGTTTATCTTTTGGTTGTGAAGGAGTTTAAAATATCATTCCTGCTTTAAAGATTGTGCTATATTCCAGTTTCTCTCTAATTGCTTATGTTGTTGTGTATGTTCTGGTTATCTACCGTACAGAACTACAGAAGCTGCAAGATTCACTCACCATGCCTACTGTTGCATCCTTGATATCTTAATCTTACCAAGGCTCCTGGGTCTCCTGAGCGATGCTTTAGCTTGTCACAGAATTCCCTTGACTCCTGCCTGACATGCTTCCACACTTTGTGTTAATTACAGTGAAAGACCTAGTGGGCCTTTTGGGGCACTCCTGTATAGAGCACGGGCAATGTGTTTGAAAAACTCAAATATTTCTGATCTGCCTGTATAACATAACTGGCTTCGTTAATTGTTTCAATACCCTTTTTATCATTGTATAATCTTGCACACTGGACCAGATGCTACACTTGAACATATTTACCAGATGTGTCATTTATTAGGAAAATGCAGGGAAAAAAAAATTGAGGTCTCTGTTTTTTCTTTCTTGTGAGGATTTGCTCAATTTTTCTACTCTTGAGGCATTAGAAATTAAACAAATGGGATGACTTCTTGACAGAACAGAAAACTGCATGGAGATAGGATAAAATTATCATGCCTCTTCCTAATCCCACTGGTTTAGAGAAAAAAAAAAAAAAAAAAAGCATAGAGCAGTAGAATTTGAGTGAACATTCGACGTTTGGGTGGATATTCACACCTTTTCTTTGTTTTGGCACACATTTTCTCTCATTTATCTGGGGAAGACAAACTACACTTGCATTGCTGTTCAGGCTCAGGAATGCACTGGAAGTAAATGTCCCAGCCACATCTACCTAATGCTCTTTGGCTCGTGTTGCAGTGCAGTCTTGAAACATGCAGACCGTATTTCTTATGGATGGAGTAAAACTAGAAGATGGAGTCGAGGAGCACACATTACATGCTCCATCTGGTCATTTAGGTTGTGGAACCAAACAGAGGCCGATCTGAAGTAAATTGCCCTTAAAACAGATAATGTGGACATCAGGACATCAAGCACCAACTGTTTCACCCTGTAAATCTACCCTGGTAGCTCCACACTACTTGAACTAGACACAGCGTCAGAGTCTTGAGTGTTCTTGTGGGAAGAAAAGGATGCTTTCTCCCCGCTCAGAACTAAATGATGAGACCAACATACCCTTTTTCCTCTCTTAGTTTATTTCTGTATACATTGACAAAAAAAAAATTAATATTAACAACTTCAAGTTCAAATGTTAAATCAGCCTGCTGTATAAGTAGGGCCACGATCATCTCGCACACAGAACTTCTTCAGAACCTTTGGTAGATTTACCTGGTTCTTCTTATTTTATATGATGATGATTCTTTGCTTGCTGGAACTTATTTTAAAACTCTAGCTAAAGATTTTATCTTTTAATCTTTTCCAATTCTATCTCCTAATATGACTGGATTTTGACTCTTACCAATTGCATATTTACATAAGCAGCGACTCAGTTGCTCAACTGTCCAACCGTATCTTGGAATCCCTGAGATCCCTTTGAAACAAAGGGATCATTTGCCGTTTATGAAAACGCCAGCCAGCCAGCCCAAATTCCCTCCTGATTTTTACAACGGTGTCTTCAGTCCCTGAGGAATAATCAGTTCCATTCAGAACGGATTTTGTCTGTATAATATTCAGTACCAGAAAGTTGGAAACTAAGCAAACAAAAATTATGCAAAAATAAGGTAAAAAAAAAAAAAAAAGAACCTTGAAGCAGAACCACATTTTTCTCATGAGACTAAAATATATCTTTTAGTATGTCTGCAATAAAGGCTTCAAAAATTCAGTCTGTGGTATCATCAGTTGCACAAATTAATCCTTGAGAAAAAAATAAAACATATCTTGAAGCTAAATACCATGTACAGGATATTATCAGGCACTGTAAATACTAATTGCATCTGGAAGCCTGACTAAAATAATCTAAGAAAATATTATATAAAAAAAAAAATCAGCAGTGCACTGTAGTAATGTAGTATTTCCTTTTCTATGAAAGTTAGAAAAAAAGCATCAATCACAGATAATTTGCAATAGATCTTCTTTTCCTGGAAGAGATAGAAAGATAGCCTGTTATACCACCAAGAGTGTAGCCCCCACTGATTTCTTGGAACAATTAACATTTAAAAGAAAAATCTTGATTGAAATGAACATGTTCAAGAGCTGACTGTTAATGATTCCTGAAATGTAAACAAACTAAAAAACCCCAATGTTCAGATTGGGACTGAATGTCACAGGTCTATAGATACGTGAAGTGGCTCAGAAAAGGAGACTGTGGAGGCAAAAAGGGATTGCAGAGCCATACTTCACCATCAGCCGAAGGATATATTCAGCACATAATTTTAGGACCTTTATTTCATAGGATCAAATCAATATAAACTATAGGACCATATTTCAGGCCTTCATTTTCCACTTTAAATTCATCTCCTCTCCCTAAAAGCTTTGAAAAAGTTTGGAGAAAGCCAGATTAAGGAAGACGGACCCATGTAAAATAGGAAAATCTATACTCATTTTACCAGGTATGTGTTCCTATATTGCAAACGTGCCTAATAGAAACAGGCTTTGAGCATCCAAGCAGCTCATAATAACACTCCTGAGCAATGTGAACTCTCTCTTTCAAATAAACGTGGTGTTTAACTCCAAGAACACACCGCCAGATGTCTTGCTAACATCACCCCACCAGCAGATTCCACAAGACGGAAGAGGCTGGTTAGATATTTCCAATTCTAAAGGTCCATATGGATTGTCCTCTGTACGCCCAGGACATTTTCCAGCTTCCAAAAACCTGAAGTGAAAACAGCAATTATTATGCTTAAAGGCACTAACTTTGTGTATAAAAGAATTAAAGTTTTTATGTCCTATATTGGAAGTTAATCTTCACTTATCAACCAATAGGGATCCCTGCTAAAAAGTCTGGCAGTGAGAAACACATGTAGGTAGGATTGCGTTCGAAGTTAACCCACCATTGAAGTTAAATCCTGATCACGCACTTCTTGTAGGGATGAAACAGTGGGAATTGAAATATCCTTCTGGATAGTATTGAGTGATAATATCGTTAAGAGCTCCTCACCTTCACACATTCATAAAATATATCTATATCATGCCAAGCAGCTCACGTCTTATTAAATGATACCCAAAAGAAGCAACATGCACTGAAATTAACTTCCAACAGTAGGTTGGCAGAAGTCCCTTTCTCACACATACTGCTTAATAAGGTATCATGCATTCACCAAAGTATTGTCACCCTCCTAGGTCTGAGGTATTAATCAATTCTTAAGGCTAGATTAATTCAAATGGCTACGATAGAACATAATCCCTCTGGCCCGTGCTGATATTCCCCCATAATTGAGAGCGCTCTGTTGGTTTCACAGGAAGCTGCTGCGAAGATTATTTTCAGAACTTATTACTTTGACCATTTTATTAGTGTATGAACATAAAGAAGCTCCTGCTTCTTTATAGCATTGAGCTTAAAACTCCTGTTTCGCTCCCAATGATTCTCGTAGCTATCTTAACTACTCCCACTCATTCAACTTGGAAAGGCTGACTTGTTTCTTACTGACTTGAGATTTCAGCCACTCTCAAACCCTTCACAGATTTTCAAAGAAGTTTCGTGCTTTCTTGTGCTGACCCCCGTACAGAGGTGCAGTATATAAATAAGTGAAAACCTGTATCTCCTTCCCTTCTCTCAAATCCCCTCTTAAAAACCATGTTTAACAAACATATTGGCAAACATATTAACAAACATTATGACACATTTAGCAAATTTGACAGCTGTGTATCTTCTACTAATCATGTAAGCAATATTCTTAATGATTTTCCTCATTCTTGACAGTCTGTCCTTATCAAATCCTTTGTTCAAGCCATACATTCATTCAGGCAGGAACTGTCATATTTCCCAGCGTTTGCACATTTCGGGTTGTCTTGAACTCACACGAGGATTAGTAAGTGCTGAAGAATTATCAAACCGTACCATAACTCTTACAGGGCCAGGCTGTAAGAGGGGATGGTTTCAATTTTAAGACAAGGGAAATTCCTTAGCATTATTGTCTCTCTAAGAAAGTTATAAATATCCTGGCATTTTAGAGGCCAACCCTATCAGCAGCACTGACATTAAAAAGTCCCGAACAATAGATGTTAAAATATAGAAACTCTCTTGTAGCAGATAAAATTCAAACTCAGTAGAAATAATTGCTCCTGGGAAATTAACATCAACGCCATTTGAGTTGGGTCTCAGATTGCCGGAATAGTAGATCGTACTTAGAAAGAAATGAAGCATTTGGAATAATCAGGCAATCATTCTGTAACGATGGAGGTTTACACCCAAAAGCAGATCCTGACAGACTGCAAGTACTTGATTAGAAAGGAAGAACAAGACTGGAGATCTTCAGTAAGGAAGCACTGCGAATTGTTAGGATTACTGAAATTATATTTTGAATTCTATTTTTAAGTGCGCATGCATATGTATGCACTTTAGATTATAGAATACTTCAAGACATCCTGGTGTTAACACACATTGTGTGACTACATGCTAAGTTATGTCTTCTCAGACAACCGAAGAAGGGTACCAAATACATTTGTGCAATCATCTAGCCCATTTTTCTCCTCCCCTTCTTTCCACCTCATTCTTCGTCCTTGCTTGCCTGTGTCGCATCTAGCTGCAAAGTATTGATTTATCTTATTTTATTACAATTGCTTGCTGAGATTGCTCAGATACTGAGTAGTCAGAACTCTGTTAAAAGTAATAAGGTTAAGTTTCTATTATTTATTTTTGTCTCCTTTTTTTATTTTGTCTCTTAGTGAAAATAAAAAAAAAAATAAATACAGAAATAATAGCAGAAGTGTTTTTTTTTTAAAGAACTATATGTTTTGTAGAAATAGCATCGCTTGTTTGTGCGAGACATTACCAGGGTAAGCAGGGGCAGTTGCTTAGAGATTCCTTTCAATATTAAATTACTAGTCTTTTGTTTTTTTTTTTTTCCCATGAAAGTACAGATGTAGCCACAGATTCTTTTGATTTGACAAAGTACAGAGCTTTCGATACAGCAACTAATTAAGGATTCAGAAGCAAGTTAGAAAGTGAATGACAGAAGTCTCTAAGATCTTCTTCGTACTAACTATAAATCCCTCCCAGTTAAGTACAACACAGTTCAGTTTCAACATATACTTAATGCACTCACCTTTAAGACCATGTTATGGTGCTCACTACTTATGGATGTGCCTCAGCACTCCTTAAATGCTTTTCTGAAGCCGGGGCCAAATGAACCCTACGCTGTGGAAAACCCCTTCAGGAACAGAGAATTCAGACCTGCAAGCTCACCTGAAACACCAGCTGAAAAACATTACCTTATTAGAGCCAACTGCCTTTCTGAGTTATTTTCCTGGAGACAGAATTAAGTCAGTTTCATGTGGGATTTCTTGAAGATTTATTTCAAGGAGACCTGGCTGATAGTTTACCATTCTCCACATATTGACATTCCAATACCAAAAGGAGAGAAAATAAAGTTGCTAGGTGACAGCAACACATTTACTAGAACTCTGCAAAAACTGGAAACGCTCTGCGCAAATTTTTCTGTTTCATCTTTTCCTTGTAATTGGTATTTGCAGAAACACAAAAGCTGAAAACGTAGAAAGTTCCACGGGATGTACTTTTTTTAATGAAGCTTTGTTTCAGGGGAATAAAATGGAAATGTGGGTACGTTTCTAGAAAGGGAGGCAGGGATGCCAGAAAGCCAGTTAGGTGTGTTACCACCAGTAACACCGTCAGTGAGAAGGTAACACGGTGAGAGGGACAAGTGACCAGCCAAGACGTTTGTTTGCTTGTGAAACCAGGCAGCTTAAGAGCCTCTTAGGTGGAGAGCGAGTAAAATGGCTGTTTTGGGGTTACCTTGCCGAGAAACGTGTGATGCCAGAGAATTGAATGGTTTCTCCTGAGATAAGTTGTCCTAGAACTTGGAAGGGCTCCTTTGGAGAACTAAGTATACTTACCAATGGCCTGCAGAAAGCAAGTGTTTATACTGACTGGTTCAAATCATAAAGAACATTTTCAAACATTTTCCTTGAAAAAGAATAAATGTAGTTAGTTTTGGGCCAGTCTACTTTTTGTTGTTTAAAGACAGAAAGATTATTAACAATGGAACTGGTTCATAACTTCGCTGTTACTTTGTAAGCTAGGTTGGGCTACCACCGAAAGAAAAGATCAGTAGTCCTAATATTAAGTGATTGCAGTGATTAATCAAAGAAAAACACTTTCCTAATCCTATCAAAGCCAGAGGAAGGTTCATTTTGGCTTTGTCTTGAGTCTGAGAGTGTGTCTAATGTTTTCCTGAAGGAAAAAGGATAAAGGAAAATGTCTGAAGTGTGCTTTGTGTAGCACTAGTCTTGTGCCTTTATGGAAATTTCTGTGACTTTATTTGCCTGCAAATGTAACAATTATCAAACTGAAAAGAAGCAGAATGGAAGTAGTTACATATTCCTTTTAAGCAAGCATACAGAGGGCTAGACAGGAGCAATTTACAGAAAAGAACACTGTTTGCCTTTTTTTATTGCTTGCAAAATGCCAGGAGAGTTTCAAAGTAATAGCATTTACTAAAAAAAAGAGAACAGGAAATAAAAGAAATGTATTGCCTCAGAAAAGGCCCAATTTAAAAAGTCTTCACCTTTTCATACTGATACATGAGCCTTCTATATGCTTTAGCACTAAAAAACTTGTATTTGTTTATTTATCTATTTATTTACGAGAGCTGGGGTATTTTTGAGCTTTTAAAATTTCTATTGCAAGGTTTTTAGTTTTCTTTTCTTTTTTTTTTTTTTAAATTGCTTTGATTTTTCACATCCAGCGAAGACATGCTTTGTCATGTGTACAATTGAGGTTATTTTTCATGGAATTTTCTGCAATACTTAAATTCAGTGTTCTCTTTGTTACTTCTTTGACCAAAAGCTCATTTCTCTTTCAAATGCTCACTGTTGTTTATAAAGTGGTGTAAACAGGGTTCTACATTTGTACAGCCTGAAGAGCAAAAAACAGAGCAAAAAAAATTCCATTCAAGTCATCTTTGTTTGCTAGAAAAATAATTTAATTCCACCTTTTAAAAGTTCCAATACATTCATTATTGCGTTTTGCAAGCTGTGAGTTTTGGAGGAACTGGAGTGTCAATAGATTGCAAAAGCCATTTCTCATGATGTTGCCAGCAAATATTGAACTTTCTTACCTGAAAAAGATAAAACTTTCTGAGATTTACCTTACTTTTAACGCAAGAGTAGCGTATGTTTACTGAAAACAGAGGCTAAATAAAGTAATGCGATATGTGCTGGCGAGGAAACAGCAAGAGTAATATACTCATGTTCCACTGGGGACCATAAAATATCATTCAAGGATGAGCAGGCCTTTGGCTCAGATTTCTAAACCTCTTTTGAGTATTTCCCATCTCTAGTATCTATATTGGCTGAATATCCGAATCCAGCGAGCTTTGTGCCACCTTGAATTATGCTTCCCACCGCACCACACAAGGAGAGATGCAGGGCTGCAGCTGCGGAGCTCTTCCTCTGACCGACGCCGTCCACCTCCCTAGTCCATGACCACCACCCTCACGTTGCCTCCCTTTCCTATCCCCTGGCGTGTACGGGATCCTGAGCACAGAGGTGCTGGAGACTCCGGTTTCCACCGAACCGAACACGCCTATGATCTGCCTCGTGGCAGCAAGCAGCTGCAGCAGGCAAGGCTCAGAGCCAGGAGCTGCCGCCACACCTCGCCTCCTTTGATCTCCCAGGCTTTCCACCTTCTCCTCCACCAGACGTAGCTTGTTGGTAGGGCTCGCAATCTGCCCGCCAGCTGCACCTGGCCCATCCAGGCGGCGCGGGGAGGAGACGCCGCTGCGCTGCAGATGGGGAAGGGGGTTCTGCCAGCCGGGGCCTCCTGGTTGAGGAGCCGGGATGAGCCCGTTCCGTGGGCTGCCGCTTTGAACTCCCATCGCCTTGCTGCCTCCCACATCTGGAGCCTGAGGTGAAGGAAGATGAAAGCGGGCCGGGGAGTGCAGAGGCTTGTGAGGCACGCCGGGAATGCTGGCAGCCCGCGAGGAGGGCTCACGGCTTGGCCATTCCCCAACTGGGGCTGTTACATGCCGTGAGCCCGCGCATTGCACTTTACCAGGGGTGCATTTGATGTACGCTGGAGTGTTTGTACGTAAACCAAAGGTTGTTAATAGGTGCTCGCATTAATTATTACAAACAGTGGCTCCGATAATATTCAAGGATCAGGCCTGCATCGATCTGACCAGTTTCCGAGATACCGGTGATGCCCAAATGCTGTAAGAGTCAAAGGCTTTTAACATTTCCAAAACTTATTCAATAACTTACCCACTGTATGTTCCCATTGACTTCAGCGAGCTTTGAATCAAACCTTTAAAACATCAAAAGGAAGAAAAAAGGAGGAAAATTTCCAACAAAACCTGCTTTCCAATTCTGCTCGGCTTTGTAGTAAATCTATTAAAAGAAAGGGCAAGTCAATGTGAAATGCACCACCTGGCCTGTTACGCCGAAGACTTGACTGCTCTCTCTCTCCAGCTCAGGCAAGCCTACAGGCGTGAGCATTGCCCTCATTGTGTTAGCAAAACTCAGGCACTCGCCGGACTGACTTTCTCTAAATAAGGTTGATTTTCTGAATGGAAACCTTCAGGCGCACATTGTACATTAGTATTAAGGCATAGATTATAAAGTGTATTTTCCTCTGCCCTGCGAATTTTATTGCCTCTATGGTTTGTGACATCGTAATGTTCCCTGAATGTTAGTGTTAGAGGAGGCAGAGAAAACAGCTTTTGCAAATATATTATCGTGTAAATCTTAGTCTCCCTGGTCTTTTTAGAATAACAAACAACGATACATAATTAATTGTAATTTTGCTAGAAGAAGTGACATTATCCCCATACCCATAAATACCCACAAGGCAAGGAGTGTCCCACGGGGAGATAACTTTCTTTCAATAGTGTGATAAAATGTTCTCATCACAGGCAGTATTTATTGCCCGTGTCTCTTGAGAGATGATTAAAACGGGAGAAGAGCAAATAAGCAGCCACAAAGCAGCCCCACTATGCTCGTTTCATAGGCTTGCTTCCATTTGTTTAAAACATAGCATATTAATATGGGATCTGAGAATGATAATTTTTCCTAGTTGTGCTTTGTTACTGGGGTTTTTTTCTGTTGTTCTTTTGGAGAAAAATGACTAAAGAAAGACCCAGAACCTTAACCTCTTCTAAAAACTCCTTCTACGCTAAGCTACATCCCGCCGCAATAAACTACGTACAGCCTCATCAGTTATCCCCTAGTTTCCTTCAGCCAGCTTTCATGCCCCTTCCTGTGTGAGCACAAGCTGAAAGGCAGTGCATTACATTCCCTTTTCCTACAGGCTAATACAGCAGAAATTAAAATGAAATAATTACAGTGGAATATTTCATACGTTATTTACTTAGCTTGTTAAATAAAGAATAATAACTGTTTCATACGTTATTTACTTAGCTTGTTAAATAAAGGATAACAATTATGGTACAGTCTTTTTTATTATTATTATTCTATGAACAAAAGGCCTTTTTTGATTTATTATTAGTCTTTTAGAAGGGCAGGTGACATTCCCTGCAACACTGACTTCAGCTCGTAATCCCCTTTTGGCAAGCCAAGGAGAATTACAGTTTGAACAATTTTCACAGCTAGGCACTCTGCTAGGATGAAACACTGCGGATAGGTTCACTTCAGCCAAATTGGTGAAAACCCCTCATTGCCAATGTTTCCTTTGTTTTTTGAAGTTGGCCTCTCAGCATAAATTTGATTCATACCACCTAAAAATAAATCTGGCTTCTGCAAAGCAGTAAGCTTATCTGTGTTGTCATGGTATCAGTATTTCCATTTTTATGTTCAGAGATAACTTAAGATCCTAAAATGAACTTTAGTTTCTTGCTTCTTTATTAAAAGGCCTTGGGTTTTTGCCTTTTTTTTTTAAATATAGACATCTTTTTGCATTCATGATGTAAGAAATGCTCAATATGTCTTTTTCTGACATTGTTTAAAACTTCCATGAGTAGCATCAGCTACTTGCTTCAGAAAATATGATGCAAAGTTGTATGGAAGGGGTAAAATACTACTGTCCATAAAAATCTGACAGTGCATTCAAGATTCATTAAGCTTCAGTTCCAGCGTGAATTAAATGGACCCTCAAATCAAATTAATGATAAGCTGTACTACTCTTTACACTGTTACAGTATTTTAGGAACTGTAGTACTTAGTCATATGATGCTGAAATTTGAAATTTTAGCTTTCCTTTACTGAAGTTGGAAATTAATTTTCATTTTGCCATACCACTTAGTATCTTTTATATTGAGTTTATAGATAATGTTTTAACTCATTTCTGGCTAATGGGGAATCGTCAGGAAACCATTTTAATATTAGCAAACTATATGAACTGGAAAATTAAACAATAAAAGAAAAAAAAAGTCTTGTCCAGTAAATTTCTGTACCAGAGGAAAAAGCTTTTGAGTTGAAGATATTCACGTTCGCTTCAGATTAATTCTCCAAGGTTCTGGTGAACGTCTTATTAAGTCTCGATATTTGTTCTGGGCTGCAAATGTGATACCAGAATTCTTTCACCTTCACAAATATCAGCCGATGATGAGGAGATGTGAAAACACATTTAGATAAAGGAATACATCAAATGTGTACTTTAGAACTGAAAGATAAATTTTTGTTTGGTTTACCATTGGTTTTACAATTTTGCTTACATTGAAGGTCTTACCTCCTATACTTCCTTCAGCACCATAATTAATTTTCTAACAGAGGTAATGTGGTGATCATTTTCTATTCTCTGGTTCTTCTCATCATTCCAAAAGAGTAAAAAAGTAACATCTCCATAGAACTCAATTCAATGGAATTTGCATTTAATAGTGAATTCCTTAATTCCTGCAGTCTTTAAAATTCATGGCAAAAAATCATTTCCCCCCGGTTTCATGCAAGACGACTACAGCTTGCTGCTTCTCCACGCTATAAATATTTTGCAATACACGTTAAATGACAGTGATTAGGTACGTTATGACTCATGATACCTTGAATTTAAACATTAAATTGAATCTTTTTTTTTTTTTTTAACTTAAACCTTTGAGGAACCCACCAACAAACAAGGTAGTTGTGGTGCAAGTAGTGCTGCCACTTAAAAAAGAATTTAATTTCCTGTGTGTAATTTGTGGAATATGAATAATCCTGTAAATACTTAATGGTAATTTAACTCCAGAACGAGCTAACATCTGCTCAGTTTTAGGTGAAAGAAAGTAATGTAGATGATTTATGTTATTTTTCTTTCTTAGTACTTGTCTTTTTTTTCCTAAGTGATGGGAATCTTTCATAATAAAGTCTTACTTTTCCCTTAATTGCTGCATCACTTTCACTACTAACTCCTCTAATTATTTGATAGGAAAAATATTTTAAATTTGTGCATCAGATTCTAATTTTTTCATTAGTGTTTGATTTCAAGCTATGACTGACATTAACTTCTGATATCAGTGCAATTTTATTATGAAAACTGTCATCCAGGTATCTGGAGATGAAAATTAATTAATCTATTCCATCCTCAAATGGCATATTGTCAATGACTGGGATATTGCAAGTCTACAAACATAACTGTACTCAAAATTAAATCAGGAAAACAATAACGATTTTTGGCTTATGAGGGAGAACTCCCATGTATGAAGACACAGAATGGCCATAAAATGAAAAAGCCATGAAAAAGAAAATCATAATCCTTACAATTAGAATTATTAGAAATGTACCTAGACTGTGAACTTTAATTCTCACTGAAGCTTGGTTTAAGATAAAGTTTCTAACCTAATATGCAAGCTTCAAGGAGCTTGGATTCTAGCTTTTGATTCACTCTTATAATTTTGAATTACTTTTTGGATGAACAAGTTTTCCATGTTTTCTTACAACATACGCATAATGAATTATATCATATCATATTTCGAGGCTGCTAGTCAGGTATGATTATATCCCAAATATTTTAAATGTTAGTAGACATTCTACTAAGACGGTAATCTTTTCGGCTTCATTTTACAACTAATAGTCTCTTAAGCAGGCAATTGACCCGTGCTCTGTATCTCCCATCAGTTACGTAACAGCGACACAAATCAATCTCACCCCCATGGGTAGGTGGCATATTTTATCTGCTATTCTTGAATTGCTCCTGCTGTTTCCTGGAAAACGTTGACAGGGCTTGGGTTTGATTGGTGAGGGACAAGACAGTTTCTGAAATCACAGAACTTCCCACAAGCGCAGGAGACCATTGGCTGTCCGATGATATCCTAAATAGTCTTTCATCATCCCAAATTCAAATGTTAAAGGACCATGCCAGACCTGATTCTTCATTCAACTTTCAATCAAAGCACATTCCTAAAGGAAGAATATGAGAATCATCAAAGACGGAATAAAAATTTTCAAGCAAGTTTTTGAGAGAGAGAGAGGTAATGTAGTTATGTGGGAAAATAAGACTAAATAACTGCAAGTTTTTAGGTGAGATTGACTGCATGTTGCATTAAAATTCTGTGGGTTTTTTTCTAATAACTTTTTTCCAAAATACTCTTATGCTCTTTCACCTTTTCTTTTTTTTTTTTAATGAGCCTGTCTGATTTTTATACATTATGAGCCTATCTGATTTTTATACACTCTGGGGACCAGCCTTTCACATGGCAAAGCTGCAGATGTCCAAACGCCATGGAACTTGCTTTGTGATAGGAGTGCACGTAAAGGCTGGCCACTGCAACCCAGACCCAACGGGGACCAAGACCTAATGGGCAGGTTTCAAAAGGACACTCAGCATCAAAAACAGACGCAAAAATCACAATGGAAGGCTATAGTTACAGTCCTGTGAAGGTGGAATTTGTTCCAGTTTGTGCTGTGACCATATCAAACAAGGCAGGATGGTTCCATTTAAATAGGAAATAAGTACTTCTTTCAACAAATCCTGAAGGAACCTTTTCAGAAAGGTTGCTTTTTTTATGTCTTCCCTTCTTTTAATTCTCAGTCCTCTCTCTCAGATTCACAGTCCTAACAGCCGCTTTGAATGTTAAACAATGTGGTTTTCAAGTTACAGGACATCGGTTCCACACACTAAAAGTTTTGCTCCTTCTCGTATCAAAAACTTGCCGCACAAATGGAAAGTTTTGAGCTTTCGTATCTCCCTTCCTGTAAACACTGGTTTTAGTTTTCAGGTATTTTTCGGATTTTGGGGTGGGGTTTTTTTTCACTGTTAAACTGGTCTTGAGTTAACTTTATAAAAAAGAATTCTCAGAACCCTTTTAGTACATTGCAAGTTCTCTTCAAAGTGTATTCCCTATATAAGTATATTAAAAATACAATACTTGATTGTGAGAAGTTTCATGCCAAGTTCCAGTCTGGAGTGAATTTTACAGCTAAGTTATAAACCCCAGAGCATACAAGTTTATAATGGAAATGCTGACAGACTTCTAACTCTGCCCACCGAACTGCTGCTGGAATGGTTTTCTACGCTGCGTAAAAGCCATTTTAAGGTTTTCTATTTTCCCCCTGTAAAGACAACAGGAGCCATTTCAGAAGGTGGAACTTCTGAATAAAAATAGAGTTGTTCTCATAGTATCCTACCATGAAATTAAATTCAGTTTATTCAGCTATTAATTTCCTCCTCATAATCATGTTACCCTTCTTTCTGAGTATTACGTTTTGCCTGTTTAAACTGGCAATAGGGAAAGCAAAGGCTTTACCTACTAGGAGAGAATACTATGGATAATCAGGACTATCAATGTATTTCCTAAGACATAAACTTACTATATGATCCCAAAGACAAACCAGTGTTCCTTTTACAACTAGTCTGATAAAACCATCTTGCAGAATTTTTCATTTTTCTTTTTTTATTTGATTGTGTGTAGAGGCAAGCAGTTTTGTATCAGAGTTCATGATATATTTTGCCCTTTTTTCTTAGAGAAAGGGTCATGCATAAAGAGTTGGGGAATCTGTGATAGTGAAAGCAATGACACTTCACCGACAGTAAGTTTAACTCATTTCAAGAACACTCATCAAATTCCTGGTTTCAGTATGTTTTTTTTTTATTTTCATTTTTTTTAGCACATAAAGTATTTATAAAGGGCATGCAGAGGTTTAATGTGGAAGGCCTGTAAATTTTCAGTTTTACACTATTTCTGTTAATCTAAGAATGTATTTAACACCCAAACTCCATAGCTGGTTCCTGACTATAGGTTTTATCAATTTTAATCTTCTGGAGCATAGTATGTGCTACATAAACTAGCGTTAGAGATAATAAATCAAAATAGAATACGCTGGAATGTAATTTTCCAAACCACTTATTAAAATCTGCTTTATGAAATATATAGGAGAGATAATTCCTGTAGACTCAGATTGAAATTGTAATAAGTAATTCTAGCCTTTCCTGTTTATCCACAGATTAATCTTTGCATTTTTCCATATGATGACTACAAATATTTTAGATTTTATAGAGCAGATGCACATTACACCGATGCATTTGATCAGCGTGAGAGTCTAGGAAAGATTTTCATCATCAGTCATACCTCTACAAGTCTAATCATTTTACACGCATATAACTTGTTTATAAATATAAAATAGCACAAAATATTAGGATATTAATTTGCTATTTGATTAAAAAAATGGTTTTAATTTAGGTGACAAAAAGGTTTCTGTACACATCTTTTATCACCCAGCATATTTAGCAGCTTGCAAATCAGACTTGTAAGATTCATTCTTGCTGAATGAATATACTGTAATACATCATCAAATGTGTAAGCAGTGACAAAAATATGATAGAAGAATAGATAGGCTGGTGCTACAGACTTTTTAAAATGCTTCCCTTCATTTCTCGGCTTACTAGCAGGTGTGGAAGTCATTTCACTGCACCACATAGATCCTGTTCTATGAGCATCACATAAATAATAGCACGAGAAGGTGAGATACGCCGTATCAGCCATCTAAAAGTCTGGTAAATGCTTTTATGGCATTTCTGAGATGTAAAATTCGACTGGTTTTCCAGGTATACTTTTCCTTAATTTTCATAGGCTCTCTTAATTGCATTGCAGTTTGGCTTCAAAATTAGGCCCGCAGTTTTTGCGCATCCTGCGCTCCAGTTTCTCATTGAACATACTGAAAAACAGAAATATTCTAAAGCATTACTTTACTGAGTATTTTTAAGGCAATTTTTTCACTAACCGGTATACACTAAACAAGGAAAAAGAAAAAGTTACCTGATCAACTACAAGCAACTCCTGATCTGGGTTTCCTTCCAGTTGTCTTTGTTATACATTTTAACTCCATGGAAGTCAGCAGGGGGAGGATGAATCTCCTGTTTTTAGTTCAAGAATTAAGATGATTTTTTTATATCTTTGTTTGCAACTAGAGCTAGAAAACAACACAGAGCAAGTGTACTATGAGTGTTAGTTTCAGATTTCATATTAGGGTAAAGCCAGTGTCTTTTTTCTGCAAAAACACTACCCTAGGTAGCTCAAAATGTCTCATAAGTTTAGTAAGATCTTCATAATTATTGCTTAAATGTTTACTCAAGCTTTCAGTTTCTTGTAGTTGAGTTCTTAGTTCTGGAAGCTGCCCTTTTTACATTTTCTGTCAATAGCATAAGGTTAAACTAGGAGTTGGTTGCTGGTGATCACCCCATCCTTTCTTTACAAACAACAGAGAAAATGGTAATTCGTCAGGAACTGGAGAGCTCTGTTAATATTTCTTCAAGGTTTTCCTCCCGTGGGCAAATTTGTTTCCCAATTCCTTATAGAGCTCCCCTGTACAAATTACCAACCAACGTAGTTGTTTGCACTGCTTATTGTAGGCCGCACATCTGTGTGGTCAGGTGCAGATAGTCATATTCCCTGATTGTGAGCCAGCCTCCTGCCTGAAACTTTAAAGACCTGTAGCTGAACTGCTGCTGGGGGAGGACATCTTTGGGCAAGACTGGTCTTCAGGGTTTGGGGACCTCTCCTGGCCTGCGCTCTAGAGAAAGAGGGCTAGGGTACATCTGCTCTCATCTTGCATCATACAAATCTTTCAGGTCACAGAAGGTGGGTTGGTCCTGTTCCTTTCTCTGAAAGACAATTGACATAAATGGGGTTTCAGTAGCCAAATTTACTAGGTAACATGTTGATTGCTTTGGCTGCCAATTTATTTTTATTGTTAATTTTTATTTCTGGATAACTTCTAAAGTTTCTGAGAAAAAAATAATTTAGGTCAACTTACTCTATCCATCACGGAAGTTTGCTCATCTTATTTAACACCTTATTAAACACATTCCACGCTCCCCCCCAAAGATTAGCATAAATTGTATTCACTGTGCCAATATCTGTAGTTAATTCTGGATTAACTGTGCTGACAAAATTGTATAATTTACTTTTTATATTGCTCTTGGCTTTAAAAAATGTTATTTGTTTTTGTTGTTTTTTTTTTTTTTGAGCTTGAAATCAAGAAGAGAAAAGTAACAAGTTATAAAAAAAAAAACAAAAGACAGTCTGAATATGTGAGAAGCCCATTTATGGGGCCTGTAGCTCCTCTGCTTCCTTACTGTCCAGTGTATCAGCAGCAAAAGACTACGCATGGCTTCTCATTGTTTTCAGTTGGCTTTACTTAGGGTCTTACAGGACAGTCGTGTTAATTGGATGTCATTAATAGCGTTTCCCTTTATGTCTGTTTATTTTCCATCCAATGAGAAAAGTATCTTCTGATTGGTAACACCACTTCCAATCATTCACGAAGATCTCTCAGAAGAAACAAGTCTAGAACAGACCCAATGACACACCATATCTCGTAAGAAAATAAAGCTCAATTTTGTTTCATAGTACCAGCTTATCATCACCTTCTAGACTTGCACCGGAGAACAAGGATGAGTGCTTCTTTGCATTCTTCAGCTGACAACACGCAAGCTTTAGTATTGATTTGACCAGTGTTCACTGTGCGGAAATCAACCATCTGTGAGCACTTTTGTTAAACCCACCCCTGCAATCAAGCCTGAGACATCTCAGAAGAAAGCGCAGCATTGCCACAACACCCTCATTTGCACTGCCATCATCACAGTACTGCGCCGTGAAAGCCTTCCGTAATGCATCGTGTTCTAATAGCTTGAGGGCTCTTCTAAATTGCTCTGGCTTATGGTAACAATAAAGTTCTGGAAATCCAGCCTTGCCGCCACAAACTTCTTCAGTATACTTCTTTTTTAAAACCTGTGCTTGTTATTTGGGTTATTTTAGCCTTCTGCTTGGATTTTGCTAGTCAAAGATTCGATGGCCTGTCATCGAGTAGGTAGTATGAGGGGCATGTGGCCTCAGAGCACTTGAAAATCGAATACTAGTTTTTAATGTGTGAAAAACAGTGTTTTCAGTACCAGGCTTTTAGTTTCCATCCTTTATTTTAAATCTTCCCTCAAGTACAGCATTTGTCACCATTAGCTAAACTACCTATTCACTGAACATCAACCAAACAATTCAAATATCAATATAACTCTTGTATTAATATGTTCCAGGACAATGCTGCGCAAATGGAGCCGTTCAGGAAAGACTGCTTGACACCAACTCTAAAGTGCCGAGCCTCCCCCTTTCATTAGTATACTAATGAATCATTCAGACTTTCACTTTGCAAGGGTTTGGGGGTTGGTTGTATTTGGATCAGTATTGAAGAAACCTCTGAAAATGTTTGTCTTTTTTGCTGTGATGGGCTGAAAAAAGATCAGGGATTTTTCATGCAGTAATTATTATTTTCTCCACGTCTTTCAATTATGATTGCGTATACAACTTTCTTATGCTCAAAGAACAAATGTTAGTGGGAGATACTTACCTTTCCGAGTCTGTGGGATCAAGGGAGAGAAATGAAGTAGTAAACAAGCTGCACTGCTGTCTTGAGGGTTTCCTAAGGCTTTCATGGCATGCGTGGAACTCCTCAAAGGTAAGCGTACACTGTTGCTAACCCAAAGCTACTGGTTGGTATAAAGGAAACTATTCTGCTTCTCACTGAAAATCCCAAGAGAAAGTATTTCTAATGAGCTCTTAGGCATTTCACTTTTAGTTCAGAGGTGAGAATGCTATACTGACCAACAGCTTGTTTGTCTGACATTCCCGTAGCGATGCACTCCTGAGTATCAGTGCAGTCTGAGTATGCTTCTTTCTCCTTTACATCTGCTTCCTTAGATATAGTGCTGTCATGAAAATGAAGGTGAACAACAACTTCTTTCATATGGCACCCAGTTTTGGGCAGGACCGTGGGCGAGCAACCCTTGAATCTGTGGCCAGATTAAATGGGGAGCCACCTGTTCCCTTTATATCGGCCTGTGCTCCCCAAATCATTCATCTCCAGATATTTTTATTTTCCTTCCCAGCATCAATGATATGCATACTGCTCTTAATATAACATAAGTAATTGAACACGATGGTATTCAACTGCACATATCAAATGGAGACAAACTTTGTATTCCAGCTACAAGCACATACCACTTTTTCTGGCAGGGATCTCATCACTTTTGTAATATAAGGTACTCTAAGTTTTCTATAAGCACTTCCTATGTCTTGGAGATAGTTGAAGAGACTGACCTTAGGTTTAAGGAGGTGTTCTGCATGCAAAGGTTGATAATGCGTGGTTTATTTCCACAAGTTTTGGGAAACTACTCCACCATATGACAATGACTCTCTGTGCACAGTAGTAGTGATCTCTGGAGTTCAGCTAACGAGGGCTATTCCTATTATTTAAGGAAGAGTAGAAATTTTAAAAGTTTCTTCTGATGTGTCTTTGATAGCTGCATGGGGATAAGCAGCAAGAGACTAAGTTGCAGCGATGCTTGAGGATGTATCCGTACAGCTTCCCCCAGCCAGGGAATGTATGAGGTCTGTCAAGTTATCTAAAGGGCCAATAATTTGAATCTGCATTTCCTTAGTTCTTTTTAATAACCGATGTCAATTTAAATTCTGTTCTACTGATTCACTCTAGCAACAGCGTTTTGGTCTTCATTTAATTGGATAAGTTTTCATACGTCTCATTCTTGGTGCATGCCACTAGTGAAAAAAAACTCTTAGCCTTCCTTCATGCAAACTTTTTTCTGCCACTGACGTTTAAGATTACACTTCTTTTCTTATCTAAATTGTCACTGAAGACTCATGTAAATCCTTAAAAAAAAAAAAAAGAAAAAAGTAATCAAACAATTGTGAAAAGTGTAATTAGTGCTGATCTACCCATTTTTCTCTCTTCAACTCCTCTTCTTCTTTGTCCAGAGCATTAATACTTCCCCCACCATGGCTAATTCATCACATTAGTTTCAGTCATTTCTTTACATGTCATGATAAAAAGTGCCTCTTCATCCTTGATAGTATTATATTTTATATCTTCATTTTAAATCCTTACTGTTTTTACAGACTTCGGTCATGCCGTACGTGATCAGTTAGTTTAGTTTTCCCTCACTTTTCACGTCCTATAAGGTGTCTTCACAGTTTTTTGTGTATAGCTCAAAGTTTCTCTCTTGACCAGAAATGAGCAAAGCTTTTCCTAACAAGGAATTGTCACATGTAAAGTAGGTATGCTGGTTGCATTACACAGACCGCAAAAATTCAGGATTTTTCTTAAAGCTGGCCAGATATGATCAAAATGGTGCTTCTGCAATGCATTTGATTTCTGAGTAGCTGTCAGTTTGGCCATACGCATGCCTCTGTTACTGAAGGTCTTTTGTACAAACATCATTTGTTGGCACTTTGCTGCTCACGAGAATCAAAAGAATGTCTGCTCCTCAGAGGAGTATCTCTGCACATTGCACAGGGACATTTTTTACCTTCGGAACAGTCTTTATCCTTCTGTGTATTAAGTTACAGTCGTTTGATAAATGTAGATGTGACAGAAGTATTGCAAAGCCTATAAGAAAGTTGTCAAAATGAACGATTCCGTATTGCCAGCGTTACTGCCACACCTTCTGATGTAAGTGAATGTGAAACACGGAAGATTCCTAGGCAGGAAAGAGGTGCATCCACTATTTATTTAGAATGCCAAATAATCCAGCCATCGTTATAATCCTGATGGATGAGCTAAAAACCCAGAGAGGACAAAGAAGCAGTCTAAAGAAAAGGGGAAACATACTGATATGTATCTATTCACTGCTATAGCAGAGGAAGAAGTAAAATGTTGTCTTTTTCTTCACAAAAATCAACCAATAGTTTGGAGTCATCACATATATAATCTCACATTTTCAGAGGTAAAAAAAAAAAGAGGCGGGGAAAAAAAAGGGGGAAAAAACCAAACAACCAAGAACAGAAGAACAGAAGTAACCATGCAGCTGTAGGTTAGGTAGCAAAGATCACCTTTAAGGAAGAGGAAAAAAAAACCAAAACATAATTTTTTCACATTTACAACTTCCATGAAGTCAGGCTTAGCATCAAGACACACTAGAAATTCTAAAATCTCTAATGCATTAATGGTAGAAAGCAACTACTTTGGGATTCATAATCCACCCCATTACTTTTATAAATTCCATCCATGAAATAAGATGTTGGAATTATTTTTTTTTTCTTTGGTTTAAAATTAGTGAGATGAAGAGGATGCTCCATAATTCTCAATTTTCTAGTCACCAAGAGAAAATATCATAGTGATTTAACATGACAGGTAGATAAATGGTCCAGAGACTTTCATTAAATGTTCCTTAATTTATTGACAAAAGAGTACATTAGAAGTCATTGTTCTTGCTCTCAAATTTTCCATACAGAAATGACTGAGCACTAAACTCCACTAAGAGAAACAGGGACGGAGTATTTGATTTTAAGCCTAACTTCTCATCCCACTAGACAAGCACAGCTAGAAGAGCAAAGAATTTGAGAAATTCACATGTGATATAGAACTTAATGCTGTTCTGAGATCTTATCCAGATATCAGAACAAATCCAAACTGTGTTTATGTAGCCTGTCGACATGCAGATACTACTTACGCTATACGCTTAGTTTAAGTTATGATTCACAAGAAAACAGAAGTAGCTAATATATCATTTTCTCAACCTTTAATCAAACGCTGGAATAAAAGGCAATATTATCAGACTACAACATAAGAAATTTACATTTTCTAATTGCCTGCTGTTTGAATTTTGGCATTCTGAAATTAGCCACATGTGCAAAGCAAGCCAGAGAATCTGTTAGAGATGTGTGTTTACATACCATGTTCAGCACACTGGAATGCCAGTAAAGCTTTCCACCAGTTCTTTCCACTATTCATTATTACTTATTAAGTCGTGTTTAAATGAAAACTAGACTCTCTTTTTTTAAAAAAGAGACAAACAAAAAAACCGAACAACAGCAACAAAAAAACAAACCACAAAAAACCAAAACACCAACAAAGAAGTAAACACACAAGCAAAAAAGCAAAACCAGAAAACGTTCATAGACAGACGTAGCTCTGTGGAACCAAAGTCACAGTTCAGTTTATAGCGGTAGGACAGGAGGCAGCACTGGAAAGAGTTAGAGCAAATCTTTTGGGCCTTTCAGTCTGGAGACTAAAAAGGGAGAGTCAGTTCAGTGTTAACGCTATGATCAAGTAAAGCACTCAAATCCATAACTTTAAACACAAGAGTGTTTACTTGTGAGTTAAACACTTTACAACCAAGAGAACTATTTCTTTACTTAAATTGATGTACATATTTGTTGTCCTTGCTGATTAGAGTCAGCAAAGTGTCACTAATACGTATGAAAGACTTTGGCTTCTGCGGTTCTCTGCCAATGCTGTAAAATAATTCTTCTTTTTTATATTCATTACATATTCATTTTCAAAACAGAAATACTATCTACTTAGGGTAAACTGCTGGGCACTCTAGCTACGTGCGCGGCAATCACAATAGTTGTAGAGCAACCCATCCTATCAAACGAACAGGCACAGACACCATTTGCAAATGTTGAATGTAAACATTTAATTGGGGTTGTAGATTAGTTTTCATCACTCTGATATGAATGACTTGTGTATTAACAGGTCATAAGTGCTTAGATAGTTAGAGAATGTCAACGGTCTCAGAATGCTCACAGACGTATACATTTAGCTAAAATACGCTACTTTATTTCATTGTCAATATTTCAGTCATTTAGAAAGAGCAAGCAACGCTGTTACTGAGGCGATAATCATAGATGAGGCATTGAAGTAACAGATATGAGCTGATTACTTATTATGATATTTATTGATACCGAGTAGAGATACACGAATAATGGATACAGTCAAACAAGATGAGCTAAGAAGCCCTAACAATTTGCCAACACAAGTGGACTTCTTACAGAAATAATTGCCTGCCTGTAAACAGCAACACGTATAATTTTTGGTTTGTTTCGTAGAACATATAATTTTGGTTCTTTCGTTTTTATTCAACTTTTTGTGGGTAAAACTCGGCCATTTTATGATTCTGCAAGGGAAAATGGTCATTTTTGCATTGTGTGGCAAAATTGTGGCAAGCTAGCGTGAGATGGTTTGGACTGATGCTTGGTTGAGTGATTCTGTTTGAACATGAGAAAAAGTGGAGACCAGGAAAACAAAAAAACAAGTTAAAGAGAAGAAATTGTTTCTGCATATCTTCAAAGATCAAAATAACCCAATGTTGCAGACAGATGTCATGAGGCTGATTTTTTCTGAAAGGAAATATGAATTTTATAGAAATATACCAGAATACATATGCTGTTTGCTATTTCTGAACACTAGGCAAAGCATCTAAAAAAGATTATTTTTTTTTTTAATCATTAAAAAGTCATTACAGTTACTATTTTTTCAAAAGTGAAAATCACAAACATTATTCAGCCTCTCATAGTTGTGTTTTCTTTATACTATACAGAAAACCAGAGAAATAAGTGCAAAATACTTATGAGAAATGATGAGCTGAATATAAGACGACATTAATACTCTCTTAAGGTTTCCATTGTTTTTCTAAATATTTCTCAACACACATAAGAACAATACATTCACCCAAGACACACAAAGAAAGCATTTTTTAACATTTTGTTTTGACAGGAAGAACATTGCAAGCTGTTTGCCATGGACCAATAATCTGTACTAAGAGACGTATGCGCTGGTTTACTGAAGGCAATAAATGTACCTATGCCGATGCTTTAGAGAGTTTAATACTCTCAGGAAAGTCAATACAGAAATATTTCTGCTGCTCCTACAATCACTGCTTTTTCTAAACTTCCATCCGTGGTGACCTGGCAAGGAGTCAAAGGGCAGTTGTCTTATAAGAACCATTTTTTCTGATTACTTTTCTTGCAGGGGGGGTAGGAAGCGAGAAAATGTGAGAAAAAATATTGAAATAGGCAGAATCCAGGAACAGTACCTTCAGGTTGGTTATTTTGCCGCTGCTTGCTGTATGTCTCATTTGATGAGACTGTTTTTTTTTTCTATTAGCCTATTTATTACTGTTATTCATCTGATAATATATCTTTGTGACTTTGTATTTTTTCACCATTTCTGGTGGACAGAAATCCTTATAGGCTATGAAACTCTGAGATCACGGAATCATGGAATCTTCAGAGTTGGAAGGGACCTCTAGAGATCATCTAGTCCAATTCCCCTGCTAGAGCAGGACTGCCTAAAGCACATCCAGGCGGGTCTTGAAAATCTCCAGAGAAGGGGACTCCACAACCTCCCTGGGCAGCCTGTTCCAGTGCTCTGTCACCCTCACCGTAAAGAAGTTTTTCCGTGTATTTGAACGGAACTTCCTATGTTCCAACTTGTGCCTGTTGCCCCTCGTCCTGTCACTGGGAACCATTGAAAATAGTCTGGTACCATCCTCCTTCAACCCACCCTTTAGATACTTGTAAACTTTAATCAGGTCCCTCCTCAACCTTCTCTTCTCCAGGCTAAAGAGTCCCAGCTCTCTCAGCCTTTCCTCATAAGGGAGGTGCTCCAGTCCCTCAATCATCTTGGTTGCCCTTCGCTGGACTCGCTCCAGTAGTTCCCTGTCCCTCTTGAACTGGGGAGCCCAAAACTGGACACAGTACTCCAGTTGTGGCCTCACCAGTGCAGAGTAGAGGGGAAGAATGACCTCCCTCGACCTACTGGCCACAGTCTTTCCTATGCAGCCCAGGATGCCATTGGCCTTCTTGGCGACAAGGGCACACTGCTGGCTCATGGATAATTTACTGTCTACCAGGACCCCCAGGTCCTTCTCCTCAGAGCTGCTTCCCAGCATGTCCACCCCTAACATATACTGGTGTTTGGCATTCTTCCTTCCCAGGTGCAGGACCCTACACTTGCTTTTGTTGAACCTCATTAGGTTCTTCTCTGCCCAGCAATCCAGCCTGTCCAGGTCACGCTGGATGGCAGCACGGCCCTCTGGAGTGTCGGCCACCCCTCCCAGCTTGGTATCATCAGCAAACTTGCTGAGATGTGGGAGCACTTCCGGGAATCCGGGTCCACGTCCATAGCTTGACTGCATGTCATGTCATGTCCATACTTCTTTTCTCTTTTGCTGCCTTCTGAACTAACACGTGTGTACACGAGTGTGTGCACAAACACACACATTGCTGGCTACGCCTTCATTCTTTATTGCTTTTAATGTGTAAAATCTTGAGGACATAAGTGGCTTTCTGGATCCTGCTCTTCTGGCCGTACAGATAGTTATGGCTGTACCCTAAACTTTATATACTTGAAATAAGAGGAATTAATCAAATGTCTTAATATAATTTCTAAGTCTTACATTTTTACATTATGCAATAATCTTAATTAAAAAAAAATAAAACCAAAAAACAAACAAACAGAAAACAACCACAACCTTCTATATTTCTTGATGGAGAATTTGGTGTACACATTACATCTCACATACACTTGGCTGACATATCAGACTGTGTTAACATAATATGAATTTGCAACAAAAATAGCATGATAGTAACAAAAAGTAAAAAAGAAAGTACCAACTAAATCCATATCATGAGATGAGCAGCCATGTGGTAATCATGAAAGTGCAGAAAAGGGAATCTTAATAATTATAGTAATATGAGACATAATATTTAATATTAGCATTTAAAAGCAGAAATATAAAATAATGTTTTGGAGTTTTCCTGTTTATTTTATATTTGACCATTTATATGCTTACATTTGATTATAGTATAAATCACTCAATGACTTTGCAAAAACAGATTTTGAACTTTTTTCAGAACTTCTGTTTTTCCTGCAGCATACAACAGTAGCGTGTACTAGATGTTTTAAAATCCACTTAACACAGTAATTGATCTTTTGTTTTCAGGAAAAAAAAAAAGGAAAGTAATTGGAAATGCTACTTTTTAGCTATTCCTGAGAGAGATATAGTACAAACAGGTACACGTAGCCAGTGAGGCACTTGCAATACACTTGAATGCAAGACACTCATTAACTCATATTAGGCTAAACGTCTGGGTGGAAAAGACCATGGAAATGAGAAAACCTTTGTGATTTTGGGAAAAAAGAAAAAAAATCCACTTATATCTTGAGTGAAATTCCTCAGCTGCGTGACTGCAGTAATGCTCCATGACTCTCTCTGCAGTGGTAAATGAAAATAACTTTTCAGGCTGAAACTCCCAGGAAAATTTGTTTCTTGGTATTGCTGTGTGACCTTGGAAAGCCATTAAGGGCTAGATTAAAAAAAAAAAAAAAAAAAAGGATTAGATCATCTGTTTCCTAGCACTGAATTAAAAACCTAAGTTAAGTGCCTAGAATTGCAATGTGCTAGGTTTGTCAGAAAGGGACTCCACACAACCAGAGGGACTTCCTAGATGGACGTTAAGTTGATCATTCTGTCAGGAAATGCAAAATTTCTTAACCTCTACCTCAAGACTGCACGCACCTTACTAAGAAAATGTTTTCATACATTATCAAGTATTGCAGATCAAGATCTTATCATAAATTTAGGTGTCTCCACCTACTTTAAGAAATATTTCACCATGTGGTTTCCACTTTTTTCCCCTCGTAATCTTAAGAAAAAAAATGCATTTTAAGAAAAATATCTTAATCTTTTATTTTAAGATGGCAGTGCTCTTAAAATTACGCAACAAGTCATTTCATGCAGGCCCGCGCTTCAGGAGAGCTCAGTCTACTGTTGCCTTTTGCTCGGGTACTGCTGTAATTGTTTTTCTCTATTTTGGGGTGCACCAGCCTCCCAACTCGTCCTTTTGAAGTTGTCCCCCCATTCAAAACCCAAGCAAGCAAGCAAGAAAACAAACAAACAAACAAACAAGAGCTGCTTCCGAGAGGGCCAGAAAGAAAGAGCAGGACATTGAAGTGCAGTGATTAGGATTGTCACCTGGATGACAGGGGTGACAATTTATTCAAGCGTTTCCATCATACGAGGGACTAGACTGAAAGTTCCCTCCGTTCCATGATTTCCTAGGTAAACCTTGCCTTTGGATTCCAGCTGGGTACCAGTCTGCTTTTCCTCAATGTCCAGTCTGAGACTTCTGTAGCCTGCTCAGAAACAGCTTTAATATTTAAAACTGAGGTGCATACGGAGGTTAGGTATCTCATGAGCTAAGTGCCGAGTACTGTTTTAAAGCCTGGAGTTTTAATTTTATGGGCACCTAACTCATTTTAGAGGAGCTAGATCTTCTTCTACTGCATGCCTGAGTCTTCCATCCCCCTTCAGTACAGTTCTGTGCTTTGCAGTTGTGATTAGGACGATTACATCAAAATCTTCAGCAGAAGACTTCTTAGAATACATCTACTTTGTTCAGAAGTCCTCCATGGGCTCTGTATTTTTACCTCATCTACTTGTGTCTAATGGTATAGGAGAAATCACTTTTGAACAGCATCTGGGCTACTTTGACTGAAAAATGTCTTTTTGACCTATAAAGAATGTAGTAGGATTTGTCACCTACGTTGTTGAGTTTAATATACTGGAGAAAGCAGACAGTGGGGGGGGTGGGGGGGGTGGGGGAAGGCTTTGAAATCCTTATGGTACTCACATTAATTCTTGGTTTTGTCTTAAACAAAAAGGTTAAAGTCAAGTGTCCTTTACCTGAAGAACCACTTTTTGGTTTAGCCTTTAATAATGTGATTTATAATGTGCATATGCTGAACATTATTTGATAGCAAAAATGACATTCCCGAAGACAGTGCAATGAAGTATAAAGGATAAAGCTCAGTAGGGGTTTGTGTCTGCCTTGTGAGGAGCAGATAAAATATCCTTTTCTTGCAAGTGTTCTCATCCTTTCCACTCTCCAAGCCCTTCAGCTATAAAAGCTGCGGTCTGATTTAATAGCTTTTCTTGCAACTGAAAATAAGTGTTTTAAGTCTTTAATATGTGTCTCAGAACTGCTATTTTGTTTCTGTCATTTAGTCGTGTCAAGTTCTTCACATCCTGACAGCAAGACCGAACAGGCAATCACTTGCCAACTTTTCCTTTCATGAGAAGAAAAAGAATACAATTCTATTATTTGCACCAAAAAAAAAAAAAGGAGGGAAAAAACCTCAAATCCATCACTGTAGAGAAATGCAAAGAAGAAAAAACGAGCAGGGTAGGTACTACCCCAAAGCAAGCTGACAAGGAAAGGGTGTCAGCTCCTCTGGTGTGAAAAAACTAAACAAAAATTCTGGAAAGAACCGGGAAAAAAATTGTTTTTGTTTTTTGGTTGGATTTGGTTTTGGTTTGGTTTGGTTTTCTCAGAAGCAGCTTTTCATTGTCCTTCATTAACATTATTTTCCTGCATGGCATCTAACTTAAGAGTGTTCACCCTTTCAGTTGGAGAAGCAGGAGAAAGCTTCCCATTAGAATAAATGCCGATAGCTGAAAAGGTTGCCAGGGCCCGAGTATTCTGCAGAGTATCTCCTTGGCCCTCAGAAGCGCCATCCCTTTATAAAATGTAGGGATCACACCTCAATCCTGGTCTCACCTGAACTAATTGTCACACGTGCACAAAGGTGATTCGTAATATCTTTTTCTCTTTCTATTAGTTTTGTAATATAAATTTCACATTTTAGATACTGCACATGAAACGTGTATATCATGGAACATAAATATCGGCAGTGCTCGAAACTAACTCTTGAAATTCAGTGTTTATTTGAACCTTTCTATCTTAGTCTTTTGTACCTTCTCTCTTGGATAAAATGCATCGGAGACAAGGGGGGCTGCGGAGCTGCTATTAAGAAACAGAGACTAAAGAATATTTTTTATTTCCATGGGATGCTATGCGTCATTGGAAGTTCAGTGACCCTCTAGAACCCAACTTCCTCAAATTAGTTTGTGTAATAACTAAATATACAGTGTATTTACATAATTGCAATATAATTAATAAAAAAACCCCAACCAACCAAACATAAAAGTAGAAACAAATAAATTACAGAAGTGCATGCATGTGTATTTATAGCTAATTATTTTCCCAAAGAACAATCAATATGATTTCAGTCAAGTTTCAGTGATACAGAGATTTATCAGATAAGGAAATAATATCATTATAAATAATATTGTTATATTCTGTGATTTAGTGATGAAGTAAGTTGATGGTAGCAATATTAGGTTGATACAGTTACTTGTAGCACGCTTTGCAGCCTAGAGTATGGTAACGTAAAATACTTTTTCAACTTCTTGGATATTTTTCATTGTAAATGATGATGAATAAGGAATGTATATAGCCAGGACATTTAAATATTTTAGAACATTACAAAAAGATGTAACAATAAATGAAGTAATTACAAACAAAAATGAAAAGAGGAAAATATTCAGAAGGATGCATCTTTTTCAAAGGATGATTTTTAGAATGAAATTGGAATTTCAGATTCAACAAGCAATAAGGGCCAACGTGGTGAATTTTCTCAGGAATATAAATCCAGATAATTTGCTTTATAATTTCTCTGTTTACATTGTGCTTGGGTTATCTGAGCATGGAATTATGCAGTGGCAGTGGAACTCAGTCTTGTCTTCAGCCTATATTCTTTAATCATGGAATATTCTGCCTTTTGGTCCTTACACTGAAGGAAAACCTAACGTATGGAATCATACCATTATATTAGAATCTTAATTTTTGTCCTCTGTCAGAACAAAATTCTAAACTTCAGTTTATGGAGAAGCTTCCTAAGAGTTTTAAGGGAAGAAAAGCAGAAAGGAAATTAAAAGGATTGTACTATATTTATTAAATTATCATCTACTCCTTGGTTTTATTTTTTTTCCTTTTCAATCAATGCTACATTGATGTAATTATTTTTTATTCAGCTGATTCGTGCAAATTTCTTCAATGCAGCTGTGTGAGATTATTATTATCAAATTCTAGATACATATAAATTTGCATAGTCAAGATTTATCTGTCATTAGGAAAAAATTAACAGACAGATGGTACAGAATACATTGACGCATAGCATTAACGATAATGACAAAGAGTTACTTTACTCTGGAATCAAAAGACTCTGGGGTCTAACGGAATCATTCTATAGATTATGAAGAAATAGTACGCTAGTCACTTTTTCTCCTTTTCTTCTTCTCCACTAATCTGAACAAAGTGAGATGTCTCAAGGATATGACTTCGAAGCACTCAAAAAGTAGAAATGCTGATAGAAGGTGCTCACCGAAGCACTATGAGAATGTTCTGTATCAATAGTATATGAAAATGTCTACTTGTATTTGAACTGAAATATTTTCAATTTCTGAAATAGAATAAAGGTAGAAAATGTGGTCCAACAAAACAAAATGTTGCTCTGAGGAACTGCAGACTACTTTTTTTTTTTTTTTTTTTTTTTTTTCCTGAACAGCTACATGTTAGTAGGCACGTCATTTAATCTTATTTTACACCCTTTCCTTCAACCCTGAGACACTAAACTCTTTAGAGATGAAGCCATCTCTTACTAAGTTCTTGGCTGGTACTTGACTCTTTCAACCGGGGGCGCTTTTAACTTTTCACAAGGGCTTTAGAATTCTATTGCAATAATAATTAAGTACAGCTTATCTCCCGTAGATATAACCAAGACTAATGTGGAAGGCTACTCATGAAGAAGATCCTGCTTCTATGTTAATTCCTTGATTTATTTGATCCACTGCTTAGTTCTTTCCATGACATGAGGCTGAAAAAATCATTTGAAAGGAGTTCCATTTAAATTCGAATGGCAGTTGGCTGTCATAGTTGGATCAGTCCTTGTATTCATTAATTCATAAAAGAGAAGTGACTGCTGTTATCATCTAGCTTGAACCCATAGATAATAAAAGTCAGGACTTTTCTGGAACAAATCCAGTCAGAACTAAAACAGAGATAGAGATTTGAAGAAACATTGAAACCCTTTTCTAAATTTTTTCAGAGACAAAGTATTCTCCTTTTTGTAAAAAAAAAAAAAAAAGCCTTATGTAAAATCAAACTATTTTTGAGCCTCTCAACCTTGTTATAATTTGTTACATGGACAAAGACTCCGGTTTCTGTTCTCTATGCCAGTAATCCCAATTTGTGACAAAATTACGCCATTTTTTCCCTCTGAGAAGCCTGCATTGTTCAGTAAAGGTGTATTTAATTAAGCGTAATTTGCAAAACTCTGATTGCTTTCATGACTCTTCTTTGAATTCCAAAATTATTTCAATACCCTTCTTAACTGCAGAAATCTGAACTGAACACCAAGATCCAGCAATACAGAACAGTGCCAAATGCATACCATCTGCTATATGATATTATCATGTGAATTCATCCAGCAATTAAAATATCAGCATATCGAAGTAAAAAATCATGAACACATTTTAGTCGCTAATTTTTTCCCAAAGTCACCGTTTTCCAACACACAGCATCAACCCATGCACAAGGCTTCATATCTGCTTTTAAGAAGATGCAGGCCTGTCTTTTTGTATCCCCCCAAAAAAATCTGATAATTCTTTATTGGCAGCTATCTGCTTCCTTATTTTCTACTTTCTCTTCTTGTCACCTGTGGACACATTCGGTAATGATTTTGTGGTTTTATTTGGGTTTTTTTTGTTTCTTCAGACTACTTTTTGATGGAAATGTGGAATAGTTCACAATGAAGGTCTCAGCTCAGGGACATACTAGAAGCACAAAAATTTCATTTGATGAGAAATTCCCATCTATGTTCTCAGGTCCTACTTGCAATTTTTAACATATTTAATGTTCACTTAATTAAAATATCATGTGATATGAAATGCTACAAAAATCCAAGTGCATTAAACCACTATTACCTTTATCAACCAAACCTGTAATTTCAAGTTGACTTTAAGAAGTTCCATTTTCCTTAAACTCAAGCCAATTGGCTTTGATTCCGTGGCCTCAAGCCTATTCTTACCAAACCGTTTCATTGGTTAGAATGGATATCAGATAAGCAGATGTATAACCTATGACAATGCTCACGTCTCAGAATTCCTCTAGAAACCGGAGCCCTCTCAACACAACGACATGCCCAGGGTCTAAGAGGAGGGAATTCTCTATGTACTGCCCTCTCCCACATTTACGTTTATAAAGCAAACGTAAAAAGAATAAACACAAAACTTTCTTCCAATAAGCCAAATAAAGTACGATATGCCAGACTTCATGCTTTGCTCAATGGGGAGAAGGTGAAGGAATGAACAATACATGAAAGATCCTTGTAACTTTGCTTAATTAGAAGTGTGATGAATGCAGCTGAGAATCGAGAGAGACTGACTGACAGGATCAGATATTTTTTAGTACTTTCAAACATTAACTTTACTCCTGTTCTAGAGGCTTCCAAGATTAATAGAAAATCAACACTCCCGATCTATATAAATCCTTGCTTAGCTAAGATTGAGTTATCTGCTTGAACTTGCCAGTTACAATGTCCAAATCTCCTACAGTTTCTGGATTTAATCTTTTTTCGAAGTTAAGTTTTAAATCACTTAAGCAGCACTTATTTCCTCCTCAGTTGACTTATTTTTAAGAATCTGAAATTTCATTTTAGACAGAATGCTTGTGTGATTTTTTTTTAAACCTGCTAAAATATTCCTTAGATCTCCTCCCTAGATTTTTTCAGTTTTAATTCTTTTGCCCACCTAATACAACTCCAACCTTTCCCCTTAAAAAAACCCAACCCAACCCAACCCAAATCAAACCAAACCAAACCAAACCATACCAAACCAAACCAACCCAACCCAAACCAAACCAAACCATTTCTGATTGAGACATTTTTGAAACTACATCCTTTCTGAGGCTTTTTTGTGTTTGTTTACCCGTATTGGAAGTTACTGTGATAGAGAGAATGAACACATGGACCCGATGACTCTACATAATTTGTGATTTAGTAAATTATTTCCCTGACAGGTTGATGTCCAGCTGTGTACAGTAAAAATATAAACTGCAATACCAAATTTTGACTATAATTATTACTACCGAGTTTTGTATACGCAACCACAGATGTTCAAAAGCAGACATGTTTGTTTCCCAGAGCTGTTGTTGCAAGTGAAATACAAGAAGACGTGAAGTAAGAAAGCGCCACTCACAGAAGGGAGGTCACACAAACAGAAGATTCTGAGCTTGCGGGAGGCCATAAGACATATTACATTTTCCTTTAAAAAATAAAGGCCTTGCTTTTAACAAACAGATTTCATCATTTGGGGGAAAAAACAAGAAAGTGACAATTGCGGAGGTGCCTGGTCAAACTAAGGTTATATTTTTATCTTATAATTTGGTTTCAAATCTGTGCCTATTAGTTCCTCTTCTTCACCTACCTTCCAGATTAATTAGGGTAAAGGTGGACATCAGATAGCTCTTTTGAAGTGTTTCTAACTATATCCCTTTTTTGGTTAGTTTGGGTTTTTTTTTATGGGGAGAAGAGTAACACCATGAAAGTTTTCTTCCTTACCCCTGGTTACGCTGCCAGATGGGCATTTGGTGTAATGCACAATGTCCACCATGCAGCTGTTTGGATGCCAAGTCCCTCCCTGCCCACCCCAGACCTTTCTGGAATTCAGCTGGAGCGTTAACTGCCAGCGAGCGCAAAACCACCGCAAAGTTATTACGTGGCAGCGCCAGAGCGGGAGAGGAGCTAACAGTTTCACAGCACAAAATGCAAAGTTAAGCGCTCTCACTCCGCTAGTGGGGAGAAACACTACTCTTCTGTTAAGAATCTAACTATGGTGTCTCATTTGTCACTGATTTTATCTTACAGCCTTTAATACCTTATAGAGAGAGCTATTACTGAGCTATGGAGAGAGCTATTATGTATAGAGAGCTGTTACTTACGTATATAGAGCGGTTACTGAGGAGCTACCTCTGTTGGGTAAGCACCTAAGGCCGGCAGCAGTGGAGGAGTTTGCTCTCGCTTCAATAGCTCAGGAGCTCAAGGAGCAGGCAAGCCTTTCTGTCCTTTGAGACCCGTGATAATTTTGTGACACGGTACTTTTAGAAAAATCCTTTCATCTTTTTTCCTATTTGGTTATATCGTAACGAAAGATGCTCGCACCTATAATTATGCGAAGCACATGCACCCCCTTTGGAGCAATGCAACCGTTTCGTTTCAGGGCACCATCCCAACCTGCGCACGAATCACTGGAACGGTTAATTGCTAATCCTGCACCTGCTGTGGTTAAAAGCATGGGGAGAAAAAGGCAATATTTCTGACCATAATATTGATAGCATCCCACGAGTATTAGAACCCCTTTTACCCTCATATGGCCACATCGCCAGGGACCGAGGTAATACCAAACTATCATCTGCCCACTGTACAGTTTCTCAAGCAGCCAGAACGTGGATGGGACGGGCTGTAAATACAGCACTAATTAAAACACAGGCATAGGGTTTTTCTTCTCTGCATGAAGGTAAGCAAATCTGCGTATCCCCATCTCTAACTGACACCTGTATGGTTTTTAGGGCTATATCAAGAAAATAATTACAGTACTTGCCTCTCTGTTTACTGTCAGTGAGGAGGAGCTGCTGTCTCAGATGTGGTTTTGTTACCTCATTAATGAAAGCCCAGTGCAAACAAGAGCTGGTTTAACTTTCAGCTAATGAATAGAAACTGTGTCAAAATTAACCTGTCAGTCTGTGAACTGTCAATTCTTTGAACCAGGAAATGGAAATGGGAAAACTAACCAGGAGGTACAAAGTACAGCAGCCACTGTTGGCAGCATGAAAGAATAGCATTTTCAGATTTCAAGCAATTGAATTCACTACCATATTTTACCCCGACTGTGAATCTGGGATCAATGAAGCAGGAATGTTTGTATCCAAATGAACGTGTTCATATGAGCAAGACCAATTAAAAGTTAATGACATTTTACAGAAAACAGAGTTGAAATGAAGTTTGATTTTAGAGTATATCTATACAGCCCCTGCGCACTGCAAATCTACCCATCTTTTCATGGAGCATCGTACCTTAGGTTCCAAAAGCATCATATGTGTATCATCCCAAAACTCCTAAAGATTGATTTAGTTATCTTTTCAGCTCTTCTGTAAGACAAAGTAGATCGTGCTGAGCTCCATATTGCTAGGTTTCTTCCAGTGCTCAAGCTTACGTAGGTAGCAGTACATTTTTCCAACACTGCAAATTACAACGCAGTAATTTTACTAATCACTGAATAAGTAAGTGGCCAAAATGATCCTCTCACGCTCAGAAGGTAGAGAGCTTCCATAAATACAACCAAACTTTTTACTGCTTCCACTATTGCAAAGGCAACCTTCGCACAAAGTAAGCCAGAATCTTTCATGGCTTATTCATCACTCTGAAAATTAAGCTCTGTTGCCAGGATCCATACAGCTGGTTCTTATTTCAGAAAACCAGAGGTTTGCCTTAAAATTCCAGATTTTATTTGTAGTGGGTCATGGTTAAATAAATAAATAATTTTTTAAAAGTATGTTTTACCTGCAAGCAAACCACTTCAAGCTAATTTTAAGGACATATTGCACTGTACTGCCATGGGGATTTCAACTTTTTAAAATAATACTTATAAAAAAAATTTCTTTTATTCATTTGCATTTGTTCTTAAATAGTCAAATACTTGTACGGTAAATTTTTCATCACTCAGCATCATTTAGCGTATTAACTTCCAGTTGTTTTTGTTGTGTTTTGCTTCAACTCCCCTTCACACACAGGTTTTGTTATTTTTATATGATCTTTGAATAAGTTATTGAAAAAGGAAAACAAAAAGTGGTCAATGTACTCAAGTCCAGACAAGAGTCAAGGCACAAAATGGTTATCAATGTTTCCACCGTATACCTTTATTTTCCCTAGAGAAATGTGCATTTAAAAAGTAGCGGTAGCCTCGACAGTATTTAGTCATACTATTTAAGTCAATTTTGATATCACTTTCTCAGGCTGTTGTTGCTTCTTTTATTTTAGCCCTAAATGGGGGAAACAAATGCCTTAAAGTCACATGAGCTTCAGGCATGCAAGTACGGTTTCTGAGTGTGTGTTGTACCGAGGACACCTCTTCTGCAGTGCCTGCAGATACATCCTAGGAATTTCCAACTTCCCAAACCAGGGGCTGCTGGGACTATAAACACAGTGGAATAAAACACAGCTCACAGGAAAACTGTTTAGGCCTTCAGTAAGTTTTGCAGATTACATTGTGTTCAGGGCTGGCATGATTTTGCTGCTAGCAGAAAACCACCCTGGGGAAATTTTGAATAGTTCAGATAAGTCTACATGAACTGAAGATACCTCTAGTTTCTTCTCCCAAGCAAAAAAGAATAGTGGTGCCTTCCTAAATTCTTTAATTTTTTTATGTGAATACATTTTGAAACAGATTCAGTTAAGTGCCTTTTCTATTCAAGGGATCAAAAGGAACATTTGAGTATTTGCAAAGACACAGAAATCAGAGACAGAATAGACTTCTGGGAGGAGGACTTGTTCCAAAATTATAAAAGAGAGCATTAATTCATGCAGTGAGACTGTATGGGTCCAGTGTAGCGCTGGAATGAAATGATGAGGCTGATTTATAAACCACTGAAATAGGGATTCATAATAGAAGTGCTGACACAGTAGTAGAAAGCGTGAACCAAGTGTTATTGTCATGAGGAAAAACTCCTAGAAGTGCCAGATGAAGTTTTAGAATAACACTAGCAACTTATCCCTTAATGTGTCTAAACCCCTCCTCATCTGAGCCCATCCCCTGTATATATCCCTGCTATTCATTGTTTGTGATATTTTCGCATGTATCAGGAGAGTATCCTCAGTTGCTGAATTAATTCCTCAGTCATTAGCAAAGTCCATCAATGGAGTCTTTGCAGTCTTTGTTTGTGTATCATTTTTGTTTTCTAGCAGTGCAGGTGTACTAAAGGAGTAGCTGCTCAGCATGACCTCACCACAAGAAGGACATGGACCTGTTGGAGTGGGTCCAGCGGAGGCCAAGAAGATGATCGAGGGCTGGAGCCCCTCTGCTGTGAGGACAGGCTGAGAGAGTTGCGGGGGTTCAGCCTGGAGAAGAGAAGGCTCCAGGGAGACCTTAGAGCCCCTTCCAGTCCCTAAAGGGAGCCTACAGGAAGGATGGGGAGGGACTCTATTGGGGGATGTTATGATAGGACACGGGGTAACGGCCTCAAACTGAAAGAAGGTAGATTTAGATTGGATATCAGGAAGAAATTCTTTACTGTAAGGGTGGTGAGGCACTGGAACAGGTTACCTCGGGAAGTTGTCGATGCCCCATCCCTGGAGGTGTCCAAGGCCAGGCTGGATGGGGCTTGGAGCAACCTGGTCTGGTGGGAGGTGTCCCTGCCCAGGGCAGGGGGTTGGAACTGGATGATCTTTAAGGTCCCTACCAACCCGAACCATTCTATATTCTATGACCAGGCGCAGTAGATGCATATAATATATTAGACATTTAATTTTAAGACAGATCTGTTGGATGAGACCAGTGTAGACTCTGCTTGGACCATTATTTTTTGAGATCTCATGCTGTGCTTCAGCCTGTCATGTTATTTGAGCACTATGGTCTGAAATCAAAGAAACAGACATTATCTGTCTATCTATTTTAAAGGTCAGCACTCCACAAAATTTCATGTCTGAAACAAAATCATGTACATTACGAAAATGACATATTTGTTTCAAAGTGCACATCACCTTGCAAGCTTTCCTCATAATCACATCATCTTTACTCTTTGGTTTCTATTTTTTATGTTTTATCAACTTTCTGTATATTCCTTTACAATTGATAAAATTTTTAAAGGAAGGTGTGTATCCTTTGTTATATGTTTGTACCTAACAACAGAGCTCAATACTGGTGTGATGTGACATGATACGGAACATGGGAGATCAAAGACCTTTTTGTAATTATGGCAAGGATAATGAAATGAGCTGTATCTGAAAGACCCATTGGAACACATTAAAAAATATACTGTTACAGCAGTTCATGTTTATACCACTGAGCAGCAAAAGCTTTCACGCTGATGAAGACGACCTCTTCAAGGCTGGGAAGACCGTGTCTAGTTGTCTATTTGGATGCTTAATACGGGCTTATTTCCATGATAACATCTAAAATAATAATGAGACTCTCTATAATCAAGAGATTTCAAACAGCAGGAAGAAGAAAGTGCCGCACCTAAAATAGGTTGCTCAACAGAAGATTATTTCCATTGTCTCTGGTAAAAAGCTGCTTAAGGCAGCCTAGCTAAATGAGCAGGCTTTTATACGTGTTACCATTCAGAAAGGGAACCAAGAATCCGGTTTCGTTGGTATGGTTGAACTCTCTCTCTGAAAGGAGTGCAAATCCAGTCTTCATTTTACAGGCCAAGATGTATGTGTGAGTATTCATTAATGAAACAAAAGGATCATTATATACTATACTTAAATCTCAGGAGTACTGAGGAAAAAATATGCTTACTCCATGTAAGAGGTTTCAAAAAAGAATAATTAACTTGTTTTGGGGAGTATGAATGGTTCACTTATGGTCATTGGAATAGGCTAAAATAGGATGAGATATTCCAATGCAGAGCCTAAATTCTGTTTCATTTTCCTCCCTAATTGGTAATGTGATCAAAAACCAAGAAAGAAGTAAAAATCTACTGCTTGGAGGCATCGAGGCATGATAAAAGCAAGAATTTCCTAGAGGGAGACTTATAATGAACAATCCATAGTTTTGTAATCTATAATAACAATCCAAGATTTTGTTTATAATGCTGTATATTTCAGCGTCTATCAGTAAATAATGAAACGAACACTGACAACAACACTTTCTTACTTATCTTAACGGTATATGTCACATTACTCTGAAACAACCTTAATGACACAGCTAGACAGAAACTAACCTTTGAAATTACATGAAACTGAGGCATATTCAAAAAGTGGATTGTTAGTTCATTTGTGATTCGGGTTGGGTCAAGGCAACAATCAAGAGTACAAAGCATTAATCATGAAAGTCATAAAATGAGGTATAGTTTTATTTTAGATGGCATATTTTTTTCAAATAAGAAGGTAACAGATTATAAGAAGCTTATTTACATTAAAAATCGAAAGTAAAAATCTAAAAATATGAGAAAAAGAGAAACAGAACTTCATATTTCAGATTTTGCCATTTTAAGATTGGCCTAAAACTGTCCTGCAATAATAATTTGGGGTTGTTGAAAATGAAGAGTTTCAGTTTGGTATCTTCAGAAATTATAATTTCAGAAATAAATGTTGATGCATTTTAAAAAGTTTAAAATCCAGTGTTAGATATTTTTTTCTAACTTTGTAACATGAACCCCACTCTAGTCTGCTTGACACCTATCATTTTGCTTTAAAAACAGCTACAATGTAATATCTGTCTGCATTACACGCTTGTAATATGCATATATTCTGTGCTTCCCTCATGAACGAAAGAGAGAATTTGCATTAAATAACCTCACTCCCGCTGAGCTAAATTTAAAACCTATTTCATGAAGTGTCTTAGGTCAGACTTTTAGAGGATCTCTTTAATGTATAAGTATTATCTATTTGTATACATAAAAGTCACCCCTGGTTTATGAATATAAATATCAAAATATGAAAATCTGTTCACAACTCCTCAGCTGGCCCTTACGGGTTTGGATTCTAGCCCAAAGGAATGAATATGCACACAGAGATTTCCAGACATGGCGAAGAGTACTCTGTGAGAATATAGTTTGGAGACAGCACTTTTCTATCTGATTGCTAGACATGCACAGTAGAAGTCATAAAACCAAGCAAAAATAAGATATCTAAAATATTTGCATTCCCAATGTGGTATCCCATGGCACTTCCAAAAAGAACAGGAGAAAAAAAAAATATATGTACTCACACAACATGCAAAGTTTTTGCAAAATATTCAGCGTAATAGTATAATTTTTAAAAAATAATGAGAATATCCATCCAGTTATTAATAATCCGGATGCTTCCCAGCAGATTAAATGTATTTGCCGCCTAAAATGACTCTTAATTAAAAATTATATGATTGAAATCATATGCATTAACTGTTCCTAGCAATACTGCTTCTCTGACCTCTGACAATACATGGTTATTGTATTATTATTAAAATCTAAATGACTAATAAAATGGTCTTTATACTTTTCTATATACCCTGTATTCTTTTTGTCTCCTGTTGTTTACTCGGCTTTTGTGCCAGGTGGTTGTAACGTTAATGTGCATCCTTCATAACCAGAGACAATTACAGAACTGTTAAGACAAAGAGGTTGACCTAAATTCCTAAAAAGCTTTGCCTCAAATTCACTTTTTTCATTTTAGTTTTCTTTCTGGTGCAATCCTGTGTCTTCAACGGTACACGGTTCTTTCAGTAGGGCAGATTTCAATCAGATACAACAAGAAGAAAGTCTTTTCATAGCAGAAATGTCTTTGCAAGAAAAAATGACAAAAACCCTAAACTTACTGAGTAAAATCATTTACAGACAAGCGAAGGACTCATTTTCAAAATTATTTAATGTCTTACCAGGGCTGGGCGTGGTTTTAAAGAGGATAGAAGGAGGTTAACAACCAAACTCACTTTTGAATATATTGATTTAAATAGACCTATTCATTTAAATAAATATATTTATTTTAAAACAAATGCATCCTGTAGGTTATGAAATATACTCTCTCCTATCTACTAGGCGTCTCGTGTAAAGGGAGCTGATAGTATTGGTTGAGTCCTTTTTAAGAAATGGCTATATAATAACCGCTGAAATCACAGCTGATAATAATTTTGGCAGTCTCAGTGGGGAATCCAACGACAGACTGATCATGGCAAGCTGAAGGGTTTTTTTTTGCAGGGTTTGATTCCCTTAGAAGAAGACCGCACAAGACAGCTTGAAGGCTTTTGCAGCGATGCATTTGTATGAGCTAAACCGCAAATTTGTGATCTGCCTGTCGCCAGGAGTGGCACATAGCCGTGCCACCTGAGGAGCCGAGAATGACTCAGAGCACCGCGGCGCTCTCCTCCCCCGTGGGAGGTGTAAGTTACTTTGAACTTTCTCTTGTGTAGCAGCTAACTTGTCTTGCGTGTCTGTCCAGATGCTCTAGCAACCCTCAGAGGAGAAAAAGCCTGCCTGCTTCCAACTCAATTCCTAATTGCTTACTTTGAGGTGTCAGTACAGGGCCTATGTGAATGGAGACAGGCAGCCCTTGAAGACGGGGTTATTAACATCACTCCTTTCACAAACACTAAAGGATGGAGTCTGAAACGCTTCCTCTCGTTGAGTAGCACTTCATTTCAGGAATAATTCTGGATTAATTTTAAACATGAAAATTCATATCTGCTGATGTTGTCGTTTCTCCCTCTGTTCCGTGGGTTTGTGTGTTGTGTCCATTTATAACCGGTCTTGCAGACCGTTGAGGTTCTCTTGTATTATATGACTAATTTTAACGCGTTAATGACTGATTGTAATGATGAGTTTAACTTTGAGGATCAAGAAACATGAAAGTATCCTTTCAAATTGTGCCCTTGTTTGCTTCTTATTAGGGATAGTAAAGGTATCTTTATATTAGCTTTCTAAAACACTACAGCTAGTGAACAGCAACGGCTTCCTTGAATTTGACCTGATGTTCTGTGTTGAATTGTTCAGCTATGTTAAATTGTTGTCTCTAGACACAGAAAAAAAAAAAAAAAAAGTTGTTTCTGGCCAAAAATATACCCGAGCTAAAGAGAATACTAATGAATAGGTATGAAGAATTGTAGTAAACACCCCTAGGAGCACCTATGCCTGAAATGAATGTAATCAAAGATTGTTTCACGTGTTTCTTGGCAATAAATACAGGAAAAAAAAAAATCCATCTCCTCAACTAATGGCATCGTATTTTCTGAACAAAAGAGAAAGGAAAGGAGATTAACTACATAATGAAACAATTCCCTGGAAAGTGAGTATATTGCAGACCAATTGTTACAGCAGCTTCTAAGAAGACAATGGCACCAGCAGGTTTAAAATCAGACGTGTCAGCACGTCACCTGTTCTCACACTGGGATCACAGAGTAAATCCCAGGCCTTACCTGTCCCATTTATGCTATATGGTGTGTAGGGAAGAATCCTAAATTTTCTTCTTGCTCCTGTTTGCTGATGACATCACACAGGTCCTTGCATAAGGACACTGATGTTGACTTTGGGCTGACGGAGGAAACCTAATTTTAAAGGACCTTAACACACAACTGAGGTTAGATATTCAGGTCATATTCTTCAGGGATATATTTTCACATCTAATTCTTACCGTAATATCTGACTTGTTGAAGCTTGAGATCCTTAAAGCAGAAAAAAACTAGTGGGCCTTTATCAAATTGAAAATGCTGGACATACAAATGATGGACTGGCATTTAGAAAGTCTGAGGTAATGAAACTCTCTCTCTACTGCCAGGTGTATGTTCATGTTGGTTGAACTGGGAACAGCAGAGAGTGGGATTCCGTAGGGCTGAGGAGAAAAGAAAAGCTATCCATATCCTAAAACCTTAAAGAGCCATTTAGGCAGATGGGAGAGAAGAACGCAGGAATCTCTAATAGTGAAACTAAAAAGGAGAGTCCCTTGCCTTGATCCGCCAAGAACTCCCTTGGTGATCTCATCTGGAGAAATTTTATTAATGCAAATGGCTCAGAAGGCATCCCAAGGAGTCCCCAGAAATGTGTGACTGTAAATGTAAGACATATTCATAAATATTAATATTTTAAAAGAAATGCCTTTTAAGTTATATGCAAATATATGAGAGTATATTAGCCAAAGTTTTGGGAGTATTAAGCATTATTTAAAATTAAATGAACTGAGCCAAAATGAAAAAACCCACTTTCCATAACTTTTCATTTTGTTTAAGACAAAAGGAGTTTCTCCTTTTCTAAAGTTCATTTCTTCAGACTTTTTTTTTTTTTAATTTCTTCTTCTTTTTTTTTTTCTTTCAGAAAGCTTTAACAACTACTTTTTTTATCAGCTGATGTGATCATTCCCCTCAGTCTTGAGACCATGCAGTTAAGTTGTATGATCATGTCTGTCATTAGACCTACATTAAATTACATCCATCGTTATAAGTTTCCCATATATGAGACAGTGTAAGAAAATGTCAGTCTTACGAACCAGTATCATGGTTTGCAAACTGAAAAGTACACCTACAACAGATGGCATATCTCACTTGAGCAGTGAGGTTGGCCCAAGAAATAAAGCATGGTGTGCAAGAGAAATAATACGGAACAGAGGTGTTAACAACTCATATCATCCACACCGAAAAGCCGAGGATGGATCAATGATTTAGTAGTTATTGACATGTGAACTAGCCATGTACTTTGTACAATCAGTCCTGCTGTTCTGCCCTTATTTTCTTTCCTTTTTTTATTATGCTTTTCTAAATATCTTTCTGATCGTTGCCACCAGCTAGTTTTTCTCACGCCATGTTTTATCGCATGGCCTAGAGCTGCAGGGTTTCCAACGACGAAAAGCCTGTTCACAGCTTGTTTTATATCTTACCTCGTTTGTGCTGGTACTACAGACCTGCAGACAGGAGGTAACAGTGGGGTTTGCCAAGGCCATGCCCAGCTGCACCCTCAATGACAGGGATACAGGGGATACAACATTCTGCAGAACGGGAAATTCCAACATCCTCTTAGGGACGTGTCAGGGCCCTGAGCTCTCCCTTCCCACCCAACCCCCAGGGTTTGGGGGCTTCTCTTTTAAGGAAAAATAAACTATCAGTTTACATTCTGAGCTGTAATTGGTTCCCAGTATTCAATCATTCAAAGCACAATGTCTTTTCACATATTACTGCAATACATTCAAGTTAGGGGTTTAAAAACACACCCTTTTAGTGAGAATGCAAGGGGTTCCGTTTTTGTATCATGATAAAGAAGCGCGCAAAGCATCTTGAATTCCCTCCTGTTATTCAGGTACAATCTTCTTTTCTAATTCTAGTCTTCAAATAATATTTAAGAGAGCTGCATATGTGTGCATTTTCCAGCAGCACACAGAAGCCTCGGGATAAACAGGAAATTATCTACATAACTCTTTAGATGTGTTTCAGAGTAACATGACTTTCCATTATATTATTTACAATCACGGAACTTATGTGACTCACAGCATCTAGACTTTTGTGAAAGAATGCAAACAAAAAGCCTAATACACGAGAAAAGGAACATAAACAAGTCGTGTTTTGCTGCTAAATAACAGCCTGACTCCACCAATTTTGTGGGTAAATTGCTGGAGTTCAGAGTAAACCAGATTTTGTCTAAATCCTTGTTTTCTTTTCCTAGCTACTGTTCCACTGTTCTTTTTTAATCAAAATTTTATGAGATTGTATAGTGATTCTAAAGATTTCAGGGAATGTGTTTTCTCTTCCATAGTTCTCATTTCTGTGTTCCTTTTTAAACCCATTGTTCTCCAACACTACAGCATAATTAGGCCAGATGTTTTGTATGCAAATACTAGAACCACTGACCTGAAGAGGAAACTAATTTAATATCATTTTTATTAAAGGAAAATTCCCTTTCATAAGACTACTGCTAGGATAAATAATAAAAACTCCTACAATTGAATATTTTACCTCATGTTTATTTTTCCCGATTCTCACATTATGCATATTTTTCATGTCTAATTAGTGTCTAATAGTACAGTTCTACTTACCATTGAAAGCACTAGAAGTTGCTTACATAAATTAAATGGTTAACTATAAAATACTGGTGTTTGTTGATTGTTACTTTTAGTACATTGGACATCTTCATACTGCCTAAGTGGATCAACACAAAGACAGGGGGATTTTGAACTCCAGGCCCAACAGAAACATTAACTCATGACTAGATTTATAAACAAGCCATAAAATTAGTAACTGGCAATGCAGGATGACACCAGGTGAGAGGAGCACGCATGCTGCAACACCTAATCATAGAATCATAGAATTGCTGAGGTTGGAAGGGACGTTTAAGATCATCAAGTCCAACCTTTAACCTACCCTGACAAAAGCCACTTCTAAACCATGTCCCTAAGTGCCCCATCTACCCTTTTTTTAAACACCTCCAGAGATGGTGAATCCACCACCTCCCTGGGCAGCCTATTCCAATGTTTAATAACCCTTTCAGTGAAAAAATGTCTCCTAATATCTAATCTAAACCTCCCCTGACGTAACTTGAACCCGTTTCCCCTCGTCCTATCACTTGTCACCAGGGAGAAGAGGTCAGCCCCCATCTCTCTACAACCTCCTTTCAGGTAGTTGTAGAGGGTGATAAGGTCTCCCCTCAGCCTCCTCTTCTCCAGGCTAAACAACCCCAGCTCCCTCAGTCGTTCTTCATAAGGTTTGTCCTCCAGACCCTTCACCAGCTTTGTAGCCCTAATGGAGGTCCATACAGAAGAATCAGAACTAGAGATCAGTTTGCTACCTTCTCTGATGTCATTTGCATGCTTGTCTTTCTCCAACATACATAAAAGATCATAGAATCACAGAATGGTTTAGGTTGGAAGGGACCTTGAAGATCATCTAGTTCCAACCCCCTGCCCTGGGCAGGGACACCTCCCACCAGACCAGGTTGCTCCAAGCCCCGTCCAGCTTGAAAACCTCCAGGGCTGGGGCAGCCACAGCTTCTCTGGGCAACCTGGGACAGGGGCTCACCACCCTCACAGGAAAGAATTTCTTCCTAATATCTCATCTAAATCACCCCTCTTTAGTTCTTGGTCAAGGACAAGGCTAAACGCCATAGTTTGTACCAAGGGAGCATGCCTGGGATTGAAATCTCCCTTGTGATCACTGCTGTGCACAAGGCAAAGGGAAGCGTCCCTCCCAGCTGACTGGGGGCCGTTCACAGAGGATTGACTGAGCACACCACTGAGCAGAATTTTATTGACATGACACAGCTCCAGTAACCAACCTTTCTTCAAAACAGTAACGGTCTAGAAAGTATCCAAAACTTGGGCTAAGGTCCCATTTGCTTTAATAAGGTAGTAACATATCTATTCCAAGAGCTGACGGGGCAATGAGATTGTAATTTGTAAAATAACAATTGAAGTTTCTAAATTTGCTTTTGATCTGTACTGAAATAGAGGTTCTTTACGTGTCCCCCACCCCTACCCAGAAAAATAAGCATTACATTAATTTTCTGTGTTAATCTGTGTTAATTAATCTGTGTTAATCTGTGTAATCATGTACCTCTCCGGTGAATGCTTATCAAATGAGGCGGCACCATAGGAAGATGGTGACGGGTTCTCATCCAGAATGTCCCAGTACAGGGGCTAAGGTATCATCTTACTAGGTGAAGTGAGGACATTTGGATCCCTTCAAGCAGGGTTGAACTGGAAATGAATGTAAGCACGTTTTGTGACAGTCTTTATTTGTAGGTAATGGGAAGGAAGACTACAGATCCTGTTTATCTTGCACGTGCCCCAGAATATTAGACAGAAGTTTTTTATTCAGCATATATTCTCCTTCTTTTCCAGTGAGAAGTTGGGTTTTTTTGGTTGTTCGGGTTTTTTTATAAATTATATGTCAATGCAAATCTTGCTCGTTTGGCATGACAGAAGGAAAGGAAGCTAGCATTTTTTTGTTGTTGTGGAGTTGAAAAACAAACAATTATTTGTAACCTCTGGCTTCCATTACAGGAGTAACCGCAAACTTAAGTAACCCTACGTAAGTCATTTGACTCCCTGGTTTCCATTTTCGCTACTGTAAAATATGAATAAAATCCTGTTCTGGCTCCCAAAAGAGTTATGAACAGCTTTGGGATTTCCTTGTGAAGGGGGCTATGTAAAAGCTGACTCATTTTCTGTGATTATTTTCATGGAAGAAAATCTATTACTGGAACATTGGCAGAAAGCAATCATAAAAGGGACATAGACACAGCGAACATTGTATTTTAAAACTAAGCTAATGCTTGCAGATACACAGTTTATTATTCATGTCACTGCAACAAATTTCTGGTTTTACAATGTATTCTGTATGAATTTATTAATATCAATGGAATATGTTCGTGCCAGACTGGTCCTTGTGTAAAGATCCATTTTCCCTGGATTGCGTTTTTCCATGGCTGTCAGAATTTGATTAACTGGAAATACTTTTTGTTCATGTCAAAGGGTCCTTTTCCTATTCTTTATAATGCTTAGTTTTATAATGATACTAAGTTTATTAGCTTATGTGAAGTATTATGTTTTCACGTGTGCATTCTGTATCCGTCTCTGGTCATTAAAAACTGCCCTTACAAAACACTGACAACGTCTTTGCAGCAAGTAAATATATCTTCTTCCTTATGTTCCATAACACAATCCTGCCTGGCTCTTTCTTAAAAAAAAAAAAAAAAAAAAAAATCAAATATACTAATAGAATTGTATCGAACAATTCAGCGCATATCTAGGACTGAATTAAGTACGGACTGAGTCTGTGATCCTGTTGAAGAAGTGTATACTAATGTGAATAGAAGGAAAAGGTACCATTGGGGATATATATTTATAAAAATATATATTTAAAGAAGAAGAACAGGTAGTATTTAAATGGCTTTTCCTATAATTTTTTTAAACATTTAGACATATATATTTATAAAACCAGGCAATGTCCCTTTGAATCATAGGCTAGTCACCTGACCCTACCCTATTTCGAAAGCTTTTGTAATAAGGAAAATATGTTCTAAATAAGAAAAGAGTGAGTATTTTGTGTTTAAATGGGCACTTTGTTTCCCAATAATAAATTTGCTGGTTTTGATAATGACAAAGAACTTTATTTAATTTTTCAAAACAAACACGAATTTGACGCTTATTTTTGTAATTTGATATCTGAGACAATTACTACAGTTCAGTACACTTGGAAAATTTTACCTTCTCAGATGCTAAAAACCTGAAATTGGTTTATTCCTTGGATGAGAAAGCTTACTTCTAAATGGAATACGGTTTGTTTCCCCCAAACGTAATGTAACTTCTAATGTGATGAATAGGCTTTCGCTGTTCAAACTGATTACTCAATTTAGCAGAAAACTATAAGTTTAATGAGACATTGAACAACAATGCTCAAGAAAAACTTGTAATTTTCTTCTACTATATGACAAATGTTCTCCGAACACAGCGTAAGCAGCAAGTTCTCCTTCAGATCTGCAGTGCTGATCAATTTTGCTGTACTTCGAATGCATTCAGCAATTTCTGCATTTGCTGGACACGTGGAACCATGTTACTGGTGGTAATTTAGTTCTTGGTCTGACTTCTTTGTAAAAGGGATCACAAAGAAGAATGAACTAACCTTTTTTTTTTTTTTTTTTACTGAATTTATTATTCATTGGGATTTTAAAGAGTTTAAAGAAATACTTTTGGCCAGATTTTCTCTGAGGGGTGAACTTCCTTCAGTTAGGCATATGGCGAGATGCCCTCTTGCAAATCTAGCTGGAGTGGTTGAAAATCTTAATACCCCCAGAAATTAGACACTTCTAGAGGCTCCTATCCACAGAGCTCAGGGAGTGTGTAGCAAATGTGTTTTTCTTGATCACCTTCTGTGCAAAGTCAGTCACAGTAATGCAGGCTGTTAGTTTGGGAAAACTGGCCTGCCTTTGTACCAAAACAAATCAGAAATATTCACCTGCTCTGCTCTGGGGAGAATAACCTCACCAAATGGGGGAACAGCAAAAAAAGAGAAGCATGTCATTTTTTTCGCCACTAAGCACAGATCAAAAAAGAAGACTCTAGACCCGAGAACTGTCAGTTCTCCTGACTGGGTATAGAGAGTAGCTGGTGATAAACACAACTCTGTTTCTGGAGATGATGTTGTTCATCCCCTGATCCTTGTCATTCTGCATTTTTTAAAGGTTGAATCTCGTGACTGCTGGGAAAAAAAATTTTCTACTTACGTTGCACAGAAATTTTCTCAAGAATTCTGACCTTTTCTATATGCATTACCCAGTAAACAGTCAAAATAAGACATATACATCAATAAAAAAGAGAACAGTTCATAAAACAGAGACAAAGGACTAAATTCAGAGCAAATATTTTTTTGCAGTTACTGATTTGCCCCTTTTCCCCTTTTTTCTATCTGATCCGGTCCTGCAGCCGTGTGGGGCTCTGCAGCTATCAGTGTGATTAAACCTAGGCAGAGCTCCTTCTCAAGGGGACTTCTGACCTTCTTTCTCTGTACTTCACAGCCTGCCAGCAGTGGTGGTGCCTAACAGAAACCTAAGATTAATTGCCTACCTCACATACTGAGAATGTCTGTCACTTTTTCCTCCCCAAGAATAAATACTCTCTTTGGTCTGCTTTGTGGTTTGTTTGTTTTTTACTTTTTTCCCGGCAATGACCTCTTCACAAGCCACTGTTTAAGCTGCTTCTCATTCTTATCTGAATACATTTTTTGGTGACAATATTATTTTAACATCTCACTCGCAGCGCCATTTATTCTCCCATTCTTTTATAACTCTTTTGGCAATAAAGTTCTGCCCAGCTTTCTTCTGCTTAGCACAGGCCAGGTGTCAGCCTTGCCAGCCTCATCAGAAGTACCTGATTATCCTCTTAGCGAGCTCAAGGTTAAGTATCTTGACCTCCGAGTTCGGAGTTCTGAATCGCACCATATCGCATTCACCTCAGTCAAAGATAAGAGTTTGAACCCCCTTGCGAAAGACGAAGATGGAAGATCGTTGTTTAAACTCAGGAAGATCTGTATTTTCTTATCTTACTCAGATCAATTTGATCTCTAGCTGCTGCAATTTCTATCGGCTTTTGTAACAGCTTGGCTCTTCTTTCTGTTCAGCTCTTACTCAGCAAAGTTTCCGAGTCAAGTGCTGTGAAAAGCAAATAGATTTCACAACACAGACCAGAAGAAAACAGTGATAACAAATAGGAGACGCAAAATACATGAGAGATTTGACTTTCAATTTAGAAGAATTTTTATGAAAGCCATTTTATAGGATTCAACCAGCTCTAGAAGAATCCCCTTATAAAAAAGCACATTGAAAAATAACCAACAATATGAAAACGTCTTCACCATAACAGGTCATATGATCGGAAGGGTGTTATGGTTAACTTTTTAAATCCCCAATTTATGGGAAATATGTCGTTAATCTTGCTTATGGCTCTTTACTATAAACACTTTTGGTGCAATCATGCATGCAAAACTTCAGCCATCTTAGAAAGACATTTTGTGAAAGCCCCTGGTTTAGTCTGATTTCACAGCTTAAGTCTATAAATAATCAATGTTCATCTTGAAAACCAGATGTTAGTGTCCAAGGAATTCTGTTCAGGTATGTATGACTTGAAAGGCAAAGTATCGGCATGAAAGTGCAATTTGTCCATGTTCTTGCTCTCAGTGTCATCATCTATGTAAATACGAAAGCAAAGATCCATAGGGAAGAATTCTATAAAACCTGTTTTCCTTTAAAATTCCATTAATTTTTTTCTAGGCCTGTCATTTTATAAATAATGAATTTTCTCTTATTATTTTCTCCGACATACTTTCAAAAAATCCTATATCAATTTTAAAATTACATGACTTCCCAAAGGGACCGATAAATATCAGAGGATAAAATATGTATTTCATAAATAAAGATAATATTATTCTTTTTAGATTTCCTTTCATTGTGTAGAAATTCCGTGCTGAATTTCTCTTCATGAGAGATGGGTGAATATCACAAAACATTTTCCTTCCATGACTATTTTTTGGAACGTGTGTATGATAGTCTATTTTCTATTTTTTCCATATAAATTTAATTCTGAGGAATATTCAGGTGATAAAAAAATTCTAAAATGAGGCCACACCAAAGATTAATTGCGATGTGACGTGCTTGGGTGACCATAGGAGGCACATTCAAAATAGCTTTTTTGAATATTTGCAGCATCAACTTTTAAAAGTGCATTCAGCCAAAAAGGGAACTGAAATTTTATCACGTGGCTTATATATCCAAGAGAGCATATGGGAACAAGTTAAAAATACGGTCTCTTTTTCCTCAGCTTCATCATTTTTCTTTAATATCTTCATTTTCTTAAAATACCATCATCATTAAAACTTCCTTCTTCTCGGTTGTTCTTAAAAATGCTAAAACCAGACTTTTGAAAATATAAAGATTTGTGCTTTGAACTCTGTCCTTAAATCCACCTCTTTTTCCATCCTTTTTGTTTTAGTGTGACAGCTTTTCAAGGGGCGGTGTTTTGTCTCAATAGTGTAATGCATGTTGCTACATCGCAATAGAGAGTACCTTGCATGGTAGGAAGTCTTTAAGTCAAGAACCACGGTGATACTTGCACTACTGCAGTACTGCACTAAAGGAAGCAGCAATACTTTCAACAAAGAGCTGACAGTCTTAGGACTTAATCGTGTAAAAAACAAACTTCAGTTCATACCGGACGTCTTTCAAGTTCCTCTCCCCAAAGTCTCTCACTGGTCCTTAATATTAAGCATTTTATGTTATGTACCGTATGTCTGGTCTTTCAAAACCAGATTTTGCAGAACAAAAATATTCACCAATATACTGCTACATTAAGTTGTGTAGAAAAATGTGTTTTCCTTCAAAAGACCAGAATTGATTTTCAGAGGAAGGTCTACATTTGCTTTGCATCATCCTTCAGCTCATACTGGAAAGAAAACAATGTAGCCAACTCTTTGGCTTCTTCTCAGCCGTTTCTGAAGTGAGCCAATAACCGATGTCAAAACGCTCATTTGGCCACCACATGATGTCTGTCTTCTTGGGAATCTTCCAAACAGCTTCTCTGAGCTATTTCAGAGCAGTGATTATCACCTGTCCCGGTGATTTTGTGAAGGTACAAATGTCAAAGTTTCAGCTGGAAAAAATATCTACACACACACAAAAAAAAAAGTAGTATAACATGCCGTACCCTTTAATAACAGAAAACTGCAGATGTTTCACACAGATTTTGTTTGCATGAAGAAAGGCTCAAAAATATTTGCTTAAATGCAGACAGATAATATCAGTGATAGATCAGTCAAGTAGGATCTTGTGATGACGTGATAGAATAGAATACACATCACTTACGTGTGTACATATATTACTATATTAATCAACGAATATGCTACTTACTCTGCACCTATATTATTAAAAGTGTACTTATGAATATTTATAAACATATATGGATCCTATATGTATTAATAATCACCAGGTATAAGTATTGCATAATTTATGAAAGCAAAAATATGAACCAGATTGACTGACAATGCCTCTTCTCTCCTTATCAGGTCTCACAAGTCTCCTCTGAAAGTTCAGGTCTCAAGGTCACTTTCCCAGACCGATTTTCAGAGTCCAATCATTACTTTACAGACAGTAAAAGGAAAATATGGATTCTAGATCAGAAAGGCTAGTTCCAAGTGTCTATCGGTCCTGATACAATGTTCATTGCAGAAAGAGACAACATAAATTTATCCCTTTGCTTTGAGTTATAACATAATCCTCATTTCCTAACATCTTTTTTTTCTCCTCTAATTTCTCTGCATCTTGGTTACATCTATTTTGTGTCCAAAAATTATAAATAAACCCTGTGGAAAATATTCCTATATGTGTGGAAAAGCCAAAAATAGGCAAGGAATAAAATTACTGCAGATAATTATACAAGAAAACATGAATGTAAGTTGCTACAGCTTTTCTGCAATGTCACAAAAATAAATACGAACAACTTCCTATTTTAGGCATAAAAATTTTCGACAACTAGCAATTTAAATTTTCCATTGAATTTGTTGTTGATAGTTTGGGACTTTTTGTTTGCTACATATTTCATTTTTCCTTCAGTTGTTCAGAATGAAAAAATGAGATGAACAAAGAGCTCCAGTACTCTGGAGTTTTGGAAACTAATGAAACTTGTAAGTTCATTGCTCCGGGCTCGAGGCAAAGGACTCTCTTCCAATGGTCTCTCTTTTTCTCCAACTAGAGTTTAACAGGTCTGAAGAGCTATGTCTCCAGCAGATATAAACTTTGTTTAACTTTCTTGGGCATATGTGAAACCATCAACATGCAATGTTTATAAGCCCCAGGCCTGTAAGGATTAGACAATTTTTTTTGCTTTCTCGTCTGCTTCAAAAGCAGTTATGGGTTATGCATACCAGTTTCACAAAGCACCTCATTCAGACCTAGGTTTAGGTGCTTAAATCCAAGAGAGAGGGAAAATTTCCTGAGTATCTCTCTTCAGAGTTTTCTGTTGCCTGTTTAGCCTGAGGTGTTGTAAACCTCATACCCAGATCGGTTGATGGAGTGTACCTGTCTCCTAGAGACATCTAGCTTATGAATTACAGGTCTGGAAATAGGCACTGTGCTGTAATTCTCCACTTTCTAGCTTGAGGATTTCACTCATGACCCCCACTAAAACTAAACGCAATATTGCTGTTGCAGTGGAACCACACATCGGAAGGAGGAGAAAGTTACAGTTTTAGGTAACTTAGATCTACGTGCCTCATTCTATATGGACCATTTTCCAGAACCCAGATTCCTCAGAATCAAGTTTTGAAACAGAACCTCGTCTGGAAGCAATTGGCGTTTCTGTTGATGTTAACCACACATGAATCTAGGGAAAGTGATTCAATTTAAAATCAGATGACATTTAACTCTCAATATAATCTGTAAAACATGAAAAATATTCAAAACGTCTTAAATAACCAGGAAAAATTACAAGTTAATTTATTTAGACCCTTATAATTCATCAATTTTTCAGCCTTTCCAATGATCTTACTAAAATGTTTTCGTTACTAAATGGAAAAACGATATGCAAAGCACCCACTGATATGTTTTCTAGAGGCAAGTAAAGGAAGCTAAAATTCATACGCTGTTGACGTAGTTGCTTCTAGCCAGTCACTGTGAGATGACCATTTGGAAATGCTTTTTTGAAAATGTTTGTTAACTCTGACACAAAAATACAGTTTTAATTGTGTAGAATCCAAAAGCACCACCACGAAGTTAAGCATAGGTCAAAAGCATAGAATTCGAAAAAACATATTCTCAGGGAAAAAATGTCTATGGTTCCAACCATTCTGATCTGCCAAAACTTAAATGTAATGTACAGAATATTCACATTGCATTTCTAACTCAGGACTATGCAAACTACATTTTTGGATTATTAATTAATTTTAATTATTTGCAGTTTTCTAAAAGTCACCTGAGAGTTCAGCAACAAAATAACTGTTTCGGTTCTTATTTGAAGAATTCCCATCCAGTAGCAACTAATTAGTCGTGTAACACTTGATGTGCTCTACTAAAACTAGGAATCACTTCAATCACTAGGAATCATATGAATTTTAAATAATATTTTATTGTATTTATGCAGAATTGGTAACACCTTTTCACATCTAAATTTCACGGTTTTCCAGCTCAGATGAAAAGCTTCTGTGAAATTTGCCCTGAAAGTCATATTGGTTTCAACTTAACTTTTCATTTGTTTGTTTGCGGTGTTCACATTCTCACTAAGAAGGAAAAGAAGGTGTAGAAAAGCAAAGCTGCCATCAAACTTTTATACAGCAGTTTTTTTCAGGCTGATTGCTGATTGCTCCTTTATACAAATCAGAACATTACAAAATTATAATCTAAATGTAAGTATGAAGAATAATATTAGAATGTCTTTGACAACACCCAAAGGAGTCCTCTTCGATGTTAGAAATCAGAAGATAATGAACTAACAAAACTTTCTTTCAATCTTTTACCTTCACAAATGAACGGAGGGTGTTCTTTTTCTGTGAAAAGAGGCACGCGTAAAACAAGAATCTACGGAAATATTTGAGAGCTCTTTCCTGAGGAGTTTTGGTGAAAAGACTTAGACTCACAGAGGGCTTTTCAAAACACTGCGCACTCTCATGAAGGAGGTCTCTGTGAGTAATATGTTTCTTGGCCACATCTGTGTTCTTTTCTTTCCTGCCACATTCTCCTGAGATGAGAGTACTACTTGAAAAAATCCCCAAATGCCAAGACACAGAGGGAAGTCATATTATTTAAACAATCGGAGGAGCTAGAGAAGATCGGTAGTGAGAGTCAAGCCTCAAGGAGGAACATGAGAGAAGAAGAATGAGCCTGGGACCTTAACTTAGTGTTATCAGATATAACGGCTGGTCTCCATCAAACAGAACTTTGAAGAAAGTTCTTTTTCTTTGAAGAAAAGGGTCCTTGCAATTTAAATTTGTGGGACTTGTATCCCACAAAGTTACCAAATGGATAGACAGAATTCTCTAGAACTTCAGCTCTCTTTCGCATGTGTCCTGTTACCTTTTCCGCTAAGCAAACTGAATGTGGAAAGACTCAGAGGAAACTTGTCCATGTTCCATCTGTATCCATTGTTGCGTCCGATCTTACCAGATTTCTGTCTGTATGTTTGGTAGTCAGATTATGGCACTTGATCAAAGTGATTTTAGCTGTGCATTTACTGTTTCTTAGTAGCCCCTACAGTTTTTGAAATTAATACAGTGAAAGACTTATAGACATGGTTAATTACTGACTTTAGTCTTTGCAGCTGCTTCCATCTGATATATCCCGTGCCACTAGAAGTAATTGGATGGGGTGTAATCATAACTTATAATGATAGCTTTTGAATTGCCATGCAGCATTCAAACAGAATCCAAAATCGTTAAGCTAATAGAGCAACAATATGCTATCCTGACATTTCTTTAGTTGCCCAGCTCTTGATCATTCATTAAATTTTTGTTTAACTAGGCTAAAAATAATAATGCAGAGATCTGACTGAGGAAGCAAGAAGAAAAGGACAAGATTTATTGTAGTTTTCATCTGCAGGTTCTGTATTGGCCAAGCACTTTTCATACTGCCATTTTCAATGGATTGCTCTAACAGAAAAGGTCACAAAGTTTTATGCTGGAAAATAAAGAATAAAATAGAAAAGGAGAAATATAATTGTTTTGGTTGAAAAGTTCAGCAAGGTCTAGACACGTTGGACAGTTGGACACTGATTTTATATTACTACAGGGTCACACATTGCAATGACAGCAAAGTCAATTCAGTACTGTAGCTAATCCAATTTCCTGTGCTTTTGCATGGGGAGCAAAATATCTTTCTAAAAAGACAGTATATTTTCAATAATATTTCTAATCATTTGTCTGTAACAACTGCTTCGAAGGCTGACATTGAAATCCATTTGCTTATCAAAATGTTTTCTTCTGCACAGTGTGTAAGACTTCATGCTGGTTATTGTAAACTTGCCATTGATTTTCCAAACAGTTGCAGAGAGCTGGGGTAAAAGGAAGGTCACATTTTTAAGAGAAATGGATAGCTGAAGGGTCTAATAAGTAAAATAGATGACAGATAGTATTTTTGTAGATTGTAAGCTTTTCATTTTCAAGGCATATTGAACAGCATTCATTTCACTTCATCACAGTTCACAATGACACTAAAAAATGTAATTCAAAGTAAAAGAGAAATATAAGATTTGTCAGTTGTGGAAAGCTGGCTATGCATTTCAACGACTGCAGCACGAGACTTTTTTTTGCTCGTTGAACATAAGTGCTTTCACTGCTCTTTTGGAAAAATAAAATAAAATAAAAAAATAAATAACTATGATGATGCCTATTTCAGAGTACTAGGAAGAATACTTCTTCCTTACGTACTTATATTTTCATTCCAAATAGATGAAAGAAATATCCATCTATGGAAATTCAGCATGAGTTGACCTTGGAGAAGAGAGCTAGGTAACTATGTTCTCCAAATGCCTTCAGCACATCAAAAAAGTTAGTATTTTTGAAATGATCATACACTAGAACCCTTCAGTGTTGAATCAAAGAGGTAAAGCTTCAGTTCTAGAGTAAATGACTAATTCTAGAGGAGATCAGTTGTCTGTAACTTTAAGGGGAAACCATCAGTTGTCTTAATACATTGCACCTTGAGCAGTGCAACATTGCCCACGGAAGCTTTATGTCTTTGGTGTCTGAATTGCATTTTAATATGTTTTCCTTTCTTTGATTAATTTACGTAGAAGAATGCTTGCTGTTCCTGCAGAAAACCAACCTTTTTGGAACTGCTAATGCCTGCAGTCAAAATTCATCAAAGACCTTTCACACTTACTTCCATGGGGCTCAATTATGTCTGATACTATTGAAAAAAATAAGTTCGTAAAGTAAAAGGGCAACATTACATATTTTTAGATCAAATAAAACTTTTCTTTTTTTAATTGATAGGAAGAAAAGATGCAACGTGGTCATATATGCTTAGGACAACCTTCTCTTTTTTGTTAAGACTCTGTCCTGAGAGAAAGGAAAGAAGTAAAGAAATGAAGAAAGTTATTTCCTTACATACAAAAGGAAAGAAAATATTGTTTCAAAATATTTCACCAAGAGCTCTTTCTTCCCATAATTCAGGAACTGTAGTTCTAAATAAGTTGCGGTATTCCTAACATTTATTGCATGTAATACAAATTTTTTTCGTTATTACAATATTCTGATTGAGTTTCAGTGGTTCTTGCAGAAAGAATGATAATCCTAAATTGTATTTTGAGACACAGTTTTAAAATATAGTAAATAAGCAGGAGTGGACACGCAGGCAATAAATGCATGTAACCAATAACCTTAATTCACCAAGGAAACTAGGATAATTTATTTACTTAATGAAATTGATACTACTTCATCTTCATTTTAAAAAGTCTAACAAAGATGAAAAAGCCCAAATTTATCAATACCTGAGTAGAAAGCAACTTATATTAGAACATTTTCTTTTCTCATAAGCAAAACCAAGACCATTTAATGAACACAGAAAATTGTTTTGGTGAGGAAATGTCACTAGAAATAGCTATATGAGTTTACAGTTTGAAGTTAACGCCTAAAAATAAAAAATATCAAACTAACAAAGCAATTTGCTTGCTATGGATAGATGAGACATCAGATAAGACATTACCAAAAGGACTAAGGTCTTTATTTTCCTAAAGAGCTTGCCGAACTTTATGTTTGGGTATGAAAGAACAACTGAAGAGACAATTTGTGAGGCAGTTCACTTATCCACCTGACAAAGAATGGAAAAATCAGGCCTTTCAAGCTTCAAAGAAAATACTGAAAAGTGACCTCAGGTTGTTTTGTCAACAATACATAGATGTGACCAGACATCTCATCAGGGAATACATTTTGTGCTAGAGCTTGAAAAAGAGAGAACAAATACCAGTGTTCTTGGGGCGGCCACGCAGACTTCCTGACTGCAGGCCTCCTTGGCCCCTTTCAAGTATTCAAAAAACATATCCTTCCCTCCCAAATGTTTCTACAGAGCACCTGGGAAAAGAGTGAAGACTGGTCAGCTTCAAAACGCTTTCCCCATCACTAGGACTCCTTTCCCAGTACTTGTTCAGTCCCCTGCCTGTACTACCACTCTTAGCAGAAGGGGTCCAAGAGCAGAAGCAGATACCAAATGGAAGTGGATGCCAGCAGCAGAGCCTCGGTTTTCCCCCTGACAGAAAGGAGTTTGCCTGTCCTTATTGCCCTAAGACTAGCACCTGGAAAAGCTGTTCTGCCACATAAGTAAACCAACACAAGCTGTGCACCCCGCAAACTGGGGGATTCTTCTTTTCCATGATTTCACCGCTCTCATCGATGTGACACCCTAGGGAATTACTTTGCTTATGCCTGAAGTCAGCTCTGTCATTTGGACACAAATGTGTAAGGAATATCTAACATGGCTATAGCAGGAATAACCACGCCGTTCTTTACCTTTGAATTCTAGAGGTTGTAACAGATGTTTCAAGTGGAGCACTTCTATTAAAAATACAATAAATATATACGAGTGTGGAGAAAGATTGATAACATAGTGGCTTAGTGACCTGGATTAACCTGAGGGCTCAAATACAGGTGCCAATCACTTTGATTAACAGTGCAGGGAAGGCTAGTCGGCATGAAGTTGCTCCATGGCAGCCTGTTTTCTGGTGCTTTTGCCATAAAGTAAGAAGATTATTTAACTTCCAGTCTGGAGACTGGAAACTGGCTGGTTATAACACTGTGAGTTGATTAGGCTATAAAACTGAAGTCATGCTTACTAGGTGATTTGAATCGTTGACTAAGAAAGTCCCTTCCAATCATCTGCTACACCCGCATTCCTCTTTTCTTTTCAGAGATTCCCATTTCTCACATTACCCAAGAGAATTTATCCCTCTTGCTGTTACTACTGCTGTACCTCGTACTCAGGATGGTATAATTCTAACAGGTACGCAATTCCCCAAAATCATAGAACTGTCTTGATGGTACCACGGAGCTGTAAAGTGCTGTGAGTGTTTGTCACTGAGACATTTTCTCCACAACTGCAAGGAGCGAATTAGTTGGTGACGAAAAATAGCTAAAGACTGGAGTGAAGTTCTTTGACTAAAACTACTGGTTTGGTCTTGTACCGGTTTGGTACGAGATAAATCTGCAAACTCGATCACACAGCAAATAGGAGCTTCTCTATACTCAGTAACAGCTATGCTGTATTCAAATAGACTACGTAAATCATGAAACCCTGCAGAAATTAATACACAAATCCGAAAAGCAAAATTCCTATATGAGGTGGAAGCTTCATCATGCAACGAACTGAAATCTTTTGAAGGGATGTTGATTTTCCCCCTCCTCTTTTATGGATGTGGTGTTTTAATTGTCATCGCCAACTTCTATTTGGTGTTCTTGTATTATTTTAAGGAATTTTATTTAAAGGAATTCAAATGCTAAAACTCCACATTAGAATATTAATGTTGTTAATGCATGAATATATATTATTTTGCCCATAGCATACTTTAGATATAGTTATTATTATTAAGTGTATACACAAACACACAGAGAGAATTGTTAAGGTCTTGTTGAAACTCAAAAAGAAATCATGATATTCAGTACTAAAATTTCAAGAACATCTTTATATCGCTTTAATCTGGTGGGTTTTTTTAATGCTGTGATCGAGAGATTTCAGAATGCAGTGCAATATGACAGATTTTATATGTTACTACACTACCTTTAACAGCCAAACTATTTCATTCCAAGACATACCAAAAAAATCCTTGCCACAGTTGTCTTAAATTAGTGTTGATTTAGGAGAGTTATTCCCATCCTTCCACTCAATCTTGCCTTTTCAAGATAAGAGCACAGTATGTAGAAATGGAAGGATGGAACAGATAGAAATAACTCTGTTCAATCAACTTTTAAAATCTGATTTATATCGACAAGAGGAAGGAAATATCTTTTTTTTTCCTGTTATTCTATACATAGTTATCTAGCAGACGGGGTGGCTTGCTGGATTAATACACCATATCTCTGGAAATTGGAGACCAAAGTTTTTCAAATGAAAAATGGTTTCTAAAGAAAATTAGCTTGATATTGTCATCTAAATTCTCCCCAAATTTTTTTTATATTACTAGTCACCCATACTGAATACACAGTTTTAGAAAATCACAATTAGAAAGCAATATATATATGTGTGCGCATATATATAGTCCTTATATATATATAGACACATACATATATACATATATATATATTCCATATATACATGTATATGTGTTTGAATAGCAATTTTAATTACATATTAGTGTTAAAATAAACTATAAAAATTTACATTTTTCACTTCAGCAACAAACATTGGAAAAATAAATACCAGAGCCATTCTACAGCTGGAGTTAACACATGCAGTACCTTCTTCATTAATAACTAGTCTCTTTCAATTTTCATCTATAGTATTCTGATTTTTTTATAGACTTTATGTGCTTCCTACTTGAAAACTTCCTGACCTGTACCATGAATTATTTGATTCCTAATTTCCCAATTCAACCTGCAATGAAAGCGTATAATTCACACACATTTATGTATGAAAGAAGAAAGAAACTGTGTGTAAAATTTTAATGTAGGTTGAAGAAAGCAAATATGAGATATGTTCGCAGAATACTTCTAGTTTTCAAACTGGCATACACATGGAAGACAGATCTGAAAAGCCAACTAAAGTTAATGAGAATCTGTACGTTGACTCAAAGACTGGCTCAGACTGAACATGACTGAGCCTATTGCTTATTTCCAGCTGCTTAACTATAGCGGCCAACCGCTAACTTTAGCTGGATACTTTGAATACATTTCTGTTATTATTTTTCCACGTAAGCAATCTGAACTTTTGCTACAGGGATACTAGGCAGTCATAAAGTAAGGGACAGATGGAGAATTAATAGCCTGTGCGATGAAAGGAGAGGTTTATCAAACAGCTTTGTGATCTGAATGAAGGAATTCTGAGAAGACCTATTTGCTACACTGAAATATGTCATAAAGTAAGCAAACAAGCTAATTACAACGAAATGACACAGAACCATTGTTTTTGTGGTTTTGCTGCTTTAAAAATTCAGATTAATTTTGCTTGGTGAAACAGAATAGTCATTTTGAAGACTGTTTATAAGCTTTCTAGTTTTTGCAATATCTATACTGCTAATTTTCTGTGAAGTCAGCGAGTATAGTGTCTACATATTCTGGTCACAGGGGAATGAATGAAAGCATAGGCTCAATTTAACCAATGGATTAAAAATTCAGGAGGACTGACTTAGTTTCTTGCTTTGTAAGCCACCTTGTTACTTTGCAGAATAGGCTAGTAAAATGTTACACTGCTGGTCACATAAAACAGTCTTAATTTCAATAGAGAAGACTAATAATGAAATTTTGGGTAGAAATTTATAAACTCGGGTTCATATATACAGATTTTACTCTACATAATGTGGTGGTTGTTGTGTTAGACAAGTGCTTGCATTTAATACTGAACCAAGAAAAACGTGTTATCTTAAATACCAAAATAAACCTTCTCTCTCATACTGCTCATTGAAAGCTTCTATCAAACCTTTTTCCTCTGATTAGCTTTCTACTACAAAATTAAAGAAATTAAAGCGTTCTCATCTTCACAGTTAGGGAAAATTACTTTGCTAAACTCTGCCAAGAGACACAGGTGTGACTGAAAAGTCTTTGCCTCCAAGATAGAAAAACTGCAGTAAAGTTATTTTAAAAATGCTACAGCTGGAATGCTGAACAAAAGAAAAACTCATTTGTTAGCTATTTGATCATCGTAACTCTGTAAGCGTGGTCTCAAGATGCTGCAGCTTCTACCTCAGCTTTCCTCTTGGACAAAATAACCTGAACTCTTTCACTTCTGGAATTGTATTATAGAAAAGAAAGAGAGGGAGATATTTTTCTTTAAAATCTAACCAATGTGATCTGGACCACAGGCACTTACTTGCTGTTCTTCCGACTGGAAGAATATTGTTATTACATATCATTGCAGTGTAATGATGCAATTGTTTGGGTGCTCCAATTTTGAATTTCCACAATTTAAGATATATGAGATCATTATGAGCGTAATACCACCTCCAGGTGTTGTGAGATTGTACATAAATGAGAATAGTAACTACCATTGCCAGTATTCCTACCTTAAACCATTGCACTTCTTTTGCTGTAGATATTTGACTGGAAAATGCACTAAAACCAAGCATATTTCTTTTTTTTTCATTGCTTACATGGTAGTGAATTGTTATTTTTTGTTGCTCAGAGGTAAATCATAGTAACTTTGTTACTCAGAGGTTCCGTGTCAGTCCAGACTCTACATGATCCACTCAATAAGACTGTTTTTTTAGTTTCAATATATAAGTAAGGTCAAACACATGGACAATGGCCTTTATCAAAGGCATTGTCATGCATATTAATTCCTTGACGCTTATCTTACTTGATAAAAATGGATCTCAGAGAAGGAAAAATAACTTGGTTGTTTTGTTTTGTTTTTTTTTTCTCCCCCTTCCAAAGAATGGAATAACTATTAATATTATTCAGTAAAGAATTTCCATTAAAAGAAAATATCTTCTATTCCAAAGGAGACATATGAATATATGGTAATTTTACATCCATATGGAGTTTGAACTTCATACCTTGGCAGCTACCTGCATGGAATTCTACTGATGATTTTCTTCTGTTGGAAATACAATTTTCTTTTAAAATTTGTTTTACTCCTTTCAGAAAGAATTAAATTACTGAAAAAGATAAATAATTTGGAAGCAATGAAGCAATAAAAAAAAAAAGTTAGAAATATGCAAATGGTAAGAATGAGAAATATTTAAAAGGAAAATTAAAAGGAAATTGTAACAGTACAATTAAAACCAATGAACAATTTATTTTTATTAGAAATTTAAAAGAAAAAGAATATTTCCTCAGTTCAACTTTGTTGGTGTTGATGGTCCAGAAGGTCTTTAGGGAAAAAGAAAAACTCTTGCTAAAGTTTTTTGAGTTATACTTGAAAAGGGCTAAATATAATGGGTATTTTGGTATGTCTATTTTAAATATTTTAATCAATACTGAAAACACAAGTGTAATTTATTAATATTCATGTAATCTACTACTTTGCATTGAAAAGGACTGGCAAATGCTTATTTTTGTTTACTGGAGCCATAGCTAAACACCTTCTGTAAGAAAGAACCTCAAACTGGAAGACAGTAAGTGCCGTGTTTAGTTTTTGCTTTTTTCTTCTTTTTTCTTCTTTTCTTTTCTTTTTTTTTTTTTTCTTTAAGGGACGTGTGTGTTTGCGTCTGTGTTTTCCCCTGTAATTCACCCTGCTTTTCAAGGATGGCCACTTCTTTCATACATTTATAGCACGCTGCCAAGAATACTAAAGCTATACTAAAAAAGCTGCCAGATCCCTTTTCTTTGCATCTGGCCCAGTCACTTCTTAATTGCAATAGTCTGAGGAAGGTCAGGCTGCTGTCCCTTCCAGACAGTATTTCCAGTGAAGAACACTGGAATTCAGGGAATTCAGGGAAGAAAGCAGACCCTGCCTGCTTCAAAAGGTCCCCTTTCATAGCCTTTGAGACCTCAGAGTACTCCGCATGGTTCTGTCACACCAAAATTTAAACACAGCTGCCTGAGTTTCTCCTGCTGCTGTTGCTATATTGAAGCAGAAGATGTGAAGGTACACAGAGGAAGTTTCAGCCGTTACGATTTAAATACACTGGGCTTTTCACTGATAAGAATATTGAAAGTGTGCATTGGACACACATCAAATTTGCTTGGGCTTTCTCTTTGAATGTTATGCTAAAGCTAAGATGAACGTTGGTGAGTTGTTTCATTTTTCCCTTCCTTTAGCAGGTTCAAGAAGAAACCTGCTACTGGATGGGCAACGCAGAGGAGTGCAAGCATTCTCACAGATTTCTGGGATGCAGCGGGGACTATCTTTTGTCACAGGTGCTGTACAGAACAACCAGGAGAAGTACTCTGCTGCTACACATAAATAATGAAGATCTGATCAAGGGTCTGATAGGCATTGCCAACCCTGACTGGACTGACCATGAAGCAGCATTGTTTAAGATCCTGAGAGGGGTGACGAAAAACAATAGCACAATGAAGTCCCTATACTCCAGAAGAATGCATTTTGGCTCGTTCGGGGAAATGGTAGGCTGTGCCAAAGAGGCGAGGAAAAGGCTGAGAAACTTGGTGCCTCCTATCCCTTGGTCTGGAAATGTCTACTTTCAGGCATCCCAGCTCCCTGCACCTACTGTCAGGCTCTGGTGAAGTGCTACCCACAACAGAGGAGAGCTGATTTAGGGGTTACTTAAATATCACAGAATCATAGAATCATAGAATGTGTTGGGTTGGAAGGGACTTCTAAAGGCCATCTAGTCCAACCCCCCTGCAGTCAGCAGGGACATCTGCAACTAGATCAGGTTGCTCAGAGCCTCATCCAGCCTGACCTTGAATGTCTCTGGGGATGGGGCCTCCACCACCTCCCTGGGCAACCTGGGCCAGTGTCTCACCACCCTCATTGTAAAGAACTTCTTCCTCATGTCTAATCTAAACCTGCCCTGCTCTAGTTTAAACCATTGCCCCTCGTCCTATTGCTACATGCCCTTGCAAACAGCCCCTCCTCATCTTCCTTTGTAGGCCCCCTTCAGGTACTGGAAGGTTGTTCTAAGGTCACCCTGGAGCCTTCTCTTCTCCAGGATGAACAACCCCAACTCTCTCAGGCTGTCTTCGTAGCAGAGGGGCTCCAGCCCTTTGATCATCTTTGTGGCGCTCCTCTGGACCCGTTCCAACAGGTCCATGTCCTTCTTCTGCTGAGGGTTTCAGAGCTGGACCCTCTGAATGGAGGGTCCCTCTGGACCCAGTATTCCGGGTGGGGTCTCACAAGAGCACAGCAGAGGGGAAGAATCAAATCTCTCCATCTGCTGGCCACATATATGGACATAAGTCCATATGAGCAGCTGGAAAGCTTCTGGGGGTCCTGAAGGAGCTGGCTGATGTTGCGAGGCTGTTCACTAATATCATGAAAGTGTTATGCAACCAATAAATGGAAAAAGGCAAATATTAGCTACACCCATTTTCAAAAAAAGAAAGGAAGAGGATCTAGGTAACTACAGACTGGTCAGCCTAATGTCCATAGACAGAAAAACTGCAAAGCAAATCTTCCTGAAAGTAATTTCTGGACACATGTGGAGAAGAAAGGTGACTGAAGACAGTCAGCTTGGTCCTACCGAGGGCAAATGGTGCTTGTCTACCCTCATTGTCTTCTATGATGAAATTAATAGCTCTGGGGACAAAAGAAGAGCAGTGGGTGTTGTTTATCTTGACCTTAGTAAGGTTTCGGTATGATCAGCCATAGCACCCTTTAGCTAATATCTAACTGGAGACCAGCTGTAAGTGGTGCTCTTCAGCAGTCGTAACGGGGCATTTTCATCACTGGCCTGGATGTGAGGTGGTCTACTCCCACCCAACCAGTGAGATCTCAGAGGGACCTCATCAAGCTGAAGCAATTGGCTACAAGGTACTTCAGAATGTTCAACCAAGTCAAATGCAAAATATCGCACCCTAGATCAAACAACCCAATGCAACAGTACGGGCTGGGGACTGATTAGGTGGGGAAAGGCTCTGCTGAAAGAAGCAAGAAGTTGGTTAGGTGGCTTTGAGAGGTCATCTCCAGCCTAACTTACTCTGTTTATGACTGGTTAGCAGGATGACAGCCAACCTCATCTTGTGTGACTTCAGAGAGCTAGGATTTGTAGAGGGAAAAGCATGATTAAAATGTAACGCTTTTCTTTTTTTATTCTTTTTTTTTTTTTGGTAAAAATCAGAATGATGGCTTGCTCTCTGTACAGTTCTTTTCAATTACTCTTTTTGCCTACAGAAAGATAAAGTTAAAAGGACCATTTCAAATAGACATATGAAAAGCCAAAGCTTTCATTTCCTTTCTGTTGAAAGAAACAGATCCCTAGGAAGGTTTAAAAAGTGGTTCAGCTAGGAATATTTTTTTTTCTGGATGTTGGGATAGAAACAAAAGTCAAATGAGGTTTCTCCTCCCTCCTCCTCCTGATAAATTTGTACTTTTCATTCAGCTTCAATAATAATTAACTTCAAAAATGGGGAATTAAGACCTAAAAATAATTTAAAAAAAAAACACCAAGAAAATAATTAAAGAAAGAAATGGGCAAAACCCTTGGATAAAATGTCAGTAGTGTAATCAACATCAAGAATTTTACATCAGTGACTGCTTTTTGAGCATAACGCAGGTGAACACATAAGGCTTAAGCTTAGTTTAAAGGATGAAACTCCATGCTACAGGTAGTATCACTAGCAGCTTAAATTCTTAGTGGGTAGAATGAGCTTAATCTACTCCTGCTTCTGTATATTTGTATTGCATGAATAGAAAATGACCGAAATTCATCCATTTTGTGGATGCTGGGAAACCTGGAAGAAAGTGAGGGATATTAATGCTGATAAATATCTACTGATGAAAAATTACACTGATAGTGACTTTTTTAAAAAATCCCTAATACAGTTTTGAAGAGGTTCATAACATCAGACATTGAAATGGTGAGAAAACTTCCCCTGTATTTTTCATTATCTCATACTAGGGAGGATGGTTTATATCTTTAAAATATAAAAAAATTTTTAAAATGTCAATAGGTGACCTTGAGTCAAACACAATCCTATCAAAACAGAGGACATTATTTTTTATTCAGTATTAACAGTGAATAATGTATGACTGATAAAATCTTATCTAATCATATAATAAAATAATAAATAAATATAATAAAAATGTTGTTTTACATTGAGATGTTACATATTTTCCCAAGACAGGGTCTGAAAGCCTCTTAGCTTTGCCTTTATAAACTGGACTGTATTGGCAAATGTGACACCCACGGACAAGAAGGGTCAGAAGGAGGGTCTGGGGAACTACAGGCCTGTCAGTCTGCCCTCGGCGCGTGGGAAGGCTACAGAGCAGATTATCTTGAGTGCCGTTATGTGGCACATACAGGACAACTGGGCAATCAGGCCCAGTCTGCATGGGTTCATGAAAAGTAGGTCCTTCTTGACTAACTTGATCTCCTTCTACGACAAGGTGACCTGTTTAGTGGATGAGGAAAAGGCTGTGGATGTTGTTTACCTCAACTTCAGCAAGGCCGTTGACATTGTTTCCCACAGCATTCTCTTGGAGAAAATGGCTGCCCGTGGCCTGGATGGGTGTACTCTTCACTAGGTAAAAAACTGGCTGAATAGCCAGGCCCAAAGAGTGGTGGTAAAAGGAGTAAAATCCAGTTGGTGGGCAGTCACTAATGGCGTTCCCCAGGGCTCGGTACTGTGGCCTGTTCTCTTTAACATCTTTATCAACAACCTGGATGAGGAGATTGAGTGCACCCTCAGTAACTTTGCAAACAACACCACGTTGGGCGGGAGTGTGGATCTCCTTGAGGGTAGAAGGGCTTTGCAGAAGGATCTGGACAGGCTGGATCGATGGGCTGAGGCCAATGGTGAGAGGTTCAACAAGGCCAAGTGCCGGGTCCTGCACTTGGGTCACAACAACCCCATGACCTGGGGAAGAGTGGCTGGAAAACTGTCCTGAAAGACAGTTATAGCGAGGTGGGAGTTAGTCTCTTCTCCCAGGTAACAGGCTGTAGGACAGGAGGAAATGGCCTCAAGTTGTGTCAGGGAGGTTTAGTTTGGATATTAGAAAAATTATCAAGCACTGGAACAGGCTGCCCAGGGAAGTGGTTAAGTCACCATCCCTGGAGGTATTTAGTGTAGAAGTGGAGTTTACGGACCTGGTTTGGCAGTGCTAGGTTAACGGTTGGACTCAATGGTCTTAAAGGTCTTTTCCAACCTAGATGATTCTGTGATTCTATAACAGTAGAAAACATATCCTAAAAAAAGATGCGCATCGGGTATAAGTTGGATTGAACGGACAGATCTCTTGCTCCAGCTCAGAGGTTTCACATCCTGCAACTTTGGGAATGTGCTGGCATAGTGGTCCTGCTACTGAGGTCCAGAACATGCCGAGACTGTACAGGATCTTGACAGAAGCAGCGTGAGATCAGTCCAATTTCCTTTTTGTTCTAAAGGCTGGAGCATGCATATATACAGATTAATGTTTATCCATCCAGCTGAAAGTTAACTCTTTTAATACATGGGAGGAAGGTAAAATGATTTGTGGCATATGAGTCTGTATAAAATATGGCTTGATGTCAATTTTGTACATTGAAGAAATTATAAAGAATTACTTAGGATGTTACAGAGTTAGGAGTAACTGTCTGTGATTGCTTTGGCTAATTTCATAGTTACAAATTTTGAAACAAGGAAACATTTTCAAAAAGCGTGTGGGAGAATTTCCTTTTAATATACATTTTGGAAACAAACACCTTCGTTTTAAAACAAGCCTAATAATGTGTAATTTCTGTTTTGTATTTTTAGAGCTCTTTGAAGGTTTGACACACCTTATGAATTATCATGTGGGCCTGTAACAGCTGTAACTTTATCAGTTATCCTCTTCTTCAAAAGGCTTTTCACTTAAAAAATACTCCTACAATATAGGAACAGATAGACCATGATGTACAAAACAAACCTTTATGTTGTTCCTTGCTGCTTTTTAAAACAAATTCTGCCAGTCTTTCTGACAAAAAAGAAGTCCATCTTTGCAGTGTAATTGAGCTTTTTTGTGATCTCACAACATGTTCTTTAAATTATGTAATTGCATATTAAGTCTCTAGTTTAAAAATGTAAAGTAAAAAAAAAAAAAAAACCAACTAACTTTACCATACATAATGTCGGTCATAATTTCTCTCATTCATTGTAATTGACAACCAATATAAACTAATTTAAACTTCAGGACAGAGGACATAGTATTTAGATTTTAATATAATTTCTTTTTAACATAAATATTTACCAGATTAGTGAAAAATATGAATACATAATTAAATATTCCCCCCCAAAAAAAATGAAAAATTTCTTTTTTGTGTGGTGTAGAAAATGAATCAAATACATTTGACATATGCTGTCTATGTTGCTTACTGCATTTCTGGAAATTGTTCAGCTATTTTAATGATAAGGTCGGTATACAAATCTATGTATTATTGTATTATTTTACTGACCAACTTCTTCAAAGATAATATGAATTGCCTTTTTAAATGATTTTTTTAACACACTTGAAATCTTCTAACCAGTGATTTTAATGGAATTTTGTACAACGTATACACCTACTCTGAACTTTAGTCATATAGATACCGTATATTATTTCATCAAGAAGAGCTCTTTTTTTTGGATGAAGTAGTTAACTACAAGATTTTTTCAAATAAATGATATAAAAAAAATTAAAGGCTGTCACAGAATATATTTCCAAAAGAGTTTCCTAGCTTCCAGATGTGTAAGCACAGAATGATACTTTTGTATCATCTCTAGTGACAAAAAACTCCTAAGAGCTTTGCCTCAAGCTTTGTATATTTTGAAATATTTTCATATTTTTTTGCTCTTTTCTATGATGATAATGGAGGACTTGGTTACTGGAGCTGAATGTAACCTTAAAATTTGCAACCGTAATAAGAATTAATTTTTCCTGAAGCGCACAAGATTGGTACTGTCTGTCTGATGTCCCTCGCGCCATCAAACAACCTTCAATATCTTCTTAAAACTATTTAATAAAAGTGTTTCGCAGACAAAACTTTTAGTTCATAACTAGAGATGATTTTTCATTCTGTAAAACAATTTCTCTATCAATTTCAGACGTATCTGAAGACAACTGCTGAAAAGAATGTGGAGGCAATATAATTTAGGCACAGATAATCAGTTTAAAACCCATAATTTTAAGTGGATTTTGTAGTTTTTAAATTACAAATTCAGCAAGTTCCTAGATATTATATGCTATAAACCCGTATATAGTATTATAAAACCAAAAGCATAAAAACACTAAAAAGTAAAATTAATAAATCTCATTTTACTAATTCCATTCACTTAAATATAAACACAAAACTTGCCAGTACAGTTATGTATAAAATTGCTATTTTTCTTGAATATCTTTTTACTGAAAAATGAAATTTTATTTTCTTAGAAGCTTTAACCATTAGGTTTTACAAGACACAACTCTGGACACTTTTGCTTATGTGTTGAAATATTCTGGGGTTTCTTAGAAGTGCAAAAATGGTGACAAAAGGACCAGAAAATAAGGTGAACTTTTCATTTCTGCATATATTTTAGGGTGTGCGTCTGCCAGTTAATCCAGTGACAGTCATCAGTATGAGAGAGGGAGAGAAAAAAAGAAGACATTTTGGTGGACCAGATAAAATAATCAATCGTTACTTCTTACAGGACGAAAAATTAGTAGGCTCATTAAAATTCACTATGTACTTTGATAATAAGTATTTTTTCCATTAAAAGACATAAGCATTAATATTTCCACCCATAGACAACGTAAATAAAAGCATTTGGGTATGTGACAGCTGTGCCTGCTAGATAAGGGAAGCATTGTGAAACAGTGGAGAAGTAATTTTCCTGCGACTTATTTATATTCATCACTGCTATAAAAACGGAGGGGAGGGGAGGAAAATCAATCCCAGCATTTTGGGGGAGAAGCTCAATAATTATTTTGTGAACATTGTGAATTGGTACGGTGATACCTTTATTGTGGTTCGTTTCCCACACTCTTAAGATACTAATCAACACAGTGAAGAACTTTCAAGTGGCTCTGAAATGTATTTCTTTCTTAGATTTCAAATGTTGTAGGGCAGCTGTACAGTTGCTAAAAGCTGTTCTGTGTCTGCCGTATCTGATGACATACAGAGGCCCAGAAGTTTTTATTACATACAACTTGGTTGAACTTCACAAAGATCTAATAACCCCCTGGCTCGTCAAGAGGGGATCGTTGGTTCGCTTTAAGAAATAAAAGAGGCTTATTTCTACAGATATAGCATGATGCACTGTCTCCCACTTCTGAAGTGTGTACATCAGGAGATAGCTCTGCTAAAAAATAATGCATGTTTCAGGTATGGAAATAAGAAATTGTGGATTCACTGGAAGTTAGAGTTTCACAAAATGTCTTCCCCTTCCCAAATCCTACAGAGACCAGTTACAAAAGAGAAAGAAGGGTCTTCATTTCAGTAGCAATGCAGTGATAAAATCTAAAATAAAATCATCATCTGAAAGAGCATAGGCTTAATCTCTTAGGCCTATCTTAGCCTATCTTTGGCTGAATTCCTTATGCCTCAGCAGACAATACACAATTTGTTTTTAATAGTACAAAATTACTACTCTCAGAATTAAACTTTGCAAATAGGTGTGCTATAAGTTATCATTGTCTCCATGTGTACACTCCAGTGATCCTTACAAGAGTGTTTTATATCCTGATAAATCCATGGACGTTTTCTGGGTTAGGGAAAATGATTGTGTGTTCTAAAACCAGCAGATGGTCAAAAATTCACTATGGAGAAAAGCAACTTGCAGTGCTATCGGTGGAAATGAGCTTTACTAAATGATCAACTGATGTGGTCTAAAGCCTTCTTTTTACCTGTGCAAAACCCATCTCAAATATTAATATAAATTTCGAGGCCTGGGTCAAGGAAGAGGATGAGCATGCCTCACACTGCACTTTACATTCCTGAGAGAGCCTAACATCTTTGATTTTCCTGAAAATCCAAACCCTCATAGAACATTGGTTTCTGACTCCCAGGGAAGCAGTTCATTGCTCTTTCAACTGAGGAGAGGCAAGGGACTATCTGAGGCTCTTAATATAAAAAGCAGGAAATTAAAAGAAAAGAAAAAGATTAAGAGAAAGCAAAAAAGAGGTAGATGGGGCAGAAACGTTTTTTATGGGACTTTAAATAACAGTGTAAAAAGGTGCTACTCAAATATATTACCCTCTGCGTGCCCAAATAGAGCTGATCATTTCAGAATAATTTTCTTGAGGGCAAAAGCTCTTTTTAAATCACTGTATGCCCTGACACAATTATTTGCAAAGATCTATATGCAATATATTCCAAATCACATGCCAAGTGCATGTTTTGTGATTGCCACATGATATATATCATAATCTGATGTGGCCAGCAGATCGAGAGAGGTGATTCTCCCCCTCTGCTCTGCTCTCGTGAGACCCCACCTGCAGTACTGCATCCAGCTCTGGAGCCTTCAGCACAAGAAGGACATGGACCTTTTAGAGAGGGTCCAGAGGAGGCCATGAAGATGATCCGAGGGCTGGAGCACCTCTCCTACAAAGAGAGTTGGGGTTGTTCAGCCTGGAGAAGAGAAAGCTCCGGGGAGACCTTAGAACAACCTTCCAGTACCTGAAGGGGGTCTACAGAAAAGCTGGGGAGGGGCTGTTTGCAAGGGCATGTAGCGATAGGACGGGGGACAATGGCTTTAAACTAGAGCAGGGCAGGTTTAGATCAGACATTAGGAAGAAGTTCTTTACAGTGAGGGTGGTGAGACACCGGCACAGGTTGCCCGGAGAGGTGGTGGAGGCCCCATCCCTGGAGACATTCAAGGCCAGGCTTGATGAGGCTCTGAGCAACCTGATCTAGTTGCAGATGTCCCTGCTGACTGCAGGGGGGTTGGACTAGATGGCCTTTAAAGGTCCTTTCCAACCCAACCCAATCCAAGACATTCTATGATTCTACGATAATCTAGATATTTCCTTCCCTGCACACTCTTCTCCCCTTTTGTCTACTTTCCCACGGGCTGGTACTCAGGAGATCTTCTTGTTGCCTGGTCATAGCAGGGCACTCTTTTGTGAAGTCCCTGTGTTCAGCTGCCATTAGTAATCTTATACCTCGCACTCTTCCTTTAATAATCCCCAAATAAACACCTTTATCAGACTATGATTCTCAGAATGACAGTCCAGTCTCTCAACAGAGCATATGGTGCAGAATTTCCTACAGCCCATCTAATCTGCCACCTATATGCTCCCTACAGTCTGGGAGGGCAGGCTCTGAAGAGCTCTGCTCCCCGGTCTCTCAAATACACATACATCTGTGCATATACGTGCATGCACGCACACAGAGGAGGAGGAAACAGAAGATCTGTATTAGCACTTTCTTCTGAGATAAACAATTCACCAAAACAGCAAACACTGAATTCTTTCCACCCCAACAAGCTTCCACTACTGATAAGTCTGTGAGTAGCATTGAACAAACAAGTCAGGGTTGTGCACATAATTTCCTGTTATTGATGGCAGGCTTTGAATGTGGCATCAGTTGACAGATGTGTGCACAGAACAAAACAAGATGTGCCACATAGTTTTGGTCCACCAAAATTCAGTGTTTTTTCTTTTTTTTTCTCTGTTGCTGAGAAACGCTATTTTGAGACGCCAAAGAGAGGGCATATGTTTATGGGTGTTTTGTTTAGAAAATGTGACATGCTGTTAGAATATGTTTGTCAATTCTATCATGGTTTTCTCCCACATGCTGGTGATTGGTGGCTGTAGCTGAAGCAAATTGCCAATCATGGTTTCTAAAATTGATACTCTGAGGACATACGGAGACAGTGGAAAAGTCAATGTGTTCATTTTGGTGAACATTTCTCCAACAGTAGGTTCATTAACATTTTCACCAGTGTATTTAAAGGCCAGGTTTGGTTACCACAACCACCACTTTTCCCCTACTGAAGGTCGTTTACTCTTAAATGTAGATGTAAAGCCATCTTTTGAAAAAAATGTATCTGCAAATAGACAGCCTGCAGCAAGAGAAGTAAATGAATGAATGTAGTCTCAGATGTCTTCACTGAGAGCAGAATAATCTTAGAGAGAATTGTTTAGATGAGATTAGAGTCATTCCATACTTCCACCTGGAATCATTTTGCAGGCCAGCCCTGCATTGATACGCCTGTGGTAAGACCAATAAGAAGGAGGGCAGCAAATTGATAGGTCAATAGTTGGCTTCTGAAATGCTTTTACTGCTATGTGAATGCCTCCTAGTTTCTCCAGAAGGCAGAGCTTTCAGACATGACATAACAGTACTGACTAATCAGTGTCTCCACATGGTGCAGAATTCTAAGAGAGAAAATAATGTAGATGGGAAAAGTAATTTGAACTGTCTGTATATATATATCTTTATGAGTACATATGCAATGGCAAAAAAGAAGTCTGGAAATTCTGGAAAAGTTCTCCATGTAGCATCCCATCAGATAGAAGTTTTGCCACACGAATTGGCAGCAAAATGAATGTCATCATGAGCTAGATTAAAGACGCAATACTTTCTCTAAGTTTCTATTTCAGCTGCATCTGGAACATCTTACTCAGGCTAGGGTGCATGGACAACAAGAAGAAGAGTCAAATTGCTTGGATTCCAGAAACAGAAAGAATCAAAATAAATAGGTAAGTAAATTAAAATGGTTGAACCTCTTACATGGCAGCCCCGGGGGTGACGTGCAATATTAAACTGTGCTTTTAACCCCTTGTGTGAAGGTGAATCCTCCTGGAGAAGTGTTCAATTAACAAAAATGTGCAATTTTACCTTCCTAATGATCATCTTGTTATGACAGAAATTTTTCACTGCCTGCGTCAAGCTGAGGAATATTTTTTCATAAGTATTTGAGAAATAACTAGCAGAAGAAATCAAAATCAGTAATAAATCCTTCTACAACAGGAGCAAGAAACCTGCCCAACAGTCTTTAGACAAACTGATGATCATAGCTTCATTGAAAAACATATTTGCAAACAAGTAGAAAATAAATTAAAAAAAAAATAATCTATTCAAATCTCTTTTGGAGAAGAGAAATCCATTGCAGATTACTAAATAGTTACAAATCACATATGGTTCAGGCCATGCCTCAGCTGAAAGGTCTGGGGGCTGTGAGGCAGACAATGTGAGGAGAAGAGTGTGGAGTAAGATGTGTTCTTTTCCAGTTGTTTTTTTTTTATTTTTATCTCACTGATTCTTTTAGACACATAAGAGGGGTTTAACTCAAATTAAAACACAGGGATTCCCGCATAATGTTTTTATAAATGCTTCCAGATTCCCATCATGTTAAAAGTAATAGTATTATTTCAGGGGTTTTTTTGTTATTGCAGTTTCAGGAAGGACACTGAGAACACTTCATCAGTAAGTAAATGTCAGATAAACCCGAGCACACATCACCTTATGTTTAATGTTAACATTAAAGATATATCAAGGCATACAACAAGAAAAATCTGTTCAGAATAACCGTCTTTGTATTATTTTGATCCCATTAAACTAAAATAAACGATACAATCTGCTTCAATATAAATGCTTGGTTAATGATTTAGCAATGTAAAACAAGTAGAAAATAATTAGGCAGCCATCAATGCCTTTTTTTTTCAAATTAAAAGGCTGAACATAAGACGATGTTTTGGTAAAAATTACTGATAGGTAAAAAAATCTAAATTCCAGTTACCTCGTTTGAGCATCTAGCTAATTCAAATCAAGTTATCAGTTAATGACAGCTAACTTTTCAGAAATTAAAGACTTCTCATGCTGTTGCCACTAATTAAAAGTTGACAAGATAAAAAAAACTACATGAAGATATAGTAGGGACTTTTTAAGTGTAATGAACTGGGATTGTTGCATTACATAAATAGCTTTTGAAATAAGTTGGTATTATTACTATCTTGTCTGCTCATCAGCGTTTAATTAAATCATATGATATTATGAAACTGGAGAACTAATTGGCTGACATTTAATGTACTATATGCAGGACAGAACAGATTTGAGTGGTAAATCCTGTTAAAAATTATGGTGGATGCCAGTCACCATGTTATGGGGCATTATACCGTAGTTTGGAGAATACTTTGTTAAATGAGGAACGTCAGTATATCTATAAATTCATTACACCTGCAATCAGCATGCAGGCACACAATTGTCTCGAGTCATTCTTACCCAAAAAAGCATCAAAAGCAAATTTTGATTGTGCTGTCTCACAGGTGAGCAGTTCAGCCACAGCAGCTATAGAAGGCACGGCTGCCACAGCCACAGATACAGCTAGTGAGAGCTGCGTGCCTGAATTCATTACAAACTGCTGGCCAGAAACAAGAAATTATTGTAGCAGGCTATGGGGCTACAATATGCTAGGGCAATCCTTTATAATTATGGTATTTAGGTGCATTTATGTACATTTATGTATTCATATTTGTGTACATTGCTTTGATTCTCCTTTGCGTACCATGGTACTGTTCTCCACTACCGCAGTCTCATGACAACCTGCTTATCAAAACAAAAAAGGCGACCAAATGTGACTTTCTTTTGCACATAGTGCAAAAGGATGGATAGTAATCTGTGTTTATTTTTCCTGAGATTACACTATAAAAAAAAAAAAACAACAAAAAACACAAAAAAAACCCCCAACCCAACCCAAACCAAAACAAAAACCCCAAACCCAAACAATGGAAGGAATTTTCTTCTGTGCTCGCAAGTGTGAAGCTCTGCATGCCTGAATGTTGCTGGCCACGTCTGTAAAATTGAGTGGTGTTAAGTGAAACGGAGCATTTGACCTTCAGTTCCTACGCTTCACTCTGATCTATGTTTAATTTTTATTAGGAGACAAGAGGAGCTTTGTGGGGAAAATAACTCTTTGTCTCTTGCTGGCAAAAAAAAAAGGCTTGCAAAACTCTATTAGCAATGCATGAATTTAGAGAAAAGTGAAATCTGTAACTTTTGTTTCATGTTAAGAGCTCTCTCTAAGCTGTAGCTGAATTCAGATTGCTCATTATCTTGCCACATTAAAAAGCTAAGTAATAACACGTTCTTTTGTGTAGCCATCTGATGAGCTTACTTTGATGACTTTTTCCAATAAACCAGCATAATCTCCACGAAGAGAGAGAAAGTCACATGTAAATCTCATTGTACTCTTAAAAAAGGCACACGCACCCCTACCTCCGCCCACTGTGTAGTTGGTAAGATTCAGCTCTCAGTGAAGTGGAGAATTATCTTTCTGTTGACTTCTGTTGACTTCCTTGTGTGCATGAGACGGATAAAACCTCTGGCCTGGCTTATAATTGTATTTCAACTGTTATTCTAATTTTCAATCTTGCTTTGAAATATTTTTCCTACCTTGGCAGAGATTCGTCTAACTTCCTGTCTGCTACTCAAGCTTGGGTTTGGAATTATATTAAAAGTATAATCTTTGAAAAATGGATAGAGATTTACTAGTGCTGCAGGTATTTAACGAATGTTCTTCCAGTGCCATAAAGCATCGGGTTTTTCCAAGCTGTCATCCAGAGAGACAGTTATTACTATGAATAATAGATAGAGATTTGAGATAATTTATATTTAAAAAAAATTAATCCTGTAGCTGTAAGACATGGTTCTTGCAGAGAAGAGCGTTAAAGACAAATTAACTTGATAGCATTTTGGACCTGACAATTAGAGCTCTTTGAAGAATATTTGCTAAATTATTTACTTGACATATTCCGAACATTTTTTTCCCCAGGTAAGATGCTTGAAAAAAGCAGTGGTTTTATCTCTGCCTACATTCTCAAAACACTAAAGTTTCCTCAATGTTAGTGACCCTGGGTGTGTTTAAGCGTTTGGAGCAAGAAACATATATACACTATTTGTGCTACAGAGATTAAAGCTGATTACAGGTACTCAAACAGGTAAATAAAAGCTTAAGGTTTCGTTAAAGAACATTTCATTTGACACAAAGAGAGACCACAGTAGGTAATGGGGTGAAAATAAAAGTTTTAAGTTATGTTCCTAGTGCGTGCATGAGCTCCCTGCTTAAAAAAAAAGGGACCACAACCTCAGCATCTTTTGACTGCAGTGAGGTCCTTACCATTTACCCCATCTGAGGTCTCACCCTTCAAATTTCTGTTGGTCATATGGTTCTTTTGGACATAGAAATCAGTATTAATCGCTTTTGAGGTGAAAGTAGATTTGATGGAGAACCTTAAGGATCTTTCAACGATTGACAAACAATAAAAGGTATTTGGTTGCTAAGAATCCATTTACCGACACACAAAAGTAATTACTGAAAGCATTGCATAACATGCTCTTATCTTTTGACATTTCATATTAGGTCAGAACAGCAAGTTCAGATGGGATTTTTTTTCACTAAATGCAATGAATAGTTTATACTCGCATCACTAGACAGAAGCAAGAGATCTCTCAAGATATTAAAGTGAGATTTTAACAGAAAGTGTTTGAATGAGTTGTTTTTCTGGTTTTTCATGAAGTAGTGTCACTTCTGGCATTTCCAGTAGCAGACTCTGGTTTTCAGTTACACATCCTTCTGTTTATAAAATTAATGCAGTTAGCAAATTTTTGAATAGTTAAAAATAATAGTCGTCCCATCTCAAAAACATTTTTACACTTTGCAAGCCTGTTTGTGTTCCATTCTTGAAAATCAAACTTGTATTTTTGCTGTAGCACAAGTTGCGTTAACAAACAACTAAAGGGAACCCCTCAGTTCAAAGGCCTTCAAGATCCCTTCATTTAAATATGACTACCCGTCTTCCTCACTGTGACTCGGAATCTTATCTCATGATAAATAGCAGGGTAGTTTTGCCAAGTCCTTGTGTGTAGCTGTTAGTCACGGTGCTTGGAAGATGCTGATTAAAGAAACGCTGTGAAAAAAAAAGATGCATGAAGGAAAATGAGTTGAAATCTGTAACAAAGCTTTATTGCGATGAATAAACTCTCCTATCTCCAGTATGCACACTTGTTAAAACTACATGGAACAAATTACCATCAGGACAGACAATTAAGCTGGAAAAACAGAAGGTTGTGGCATGAAAGGAATGAAAGCTGAGAAATTCAGATTCATATTTAACACTTTATCATTCCATTCTTACGCAAAGCATAGTATGCCCTATCTTTACTTAAATGGCAGTTAGATCTCTGCACCTTTTGACTTCTTTGTTGACAAACTGTCCCGAAATGATAGTACCTGCAGCTAATATAAATTCTTCAATAGAGCTTTAGCAGTCTGTATTTATGTCTGGCATAACTGCTTGCCTAAAAAAATTACTTTTTAAGCTTAGTATTTACCAGAGAAATAAAAATGTCTGTTTCAAAACCACTCACAACTGCATAATCACAGAAGGAAAACTGAAGAGAACGCTAGGGATGTAATCAAGCCAAAGTTGGCAACAGAACAGATCTTATAAATAGTGTAAGAATGTTTAGATAAATCCGTATTCAAGCATACAAGGGGTTCTTTTGGAGAAATGTATCTATAAATAAAAATACTGATTACACTAGCAAAAATCCCATCTAAAACCAGATGTTCAGAGTCACTTCCTAAAGAAAAAGGTATCTTCTTTTGAAAGAACATCGGAGGATTAAGTTTCTTGCAAGCAGGAGGAATTACAAACTTTTGGATTAGACTCCTAACATATTTTTTTCTTTGAATCTGCAGAGAGTTGAGGAAAAAAAGGAAAAGGGAGGCTGAGATTGACACTCATATCTGCGTTCCAGCAGTGTGAAAAATCAGGATTCCAAGGTGCAGCATGTTGTTCCATCAGTGGAAACAACACGTATCTCACCGAAATGTCAGGATGGTGTCTGGAACCAGAAGGCTGAGACAGACTTTATATCTCTTTCTTGAGATTCAACCAAAACAAACTGCCTCCTTCAGGGCATGCCTGAACTAGTTAGGTAATTCCCTCGCTGACCACTGAAATCCCCTGTGTGGGCAGTACCGCCAGCTACCCAAGCACAATATTTCTGCATGTCCAGAATAGTCTCAAACAAATGCAAGAGAAATTAGAAAAATAGGCGCATAAGTCCCCGTGAGGTCTAATTCGGTAGACATGTTCCAAAGATGTTTAATGCATACTGACAAGACCAGAAATGGAGAAAAAATAAATCAAAGTTACTTCCTAGATAGAGAATCCAGGATGCCTCACTCCCTACTGAGAACATCCACCTGGATGGATACAGCCAACTGCTTGTTCAATAAACATGTGTTAGCCAAATGACTCTGATTTGTTTAACCACATTTGTGCAATACTATTTACATGGTAATAAAATAAGGACGACAGTCTTCCTTTCTGTATAATAGTTTAGTTGTCAAAACAGTGATTCTCAGCTTCTGTAACAGATGAGTTAGATTTCTGGGGGGAAAAAACTCCCCGGATAATTTTTTGTTGCCACGGAAGTTTTTGTTTTGTGACCGAAGTAGGTTGAAATTTTAAGTGGTCTCTTACTACGTACCCCAATTTTGTTTGCTTGCTTGTTTTGGAATGCATGGATTTCTGTTTTCTTTTTAAAATTTTATTTATAGTTTTACATTTGTTTTGCATTCCAGTCGCTGATATGTTATAGCATACTAATAGTCTTTTACCAGAAGTTAAAAAAAACCCCTATGGATTAGAATACTTTGGAGTAAGAAATCTGGATTTCTTGTCTTCTTTTTGGACTGATTCAAGCTCATCTGAAAAACACAGTTAACAGCACAGCATCATATGGGAAGGACACCTCCATAGGCTGCTTGTATATTTTACATTGAAGAATCATTTGTTAAAAGAATTCTAAGTTCGTGACTCAAGACTGCTCACTCCTTGCTAAGCAGCGTAAGCCCCAGCCCCGCATTAACCTGGATATATGTACAGTTATGAGTATTGACAATTATCGGTCCGATACAGTCTTGCCAGATGGTTGTGAACCTGCTCTTCTCTGCATGGCATGCTGGCATACTGCTGATGTCAGCCTAATAAGAAAAACGTGTTTTCAAAGGCTGAAGTTGTACTTGAGTGTTTTGTTTCTTTGTGTTTTGTTTCTTTTTTAGAGGGAATACTATTAGTCACAGTCCTAAGAAGATTCCACGTGGGTGGACATACCTACTTTCAATCCTATGTCAGGTTGACTAGGTTTTCTGTGAAACATTTGTGCTTACTGTGTCTTATTATTTTCCCTGTACAACTTGTTTCTCATGTATTTTTTCTTTTATTTACCTGTCTAGGCCACTTTTCTCTTGATATACATGGATTGCATGGTATGCAATCCTACATCTTAATTCCTATTCTGAAGTGTAACATTCATTTCTACAATCCTTTTCAGATTCAGCACGTGAACTAAACAGCAAACCTGCAGGATCACAGAAATCCACATGAAAAATTGCAGAGGTGGCAGGACACGTGAAAGTTAATTTCAGCATAGCTGATAAAGTGATTATTCTTTAATATATTTGAACATTGTCCTATTAGTGATAGGCGATCTGACTACCAATATGAAGAAATGAATTGAGTAAACTAATTGGCAAAGACTTTTCAACCACATTGTTGAATTCCTTGTCAAATGCCAAAGATTATACCTCAAATAATGCAACTGACATCAAACCACACACTCAAATGAGCTGTTAAATTAAATTATTAAGACACTGTAGGAAAGAGTGCATCTTGTTCAAATGAATATAGTTTTCCTTTTTGAAGGGAGATGGAAAAAGAAGCATGAATTAAGACAAATCTGTATTATTTTCACCAGGTTGAATCTTAAGGGAAAATGTCTGTTGAACATCATTGCTTGTTACTTTTCAACCAACAGGTTATCATGGATTGTCATCAACAAGTGAATGAAATTTCAGAATAGACTAGAATAAACATATCATTCCTAAGTACTTATCTGAGAAATGCACCTATATCCTGGGACAAGAAGATGCTAGACAACTTGGTTTCCCATAGTGTACCAGCCTCCACAAAACTTCAGAACTGGTCAGGCCCCCGTATTTATTAGCCTCCTAAAGACACTGTAAGAATTTCTGAAGTGCTGCAGGAGCCAACAGTAGACATCAGGGGAGGTTAACGCTGCCAGGACTATCATACAAAACCAGCCAGCCAGACTCTGATCTCAGTTTCTCTGGAAGAAATCCAGTAGAAGACAATGGAGTTATGTTGGATGTGTGTAGTGCTATATTTGAGAGCTGAGTCTCTCCTACGGAACTTAAGGGTGTCTGTTTAAACGAAGTTTGGGACCATTCTATAGGATTCACTATACAGCTGCAAGCACAAAATGGTATTTACTACTCCAAGTGTTCATGTTTACTTTAGAATCTGATAGATACTTGAAACTTAGGCACACAACTGCATTTATTCAATGACAGCCTATATTTTCCAGGGTACTTTAATTAGTTATGGACATGTATAATCTGTACTTGACCATCTGATGTAATGATGCTATTAAAAAAAAGCATTGTTGGAATATTCTTTAATGGTTGTCTTGCCAGAACAAATTTCTGTCCTGGAAATTTTTCTATCAACAAATTAAAGAGTAAAATGAATTAAAAGTCATATTTTATAAAATAAAAATATTGAAATGTGCACAGAAATGGAAAATTTGAAGCTGATATTCAAATTCATTTTTCAATCATGCTTATTTTTTCTTTGATAATATCCAGTAGGAATTAATTCTATTTATGTACTTTCTGTTCTACAAAACCTTGACTCCTTTTAAACAAAGCCATACATGAGTTGGAGGCAGATCTATTTGTCACATGTATAAAACAGAAACTGTCCATAGGCTTTGCTGAAATGTGTCATTATACAGAGTGACTGAAACATAATAGTGAACAGCTTGATGTTCGTGTACTTCTGTCTTTTAAAAGCAAGTTGACAATTAAGTCAGCATGGTTTGAGAACAATGTTATCTATGCATTTGAAATTAATTAGATAACAGTGAATAAATTCTAGCAGTTTAGATCAGTGGAATATACAAACGGGTAAAATAAACTTATTAATTCAATGTTTTATGGCAAACCTGTTGCTTTCATTCTTGCTCTAGATGAAATTAGAAGTTACAATTAGCAGTCGTCACGGGAGTTTTTGCACTTTGGGACCACAAAATCCTCAGGAATTTGAGATCAAAATAACTCTTGGGCACTGCAATAGTTACAATTAGGATCATGTAGTTCACCATGTAAGAAGGGAGCAAAATTATCTTTGGAAAACATTTGGCATAATTTGGCTGGTACTTCTGAGCACTAACAAAAGCTACAATAAAACATAATTTGAACTGAATTGAGAGACAAAACACGAAAAGTTAATAATGTAGAATGTACTTTGATTTATACTTGTGGGTTCTTCCAAAACTATGCCCGCTTTCATGGATACCCAAGTTTAAGAAAAGCCTATTGCAAATGCACTCTAAAAGCAAAGGCTGTAAGGTCTCAAGAGTGAATAATGTGACCCATCCAGTCACGTGAATCCCCAATGTTTCTGTTTCTAATTTGGTTATATTTTTGTTCTCAACAAAATTAGTTTGAAGGTCTTCTCTGTATAAATGATTTTATGTATTCCCTTTTCTATGCAGTGGTTGTAGTATGTGCCTCTGAATTATATTTCTGAATTGCCTTTTCAGCTTTATGTATTCTTAGAAACAAAGATCCCTTTCTATGATGTCCATTGTTCTTCTGTGAAGTGGGAAGGAAAGCTTTGACCTATCTTCTGGTGTCAGGATATAAGAGAATAACTAATGTTTCTGACGTTGAAATAAATGAAATATTTCTCATTTAGATTGTTTCCTTCCTTTCTCCCTTCATTGGTTTAGTTTAGTTTTTAGCTTTAAATTTTGTCCCATGTGAAAGGAACACAAACCCAAAATTTTCAGCAAGTCCACTTAGCTGTGGTTCTAAATATCTTATTTTAAGGTGTTGTCAATATAGTTCCAGCAACTAGAAGTAACACCATCCCCATCTTCACTTTCCAGTTGAAGCGCTGGAGTGAGTTAGAGAACTAAAGCACCTGCTTCTAAAAGAGATGCTACTGGGTTTCTGCTGAATGATAACAAGGTAAAGTTTGGCCTGTCCATTATCGACACTTTCTCTCTCCTGTAAGAAATTAACAGACAGACCACAGGTCCTAATTAGGAGTAAGAAACTTGGGTAGCCAGAGTAAGTTTGAAACAGAGTCTTGCTATTTGTGATGGGGAAAGGTAGGCAAGCCTATTTTTCCTCCAAAATCCTAACAAGGCTCTAAAGTTTATTGATTTTTCTTGCCTGGAGACTAAAATCACAAAGGAAATAAATCTTAACTATTAACGCAGTTAAACTATCCTTAAGCTCTGCTGCAAACCATCTGCAAAATAAATCTCCCTCTCAATTACATATATATCTAAGAAAAGTCTTAAAAGGTTCACTACCCAAGTGTACGTACATTGAGCAAACAGATGGAGACCACTGCTAGGCCACCAAATACATCATTCGCTGTAAAAAGATTATCCCCTGAGAGCCTGCCAACCTAATTAATTTCCGATATACACTTCCTCGTCCCTTACTTCCCATCCAACAGTTATGGGGAAATGCTACGCTGTTCTGCATTTATACCCTTCAGGTTGGGAAAGCTATTATAAACACTGTCAAAATCTTGGCCGTGCTAAGCACTAATGAAGCAGCACATTAACCTTACCCTAACTTAGTTGAAAAGTGCATTAATTACACCCATTTTTAATCACCCCACAAGTAACACTACTAACATTATTGAGAATGAATAATTGTGGAGGTTTTTACGGCTTTGTCCTTGATGTACCCATTCCCTTTTTCCTCTTTTCCTGTAACACAGTCATGAAACAGGAAAGCTGTACTAACAATCATTTAATCTACCCCGGTCACTCCAGTCATAAATTAAATTAAGATATTTCACTCTGGCCTTCTCAAAGCAACATTTGCCTCTTTAGATTTCACCTAGATCTTCCATTTCCCATATATTGTCCTTCTTGGTCCCAACCTTTCAAACTCTGCTGATCTTAAATGCCTTTTAATCAACAGAAAAAGTGTTTTTATTTTGGTCTGTATTCAATTTATACTTAACTCAAAATCATGTAGCGTTTAATCATAATATTTCCGTATCAGTCATGTAACTGAATTTTAAGTCAGGCAAATATACCTAGGCAAAAAGGCATATTTTTGCAGCATATGAGAGGCAAAAATATTTTTCAAACAATTGAGAAGTAATTAGCATATTTTTTCCTTGTTGCTGTGTTTATAAATTATTAGCTTTTAGTAATCCTGCCCAGAATATTCTTTCTCAACCCCAATTTCCATTTCAGAAAGTTGTAATACTAGCAACATAATTTTGCTGCTGTTTATTGATCCAGGTTTGAGCTCTTTGAGCCCAGCTGATTTTTCTGTTTGGCTTTAATTGATTAACACAGAAATGAGATTCCAGCTGAGCATTTGCAGGTCAATAAGATCCTGCATTTTATTTTGTTAGTATTTGAACGGTCTGAAATATTAACTTTGCATTCACCAAAGTCAGACAATGAGTCAGTCATGAGTCACGAGTTAAAAAACAAGTTAAAAAACAAGTTAAAAACCAAGTTAAAAACTCTGGCGGCTAAGTACCTCACAGGTTTCTATCACTTCCCGCAGAACAAAAAAAAATCTCAGAATACATGTGAAACGAAAGTGGACTATGAAATGCTATTACCAGTCTGGGATTGCTGCAAAGTAAATTCCACTAACTCGGGAAAAATCAAACATTCACTGATATAAATGTGAAATTATCCAAACCTTCATACTCATGTACTTGCTCTACTGAGATGTTAAATGAGCAGTCTCTTAAAAGCTTTCATTTCTATTGTTTTGTGCTCTGACCAATAAAAGCTCTATAAGATAATTCAGTGTTTCCTAAAAAGACCAATATTAATTTCCTTCCTGTCCTGTTTATATGCTACTACAATTTCATATGTTGCCGCACCAGGGGTACAAATGGCTGATATGCCCGTGTTATTAGTCATTTAACATTTTATTAAACTTTCTGTTGCCCTGTGCTTTAGCTAAATAAAACTTAGAATTACACTAAAATAAACTAAAACTTTCCGTCTGTTTGACTTTTTCACATTGCACCAGAGTTTCTTGGACAATTGTTATCCTGAACACTACCCAAGTCAGGCAGACATCCGACGGAGAGTATGTTGTATTCTAATTACCGCAGAAATGCTTGCAATTTAAATATAAGAAATGGCTCATTATACTGAGCATGTCAAATGCAGCGGTGTCCAAAATAAAATCCATATTCGGAGTCGGTTTGTCTGGTACAAATATGATTTTAACTTTCTAACAATGATGACTTCCATATGATGCTGGAGACGATCAAAATAAGAGGGATGGGGAAATAATTGGCTGGAACAGACCTTCTCCTTTCTTCTTGATAGAAAATGTTTTAGCAGATGCCTATTCAGAAGGAACACTTCCAGCACTCTGGAAATGAAGCACATGAAGCTCACTACTGTAACTGCCAGCGATAAACATTATAAGAGAAAAAGGTTTTATTTTGACTAGTATTAAGGGACGTATCTTTAAATCCTCACTGCAACTTACTGCCTTAAAGTTAAAAGTATATCTAGAGGAATAAGTCATAATATTTTAGCTATTATTTGATATCCCTAAAGCGAAACTTTTCTACACCGTAGAAATTTGGTTTTTTTCCCTGTTCTTGGGCTGAATAATTTCTAGAGCGGGGGAAACTCAGAAACCCTCCTTTGTGAAATGGAAAGCATAGCTCTTCAATGGAACATGGGAATCACATTGAACTTAACAGTTTCCTTGGCGTGATGCCACAGCTGTTACCACTGAGCCAGGAGAAGACTGTAGCCAGTGGAAAATGGAAAAGAGATTTTTCTCATCAAGTTGTACAGGAGTCCTGATAATATACAGGCAAAATAATAGTGAATTTGGCTTCCAGGTATCTAGAAAGTGGATGTGCTCCCACTTATTAAGTGTACAGCTATTGATGCACAGCTATAATTGAACAATAACTTGTAGGAAAGTTTATGGTTTAGCATCACTAGAGTGAGTAACGTAACTCACTCTTGTGTCAGAGATGGAAAAGTATTCTGGGGACAGTTCGAGATGACTTTTTTCAGATTTTGTTACTTCCTGCCATATCACAGCTGAAATAAGTTTAATTATGTTGCCAGATTGTATCTTAGAGTAGAACTGGAAGAAGAAACAGTGGTCAGTGTTTCAGCTAGAGGTTGCTTTAGAATGAGCTATTTTGATTAAAAAGAAGAATTCTTAAGAATGGGTTTTGTCCTCCAACAGAATAAATGTTTCTAATAAAGTGACTATCTCATGAGGGTTCTCTATTAAATGAATGATCTCAGGTAAGTAATCTATGTTGAATAATGCTCAAAAGAGGTGTATTTCAAAAGAGATAAGTTTATCTTGTTGAAGACAAGTGCTTGTAAAGAATCAAGATTAAAGACGGCTGACATAGCTAGTGTTCCTGGTGGTCTTGGCAAAAGAGGTCCAGTGCTTCCCAGGATCTTCAACAGACCTCTCCCAGTGAAGGGAAACCCAGATTGCTTCACATAAAGCACTTCAGGTTCAATGAAACCAGCATTTTTAAATAAAACTTTGCCTTGCAGGAAAAAAATGGATCGTTGCTGCTATTCAAAACATAAATAGTACATAAACAAACTGTACTACTTCATCTCTTTTTCCTGACAGTGAGAGATGAACACTTACAGCATATAAAATACTCTGACTAGTTTTTCAACATGCTGAACTTATTGCAGTCACCATTTTAAAGCAAAATGCACAGCTGGGAGCAAGTTTGAAAGCCCTTCAAGTCTCCATTTCAGGCTTATGCTTAAGTTTAAACATAACCCCTTAGGGAGCTGTGATAAAGGAACTGAGCTCAGACCAGTGAATTCAGTTCAAATAATCAGACCTTTAATGGTAAAACTGATGGTGTTGGAGGATCATAGGACATAGGATCATAGGATGTGTTGGATTGGAAGGGACCTTTAAAGGCCATCTAGTCCAACCCCCCTGCAGTCAGCAGGGACATCTGCAACTAGATCAGGTTGCTCAGAGCCTCATCAAGCCTGGCCTCGAATGTCTCCGGGGATGGGGCCTCCACCACCTCTCCGGGCAACCTGGGCCAGTGTCTCACCACCCTCACTGTAAAGAACTTCTGCCTAATGTCTGATCTAAACCTGCCCTGCTCTAGTTTAAAACCATTGCCCCTCGTCCTATTGCTACATGCCCTTGCAAACAGCCCCTCCCCAGCTTCCTTGTAGGCCCCCTTCAGGGACTGGAAGGCTGCTCTAAAGTTTCCCCAGAGCCTTCTCTTCTCCAGGCTAAAGGTTTCAAGATGAGCAGCAGGCAGAGCACGCTGTAGGTCTGGTGCCACCAATTCATATTTCTTTTGAGGGCAGCTTGAACTCCATCTTTTCAGGGAAAACCATAAGCAACCTTCGTTTCTGGCAGTCAAGTGCAACCAGTCAAAAAATTATCCAGCCTGGGCATCTGACTATTCTATGTGCTCCTTGAACATCTATCCATACTTGAGACTTTCTACTTGAATATATTTAGTGGGTCACTCCAGGGACAGAAGATTCTGAAGCAAGTGAATTGTGCGTACAGGCAGTACATCCAGACTTGAGCATGACCCCCAGGGTACTTCTGCTTTACCCTCTAATGCCAGAAAACACCCATCTCAATATCTTAGTTGCTCCTTGGTCCCCTGAACTAGTACTTTGAGACTATTAAGAGGTATCTGACTGAAAGACTAACAAGATCAGAACCCAGAAAAGGACTTCATAAAGAAAAAAAGTTACATACTGTATTGTTTTGCTATTTCGTAGTGCTGTTAGGTTTTGTGAAGCCAGAAGGGAGGCTGACTTTCTCATAAGTAAGATACTGGGGTGAACCGTGCAGATAATCAAGGCTGGGTGAGTATCTATCATGTCTTAGAAAGTGAGAAGGAGGAAGTATTGTTAAAGAAATTACTGTTAATATAATTGAACAAGGGGTTGACAGTTACTTCCACTTATGAGATGGTAAACCTGGACAAGGAAAAGTATATTTTTCTCTTAAACTTCTCTTAACCCTTACTCTAGGAAATGCAGAATCCTAAGTGGGATAGTGAACCTGTGAAAGCAACATACACTCGAACAGAAAAAACTTCAGGTTTCACAGAAAAGTTCTGGGATTCCTGTGTGTTTTAAACAATCAACGTCTTAGCTGTTTAGCTGCTAGAGCAGCAGCAACAACACCTACTCTGATGTAAATTAACTGAGAAGATGTGTTAAATATTAAAATTAATAATCTATTTAGATTATGAACTTGGGACAGGTGCAGATGTTGTTAGTGATGTTCTATAGCAAATCTGTCTTCCTGACATTCTGCTCCAAGTTTTTTTCCCACCGACTAAAGGAATAATTAGTTGTAACTACACAACTCCTTGTATGATTATAGAAATTATTGCTAAATGCTAGGGATTTTTTTCTCCTTGTTCTTGGAAACAATTTGAAAGCTTTTGCCTCTGCTTGCGTACAACTTCACCTTGAATATCAAACATCTCTTATGAATATCAAACATCTCCTAAGAATATCTTTTCTAACATAACAAACAGTTGACTTCCCACGCGTAAATGTTGACTTTCTCTGAACTGGAACTTAACCAAATTATGACTTTTGTGTTATTGGCTTTGAGAAAATAAGTCAAAACTTCTTTCCATAAAGCTTCATTCTTCCTGTGCATACAAGAAAAGGCAGCTATATCATCTAATATATAATGTTCAGAAATGTCAATATAAACATGAAGTGGCATGAGTGACTAAAGCAGTAATACTCAATGCAGAGCAGCTGGTTATTTGCAGAGCAGTTTCTATACACCTGGGTGCTTGACATTCTTCTTGATTGACTTTGAAAATTGAACAGTGTTAAGAAAACTGAAAGGTCTTTCGATATATTTTTGCGGGTGATGCACCTAAAATTAGTACAAGTCAAAAAAATGGGGAATCAAGTCAGGGGATGGAGAAAAGACTGGAAGGAAAGAACATGAGAAAATAATCAATGAATATCTATAAATAAATATATCAACTATATATTAAAGGATTGGAAACCCATGTTCTGTTCCGCTGAACACAAATGCGCATGTAATATGTAGTAAGTATGATAGATTTTTAAAGTTGAATATGTAACTATGACATATTCCCAACATGCAGTATAGGTACGTAACTAATGACATGCTGACTCTGCAACTTGTTTTGTTACTACTTCATATATGGAAAGGGTTTCATGTTAAAGACGGTGAAGTGCTGATCTCCACCAGCTGTAGCTTGATCCAATGCCATGGGAACTCATACGTTCGACCGACCTACCCTATCACTATTATTGTGCTCTTTGGCCGCGATTGAAAACGTACCAAGTTTTCAAAATAAGACAAAGTCACTAATCATACACAGGAAAGATGCTTGAGGATGTTTTGAATGGTTTCTTCATCAAATAAGTACATCAAATGCAGTAAATTACTACATTTGAATCAATAGACCACCTTGAAATTACATGATGAAGTAATTTATACTAAATTACAATAGCTGAATTCCTAGAACAGATAGGGTGACGATTCAGAAACTGAATTACAATTTTAACTCATGCAGTGCTGATGACTGGCATCTGGCATTGGAGGAATATGGATTTATAACTTTTGATGAGTGTCCACTTTAATGAGCTGTTGAACTCCATTAGAATTCTGTGGGTTCAAATAAAATAAAAATAAAAAAAAAAAACCCTAACAACAACTTCTCCCCAAAAAAACCCAAACCCACAGCTCCCAAAACTGGATTATTTGCAGTGAACTCAGAAGTCAATAGTATCATATCTGAGGAAAGTTCTAATCAAGGAATAGCAAAACTTCTCTATCTTGTAAGCTGCAAATAAGCCCATTTTTGGGGAAAAAGGCCATTGAAGACATATCTTAGAAAGCTGATGTGAGGTAGAACTCTCAAACTGGTTGTCCAATGGCAATGCCAATGGGGGCTTATGAATTTGCTAGCAAACAGAGCTGAGTTCATCATGTCACTGGGAATGACTACAAGAGTTTTGGGTAGGGTCAGCCATTCCTACTGTCTTGACTATGTCAATGTGGAGCGATGTGTGAGGCTTACATATTGTAACTGAAGCTCCTATAGCAGAATTACCTGGTGAGACCAACAGACACTTGTTGCTTGTTTCATTCCACAACTTGAGATTTAGGCTAGTTAGAAATCTCCAAATTGGAGCCGTCTTAACACTTACTCTGGGTAGTGTTCTTTTTGGTTATCTTGGGAGGACGATGACCAATTCCTGTTCATATTTTCCTTTTACGTTCTTTTTATCTTCTAAACTTTAATCTTGCATTTTACTTTCTTCTCCTGATCTCGGCAATAAGCATAATTGAATGGATTAAAGAAAAACTATATAAAATTCACAGAAACACAGAATCACAGAATGGTAGGGGTTGGAAGGGACCTTCTGAGATCATCTATTCAAACCTCCCTGCCAAAGCAGATTCACCTAGAGCAGGTTGAACAGGAATGCATCCAGGTGGGTTTTGAATGTCTACAGAGAAGGAGACTCCACAACTTCTCTGAGCAACCTGTTCCAATGCTCTGTTACCCCCAAAGGAAAGAAGTTTTTCCTCATGTTGAGATGGAATTTCCTGTGTTCTACCTTGTGTCCGTTGGCTTTTGTCCACTGGGCACCATTGAGAAGAGTCTGACCCCATCCTCTTGACACCCACCCTTTAGATATTGATCAGCATTGATAAGATCCCCTCTCAGTCTTCTCTTCTCCAGGCTAAACTGACCCAGGTCTCTCAGCCTTTCCTCATAAGAGAAGTGCTCCAGTCCCTTGATCATCTTTGTAGTGCTCCACAGGACTCTTTCCAGTACTTCCTTGTCTTTCTTGATCTGGGGGGCCCAGAACTGGACACAGTACTCCAGATGTGGCCTCACCAGGACAGAGTAGAGGGGGAGGATGAACTCCCTCGACCTGCTGGCCACACTCTTTTTAATGCACCCCAGGAGACGATTGGTCTTCTTGGCCACAAGGGCACATTGTTGCCTTATGGTCAACTTGTTGTCCACCAGGACTCCTAGGTCTTTCTCTGCGGAGCTGCTCTCCAGCAAGTCAGCCCCCAACCTGTACTGGTGCCTGGGGTTATTCCTCCCCAGGTGCAGCACCCTGCACTTGCCCTTGTTGAATTTCATTAGGTTCCTCACTGCCCAGATCTCCAGCCTGTCCAGGTCCCTCCGTATGGCGACACGGCCTTCCGGTGTGTCAGCCACCCCTCCCAGTTTTGCATCATCAACAAACTTGCTGAGGGTGCACTCTGTCCCCTCATCCGGGTCATTGATGAATATATTGAAGACGACTGGACCCAGTACTGACCCTTGGGGAACACCATGAGTGGTGGAGAATGTGGGCATTCCCTATGATTTTTGTCAGAATCCGAAATGTTTACATTTCATGAAACTTTCAAAGTTTGGAAGTATTTCATTGTTTAAATTCGGTGCATATCAGCAGACATTAGTTGACAACATCCTGTATATTTGTATTTGAAAAAAAAAAAAAAGGATTTTGAAAAAAAATGCTGATATATTTTCAAGAATTTTCAGAAAAGTATCCAAATATAAGCCATCAATTAAATGAAGTACAAGGACTTGGACTACAGTGCCAGGACCAGGAAACCAATCTACAGAAAGGAAAAAAAGTAATTGTTGAATTTCCCTACAGAATTTAAAAAACTGTTCAAAGACATTTCAAAAGCATTAGTGATTATCTTTGAGAACTCAATGGCAGGTAAAATCTTAATAGACCAGAAAAAGAGCAAATGCTCTACCTATTTTAAAAAAAATGAATCTGGGGAATTACAGACTAGTCAACATGACTTTGAAACTAAAATATTCTTTAAAAAAGAAAAAGAAAGATCTAATTAGATAGGAGATGAGGTGATAAATAGGTCACATGACTTCACCAAAAATCATGGAATCTATCTCATTTCCAGCTTCTAGGCAATATAGGAAATAATAAGGAACAAAGAAAAGGGAAAAAGACATCAACCTTTTATCTTCACGTTTGTCAGATATTAGATGCTGCCTTATATGGCATTCCTTACAAAAAAAGAAAAATAAACCCCCCAAATCTCATCAAATGAGACCTGAACAAACTACAGTTCAGTGAAAAAATATATTAAAGGAAAAAATACTGGTTTCTAATCACAGCTAAATACATTCTCAGTAGTAGAACTCAGTATGTCTCAGGAGTAACTTCAAAGATAAAGTGGTGAACTTCCTTATGAAATTTTTAGGTTAAAGCAAGTGAGAGAGGTGCAGTAACTCAAGAGAACAGGATCAAAATGCCAGATGTTCTCAATAAATTGGAGAGTCTGGAACCAGCATGGTAAATTTCAAGATATGTAGGGGCAAAATATTACTCTTTGTGATCATACTAAGAAAGGCAAATAATTGCTAGCAAACTAACATGCAGCAGATTATAATTACTGAGAAATTACGACATAAAATATAATAATTTATGCAAATATGTCTATTTATATTATTAATCATTTCAACTCTCTTTCTCCCTATACAATCTCCAATTTGCATTACGGAAACAAGCTCTCTGAGGCAGGAGCAGTACATCTGTGGGCTTTGCTTTATACAGCTGTGGTCTTATTTTCTTCAGAGAAAATTCAGTACAAACGATCATATTTAGTTGCAGCATGTAGGAGCTTGCTAAAACTGCAAGTGTACTGAAAGATCACAGATGAATGCATGTTGCTAAGAAATTTCATCAATCTTTTTGGAAGAGTTCAGTAACAAAGAACAGAAACGAGTTTAAGCACGAAGAATGTATAAATAACGCTAAAATCATTTCCCTAACTATTTTGCATGCGTTGCTTATTATAGTTACCACAGAGATTCAACAAAATGCCTGTTACATTAGATTTACTTCAACAAAGTGCAACCTGGTGTAACTAGAGTATGAAAACTAGTAAACACAACATATTTCAATACAATTTGAATATTAACTGGTCATACGGTTTTTCTTCTTCTCAGAGAGACAATACTCAAATTGTTGCAATGAGCATAGCAAGCAGGGAGTATAAACACCCTTTATCTCCATCAACCTATAGGTTATCATTACGGAGAAGGAACAAGAAAAACTGAAGGAAGACATCCCTAAGTTTCATAAAAAGGGAAAAAGAACCTTATGGAGAGGAAGATCAGAGAGTCATATTGGAATCCCAGTGACAGTTAGAGGAAAACAGTCAATTTGAGTGTTATTTGATGAGACTTTTCAGTCTATCCTGGCTGTAAAAAACTCTTTGATTCCTCTGTCATTCCCCACCAGATTTACAGGCGGAGTGGAAAGAAAAGAAGACATTTTTTTCCAAGCTGCTACTTATAAATGTAGTTACAAACTCATGTTTAAGACAACTTTGCTCTAGACATGGTAAAATTTGGAGATTTTTGTCGTTGTGAACTTCTTACAGGAACAAAGGCCTTCACCTTCCCTTATCTTGGACCTTCAGAGACCTAGTTGTGAATAAGACTTCAGGTAGAAGTGACTAGCAAATTGGGCTAAGGCAAGTATACTTCTCCGGCACTTTTGAGTGCGGGTGTAAGAAAACATTTTACACAATCCATTTCCTTGCCTAAGCTTTGAGGTAGCACATATCAACTTCTGATGTTGTCAAAACCATAAAACCATTGGGACATTTTCATTGTCATTTTACCAAATGGTGAGCTGAAAGATGATAGAAGGAAAATGCATCCCCTCTGCGAAGCCACGGTGCTCTGTGGGTAATTAATCTGTGAGATGAAGTGCAGAAAGGTAGTTTTTTCCCTTGAGAGCAAAATGTGAAAAATGTGCAGTTTTCTAAATATTTTCAAATTTTCAGAAATGAACACCACCTGAGCAGTCATGCTTTTTGCTCACTTTAAAGTTTGCCTGAAAAAGAAACAGATTTTTAAACACACGGGCTTATTCTGCCCATATAGCTTTGATCTTTCTGTATCACCATTCTGCATAAATAAACTGCTATTTGTTCAGGTCTCCCGTGTAGAACACTATGATTTCATAAACATCAAATATAACGTACCTCAATGAGCCTTCCCAAAGAAAGCAAGAATGTGATAAACTATCACCTTTTGGACAAGCAAACACAATTTAAACAATGGAATTTAAACACGTTCAGAATAATTTCATAATGTAAGATATTTTTCCCCGAGGACTTTCAATACTGTGATAGTTGCAAAGTCACAGGAGGATTGCACAAGGCTGTTAGTCTCATTTTTTTTATTCATTTTCTTTTGAACACATTTTCTATGACAATGGTAAATATGTACTTCAAAGGTTCGTTTTTTATCTTCTGAACAGGCCACCTAATTTGTCTGTGACTGTATCTGCTCATCAACTGACCATACTGTTAATCTTGAACACTGATTATTAGGGTCCCAGAAAGCTTCTTGTTACAGTCTTAAGGCATTAGGACTGAAAAAAACTTTAAATCCCTGCAAGACTATTTTTACTATTGTTCTCAGAAGTTTATAATCTCATTCTGAGCTACAGGAACCCGTTATTGACAAGGTGAGAGACAATGTCATTAACCCAGCCTTGATATAACTAATTATTCTGCTGTCTTTTCACAGGATATTGACACAGAAGCACATCATGACTACTATTCTGTGCAGACTAATATAAGACAAATAAAATCAATGTTATCCAGCAGGTAAAGATAAGAAATGTCACAAACATAGCCTTTCACAAATGATTATATATTCAGCTCAAGGGATTCACAGTAAGCTGTAAAACCTGAAACAAAAGTTATAATTTTGAAAGGATTAATACAGAGGCCATTACTAGAGTGGGGAAAAAACAGTGACTGCAAGGAAATAGTGTAAAAGCACATACTACTCTCCTTAAAGGGCAAATTGAAAAGCGTGTTTACAATTCAAGCTAATTAATAAACTACTTAACATTGCAAAACTGCAGTAGAATCTATGTGTAAACAACCAAAACAAACACAAAACAAAGTAGGTCGTTTACTCAGTACGTCAGGGATGGTTTGCAGTACGAGTAGCCACAGTAGGCAAGTTTTAAACAGAAGCTGAGCATTAAAAAGTCTAACTTTCAGGTAACTTGTCGCATTAACGAGCCTGTGTATGTCCCAAATAAAATACATGGGGACTGTTACTGTCTGTCTAAGCTAGAGAGTAGGAAATACTAGGAAAGAAGCTTAGGCTGGACCCGTCAGAGGCAATCTTCTCCAACTGAGAGAATTACAAAATATCCAATATATATAAAAATGTGCCTGACCCTCCATTCAAGTGGTTAAAGCTCTAAGACAGTGGTGCTGAACAGGTTGGCTTGCAGTAAACAAACAAACAAACTTGCAGAGAGGAATGAAACTTAGACCAGTTGTTCCAATTTGCATCCATTAATTAACTCCTGATTGGGCCAGAAAGTTTTAACATGCAAATGGTGTGGCACCGCCCTAGGAAGGCAGACCTTGAATGACTGTATTGCAACTCAAATTCCAGCTAAGTTCTTGAATACTTGAGCAAATCTAGACCGTTATGATCATTTAGGAGGATGTGCGTTAGAGATGAAAGGTTGCAACGGGTGGCAGTAGCCTGTGAACTGCCAGGTCACTTTTCAGAGGGAAGTTTTGTTCCAGCGGAGAGTTTTCCCTCTCTTTCCTTCTCCCTGCTTGCTGGCAGGATCAGTAACAGCAGAAACTCATATTTAAAGGAAGGGGTCTTGCTGCCATTGGTCTGCTTTTTCCTTTCTTGCAATAAAAGCAAATAGGAAAACTGTCTTTTGTTCCTGACATTTGAAATACAGATGATTTGTATGCAAGTTTTATGCAGTCTGAGCCCCTGGCCCTATATGTTTTTATGAAAAAGATGAAACTGCGAATAACACAATTTTATACGACTCATAACTCTGTATTCACCATATTGACAAAATATTTATATGTGAATCATATGTATGCGAGTGAAATGTCCAGGCAATGACAGAAGGATGGACATTGGAGCCTTCAGATTGAACACATTGTAATAGCTACTACCAATTAAGTTCTATGTCTCCTACAACTCCTGTATAATTAATTTCTGAGAAATAGGTTCCTGTATAGAGTGGTGTTTCACTATCCCTCTTTTTAAAAAAAAAAAAAAAAGTTTTATGGTCTGGCAGTGCTTTATGAGGAGAGTTAATACTAATAAAAATAAATATTAATTTGTTTCTGAAATGACTGAAGGTAATCTTGAGAGACAATGCCCTGGTGAGCAAAGGGGTGTGATGGGTGCCTTCTTAGGGGGACAGCCGCATGCAGTAAAGTGGCAATCGGAATTACCGTGGTGGTAAATACGCCTGCATCTTTCCCACGGCTCCTGCCTCTGATGCCGCTGCTGCTCAGAAAAAGGGTCTTCGATTTTGTGGAGGGGCTGGAAGGAGAGGAAAAAAAGGCAGTACAAGATGGAAACGCACGGGGGAATCAGCCATGTATCTGACATTACACATAGTTTTTCTCTGATGGAGTAAACTGAAGTTTTGTCATAGACTTCGATGCCAACAGCATCAGGCTTTAAAATGCAGTAAATTCATTCAGAAGCGTCATCGAGAAAGGTCAGGAACATGCTGATGTTGTAGGAAAGCCTGGATTCTTTGCTTCTGTTCTTGAAGAGATGTAAATAGAAACAGCTACAGCAAAGATATTCTATAATTAGGTTTCATGCTGGTTTTGGAAGTTGCTTATTATAGATCTTTTAATAGTAGATAAAGCCATAGTTTGAAATGGTTCATTTGGATTTTCTGCAGCTTTAATGAAAAAATTATTATTTTTCAAGTTCTGTGGGGGTTTTTGTGTTTTCATTTTTGTTCCATGACAACTGGAGCGTCTCTTTTGACTGAACTAGGAACAACTGAGGCTGTTCTTAAAGATTTTTGTTTACATCACAAATATCTTTATACTGTCTGACTTGGGAATTTCTATCCAAACTGTGGGGCAATGCTAACAGGAATCTGTCCCTATCACCTCTTAACAGGTGGTAAGGAACAAAGACAAGTAGATAACGGAACATGCTGGATTTTTCCCTCAAACTAGCTTGGACTGGTAGTTCAGTAAACTAGTGAATTAGCAATTTAGCAAGCTATTCAAGGCAGGTAGCAAAAAGACTATGGATTTGGATTACCAAAAAACCTGGATGCGGTCCTGAGTAACGTGCTCTAGGCAATCCTGCTTTAGCAGGGGAGATGGACTAGATGATCTCTGGAGGTCCCTTCCAACTCTGAAATTCCGTGATTTCATGATTCCGTGAATGGAGTTACTCCTTGAAATATAAATCCGTATTTTCAGGCCTAAGCAAAGAGAACATGTGTAGACTTTCAGTCCTCTCCTCTCTGACTCGCAATACACAGGATGCTGGTTTGCAGCCTGTGCATCTACTGACCAGCAAGAATACTCATAGTATGCAAGAGAAGAGGATGTGAGATTTCCAGGCAGAACAATGTCACCTGCTTTTTGTTCCTCTGATCTTCAAGGACTTTGAGAACAATTCTAAAATCCAAAATGATTACATCATATCTCATTCTGGAACGACTGAGGTGCTGGAAAAGGAGAGATGCACAGTATTGAAATACACGCAGTTCGGTCAAAAGTAGAAAAGGCGCCAATAGGGCATTAGAGACTGCAATGACATAAAAATTGCGATAAATTGCAGTGAGATTTACTAAATTCACTTAATTAATTTTCTTATTTCTATGTAAGATCAGATATAATCTAAACGGAAGATTAGGGAAAAGCCAAAATGAATTCCAGACCAGGTACCTCTTCACTCACAAAGACATAAAATGTTCAAAAATATTCGTTTTCTTTCCTCTCCTTCCTGCTTACTTGTAGGGAAACCACAGTCCTCCCCTCACTCACACCTACCTTCCGCAGCCTCATCCAAGAGGACAACTTGACCCATGCAGGGAAAAAGGATAAGGGAGAAATCTCATCAAGTAAAACTGGACATCGATATTATCAGGCTGATTCCTACAGTTTCTGCTGGTTGGTGCTTGGCTTCAGCACCACCCTCCACCCCCTTTCCATAATTTGCTCAAATAATCTAATAAATATAATTTTAAAACCATGTCCATGGTTTGGGGTTTTTTTGTTTGTTTTTTTTTTTTAATCATAAGCGATGCCATTCCCTGACAAGTTCTTGTTCCTGCGTTCCAGCCTTGCTTCCTTTCCCTCTCACAACTTTTGCAGTCATTTCAGTCATTTCCTATAACATGCAGAGATACTTTGTAATTTAAAACACGGAAAGTTATGGATGTTGATTACCCATAAGTTAATTTAGTCCCTTATATAATTTTCCTTCCCACACTTAATTTGCCTCATATTTAATTTGAAAACGCTTTGGGACAGCCTTGACTCTGCGTAGTGTCTACTGAGTGGTATTCGTATACTATTCAGGTAGCTGGCACCCTGTTCCTTTCGCAGGCAGAGGAAATTATTTGAGTGTGCACTTTCTTGGAGTGCTGAAGAGCTGAAAGCAATTTTTTTTCACGTGAAAAACTTAGTTAATAAAATGCCTGTTTGGTTCTCTGTAGGACACAGATTCTTGGTAGCTGTCAAAAGCAGGATAATATAGCTTGGAGATAAGGACTCTTACACCTCCAATCATTATGACAATAAGAATCATATATCTTCTGCCTTACAAAATGTAATTCTGACACATATTAATGTTTCAAGCTTAATGCCTTGTATTGTTCAAAGCTAAAGCTCTACCAAGACTCTGCGGGGACCAGATCCATAGCTTGTAGTATGTAAGGAATGCTTAAAACTTTTTTGAAAGTCTTTTTGCTAACAAATGTAATTTATTATGTTAGAGGCATAGATCTCACTGACTCACAGACACCCTTCTAGTTGCATTAAATATTTCTTATCCCTGTCATATTGAAATCCATTTTGAAGTGAAAGCTGTTTATTCATCTTAAATGTTGCTGAGGCTGTCGTAAGCATGGATAAGATGACAAGTGCTACATTTTAGCCCAAAGTTAGCAAAAGCCCATGACTCAGAAGCAGCTCAGGTTGCGGTTTTAATCCAGCTTTCCCTTTTTCATCTTTATTTGAGTATAAGTTTGTTACTGTGTTAGATGCACTGAAGTACAAGCGCTGTCTACTGGACTATGTTAGGGATTCACTCTAGGATGATAGCCCAGGTTCGGGTAAAACAAATTTGTTTTCACTCATCATGTGGTTGAGCTACCTACTCTTTTGGCACCCTTGAGACCTTCAAAAGGCCACCTAACTTTAAAAATTTAATTCAACCTTCTACATAATCGGGAAACAACCTGGGTTGCAGAGTCAGGGCCTCTATGGGCCACAAATGCAAAGGTGTTACAAACCCTTTATTCACTAGCGTGGTTTACAGAAGAGGAGGACATTGAAGGACTTACGAGTCCCTGGACTCCTGCAGTTAATAACCCAATGTTAAGGTAAAAACAATAATGATTTCACTTCATGCTAATGTACTGGAGTATAGGGAAAAGTTCAATAATGACTATGTGTAAGTCCCTCCCTGCTAAGGACCAGCAACCTCCAGCACAGAAACAGATAAACAGATAACTTCTCCATAGTGTGAGAAACATCATATACATAACCCCCTAGAACTGATGCCGTGGCAGATAGTTCATCTGCTCCTCATATGTTACTATGTATGTTTTAATCAGCAAAGTGGATGGATGTCTGTAACTTCAGTCCAGGTATTTCTATTGTGCCGTCTATTAGTTGCTAAGCCGCAACTAATTTTCTTCTAGCTGCAAAATACACTTGAACATTTCAAGGGCTTGTGTAGGCATATGGGGAGAATGGAAAACCAATACATTTTTGAATCCATAAGAAATATTTGAAGCTAGAGCTTGAAATTCCTCTGATGGCTATATTTTTTATTGAGAAGTCAAAATGCTGACGCGTAAGATGTATTTGAACAGTTGTCTCTAAGAAAAAGACCATATTTTAATGACTTGTACATGAAAGTGTTCTGTGACACAAGGACCATACACAACACCTCCAAGAGAAGTGCATCTGTTAATGCCAAGACACCATACAAGAATGTGCGAGAAATAAAACTTCAGTGTCTGGAGAACCTCATACTTCATTCGGTAAAATCCACCAAATCTGAATCTTTGCTTAGACCTCTATGCAATATTTGTTTAAGAAGACATACTGTGCTGTAGTCGCTGACGTAATTAAAAATTAAATAAATAAAAAAGGTGCATTTGTCATCAGAAGTACACGCTTTTGGTTCTAAAGTGCTCTTCAAGAAATTTCACTTTTTAAGAAGATTCTTCTGTTATTTCAGTTATATATGCCAGAGTCATAAAAAAAGGAGAATTAAAATTAACACTCAACTTTATGGAAAAAAAGGATACAGCTTTGTGACTCTATGTTAGTCTTTTTTTAGAAGAAGCAAGCATAAATAAGGATTCAGTGTGAATCATACTCTATGATACAGATAATGTCTGTCTTCTTTTTTCTAGGGTATTTTATTTTAAAGGCTTTTTAAACAAATCTAGTGCTCAGTGCCAGAACTCTTTCCCCTCCTGCATTTTTTGTGTACGCAGAGTTTGTGCGTCTGGGTGTGCGTACACACACCTGCATGTCTATGTATAACCTGTCTATGTATAACCATGATATAAAACACGCAACAGTTTGTTTCTCCACCAGTGCAGAGCCAGTAGAATTACAGTCACTCAGAGGTGACAGCCTACCTGTGTGGGTCTGTGAGAAAATTGTGTTGCCTATGTTAATAAATCTTCAGCAAAATATTCATTGTGAACAAGCCCCTTTACGATCTCCAGGTCACTCCGCCTTAGCAAAATACATCATTTGGATTACCATTGTGTGTACACCACTGAAACTACAAGTATGGTAGATTTATCCTCTGATCTTCATAGGTCTATCTCATATCGAAGTAGCTGAATCCTCAGTAGAAAACTTGTACTTTGAAGAAGATCTCGAAAGACACTTTTCTAGCGGTTTGTTATGTCACGCAGCAGCTCATACTACAAAGTGATACTGACTGAGAATTGATGCACTTAGTAAAACAGGCTGCTTGGTTCAGGCTGATTAATCAGACTTGTTAACCAGAATAGAATTATCAAAAAATACTTCGTATAATAAGATAAAAAAAATAATAATCCACAGCTGGGGCAGAGGCACTCTTCTGGACTGCATGGGGCTGCCAGACCCAGCACGATGGCGGTGGGGAAGCAGAATCATAGAATCATAGAATCTTCATGGTTGGAAAGGACCTTTGAGATCATCGAGTCCAACCATACACACAGAAAAATAAACAAAAAACAAAACAAAAAAACCAAACCAAACCAAACAAAAACCAAAAAAACCCCAACCTCTACAATCTCTGTCACTAGAGCATGCCCTGAAGTGCCACATCTAGACGTTTCTTAAATACCTCTAGGGATGGTGACTCCACCACCTCCCTGGGCAGGCTGTTCCAGTGCCTGACCACTCTTTCAGTAAAGTAATTCTTCCTAATATCTAATCTAAACCTCCCCTGCCACAACTTCAGACTATTTCCTCTGGTCCTGTCATTATTCCCCTGGGAGAAGAGGCCAACACGCACCTCTCTCCAACCTCCTTTCAGGTAGTTGTAGAGGGCAATGAGGTCTCCCCTCAGCCTCCTCTTCTCCAAGCTAAACATGCCCAGCTCCCTCAGCCTCTCCTCATGTGACCTGGTCTCCAGACCCCTCACCAGCCTGGTAGCTCTCCTCTGGACACGCTCCAGCACCTCAATGTCCCTCTTGTACAGAGGGGCCCAGAACTGAACACAGCACTCGAGGTGAGGCCTCACCAGTGCCGAGTACAGAGGCACCATCACTTCTCTGCTCCTGCTGGCCACGCTGTTCCTGGTACAAGCCAGAATGCTGTTGGCCTTCTTGGCCACCTGGGCATACCACTGGCTCATGTGAAGCTGGCCGGCCACCAGCACCCCCAGGTCCTTTTCTGCCGGGCAGCTTTCCAGCCACTCTGCCCCAAGCCTGTAGCGTTGCTTGGGGTTGTTGTGACCGAAATGCAGGACCCGGCCCTTGGCCTTATTAAACCTCATACAGTTGGCCTTGGCCCATCGATCCAGCCTGTCCAGGTCCCTCTGCAGAGCCTTCCTACCCTCAAGCAGATCAACACTCCCACCTAGTTTGGTGTCATCTGCAAACTCACTGAGGGTGCACTTGATCCCCTCATCCAGATCATTGATGAAGATATTAAACAAAACCGGCCCCAAAACTGAGCCCTGAGGGACACCACTGGTGACCGGCCGCCAAGAGGATTTCACTCCATTGATCACAACTCTCTGGGCACGGCCATCCAGCCAGTTTTTAACCCAGTGAAGAGTACACTTGTCTATGCCATGATTCGCCAGCTTCTCCAGGAGAATGCTGTGGGGGATGGTGTCAAAGGCCTTACCAAAGTCCAGATAGACAACGTCCACCACCTTCCCCGCATCCAGAAGGCAGGTCACATCATCATAGAAAGAGATCAGGTTGGTTAAGCAGGACCTCCCCTTCCTAAACCCATGCTGGCTGGCCCTGATCTCTCGGCTGGCCTGCGCTTGCCGTGAGAGCTCACTCAAGATGATCCTCTCCATGATCTTTCCTGGTACCGAGGTCAGGCTGACAGGCCTGTAGTTCCCCGGATCCTCCTTCCAACCCCGAACAGGACACAGTCCCTTGACACTTGTTGAGCACCAAGGGAAACACACCATAGCTATGGACCTAAGAATTTATTGTTATTCCAATTTATGTTTTAACAACTTAGAAGCCCAAATTACATAATACTAACACTCATAGTCCAAATTAACATAGAAAAGCTTTGTTAATAACACAGGCAAATTTGTTACTCCACTTAGCTCTACTAAAAACATATATCGTCCCTCCTGATGACCCCCTGGGTCCTAAGGATGAGAATTTAATTTTCCAAAAAGCAGAACAGGGCAGGGGGTGGTGTGTGTGTGCGGGGTGGTGTCATCGGCATCCTGAGGTCTTTGGAGGGAGGAGTATGATGTTTACGAAGAGACAGTTTCTTCGTCCTCCTTCCCAGGAGGAGCATGAGGTCAATGATGTATTTTTCCTCAAACTTGGGTGCAATTGTCATTATTTTCCTACATTTTCTTGAAACACATTGCTTCCCAGTTGAAGACTGAAAGGTGTCTCCGAGCCCTGTTACCCCAGGGGCCTGTTGTTTGTTGCACTCTGCTTCTCTGGGGCTTTTTGGCCTTTACCACCTACGGTTTCCCATTGCTTAAGATAAAACAGGTCAAGAAGTAGCCATGGACCACTGCACAACTGTTAAACTAAGGCTAGAACCAGCTCAGGCTAAGACAAGTGCAAACTGGTGCTAAGACTCTGCACTGCCAGGTCAACGCTTGATGCCCTTTCCCAGTAATTGCACAAACCCCATTTACTGTCCAGCCCACAGACCATTCTTTTTTGATGCTTATTCATTTCAACACCAATACTACTGGCCAGGGAGGTCTTGAGCGGATCAAGGGTGATTACAGGGCTCTGGGGTCAGGACAGAGGGCACAGGGTGTCAGACCAGGCTCTCCCCAATTCTGTCAGTCGCTGGCAAAGGCATAGATGGCAATGGGCACATTCTGCAAGTCAACACCTAGCTGCATGGCTCCTGTTGCAGGCAGAGCTTTGTCTTTTAGGACTACATGACCCTCTAAAGACAAAGACAATGGAAAAATACTTAGGCAACCAATGTTCTCTTTGCATTGGTCTTGACTAGCAAATTCTGCCCTCACGCCTCTCAGACCTCTAGTGACAGGGTGTGGGTGAATGAAGTACTACCAGCAGCAGAGGAAGGTGAAAGGGAGAGACCACTTAAGCCAATGGGACATACTGAAGTCAATGACACTGGATGGGATGCACCTGTGGTTGCTAAGGGAGGTGGCCAGTGTCAATGGGAGGCCACTTTCTATTGTCTTCTGTCAGATCACAGTGATCAGGGAGGTTCCTGATTGCTGGGGGAAAAAAAAAGAAACACCAAATGTCACGTCCTACATGAAGAACCCAAGAGGGAGGATCCAGGGAACTACAAGCCAACCGAACCTTAGACATCAGCAAAAGCAGGATGACAGGTAAAGCACCCTCCTGTCTTTACTGAGAGAAAACAAAGACTTTTTAATTTTTGTGAGGATCAAAAATAATTAAATGTGAGAAAGGAGGGCATGTTCCATAGTGGGGGAGGGTCTGCAATGGGGGGGGCTTGTGGTGAGTCCAATGACCAACACACTGAGAATGTGGAGACGGATACAGAGAAATGCTCAATACACATCTCTGCTTGATGCCTGCCCTTAGGAAAACAGAGGACAGAGCTGGGGGCACACCTCACTTTTGATGTTGCTGTCGTGTGGTTGTTACTGGTAGAAACATAGGCAATATTTCTAAATCCCAAATAAGCCTAGTCTTCTCACTTATGGAAGTCTCATCTGGGCAGCAGCACGGCAGGCTTAGATGTCCCAGGACACAGACAAGTTGTAATGTCTTAAATCCTTGCCACATCCCAGTGTTGGTGTCACAGTCTATGGAACAAAGCAGGAATACCACAGAGATTCAACATCCTAGTTTGTTCAACAGCAGATTATCATTTCCTATTTGTTTTGTCTCATTAGGAAATAAAGGGGAGAGAAAATAAAACTGACATTTGCCCCGTTGACTGAGCTTTTCACTTCTTGTTTCTTTACAGAAGGATCTCTGTGGATCTTGGTGAATGGAAGCACGGAGGAGGATTGATTGCCGCTTATGAGGGATATGGTTGTTCGAAGGGAGCATATCTAATTGTGTGTCCCTACCTCCCTGCTGATTATGCTGCCTTCCTTTTTCTACAAATGTTTAAATGTTAATGTTGCAGAAAGGCTCCTCTCATCATGTCATTAGTGAAGTCAGACCAAGTCTGTGTTCTTATGATTCCCAGTCCTGTGCTTTAAACAAAACTAGATCTATAGTATCACTTTATAATCTAATTTATAAACATTTTTATGGCTCTGAAAATGTCTAGCCCTAAGAATAATTTTTAAAAGGGCAAATTGTATAATGATAGGGTAGGCATATATATTTTGTCCCTTGTTTAAATTTCACAAAACACATAAGCTAAAGCAAGTTCTGGCAGGCACCCTAAGGCTTTGAAGTACCTGAATTGCTTCAGTGTGGTTCTTTTTATAAGGAACACCTACTTCCCCAGATGACTGGAGAACAAGCTATAGAAAAAGAAAAGTGAAGCATTTTACTTGGTAAGTTTAAAATAGCCCAAATCAGTGAGTTATTTGTTACTTCCAATATTTTCTAGAAAGAAAAAGAATAAGGGTAAAACTTATTGCTGCAACTACCAGAATTTAAAATACATTATGGTGTGAGGAGACCCTGTTACGCTTCATTCTTTTGAAGGCATCTGAGTAGGCATTTCTCTATTCTTTCATTAAGGCTGGATTTTAATCTAAGCCTGTGGTTGTCTTTACATAATGTACATACTAATACATTTAAATGTCTCCCAGCAGATCGTTATGTACGTGGATTTGATTTTCTATTTGTGTCCAATTTCAGCCACTTTGCAAATGGTCTTTCAGACTGCAGGATCCTGGGGACAGTGTGGGCTTTGCATTTGGAGAAAACTATGGGACATCGATTAGCAAAATGCAGTGGTTTGCTCCGTATCATCCCCGCTCCTTGAGTAGGATTTCAATGGCAAACAATTAAAGTGCCTTGTACTGAATGAGGCCAATATTTTTACCATTATTATTATTTTAGAATTAACCATGAGAAATACCCATGCATATTTTTGAATGTTTGGAGTATAGAAAATGAGTACATTAGTTATTCAGAAAAACAATGTATTTTTACTCAATGATAAGTAAAAAGAAATGTATATGGTGAACAATTTTTAAAATACTTTTCTGGAAGTAGCGAATCCACGCTTACATCGGCTATTTCTTTTGATGTGTTTCTGTTTCCAGTGCAATTAAACCATATAAAGCTCTTTGTACAATAATAAAGCATTTGGAGGTCTGGCTGGGATATTATATATCAAATGCAAAATTTTTCAGCTAACTTACTCTGGTCATACCATGAAGTGGAGGTGGCCAGGAATTATCTGCTGTAGATAGACAATAGTAAGTTTGAAGCCATAAGGGAGAGAAAAGTAAAGGAATGCAAGCTTATATCACCAGCTCTGAATAGTTATTACAGCAAACATGATATGGCTGAATCATGAATTGAAATTTCTGACTTTATTTCTTGATTCTCTGCAAAAATAAACCAATATCTCAGTGTTGTAGAGTCCTGTCCAACATGGAGGCAGAAATCGATTTATAATTGGTTTGCTTTTACAAATTTGTCATCTAACGTCCATGTTAAAAGCTTAAACGACAAGCATTTTGGGGTGTACAGGGACTTCATCACTAAAGAAGTATTTTTTCTGATAATCCAGAGAATTTCCAGCAGAGAAACTGCTGAAAATTGTTCTGCTATGGATAATATATTAAAAATTCTGGAAAAATCTTAATTCAACAGCAAAAAAAAAATTGCCAGAAAAATCACAGGGTTTGTTCTCTATGAACACTGAATTTCTCTATGAACACTCATTTCAAGCCTTTTCACAGCTCTTGGGAATGAAAATGTCTTTCTTCACATTTTAACAAATAGTTAGGAGATTTTGCCTGTAGAAGTTCATGGACTATAATATTAATGCACAATGCGCCTACTTTAGGTGAGCTATACTATTGTAGTACTAATTTATAGGTAGAGTACTATAAAATAAAGGTACATACTCGTTGGAACTTCATATATTTACACAAGCAAGTATTCTCGTAGCTGTGTTATTTGTTCTACAATTAAGAATCTTGTTCCAAATTTCAAAGGTAATTTCCATAATTAAATTCCAGTAATTTTTTAAACAGTTTCTAAAGACTTTGAAAATTATGAATTTTCTATGAAAGAGCTCTAATACTCTGAGCTTAGAACTTATGCTTTCAACAAGAAAAAAGACATATTGATGTGACTCCCACGAAGCACAAAGAGGCAAGTCAATGATTTCTTTGCACTGCTTTTCTTCCAGAAACTGGACAACGAGTAAGAAGTGTAAGTTGCTCATCGTCCTTTTTTTGTAGTATGTGTACCTTTCTTTTATTTTCCTTTATTATGACTTTTTATTTCGCTCTATTTTTTCATGTTTTAGTGCTTATTTATTTTTCTTTATCATGCAGCAGGCAATTGTTTGACTATAATACATTTCTTGAATTAATATTAGCTTTACTCACTGGGTTTACCTCTTGCCTCTGCAATAACCAAACCCCTAGCTGGACAATAAAGCAGTGAAATGTCCCATGCCTTCTGAATTCAAAACTCTCTGTCCAGACTTCCAAATTGAGGAGCTGGTACCAGGACTACACTGGCAACAGCTTCTTTTCCTTTAAATAGGGCATCCTAAGGGGCAGTCTGTGTTTTGTGAATTATACCACATCACGCACACAAGAAATTTGTAAGGTGATGAGGAGACAAATGATGACCAGAGCGTGTATTTTCTATTCAGAAGCATTTCACAGTGTTCTTACTGCTAATGTACAGGATATTAGTTATCACCTGTCAAAAGAGACCAACCTTTCCATGAGGCTGGTGGCGGAATCGGCATTCCCCGTTATCTGCCGTTGTAAGAACAGGTGAAATAGACACCTTAACTCTAGAAAATCCAAACATCTTTGTGATAACATGCCTGACTGGGTTGCCATACAGTCAATTCACTGCCTATGCAGGAACAAAGAATAAAATCTGGACCTAACACACTGTCCACCTAAAATAAGTCAGGCAAATTGTATAGAGAAGCGTCTTCTCCTTCGACTGATTATAAGGAAGTTTGAAGGGACTAACTCAGATTTTGTAGGCATCTATGACTATGTAAGGTGAATCTCCTAATCAGATTTTTCTTTTTTTACATAATAAAGCCTCAGTTACCTTGGTAAAAACCCTGCCGCTAAGTCTCTATCCACTGCGAGTTCACCCAGCAATACTCTGCCAAGTAGACCTCTCTTGCCGTGTGGTCTCTCTGTGTCCAGCCCAGGACCAACGAGGCGAGTGGGAGTCACAGGCTCTCAACTCCTGCCGTTCTCCCAGCTAGGGCAGCCCCTCCTCTTGGTTGGGTTCAGACCTAGGCTGTCTGATCCTTAGGATTAGGTGCTGTAAATCCCAACCTCGGCAGGACTTATTCCAATGAATACACAAAGCAGTGCACACGCCTGTCCTTTTGGAAGGCGTTAAAGGCGTAAAGGAGGTGAATTTGTGCATTAACGCGGCTCATGATGCGCAGGGCTTTGCCTGTCACGCGTTTAGAAAGAGCGACTGCATAAGGAATGTGACAAATCAGCCACATACAGTGTGTTTGCTTTTATCTGTGCAGGCAGAGAGGAGAGGTTTTTGAAGCGTCTCTGCTGCGCTAAAGTTCTTAAGGAATGCGCATACTGTTATGTCTTTTTCCAGCACTTTAAATCTTACTTACAGTCAGCCTAGAGACGTGCTTACTAACTCAGTTAAAATTCAGGTCTTTCCAAACTTGCAGGGAATGGACCACCCTGCAGGTAACCCTGGTGTATTTGTTGTGAAAACAGCTGTGAAACGCTTTGGATGCTGAACATACGTTTTATCCTGACCGCTGCCCTGGGATGTTGAAGTGTGTAGATATACTCTAATTTTTGTTTATTACAGTGCATCATGTGGTAAGTAGTAGTCAGCGAGTCCTTCTCTTCCCCAGGCCAGATCTTGGTGGTTGTAATTTCCTTACAGTTTAAACTGTAACATATTCTGATTATAATATACACCAGATGTAGCTTCCAGGTGAATCTATTTTATTTGACATAAACCAAATACATAAAAATCTCATGTCATAACATTCACTCAGCCTCAGCGAAGGAAACATCCAGAATGTAAAAGTCTCGGGCTTTAATTTTTTCAGTGTAAAACGGGGGAGCACTTCTTAGAGACAGATATTTATTGGGCCTTTTTGAGCATCTCAAAATTTCTGTTAGGACAATTCGTTTTTAACTTTGTTTGGAATTTTTCACTGGTAGGAAAAAACCTCACACTCCATTCAGCAAATCTCTGTTTGCTTCCAAGATTATACTTTTGTTTACTCAGCAATCATGCTCTACGGGAAACTCATGACTAGGATTAATACAATCCAAAATTGTGAAATATCTATTGGCCGCTTGGTCCCATGTGTTCTTTCTGTGAACAGTAAGCAGAATAAACTTCCCGAACCTCTCCTTTGGGGAGAAGACAAAATGTAAGGAAACAGACAGGGCAACTAAAGGGCACAGAAAATTGCATAAGGGCAAGCAGAAGAGCTAGAGGAAGGAGAAAACATGACTTCATTTTTCAGTGTTTCAAAGGAAAGGGCAAGCCTGCTGGACCGCTTGCGTGTGTAAACTCAATGATTTTGGGTAGCATTAAATGCTTTCCCATTCTATGATAAAAGGCCATATATTGACTGGGCTCCCAGGAAGTGCACTTCTAATGCAGAACATTAAGGTTCTTGGCTCTTCTACATTTTTCTTATTAATTTAGCAGATAAAGAAAAGAAAAATCAACCATTCAAGTACACTGCAGCAACTACTTTGAGATATTTGGGACGCTGTCTGTAGTGTAGCTGCCCTTCTATTTACAGCTGTAATTTGCTCCATTTATATTAACTAGAAGTATACTGCTTAACATTTAACTCAATCAAACTTATGTACCGAATCACTAGTGAATGCCACCAGGCTCTTCAATGTGTAACTAATAATGCTGTATATAAAAAGGCAATGGGAAGTTAAATTTAGAGAAATGTTCCCCAGGTCCCTTTCTGTGATCGCTATTTAAAATACTATTAATCAACTAATAGCTATGAGCTATTAGTGGCTCGGGTTAGTTCAATACAATTTAAATCAGTGTTGTTTGATACAGCGTATATGTATGGGAAAAAACATGGATCTTAGTGTTTCAGGCCTTTACCTTGAGGAAAACAAAAATTCCCAAGAACAGGACAAATTCTCTATTAAAAAGATGCTGGCAAAGAGTGGATTAACATTACAGGCAAACAAGATAATAGCAATATTACAAAATGAGGAATGATCGAAGAGGTGTATTTTTGAGATTTAAATGTTCCTCTGAGCATTTTTCTTTTCTCTTTTTCAACAGAACTGAAGAAATTGAAAGACTAGAAAAAATAATTAGTTTTATTTAAGTAGAGAAGGAATCACATGTTGATTAAAAAAGGAAAAGAAGACTTAGATAGAGACTAGAGTTAAAATATTAATTTTTACTTTGTCATGAGCTTTCATTCATTGAAATTCTAGAATTTTACGGTGATTTTTGTCATAGTGCTTTAGAAAGGTCTACTTAGGATCTTGGGTAAACTTTTAGTACACCCCATGGTGTGCCTGATGAACATGGTAATCCTAGTGACTCTCCGTGATCTCCCGACATTGAAGAAGCAAAGGCCACATGGGCCAGAACCTGTGAAGTAACAGATCCAGATGCAGAGAGTTATTTCTTCACTGCTAAGGTGAAAGACAGGAAAAAGTCCATGGACTTTCTTTTGGTTTCATCCTTTCCATCCTGCTCCTTCCTTGGGAAATGAATGAGGTGATATGGGCCTTAAAAAGGTTTCTAAATATTTGTACTAAATAAGTGTCATGCCACTGGTTCATATAATATCCACTTTTCTGACACTAGCTCCCAAAAACATTCAGGTGCTTGGCTACACTTATGTAAGCAAGTTTAGGAAACACTTTTGAGAAATTATTAGGCAAACTATGCTTTTGTAAAGAGAACAGGAGAAAGACAGTGTTTAATTTGCATTAGATTTATAACTCTTCATATTTCATGGAGGTGTGACACAAACATAATTTCTTTTCATACTTTCTATTTTAATTTATAGACCTTCAGACACTTGAGCTGAAATGCAGCTTTGGAACATGAGATCTTTAAATACCACTCCTAACAAGGCTAATTCAGAGGAGGATGTTACTGGCTTCATCTGAAGTAGATATCTGTCCAAATCCAACACGTCATCAAGAAGGAGCACAAAAAGAAATGGATTATTGTCCGTCTCCAAAGAATATAAAAAATTCTGATTCCCTCAAGGGAAAAGAAAAAGAGTGGGTTGAATTAAAAATGCCAAAACTATATCAGGTAGGAAATTACATTTGACATTTCCACTACTGTTATGATATTTCATATTGATTGCAGTGGTTACACATCAGGTCTCACAACAGCTCAGAAGAAAATACTTTGGGACACAAAGTCTAACATTTATCTGAAAAAGAATAAACTTTCATATTAAATTGGTTTATTTATTTACCCACCACGATACACACTTGTTGCCAATAAGACATGCATCTTGATGTGTCTTATTGATCTCTCTGAAAAGAATCTCAGGAGGAAAAGTGTGGCAGTTCTGTGGAGAGAAGCAACAAACATTTGAATGGGATTAAGGGTTTCAAAGCTGCATAGAAAGAAAGGAAAAGCAAACTCTGCAGGTTACTAAGGTGGTACTCTGGGAAATACCGCTTTGAACTCATCAGGCTGAAGTACCCACCATGTCCTGAGGAATTCCTAGACCATCATCATAAAACATGAGGATCCTGCAGCGTGTTTTTGAATGCGAGTGATCGCGCTGCTCTCCCCTGGGGACTCAGGTGCCCTCACCGTGTCTTGGGCATAATTCGAGCACACCTACTAGAGCTGGACCCCGAGAGAAGCCAGGCTGAAGGCTGCTTAACCCATGAAACCTAAATTTTTAGAGACTGAGATTTCTCAGCTCAGACAAAAAAATAGGAATTATGGACATACGAAACAGACACTAACAGAACTAACTCCTTTGGTAAATACGTAGCTGCCTGTTGAATTTTTATTACCTGGATGATGGCGTGGGATGTCTGTGAGTCACTGTCTTAAGAGTGGATATGCTACCTAGTTAAAAAGTCTTCAGCTGAAATAATTCTCTGTGTAACTGCTGGTATAACTGCTCAGATATGTGCTTTTAGCCCCAGGCATGTGCTCGGTAGTGCAAAATTAGTGTAACCTCCTTTCTTTATGGGTTAAACTGTATTGTATTACTTTGCCCTTACAGATGGCTGACAGTTTGCTTCTAGAGAGCAAGAAGCATGACTCAAATGATATACGGCAATTTGCTAGGCTGCGATAACTTGATTCTGTGATAACTCCTATACTTGCGGAGTTAGGCACCAAATTGCCGCCTCAGTTCCACAGAAGGTGAATATGTACTCTTTTAGTTGGCCATTTGCCACAGTTCCCCATTTTTAGAAAAGATTAGTCTTTCTCCTTCCCACAGAATTCTGGAAGAATAAAATCCGCTAATCATTAAGTGAGAGGATTCAGTGACTGACTGATGAAGACCTAGGGAATTTAATGTCAAATTTAATTCACTTCTGTCAAGTTTTATGGCCATTTCTGATTACTCTACTTACCCATATATATAAATATATGTATATGTCTGTACAGGTATATTCATATCTATAAATAAAATATGGTCTATTTCTGTTTATATCATCCTATTTATTGTAAGAGAAAGTATCATTAGTAAATAGACATTTGTCATGGTAATATCCAAACTAGCCTGATAGGAAATTTAAGCACCTATTTTGTAAGAAATTTATTGCTTGCTTTTAAATGGTTCAAGATAAATAAAACAATTACATTTCTATATTTTGCACTGAAAAGTGCAGGTTTAAAGGTAAGGTTTTCAAAGTAGTATCTTGTTTAGAGCTTTCCTAGAGATTCTCAGAACGCAGAATGGTGGGACCTGGCGACACACTGGGTGACCTGGCTGCTTAGGGAGGTGGGGACCGGCCACGTAGCAGGCTCGAAAGAAAAAGGGACTCTGGAAAAATTGGTTAAATATAGTCAGCCTTAATACAGGCATCTTGGAATCTCATGGTCCGTCTTGGGAAGTTCGTCCAGGTTGCGTGCACAATGTTTGAAGGGGAGGAGAAGAGGAGAGAACATGATCACTAGATCACAAGGCATGGATAGCTGGCTGCATAATCCACCACTTCTGCAGAAATTTAAGGTCCCTTCTAACCCAAACCGTTCTATGATTCTACACCCACCTCAAATGTGTTACGGCGCAATGTAATCAGCTTGGAGATTCTCAACATTCCCACCTGCCAAGCAGACAAGAGGCTGAAAGACAGGGTTAGGGGTCTAGCCAACACTAAATAGCAAAGAGTTTTCTATCAGAATTTTAGCAAAATGGACGTGCTTTCGCAGGACGAATAGAGCAGACAGTATTTTCTGTCAGAAAGAATCATTCCATTGAACAGTTTCTGACTGTTTTCACTGGCACCTTAACTCTGCAACTTATCTCAGAGTATGTGGCCCTCAACATTCAATATATTACATTCAATATATTACATTCAAATAATTAAAATCTAATACTATATGAAATGGATATTCTATAAATTCAAGCGTAATATTCAGCTATTTCACCATTTGAGTTAATTCTATTTTATAACCGCTTGTCAGAAAGAATTTCTAATTAAAAGCACCTCATTCATGTTTTGCTTATAAAGACGGAAGTTTCTTACTACTGTAGTTGCTTTCCTGTTAACAAGTTCTGGGTACAGCCAGATAAGAAAAAAAGATACAGAATATGGAAACAGCAATATTAAAATTTTAAAGAAAGAATCTCACCCTAAACTGACAGCACTTTTTTTTTGCCTTGACTCCCTTTTGGCTTGTGGAGAAAAATGCGGGAGAATATATGTAAAGCTACAAACTCAAGATGGTTTTTTATTTCTTCCAAATCTTTCGCAGTGACGAGAAGATGAAAGCACATGGATCACTATATCAGAAGAATTCAGATTACATGGGAGTAGACTGTCACTTTCATTCTAGACTTAAATAAAGGGTAACATATACCTCCACTCCCTCAGGAGCAGTCCAAGTAATAGAAGTGATCTGTTATTGCCTAGTTCCAGAAGAAGATTGCTCCACTTAAGTGCCCACTGATATCAATGCAGAGATGTACAGTACTCCGTATTTTTCAACCCTCCTTAATTTACTTCTTGCGCATCTCTATGGGAAAAGCAATAACTCACTGGGGTTTGTTCCATTTTTCAACACAGAATATTAACATGGGGGTGTCTTAACATTTCCTCTGTGTTCTGCTTTGTTTATGTTGAGAACTAGGAAAGGGATAAAAACCCCGGCTAGTTTATTTGTGGACTCCCATCCGTACCTGAAGCAGAAAATGAGCATGAGTCAGAGAACTTAAACTCTGTATATTTTACTTCTTTTTTCACTGATCGTACATTTTGCAGGCTCTTGCTTTCTGTCTGGTATGGCTTTCAGTCTTATAAATCGCTTTCAACTACACGGTAAGGTCTCACTATTAGACACAGTGCATGGAATAGAATATATCCTCCTCTGCTTCTGACACAGAACAGAATTATACTTCATTTCATGTTTCATTTTAATGAATTCTTCATGAATTCTTGGTTATTTCATTTTCAGTACAGTATAATATTTTCTCTTGAATTTCATTAAGTTCTTTTGAATAATTTATTAATATATGTGTGAGTAGATATACTTCTATTGAGGCTTACTAAAGTCACTAAGAATACTGGCCCATTTTCATCATGTCCTTTTTTTTTTCTTCTCACTTTTTTCATTTGTGCTTTCCAGCCATAGGGCAATACTTCGTAATATGGAATTTCTCCTTTCATTTAATTTATTCATTTTTATTCTCTCACATGCTATAATTGCCTGCTTTTAAACATGAACCAATTTTACTAAGGATTTATATTCTCCATCACAAAAGACAGGCATATAGTAAAGAAATAGTCTGGTACTACAAGTATAAAACAGTGCATAATAACATTTTTTCTTTAAAATCTTATTTAATTATCCTAGAAGAAATAAAATATCAATTTAATGCTATAAAGTTCTGTAAATAGAAATACCATCAACTAATTCATTTTCTAGTTCTGTAGAAATAATTCTATAATTTGATTTTACAGTTATTAACACTGAAAGACCTTTCCATGTCATTTGTGTTAAAAACCAGTTCAGCCTTTTTAAATTCCTTTTTACCTGTACAGAAACATATTAAATAATCTCCCTAGCCCAAACAACCTACACGGTTGACAGAACTGTCCTAAACCATAATAGCAATGAGACTTGATTTATCAATGTTAAATTATTTCTATACATTTTCATAAATGTGTGAGGCAAAGATTTCTTCACTTAGAGAATGGGAATACGATAATAAAGCATAAATATTATTCCTGGAAAAACACGCCGAAAGAAAAGTCAACTGCCGTTGTCTGACTAATAACATAGAACATATACACGCCCAGTCAAGTGAAAGTGCATCTCTCATAAATGTAGCAGAAATTATGACAGAAAAGAAGGAGCGGAGAATATCGCTGGTTCTTTTTAATCACCGTGTTTATGTTGTGAAAGTCACAAGCATTTATCTTTCTGCATTTCTTGAGGAATTAATGACCAGTTGGTATTAACGGGCCTCTTATTCACCTTGGATTATTAATTCTTTCCATCATTCATTATTCTTCAGGAAATGCACAGATTTGTGATCATTACTGCTTATTGGATATAATTTCTGACATTATTAAAAGCTCTTGTACATACAGCTCTAAACCCACCCAGAATTCTCCAAATCTCTTCCCTCCTCTGCAATTTACTCGATAATCAGAGTCCTACTAGTCAGTATAATGAAGCAGTTGCTTTGACCATCTCTTGGAATGCCTTAGCATCAGGTTTCAGGAATAATGCTGACGTGAAAGCTACTGTATTTTAATTGTTGGGACATTATATCATCTATTTACTAGGTGTATTCAGCCTTTCTGTACTAGTTGACTAGGTTGTTATCCACACTGTAGCTGCAAATATAAACTCATTCAACAGTCAGGGATTCGAAACAGTTAAAGTAGACAGAATGTGAAACACTGCGTTTAGTAATAAAAATCTGTGTGTTATTTTGTAGAACCCCAGTGCAATTAGATATGCGTGCGTCTTTCTGAACAATAGTGGCAATTAAACAGAATGGGAAAGGTTATGTATTAGTTTACAGCTTAACTAGAAAAATATGACGAATAAAAAAAATAAATAAAATAATAAAATAAAATAAAATAAAATAAAATAAAATAAAATAAAATAAAATAAAATAAAATAAAATAAAATAAAATATAAAATAAAATAAAGTAATAAAATATCACATAACACTGTACAGTATAAATGCTGGTAGTGGTAGAAAAATGTGTTGGAGAAGTTTATGTTTACCTGTTTCACAAGTCATTTTAGACAGCCCTCACAGAAATAACTTACAAAGGTAAAAGAAATCACCAATCTATAGAAATAGAATATGATCCTATAAAAATCAGTCAAAACATTATGGCATTTACTAAAAGAATTATGTCTTTTCTATTATGGTTTTATTTGTCTATAGAATTCCACAACCAGCATATAATTTCTATGAAAATCTAGAGGCTGGTTCAGACAAAGCGTATTTAGTTCAGCAGGAAGCTTCCAAAAAACTAGTGCTAAGGCTGTTTCTGCAAAGTCCTTGTTGCTCCAACACTCACTTTTAGGTTCTAAGCGCAACTGGAAGACACTTGCATTTTATTATGCACTTTGATAACAGAAAAATCAAGTTTTAAAGCTGGAAGTTAGTTGGTAGCTGCTCTGTAACTGATGCAGAGGTGTTCACCTTCTTTTCTTCGTTGGTGCTTCCCATCTTTCAGGGGAAAAAAAACCTCAGAAATATCTTTGCCCTCTTCCCAAAGACTTTGTAAGAACTGCATAATAAAATGTCTTAAAATTAATGCTGCTTGAAGGAGAAAAATTGAAAGAAGTGACGAAGCTTGATTTCCCAGGATTTTCCATCAGTTTGTACTTTGGGCCTAGCATAAGAAATTTTACCTAAGGTACAGTCCCACACCATCACAGTAATAGCAGCTGTATCATTTCAATGGCTCCCTCATCTGTATGACCGAGTTACTTGATTCCAGCTTGTTGTTCCCAGCTGACATGGAAGAAAAATAATTTCCCTGGAGGTGTCAGCAGAGCTGCCAGTGCTGCGGCAACGACGGCAGCCAGAGCCAACTGGAAGCTGAATCCTGGGTCCACAATCCATGTTCCCTCCCCCGTACAGTTCACTCCTCCCAGCTCTTTTCTGCCTGGCTGCATCAGAAGGCAGACTGAAGGATGAAGGCAAGCATGCCCAGCTAGGATGCCACCCAAAAAGACTTCATTTGGCCTACCTTTGCTCCCAGAGAGGAATGGGGTGATGGGAAGGAGGCTTTTCCAGTTTTCATCTCCATTTGTTCTGAGACCCAAAGTTTTTACATTGATTCCTCAGCAGAAGAAGGTGACACTTCTCAAACACAGCTTTGTGGCATGAGTCAAAATGTGTAAGGGATGATCTCACATAGAGCTGAACTATAATTTCATATTATCTGAGGATCGTTCTTCTACACTGTAGCTCAACAAGTGTCATTGTGGTCTTAATTCTGTGCTTGCAGGAGAAAGTCCAAAACACTCATTGTGTTGTTCTAAAGTATTGGGTAGTTAAGCATAAATGGATATTCTAGTGAAGGCTTTAAGCGAGAATATATGCATAAACCACTTTTTGGCTTCTCACTAAGTTCCTGAAGAGTTAGAAAGCTTGCAGTTCCATGTTTATACCACCCTGGCATTCGTATGAATTTGTGTCTTTTTCTTCTGCATACTTTATTTTCCAGAGTTACCACATTTTGTGGCACTTCTGAGACAACTTTTACCACGGGAGAACAAAACTCAAATAATGAAGTATTTGTAGAAGAGGCAGTGATAAAATAAATTATGTCTCCTTGTAAGTGTATATGCTTTTCTCCTCCTCAACAGTGCTCCCTTTTCTCCACTGTATTTCCCCGTATTCTTCTGCCTTTTCCTGCTCAATCACCTTAAATTTATTGTGGTCTCTGCAATTTCCCTTTTCACATGCAGAACTCCTAAAGAACTGCTGAGCAGTTTAATTCAGCATAGCTTCGTTTTACTAGAAGTGAAATATCACTACTGATATTTGATAAGAGTAGAAGTGTATGTGTCAGTAACAGCATCTCACAAGAATACGAAATGCTTAACTAAGCTTCCTAATGTTACAAAACTAAAGATAATACTATAAGGATGGGGGACTTCATTAAACATTTTCCTGCAATGCCTTGAGTGATATGTCAAATCTATTGTAGGAAGTACAGTGTCAAGTACATAAATCCTACAGAAATCATAGAATCATAGAATGTGTTGGGTTGGAAGGGACCTTTAAAGGTCATCTAGTCCAACCCCCTGCAGTCAGCAGGGACATCTGCAACTAGATCAGGTTGCTCAGAGCCTCATCAAGCCTGACCTTGAATGTCTCCAGGGATGGGGCCTCCACCACCTCTCCGGGCAACCTGTGCCCATGTCTCACCACCCTCAGTGTAAAGAACTTCTGCCTAATGTCTGATCTAAACCTGCCCTGCTCTAGTTTAAACCGTTGCCCCTCGTCCTATCACTACCTGCCCTTGCAAACAGTCCCTCCCCAGCTTTCCTGTAGGCCCCCTTCAGGGACTGGAAGGGGCTCTAAGGTCTCCCCGGAGCCTTCCCTTCTCCAGGCTGAACAACCCCAACTCTCTCAGGCTGTCTTCATAGCAGAGGGGCTCTAGCCCTTGGATCATCTTCATGGCCCTCCTCTGGACCTGCTCCAACAGGTCCATGTCCTTCTTGTGCTGAGGGTTCCAGAATTGGACACAGTAAATCATCAATTTTTAAAGATAATTCTTGAGATAAGATTAATATGTATTTTGAAAAGCAGTAAAGCTAAAACCTGAGCTAGACCAGGGGCTCCAAAATTTTGCGATGCAATCCACTTCGAAGCAGTACAAAAAACTTGCAAATCGTTTGAGTGTCTCTTTCTAAAGCTGTATTCAGGCCAGAAGCTGCTGCCACTAACTGAAGTCAGGCATAGGGGAACTCCTGATTTAGACTATGCATATGGTTATTTTTTTGTGGGCAGGCATCTACGATACAGAACAGACATGAGGTTTGGAACAAATATGGAGCAAATTAGCTTTTAAAAATATATCACATATAGGGATTACCTGCTAATCGATTAAAAATTGATTTAAAGGTCTAGCAAAAATATGCTATGCTATTACTGTAGTTTACACTAATAGCAGATTAATCAATCGTTGCAACTTTATAATAATATTTCACCTTTAATTTTAGATGTTAGACCACATATTGTAATCATTCGCCTTCACACTCTGAGGATACAGCATCCAAAGTGTATTATGTGCAGACCTCCCTCAACAATTCTTAAGTCTTCATGTCAAATGGTAATACTTTAAATGCTAAAGTGGAACCTTCATGGTTGTTGGTTGCTATATCGTCTTATCTCTTTGATGAATCTCTCTGGTGAACATTCAAAACTTACTGTGCAGAGATACAGCGAAATGTCACTAGGCAAGGTATTTTGATTGAGTATTTCAAGGTCTGTTAAACTCTGGATATTGTACTTTCATGCTTCTCTAATTTTAAAAACATTCTTTTGATGGGTCTTCTTATTCTTTTGGTGTCACAGCATTTATACGATTCTCAGAATCAAGCTTTGTTTAATTCCCTGTTCAAAAAGCTTTTCCATAAGCACTATTGAAAATCACTTTTTTTTTTTTCTAAGACTAAGACAAGTTTGAGGTTTGAATGATTGTAACAGCCTCCTCTTCTTTTTTTTTCATTATTTATTTCACACTTTTCATTGATTTGTTTGGGGGTTTTTGTATATATGGGAACTGTATTGAGAAAATACAAATTCAAGATTGCTATTAGAGGAAAAGAACATAATTTATTTTTTCAAAAGCTTTATTAAAGGCTGAAACATTTCTAGTTTCCCAACCTGATATCCTAGAGAAATTTATACACTCATTTCCCACACAGACTTAATGTAGATAACCTTATCAATCAAAACCCGAGCAAGAACCTTTCTGTGACTTCTGTGGCTCTTCCAACTTGTCTTGTCCACCCTCCTCTGAGCACAAGTTTGGAATGCAAACAGGAGGAGATGAAGTATGGCAGCTTCTTCCCCTCTCTCAGTTCTTCCTCAGCCTTTGATCATTTCAAATTGAATTTGAAGACTCGACCCTCCTTCTGATTGATACACTCCTTCCACCCCACAAAACCCCCCATGATGGCCCTGTATCTTAATTTTAGTTTTCCTCCACCTTTTCTAAAACAAACGAACAAACAGAAACCTGCAAAAGACCAAGCTAATTAAACTGCTGAGTTCCAAGGATAAGCTTGCGCTTTCCCAAATTTGTAAGGTCAACATTTAGAAAACAGCTCTTAAAAGTAGTGTGAGTTTGGGTTTGGGGTTTTTTTTGGTTTTTTTTGTTTTTTTTTTGTTATTTGCACCTGCAACTTTCCAAGCACAATTACTCCCGGATCCAAACAATATAGACCAACAACTCGGGAAGCTTGCTGGGACCTGTTTGAAATGCTGGCGCGTAATAGCTCCTCCTTTCATAATGGTTGCTTTGCTGAGAGTAGTTAACTCATTACTTTGTAAAGCACTTCAAGGTACTTGGAATATGAGAGGTGCCCTACAAAAATAAATTGCAATGTATTCTCTTCTGATCTTTTCTCTTTCTTTTCTATTCTGTTTTAGCCTATCCACCTGATAATGATCTGTCCGAGAAGATCTTCATGATTTCAAGACATTTCAGGTTTTGCACCACATTCTGCAAAAATGCGGAATGTTCTGTGGAGGCTCTAGTGTCATAATTCAGTAAGAAGTCATTGGGGAAGTGTATTAGATCTTTTTTTTTTCCTTTGGCTGACGCTTTATTTTCTATCACATCAGATATTTTAAAAACCCTCCCTGGGTGGGGAACAAATTAATTCCTTGTAGTTCAAATGCATACATCTCTGCAATACTGATATAAGGCAAGATGAACTGATGCTTCTGCCAAAACAAATATTTGAGTCATAAATGCTTCAGGTTATGTTCTGTTGCTTTTCTTTGAAATGAAGACATGAATTTTATCAAATATAAATTTTCCTCTATTATCATTCTGTTCTATTTCGAGAAAATCTGTTTTTTCCCTTCTATGTATGATTCCTTTTCAAAAGCTTTAATGCATATTTTTATCAAGTGTGTGTATGGTGATGGAAAGCAAAACAGACTGCAAAAAGAATGGATTTGTGTATTGAAGTTCCAGAATATGAAAATGAGAGTTGTCTTCATTTAAAGATAAAGATTTTATGTTCTGCCTCCCAATCTTACAGCTTATCCATGCCTTCCAAACATAAATTATACACTCATAGTCAGCAACAAGTTATCCAGCTTTCTGCAGAAGCGAAAAACCTGTGTGAAATTCCGTTCTTTCCTAAAATATAGCAGGTCAAGCTAAAGGAACATGATTTCTTTCGGGTCCTCAGTATTTTTGGGTGTGTGTGTATATACATATATAGCACAATATAAATTTTTTACGTATATATCATGCATTTTGTCACTTTTGTCCTCAGTAAGGCAAGCATTTCAGAAGAAGAACTCTACAAATTTATGTATCTGTATTTCCCTGAAGAAGGCAGGAAAAAGTAAAGTAGTTTCAAGAGGAGAATGCAGCAAAGCAGCTTCCTCTTCCCATCGTCCCTGGAACTACTCCACCTCTTGTAAACTTCTCATTGTTCCAACAGTAGGAATTTGGGGATAAGTATACTCGTTGTTAGGAATGAATGTCCAAGCATGCAATTGAGTTGATGTTTTAATTCCTGGCTGGCTCGCATTCCAGCTATGCTGTTTATTGATGAGAGTAAAGCCTACAGAATTTTGGCTCCACTGTGACTACTAGTTTATAGTTAAGTATTCATGGAAGGTGGTTTTGTTTAACATGCAGGATTTTTTTCGAAGTAAAGAAAGAAACTATACAAGGCTCCTTCTCCTCTTTTATCTTGGCTTCTCCAAATAAAGTTTTAAGCTCCATTAGTGGAAGAATCAGCTTTTCTGTAGAAGAGGTTCAGTTCAAACTCACACCTGTATTTCTGTAACTCCGAAAGACACAATTTGTTTACACTTTTATCTGGTGTAATTTATATTCACAGATACTTCTATGGTAATTTCAGATATTTATATATTAAAAAAAAAAAGAAAAAATGAGAGATGCATAAAAGTTACATTCCTATTTAAAAATAACTTTTACGTTCACTTATATGTGGTAACCACCCAGAATATTTTGCTTGCTGTGTGTCTGCCAAAAAGAAGAGGAATATTCAACGATACTTACTCTTTGAGTTCTTTTGCATATTAATTGTGTGGAAAAGTGTGGAAATTAGTCATCTTCCATTCTCTAAGGTTTAAATTAATAATAGATTTAATAGTTTCATTGAATAATTGATGCTTTGTACCCATGAACGTACTGTCCAGAATGTAATGTTCTTTGCACTCTGTATGCATTATTTCAGCTTTAGCACAGAAGTAGGTAAGTAGAAATAATAATTTTCTAACTATTTTGATCAGTATTAAAGCACACATATCACTTTCTTTTCTTGAACTATAATAATTTTAATATTTTTACGGAATTACTTTTCTTTCTGTCTTTTTTAATATTGACCAAATAAATAGTTAATGTAAGTATTTTAAGATAGAGGAAAAAATCACAAATTCTTCAAGCTAATGAATTCTTTCTCAGTTCTTTCAGTCCTCACATCTCATTGTCTATATTCCGCAAGAGAATACAGAAAAATATTGAGCGTGTTACAAAAATCCAACAAGAAGCATTCTGAAGAATGAAAATGTAAAAACTATCCCTTTGTCAACCGAAAATGGCATTAGCCATAAAAGCATGCAACTATTTTAGCTGGACACGAAAGGTCTTAATTTTTATTATGAAGAATAGAAGTGCTTATGAGTTTCATTTTAAAAATTGAAAAGGCACAACTGACATACCAATAATTGGAAGAACTTGAAGAGAATATTTTATATTGCTGTTATATTGTACAGGTTGAAAGTAATGAAGACATCAATCCTGCAAATGCGCCTACATTTCTCAAGGCCACAGTCACCAGCATTAGCCTAAACTTATTACAGCACTTGCTGGTGTGTTGGTTACTCCTTTTTTCAGCTTGAGGTTTTCCCCTTTTAAGGGAAAGCAGGTAATCTGTAGCGATCAAGACAAGTGTTATTTTATGCAATCAAAGCTGCGGGATTATTTCACACTGTCTTGCGGTGAAGAGTACTTTTTAATAAGTCAATTATTTTATATGGAAATGAACACTGCAAGTGGAACCCTCACAGGGAACTGCAGCATTCTGTTTCAGTGAATTCATTAGAAGGTGGGATGGCAGTGGGTATACTTTTAGCTATCAGTTTTCTCTTGCCTATTAATTTTCAAGATAATAGTAGAGAAATGTAGACATGCTCTAGAGCCTCACTCCAAATCAGACCACTCTAAATCAAAGCACCATTATTTTCTTTGCCTCAACCAACCATAGCCTGAGAATAAAGAGTGACTCTGTAGCTGTCTCTATACCTGTCTCTACTTTGAGCTTTCAAGGAATTGGAAAGAAGTAAAATTCATGTATTAGGACTTCAGCAATCACAATCAGACCAATATTCCAATTGCAGTAGGAGCTATAAAAGATGACTTTTGCTAAGAAAAATAAAAAACATAATTCAATAAAACTGCAGCAGAAATACTGCAAAAAAGCAGTATAGAAAAGGAATTCAACAGCAATAAGATCATGAAATTGTTTAGACTTTCAGTTTAGAAGATTTAGGATTTGGCAGCTGAGGCTGGACACGGGGGCTTGAACACCAGATCACAAACCACTACCATATCACCTGAAGGAGTGATATTTTTCGTTGTTACAACTTGGATATTACTATCCTATCTCTGTAGCCAGTAGAAGTGATTATGATCTACTGATTATAAATAACCTTGTTAAAATTATGCCTGAAGGAACAAAAGAATAGTTGCTTGATTGTCAAAAAGATAAAATCATTAGTAAAATATCCAAAGGAATAAAAGAGAATAGAGTAATAAGTCACAAGCGATGTATCTGTCTCTTGATCTCTGTACATGGATTCCTTCCATCTAGTCTTCCAGTTGTTTCATACAACCCTTGAGAAAAGAGGTCAAACTCCTGTATATAACACCAAAATATTTTAACTGTCCATCTAGCATTTTGTCATATCGGTATACTTTTAGATCTCTTTCTCAACAGATTGGAGTTACTATTTCGAAGGTATATATATGAGATTCAGTGCCTTGCACACGCAGTGGATGTTTTTTCCTTGCATGCAGAAAAAGCAGAAAGAAATCCCTTTAATCATTAAAATCAAAGAGAAAATCCATTCTGCTCCTCAAGTAATTAGCCTGAAGAAAATCTCCAGAGTCTGGTTAACTGATCTGAAGGCTCCCTTTTTAGGTTAAATCATACTGCTCTCATGAAAATGGTTCACTCATCCAGCAAAAAATTAAGTAGGCATTAGAGGAAGGGAGCCAATCAAGAGAACTTCAGGAAGAAATTCTTTACTGTGAGGGTGGTGAGGCACTGGAACAGGCTGCCCAGGGAAGCTGTCAATGCCCCATCCTTGGAGGTGTCCAAGGCCAGGCTGGATGGGGCTTTGAGCAACCTGGTCTGGTGGGAGGTGTCCCTGCCCAGGGCAGGGGGTTGGAACTGGATGATCTTCAAGGTCCCTTCCAACCCAAACCATTCTGTGATTCTGTGATTCTGTAACTGACATTGTTTCTGATTGTCATAAATTGAAACCACAACATAGGAAAGTTAACTATTACATCTGAAAAGTAAAGAAGTTTCAGCAAAGACTGCATAGTATGAAAAAGCTCCACGTTCCACAAAAAACAGTTCATTTCTATTTCTATGTGATATACTGGTCAACGGGTCTGAACTACAAAACATTGGATAGAACAGAATACTAGCAGTTAAGTATATAGTTGTTAATCTTTACGTTATGACAGTCCTGAAGAAACAGACGAGGACACAGATGAAATATGGTGCTGAGTGTTGACTTCCTCTTCCAACTAGCTGTGGTTTGAAAAACTGACTTACTTCATTCCAAAACACTTTGTTTTCAAAAGCATCTCAGTCTGAAGAGGTGAAACACGTCTCAGAATTTTATTACGTTCTCCTTCCCCATCATGTTTATCACTAGCGTTATCTCTCTGGACTCATCTAGCTAGGTAGTGTTAGAGACATGAATGTTATTCCAGATGGAAAGAAGAACTGATGGTGGGTTTACATCATCCTTTTCATTTACAGAAAATGTACAAAGTCTTGTTTCTTCAGATATAGGATTATCGAAACGTGAAGGATAGTCCTTTTGCTTACAGTTCCATCTTCTCTCGGCTTCGAGTGTGTGTTATTAGAGTCCTTGTCAGGACCGTGCTCCCAGCTTGTGATTGTTTGCCACCTTGTCTCAGTTTCTCTGCTCTTTCCTGCTTCTTTCACACAGCCAAATCTTCACACAAAAATAAATAACAGCAGTCATTGCCCAGCCTGCTTTTGTGTTATGGGGGTGGGAACTTATGCTTGGCATTGAGTAAGAGAACGCTATAATTTCTAGAACAAGCAACCGTTTCCTACAAATTCTTTAAAGGAATTGTGGTTATACCTTCTAGGTTAAATGACTTTTAAACTAAATCAGCAAACAAGGCATCAGTATTGTTGTTTTCATTTCCACTTGGGTTTCGCTGCTTTAATTTTTTTTTAAAGAAGCAAGATATTAAGCTACAATCTGTATGTAGTGTTCCTCATTAAAAAAAAAAAAAAAGGCAAACAAAAAACCAAACAAACACAAAGAAGTCTTGTACCATATTCTATCTACAAGCCTATCGTCCTATAAAGGAGTGTCTCATTTTTATACTAATGAAAAAATAAACAATTTTTCCTAATTTTAAGAATATAGGTCATGAACTTCAGCTTTCTATAATATATATGTCATCTTTTTTTTCACCAAACATTTGCTTTCATCAACAATAATCAGTTTGTATGATTACATATGGAAATTAAGTGAAAGCGTTTCTATATCAATCAATCTACACAAAAACTGCATATGAGCCATCTCATAAGGTTTTATACATTTAAAAAAAAATAGCTCAGTTCGGTCTCTAATCCTTATAAAGACGTTATTTCCATGTTCAGGTTCTACTTTGTCAGCAAAACATGTCACTTTTCACTGAATTGTAATTCATTGCAAATAAAAAACTAATCTCCAAGTAGGTGATAATGAGATCCATTCATGATGCATTTTGATTAGATGTTGGTTATTGAATGGCTCCAGTTGACACGAATTCAAGGGACTGTGCTAGAATCACTAAATACTTTCCTTTTCATATGTTTTTTCTGTGAAAACCAAGACAATCTCCATACTTTCTGACTCAAAATCTGGGCCATGGAGTCTGCCTTTGCTGAAGAACCTTTACAATCCTGAATTATGTCACATCTCTTAATTATAAAAAAAGTGCCTGATATACATTTTTGTTTAAATCAATGCCAGCAATTTGACAAGAGCATTCCCTTTTTTTAATTATTTGATTTGAAATGGCTATAACCCCCTGTTAAAACTGAGCCAGATTAAAAACAATTTCTTCCTGACTGTGCTTTAGCATTCTTAAAACTCAAGGAAAGCTATTCTTGCTATGAGCTTTTAGTGAGGGAATAAAAATTTAAAATAAAGTCAACGCCAAACATGATTACAAGAAGTATAGGTCAATATAAGTCTTGCCATTTTTATCTAATTTATAACTAACTGATTATTCTCTAAAAGCTTTGTTCTGTCATTAATTATTTTTACAGCAAAGTTTCACTGTGGTTTTTGATAGTTTATGACTTTCTAAATACGATGAAAGCGTCATAAACAATGTGTCATATACACACGTTGAAAACAACTGAGAAGGACCTCCTGCTTTATCATTCAGCCCCTCAGGCAACTGGAAATTGTACAGACCAAAGGAAAAAAAAATGAGAGTATGGAAACAAATGAATCTCCATCTACCTACAGGAATGTCACTTTTCATAACCTTCATTACAAATCGCTTCTGCATGGAACTCTGAAGGAAGGGCTAAGCCGTGCCAAATATTTGTGTGGGGTATTGTGACTAAGGAAAACAAATTATTAATCTTAATGAAACACCTGATAACTTTTTGAATCAGAACCAAAAGAAAAGCACCTGTCATTTTACAAACCCATCTCAAAACCTACGTGATTCAGACGATGAATTTGCTCGTATTTGTCTGCTTGAGCACCACACCAGAAGCTTCAAGGCCACACTCAGTTGGATAAAATGTCAAAGATTTTGGGATGAATCAAGTCATAGCACATGTCTAGACAAGAAGGAGAAAATTCTGACGTATTTGCCAGTTGTTTGGATGGGAACAGAATTGGGAGATGACGTTGCACAAGAAGCCCAGCCTTTCCACTTGGGTAAGCATTTAGATGCTGCAATACTCAGGTCACTGTTCCATGTGTCAGATGAAACAAGAGATAATTCACTTTTTACAAGTCTGTCTCCATCTGAACCACAGACTACAGTTAAATGAGCACTTAATTTTTTGTTCGATACCTAAACAGATTAACTGATTTTAATAAATACTTTGTTTGATTGCTTTGCTTTGAACCCATTAGCTTGCCAATTTGTGGGACAAATGCTAGACAAGTTGAGTATAGGCAGAAGAATCTTGTTCAGAAAGTTTTTGGGAACTGTAATATGGTGGCATTGATACAACTTTTCATGAGATTATAAGCCACCTTTGCCAGTCTTCATTGGGTTTCCCCTGATAAAATATCTGTTTTCTAATTTGATTCTTCCCTGTGAACAACTGTACTTGTCCAAAACGTGCACTCTTTCTCAAATGAGTAACTTCAAAAACTTTTAGAGGATTTTGAATTTCACTGATTATAAGGGCACTAGTACTCCTCCTCTAACTTTTCTTCTGGCATTTTGTGTTATTCTCGGTAAAGGTTTCTGACCACTGTTTTTTTTTTCAGCCAGTCACTGAAAAATATTTTAGAAGGGGATTTGTCACAACTGTTAATGTGTATCATTAACAGCCTGCAGAAATAGGCTGACACTATCATGAAGTTCAATATCCAATGATATCTATGAAATTCTGCAAAAAGAAATGCAAATTCCTGCACCTTGGGAGGAATAACACCAGGCATCGACAAAGGATGAGGCCCAACAGACTGGAAAACAGCTCTGCAAAGGGGGGCCTGGGCATCCTGGTGGACAACAAGTTCAACATAAGCCAGCAATGTGCCCCTGCGGCAAAGAATGCCAACAGCATCCTGGTCTGCATTAGAAAGAACATCATCAGCTCGAGGTCAAGGGAAGTGGTTCTTCCTCTCTACTCAACATTGTTGAGACACATTGGAGTGCTGGGTCCCATTCTGGGCACCCCAGTAAAAGAAGGACATGGAATTACTGGAACAAGTCCAGCAAAGGGCCATGAAGACAGTTAAGGGATCTGTCATATGAGGAGAGGCTGTGAGAACTGGGACTGGGCCTGGAGAAGAGAAGGCTCAGAGGGGTCTTATCCTTGTGTATCTGATGGGCAGCAATAAAGTAGACAGAGACAGACTTTTCTCAGTGGTATCCGGTGAAAGGACAAGTGGCAATGGGCACAAAGTGGAATATAGGAAATTCCATCTAAACATAAGAAAGCAAAAAGATTTGCATTTTTGTCCTGTGGGGACAATTGAACACTTGAACAGGTTGCCCAGAGAAGTTGTGGCGTCTCCATCCTTGGAGGTATTAAAAATGCAACAGGACACAGCCATGAGCAACCCGTTGTACTTGACCATCCTTTGATCAGGGTGTTCAACTGCATGGTCTTGAGAAGTACCTTCCAACCTTGACCATGATTCTGCGATCATACAAGCAGAGTGACTTTTGTCAGTGTAATAAATTATTGCTTTCTGTTGTTTTATATAGTTAAGGCTTATGCGAATACTTGATTCCATACCAAGGAATGGGCTTTATTAATTAATATTCATTAAATCAGTAAAGACCAGAACTACGCTAGACATGGCTTAATCGCCTAGGCATGTTAGGTATCTGCGTTTAATACTCTATTTCACTGCGGGTAGCCATCCCTCAGAAACACAACTTTTGAAAAAGGATTTGCTGGGCAATCTTCATGTGGGAGATCTAGGAAAAGGAAAGCAGGGAGAAAAAAGCAAGAGGGATGATTAGACTTGCTAGCATTTTAACAGGAAAAAAAAAATCAAATACAGAAACACACAGAAAAAGAGACAACATAGTTAGTGGTCTGTGGAGGAGATGGCCAACAGGAACAGCTTGGTTTGGTGTGAGTTTTGGATGAAAAAATGTTCTCACACAAGCAGAAACTTTTGTCTCAACATGCAACCTTCTTACCCACTAAACTAAAACAAATATTTGTGTCTCTCCTTTGTTATGTGTCAGTTTTCATAAAATTCCAGAAGGCATGTTTGAATTCCAGTACAGAATTAAAGAAATTTCAGCAGTGCAGCATTCGTAATCTTTCCAGCTTAATTACTTTCGATTTGCCAGTAATTCAGATTTGAAAGAAAGTAGAAATATATTTAAAAAAGAATAATAAGACTTCTACGAGATCTTTATTTATAAACTTGCATGTAAAGAAGCTTTGGGCCAAAACCTCTAAGCCGTGAATACAAGCAAGTAAAGGCATGATTCCTAGGTCAGAACAGTATCCAAAAAGCAGTTGGAGGGCATATATTCTTATTTACATAATTAGATATGAGTTAGACTGAGATAACCATTCTGTAATTATACATACAGAAGAAATGTTTGCTGCAGAAAAGCAAAAACCTTTGTTGTGTATCCAATACAGAGGTTTTTATGATAATAACTTAATGGAATAATAGCTGTAGTGTCAGGCTCTTACATATCACCTTTTGTCACTAGATCTCAAAGTGACTTACAAGAAGGATGAGTTATTTTTCCTTTATACTCAACAGTTTATTCCTCACGCTAAGAAAAAAACATAAAGTGATCTCTGAATTGGATGCAGATAAATCTGGACAACTAACCAGCGTTAAGACTGTTTTCAGATGTCAGCCAGTACAGCTGCATGAGGTTTACTGGACTACGTGGACCTACTGGGTCTCCACCACCTTATACTCCCCTGCAGGATGTGCTGTGCGGCTCTCCGTGCACTACCGCACCACGTAACTGATGCTGTCCTCTTGCTCTTAGGCAACAACAAAAGAAACTTAATTCTTTCATAATAAGCTGAAAATAGCAGAGAAAACTGAAAAAGTTGGTGCGTCCACTAAGCAAAGCACTAAATGCAGAGACTTTTGCTCCTGATACCATGAAACAACCCAGTTTAGGATTTGGATTTCTTCAGGTTATCAGAATTGATGAAACGGAGTTAATTAAACGATGTTTCATCACTGCACAAGTTTGGAGAAAAACAGATTCATTCTCCAATGGCAAATGACTTCATTTGCAATTCCCAAAGTTCTATTCAAATTTACAGGCCCAGATTTAAAAAAAAATCATATTTTTTTCATAGTTTTACAGACTTTTCATTTTTTTACAGAATAATTTATTGCCACAGAATCTTTTTGGGTGCAAAATTATAAATGGGTGCAAAAGCATAACGTGATTGTTGGCTACTAAAGCAACCGTTTGAGTCAGGAAGGCTCTGCCCCACATATTGCCAGAAAACAAGAAAGTAAACAAGAGGACAGTTTATTTTAGAGTTAACCTGTCTCTTACAGTCCGTTGCTATTACGGACCACTGTCTAAAGTGGAATTACCGATCTGATCTGATCTAGCACAGATGTTCTTACGTTATATTGAAAAAAAGTGAGATTACCTGTCCTCTTCTTTTTTTTTCCCTCCGCTTCTTGCAGTCAGACTTCTAACTAAGGCAGTTTACCGCAGGGCTTGCAGCCAATGTAGCAGGCTATAACATCTACTCTGTTTATGCAACCCAACCTTGTTTAGCCTACACTTCACAAAGTGAATTCTAAATTTTAACAAAGTGAAGAAGACAGTATACGCTATCTAATTAGGGGAGGGTTGGGTTTTTTTTAATTATTCATTCCTGCCAACTCTGTTTTGTTCCTTCAATTACAAGATTCCTCCCTCCTGGAGAACTGGAATTCCCCTCAGTTAGAAAGGTACTTTCAAGAATACCAAAAGCAAAAAAAAAAAAATTACTTGCTTTTGAGGTGTGCAATAGCAAATGCCAGATGCAAATCTATGCATTTTGTCTAGTCCGTGACTGATTGATGAAATGTCTCCTTATTTTTTATTAAAGTAATCGAGCATAAAACCTGAAACTGAATCTTTGCTTTTCAGAAGATCATAACAAACAGTCTTTGAACTCAGGAGAAACAAGTAATGCTAGTGGTGTTGTATCCATACCCATGATGATCTGGGGTTATTAATGAGGCAAGGTTTGGATGGAGAGGTAATATCTTTGAAAAGATGAACTCCTATAGCTGGAGAAAAATAAACCAAGCTTTTTTTCCCACAAGAATTCCATTAGCCATTATTTGGAATATATTACTGAAGGTTTAATTGGCATGGAAAGACAAGATTTTGGGAATGTCAGCATTTCTAAAATAGCTGTTCTATTATGAGACTTCCTTTTGAGAGAAGGGTGAAGATGTCTGCATGCAGAAAAATTACAGTCTCACATAAAATTAAAATCCATGTTAGTGTAGTGTAACCTTGGAAAAACTTTCCAGAATTTACAAGATGTAAGAAGAATTTGATTTTTTTTTCTGATTTTTATTATAGAAGAGACTTTCTGTGAACAGTTCTCTGTTTTATGAATTACCTACTATAGGATCTTAGGATCACTGGATAAACCACATCAAAAGAGATCTCAGAAGGTCTCTAATCCACACTCCTGCTTCAAATGGGGTCAGTTATGAAATCATAACAGGTTGCTCGGGGCTTTAACCTGCCAGGTCTTGAAAACCTCCAAGGATGGAGATTGCATATCCTCTCTGGGCAACCTCTTCAGCTGTCTGACTACCTCAAACAAAAAAGTAGTTCCTTATATCCAATGTGAATCTCTTTTCAATGTTTGTTGTCTCTCATCCTCCCACCATAAACATTGTGAAGAGTCTTCTCAATAACCTCCTCATAGGCATGGGCAGGCTGCTATTAAGTTCCCCCCACCCCGTATCTTCTTCTCTTCTCTTCTCTTCTCTTCTCTTCTCTTCTCTTCTCTTCTCTTCTCTTCTCTTCTCTTCTCTTCTCTTCTCTTCTCTTCTCTTCTCTTCTCTTCTCTTCTCTTCTCTTCTCTTCTCTTCTCTTCTCTTCTCTTCTCTTCTCTTCTCCTCTCTTTTCTCCAGTCTGGACAAGCCTGGAGAGCACTGGGTTTTTTTACCTTGGATTTTTGTCAATAGTGACATCGCTGGGCATTTTTTCGATTAATGGACAAGTTTTCCATGACTTTTAAATTATTGGAGAAGTAAAGAAGGAGGTCAGCAGAACTGCCACCTTGGACTTCTGGAGGGTAGACTTTGGCCTGTTTAAGAGACTGGTTGACAGAGTCCCTTGAGAGGCAGTCCTGAAGGGCAAAGAAGTCCAGGAAGGCTGGGCATTCTTCAAGAAGGGCATCCTAATGGTACAGGAGCAAGCTGTCCCCGTGTGCCAAAAGATGAGACGACGAGGAAGAAGAATGTCTTGGCTGAACAGAGAGCTTTGGTTGGAACTGAGGGGAAAAAAGAGTTTATGACTTATGACCTTTGGAAGAAGGGGCAGGCAACTCAGGAGGACTGTAAGGATGTCATGAGGTTATGCAGGGAGAAAATTAGAAGTGTCAAAGCCCAACTAGAACTTAATACTGCTACTGCTATAAAAGACAATAAAAAATGTTTCTATAAAAACATTAGCAACAAAAGGAGGGCTGAGGAGAATCTCTGTCCTTTATTGTATGCAGGGAGAAACAACAAAGGATGAGGAAAAAGCTGAGGTACTTAATGCCTTCTTTCCCTCAGTCTTTAATAGCAAGATTGGTTGTTCTCCATGTATGTGGCCCCCTACACTGGAAGACAGGGAAGGGTAGAAGAATGAAGCCCCCATAATCCAAGGGGAAATGGTGAGTGACCTGCTACACCACTTAGACACACACAAGTCTATGGGAGTGGATGGGATCCACCCAAGCGTACTGAGGGAGCTGGCAGAAGTGCTCACCAAGCCACTTCCCAACATTTATCAGCAGTCCTGGCTAACCGGGGAAGTCCCAGTTGACTGGAGGTTAGCAAATGTGTCGCCCAGCTGCAAGAAGAGCCAGAAGGACAATCTGGGAAACTACCGGCCGTTCAGTCTGACCTCAGTGCCAGGGAAGGTTATGGAGCAGATCATCTTGAGTGCCATCATGCGGCACCTACAGGACAACCAGGTGGTCAGGCCCAGTCAGTGTGGGTTCATGAAAAGCAGGTCCTGCTTGACAAACCTGATCAAACCTATGATGAAGTGACCCACTTAGTGGATGAGGAAAAGGCTGTGCATGTTGTTTACCTGGACTTTAGCAAACTCCTAACAGTTTCAGTGTCCTGGATACTCTTTAAATGTTCCAGAAAATGAAAAATCTGTAAATCAATGTATCCATGTCCGATTTACCTATACTATATCCTAAGAGCAAAATTCTGAATGGTGCACTGAAGGTTAAAGAGGGAATTATCTAAGTAAAGGTGTTGGAGGAAAGTATAATAAAATTAGTAGTGTTGCAAGGATACAACTGAAGTCTGGTTTTGGCATTATAATGCCTCACCTCATTGCATGGAGCATGTTGCTAGTAAATCAGTTCTGTCTAGAAGACAAATTAGTTTCCTATCCCAAAAATGAGCTAGAAGGAAAAACAGGCAGAAAAGAAAGAGAAAGAAATTAATGTTGCCCCAACTTTTAGTAGATTCAAAATATATTTTTCTTTCTTGATCACTATTATTCCCATTAAAAGCAATTATAATACATTCTACTGCAATTTCATGGCACATTCCCAAGCTCCAGCATTTTCATTGCCATGGTAAATTGCCAAATACCTAGAAACGGTAATCTGAAAACTGAGGAAAGGAGATGATGAGATATTTGCATTTCAGCTGTTTAGGAACATGCAAAGTGACAATGTATCTTTTGAAGTGTAGAAAGTACCTTTGGAAAAAGCACTTCATTTACATTTTAAAGGTATCATCTGAGCAAGTAGCATCATTACTACATTATACTTAGAAAAAAAAAAATCAGATGGCTCTGTAAGAGCTGTTCTCAATATTCTTTCCTCCGACCTTTTTCCTATTCTGGTTATAAAAAGAATTCCTTTCCTAAAGTGACAAATTAATGGCAATAACTTTGACACTTTGCACTATACTAGGTACATGCTGCTCCTTGCCAGATTTCACACACCTATTATTTCATCTATCATTAAACACAGGTACAACTTTCTGTTCTCATTGCTGAAAACCCAAACAGGAACAACGGGAATGGAATAAGTGGCAAAAACTACATTAATTTTTTAACCTGTTAGGTGTTATTCCAAAGATTCCTAGCGTTATTATCGAATTTGCATTAGAATTCACATTGCTAGTTCAACTAGTTTCTCTATTCTATATAAGAATATAAAGTTTTTCTACGATTTATGCTACAGATACGCAAGTTAATAAATGGCCACGTTCCTTCCTAGGTAAAACCCAGCTCCTGAAGAAATAAGAAAATTATGGCACATACTTTAATAGTAAACAACAATCCTGTCTGTTTAGGAAAAATCGTTCATTGCTTTTCACTCTGAGGACTGATCTGCTTGTCTGGAAACAATTCATTATTTCCTCAAATATATTTGAATTAAAATCACTGTTTGTGACTTCAAAACATATTCTATGTGACTTGTGTGTACAAATGAGACATCCAAATTTCATACGAGCAAAATCCTGGAATAATTTTCTTTTAAAACAAGCAAGAAAAACCCCACCTAACTTTTAAAAAATTACGTAACATTGTTTCTCTCTTCCAGTGGTCCGAAACACTGCGTTGTGTTTTCTCTTCTTTTTTTTTTTTTTTTTTTTTTTTTTCCTCCCACTCCTCCTCTCCCTGGAACTGGCTTTGGGAAATTCAGTTATCTCTCTTTATATGCTTCCTGGCTGGCATTTTTCTTCAGCGTTAACCAGGATGAACCCTTAGGATGCTATGGCTGGGAGCCAGTGCTCCTGCCTTGTCATTAAGCTCCGCTTCTGGTCCTTTTAAGGAAGCTCCTTAGCGACAGTAGGCTGGACTGGACCAGGGTAAGAACTCTCTGTATGTGCTACACACTGAACCAGAACATGAGAATTCTTTCTGGAAAGCTACAAAACCAGCATAAAAACCTGTCATAGTCCTTCCTTTCATTTGGAATAAATACAGAGCGAACAAAGCCCCTCTCTTTCTAGTCACTACTTCGTATTAATTCCTTTTCCGCATTACAACCCCTACGAATGCAGCATTTATCCATCACTCCAGAGGAGCAGAATTGCCAGACACAGTGCCACAGGTACTGCACAGGGAGAACATCTGCACTAAGCAGAAACAACGTCATTCTAATGTTCTATTTTTGAACACGAATACCAGAACTTCACTGGGTTTTGTCATCTTTGAAAATAAATATATATGAACTCATAGCTGGAAATAATTGCAACAAAAATTCTTTATAGATAGCTAGAATTAAGCTTTGGCCTCAGCAGGTCTGAAGCACTCATTTAATACCTGTTTAGAGCACGTAATTACTGCCAAGAAAACAGCAAAAGTAATGTGGTGTTATTTCCCCAGCTGGAAATATAATTACAATTTGCGTTGCTTATAAGTTCTTCAGAATCAAATCAGGATTAGTAGTACTTACTAATTTTTATAAATTAAAAAATTAAAAAAAACATTTCCATTGGAGATCACATAAAATGTTCATGTTTTGGATATTATTACGTTTTATTGTATGTTATTAATTTAATTCACTATATAGTACTGTAAAAAATACCCATCTATAACTCCAGATATCATTTCTCATAAGGATTGAAGTGCTATCCTAATTTGTTATCATTTTACTTTCTTTCCAGTAAAAAAGGAAAAGCTGGAATGGATTTACTATGGAAGAGAGAATAATATTTTAATTCATGAATTCTTTAAGAGTTCAGATTAATCCAGTTGATATTATTTTTCAGGAAAATTGTCCTTTTCCTAAAAATCTTGAAGAAGAAATTTACTTTTATAACTCAGTAGAGACATTAAAAAAGTATCATTTTAATAAAATACGTGGAAGTGAAGAAGAAAGGGGATCAGTAATGTACAAACAAGTATATAGAATTGGTAAGAGTGACAAGTTTGGAAACGCTAAAGGACTTGAGTGTCCCATTCGAGGGGAAATTCCATTTTGCAAAAATGCCTTGGAAGTCCCAGTGGACAGCAAGTTGAACATGAGCCAGCTCATGAACAGGAGCAAAGGCGGCCAACAGCACCTTGGGCTGCATTAGGAAGAACATCAGCAGCTCGAGGTCAAGGGAGTTGATTCTTCCCCTCTACTCAGCACTGGTGAGACACATTGGAGTGCTGGGCCCCATTCTGGGCACCCAAGTAAAAGGGACATGGATTTGCTGGGACAAATCCAGCAAGGGGTCACGAAGACGCTTAAGGGATCTGCCGTATGAGGAGAGTCTGAGAGAGCTGGGACTGTCAGCCTGGAGAAGAGAGGGCTCAGGAGGAATCTTAACCGTGTGTGTAAATATCTGACGGGTGGCAGTAAAGAAGACAAGAATCAGTCTCTTCTCAGTGGTACCCATTGAAAGGACAAGAAGCAGCAGGCAAAACTGGAATACAAGAAATTCCATTTATAGATTAAGAAAAACTTTTTTGCCTAATGCATTTTGGATTCTTAGTTCCACAGTTGCATATGTCTCGCAGGAGAGATGGGATATTTTCCTCTCTTCTGTCTTGCCAACAGCTAATTGTTTAGGAAGCTCAGAAGCAGGATTTTAAATGCTTTAAAGCTGTAGAAGACATACAATTTTTCCCTTCTTAGGATAGTTCTCTAACCATCAGACTAACAAAAATATAGAGCATTGGGCATAGAAACTTGTCAAAAAATAAAGATGGCCTTAAGTGTGCCATACTAAATTTTTTGTAGCAGCCATAATGAAGTCATTAACAGCAGTCTCTTAGGATCATAAATATTTTTTCCCCGTTAAAGAAAGTGCCTACAACTTTTCAGACACAAAAAAAATGTAGGGTTTTTTTCTGGATCCGTGCACAGAATACTGAACACTTGCATGTTGAGTCACCATCTGAGAGATTTTTGGCTCTGGCCCAGCACAGTAACCACTTGGTCTAACAATTTTAATTTTGCTTTGTTTTTTCTCCTTAGCTTTTTCCTCTTTAAAAAAGTTGTTTAAAAGTTTTAAAAGTAAGGTCTTTAATATACATCCCAGCTACTTTATGCTATCTTGCTCTTTGATTTGTCAGATTTCATGTTTGTTCTGTGCTTATATTTATTGTTTTGGCAACTACTTTCAACCTCGTATATAACAGCTGTTTTTATCTTTGAATCATTCATCTCAATTTTAGTTTGATTTGGCTTCCATCCAGCTACAGTTGTCAGGGATAATACAAATCCCACCACAGTAACGCTAAAGGATTTAGGACCATCCCACAAATATTCTATAGTCTTAAGTGGATTTGTTTCACTCGTCCTCTCTACATCCTCTTCTTTCTCAGCTTTGGGTCAGATTTGGAGAATGGAGAGAAGCATATTGGATATATATGAGTTGTTATGGTCCCTGACCCTCAACAATCTCATTTTCCTACCAGTTCACCAGTTTATTTTATACAAGCTTTTTTGACTGTTAAAGAGGATCTGCCACCTGGTGCAAGTCTTCATCACTGAAACAGAAGGACTGTGAACAGCATTCAACTCTGCAAGACACAAAACCCCAGAATTCTTTATTTTGTGTAGAGGTCCTCTACTGTTATTTGCAATTAGGTCTTGAAAGCTGTAATGAAACAGTGCCTTTATTTAACATGGTTTCTACCTTGGCAAATGACTGGTAGAAGTCGGAAGATTTTATTTTTCAATCTATATATGCATTAGGAGTTACTAATTGAAAGGACTGAATAGTTGGTATTGAAAATCGGATAGAAGGAAGAGGTAGATTTTAAAGAAAAAACAATAGGAACATATTTTATGAAACTGCTCTACTCATGTTTTCAGAATAAAACCCATTTTTGTTTCAAAACTTTGTTTTTATTTTTCTTATATGTCAAAATTTTAGTTAAAGGTTTCGATTTTACAAAATTCAATTTTACGAAAGTACTGGCAACTGAATGGCTTGCTTCTAAAATTTGTAAGCAAATTCTTTGTCCCATTTCAGAACAAAAATTCGGATCTTATGAAATTCTCTATGCAATGAAAAGAAATTGACTTTTCTATAGATGCTGGTCACTGTCTGGAAAGTTAATATCAACATCAGTCCTTATCTTACTATCTTTTCTACACTTGTTTTTATATTAGAAATAAAACTATTTGATTAATTGCACTCTGAAAATTAATGAATTTATCTGATCCTGTATTGCTGCAAAGTTTGCATTGCAAGCTACGTTTTGTTGTAAAATTTATGGTTTTTTGTTTCATTGCTGGCATTCTACTTGTTTGTGGATTTACTTCTTTGCAATGTGTTTAGAGACAAATACGGAATAAAACAAGCCTTGTCTGTCTGTCTGTCATTTGGTTTTTTTTAATTCCGTGTCTTATAATGGAGTCACTGGATGCCTGAGCACCCATCAGCTGTCCTCATTGCTAAGTAAAAAAAAGTAATTATAATGTGTCTAATGTCCTACTGAATTCAACTGTTCCATTTTACTTACAACAAAAGCAAGTTAAGATTGCCAATGTGGTAAATTAAACGCACACAAAATCATTTAAATGTTTTCTTGATTTCAGCTGACAATCATTTTTGATCTTCTGAAGGTGTCCTTAGTTTCTAATATTCCATCTGTTAATTTTTCTGACACACATGAAATACTGTATAAAATATTTATCAACTTAGTAACTTCTAATTTCTAACAAGATGGGTATTCCTGTAGGTTGTGTTTTCTTTAAGATACTTTTTCTGTTACAGTGGATATTTCGCTTCTCATTCCCAAGGGAATATATTGACAATTTCAAATTATCCTATGCTTGACTAATACAATTTCAAGCACCATTCTCAATTTTCTACCAGGCTTTCTTCTAAGTTATTGACAAAAATGGCCTCCCGGCATTTGTGGTGTGTGTTTTTTTAACCTTGTCTTGATGTCTGTTGAGTGTATGACACCTAGGAATGCTGGCATATAGTGTTTATTCTTTAAACTCAAGAGTTTGACGTAAGTTTCCACACATCATATTTCCCAAAAATGTGCTGTTTTGAAGAAAACCCCGTGAAAATTCCCTATGTTAGCATAAGAAATCCCTGAAGTTTTTGTTAACGTTATCTACTGGTCCCTGGCGACTTCTGAAGACAGAATCCTTAGTATGCTTCATGCCTAAAATATCTCAAGGGAAAATCAAAATTAACTCAGTTAATTTTGATCATCTAAGTCTCTCTTACAATGAGAAGTGGATCCGTCCCTCTGCACTTGTAGGAGATTAGCCATGAATTATTCACTATCAAAACCCACATGACAATTGGCTTCTGTTATGAAATATACATAATTCATGAGACATCTGTTCTACGGTTTCACATTTAAGAGGTACAAAGTGCAAAGGCAAAAAGTGTGAAATGGATATATAGGAATGTTTTATTTCTTGTCTCTTTTTCTCCCCTGATCAGTAAGGGTTAAGGAAACAGCCATGTATCAATTTATTCTGTACGTGTATTTTTTCATTGTTTTGTTATGAAAATTTACTTGCTGGTAATTCTTTTTTTGGTCATAGCCTCAACAGAATTATTCAAGGACGGACACCATGGGTCCATTTAGCAGAAAACGAATCGTGAAATATCTGTCAGTCATGCCAGATACAAATCTTTTATACATTTAAAGTTGCAAGCAGCTTGTTCTTTTGCATGTGCCTACAAGTATATGCAGAGGCATATAAACGTATGTTTATGTATATGTATAGATACTTCGACATCACAGTGAAAAGAAGGAGTAATGTCCACTGGACATTCTCTTTTCCTTAGTCTAACTAGTGCTTAGAGGTACACTAACTGCAAGTCTTCAGGACCAAACGAAACCACCTGGCATTCAGAACGCCCCAGTTGAGGGTGTTTTATTAAATTGCACAATAAACAAAAAGAAGATTAAACGGTCTTTGATTTCGTAACTACTATTCAATGAGAAATAGTATTCGCATCCCAGGAAAGCTCATTTTTCAAATACTGCCCCTGTCTTGAATAGGATAGTGAATTGAAATCTCATTACAGTGGACCGTAAGTCTATCCAAATGTAACACTTTGCTTCCATGATTTCAAGGCATTTCATTTAACTGTGACTCTCAAACTTAAATGACTTTCTAGAAAAACATGTTCAAGTTATAAAAAAACACTTATTGAAGAAAATGTGCTGAAACGCAGAAGAAAATAACAACAATCTTGAAGATTTTGGCTAAGTTAAAAAGAATTAGAAAAATGTTTAAATCATCTCCAAAAAGAAAGCTTATTTCAATTGACCAGAAATTTTCATCCATATAAGTCTACACATTTTTTCAGACATATTTATTGATAATTTATGACAGACTTACTCCTAGAACTTGCTCTTAAAATACAGGATACTGAGAATAAGAAAAGAAATACACAATACACAAAGGTGTATTACTTGATACAAATCAAATACCTAATACTGTAGCTACCTAAGAAAACTAACCTCAATGCATGTGAAAATGTAGTTTCCTGTCTTCTGGAATTAGACCAAACTTATGAAGTATTCTGAAAGGTTTGCAAGATACTGCTAAGTATCAGCTTGTATCTACGACACCAAGAAAGCGTTGGAGACTGATGGCTTGGATATCAATGTTTTGCTGCCATCCTAGAACTAGACACCATCTATAAAGTCCCCAGCTCACGTTATTTGACACTTTTTGCTGCAGGCCAGTCACTGCCTTGTCCTCTCAGGGACTGTTAGACCTGAACATAAAGACTGGCAACTTAGCATTTTGTATGAAGTCAGACACCTACAGACTCAGAGAAGCCTCAGAAAATAGACGTAGAAGTTTCTCACATTACACTTTAGAGCTCTGAGCCATTGCTCCTCCGTCAATTCAGCCTTTTTATTTCAGAGAAAACAGGATAACTGCATCTACACTATTCCCTCCCCACTAAAATATGGACCACCCGTTATACACTCTGCCTATCAAATACAGAGCTATGGTTCTGCTTGATGAGGCAAATACTAATTTCACAGAACCAGTGATTCCTGACAGACTTGTTATGACCAACAAGCGTGTTTATCAGTAAGATACATGACTGCTATGGCTGTTACTATGGCAGTAAAAGCTTTTGTGCAACTGGAGAAAAGATTTCATCAGCAACTTAATCATTTTTATTCACAGAAATATTTTCAGAGCTTGGACTTTCATGTGTGTCAGTGACCAAGTCCCAAGGCTGGATTAGATGAAACTGACACAGTTGTGTTCGGAGAAGTTTGTTTCCTAGCTGGAATTTCTTGTGAAGAGATTCTGTCCGCCAGTATCAATGGCCATATTGTACAAAGGCTAATAATTATTCTTCTTCTTTTGAATAACAAAACACTGCTTAGCTCATCTGCTTTACCACTTTTCACTTTAAAGTCTAAGGTTCAAATGCTCCCTGGAATGTGGTATGTAAAAAAATGGAGATGGTAAAAGAAGTTCTCAGTTTTCAAGAAACCGAACTAACGTTCCATAAACGCAGGGGATCACGCAGATGAGGCCACCAAGTCCATGATCTCAACATGGAAAAGAAAATCAGAAATACTTCACACCTGTGGACAGGAAGCCTTTCATATTCTTAGTCAAATCTTATGGTAAAATAGACCTGCTGTTAAATGGAGCAATTTCTGTTACAAATGAGGTCCAAATAAATCAGTATGTGTGCCTGGCGATGGAGACTCTTGGCTGACCCGGCTGCCACCTCTTGGTCTGCCTCGGTGCCTTGCGGACCGCAGCTGGTGAGGCTTCCTAGGTGCTGAATGTGTTATTGGGCAGCCGCCAGACGCGGCACCCTGACAGAAAGTCTCGTGGAGTCAGGGTCAAGGACGGCAGAGACCTACATGCAAGTCTCTTGTGCAAAGCAGAGCCTATCTTGAACAGGAAAGATCAGAGACCTGACTCCGAGGTTCCTACATTGCAAACCGCTATCCACCAGGCTATGTTTTCTTCAAAACAAATATTCCAATCTGTTTGACAGATGTGCAGCGAGCGCTTAAAACTCTTCAAGCAGTAATAACACAAGCTATTTCTTGGGTAGTTAAATTTGACATAGTAAAACCAGAAGCTTTGGCTCGATACCTCCCATATTCTGAAAGCCTTAAATTTCTGAAGGGAGCCAAAGTGTCTTTAGAAATAGATTCAGGAAACAAAGTTTGAATAGTTTCTTTCTTATGTGGGAAGTATGTGGTGCTCAAATCGGGCCCACATCTGGATCTATCAAGCATTATTTTGATTATGAATGTCAGCAGGAATGAGGAAGCGTCCCACAAATACGAATAAAAGAGGTTTGCAAGAAGAAGGACGTTATCTTAGAACCTACCACAAGGTGACCCATGTAACCAAAGAGTAAGGTTTAGTTAGACTGAAATCATTGGTGGCATAAGGATGAAGAAAACTAAGTATAACTCAATGCAGTCAAAGCTTTTTTGAAAGGATTTTCAAATAGTTAAAGGAGGAAAATTCTAATTGTGTTGGGATACTTCCAGGAGCAATGAGCTCCTTCCATAGAAACAAGACCCGTATGACCTTTCTTGTGAAGTCATTCATTCAGTATAAATTGCTTCAATGAAAGTTTTGTTACCCTACACTAGACTATTCATACAGCAGTAACAACCAGAATTATTGAACTTCAATGTGAAAAATCTATTATTGATGGAGGAGTAAAGAAACTTATTTTCCCAATTATATTCGTTGCAGTCCGGCAATCCTGGTAAGGTCATCACCTTAAATAAACAACGTCTTTAATGTAGAATCCTGAATATATATTTACTCTCAAGTACTGTAATGTTTTACAACTGCAGTCAATCTACAAGGCATTCTTTGAAATTTAATTATTTTAGCAGTGTAATGTAAATTGTTAACTTTTAAGATTTTGCTGAATTATTTAAGATTAATTAATAAATAGCAACTCTTTCTGAATAACCGAGAAAGCAATATGTAGGAGCTTAACACTTCCTTTTAAAAACCTTTTTTTTTTTTTTCAAAAGCCTTTCTAACATCACTGAGTTTTCTGTACAAATGAGGTTGTGTAAGAAGTAGAATGATGTTAAATTCAGCTGCACTGGGAGCTAGAAGGAGATGAGAGAAAACAGTTTGACAAATAAGAAAAGAGAAAAAAAGCGGAAGAAAAACAAATTAATTACTGTGTTGTAAGAGTTTCAAACAGAATTATAAAAGCTAGAAAATTCGAATAAAGCAATTGACAGCTGGTGGTTTTTTTTTAACCACTCACTGCACCACTATATTGCCATCACCTATTGTTATGATCAATGGTATATTATTACAGATCTGCTCAGCAATTGGGTGTACTTGGAACACTTAGCATCAGGCAGGCTGTTAATTTAAAAATCCCCCAGAGTGCTGGGTGTTTTTTTTTATCATAGCATAGCAACCAGTTATCCGGAGTTGCCTTCGTGCTACAGTGATGGTTCTTTCGTTTCTGCTTATAAATAAAGTGCATTTCTTTGATCACTGAAAAACTGTTGGGTACTTTAAGATTCGTGACAAGCTCTGAATACCTAACAGCTTCTGCACCTTGTCTTATTTTGTTCCTGTCTGTGTTACTATACACGTACTACAGTAAGTGGCGTACCTGACTCAACTGATCAGAGGATGAGTGTTGAAATGCACTTGCCTTTTAATAATACTCATTTGAAGTGTAGAAACCATATTCAGAATTAAATGCAATAACACAAATACTCATGAAAATTTGAACACATTGCACTCAATCAACGTTACAGTCAGTTGTGTCTGGCTCAGGTTGGGAAGGCAGAAAGGATTAAGAGAAAGAGCAATCTCTGAAGTCATTATCGCTTGCTTTTGTCTCCTGGCCAAGCTTAGAGCCACTCAAGCTCAGTGACCAAGTCTTTACCCTGTCTCCCCATCTCTCCTTTTCTCTTATACCAAATGCAAGGAGATGAAGAGAACAGAGCTGGCTACCTGAGCTTTTGTGGTGAGAGGAAGAAGCTTAAGCTGAAACTTTAATACATTTATTAGAGCATAAAATAATGCCAGAGGAAAGGAGGGAGCCCATGCCCTGAACAAAGCAGCCCCTTTCTTCGCAGGGCCAGTAGGCAAAACACATAACAATATCTCTATCATGGAGAAAATTAGCTCGAAATGTGCCCTTTCCAGAAGCCCAGAGACATTCCCAGTCTTTACAAATGAAGTCCTGTTTGGGATTGCTACTTCATAGAATAAGGAAAGGAGTCAGTATCCAATTTCACATCTTTAGAGGTCTCTTCAGTTTGTAAAGGATGCCGTGTCTTTCTTCAGCTGTCAGAATGGTTTTACACGTTACAGATGGAGGTTATGGGGGACGCAAGAATAGATGCCATTTATGCCATTGCTTCCTTTAAGTGCCCGAAAAAGCAAACATTCCCTCCTTCCAAAACAAAATAAAAACTAAAATAGTTACTCATTATTTAACTGTCATTGATTTCAGCCAGCATTTTAGATTTTTAGATTTAGGTTTAGATTGTTCCCTATTATAGGAAAAGCGAGTATAAGGGGGAAAAAAAAAAAAGGAAACTATGTAATTAAGGCCTATTTGGTTTAGATCAACTAAGAGCTACTGTGGTTACTAAATCTTGTTATCGGATCAGTGAAGAGCTCAGTGTGTGCAGTTACTCTCAGTTTGCACCCTCTCTTTTTCAGCCATAAAATTGCAGTGCTGTACTGCAATAGATGTACCCCCTCTACATCTTTAATCTTGAGATGAAGACACTCATTAGTAATTACTATCTGCTTCCATTAGAATGATACTTTCTGGCTTTTCACAGTAGGCCTGGTGCCCCTCTCCATCACCACTTTAAAACCACTGATTTGAATACCCCTGCTTAAATGCTTTTTACATAAAACATAACACGCTCGTAGAACTTGAGAATAAGGACTGACGTGTCTGAAAGGCTTACAATAGAATGAAAGTCTAGCAAAAATCTGACCTTGATAAGAACTCATTATCCCAGGTCCATCTGTGGGTAGAGCAGACTTCTGTCAGGTGCAGTACATGGCTCTTAGGTTCGGACTTTGGTCTAAACTACCCCATAGGGAAATAAATGCGCAGGTTTCAACAGCCCATCAATCTCACTCTAATGGGAGCTTTGTCTCGAATTGGGTGAGGCATGCCCAACACGAGCTGCAAACATCAATGAGTGAGGGAACAATGCCAAATAAACAGAACTTCAAAAGTCAAATGCGATGAGTTTTTAATAAACTCACCCAGATTCCAAATTGCAGTTTATTTTGACAAAGCTGAAAATAATTACCTGCTTAATTATCTTCACTTGAAACAGCCTTTGTAAGGTGTTCTGATACTATTGTGAGCAGTCTTGTATGAGTATTTAGAGACACATATTTAAATATTTATTTATTGTAATACAACACTATCATCTGTAAATGTAATGTCATAGAGTGGTAAACAGAACATCAGAAACATATTTATGAGTATAATAGCACAGCAGAAGCTAACAACTTTTCCAGCGTCCTCCAGTAACACATGTTCAACACATTAGCAAGAAGCAATGCTAAATTTCTGCCTTCTAAATTCTATCAAACCTCACTCAAAAGGGGGAGAAGTATCAGCGATCAGCTGATCTGCAAACCAGGCTCTGCCAAAAGGCGTTTTTTCACTAGTGACTTAAGTACAGTGCGAGAGAATCAACTCTTTTAATCCCTGTTCTGACCCTGTATTGTGCTATCACCTGTTTCAGCCCTTGTGCGTTCCGTGAAAAAAAGACCAAATTGCTATAAAGCAGCTATAAAAAATCCCATATACCTCTTGTAAAAGAAAACTCAGAGAGTACCCCAAATGCCGTTCTCAAGATAAAGACTGCCTCAAAACTTAGCACAGAGGCCGTTCTGAGGTATGAAACGGAGTGATAGGGGTAGAAACAATGCTTAAAAAAAAAAAAGCCCGAATACAAACTTTGTATTTTTTTTCTAGTGGAATTACAATTTCTGGTGCCAGGAGCAAGGGCACAAATATAATAATAAGTCGTTTGTCATTTGTATGACAAAATAGTGGGGGCTATTCCAATTAGAGATAGGTCTGCATGGTATTCAACAAGCACAGGCTTGTCCAGTAATTGTTCATGAGTTCTTATGGCTGGTTTCTTCTGGGGACAGATGTGAAAATCATGAAAAGCTGAACTGCTTCTTTCATCATCAACCTGAAGGGCCTTTAAAAATTTGTATTACCCTCCAGTTATGGACGTTAGCCTAAAGATGTCTTTGAGCTTGCCTTATACTATTTTTTCTCCAATTATTAGTCTAGAAGCAAAGAACCACCATTCAATTTTTTGCCACCAGTACGGGTACACTGCAAGAAAAATACAAGCTGCAATAAGCATATAAATTACAGAAAGGCTTGAAGTCCAAGCGCGCACACATAGGAGACAGATTCTGGGCCATATATTCAGAAATGCCCCGTTTTGGTTAGCTTCTGTTTTGTCTGAGTAAGAATGGAAGGAACAGCCTTGTACACATCGCAAATTCAGCCCCACAATAGTATTTTATTGAATAGTCTTTCCCCACCTTTCGTATACCCTATGCCACTGTAACATGAACATGGTAATCAGCAAGAAAAGAAAAAGCATCAGCGCAGAGAACGTGGTATGACCCATTGTACATAATAGAATATTCCTGCTTTTAAAAGCAAAAGAAACTCAGGCAAGTGTCTATAAAAATCTGGTTGTTTTTTTGGTTGGTTGGGGTTTTTTTTTTCAGTGAAAATGATGTACATAGTGACTGTGCATTTGGCTGTCCTAATTAATAGTGCTTCAGTGAACAGTTCCAGAAAAGATTGTTTCCTTCCTCTCTCTCTCATTCGTATTTGTGAAAAAGATACAGTCTTGCTGTAGAACCAGGACAAAAAAAGTTGGGGTACATAAGAAGTTATCTTCAAGCAAAGTCTGAGAAATACAGCATATAATGGCAAGTCGACTTGGCGTGGATCCAGTTGTGAAGAGAGTTATTCAGGTGAGATCAGGAAAAACTCAGTATATTTTCTAGATTTTAACACTACTGTAAAATATATTCCTATTATAAAATTTCCTAAAGGCAAAGGAAGCAGTGATAATGATGGCAATTTTGCATCCCAAGTGAGCAGCAGCAACTGTCTTCCTGGAGTCTATTTTTTTCATTTTTGCCACAAGAACTCTTTAATGAAAAGGCTTTGCTTTAAACTGCTGACATTTTTAGCTAAAATCTATTGTGATCAAATGCCAGAACGAGCTGACACTCAAAAGAGTCATTGCAGTAAGATTGCTACCATCTGATTCACAAGCATCTACTTGTAGCCTAGTTATTAGTCCATCTGTTCTACTCTTACTTATCGAGACAGGGAAATATATTCCAATTCCAATCCCAATGTACGGCCTACTGCATTAAACAAATGTTCCACACGAGAAAGGTGTGGCTTAAATATTGGGAAAGGAATTCATTCGTGAAGAGGGACGGGAATGAAAAGGGGCTGGGGAATTTCGGTTGTTTTGCTTCGTAAACACAGGAAGACGCAGCTGAATGTGATGTGTCCAAGCACCCAATCAGCCGGCAGGAATTTTATTGTGTAAAAGAAAAACTGAAGTTGATGAATGAGATACAGAAGTTGATGAATGAGATATAGAAAGACAAAGTTTTAACTAACTACTTTTGAAGTATTAGAGGCTTTCAAAGAAACCTGTAGCACTGAAGTTATTTTAAGTGCATCTGACCAGAGCCATGGTCTCATCACCTCCTGAGAGCCCACAATTTTTCAGAGTAAAATTATTACAAATATACAAAGTGGAGAGACCTTTCATTTGGAATTTACTCTAAGTGACCCCCGAATCTTACATAGGTTGTGCAGGAAGGCACAATAAAACCTGTAGTAAACATCAGCTCAGAAGGCAGCTTCTCTTAGTAACTGCTTGAAAGAATCCCCAAGGTTTCTACTACAATTTTGTCTGACCTTTAGCTAAAGGCCCCTTCTATTGATGGATTTCTTTCGCCAGTCCCTTCCCTGGGTGGTTGCAGTAGATGGCATGGGCTTCATTTTACAGCAGTCGTGCACAGTGGAAGCGAGTAGGGTTGAAAGCAAAGGTATTGAGCTACGTATCCTCATATGCAAATAAATACAAACTAATGTGCTGGCTACAGTTATTTTACTTGGTTAGCATCACATTTTACAGACTGACACAGAACATTTAAGTCGCCTAAATTTCTTCATTGTTTTTTGTTTTAATCGCATTATAATTTTTATATTATACCTTTCTGACCTCTTGGGTTTAGACATAAATTATTTCAAGATATGTTTTATTTTTAAGAAGTTGGACCTTTGATTTCTGGTCCATCACTGAATCGTCTCATCACAGCACACTCAGCTCATACTTGAAAAGAAAAACAAGTGTCACTTTAGTGTTTCTGGTACAACTGCTGAGGATAATGTCTCTTCTCCATAGAGCTTGTCCATCTGCTCCCAGTGTGACCAGAGAACACTCTGTGTAAAGACTGCTGAGCTTCCTGGAGGAAACCAGCTTCACAGCAACAGGAATATGACACATGATCAAAATGCCAAAATCTGTCAAGAATCCCGACGATACACGCTGAAGGAATAGCTGTGCTGCAGGATACACCAATGCGCTAGGCCCGTGTTTGTGTATGCACGCAAAGCGCATTGGAGTATTTGTATCAGAAGTCTGCACATAATTAAGGTATTTGTGTTAATATAAACATAAAACTACAATTGGAAGTTGAGGATTTCTCTGAGGTAGATCCCACATTTTCTGAGCTGCTCTACAGATGGCTTTGTAGTTTGGGGAGGGAACCCCAAATCATTAACCATAATTTCTTTTAGCCTGGAGAAGAGAAGGATTCGGGGAGACCTTATTCCAGTACTTAAAGGGAGCCTACAAGAAAGTTGGAGAGGGACTTTTTACAAAGGCATGTAATGATAGGACAAGGGGTAAAGGCTTCAAACTGGAAGAGGGTAGATTTAGCTTAGATATCATGAAGAAATTTTCACTATGAGGGTGGTGAGACACTGTCGCAGCTTGCCCAGAGAAGCTGTGGCTGCCCCATCCCTGGAGGGGTTCAAGGCCAGGCTGGACGGGGCTTGGAGCAACCTGGTCTGGTGGGAGGTGTCCCTGCCCAGGGCAGGGGGGTGGAACTAGATGATCTGCAAGGTCCCTTCCAACCTAAACCATTCTGTGATTCTATGATTCTACGAATGGGACACCACAGTGCCTTGAAGGTGGCATATTTAGCTCTGGGCTTCCAGCTCTCCAAATATCTCTCTTGCCCATTCCTGGCAATGGTAAGCACAGCACAGGTAGAGCAGTTTCCCTTGCATTTGGCTGTCACCTGCACAAAACCAGATATTTTGTAGGATTATAGCACATTTCAAGTTCAAGGACAGTTTCTACTCCTCAGAAGGTTCTTTGAGAGGATCTTTTATTCGTGATATTTTAATAAACACAGGATAGTTGTGAGCAGCCATTAATCTGGGAGCAGGTCCAAAGAATCAGAGAGCAACTAGCAGTCATAGTTTCCCATGAAAAAAGCCAGTCTCTACGGATATGTCCAAGAAGCCTTTGCTTGTCATGACATGCCATATCATGACATTTGGGTTAAGAGATCACAGCAGCCCAGGAGCAAGTAAATGGCTTTTTCTTGGTCCATGTTGAAGTGGAGAATAACAAATGAAACTGTAATTAATTACTGAAGGGCCGCATTAAAATTTTTGTGAAGGGAGAGTGTCCTCAAAGGGCTCATTAGGCTTTCTCTGAATCATGGCTGTGAAACCAGCATTATATTATTGACAGAAATAAGGAAAAATACAGCAGAACTGCAGAGACATTTCATGTTGTGAATAAAATAATTCTGTTCCCCTAGATGGATCTATCAAAAAAGGTACTCTATCAGGGGCTTTTCTAAAATTATATACGTATAACGTACACATACACCTACATATCTAGTGCTTATATATTGTAGTGTAAGATGAATACAAATCTTGCCTCTATGTATATGTATGTACTGGAAGATAAGACAAGGAAGTTTGGTAGAGTGCTGAGCCAGTCTTAAAGTGTCCAGGGGACTCAAATGAATAAGTTCAGAGCCTTCTTAAAAGTTCTGCCTAAATCACTTTAATCTGTACAATTGTTCTGCAAGTGTTTCAAAAGGAGGCTCTCAAAATAAACCTTGTACTTCTGCTGCAACTGGTAAGAGAACAAAATCCACCTATTCACCACCACAGAATGCTGGCACTTCTATTTTTCATGTAGAATAAGCTTAAAATTTGCAATACATGCAAAAAAAAAAAAACGACAGAAGAAAGTGTGGAGGACAGGGCAGGTGTAAAAACAATCCAAGCATCCCCAAGCCTCTGGTCCATTCCCCTCTTCTATCTGGCAAGCTCTCATCTATCCTGTTCCTCTCTTTCCATTCTTGATTGTTTAGTCTGGTTGCACATACCTTGCCTGGTCCAATTCTTTCTTGATATTCACTGTTATTTTCTTATTTCATTTCTTTCTTCAGAATTAATTCCTCCCTGAATGGTAACGTAGTATCAAGAGGCAGCAGCCAGCTCAGGAAGAAAAGAGCATCTCGAGTAACCCACAGCAGGGATTCAACAGCCAGGTCGCCATGCCTATGTAGCCCTGTAAAATGGAGTATGGCCAAATACCATTGGTGATGGAAAAGGACGTGCACAAAACAAGGTAGGTCAGGAATACAAATCCTGAAAAAAAAAAAAATTAAAAAAAAAAAAAATCTGAAAAGTCTCCTTTTGTAGTCAACTTCAACCACTCTTGTCAGGCATTGCAAGGGCTCCAGGCTTTCAGTTCGGTTAAATCCTTGCATCCTCTTGCTAATTTCAAGCTTATTGTGCCCTTGAAAAGTGCTTGGAACTGAGTGCAGAAAACACAGGGTTACAAGCTAATCCAGTACCGAGCAGGAAAACTAGCTAAAAGTCTTCAACACGATGATGATATTGGGCTGGCTTGGTGAAGTCTGGAGATGGAGACACAGAAAAAAAAAGGCAGAGTAGGGGAATATTGCACTAGTTTGCTCTTTTATTTACTGAAATCAAGACATTAGTAAATCAGAAACACAAAGTGAATTTTGGCTTCGACAGGATTATCTCCTGCTGCTTGCAACATAAAACAGTCACAATGTCTTATAGCTCAGGTGGTGATCAAAGAAAAACATGAGAAACCGCAGCTGTAGTAGAGCACAGGCTTTTAGAAGAGAGTCACATAACTGTAACACATGTTATCATGAGAAGAAAGTAAAAACAAAATCCTAAGGATATTCTTCATAGTCTTAACTAAAATCTCAAATTTAACTTGGCAAAACCAGCTACAGCAATTTTACCACCTCCACGTGTGGCCCTGAGGACATTTGAGTTTTACTGAAAAAATAGTTGTTAAAGAAAAACTGTATCATAAAAAATAATAATGAAATAGTTGCTACCACATTGCTGAATGTAGCAATTTTATAAAGAAATGGACAAGTTGTGTGTTACTTAAAATGCGGAAGTGTCTCAGACAGGAATTATGTTTAACAAGTTTATATTATATTGTATGTGACAGTATAAAAATTGTGGTATATATTGGTGGTGCTTGTAGATCAAAATTAATCCTATTTAAAACACTATTTAACTCTCTGTGTTTGCCTTTTCCCAGTTTTAAATCATCTTCAGCTTTTTAAAATATTTTTTATTGGTCAGCTAGCTCAATTCCACACTTTTTGAATAAAAATAAAGAATATTTACTATAAAAATGTCTATATTATTGCAGTTACCTTCACAAGAATTAATCCATGCTACACCATATTGAATTGAATCATAACACCAAGTCAAGAAGTACAACTCTATCTGTGATTAAAATTGAGTAGAAAACCTAATTATCTCACCTTAAGGCTGAAAAAAAAGTAAGGCAACACCTTCCATCTGTAGAGTTTTAATTCCCTAATTAAAAAATGTAAAGGCTTTCTAATTTAATCATCAAATGGTACAAGGAAAAGCAGACTTGATAGCTTTGATAATTAACTCTTCATAATTTATTGCTACTGGGCAAAACTATCACTACATTTGAAAACTTCTTTTGTCATTGTAGTAATCAAACAGCACAAGAACTTAGAAAGACTTAGCCTGTCCAGTTAAAAGCATCGTATATTTCCTAGTGTCAGTGGGTTCTCTGAGTCACTTGGGAGAAGAACTGGATTTTGACCTCACTGTTGAAAGATGCCAGAATCTGACCACAGGAAGGTCCACCCAGCATCGTCTTGGATAAAGAATGGCTTGAGAGCAGCCCTGAGGAGAAGGACTTCGGGGTGCTGGTGGACGAGAAGCTCAACATGAGCTGGCAATGTGCACTTGCAGCTCAGAAAACCAACCGCATCCTGGGCTGCATCAAAAGAAGCGTGGCCTGCAGGTGGAGGGAGGTGATTCTGCCCCTCTACTCCACTCTCGTGAGACCCCACCTGGAGTACTGCATTCATCTCTGGAGTCCTCAACACCAGAAGGACATGGACCTGTTGGAGTGGGGCCAGAGGAGGCCACGAAGATGATCAGAGGGCTGGAGCACCTCTCCTGTGAGGACAGGCTGAGAGAGTTGGGGGTGTTCAGCCTGGAGAAGAGAAGGCTCCGGGGAGACCTTCCATCCCCTTCCAGTCCCTAAAGCGGGCCTACAGGAAGGATGGGGAGGGACTCTGGATCAGGGAGTGATCCATAAAAGGAGGGGTAACAGTTTCAAACTGAAAGAGGGGAGATTTAGATGAGATATTAGGAAGAAATTCTTTACTGTAAGGGTGGTGAGGCACTGGAACAGGTTGCCCAGGGAAGTTGTGGATGCCCCATCCCTGGAGGTGTTCAAGGCCAGGCTGGATGAGGCTTTGAGCTGCCTGGTCTAGTGGGAGGTGTCCCTGCCCATGGTAGGGGGGTTGGAACTAGATGATCTTTGAAGGTCCCTTCCAACCCAAACCATTCTATGGTTCTACGATTCTTCTTGCATTTAATTCATTTCAAGGGTCTGGATCTCAACAGTGTTATAGGTGTTTACTGCTGGCAGTCGGAGACCCAGGATAAACCTCTAGTCCACCCAACCAACCAAAGTTGCGCTGAAAAAATAATCAGTTTGAACTGATCGTTTTCCTATCCTATCTCCAGATCTGGAAATAATACGCAACACTCACTTCTGCAAAAGAAGGGATATTTAAACTGTGTGCACGTGCAGGCACCTCTCTATGTCAAATAGGTCACACAGGGTTCTCATATTTCCCAAAAACATGTTGTTAACTTCATCTCTTATGCCCTGTATACACTGGAGCGTCTGCAGTTGAGTTGCTTATGTTTACACACAGCGGGGGTAAAATAAGCAGAAGAAACCTTTTTACTCCCACACAACAACATGAAGACAGCTCGACTTCTTGTGTCATTCCCTAATATCAAAAAGAGTGGTAAACAGCTTTAGCAATTGCTGCATCAAGGAAATCTGACCCTGATAGAGCAGTACCTGTGAGGATAAAACACCTCTCAGCCCCTTTCCCTCCATCACGGTCTCATACATATCACATCAGCTGCTCCAACAGGAGGACGCGCAATGAGGTCAAGCCTCTACCGAGCTGAATGAGGACTTTCAGTAACTACCCGTGACCTCCCCTAAACACAAAACAGCCGGTATTCCCCTGATCCCAGACCTTAGTTAGATAAAAGCTGCTGGGTCAGTGCCATCCCTGTGCCCCAACTCTTCTCTTGTTTCTCTAGACAGACAATCAGGAAATGATAATGTCTGCACCTCCAAAAAAAGCAAATATAAGCTCTGCACCACTCTGCATGCTGCCAGCGGTAGCCATGCAAAAAGCTAACGACTTCAGGCACCAATTAAAGTAATCATCACAAAGCACAGGGGCTGAAAGCAGTGTGAATTCAGGCACACAGACCGGCAAACAGGTCCAGTGGAGTGCGGAATCAATAGATCTATAGGTTTTATGTAAGAACTGGGGATGTTTATGGATAATGCATATATAACGTATAGAAACTGAAGATGATTATTGTTAGGACTGTTGGGAGCTTTATTAAAATCTGAAAATATTTTTTAAACAAATGGTGAGAAAATGCAGGCTGTCACACCTACTCTGTAAATAAAATTTAGTTTCCATGGCTGTCAATCTAGTACTTTATAGAATAAAAGAATAGAACAACAATATTCCATGAACCATATGCACTTACTCCACTAAAATTATTGCCACTCTAATTCCTAAATAGATCTCATGAAGACATTCGGTTTGAAAAATGATGCAGTTAACTCTCATTTTGTTTTGATATATTTTGCCTTAGGCTTCTCCAGTTCATAGGGTTTAGGAAAAGCACAGCTTTTTCAACAAATAATGCCATTTTAGGCTTTTTGGTGATGTGTTTTTTCAATACCAATTGCATGGAAATTTTGCTCCTCCTTTCAACTTTGTCTTTGTACAGATAGAAGATATCGGTTACCTAAAGAACTAAATAATCTTTCTGTTTTCTTAGAAGTAAACATCTGAGCTATTTACTTCATGTGAGTTATTATGACATTTATTAGTTTTTACCTGGATATTTTAAATGATATAATAATGAAAACTGCTGGGGTTTTTGAATGTTATTCCATTTGACAAATGACAGAACATCAAACTGAATGGTGAGTACAGCAACAAGAAATAAAATTCAAAATTCTCTTCAAAGGAACAAGAGCTAAGTGGAGCACTTAACAGATGCATTTAGCCCATTAAGACTTCATGGTCAAATTAATAAATATTTTTCCTTAGATGTATTACAGAAAGAATAAAAAGCACATTTACTTAAAAAGGCACGCTGTTCATAAGGAAGATTATAAAAGAGTAAGATTCAAGATAAGACATGCAACTCAGAAAAAAACCCCAAAGACATTAAACTACATTGAAAAAGATTATTTTCTTTCCTTCAAAACCTTCTCTTTAACTGAGCTTTAATTTCTAATATGGTCAGTTCCCACCTTTAGCAGAACACGGTGAAAATTTGTAACATGTGGCAATACACTAAAACTGTAGAAAGAAACAGAGCTGATGAAGAAGCTCTGGGTAGTGACAGTGGAGGAAAGGAACATTTATGCTATAAACCTTCAATATGAAGAAGTGGGTGGAGGGTTTTTGTGATCAGCAGTCAGAATTATGCAGAAGGCAGGACTGGGGAAATGGGGGATACTAACTACTCAGACAGCAGTTAGGGAAGGAACCCAGAACAGTACAATTACTTTTTTTCAAGTTTGTGTAAACTCTTCTTTTGTCTGATTTACAGGGGGAAAAAAAAAAAAAAAGCAAATGTACCAGGAAGGTCATTTGAGATTTTATTCTTAACTGGTAAAATGAAAGCCGTTAAATATTCAGAAGAAAGATGATTTAGGAGATAGTGGTGTAAAAAATAACTCCTTGAAACAGGAGAGAATAGTAGCAAAACAATAACCAGTGGCTTAGGCAGGCGGATTTTGACAAATTAAAAAGTTGGGAGTCCAGCTTGGGGAGGTGTGGGATAAATCAGCAAAACATCATTTAGGAAACAACTATAAGCCGTCCCACTGCGGAGGAAAAACGAGCGTATTGGGAAATGAGCTGAGCCATGAGCTCTTTTTGGTCCTCAGACACAAGAAGGAAGTTAGCAGAAAGTAGAAGCCAGGTTAGATCATTAAGGATGAAGACAAAAGTAAGCATGGACAAAATCAGAAAAGTAAAACCACGCGAGAGGTGTAACTGACTAGAGAGGTGAAGAATCAAAACAAATTCGTTTGTAAGAACATTAGTGGCACGTGGTAGCATATGGAAAGGCTTGGTTTGAGCAAAAAAGAACTTTTGTTTGTTTGTTTGTTTTTTACTGAAAATATCAGGTTTGATAACATGACAATGATAAATAATACCAGGCACAAAAGACCAAAACCTTGGCTTGGATGAGGAAGGAATAAATAAAAGAGTGTTTAGATAATTTGAATTATTCCCAATCATTTTAGCCTAATGCACTTGGTATCTTAAGGAACTGACTAATGAAACTGCAGATCTTTGAGAAATTGAGAAGGATGGCAAAAAAAAAATTGTCCTGTACTTTAAAAGAGAAGGAAAGGAAGATGTGAGGAATTATTGAGTTGTAATCTTAACTTCAAATTACACAAAATAATCTGGAAAAAAAAACCAAACAAATTCTTTTTAGTAAATACAGGGAAAAAAGAGATAAATGAACAGTCAACAGGAATTTATAAAGAATAAATCAGGTCAAAACAATAAGAGTTTACTTTACAACAGAAAAACTTGCACTGTGCAAAAATGAAAATCAGCAGATGTCATATATTTTGTGGCTTTTTACCTATAACGTTCTCATAAGCGATCTGTAGAATCATGATCTAGATGAATGTTGTAGGTGTAGAACTGAGGAAAACAAGGTTCGAGGAGGGTTTCTCAATGGTTCCCTCTGACCTCGACGGCAAACGGATTTTTGCAGAGCTCTATTCCTCATATATCTGTGTCCTCATACCTATTCCTTATTTTCATTAAGAGACTGGGTGGTGAAGTCATGAAATTAGGATTACAAATACGTTGAAAGACAGAACTGAACTTGACAAATTGGAGATACATCCTGAAAAATAATTGGATGCTATTTAACAGAGAGAAGGAGAACTTACTAAAGGACAGATAGTCATCTACATAAATACATGGTCTGAAATAATTGGGTAGGAAATCACTCTGAGAGATGGATACAGTAGTTATCTTAATAAGCAGCAGAACATAAGTCAATGGAGTCATGCTTTTGCAATCAGCCAACGAAACCTTGGATTGTCACATATAAACAAAAGACAAACGCAATAATCTTTCGATGTAGACGGCACTGGTAAGGACAAAATGGAAGTACTTTGTGTCCAGCTTGAGGCAATATATTTCAAGAAAGATGACAGGAAGGGAATCCAGAGGAGAGGTACAAATATGAGAGGGTTTTAAAGCATGATTTATTACAGAATCTTGAATAAAGAGATGGACGAGTTTAGTTTGAAGGGGAAAAACAGGGATACGGGGGTAAAAGAAACAAAATAAGTATTCACCTAAATAAACACTTCAGGAAAGGGGAAGGAATTAACCTAATATCATATTTGTGTGAATATGAAAAACAGCAATCATCTTAAATTACAATGAACAAGATATTAACAAAACCGTGTTAATAACAGGGCAGTAAGGTAAAGTCTGGGTCACATCTTTTGGGGAAGTTGTGGCATTTCCAGCACTGGAGGTGTTTAAAACTAGGCTGCACAGACGTCTTTCAGACTCTGCCTAAATATAATTGACCCTGCCCTGCAGTAGGTGGACAGACACTGACTGGATAACCTCTTGAATGCCCTTCCAGCAATACGATGACCTAGCTACATGTAATTCTCCCTGCATTGAAATCAGTGCCAAAGCACTTAATAACCCCCCTTTCTTTTTTTTTTCCCCGTTATGACCTCTCACAAGAAAAGCTAATAATAGCTTATTAGCCTGTTTCAAAGGCAACCAAAGGCAACCTCCTCTCACATACCATTCCAGACAGAACTGATGAGCAGACTTCTGCATGCCTGTGCTAAGCCTCCTCTGCAAAATTTCAAAGGGTGTGTCTTTTGCTTGGCAGTGCTGTAAATAGTGTTCAGCGTTCAGCGTGTAAGTAAGTAGTATGAAGACCCTCCACATCTCCTCTAACAGAGTTAGAGAGCTAAGGGCACTTTGATCGCTGATAGACACCAAGACATTCAAGAAGGTACACACACACACAAAAAAAATCAAACAAATAAACAAAAAAAAGCTCGTTCTCCCATCTCCCAAAAAAAACCAAGAAAAAAAAAAAGATGCGTGCAACTCGACGAATAAGCAGAGAGGTAGCACTGCCCAGAGCCCAGAGCTTTTAAGAACTACAACCTGCTGACTGGATTCCACCGTAGGAGTTTGTACTCTACTGTCTGAAGGAAAACTCATCGTTTTTTGTGCTTATTACCTGAAAGATAACTGTGATATTAAGGAAACGCCTACAAAAATGAAAACGCTCAGCATCAATATGTCATCAAGATACGCACGCGTGTGTATATTTATACACAAACATAATTACAGATACCAAGTTTTTACTAAGAAAATAAAGACACCATTAAAGCAACTAAGTTTTCCTTCAATGACTAGCCCAGAAAACATGAGGAGTTCTAAAGGCTTTCCATCATGAAGGAGAATCCGTACAGGTTCTGATTCATCAGGGTATTATTCCCCTTTTTCCTGTTTCACTCACCATGATTTTGTGTGGTCTCCATTGGGAAACGCCATTTCAAAACACAGCCAGCGTGAGAAATACTGCAGCGTATTTCATCAGACGTGTTTGTGGTTTATGAGAAATACCTCCAGATCACCTATCTTGTACGTGCGATTGGAAATTGAACAGCAGTTTGATAGGAGCTGGGCTACAAATATGAAGTCTGAAATGCGGTTCTGCGACTTCGAACCATTGAATAACATTGTAACTAGGTAATTGTCATTTACATAATACCTTTCCCTTGTAGATTACCAACGATTTCACAAAAGAAGGACACTTCATAAATTCCAGTAGGTGAGAAAGCTGACTCAGAGAGGAAAAATAAATAGCCCAAAGACACCCTGTGGGCCCAAGCCTAAGCTAAGAAGAACATCTAGGTCTTCTGCATCTCTCCGCCTTGGCCATTGTACTATATTGACACAGTAGACACTGTTTAATCACATAGGCATTTAAAATTACCCGTTTAAATGGAGATTCTTGTTGTATAAGAAGAATCTTTAGCAAAAAGAAAGTCTTATGGAGCCCCAGTCAATACTACTACACTATGCTTTTCGTTTAAAATTACAGAAAAATTAATACAGGTTTTCTGAAAACTGAAGGGCTGAACTGATTATGAATTTCATTCACAACTCAGCTAGGAGCAGCTAATATCCTGGGAAATCTTCCTACTATTTTGGAATATAAGCATTAGATGGATGGCAACATTCCTGCTCGCTCTGATTGTTCATGCTGTTTGGCAGAAGAACACAAACCACTTTCCTAACCTGCAAAGACAGGATACTCACGGTAGCTAAATGGAGGAGATACTTGAACTTAAGCCAGATTAAATTACAAAAATGGAGGGCAAAAGAGAAACTATGTCGTGAAGAAGTTTGCTGCCAACTCACTCATCCAAGAGGATTTGTCTTCATCTGAGATTCAGGCACTCAAAGGCGATCATGAACACTTTACCTTTGAAAAAAAAACAAAAACAAAAACAAAAAGAAAAAAGAACTCTTTTGCAGAAATGCTTTATTCAAAATTTTATAATCTGCTTCATAGACTGATTTGCAAAGACCAGATGCTAGTTTGTTCCAACCCATAAGGCTTTAGGGTAAAAGGATAAACTGCCAGATTTTAGAACCAGATATTGAAACTCCTGCTTTTGGCAAATTGTACGTTCACATGAAAGCAATTTCATTCACTTAAAAGAAGCTCATATAACATAAGGCATGACTTAGTATAAAGTTAATATTGGGCCCGCATTAAGGGCTCTATAGATCTGATTCTGCAGGATCTGGAACCCGCTTGAATTAATTTTATAAGATAAGGAAGTCTGCCTCAAAAAGGACTTCATCCTCCTTTTTATATTCTGTTACGAATGCCTACCTCCCCCTCACCACATTTTTTTGGTTAGCTTATTTGTGACTGATACAGGCAAAAATTACATTGTAACTTACTTTCAGTACTCTACCAACAAGGGGGTTATTAAAAGCAAACTGTAGGAATCAAAAGCCTTTCCTCCTAATTAAGCCACAGTGGAAATAATAAGTCACTTTCTCTCTGGTACTCTCATTTTTGAATGCCATCAGCATTATTTTGAATGCAGCAAATCAGGCAGTGAGGTGGCCCTATGTAACAATGAGGAAGTGAAATCCACACTAACAAATTATTTTTTCAGACTTTTTTTTTCTTGAATTGTATTTCACCAGTTGTCAGGATTAAAAAATGGTTTAGGAGGAATATCGGCTTCGTCCTTATTTCCTCATTTTATTTACAAATAGGAATGGATTCAGATTCCACCAGTTTAAGCAGACAGTGAATTTTGACCATGTAAGTGAATACAAGGAAAAAAATTGGGAACTGTCCGTTGTTTTTGTTTCACAAACTATTTATGAAAAAAATGTAATTTTTAACTGTCTTTCTATTTTAATAAACTCATTTTTTTTAATCCATTCTCAAAAGCTAAAAACGCTTCAGGCTAAAGTAAAAGCTTTGTTGTCTATTAATCATAAGACTTCATTGTGAAAATGAAGTTTTATGTTATACATGAAAATAAAATTTTAGTCCAAAGCTTTCTTTTTCGAAACTACTTAAAGATTATCATTTGAATGACCACGAAATATTACCAGTGTGAAAACCCACTTGTATTTAATAAGGAAGAGCAAAGGGGAGCAACATTGCCTATCGCCAGGCGTTTCACTTGAAACAAAATGCAAAAGTCACCAAAGGGATGCACTTGCTGCTGCTGCAATTTTCTTTGAATAAAAAATAATTATACTTATTGAAAGTGAAGAGAGGAAATTTCTGAAGAAACAGTTTGATCGGTACAGCCATTATGCTAATCACTCATCCCTATTTGCGTCGTTAGACTTTATCTTTTATGACTATAAATAGAAGAAACAGTTGGAACCGAACAGAAAGGTATATAACTGTATTATTACAGCAACCAATTTATAACATTTAACTCATGAATAAAACATCAAGCAAATATTTTAATGATTAGTTTTTCTTTTCATGAATGATGAAAAACCATCACGAGCATATTTGCTTGGTTTTCTTTTTTAGGGAGAATTACTGAATGTCCTAAAGTGAATGCTGGAACCTCTGCCGAGAAACTTGCTGAGAGCATTCCGTTTTCATCAGTTTCTCAATAAGCATATGAACAAGTGTCGAATTAGGAGAATAACACCAAAACTATGTCTGTGGCTGTTTCAATTTGCTTTCAGTCATGCTCAGCCTATTTTTGTATTCATTCCCCATTCACTTGACGAACATTCAGGTGTTCATAAGTGAATTCTTTTCACAAGAACTATTACCAGGAAAAATAAAAAAAAGACAGACAAGGCCAGATTTTAATCTATTTTTTGTTCTTTCATACCTCATAAGCAGTGTATGAGAGACAGAAATTAGCAGCAGTGGATCAAGTGCAATTCCTTCCAATGCCTCTACCAAACTACACTGCCATATGCAGTGCATCACAGGCTGGGAAAAAAGACATCCGGTGGGCGATCTTCTCCTGGAATTCTTTAGTGGTGTATTATCTGTCACAAATGGAGGCTATCAGGCATAAATGAGAGTGGCTCAGAGGCTATTCATATTTACTCTGGGTACAGAGTGAATGCAATCATTCACAAGAAGCAGAGACTTGCCACTGGATCCCAAGATCTCCACCCTCTTGGTCCAAAAAGAAGCTGGGCTTAAGTTCACAGTTCAAGTATTCACGTTACTGGTAGTGTATGTTCACAAGTAAAACCAAAGATGAGTTTTCCTCCAAAGATCATATCTATGGAAGTAACTAAATAAGCCAGGCAAGAACTTGAGCGTGCATTTTGCAGCTCAGACCAAGCAGGAGCATGTTGTTGTTTTATGTCAACAGCTAGTGCAGGTGGTGGACACTGTTCTCAATCTGGGAGATTCGGGTATGGAACCAGTTTACAAAGGCTGCTGCACAAGTTAAAGCTAGTCCTCTTTAAAAAAAGCTGTCGAATTTTCTTATTTTTACTTAGAAAGAAACTGTTTTCCCATTTTGAATTAGAGGCGTTTCTGACATTCCAAACCCGCCTGGACGCGTTCCTGTGCGACGTGCTCTGGGTGACCCTGCTCTGGCAGGGGGTTGGACTGGGTGATCTCCAGAGGGCCCTTCCAACCCCGACCATTCTGTGATTCTGTGACTCATGATCAATTTGGGATGGCTTTGCTAATGACTTTACAAGATGCAAGAGGCAATACAAATTGGAGAGAAAGACAGAAATAAAAAACAACGCATTTGATATCCTCATGTGGAATAGGACACTGCTCTTCTCAAAACCCCTTGCCAGTCCTGATACAAAGGCATTTGATGACTCAGCCATGGTTTTCAGCTCTTCTTTGCAACCGAGGCTGTGCATGCTCACACAATTACACACATGAATGTGATAAAATACAATTTAATCTAAAATCTTCACTCAGTCATTAAATCTTTCAGTAGCTTAATATATTCAGGAATGATGCTGTGGGCTAAGCCAGTGTAGCCAAGTCACAAAGCATTAAAACTATTATAAAATTCCACAATATTTTTTTTTAACTAAACTACTACCTCTTCTTGAAAGACTCAGAGAGCTTGTGATTATTTTGTACATGTCCAAAGCATAATTCTGACCAATCCTAATTACTTCACAGAGATCAAGTACTCCGTATAAGCTCATACTAGCAGCTGTTCACAGTCAAGTCATAAAAGAAACTTTTGTAAGAATAAATTACCTTAGTAAAGATAATTGAGACCTCTTTGTGGACATGCAGGGGAAATCATATGAGCACCTTTATTTTAGTATAAATATTTGATGCATAAACGAGAGGAATATCATCATTATTGCAAAAGATTATACAGCACTTAAAATATGACCATTAATTTGTAAAGAAACATATCCTCCCTTTTCCCCTCAATTCTTGATTTCTTTGCTGTAACAGCTAAAGCAGGTAATGGGGTATATCCTTCATAGAGACATAAACTTCAAAAATGTGTTCTACCTTTAATTAACTTTAAATATATCTCTGTCTTATTGTGGTTAGGGTACTGTATCCATTTTTTTACAGTCATCAGCATTTAACTTTAAATAATTGAGAGAATGAGTAGATGTTTCTGCTTATAAAAAAACGTGAAACACCAGGAAGGTGGTAAATAAGAATTAAAAAAACCCCAAAACTTAAACTCTCAGGATGCAGTGTTTAAGTATAAAGTGTCAAGTTTAAACGTTTAAGTTTAAATGTTTAAGTTTAATTGCAGCAAATGATTGATTTCTTTCAGAATTTGAAAGATGGTTTTTAGAATTAACTGACAAAAGTTGAATGAGGTACAAATAATTCAGGGCACAACAGGGGAAAATACACGATGATACGGTTTCAAATGAGAATCAACATACTAATTTGCTGTACAACAGCTAGCTATTGCTTATTGAAACATTTCTTGATCATTTAGAAGGGTTTTTTGATTCACTGTGTGAACTTTAATAGAAAAGGTGACGAAAAGTCAGAATAACTGTTAATTTAAATTGTATGCTTACTTGAAAGTAATGAAAACAGGGAGTTCTGGTGGTGCAGATGTGTAGAATTTGCTAGATTTCTAATCTTACAAATTTTATGACCTTTCCTCTGAAATTTGAAGAAGTAGATTCCCCTCCTTCAGAGAAGCAGCAGAAACCAGGCCACAAGCATATTGAAACCACATTTAACTGCATGGCATGCTGATTAGTGTTATAATCTCATTCCCTAAATTGTTGCTATTTTGCAATGTAGTACATAAATTTGGAGGCTCTCACAACGACATGTGTGTTGTTCCAAAACACGTTATTTTCAAGAAGTGTTCGGAAGGTCAAGACTTTTTCCCAAATCCTCTCAATTATTATAATATTAATTTTTTTCTGAGCAGAAATAATGATTCCATAGGATAGGGTATATATTAATCTGCCTCAAAACAATTCTGCCACACAAAAAAAAACCCCAAACTTATCTTCCAAAGCCAAATTCTTTTACTATAAAGGGCTTTAATCTAAATACCTTGTTTTCTCTCTTTCCAATTATACTCCTCACCAACTTGCTTTAAACATGAATAACGCAATAATGTAAAAACATCCCCCCTGGTCAGAAACTTACATCATTTCCAGCATAGGCAGTTACAGAGGGCAATTATAATACCAAGGTAATTACATACAGAATCATGTGAACTCTGACAACCCACTGAATGGTATTCCCCTCTAGGTTACAGATTAAGCAAAGTAAAGTATTTATTAGAACAAAAAAGTTGCTTTTGGTAGCTGTTTGTGTGTATTCCTCCTAAAAATCCAGAAATATCAAGGCATTTTACCAAATCAGTTTGTGTAAGTCCCAAAGTAAGTCCCAAGCCTAACAAAGTGGGGAAAAAACCCAACCCAACCCAACCAAAAATCCAAAAGCCTTGTGTAGTCCAGAGTCACGTTCTTCTTCCTCACTCACATGACTGAAAGCATTTTCTGATGAAACTAATCAGGGCACCTGCCAAGATAAAATACAGCTTTGGAATCCTGAAACTTATTTGTGTCTAGTTGTCAAAACGTTCCTCATTCTAGGCTCCACTGGGATATTGGTAAAGGTCCGGACGAAGGAACGTTGGCCACTTTTCAGCAAAGAATGTCAATAGTGCTATTGATGAAAAAAAAAATCAAAAAATATTGTTAAAGTGGTGAAATGCCACTGTTGACTATACCAAGCGTTTCTTACAAATTGTATTTGGAAATGCCTACCAGAGAAAAAAAAGAAGCGTTTAAAATATTTCAGTGAGCCATACCAGAGATGTATTTACTGTAATGATGACAGTGAATAAGCAAATGACTACAGTTTTTGCCAAGATTCAGGATTTCCAAACAAAAATGTCAAGGTATCTATGTTTTGCATCTTCTGCCAAATTCAGCCAAATTACAAATAAGGGTGTAAAATGGTAACATAAAAATTAGCGTAATTGACAGAGAAGACTGAAAAAAGTAGAAAAACTGCAGGAAAAAAAACTCACCAACAAGAAGGCATGGCAAATGTCAGATCTGCCGCATTTTATCTTGCATTTCATTTACAACATTTTATTAATCTTTTGATATTTCCTATCACCCATTATGACCCACGCACTTGTAAAACATATTCATTTGCAGGCACGCATAATTCCTGTGAGTTTATACAGTTTATAGTTTCATCGCAGATAGCCTTAAATCTTGAAAGATCATTTCGATATTTAGTCAGTCATGTCACTGTATGCGGCAAATGACCGGTTATTACAGCCACGCTCGGTGGGGATGTAATAGGCCGCGATAGTGTAAAAAAATGGTGCAAGTTATAACTTAGAATAACTTGCAGCTACTGATACTAAAAAAAAAAAAAAAAAAAAAAAGCAAGCTGTATCCTGAAGAAGTTGCAGCACTGGATCTTACCTGTGTTACTCCAGACATAAACAAAGCAATTATAGTCTTTAGACAGTGAAACCAACTTCTACAGGTGAAAAAGCACCTCCTGGTATATGGTAGGGTCATTGAAAATGCAGGCAAGCCAGTAAAAAACAGAGAGGAAGAACAGCTGGGGTCGTTATATATAAAGCACAAGCCATAGAAATGTGTTCCTAAACTGAACTCAAACATTTGACTTCCTCAGTGACCACTGAAGTGCCTTAATATTGTGAACATTTTGTTCATCGCAATCCAAGTAAAAGCAGCTTTTATGAACATAATTGTCTACACAAGTGAAGTCTTGTACAAAACTTCGGTGTAATAATCTAAACTAGCAAGATTTTGCCATGTTTTTTTCATGATTGATGAGACATTCTAAACTACTTTTGTATTTAATCTATCAACCTTTGTTTAAACTTTATGAAGACATATTATATTACGCATGCACATCTCAATACAAAATTAAGTTGGAGGAATACTCTAACATATTTCAAAATTTCACACTTAATTAGGCTTTTTGAGAAATTACAGCCCTTTTTAAGTCCCAGTGGGTAAAAAAACACATTTTTCAGTAACTGCCGTTTTAACAGACAGCAAGTCAGACCAACTGGCGGAGAAAGACCTGATTTCTCATGGAAGCAAGTGTAAAAAATCACTGGATTTTGAATTCTGATTTCAAATCCTGCGCTCTGCATAGAAATCACTAAAAGCATCAAAGATACCAAAAGTAAATAATATTTATCAACACAGTTTTCAAAAAATTGCTGTACCAATTGCCTATAAATCAGATGTCAAATGTATGATTCCTTCCCCACCCACGCTGATAATTAGTTTGCTATTTTACTGGTTTCTTTTACCTCAAAGTTAGCAAAAAGAGTTGCCTGAACAGCCTTCACATACAGGCAAGTTAACACTTCCTAAGTTATCTTTCAAATATGACCATGTACAGCCCCTACCCGTTAGCGTACATTTGTCTAATACTTTTCATGTAAATAAAATTATCTAGCTTTCTGGATCAGGCCCTGAAGCATTGCCTTTACTTCAGTTTCCCACTGATCAAAGAATACACGATGAGTGGGATGAGCAGAGACCTTGAAAATGGAAGATTTACTCAGCCCTTGTTTGTCTACAAAAAAAATTAAATGTTCAACATTAAAGGTAAGGCCACTGGAGTATGGCCTACAGAGTGCTGAATAAATATAAGGCATGTTTGGGTTTGTTCCCTTGTGCCCTAAACTCTTTCCTCCCACCCCTTAAACCATTCCCAAGTAGTTCCCTGCAGCAAATTGTCTCTGTTAACATGCTTCTCTCTCTCTCTTGACTTACATGGCAGCACTCCAATATTTACTTGGTCATTCTCCAGTAATGTACAGCGTCTTCTGGTACTAAAGACTTCGGTTTGTAGACTGGAACTCAGTTTCAGACACCAGCACCACACACGCAGTGAGTTTCCACGGATCTCCCAAGACACAATCTGAAACTTAGCGGGGGAGCCTTGGTTTGTTCAAGGCGGCACCGATGAATCAAGTTCATTATGTCACAATCTATTTGAGCTTCAATCAAACTCGAATCTATGGATATCCTTGGCTCAGGACTAGTACACAGAGCAACAACTGCTATCTTTTCCCATCAGGAGGGAAGTAATCATTACTGTAACTCATTTGTGCTGGGGACTTTTTAAAATGTCAATATGAATATGAATATGAATCTAATTAGAGGCCCAACACTGATATTCCCCTGTGTTAACACATAGACACATTGCTCTGACATTGTTACATTAAAAAAAAAAAAAAAAAAGTTAAAATGAGTGATGCAAGAACCTCAGAAGCCTTGGGGTTTGGAAAAGCTTCAAAAAAACAGCGGAGACATACACAGTTAAAGCAAGAAACAAAGAGAATCCCACAACATCCTATGATCTTCCCTCCCATCCCAGATGCTTACCACCAGAGAGCTTCTTATCTCTATCATCCTCCACATGGGGACGATCCAAAGCTGTTCCTTTGTAGAAAGAAAAGAAGTTCCAGCGCAGAAGCTTTTTGTGCTTCCCTTGTCTGCCTCTCCTCCTCTCTTTCCTTCAGTTATTGCTTCTCAACGCGTAGCAGCTTTTGTGTTGACCTATTGACAAATTTAAGAATAAGGGACTTTATCCTTCTCATTGCATCTTTAAGTTGGGTGTTGTACAGTATCTTTTATCCCATTTAATACATTTTTTCTCTTTCAGCTTAAATGGCTGGGTCAGTATTTTTCAATCTCTGGCGATTTAACCTTCCATTTTTCTGAGCAAGCAAAAGTTGGCTACCAAGTGTCAGTTCTCCCTCTACTTGGAGTTGAGGGATACAAAGCAAAAACAAGGCAGAGGTTAAATTGAGTTTTATTTTTAAGTTTGTTCATTTTGGCAGCAACAGCAAAATCTATTTTTTATTTAGGTGTGCAGAAATAAAAGTGGACTCTTGGCTACTGTGGGGCAAATGGACCTTCTGCACCCGCAACTTGTCTTATATAAATCCAAAGTAGCTCCATTCTGTTCGGCTGCACGTTTGCTTAGAAACAAAAACAAGTGAGCAAAGGCAAAAGAAACCTTTGACTGTTGAGAAACTGTCAGAGCCCACTCATTTCCACCTCTACCTAATGGTAATACCTGTAGTGTGGCACGTTCTTCCAAACATTTTTGTTTAGGTCTAAAAACTCACAAAAAGGTCCGTGCACGCTCTTCCACAGGAGAGAGTCTGGGTTAATGTATATAATTTAAGCCAAAGTTAGTCACTTTTCAAAATTGTAATTGTATATAAAAGGGCTGGTGCAGTGAGTATATCATTAAAAACAGACTAAAATAGTAGCAGAACAGCTACCACAGAAAATTCATGTTGCAAAATTAGCCTATCCATTTTCACAATATATAATCATGCATAAGGGAAGGTTTCTTGTAGGAATGGGGAATGACTCAGTGTTAAATTACATGATGGCTGAAACCATCTAGGACTGTTCAGAATCTAAAACATAAAAAAGAGGTCTGAAAAAACATAACAGTGTGGAACTCTAGAACGTGGTAGCAACTCTACAGAGCTATAGATATTTCTGCTTACTGCGAATGCTTACATGGGAAGCTTTTATTCCACTCTGAGTAGCAGGAAATAAGATATTCTCAGCTTTTGAATTTCTACTTGAAAATTCCAGTACGAGCAAATCATGGGAAAATATCCCAAAGGCCATGGCAAGTGTACTTGCTTTGCTTTAAAAAGCCTGCCCTGTGTTTTCCTTACTTTGATGGTTAACTAAACACTAGAGATTTATTGCTGGTTATTTTAAAATAAGTCCTTCAGTTTTTGAGATCTGCAGATCCTTGCTTTCACAGGAGCAATATCATATCAATCAGTATCAAAAAAAAATATAGAAGGTTGTCAAACAATTACTGTTACTGTTGCACAAAAATGATAAGAAAAAATGTCTACATTTTTTCCTCTTAAATGAAGAAGGTGGAAGGGAGGGAGGGAGGGAGGGAGGGAGGAAGGAAGGAAGGAAGGAAGGAAGGAAGGAAGGAAGGAAGGAAGGAAGGAAGGAAGGAAGGAAGGAAGGAAGGGAGGAAGGAAGGGAGGAAGGAAGGGAGGGAGGGAGAAAGGGAGGGAGAAAGGGAGGGAGAAAGGGAGGGAGAAAGGGAGGGAAGGAGGGGGATCAGCAACAAACAGAAGTCTGTATGGTACCCACACCTAACTATAACAAGAAAGCCTGGGAATTACTGCACTTAGTATCCCTGAGAGGGTCACCATTTCTGTCACACTGTAGAAATCAATGTGTTTATTTTTTTCCAGAATATAAGAACTGAGGTAAGTCTGATACAAACACGGACTCTATAACAGAACGTTAATGAATAGCTAATTTAGTCACTTCTATGACTTTTAGAAAATATTTTAAAATACTGTTTGTTTGTGATAAAAATGGAATGACCTACCAAGAAAAGTAATGAACTTATCAGGGAAATGAGTCTCAGTTAAAGAATGTGGTGACTTCAGACAACAAGGAACTCACAGATATCTCTCCCACTGACTATTTCAGTCCTCAAAGCAGTCACGATTCCCAGAAAAATACAGATTCTCCTTTCTCAGGGATATAGCCAAAGTTGATTTGAAGATTTTCTGTTGACTTCAACAGGTATTGACTGAACTAGTGACTTGAGCAGGTGCTGAGAAGGCCTCAAATGAGTTATGTTATGTACTTGCAGCTTTGGCCTGAGTTGGTCCTAGTCACCCCCGGCCATCACCAGAGCGAATCTGCTAACAATCAGAGTAATTTTGTTTAAAGCAGAAAAAACCCACAGTAATAAAAATGCCAGAAATATCAAAAAAATGAATGTGGTTAATCAGGAATTTAAACAAGACAGCAGTTGCCCTTAAACAGAAATTTAACTCATCACTACCAAAGAAGAAAACCTTGGAGTTAATTCCACATACCTTTTAAAAACATTAGTAGTACAGGTTCTATTTGAAAAACACAATACAGAAAAAATTACCAACAGTTATTAATCGATAAAAATCCTCTGTTCCTTATAAGTGGATAATTTGCTATTAGATGAAAAAATTCATCATAAATAACTGTTAGGATTTTTTTTGCCTGCTCACAGATCCTGAACACACCAAAAATTGTGTTTTTTAAACTTAACTACTGAGCAATTTCTATTTAAAAAATCTTAACTTGTGGCTTGTTTACAAATCCATTATGAAACTTAGACTTCTTTCAGAATTAAATTAATTCTGCGTGGAAGACAAAAGGAAGACACCTAGTTTCCATGTTTTATCCCTTCCCCTACAGTACTGTCTGTGTTTGGGTTTTATCTACAGATATAGAATTGACCTTTCTAATAAATGAATTAAACTTTAGAGTAATATCATACTTTCAAGTTAGTTCTCAACTCCAGAAGAGAATATGTTAGCATACATTTTGAAAATAATTTGACTTAAGCCTCTGCCTAAGTACTTTATTGAGTCCAGGAAATGTATTTTATAGACAAAAGCTTGCAAAATGAAATTAAAATTTTCTTTCCACACACATTCTGTAATAGTCATGCTAACATTTGGCGATTTTTATACATGTTCCTGCCAGAAAACACTGTTGCTGGAGTATTTTTGGAAACAGGATATAAAAAGAATGTGATCACAGCTATGGTGCTTTTCAAAAATGTGTGAATATACCTGGGACCTTTTTACAGTATTTATCCTTCTCTATAATTCACTGAGCAGTATTAGTTCAGTGGAGAGACTCTTTATTTCTTAAGTAAATAACTACATTTTTACTCCTGGATTACAGAATAACTTTGGTTCCACACAGAGCGATACAAACTGTTACTGGCATTTCCTCTTTAATCATCATCTCATTTTCTTCTTGAAGACAAGAGAGAATGAGACAATAAATACCTCACGTTAAAAATGAATACCATGTTTGACAACCGTTCTGTGCTCAAATGAACTAAGATAATTTCTGTGATACTGTGTTATTCATTTTTACAGGAATATTTTATTTGTGTGGTCTTTCATGGCTGTGGGAAATATGAAACAAAGCCATAAAAAAAGAAGAGGAGGAATCTTCTGAGGATATTTAACCACAAACACGTTATACTTTCCTGCAAAAGAGAATAGTGAAGCAGTGCATCTTGAATGGATCTGCTCTCTGAAACACGAATATTAGTAACGAAACATATTCTGATCTTTCATATTTATATATGTAGTCACAATAAATTCTCCAGTATGGTTCACAGAGATGAATTCTCAGAAAAGAGACTTACTAACCAGCCTGAGGAAAAAGAAAAATCAGATTGCTCTCATATCAAAACTTTATAATGAGAAAAACAATCTGCACAATGAAAACAACCTTGCAATACCTGTGACCCAAATCCAAATCTTATAGGGATTCTTCAAGCTAAAAAGAAAATAATTTTATCTGTGTCTTCGTTTTTTAGATGTGGGTAGACAAGGGAAGTCAGATACACTACAGAAAACCTTCTGTCTTCAAATCATCAGTCTCTGAAGAAATAAGAACAGCTGATAGCATTCAGTGGCTGTGGTTGTTTGAGTCGTTAGATGACATTTAGATGGCAAGAAAGTTTTTTGCAAGAATGTCTGAGAAATTTGCTCCTTGTATCACAGGCCTGTATTTTTTGTGGCTTCCTCCTTGCGCACTAAAAGATGCTCGGTTTGGAGAAAGGTTTTGAGGAGATCTCCATACACATCTGAAAATCCAATCAGGGTACAAATACAGTGTGTGTCTGTGTGTATAGTTAGATTTGCACATGTGTTAGTCCACATATTACCGACAGCCAAAGTAGAAAGCTTTCCCTGTTTCAGATGACTCCTTCGTTAAGGGTCTTTCCTTTCTCCGTCCTTCGTGCTCTTTCCTGTATTTAATACTCACTACTTCCAAGCCCTTAGCTATAATTTCTGGCCAGAATAAACTCCTCGTGTCTTACGGCTGGCACTAGGCCTCATGTAAAAGCTGTGATTTATTCCCTAACAGTAATGTCTTTAATTGTTCCAAAGCTCAAGTCTGGAGGGGATAACTCGAGGACAACACTATATGGTCAAATACTGCACTTGAGCATAAGCCATCAAAAGCAAGTTGGTTGATGATATCTGAGTTGATATCAGTTTGTTTAGAATTAGGAGAGACTTAGCTAAAGTTAAGAACTTTAGCTCACAAATGTTAGAGGCCATACGCATTTCCAGAGCCTCTGTCATTAAAGTTTCTATAAGTGGAGAGAGCTACAGCTACAGCTGGGCACATGCCGTACTCCCAGAGTACAATAGAAGAACAATGGTCACGCTTACGTGCTTGAGGCTTTTCTAGGCCAACAGCAATGCTTTCCTGGAAGCTGAAGAACCAAAGAGTTTATTTTCCCTTTTTCTTTTTCTTCTTCTTCTTCTTTTTCTTTTTTTTTTTTTTTTTTTTTCCGGTTTCCCATCTACTCTACAGCTAGTGTAAAAAAACCTGGAAATTTCAGAATGTTAATGAAACACAATTCAGTCAAATTTTTCATGGCTTTTTTTTTCTCTCATATCTTGTTTAATTTAATTGTATCAGACTTTAAGAAGATTAACAAGGATTATTTCAGATACTTCATTTTACATTAAGAATGATCCTCAATATGGATAGCCTTTAGTATCAGCATTACTCACAGCTTCTTAATAACTAGAGTTATTGCTTGCCTTGAAACTCCATCCATCCCCTGCAAGCTTGGCTTGCTCGCGGTGCAATTAAGTGTATTTCAGTCATCATGACACTGCTTTCAGATTGAATTGTTACATCAATCATTACTCAATGGGACCAGATACTGGTGCAAATTCAGGATGTAGAGCTATTAATGACATAAATGGGAGGAGAGCAGCACACACATCAATTAGAAAGGAGAACAGCAATATTTAATGAATTTCTATCAAGTTCAAAAGAGACCTCAAAATGAAATAAAAACAGGCAAAATTGTCAATCATGTCTATTTCTAAAAATAGAACATTATTGATATGTTTTTAAAACATTTTTTGAATAAAGACTATATTAGAAAAGGGTTTCAACTTGCAAAAATGAAATGGAACATTTTATTTTATGTGAAGCAAATAGATTTTTGCAGCCTTCATCTTCACTGAGAAAATAAAAAACTATCCTTCTGTTGATCCAAACAGACTTTTTGGTTCTGTTTTTTCATTTAAGCCAGAGAACCATAGAGGAAAATAATCAGTTTTTCACATAGCTCTGCATGGAAGGCTCCCCACTGCTGTTTGTAAGTCTTTCAAAAGCACAGTTCTTCCCCACCTTCGTAAAACGTTTTGGGCTCCTCAGCTCAAAGGCATTGCATAATTGCAAAGCGTTGCTGTGTTTATGCTGTTACCCTCAGGATATAAAACATAAGACATTTTTGTGGCCTGTGATTTCATTCTATACAGTGGTCTGCCTGAACTATTTCTGATGTTGTTTACAGCTGTAGGAACTGGAGCATAGTTGCCTTTTTTATAGAAGAAAACAGCTAAAGGTTTTCGTTTGGGGGGACTCTTCTCAGTTTCAGATGGCCATTTTCCTTTTAGAGTCTTCTTGAGGCTTGTACATTGGAGCTTCTGAACAACCGGCTCGAGTTATGTTCCATAAATGTTCAATGACTTTGCCCCTACAGTAAAACCGATGATCTGCTTTCAAGAGTTGGTAATCCCATTCCACCCCTCCTGTGAGGGCTTGGATCAGCCGTTGGGTACAGATAGGGTTAGTTTACAAATCTAGGGGTGGAGGCTGGTGAGCAGAGGGGTCAACAAGGGGAGTTTCTCCAGCAGTGGAGTAGCCAACATGGATCGCGTTATTCTGCCAAGTAAGGAGAGGAAAGCTGCATGACACATCGCAAGCAGTCTGTCAGTGAAGACAGACGCTTACGATCCAAGTCCCAGAGATTAGCTTTGCTTTGTCCCTTCAGTAAACACCGTGTGCGTGGAAAGCAAAAAAAGTTTTATTAACCGAATCTAAAAACTTGTCTCCATGTTTTAGATAAAGAAGCTAGACTCACCGTTTTCCCCAGGACCTGCAGTTGTTTTCACACAGGCCTTTGGCTTTAATTATTGGTTGAAGAAACAAAAATAGTCTGGTTGAAACATTAATTATTACATGTTTTTCAAAGTTACAGTGAATGTCCTGGGCAAGAAAGGCCTGATGAGATACATTAAATGTACAAAGTAGAATCAAGTCTCCACACTGAAGGATAACTTTTAGTCACACAAGAGTGATTTTACGTGTATAATGTCAACCAGTAGTTGGTTTTAGGCTCAGGCAGACCTCCTTGAAATGGAGAACCTCACAGTCCTCCAGTCCAGCCTGCCAAGGTTTCCCATCCTCTTTCCTGAGACCCTTTTCTCTCATATGTGAACAGAAGAGCTCTCAGTGTTCTGTGGTTGACAGGTTCCTCTAATCTGAGGAACTGCTGCACTGAGGAATTCCTACGCTGAGAAATTATCTGATAGGTTACCTACCATTACCTGTTTCAGTGAAAAAGTTCAGTGAAAAGTTTCTCTCTCATAGAGAGCATTAATTAGTCGCTTTTAATTTCTTCTCTGTCTGGTAGGGGCGGAGTAATTAGAGTAATAATTTCCTATATTCATTCTTTTTGGGGTGGTTTTTCCCCTCGTCAGGTGTATTGAAAAAAAAATAATGTTACTTTGCTCTATATGAAACAATAGTCTCCGAAAACGCACCGCTGCTGGCAGGCTGCAGCACTGGTCTCTACCATGATGCTATCTAGTGTTTGGATAAAGGATCAATCAGATGTAGTCAGCCATTTGTCAAGTAGTATTTCAAAGAATTTTGCAGGAGCCATTTCTCCTGGGCACAAGAGAGGGAGCCATGTAACTTTTAGCTGAGGGTGCAAATGCATGGTGCTTTTCACTGTGTGTTGTGACCAGTACGGGAATCACCAGTCATTATATCTACTTTCTTTCTGTCTGAATACCAAAACTGATCTGCTTTATTGACTAACACCGTTGTAGGAATGAATACTGAGACTCTGGCAGGAGAGAATTCCGGAAGCACCCCGACAGAGACAGACAGTCCTTGTATAACTACTTAAGAAGTTAACTTAAGTAGGACTTAATATATCCCTGACCTTGAGCTTGCTTTCCCCCTAACCTTTCACTGTGGATCAGCTCAAAACCAAAACTCTGCCGTGATTCAGTGAGATGCAGGAAGGTTTGATATTCCATCTGAAAGACTGAGCTCCTCTTGAAATGAGCAGCCGCTAGTCTTTGTACAAGCAGTTTTAAGTATCCACTTTAAGTATCCACTCCATTAAAACTTAAATTGGGCTACGAGAAATGAGTGTCAGCCAACCAACCAGTGAAAGAAGCACCTGCATTGGTTTAGAGGTACGCGCTCAAACTGGTGGATGTGTTTATGGAAATAACGTTAGGCGTTTTTTCTAACTGAATTTTCTGTCAAAGAAGTCACTATTTGCCTGAAACAATTTCCCTTTTTAAAGTATTTGCTGAATATTGTTCTGCACATCTGCAGAAGCGTTGTTTCTATGCCGTGACAGATGAACATACTGCTAAATAGAAATCTTTAAGTGTGAATACTCGCATGTAAAATTCACTGTTAATTTTCCACAAGTGTTTTGCAATGTTTGCTTAAAAAATAAATTAGCCCAAAGCAGTATTTTAATAGCAATTGGATCCAGCAAAGAGTTTGTGAAAAGTGTCACAAAAGGAATACAAATAAAGTCAAAACAAAGCATTAGCATGTGAACAGTTTGAAGAAGTTTTCCAGTTCACCTATCTTCACTCTCTTATAAACCGTCTATTCCAGACAGTGCCTACATTTGTTCAAATACTTAATAAATTCTGGGTATTTTTTCTCTGACAGTGATTTAAGCAAATTAGTTTATTTCTTTACTCTGAACCCAATTTAACAGATCATACTTCCTAATGAGTTAATTCACTGGCAGCAAACATTCCCAGTTTCTTAACATTTGTTCACATTTTGAAGCTCATTCGGATATCAAGGCTCTGCAGCCCATCCTCGAAAGACATATATATAATGGGATCCACCACCGAATTTATAGCAGTGCACGTTCCCTTCTAGGAACCACTGTCACCCTCAACCAAGTGTAGTAACAATCACAGATACAGCAGGCTATAATTTCCAGATTGAGACCAAAATCCACTATTTCACTTGGGATTTAAGGAATTATTTTTTTTTTTTTTTTTTTTTTAGTTTATTTAGTCAGGTTTATTTGTTTACATCTCCTGTCCAAAGCACCAGGCTAGGCACTCAAATGGAAAGTTCCTTTTTATTTGGGTTAGGTAGGCTGGCTGAGAGCATGGGCTGTGTTTTCGCTGTCATTGGCTTCTTTAGAAGCAGTACATTGAGTAAAATACTTCTCTGCCTTCTCTGCCTTCCCAAAACTCCCTCTTCTGTGACCTCAAAGGCAAGTCACATTCTCCCAGCAAGGTTCTGATGTGCTATGCTGTAAACAGCAAAACAAAAGGTATGATCCCAAAGGTATGGAACAAAAGATTTGACCCCAAAGGTATGGAACAAAAGATATGACGCCAAAAGACCCAGCAACTAACTGGGCCAGGGTCACTCACGTCAGGAGAGGGTAACTCAAGTGTAGCTTCCAACATTTCCTCTCGTCCATGGGGCTAACCCATGTGCTGAGCCCCCTGGTTGATTCTGCAGCAACGGCGTGCCTGCAAATATTTCTCTGAAATCACAGAAGTTGAGTAACCGCCTACCATAAGAGAAACATGAGAGTCATCAGGTCTGGTGCATTAGTTTTAAAATACCCGGCCTGGGCAAAGGCATAGCAATGAAAAGAAACTGTAGAGAGGGAGGAAAGGCAGTTCAGTTTCAGGTTTGTGTTATTTGCCAGATAAAACGGATTACACGTTTATCAAGTGTGAATGGACTATCTGCTTTTGCAAGGGCTCACTGATCATGGAATTAGCGGTCTGTAAAGAAGTTCCACTGTGAGCACACCTGAATGAGCTTTGGTCCTCATTTGCTTTTCTTTCTTGCATCAAATAGGAATAAGCACTAGCCAAAACCAGACTTCTTTCTCAAGTTTCCGTTCTGTATACCATTGACTACCACTGAAATAAGCAAAGCAGAAAATGAGGTGCCTCAGCACCTTGCAGGATGCAAGTGTTGACTATTTTTTCCTCTTCGCATGAGACAGGTACTTATAGCTGTTCCTCAGCCTGTCCTTTATTCTGTTTTTGTTTGGAAACTGTGTGTTAGGGTTATATCTTGGCCTAATATGCAGGTAGGAATGTTTGTAAATCCTTGCTGAAAAAAAATATGAATATAGTACAGTATAAAAGCTCTGCTGTTAAAATGATGGCACTATACTTCTGGCAAAACAGTGGCTGCATCACAAAGGCTGCATAATGATTTTCCGTCTGCCTCAGGAATGCAGAATGTGACAACATGATAAGAAGTGAGAGAAACCGGAATTTTCATTATAGCTCGCAACATTCTTTCCAAGTCCTAACTTAGCTACTGGAAATGTTTGCAAATTGCACTGCCTTTAAATGCCGCTATTTAAATCAATAACTTGAAAATTGCCAGCTTCCGCAGAAAATGAATAGCGCACAACTAAAACAAGTGAGTTCATTTTTATAACTTAAAAAGAGGTATAAGCTTGGGTTAAGGTTTGCCACTTGAAATGCTAAAAAGAGTACAAACAGTACTCAAAAAACAAAGCACAAAAAAGGACAGAATTTCCTAAAAAAAAAAAAGCTTTTTCTTGTGCTGTTATCCTTGCTAAATACTACAGATGGCAATGCTTTTAAGAAAACTCCTGTCTTGTCAGATAACCATTACATTTGTGTTCGTAGAGGAATTTTTGTAGGTATTAACAACCTACTCTTTATTTTAGAGAAGCCCTTTTTGAACTGAATTCTACCTAATAACATCTGTTAAGAGATTTTAGTTGTGGGGAGATAGCGCTGTGTGTACATATGGATGAATCCTTCTAATAGCTATGTGAATTAAACAAAATTCACATTTAATTTCTAAAATCTCCCATTCATTTACAATATAATCGTTTTTATTTCTTGCACTCAGAAAGAGTGTTTTTTATGTTTACAGGCACTAAAGCTATCAGTGAGGTGAAAATTGAACTCTATTGGAGCTTCACTGAGCACGTTTTTTTCTATTTTTATTTCTGTCAGCCACAAAGTGAGGCCATGAGTCTTTTTCAGCTCTGAAAAATATCCAAGTTTTCATTCAACTCTCATTCATCCCAACAAAACAACATTTTTCTGCTTTGGACAATTAGATTATTGCAACTCAGTAATATTGTGCACCTGAGGAGTATTTTTCTAAATTGTGTTTGTTTCTCGCATTTATGAAACATTTCTGAGCCTTCTGTAGTTTCATTGAGGAGGAGAAAAAAAAAAAGATATCACACTTCTTGTGGTTTATCTTGTCTAGACCTCTAAAAATCTTTGTCCCCTTTGCAGCATGCAGCGCTCGGTTGGTTCCACACCAGTTCATCTTGGAAGCAGAAGCAATTGCAAGGAAAAGTTTCTGTTTGTTGGCTATCACTGTTGAAGATCTTCATATCATAGAAAGGGGTTGTAGATACGGGCAAAGAAAAGAGAGATTTTTCTTGTTCATTTCAGTGTAGCCACTTTCAGTGGCTCTTAAAATATCCATGATTCCCACGCAAAATGCAAACCATAAGAGGGGCCATTTTGTGATTGCTTAATCCCATGAATTAGACAAACAGTTAGCTTGTGTTAACTCTTCAAGCAATACACCACTATAATTAAATCAGCAGCCTTCATTTTTTGTAGGATTTTAAGCCTCCTTGTAGATTACCATTTGAAAACTACCGTTTTCAAAGGCCAATTAAAACTGCAAAACTACAAGATTGCATTATTACATTTCACAGCAAAGAGCAAAGATAATACCACAGCGAATGTAAAACTGCTTCTTAAGATCTCAGAAGATCCCTTAAAAGCAAAGACTCAGTGCCTAAACACGACTTCTCAAAAACACTTCTGCCTTCTGGCAAAGAAATTTCTGTCTGTAGCAGTAATGAAAGAATTGCATAGATCATACACCAGGTAGCAGGTGACTCTGAATACTTTCTTCTTTTAATTTCATTTAAAGTCACGTATAACTTAATTTTATGCACAAATCTTGATTTATTCTTATAATCCAAGACGAAAAATCACGCTGCAGGTTTTCCAAAAAGACTGATTTCGTCTTTGTTAAAAAAGTACATAATAGCCTTGGAATTCAAGATTTGTGATAGTTGCTTCTCTCTTCAGATACCTATTCATAAAACTTCAACTAAATCATTGTATAAAACTGGAAAACATCAAGGCCTATAATGCATCTCCCAGGTCTATATTTGATAAGTAACTTTAATATAGAATAATTTTCATAAAATCATAGAATCATAGAATCACAGAATCATAGATCCATAGAACAGTTTGGGTTGGAAGGGACCTTTAAAGGCCATCTAGTCCAACCCCCCTGCAGTAAGCAGGGACATCTTCAACTAGATCAGGTTGCTCAGAGTCTCATCAAGCCTGATCTTGAATGTTTCCAGCGATGGGGCATCTACCACCTCTCTGGGCAACTTGGGCCAGGGTTTCACCACCCTCACTGTAAAAAATTGCTTCCTTATATCTAACCTAAATCTCCCTTCTTTCAGTTTAAAACCGTTACACCTCATCCTATCGCTAGACTCCCTGATAAAGAGTCCATTCCCAGCCTGTAGGGACCCTTTATGGACTGGAAGGGGCTCTAAGGTCTCTCTGGGACCTTCTCTTCTCCAGGCTGAACACCCCCAACTCTTTCAGCCTGTCCTCACAGCAGAGATGCCCCAACTCTCTGGTCATCTTCATGGCCCCCTCTGGACTCGCTCCACCAGGTCCATGTCCTTCTTATGTTGGGGGCCCCACAGCTGGACACAGTACTCCAGATGGGGTCTCACCAGAGCAGAGGGGGAGAATCACCTCCCTTGACCCAAGCAGTAGGTGCAGTTCTCATTAGGCTAAGCAGTTATGATATGCTGATTTATCAACCGACAACAGACAAGGAAATGCTGACTCACATTTTCTATTTGATTATCTTTTACTTCCTGCCTTCAGCAACCTATTACAAATTTACAACGAAATAAACTGGTGGTGACATTTGGCTCACATCTCTGTGTGATGATTCATCACAGACCAACGGAAACAATTCACAGGCATAGCTCCTGGAAAGGGTTATCAAAGCTCCTGCTGTGGAAGCCGTGGAGTCCATAACATCCCTGGGGCTGCACGGCCATTATCTCAGCCAGGCAACCTACTGCAAACCACCGACAGGTTTGCCTTCCCTCCGGACCCCCCTTTTCTGCCTATGGCTTGGCCTTCCTCTCTGCGCTGCTTCCAGTCCTGACCTGACTTCAGTCCTGCTCACACATGTCTTAGCTCTTGCTTCTGCCACACACCCGCTGGGAAAGCTGGACAAACAACACATCCAAATGGATTTACTGCTGATCTTCTCACTCGCTCTTTTATCCCAAGGTCTTGGAGGCTTTGATAGTCTGTATCCCGAAACACAGCTCAGCCAGACACACCGTATTTGCACTTACTCTTTAAATTGATTCACAGGGACAACATCGTGGGTGTGAAATTTCCCTTTAAGAAAAAGCAGTTTTCACAGGTATTACTTTTGAACGCTATCAGCCATTCAAGAGGGCAAGAGTAAGGAATGCCATTAGCTGAGCTCAAAAACAGACAAGATGGCAAAAAGTTGATCTCTCTGTGATATAATTTTGCAGAGTAGTTAATTATTACAATAGTAGACTTTTTTCTTATACCCCTTTTTTTCTGCTAGAAGCTGATTCAGAACTTCTGATGTGTGGGAAGTGATCATGATCTTATAAATGTGTATGAATCTCCACGGCATGTAACATGCCGTTGTTGAGTGCTACAGACTCACGAAAAGCAGATGTTACCAGTCAGTCTTGGAAGCTTGACTCACAAATACCCTAATATTCTATCAAAACTAATAACAGTTTGAAACAGATAATTTTGCAGTGCTAGTGTACTGCAAAAAAATGCACTAGCCTCAAAGGCTTTCTTTCCTCCTATTTCATCTGTCTCAGTCCTGCTCTTACTCCCTTTCTTTCTTTTTTTTTTTTAATGGTGGTTTTTTTTTTTTGCAAAACACATTTTCTTTGTGTTCAAATTGTCCTTTTTGTGTCTGTCCCAGTTTTCACCTTCCCTCTTTAGTCCTTCCTCTTCACAACAAACACCATCACGGATAGTCTGTGTTCCCAATACCTTTCATCTGACTGGTACGATAAACGTGAAAAAAGGAAGTGAGTATGACACACAGACAGACCAGCCAACACACTATTAATTTCGTCTTGGTTCGTATGTATATATGCGTTATTTTGTAAGAACTGAGGTTTACTTAAGAGAAAATAACCTAAGTAGAAAGAAATGTGAACGAAGGGAAGCGGACAGAGAAGGCAACGAGAGAAGTGACAGGTGTAAGGAGGGGAACGGGGTAGGACAAGTTACCAGTCGTTCTGTGACCAGCCACAATAACAAAAAGACCAGCCAATACTGATACATTTCCACGCAGGCATCGCACTATGTCATTTGGTGTAGGAAATCCACCATTCAGTCCAACAAAATCCTTTATGTACATATGCACTTTCCTTCTTGGCTTGAGAGATTACACAAAACCCACACAAGCTGGTGACAGAATACTTAAACAGCAGCAGCCTGGGAGCAGGGGTGTTAAAACTCTTTTCTAGTACAAACAACATCTTGCCAAGCAATGCCAAGGGGAGGCAGCATGGTTTTGGGACCTGGTATCACCTCTCAAGGGTGTTTCCCTCCACCCTTGGCCTTGGAATTGGTGCTTCTGCTTGATCACACTTTTGTTTTAGGGTCGTATTCTTAGACCCCTGTCCTAATGACTCTAGCTGTTTAGGTAACACAAAAAGATGTTGCCCTTGGTAGCAATCTGGAGAAGTATGGGAGAATCTGAGAGATTTGTTCCATCTGTCCCATTCCCCCTCTCAGCAGAGGAGGTTTACTGGCAGCGAGCCATTACCTGGCCGTTGCCAATCCCAGATAAGACTGCGGCTTACAGACAGATGCTTTTCCCTTTCTCGACTCCTGCATCAGCCTTTGGCTGGGCCCAAGCAGCTGGCTTTCTGACTTTAAGACTACTTAAAAGACATATGTTTTCTAAGGCTTATCTGGTTCAGTAGCAGTTTTGTTGTTTTTTTTATTGATAGCAAGTAAAGCTCCTTGGGACACGTTGCATGAATGGTGTGGTGAAATAGCAATTCGTATTTGCAACTGCTGTTTACCTATGTGCAGAGATCAATATCTGTTGTACTTTGCCCTCTTAATTCACAAAATATGAGTTTAGAATGTAATCTTTTTCTATCTACTCCTCATAACAAATCGATGTTCCTGTGTAATATCTCTCTCCTTAATTCAGACTTAAAATCTTTGGCTTTGTAGGCTTTTTTTCCTTTCAGTCAAATAGATAAAATGCCGAAGCTGTTATATTAGGAGGATGTAACATGGATTGGAACAGCAATCCAGGCTTTTCTTTGGATGATTTAACTATCTTTTTCTGTAATAAGTGAATCAAATCCCATATAGTCAATGGCAAGCTGGATTTAAATTCTCAAGCAATGACCCTAACTAATCCAATAGAAAATTTGCAACTATCTCCAACTTTCAGGGGAAAACTAAACCTGTTATCAAGGCACTAGAAAGTTACTGAGACCTTCTTTAAAGCCTAGTGACAGCCTAATAATTTATTTGAGCTTCAGATCGGAACATTGTTATACCTTGACGAGATATCAAATCATCTATGATGTATGTAATTTTTAAATTTTTTTTTAAGACTAGTATAATTAACGTTTTGGCTATTGTATTTATACATGGTATTGCCTTGTTAAATGGGTACTGCCAATGGGTGTGGAAAAATAAAACTTTTAGGAAGGATGAGATAAGAAGAGGTAGTAAAAGGCCTCTTGAGGATGGCAAATGTGCAATAACTTACAGAAACCACTGCTACTGTGTCTCTCTAGGACCCAGACCCACATGGCAGGCCAGTGCATGCTACTCTGGGCCCATTATGGTGTCTGACTCGTGAAAATATGATAAGAAAGTGAATTTATCAGCCACGGTCCTCTCTAAAGATGTTTGATACTACAAATCAGAGTAAGTGCTTCTGGTGCTGGGTATGCAGCCCCGGAGGCCACATTTCCCAGGCTGTAACTGACTCCAGGGCTGACCATCAGGTAAACATTTTCCCTCAAAGATGCAGTGATTCATACTTGTTATTCATAAAAGACAGACAGCACAGACTGCGTTTATTGCTAATTTTCACGCTTTTTCTCCTAACCTGGCCTATTTTCATGCAGTTGGGATAGCATTTAACTATTGTTCAGTCTGGAGAAAAGGTGGCTCAGGGGACACCTTATCGGTCCCTACAACTATCTGAAAGGAGGTTGTAGAGAGGTGGGGGTTGGTCTCTTCTCACAAGGAACAAGCGATTGGACAAGAGGAAATGACCTCAGGTTGTGCCAGGGGAGGTTTAGATTGGATATTAGGAAAAATTTCTACACTGAAAGGGTTATCAAACATTGGAACAGGCTGCCCAGGGAAGTGGTGGAGTCCCCATCCCTGGAGGTATTTAAGAGACAGGTAGACATGGTGCTGAGGGACATGGTTTAGTGGTGGTTTTGTCAGAGTTAGGTTGATGGTTGGACTCGATGATCTGAAAGGTCCCTTCCAACCTAGACGATTCTATGATTCTACAGTTCTGTGATTTAGATTCTCCCGTATCTTCTACAGAAAATTTGTAACTCCTAAAGAACAGAGGTCACAAATGCAAACATCGGTCTGTCATCCTGAAGTTAAACCACCAACAATCTGTGCTGATAAATAATTCCACAGATGACAGTAGATATAGAAGTTACATTGCTTAGTCTTTCTGGGGCACTTTGGGTGCTATTCCTCTCACCTAACTTCATGCATTTAAAAATGAGCTGTCTAAATTCCTTCCTTATGGAAATGAGTAGATGAGGAGGCATCAGTCTCTCTACAATGACTAAAAAAATTACACGGACTACATACTTATTCAAGCAAATAAAAGTATTTGAGATGAATCTCACTACTAATATCTACTACTAGATTCTACTATAACTACTAGATCACAAGTATAGAATACATATATAAATCTTACCCACTTGATGGATAAATTTCCCATAGCTGAGTTGCAAAATAAATGGCCCTGCTGTAAGCCAGCAAAAAGACCTCCTTGATTAAGTCAGCCTTCTCCAGGGAATTTTCTTCTTATAAAATTTATTTGAGCAGCACGATGTGATGCCTTTCCCAGAACGGCTGCTTCCTCTAGTTGACACAGGGGTGTTTATAACAGAGAAGAAATATTTCAAGACGGGTCAAGAAAACTGCAAAAATATATTCCCTCTGCGCACGTGCGTGTTGTTTGCTTAGCACGTTTTTTGTTTGTTTCTTTTTTCAAACGGGCTTGTTGAAGATGGCTGCAATTTTCTGAACTTCGTGATCAGTAAAATAATTGTATATAAAGTATAGCTTTATATAAGCAAAGTATGGTTTCAGTTGATTTAATTTATTATGTCTCTCTTAATCCTATTTCATCCATTCAGTTTTATCACGTTCCTGTCTCTGCTGCTGTCTGTTATCACTCCAGCCCTGAACCTCCCACTGTCTGGCTATAACCACCGTGACCTTTTTATTTCTGGTACTTAGCTGATCCTATCCTAAAAGCCTTTTATCCCCCACTGAATGTAATCTGACCACTTAACTTTTATGTATCTGTTCCTTTACTCCATTCTTTCCTTTCACAAGGATATTGAACCTCTTGCGTTTTCCTCTTCGCTTTTACTATATGCTTCTTATTTTCTGTGGACTGAAAGAGCCCTCAAGGCAGACAATAATCAGTAATCGTATGTACCATTTCCAGTGTTTTCTTTAGATGTGATATTTATCTTGTAACTAATATATTGACATTTATTCTTTGGGCTTTATTCACAGGTTTTTCTGCCTTCTCATGGAGGTAGTTGGCTTCATGACAGAATAGTAACTTGCCTTGTCACTGTAGTGTCACAGAGGATTCAATATCAAGACCTTCTGGGAAGAAGCTTTCAGAGCAGGCTGAATCTGATGTCATGTACACTTTGATAGGTCACAGATGACTTCATTTAACCTGATAGAATTATGCTGCTAGATAGCAAGTTCAAAATGAGACAGAGCTACAGCCTCCTGAATAAGTCATGCTATGTGCATGCTACCACAAAACCTTTCTCCTTCTCACTTACAACCTTCAGAATGCCATGGAGAAAAAAAGAAAAGCAAGCATAGGTAGTGAACTATGTACCGTTACTAGGGTCAGGAAAGAATGGGAAAATAGCGAGCTGGCCATCTGTCCCATACGAAAAATCCACCAAACATAAAGGAACTGTGGTGGGTTGACACTGGCTGGACACCAGGTGCCCACCAAAACTGCTCTATCACACCCCTCCTCAGCTGGACAGGGGAGAGAAAACACAATGAAAGTTTTGTGGGCCAAGATAAGGACAGGGAGGTCACTCAGCAATTGCCATCACAGACAAAACAGGTTTGACTTGGGGAAATTAGTTTAATTTATTACTAATCGAATCAGAGTAGGACAATGAGAAATAAAAACCCTAACTCTTAAAACACCTTCCCCCCACCCCTCCCTTCTTCCTGGGCTCAGCTTCAGTCCCGATTTCTCTACCTCCTCCCCCCAAGCGGCGCAGGGGGACAGGGAATGGGTCAGTCCATCACGTGTTGTCTCTGCCGCTTCTTCCTCCTCAGGGGGAGGACACCTCACACTCTTCCCCGGCTCCAGACTGGGCTCCCTCCCATGGGAGACAGTCCTCCACAAACTTCTCCAAAGCGAATCCTTCCCACAGGCTGCAGTTCTTCACAAACTGCTCCAGCGTGGGTCCCTTCCATGGAGTGCAGTCCATCAGGAACAGACTGCTTCAGTGTGGGTCACCCACGGGATCACAAGTCCTGCCAGCAAACCTGCTCCAGCGTGGGCTCCTCTCTCCACGGATCCAGAGGTCCTGCCAGGACCCTGCTCCAGCACAAGCTCTCCATGGGGTTACAGCCTTCTTCGGGCATCCACCTGCTTCAGTGTGGGGTCCTCCCTGGGCTGCAGGTGGATAACTACTCCACCTTTAACCTCCACAGGCTGCAGGGGAACAGCCTGCCTCATCATGGTCTTCACCTTGGGCTGCAGGGGAATCTCTGCTCCAGCGCCTGGAGCACCTCCTCCCCTCCTTCTTCACTGGTGTCTGCAGAATTCTTTCTCTCGCATATTTTCACTCCTCTCCTCTGGTTGCTGTTGTTCCCCATCTTAACTATGTTATCCCCGAGGTGCTACCACCATCACTGATGGGCCTTGGCCAGTAGTGGTTCTGTCTTGGAGCCGGCTGGCATTGGCTGTATCGGACATGGCGGAAGCTTCTGGCAGCTTCTTGCAGAAGCCACTGTAGCTCCCCCAGCTACCAAAACCTTGCCATACAAACTTAATAAAGGAACAAAGAAAGAGTTAATATTTCTTGGTTTGTTATCATTTGGAGAAAATGTGATTTGATTTTTACAGTTCTAGGATTAGAAATAAGGGTAATTTAAAAAAATGTGAGTCATAATTCCACATAAAACTTCAGCACACCTTCAGAAAACACAAGGCATTTTCTATGCATTTATTACAGTGCTCCTCAGTGAAATTCTCCCTCGGGAGTCTTCATTTTTGGAGGGAACACAGTTAAAATGATATTTACATAAACCAAACAGAACTTTTCAGAGTTATTTGGCAGGAATTATCCAACCATCCTGAAGTAACTTAAAAGGTTTGGAAAGTACTGAAATAAGTAATTCTAGAGATGTCTCCTTGGAAAGATTCAGACTCAGAAAATTATACACCTGAAGTTTTTAACCAGTGAAGTACCCTTCCTTCTCGTTTTAGGGAATTCTTTTAATCTGTCTTCTCTTCCTCAATCTCATTCATTTGGTTCCATGACTCTTTCAGGTGTATTAGTTACAACTTATTTTTCCTCTTCAAAGCACTGCACATTTTTTCTCATTTCTCTATGTTTATTTTGGTACAGTCTGTAAATGGAAAGGGAAAAGGAATCTTTCTAAGGTAAGGTGGCATCTGACAAAGGGCAGACTACAATGGCAGGACCCAGACAGCAACGTTATGTGGAATAGTCAAGTAACTCTCAAATGGTGTAATTGTTAGATGTGATAAACTGAATAATCTCAAAAAAAAAATAGGATATTGCAAATTAGGTAGAAATTAAGCTGAAAGAACATATGGTGGCTAATGGAAAAAATAAAGGTCAACTAGGTCCAGATGGTTCACTTGATAAGCACCTCATAAACATGGATGTGCTGCTTCCTGCTCCAAGTAAGAGCACAGTATAGATAACCTGCATAAATAAATTGAGCAATAGGTTGACCTGTGCTGTACAAATTCAGGTTGCTATGTTAGTTCATATTCCTAAAGCGTGGAAAGGAGTTGCTTTGAGGAAACTCAGTCAGTGACTTATGTAAATGTAACCACATGCAATAGATACGAACAAAGAATATCACCCAAGCTGTTATTTGCATGAAATCTCGATACCATAATATTGTCTTTAAGGTGTGAAGAAGAGCGTCTCAGGGCACTTAGTCAAATATTTTCACGTTTTATACCAATTATCCATACATTTTAGGCACATATTCAAACACTCAGCTACTTGATCATTATAATTATTGTACATTCCATATCTCTGAAACACGCCAGATTCCTAATTGGAAGGAAGAAAATTATCTTGAGACATGCTGTAACAAAACAATGAAAAATAGCCTAGGAACAATGCCCTTTTTGTGCTGCCTACAATATCTTCCTGCTATGTATACAAAAGCACAATAAACTTTTAATCTGAACTAGAAGAAAAAACTTCCTGATACGTAGATACCTTAAAAGCCAAAGAGAAAACTTGCCGCGTAAAGTGCCTTTTTACACAACCGAATCCACTTCTATGTTTACTCTTATTCTACAACATAAACCAACTCTCTGTCCTTCAGTGCAGTAACCTCCCTGAAAATAAACTGGCAAAGGGTCAGAAGCAGCAAAGGAGTGAGGCACCTAGACTGCAGCATAGTTTGGAAATCAAGTCCAAACAGCGCTCAGAAAAAAATCCTTGCTGCGCTGCCATCCAAAATACCAAGATGACTCACATTTTAAAACTAAATTCCAGAGATGCCTACAATTGACATAGCTGAGTAGCTCGCAATGCTTGGCTCACACCTTGCTTATACGGCTAGGTTAGGATCCAAAATTATGTCATTTCCTATGTATGTTCTCCAAGGAACTTGACTTGAGAGACATCATCAGAGCATATCTAATGCACATTCAGCTTTCAAGATCATCTCAAATGCAGCCGCAAGTACAATCTTTTAAACTTCATCATGAGGAGCTGTGAAATTCTAACACAGCCCCTCCTTTAGCCAGTTTCAAAAGGTGTGGGGTTTTTTTTTCTATTTTTTTATATTAATATGACTAGAAAAGGAATAGGAAATGATGGAAAAAACACCTAAGCTGCCTAGGATAGTTTCCGAAGAAGCCTTTTTCCCAGAGCAGGTTTTAGAAATTGTCCAGTCCTTTAAACAGTCAGTCTTTGCCGCCTCCAGATCATTCACTTTCTCAGTCTAGTGTCCAGACTACTAGGTTGCAGCATCATGTTCCATCTCAGATCCATAATGTCCAGAAATTTTTTGAGTAAGTGGTAAGGGTTTGAATTCTTTGAGGCAATAAGGAAATATTAAACCAAGATTTGTCGACCAAATGCTCTGCCCGTAAAACTGAAGTTCTTCTTACAACTGTATTTCTTTAAGACTCAGGCACTTGTCTTCAGGAGAGGCATCAGGTGTCTTGACTCAGGGACAGGATTAATAACTGTCATCCACCCAGTTGTTTAACACTCAGCAGCTACACGTACAGCATGTTATTCTAAATGTCAATCTTACTTTACCCATGAATTGCCTGGGAACTTAGGTTTCTAATACAGAATTCTTGCCTGGGAAGAAGGCCATAAAAGTAATAGCACCAAGAAGTGCGTTTATTTGAATTGGTCTTTTAATATTCATGACTTTGATCTTCCATTGTTTGCAAAATAATTTGCAATTCACTCTTTTTGCTAGTGTTCATTTAGTGTTATTTTCTTGGTAACTAATTAGTTTTCTTGGTGCTGTTCTGAGAAACATGCCTGGTTTCCTGCACCTTCAGCAGAAGATTGTATGGGTCATCCACAATGTACACAAGCATTTTCGGCATTATTACAATCTTACCAAGGAATTTCTTTTATGAAAGAGGTTGCATATTGTCCCAGTGGTCATCCTGGAACAAAAGAAGCTGTCTTAACTATAGTCTTCATCTGGAAACTGATACATTCATATTTGAATATAATTTATGTGACTTGTGGAAGTGGATATGTGCTATTTTGATAGTTCTGCAAATACAATTCTCCAATGCAAAACTGGAAAAAAAACCTACATCCACCTACTATGGCCGGCAACTGAAATGGATACAGTGGTAATGAATTCAGTGGCTGAAGATCCTTCAGGCCTCTGTTGTGTTATCACCGCGAACGGGTTACCACAATCAAGAGCGTGCAAAAGCTATTCCCTCCGAACAGAAGCACAAGGACCCCAGCCTTGCTGCGAATCACCTTTTCCTCACTGTTCTGGAGTTTCTTAGCTGCATGTGCAACCAGATATAATAACAATATTTTTGATCAGAATAATGATTTTTTTGTTTATGGTAATATTTTTTATCCCTTCTGAAGCAGAATAGAAGATTCTTCCTATGCAAAAAGGTATTTTAGGCCTATTTCTTATTAGGCCTATCACAGTAATCCAAACACCACCTAATTAGATATTTTTCATGACTTCTGTTTCCTGTTGTTCAAGTTACTGAGATAGCCTTTACCACAGATGAAACCTTGAAATCTCATTGATAGCGGCACCACAACCAAAGCAGTGGGAGAATCTAAACCCATGCAATGTTTGTTTACTTTACGGCTAAAGGGTATTTTGTTACACTTGTCAGCCTTTCCCGCTGGTGAGAACTGGACTGTATTCCATCTTCCATGTCATCCTGTACGGAATAACTGTTACAAGTTTCCCAATATTTTTCACTGCAATGCTTCTGCAACCTTCAGTCTCCCACTTCTGAACAAAAAGGCGATAAATCAGAAGGTGTCCTCCAAAAAAAAAGTGTGCTTCAAACAATTTAGGGAAGGTGGAAGAGGAGTTGAAATGCTGGAAGAAATGTACTGGAGCAACTAGAGCTGCTTTTGCACATGAGGTTTGAGTATCACTTGTTCTGCAGGGCTGCGGCTGAAGTGGAGGTCAGCCTACATCAAAGTTGTAAGTCAGTACAATAAAAACTTATGAAAAGACGTGATTATGCCTCTGTATCTGATGTGCATCTGTCCCACTCTCAATTCTGCTGAAAATTCATATCCCAGAAACTTTTCTGTGAGCTTCCTGGGAACATTTTGTAGGAATTAAAGGCCTTCGTGTTTCACGGTTTTGCAAAGCTCCACCCAGAGCCATTCGAAATTCGTCAGTGCGTGGGAAGATGCCCGCCACAGTCTTGATCACTCTGAGTGATTCCAGGTTCTGCCGGGACCTACGGTCCCCTGCCTCAGACCTTAATTCTCCAGCTCAGCAAGGGAGAATCTGTCGCAAGCTACACAGTTGTGGGGTTTTTTGCTAAGATTATATATGACTCCAATTCTTTTCTCTTAAACTGAAGCCAATCCATTCTTCAATGTATTCTCATGTGAATGAGTCACAGTAATGATTCCCAGTTGTCCCTGGTCTGGGATGCACATGAAACATGTAGTTAAAAAAAAAAAAAAAAGCACCGGTAGCAAAACTTGGCTCAATTTCCACCGTGACATGCAAAGAAGGAGCAATGTAATTGAACCGATCACAATGTGGAAGTTTCATGCAGAATCACCAAATTATTGTACCGTGTAACTATAACATTAATTCCGCTTTTATTGTTGCCTGAATTGCTGAGTAAAAACATTTTGAATGCATCGGATGATGTTCCTGAGGTCATTACAAGTAAAAATGTCTTTCCCCTGTTACATAGTGTGTGACTGCCTATTGCTCATTTCACACTTCTCACGTGAAACAGGCACAAATCATACAACAGAAACAATGTAAATTGAAAGGAAACCGTTTTCCTTTAGTTTTTCTTCATTTGCATTTTACTTACTGTTAAAGAAGTTATTTCTCTTTTCTCCGGCTTGGATTCCTTTTCACTTTCTTCCTAACTTTTGAAAGAACCAGCCCTGATGTCCCCACAATAAGTAAAATTTCTGGGTTTGTTTCTGTCTACACCATATACGACAGATATGGAAGCCATATACGACAGATACGGAAGCCAAGTTCCTCTGGCTTTGCTATGTGCCATTTCGTAAGGCAAATCGCTTCTATCAAGAGGTGCTTTGTCAAGACATGTTTTAAAGGACTAAATTATCTTCTCATTGCTCAACAGGTATAACAGGATTCAAATTTCTTTCCAGAAGTAAAAGCTGTTCTCATATAATACTGCTTGTCAGGAACACGAACTGCTCAGTAGAATAAAAGCGTCAGAAAAAAACCTTCTTAATTAACATCACCATCTCAGGAACATAATACTATCACACCATCTCCAATTAGATTTTTAGCAAATTGAAACCAATAAAGTAAACAGACTGCATGACGGTGATTAGCAAAGCACTGAGCAGAATTTAGTCACTGGGTATTATATACGTGAATCATTAAAGGTAAAACCTCAAAGACATTTAACCAGAAAAAGATTATGTTAAAGGTAAGTATGAACAACATCTCTTCGCTGTGTTTTGAGCAAGTGTGGAAACAAATAATAATATTCCTATATTACTGTTACTGACAACAAATCTGTTGTCACTGAATATTTTTTTTCTTTACATAATCTAAATATGAATGTAATTTAGTAAAAATAAATATTGTCGTTTTATTAAAAAAGCCTTTTCCTTTGGAAAGTACAGCTAAGTTCTGCTGGTAATTAAATAGAATATTGCAAGCTATTGCATCACTAATCCCTGTATAACCATTTAAAGATTGTAGTTGCTTTAGTAACATTTTCTCATATTGCCTTGATGATTTACAACAGTTCCATTTTCCTGAACATTCCTATCTACCACTCAGGTAAAGAGGACAGTGATTTATACAAAGAATGCACGACTGAACCTTGGCTGAAAACAAACGCCCACATTCACTACATAGTGCATAAAATACTAATTGTACTTCATACCAGCATGCTCATTTCCAAGTTGTGTTCAGCAGCACAATCCCCGAGTGAACCTCAAGTGGTCCATTCCCAGTCTTCCCTGCAGGCCCTTCCAGGCTTCCTTTCCAGAGGTGAGGACAAGCTGAGCCCCCATTTTGCGCAGTCTGGAAGTTTCTGTGCTCAAGGAAGTGTTAGGGCTTCCAACCAGGTGTTTCTCTCAAGCAATAATCAGAAAGTAGGAGGAGAAAAATCCATTGGGCAATGGTTCTTCTGCTCATTCATAAAGTGTGAAGGACAACGCTTCTAAAAGGACTTTTTCTTTTCTCCTAGGCACAACTGCACAAGCTTCTGGTGCTGAGCAATCTAACAGAGTTGGACAGAAAAAAAAAAAAAAAGGAATGTGAACATCCTTTAAAATCTCAGTTCCTGCATTAAAACCCTGTTTACTTCTCAGTTGGTCTCATGTAATGTGCCATCCGCAGAAAAGTTTGCCACCGTTTCTTTCCTACTTTGTTTATTTTGAATTCCACCTGAACCGTAAAAACCTGATTTATGGAAAGGGGGGAAAAGGATTCCTTTTTTATTTCGTACGACTCTCATAGCTCATGCACCTGAGAGCATCTGTCTTGAAAACAGATATGGTGTAAGCAGCTGAATAGTACACCAGAGAGTTTTCGGTTCCTGTGACTTGACCTCAGAGTTAATTTTTCCATATTTTCACTGATGTTACAGATAGAAGATACAGACGCAATTAAACTGAAGCCTGTGATCTACATCATCAGCCATTTCAAGTTTTGTAAATGGCTTTTGCTCTGTTGCTTTTATTTTGTGTTTCTCAGAGTCTGTTTTGAGTAAGACAGTTCATATTTTTTTCTGGGAGAAAGACAGTAAGAAATGAAAACATTATTGGTGTCCTGGAAACATATTATTACTCATATTATTCTCTTTAAATTCAGTGTAAAATTTTCAGGACGTAGTATGTATATAAAAATATGTATGTACTATGTCCTGAAAATTTTACACTGAATAAAAATATATATATACACTGATAATCTCTTACAAATATATTAGGGTTAAGAAATTAATGCATGGCTAAGAATAACGGTGGTACTGTAGAAAATACTGACCTGAATTAAAGTGCCACTAGACTGAACATAGCCTGCATTTTTTACCTCTTCAAACAGTAATTTCGGCTTTCAAAGTGTTTTGAGCACAAACACCACAGGCAGTAATGTCTACCTTAAACGCCTTCATGGCACAGCCGGTTTCAGTGATACCTTCATTCCGAAGTCTTAAGAAATCAAATGACAGCTTAAGTGCCTTGCAGAATGCACATTGTCCTCAGGTTGCTGGGGAAATCCCAAAGCTCTGGAACAGCAATGCCAGTTAAAAGGGAAGGTTGTGACAAACGTTGTGTCCTGACACCGTGGAACAAGCACCGTAGGCTACTTACAGCCCAACGCTCATCCTGGGTTTTATGCTGGAAGCCAGCGTAAAACTGCTGTTGACTCCAACGAAAGCCATAAATGCTTGTCTGCTTAAGACCGAAGCACAGTGTATTTGTTTAACCGGTTCAAAGGACTCTCCCAAATTCCTGGGAGCACCGGATGAGACAATATTTGTACACGTTAAGATGGAAAGCCTCATTCTCCACGGCCTTCCACTTGCGTATTCAGCAAAACTTGAGTGCAGCTTCTGTTTTGCCAAGTCCTTCACTTCACTTCAGCCAAGCTGTTGTCCTCTTAAAGCTTTCAGCCTGGTGCGGCAACTGGCTATCTGCCAAGGTCGCTTGGGTCACCTCACCTCTGAAGTTCACAGATCAACAGGTTTGGTGGGAATATTAGTCAACTTGTTAGGCTCATTTGTTAAACTTCTTCTGAACGGATGTCTATTAATTAGTAGCACGTAATATTAAATTAGCATTGTTTATGCTAATGTGGTTTTTAAGTGATTGATCCAGAGTGTCTTCAGGAATACTGGAGTGAGAATGATGGAAAGAAAATCATCCCAATTATAGATTAATTTATAAACTCCCTTCAGGGAGGCATATCTTTAGTCGAGACTTAGAGCAAGAAGCTGAGTTCCAGTTTTGCTCACTATGAAAAAAGTCTATTTTTATTTCCAAAATAAAGCAAAATTAATTAAGATGCTTACAGACCTATTCAGTGATGCTCCCCCTTTTCTAATGCAAAAGCAGATTTTTATTTTGAATAGGTATCTCACATCGTATTTAAGGCATTGGCATTTCCAGGGTGAAAACTCATTTGGTATTTCTGAGTCATAACTGCTGGCTAATTTTTCTGGATCCTGTCTTTTTTGAATACCTGTCACACCAACATAAAGAACAGATTTTTGGACTGCGAGTGAGTATACTGATATCGGACATTATGGTTTTACTGATATCATCTGGCCATATCCTGAATTATACTTCAAAGTTCAATTAGCTTAACTTAAGGGGACAAAGTACAAACTTCATTACAGGCTACCTTTTATGAAATGTTCTGTGTAGAGTTGACTCTTGACCGCTGTTTGGAACAGGTAGCCATTATATTGCCTGCAAAAAGACCTACTGGCTATTGGAGGTTCTGGCCTCCCCTGGCAAAATCCCTTTTCCTCCTGGCTGTTTTCCAGCCCAGACACAACAGTTGCGCATTCCCAATGGAAAAGGTTTCTGAGGCTTTGAGAAAACAGTACACCAGCCTTGGGAATGGATAAATATTATTTTACAAGTAAATCAGAACCTATGATTGCAGTTCCTCTTTAAGCAAGGAGGAGCATATTTTCTGAGTGCGATAAACAGAGTTAACACTGTAATCTCATACATGAGATTCACCTGTTTCATGTGTATTCTTCTAAATCCCTTCGTGATGTATCTAATGAATATGAACATGAATATGATATCACCGAAGAACAGTAATTTTAGCTTTGGCTTCAACAACAGGAAGATATTTGGATATACAGACTAATTTCCATGGAAAACCCATTAAGATCTAAGATATTTGTTTAATTCATACTTGCTGTAAGCTATGAGTGGATGGAGGGTAAGTTATGATCCAAGGGATGCACGATGGCATGTTAATTTGTGGAAACAGGTTCAATGTGTGACCTTTGTGACATGTAGGCTATACTATCTCATACCTCAGATCTTGCATCAATTCAGGATCAGCCTTATCTCAGGCACAGCCACCAGCCCTGCTGCTTCTAAGTCATCTAAACTGCTGTGCTGTGGACTCTGTGTCATACTGCTGTGCACCATCCTGTGTAGCAATCATTCCCAATGACGACAGAGAGGAGTCTTCTCTTTTTTGTTGCGTTAAATCTTCTTTTCTTTTTTTTTTTCCCCCCTAAGAATTTATTTTTCTCTTCATTCTTTTCATAGGGATTTCAGGAGATCATCACCACTTTCTGGTTCCTACGCTGCACTTTCAATTATTGGTCTTAACATTATTTTTTTTTTTATGAAATCAAGAATTGCTTGCTTTCAGATGTTTTTCGATAGAAAATGTGCCAATATTTGTAAACACTTTGAGTACAAGGGTACATGAACCCTGGGATAAATCTTCTACGTGCCCTCGGTTATATAACCAATAGATTAAAAATTATTCTCCAAAACTGAAAATTCTTTCTACACTTTCTCCCCATGGACATAAACTTCTGTACCCAATAAACTAATAACATTTTCTCTATTTTCAAACCTGCAAATACGCATGGTGGATAGCATTAAGAAACTCGTAAAACTGCTGCCAGATCAAATCCAGGGACTGAATCAAAACTGTCACCACTTTCGACCACTGGATTAACTCTGATTCTAATGTACTTGAACCACTTCTACAGACAGTGTAGGCAGAGTGGGATTCTGCAGAAGAAGGAGAAATATTTTTAAGTATAACAAATAAATTTATATAAAATGCCAGTTTTCTTTGGAAATAGCTGGTTTCATACCTCATCCTGCTTCTGCTTGTGAAAGACTTGGATTTCCTTAGATTAAGTTAGGTGAAGTTTGAGGGCTTTGGGTGGAGGTAGTCGAAATCCGCACTAGCCAACAAGTCATGGTTACACTATTGTAATGTAAGCCATAGCCATACTGCCATACCTGGACATCCTGTAAGTAGCACATGCTCCATTCGCGAGCCTTCCTCCTTCAAGTGTTTTTTGGGATATCCAAATAGCCTTTTTGTTTCCCACAAAAATGATCAGAAAGCTGGAACAATTCTTCTATGAGGATCTCATTCTTTGTTGGATCATGAAGAAATAATGAAAGCTTTGCTCACGGACAGACACATAGTTCTCCATTACGCAGAATATGTCTGAAAGCCAAGCATCGCAATGCTTGGTTGCCTAGGATTTAACTAGAAAGGACTTAATAGCATAAAATCATAGAATAGTTTGGGTTGGAAGGGACCTTTAAAGGCCATCTAGTCCAACCACTTGCAATGAGCAGGGACACCTTCCCCAACGAAACCTCAATTGTGGCATAACACGCCGTCACGTTGCCTGAAAGCTTGCTGTCCTGAACTAGTGCTTACAGTCAGAGGTGGGTTCGTAGGGCAGAATTCCATTGTATGTGGTGTAGATAAATGCATCTTCATTTCACAGCATCGGCATTTCCTGCAGAAAAGAGCATTTAGTCTATTTACAAAATCTGAACAAGACCAGGGAGTGAATCCATGAGATCTGTGTACATGTAAAACTGCCAGAGTGGAGTTGGATCATCTGGACGGTAACAATTCTGAATCTTCATAAAACAGGGGAGGGGGCGTTAGAAAAGAGAGGGGAAAAGAGACATAAAGGGATTTCTTGTCTTTTTTCCCTTTTTTTTTTTTTTGATGCATATGTTCTTTTGGTATGAAAGAGAAACAGAAAGAGAAGAATGTGTAAAAACAGATGTGGAACTACAAAGCCTCCCCACAGACTCCTTGAGAAGCAAGATGTACATAAAGCGCAGTCTGTGTGGCCATTAAAGCACAAACTGATTCAGAAAGGGGATATGAAAAAATGTTACAGTAAGCACATAATTCATCGCAAAAGTTGAGATGTGTATAACTATCCCAGAGTAGCAGGGAATTAGTCTTTCTTGCATGATTAAATACAGCTAGTGATTGCAAATACGAGGCAATGACTGCATGGCTGAGCTAGAGCACACAAAGTTTGTCAGGAGAAGTAGTACATTTCTTAGACAGATCTGCTATAGCTGTAGCAGGGGAAGACAAGCTGGTAGGCTGACTTACAGCCTCAGTCCATAGCAGCTACAACTGCACTACTACGACGTTGCAGATATAAATAAGATCCTCCTTTCATCTGCGAATCTCATTCAATCCTTTAGCACAGAACAATACGTGGTTCCTAACATCGGCCATGGCAAAAAAAAGCCATTCCAACATTAGCTCATCCTCATCGCTTCAACAGCAGTAGCCGCTCTCAGCAACAAGGAGAGCTTCCTACCGTAGTTCTGAGTTACCTTCAGGAAAGTGTCTCCCTATCTTTTCTATAAGATTTTCAAGGGTTATAGATCTTTTTCTGACGAATATACAGTCTGAACTGTCATATATTTTTTTCTGTAGTCCTATTCTTACTTCCACATTTGCAGTAAAGCTGTAAATGCCCAATGCTTTTACCACTTCTGAATTGTCTAGTGGTGTTTTGATTAGTTACTTTCTCACACAGTGCTCCTGCAATTTCACATTCCATTCTTTTTTTTATTATTTTTCTTACAGTTGCTAACGCTAAAGGATATTGGTTTTTATTAGTGAGAGACACTTAAAATGTACACGCGAATTGTATGGTAAGTGGGAAGTGTGATTTATGCCTTTGTTTTGACTGTTCCCTTATTAACTGTGTACTATCTATCATTGTTTTTAATAAAGTGAAGGTTTTTTGTAAAGATGATGTGCTTTTTGCTTCATCTTCTGTTGCTGGGGTCTCCTCAGTCCCTACCGTCTTCATCAACTTCTATTCTGAAACCCCAGCCTGTTTCAGTATATGGCCTCAAAAGTTTTGGTTATTTTCTGGATTTCATTGGCCAACAGTTCAGACTTACCTCGTCCTACCAGTGTACATTGCTGAAAGCGGCTTCCCACTCACGCATACCACGGACCGCTCATTGCATTGCACAGTTCCCAAGCGTCATTGTCATAGAAGCATGTGTTCTGAAATACAGCTCGTGTTAAATTGTTTCATGACTTCTTTCAAATACGCGCACATTTCAACGCAACTGCAACGCTGAGTTGGGTGGTCCCTGCTGCCTTGTGGTGGGGGCGAGAGGAAAACATCGTGTGTGATTTCAACACCGTTAAGTTGTTTATTGATAATGCAGAAGTGATGTGGCTGAATCAGCACTATCTGTACGGCAAGAGGTTTCTGGTGTTAACTCTTCTGTTGCCTGTCACCATGCACAGATCACAGCCAGAGCAATTCCCTATCCTGTCGTCTCTTTTAACTGGAAATTCCTACAAAAGTCTGTAGAGGCTCTGTATCAAGAATGACAGCAGCATCTGTCCCTCGGGGAATACTTGTCTTTGCTTTTCCTCTAGATTTCAATGATACATAATAAAAATACAACAGAAATGATTAAGTGTGATAGCATCTTTGACTCAGACAGTCTTTATTTTCCAGACTAATTATACCACAGAACTTCACTCTCCTACTCAGACTGCTTCAAAGCTTCTCCAGCTGGGCATGTTCCTCACGCACAGCATCCGATGATATTACTGTCTCCAAATCAGTTGGTACTATCATTCAAATAGCAGCCTCCCGATTCAAACCTAAAACCATAGCACTCTCATTAATTAGAGTAACAATTTGGAGGAGATTGCTCTTGCACATTACAGCAGTACACACGAGTTAAAGCATCAACAAAACACAGTTGTGTTTAGAGTTCGGTAGTGACAGACGGGTGTTCACGTGCAGCTATTTCCTAACAAATGGCCAAACTCTTTTCTGCTTTACATAGCGGAATTGTGTACTATTTAAGCCAGAGCTAAACTTATCCAGAATCCGGCCCAAGTATCTGAACTGTTAGCGGAGACCCAAAGTTAATTTTCACTCGCTTACTCCCATATAGCTCTGCTGAAGCCGGTAGAGTTGCGTAGGTCCGACGAGAATTTGGCTTCCGTTTTCCAGGCGCATCCGTTCATTTCGTGGCAGTCATTTCTTTGTGGGTTTTGTTAGTTAGAACAGAGCCAGACGCTGATCCCTTTCTCAAAGCAACTTATTCTTTGAGTGATCCCACTGATACAAGCACCTTTTTTTTTTTAACTAAAGAAGAACCAACGTATGCATGACAGTGATACACTATAGGAAAATGATCTGTTACATTCTCTTCATCTGGTCTTTCTCCTTAGCCATCAAACACCCTGTTAGGTACAAAGAGTGTCACTTGGCACCAGTTAAGTGCTATTGAATCCCGAGGGAACGCAGGACACAGTTTACCTCTCTCTGGTAGGATAAATCCTGTTTATATTGCTAGGTGCTCTTAAGCTGTACACTGGCAAGGCAAGCTTCACCATCTGCCAGGGATTTATAGAAAACCTGGCAGAAATGGACAAAGAGAAGATATTCTTAACCAATATACCCCTTTATTTCTTCTCTTCCCTCCCTCCATAGACTCATAGCCACTAAAGCCAGCACCATCCACCCGTGCTGGTCACTGCGGGAATACTGGCTCAGGACGGGGCACAGATGCCTTGTACCACTAAGCAACTACCCCTCGTATATTTTTTACATGCTGAGGGCTCCATGCCTGTGCACCTGGTTTGGGACAACACATTCTCATTCGGCTGTTGACAGCTTTGAATCCAGTTGAGGAAACAGCTCATTTGGATTCTCCACAGCTTGTTTGCTTCTGCATCTAATTCATTACCTGATCACTTCTAATTAGAACAGTTGCAATGGGAGAGTTGTTTTGTTCTGTGCAGTTAACACTTATTTCCCCCTAGTCAGGACACAGGACTTTTCCTGGTGGGGTGATCTGCAAAAGAATATTGAAAAATTTAGGTATGTTGGCAGATCGGAAGGAAAAGGTTAATGTCAAAAACTTAAAAGACAACATTCAAGTTTTCTGCTACAGGAGGTTTCACAGTAGTCAAAATATTTTAGTTTTATATTATTTTTCTGGTATTGTTAGCACTTTCCATTCCCGGCATTTATTTTCCAAAATGCATGGTTTGCTGTAATGAAAATATACTTTTTTTTTTCTTTCTTTTTTTTTTTTCTGATCTTCTTCTGTAATCACAGACAAATTTGCCTACAGATTCACGGGCTTTGGACTCTCGATATTTCTTACTGAGAAATTGTTCTTTTTTGCCTTACAACAAAATTATAGGGAAAAAAAAGGTACTTTCACTTTACTTAAGAAAAACGGTGTGTGGCGAACAAATGCGCAGAGTTTGAGGCATTATCCTCATTTCCCTGAAGCTATATGTTGTTTGTACGGGGACTGTTGCCGTCGTCATGGGTGGAGACCAACAGCACAGGGGAAAGAATGCTGCTAGTTGAGAAACGATCGTTTGAGAGCATAAAGAGAAATGTCCACACAACCAGGAGGCGAGATGAAGCACTATTTTTGGTTTTTAAAAAAAAAATTAAAATATAACTAGCAGGTGTTTGAGTTCCACCATGTAATAATAATTACGTTTAAAGCACCTCTGTAGGCTACCAACTTTGAAGTGCGCAAAAATAAAAGTAATAAGTGATAAGTGTTTGCGAGTGTTCAGTATGTAATGGCCAGAAGAGACAACTCAGCTCAGTTTGATACTAATTAAGGACTTATTGTCCCTCTTTCAGCTCTGTGTCCAGTTGTACAGTAAAATTATACATTTTGACACATTTTTTTTGCTGCTTGTATCCTTGAGCATAACAAGTGAATGTCACTGTACCTCCGTAATTTAGGTGTCATTATACAATTAGCTGAAGTGCTTGCTTGCATAATTGCAAATCAGCTGTGTGGTTTTGAGTTGCATGTTGCACTTGTAACTGATTTGTAACGTAGCCAAGATGAGAGACGGTGTCTCAGTTCTCTGCTCTTCTCCTATTAGCTCTGAAACAAAATTAGACTTATAAGAAACAGTAGAATGTCATTAGGCAGCTTAATTAATCAAATTTACTTAAGGTATCTGAAGCATTATTCATCTAGCGGATGTGCTATGTGGATTAAAATGACTCTACCACCATAACTTCCAGCTTGTACCTCGTACCTTTTTGTTAGGTTGGCTCAGCTTTGAACTGAAAGATTTGAATTAAACACAGAGATTTGAACTCAAGCCAGGTACAGAGTTTTCTCTAAATCAGCTGTCTTCTGGCTGTCTCTGGGCAAGAGCATTCTCTTTTTCCAGGCCTGCTACCATAAGACTCCTTTGACTATGTTACGTCTACTCTTAGAAGTTTAGTCTCAGGTCCAATGACCCACCTGTTGGACCTCTTTCCGTCCCTTATTTTCAGGATACAGCAGGATTTAAAGCTAAACTCCCAACTCATAAGTCCCCAGAGCTCCGCTGAAGTTAATGGGAGCAACATCAACTTGCATGAGCTGGTGGCCGTGATGGCCTGGTTCTCTGTAAATAGGAAAGTTGGTTTTCAGTATTTGTGTCCCGTGTGCTGTGTGTCTGTCCTACGTGGCATCGTGTCCCCACAGTCAGCTCGGGGGGGCCAGGATCCGCTCTTAGCCTTGCCTCAGACATAAGCCAACCCCTGAGAGAAGGATCAGCCACATTCACCTTGTTGCTAAATAGTGATCCTGATTCTCAGATGTTAGCGACAAACCTTCCCTGCCAAGGGCAGCTGTACAACCTGACAGTGTACATAATGCGTGTGAGTTTGTTGCTCAAATCACAGAATGAACGTGAGTAGGTCCAGCTATTTGTTCGAGCTGCTGGGACTTTCACCCATGAAAGCCCCTGATTCAGTGCCCAGTACACCGACAGTGTTAGAAGCTGTCTCAAATGCAAAAAAAAAAACAAAAAGAAAAGTGAGAGGTGGAGCTTGAAAGTTTGAGGATCAGCATCAAAAAGCTCCCACGCAGAGGCCTGCCCACAGCAGCAAGCAACCCATTCTTGCGCAATGGTGTTGGACGCTGCCAGGGCTTCAGGGTGAGATTGTCTTCGGTTCCAACGGATTTCCCTCAGCCTTCCAGACTAAATGCCAAGTCTTGAGACAAGAGCAGGCAGGTGATTACATTATGCGCAGGTGATTATACAACAAGTGCACTCCAACTTATGTCCTCTCTCGACAAGTTTTGCTCAGTAGCTAGGTAGCGTGCACTCCGTATCACCTCTGCCTCTACTTTTCTCGAAAGAAAAATGTTCCCTACAAATTATACCAGCTGCCACATCCTTTTGGTTCATACTAGCCCATTTGTGAGCCAGCCAAGCAAGACACAGAGCTAGACCAATATCAGCGTACTGCGTGATAAGCACACTGTTTTGCAGGAAACTCCTACTTACACTGAGGTATGGAGTCTTCATGCTTTTAAGTTCCAGTCTTGAACTTAAAGCACCAAGAATTAGCTGCCAGAAAAAAAAAATAAAATGTCTATTTTTAGCATATTCATGCTTATATTCCATGTAATCCTACTACTTGACAATCTGCCAGTACCATTGTTCGATACAGCAGAAAATTGTATGCGATTTTTTTGCTTCTTACCTTTACTTCTACCTATTTTCTTTTCAGTACTACACACTCCTTTGTTTCTTTATTAAATGGGCGAGGACAAAAACTGCCACAGGGCAATTTACAGAGGCTATTCTACAAGCTGGTGAATCGTATCTATATGGTGCCTCTTTTTTTCTCAAAAGTTGGAAGAGAATTTACCCTCTTGGAGTCTTCCATAGAGGGGTTAAGATACGAGTTTCTTCCTCCTCTTCTTTCAAGTTCATGTAGAATTAGTTACACTTGTCCCTGCTATAAACCTGGGAAGAGAATTTCTGCTAGACAATTCTCCTGAACTTTCTCTGGTTCTATTTTCCCTTTTTGAAAACAAATGAATTAGTTGCAACATGCTCCTTCCTGTCTTTTATTTTTTCAGAATTTCCCATCTAGAGTTCTTGATTCCAAAATAATGAAGCAATAAATTTCAGTTTTAGAAAATGTTGTTTCTTTGGGAGGAAAACAAGTTGTTCTCTTGAATTCAGAATAATCTGTGGGTGGCCCTGGATTCTCTCCAGCATCTACTGAAGATGAGATAAACCAGCCTGACCACTGTGAGAGGAAGAAAGTGGGTGAGAGGAAAATAGAAAAAATTGGATTTTCAGATATAATTGCATGAGAAAAACTAAAGCTAAACTTTGCTACTGATCTTCTCCTTGGCTTCTATAGCCCAAGATAGTAGATGCTCCCAATTCTGTATTTCTTCTCTACAATTAATAAAATAAAGCCTTGAAAATAATAAAGCATTTCTCCTATTATTCAGCATTTTTTTAACTTCCTTCATACACACAGCCAGAATTACTTAATATTATTTGCTGTAATTTTGCTCCCAGTTTGGAAAAAGGCTGATTTGGACCGCGAACATTTGGTGCCTCACATTTAGATATCAAAAAATCAAAATCAGTTGTAGCTTAGGTCAAGCTATCTTTTATTTATCCTTTCCACAGTGTGCCCAAAGTCAACGGAGGAGAAAAATGTCCAGATAAATAGCTCTCACTTTGATCTATGTGTACTTTTGATGTCCTTACAGACAGAAGGTTTTTAAAATTAAAAGTGGAACTTTTTCTATGCAGGCAGGATATTATACAAGACGACCCTAAATGCATCAAAACACCACATCTTCTGCTAAAACGTGACAGACAAGGAAAAGTGAAATCTGGCTTCATCGATGCCAACAGAAATGTTACTATTAATTGTAATGAAGCCAGGGTTTCTTTCAAAGATTAAAACATTGGATACCCTGGCTCCCAAAATATACTCCGGAACCACGTATTGCTACTGCTTCCCAAAATTTCAAACCAAATAAAATTGAGGTGCGGATATGTTCGAACAGGCACTTCATAGTGTGTGGGTACTACAACAACGGGTCTATTCATTCCAGAGATCCTACTCGATATTTTGAAACATCTCTGAAGCCAAGTTCCACATTACGGGCCAATTTCTAGCATGGGAACGTACATCTGATGCCCTGAGTATTTGTAAATTTAAATCACTCTGATTGTGTCCCACGGTTTACTCCTTCTACACTCCATCTACAGCCTTCTGCAGAGAGGATGATGAAGACAGAAGGACTCATATGGTCACCCGACTCCTTACAAGCCTGCAGCCACCAGGCTACTCTTCTCAGAGCCTGTCTGTCGTTTTGAGAGAGACCCTTAACATTTACTAACCCTCCTGTCACAGCAAACTGGCTGCCTGATCTGTCTTGCCAAGAGATAAAATGAGCACTGGGGAAAGGGATGGGGGCGGGACGGGGGGAGAGAGGGAATACTAAGATTTAAAAGCCCCAGAAAGAGCTGGAAATGTAAATTAGGTCGCAGTTCCTTACAACACAGCTCGTACAAGCGTGATGAAAAGAATAAGCCTACGACTGCACTTCTCACTGCTGAATATACCATAATAATTCATCGCTTACCACTGGACTCCCAAATCCTGCGGAAACGGTGGGCTCACAGGCAAACCTGGAGCCTTTGAGGAATGTTTAAAGATGTCTGAATTAGACAAAATATGTTTAAAATCTCAAGCGGGCAGACCTCTCCCCACTGTACACCTTTAGAAGCCTAGGCATAAATTATTCCAACAAATGTCAGCTGTTGGACACCATAGGGAATTTTTTTTTTTTTGCAGTATTTTTATGAAATATTAAGTGTCACTTAGCGTAACTGTGTGATCTTGGTTGCTTAACTGACTTCAAGGGATTGACTTCAGTTCAGGGATACTCTCCGGGATTGAGGAAAAGGCAGCCAGTGGACTAATGTGCGGCACGCTACCAGGTCTAGGTTGGAAGGGTGAACTATCTGGGCTCAGTGACACTTGAATAGATTTAACTGTGCAGTTCTGTAGATAAATCAATCTTATTCTGCCTCGTGGGCTGGTAGCCAGCGTGTAAGGAAGGAACTTAATTACCTGAATAGACTGACTAGAGGATTATAAAACAATGGTATATGTAAGAGTTATAAAATAAAGTGTCTTTTACCTTCTCGGTGTTTGAGCAGAAAAATAAAGGCGTAATCAATGCGCAGATGAGAACCTCTGGTTCTATGGTTTAGGGGAGAAACGGTGTATCAGGCAGAAAAGACTCCTAGAGGACTTTGACTCACTTCCTAAAAGCTGACCAATTTCTTGACAGACAAAACCATGCAGAATGATATGTTTATTATTTTGGCTACAACTGTTTTCTCTGCTATTTAAAGTAAAGGGTAATTGTGGTTAAAGTCTCTTAGAAAATCTGGATGTCTTCTTTCAACTAATGGGAGCCTTGGAGAGTGTATTGCAAGCCCAGCACACCTAAAGACTCTGGGAGAGCACATTTGTGAACTATTGCGGAGCCCAGGTATCCTCAGTAGTCCTGGGAACCGGCTGGGAAGTGAAATGCCGCAGACAGGGAGCCCGTGTCCTGAGAGTTACTGCCTGCTCGAGACCCTTGGTACCACATGGGTGTAATACTTAAGGACCTCATGAGCATCTAGCCAGTGCTGTGGCATGACTAAAAACGCCTTTGTTGTTTCATTATCTTTAATTTAACTATTCCCATAGGGGTAACTTCCCTTACAAAATGCATTTGCGTATGTTTTCAAGTTGGATGTTAAAATACTTAAAAAAAAAATAAAAAAAATAAAATAAAAAAAGCATTCATTCCTTCCCAGCATCTAATGCTTTTGCCTACTTTGAATTTGTAAGCACGTAGGGAATCCCTATCAGCAAAACTTTCCTCAAAGTTACATATTGTAAAGCAATGCATTTATCTGAGATAGGTCACAGAGGACCTTCCCTGGTTGTGAAGTTCAGGTGTAGTTTTTTATTCATATCTAATATTTCCTAAAGCTTTATAAGCATCCATACTGTACTTTACTTCACGCTGACACAGTGGCTGTATTAAGCTTTTTATTTGGACACGCTGCTCTCGCTGACCTGTCACTAACCAGCAGGCTGGTGACAGAACTCAGTAAGGGCTGTTTGTAAGAGGAACTTTACTTTTCCCATCGCACATTGTCATACACCATAGTGATACTTTGCATCCAATATAACACATCATACTGTTGTGTTGAATTCTTACAATGAATACTGCATTTCGTCTTCACGGCGTACCCCAAAGATACCATAGAGTGCAGCACATAACTGAGAGGCATATACCTACACTCTCACATAACTCCACTATTAACTACAAAACCCATACTTAGAGAAAAGGACTGTGAATTAAGTAAAAAGTTATCAGGAAGCTATAAATTAACTCACATAGTTTTTTATGTATTTTTGTATTCATAACTGTGGTCAAGTTTTATTATATGCAGGTCAGAAGGCGGTTTGATAAATACAGAAATGGTACAGTTTGTATTCCTCCACTGCAACTACGCAAAAATGTTATCAGGCAATTAATTTTTTCATTAAGCAGGCCCTAAATGTTCTTCCATTTTTCACTATCGAGATATAATATTCCTTCGGCAAGCGAAAGTAATTTCTTATTAGCGGTGCAAAAGCAAGCTCGCCTGTTTATATTTACCTTTTCTTTAAGATTTTATTTTTCACAATAAAAAATCACTTGGACCCTATTAGAGAAACAAGGACCATCTACCCAGCGTTGCATGGCCGTGAAAACGCACACAAGAACTGAATCCAAAGGTGGTTAGTGAATGAAAGAGGAATCTGGTGCCTTGCTGTGTGCTCGCCTTGTTCCTTAGGCTGTGAAAGTGCCTTGCGTCTGTGCACGCACACACGTGTGCAAACAGAGGTGCACGCTCCCGTGCCCATGTGGACATATCTCGGCTCTGTGGCGCCGTTGCTAGGCGACCCTGCAATTATCACTAATCCTAAAGGTAAATTCCGAGCGTTGGTTGGAAGCAAGGTGTGCTCTTGCCTCAACGTCCCAGAGAGGGATGGTAAGGCACGGAGGAATTACGATGTGCCACAAGACTTGCCACCTGCGTTAGCACCGGGGCACAAGCCAGGTCCCTGAGCCCCCAGAGCACAACGCGTCTGTCCCACAAACCCATCTCTCCTTCACCACAATGGCCACTACTCACTGGAGAGGTCACGGAAAGGATGGGTTGCTGGCAAGACCAGGCCTGTTCAGACCTCTCCTACAGGGATCACATCCCGTTTCAGTGGAAAGAAGTAGTTTTCCAAAACACTTTGGCTCTGTGCCAAGCTAATGGCAAAATACCAGAACTTTACTTCTGCTCTGACCTTTCCAGAGCACACTTCACCACTGGTGACTTCTTCGGAAAGGATGCTATGCATTTATGTAGCAGATGTCAGAGGCAGTATTATCGCTGATAAAATAGCGTTGCTAGAAAGACGATGAAAGCGTAAATAAGTAAGAGAAAGGATCTCTTAAGGGTCACCTCTTTCTCCAGCCCAAGATGGAGGACTTTCAAAGCACACTGAATTTTAATTTTGTTCTTTGAGAACGTTTGGCTATCCCAGATAAAATAATTTGTAAATCAATTTAAAAATGCAATGGGGAGAAAAAGTACCAAGCAAATGAACAGAACACGCACAAAAAACCCTGCACTTGCACATTGTTGCTCATTAATCTTGATTATCTCCTAAACTGCCTGCATTTTGCCCTGGCTCTTCAACGTGATGGCCAGAGTCTTCCTTACCTGCAGAGAACGTACAGTGAGTGTAAAATAGCCATCGGCCACCCAGTCGTTGCCCTTTTCCTCCTGCTTTCTCTGTTAGCGCTACACTGCAGATATTGATTTAATTAATGAAGTAAAAAATATTATCCTTATAAAAGAAAGAAAGTGATTAAAAATGCCAACACTCATAGATGCTCGTGTATCTTCCTGTATAGACCAGTGAACGATGTCCTGATTATTTTTTATAACGGGAGATAAACTCTTTTACAGCATACTTCCTCCTTTATTGAAACATTATACTGTATCTTGTTTGTTCCATGTTAATATGTATTTCAGCAGCTTTCTTTTTGTCAGTTGTTCTTGCACAAAGGAAGAACAGCGTCCAGGACTGTTTTGTATTTGTGAGCTAATTTACACCAAGGCCACAGAAAAGCTTCCATTTGTCCTGAATCTAATGCATCGGTCAGAGTACATACTTCAGGGAGGTTTTTTTAGCCATATTTCTTCCTAAACACATACTTTAAAGTCATCATAATTCGTAATTAGATGAAATATAACATGACATATAATTACTTTCTTTGCATCTGTTCATACATACACATTTCCTCATCAGTAGGGATTCCATTGCGTGGCCTTTAAATGTGGAAGTTTTTTAATTAGCAATGAAATGCTCTTTTTACTTCACCTACTTTTAGTTCCTTTATTCATTTACCACTGTGCCTTCAGTTTTTCCCATCCATGTCTTTTCCTTGGATTTTTGAGGCCTGTGATTTTTCTGTGGTGGTTTCTAAGACAAATATTCCTTCAGGAAAAGATCATAAACGTCGAAGCACGGTACAGAAAATGTCAAAAATTACAGGCATTTCTCTGTGTCTGAAATGATCTGTTGGCTTTCCTGCTTGTAATAAATAAGAAGAGCACGTGCTCCATTTCCGCACTCAGTGTGAAATAGGGCAGATCCCAGAGCACATTTTCTTTATGTTTAACCAAAACCTGACATTTTAAAAAGAGACAATTCCTTAAAGGTTTTATGTACTAGACACGAGGCCCTCCACGTTATTCCCCGTTACTGACAACTTTTTTAACTTCCCTTGAAATGCCAGACTTAAATAGGAAACTTTCAATGAAGCGTGTCTTTCATTGCTCTCGCATTTGCTTGTGTACAATCACGTTAAAAGCTGAGAGAAGCATGAAAATCAATGGCATCCATGACTTCTGTGCCAGTTGTGAGAGCATTCTAGCTCAAGCTAGAAGACTTTTTAAAAAGCCAACAGATGCCCTCTTTCTTTTATTCCTTCAGTGTTGCTCACAGTGTCCTCTATTAGGGGAGGAAATTGATTTTCTAGTTTATTAGCTATTCTGAAATTAAAAAAATAACACTGGCCCAGAACAAATGGGGAATGCCAACATTTTAAATTGCAAATTCAAAAAAATTCTATGGCGCAAGAAAAAGGGTTGCTTGTTTTGATATTTAAGTATGGGTTTAGATTTTTAAATTAATTTAATTAACAGAAAAGCTACTCAAATGAAAATTCCAAATATATGAATTTTAAAATGCCAAAGCTTAGTTTGTAAATGTTTTGGTATATTTAAAAAAGTGGTTCTTACATCAAGTGCCTTAGGGTTGCCAAATATGTCATTTATTTGGCTTTTTTTGCTCCAGCTTATGTGATCTAACGTATTCAACAAAGGCGCTGTGGCCTATTAAGATATTTCGGTCCCCCAGCTGCTTTCTTGCAAAACAAAATAGGTTACAATATCGCAGCTCAGCTCATTTCTCCATCTCAAATCTTAGTTGAAAGGGTAACTGCAGGAGGCAGTAAGTGCTGACCACTGCAAGGCACTTACTAAATCACTTAGAAATGCTGCAAATATTTCTGAACGGGAAGCACAAAACCGAATTTTATCGCCACAGTGAGATGTGGCTACCATTGAGTCACTTCTGCGCTGGAAGATGAGAAGGGAGAAGAAGCAGCTGAGAGAAGAAACTAGTAAAAAAATAGTAGATGAGCCCAACTACTCACTGCAGCAGCTGATGTGCTTCTAGATGCTTCTACAAGCAACCATTTCTGCCGTCATCTCCTAACTGCCCAAAGCAGGGCATCGTGCCACACTGCCGCAGCATCAGCAGCCAGACGGGCTTTCCAGGACACTGCTGTAGACCATTTTGCTGCTGCCAACCCTCTCCCTTCGCAGGAAACCACACACCTCGTTTTTAGAGTTGGCTGGGTGTTCGTTTCTACTCCCTCCACTTAGAAGTGGGAATGTGTCACTGAGAGGTAGGTAGACAGATAGAAAACATTAATTTCTTAAAATAAAGCAGCTGTTTGCTTCCAAGCATAGGGCTCAGTCACCTTATAAACTCACCGCTGTTTATAATTTCACGACAAACGATGCCTGCCTGTGCAGCCCGCGTCTGCTGAAGCTGATGGCTCAGTTGCCAGGATTTCAGTTCTCCGTCCCCCAGCAAATGTGCTTGGCTCCACATTCGCCACCTTCACTTTTCGGTGTACATTTATATTTGTTCCCACCTGTGATGGAACTAGATTTCATTGCAAAGGGCAACGGCTTCCATAAAGTGGGAATATTTCTCAACTTGATTAATTATCTGTTCACTCACAGCCCTCTTCCAGATGGCCTCCAATCTGCAAGATCATGAACAACTTTGTCTTGCAACGTTAAGTATACTATAGCTAAGCAGGCAGTCTTCTTTCCCTGGCAATATCAGACCCAGATGTCTACTTTTCTGGCACATTTCCTTAATTGTTACACAGTGGTACCCATCCACACTAATGATGTATGTCAGGCACACGAAGCTGCAAGCTTCAGGGCATTTATCGCAGCAATTCTGAAACATTTTGTCTTGCCAGCCTCTTGGAATTAGATCATGACAATTGCATTTATGTAGAGAGTAAAGCACATCTCCAGTCTTTACCACTTTATTATTAACAGTTCTCTCTCCTCTCTTCTCTTCCCGCTGCAGATATTGCATTGACTCAGCAAAGATTGTTACATTTTCCTGATGTAGGCACATTCTATCTGGTTTATAGGTTCGTATGTCCAGACCTATGGATATCTACATTGCTGTGATCCATATGCGTTATGAGCCCTAGTATATCAAAATGACGACGTCCTCTTTTTTTTTCAAAGATGAGATAAAGGCGCAGAGTCCCTAATCGGGGAGAAAATGGACATTTCCATCTGATTATATCCTCTGTCCCAACAAGGCTGCCAAATACATCTGTCCTTGTAAATATTTTCTATTTCTAGTGCTGTTTGAACGCTGGGAGGTATCAGAAATAATAAAGGTATGTGCTGGGCACAGATCCACAGGAAGCTCTTAAGGCCATGTAGACAATTGAAACGGATTCCTGTCCAGCAAAACCAAGGGTCTTTTATTAAGAAATGCGTCTTCTGAAACATCTATTATTCTGTGCATGTTCTTAAATATTTAATTACACACACACAAAAAAAATATATATATAAAGAGTTTAAAACAAGCAGAAAAACAAAGCACCTTTCTCCTACTACACATAAACCAGCTGCTTCTCCATCTGGTGCTTTCTGTCCACTTCTGCACAGCTCCAGCCACATTTACCGGAGAGCTGACGTTACCGAGGTTTCTGAACGCTTCTGTTTCTTATTGAGGACTTTATGCATATCTGTCTATGCTATACAATTGCTCATATAAAAGATGACTTTGAACACGTATGTTTGTTAGCTTAAGAGTATATCACCCTACTTTTTCCTATCCGCATCAAACTCCAATACTGTGGTAAAAACCAAAACACCTCCCCTCACCCCCAAACTCTCAGAAATAGGTAATGGAAATTGGTTTTATCATTTTTATATAGTTTTATATGTTTTCTACCTCCATATAAAAATCTGATTTGATGTAAAATTTCAGTTTCTTACAAAAAATGAATGCGTCAACTTGAAATATTTCCAGTCTTCCAAAACATTTAGTTGGAAGTGCTGTTGCAGTGGATCTGGGAACAGCAGCCCTCCTCTTCTCTAGGGCATGTTCCCATTTGTTATCATGCACTATTATGAATTCCCATGCTGCATCTTTCCATCAAAAAGGGCACACTTGTGTTGGGGGATAAGTGGTCAACCCAACCTCATCAAGAGTTCCACTGTAACGTTTTTCTACTAAACATTTTAAAGAGGCCCTAGGATTGTCACCTCAGCATCAATGAATATTTGGCATGATTTTCTGAAAGAATATAAGGACTGAAATCAATCAGAACTGTGAATATTTCAGTAGATTTGAAAAACTACAAGTTTTTTAACTGAATAACTTTAGAAAAAATATGACTTACCATTTAACTGCATCTCCACTGTAATAAACACTGAAATAACTAAAAACATCTTGCAGTGATTTCAGCAGTCTGACCTCTAATTGTTGACTGTGGATGTACATGTAGGCATGCATAAACATATCTGGACATTCAAATTCTTGAGTTTTTAAAAATACATATAAATCCAAACCAGTGTGTTATATCACTGATGATGCTAAGAATTTATTTTCCCATACATGTTTGGATTGGATTTATTGAAAGAAGGCAGACAGGACATACTATGATGATGTTAAGGCTTCCCTTCATATCTGCAGCTTAAGAGCTCCATAAAGGAAGACATTAAATCCAACTAAGGCTGAAGGGAATCCTCAAAAGGAAAACTTGAAAGAGAAAACAGCCAGAAACCTCAGCAGCTAATTGTTGTGCAGATTCCACGCAAGAAATAAAATGAAATACAGGAAGATAAATCAGTGAGTCATCCTGTATAAATATGTATCGGTAGATTTTCTGTGGCAAAGGAATCCCTCAGTGAATGACCGGGATTATTTTATGAAAGAAAAATTTAACACTGCGCATAAATGTAGGTTTGTGTTTATGAGTCTTTATTATACATACATGGAGATCTATAGGTATCTAATGAAGTTGGGATGAAGAATATATAGATACACTGTGAAGGTGCATAAACTCCCCAGCACATATTTACTGTTGCAGAGTTTCATTTCACTTCCAAAATCTTCTCATCCTCTCAGTACGCATTATCTAGCATTTCTTTTTTTCATATAAAGTGTTTGTTAGGAACATACATATACTTGCCCATAGCAACAGCTTGGTTTGGGTCCAGTGTCCAAGGAAAGTACACAGGAGTCAACAGAAGTTAAAAAACATCTGTTTTGTGGCATTTTGCTATTCTTCAATATGAAACAAAATTCACACGAATCTGCCCATGATCACCTCTGGACAGATGGTAAAATCAACAATTAAACATGACTTCTTTTAGCTGTTTCTCTAATGATCCTTCTTTGACTTTCCACACAAACTAGCTGTGTGCTCTCAATAGTGAGGACAAGCAAACTGTCTCCAGGGTTGGTTCAAATTTTTAATTCATATGGGAAAAGAACTGCCATATGAACAGGATCACAAGAGGAGAGAAAACTAAAGCAAACAGGTGAGGAAGAAAACAATGTATATTTGCTTACTAGGACCCTGCTAGCCGTATTTATAACATTGCATCCCCAATTATTTTCTGAAAGTTAACATAGGAAATGTAGCTCAGAAATCTACCCAGAAGTTATTTCCTTCCCACTTATCAATGTAAAGGATTTTTGCATCCCAGCTGAATTCTTTCTTATTCCATTACCTTTGTCTTCTGCAGGTTTAATCTTATCTCATTCTGTATGCATAGTTTTTACATTCATACCTCCTTTTCAAAAACCACCTTATTCTCCAAGGCTTGTCACAATATTTTGAGACATAAAGAAGCACAGAAGACTGAAATAAATATTTGCTTCTGAATATTGTATGATTCTAAAATTCTACAACCTGAGGGATGATAACCTGATGAATGGGAAATCTGTTCTAAAAATATATATTTACTTTATAATTAATGAGAAAAAAAAATCTAATGGCTAGTATTTATTCACTTTCATGGATGAAAATCAATGCATAGGCAAAGGAAGGGATTCAGAGTTAAAAAAAAAACAACTTAAATCCTTGGATCACTCATTTAATTGTGTCTAAGTTTTCAAAATCCAAAACTTTTTCTAGAGATGCGTAGCTTGTCACTAGTGCAAAGCGAATTAATGGGTTTAGTTGTTTTATGGGTTTACCTGTATTAGAGATGCCATTTTTTTGGCAGTAACATAAAAACATCAAAATTCAAATGATCACGATTCTTGGGATAATGAAGGGAGGCTTAAGATTCCAGCCTGTGACTCCCTTCCAACCTAACAGTGAAATATTGAAGTTTTTCTATTTTAATTAATAATTTTTTGTTTGTATGTAATATAATTAATATTAGACATCAACATGTAGTCATCTCCCTCTTTCTAATGAGGTGAAGTCTCTGCAACTTGAAATGCCGAAATCTTTTCTTAACACTCCAGAGCTTCGTCTTCAGTTACATGAAATCAGAATAAAATCCTCCAAGATTTGTTTGTGTTCCCATTAAAGAGTAAGATAGTATTGAGATGGGAGCAAAGTCAGAACACAGGTATCTTTATCTCTGCTTGGGAACTTTTTTCCTCCACTTGGGCGCTGCTGACGTCCTCAAAATGATAGCTTTGTAACCCAGTGTGCAAAGGCGCAGCCCTTTCACAGCAGAACCACAGTGGGGAAGGTTTATGGGTCATAGTCCTTGATTGCATGTACTATTCATCAAGAGTGAATACTGCAAATACTTACTCTGGAGGGCAGGAGAAAATGGAAAGTTAGTGTGTATCTTAAACAGGCCAAGAGGTGAGCAGTAAAATCTAATAGAGGTTAGCTGTTCTGTACCTGATCTTCTCGTAACCGCAATTAATTGGAAATTTTTCACTGTCTTGAACAGTACCGGCACTGGGCCCTGCAGTCTCTAAATAAACCTGCTGTGAAATGGAATCATAGAATAGTTTGGGTTGGAAGGGACCTTTAAAGGTCATCTGGTCCAACCTCCCCTGCAATGAGCAGGTACATCTGCAACTAGATCAGGTTGCTCAGAGCCCCGTCCAACCTGACCTTGAAGGTTTCCAGGGATGGGGCATCTACACGTCTCTGGGTAACCTAGGCCAGGGATTCACCGCCCTCAGTGTAAAAAATGTCTTCCTTGTATCTAGTCTGAATCTACCCTCTTTTAATGAAATGCCATTACCCTTTGTCCTGTCGCAACAGGCCCTGCTAGAAGGTTTGTCCCCATCTTTCCTGTAGGGCCCCTTTAAGTACTGAAGCCTTCTTTTCTCCAGACTGAACAACCCCAACTCTCTCAGCCTGTCCTCATAGCAGAGGTGCTCCAGTCCTCTGAGCATCTTCGTGGCTTCCTCTGGACCCGCTCCAACAGGTCCATGCCTTTCCTGTGATGAGGGCTCCAGAGATGGATGCAGTACTTCAGGTGGGGTCTCACCAGAGCTGAGGGGCAGAATCGTGTCCCTCGACCTGCTGGTTATGTTTCTTTTGATGCAGCCCAGGATATGGTTGGCCTTCTGGACTGCGAGCTCAGCAGCTGCCGGCTCCATATCTCTCCAATTTAGAGAGAAGGATGTTGTGACGGACCATGACAAAGGCCTCACAGAAGTCCAGATAGACAACAGATGTAGCTCTTCCCTTGTCCAGTGATATAGTCACTCCATCATAGAAGGTCACTAGGTTGGTCAGGCAGGACTTGCCTTTGGTGAAGCCGTGCTGGCTCTCTCAAATCACCTCCCTGTCCTCCATGTGCCTTAGCAGAGCTTCTCAGAGGATCTGTTCCATGATCTTGCCGGGCCCAGAGGTGATGCTGACGGGGCGGTAGTTCCCAGGGTCCTCCTTTCTACCCTTTTTAAAAATGGGTGCAACATTTCCCTTTTTCCAGTCACCGGGGAATTCATCTGACTGCCATGACTTTTCAAATATGATGGAGAGTGGCTTCATCAGCCAATTCCCTCAAGACTCTGGGATGCCTCTTGTCAGGTCCCATAGACTTCTGTATCTCCAGGTTCCTCAGTTGGTCACGAACCTGATCTTCTCTTCCAGTGGGAGGGCTTTGATCCCCCAAATACTTTTCTATAATCTCTTTCCCATTAGTGGGATCATACAAATATCCAATCGCAGCATTTCACCTGAGTCATTTTGTTCAACTCTGCTACTACACTAAAAAAAAACAACAAAGGGGATTATTTATCTATGTCGTCAATCTAAAAATTGACTTGCCCAAGGTCACAAACAGTGTTTAAAGGTGGAAGAGTACCTCATCATACAAAAACACTTGTCATTTTTAGGATTGCACACCAATGGAAACCGGGTATCATGGGTTCTTCTCAGACTTTTATGTACTTAAGCTTGAAAACATCAGAACAGTTCTTTTCATAATTGAAATGTGCATGTTTAAAGGAGAATCACAGAATTAAAACAAAAAAACAAAACCAAAAAACACTACATGCAAATAGACCCACTGAAAGATTCATTCCCCAGTAGAATACGTGTTCTTCTAATTGAAGAACTGCAGATCCAGAAGTAAAAATTAACATCTATCAAGGACTCTCTGTAAAATGGCTGCTCTGGGCATAAACCTGATGCAAAAGACATTCCACAAGCTAGCTTCCATTAGTTAGATCATTAGCAGATTTTGTAAACACTAGCTGTAAGCATATTTATGAGGTCCTTTATTCCCTTATACTGCTTAAAAAAAAAAAAAGAAAAGATTTTATTAAAGTATTCCACCAGCAAACAATTTTTTAAGTGTATCAAGCTTGTGTTCAAAAGAAAATGCAAGCATTGCAAAAGCTTTCGTCAAGTTAGGCAATAACTCCCTTTTTACACTGTTTCTTTTACTTAAAGCCAGGACCAAAATGCTTGTGGTCTCTACAATTGCTTTCAACAATTCACGCTTAGCAAAATGGGGTGAGAATGTAAACAATCATATCTAAATTAGTATCCTGAACTTACTAGTTTGTATATTTTGCAAGTTTGTTTGAATTTGTTGCTTTGAACTAGAATGGCGTGATTTATATTGAAGAAACCCCTCAAAAATATTCTTTGTGAAGTGATTCCAATATAGGAAAAAATCCCCCCTCCCTCCCACTCTTGTCTGAGATACATTACAATAATCTGTATCTTTTTCCAGCTGATCTATAAACTTGAGGGGACTGTATTTTTGAAAAGCTAAAAGAAACATCCATACATCACCTATAGATCACAAAGTTCACATTTGAATGTATATGAAATGATTAATTTCTTGCACTAGAAAATATCACAGCTTCCTTATCACACTGTTCCACCTTCTCCCTTCCCGTTTCTTCTCCCTCTGAGCTATCTGCAGAAGGTTAAGGAGACAAGGTCAAAAAGAACTAATCGGTAGGCAATCCTCTACTAAACAGTTACAAAACAATCAGCCTTATCCCCGGTTAATTCTGAAACATGGGCAGGTGGTTAGTCCTGCAAGGGCCCTGATCTGCAGCTCGTGCAAATCAGTGTCGCTTCGCTTGAATACAATTAGACCAACTTCACACCATCTAAGAATACGCTTTGGGATTTAGTTTAGCTAATGCCAGAGCCAACAAAAAGCAATCCTTGATTCTTAAACCCCAGGTCAACTTAGGCAAGCAGTAAGTTATTGCTTGCTTCTGTTTGTTTATCATTCAGAGGGTTGTTGTTGTTTTATCTTTTATTAAGAAAGGAAAGATAAGTGCATTAAGGTGTATCTTTCAACCCTTAAAACATTTTATAGGTCTGTGTAGACAACTGATGCTATCTTCAAAGGCAATAATAAGAAAATGTACTCTGTAAATTGTATTTTACCCTCATAGTTTAAGGATTTTAGTATTTTTTGTAATAGCTGCAGGGATTCATAATGCAGCTATATGAAAATTATAATTTCTCCACATTTTGCAAACTTTTTATTATGCATGCTATAGGCAAGCTAGAAAAGATAGGTATGCCAGTGATTAGGAAGGGATACGTTATTGCTACATTATAATGCACAAACAGGTTTTATGTTCTTCTGCATAATATTAGAAGCCCAAATTTATTGAGTCACAGCATCTTATCATCACTCAGCTTTTAAATTAAGGCAGCAATCGTTGATTTATATCAGGCATAAAGAAGTTCCCTTGTCACATTACTTACTGATACATGGGGTATAATTCTGACGAAGTATGAGAGTATGCAATACAGTCATTAAGAATTATTTGCATGCATGTAAAAAAAAAAAAGGAAAATATATTCATTTTTACTGTTAACCTCTTCAAAGTTACATCCTCTTATTATGTACTATTATCTGCTGAAAAACCATAAACATTCAACAAATCTGCTTGAAAGATTTTTCACTTCATAGCGTTTAAAGATAAAATGTAAATGAAATATACCTAAAAGTTAGAAATACATCTAACTAACACATCTAAAGGGGTGCAATCATGTCTTGCACTGCTAAATATCACTGGGTGAAGGAGGTTGTGATAGAGACTACTTTGATAGCTAAAAATTCATTCAGTTGTCTAGACATCTAGACATCTTACCCTATTTTCTAAAATCAGTGAAAAAATGCCCAGGTAGTAAGTTAAATAAACAGGTGAAAGTGCGTGGTTAATTCATTTTCACCTTTTTGAGGCTGCAGATATCATGTGTGGGCAGTCTTGTGGGCTTTATTTGTTCCCATGAAGAAAGTTTGCAGATCATGCTTACTGTGTATACGTACATTCCTGCTTATATTTCACATTGACTGGGATCCTCATATTCATGAAGAACAGTGAAGATTTTCAGGGGTCCTGTAGTAAATCGCACTTGTAGAAGAAGCACCATAGTCTGGTCCTATATTTATAAATCCCTTTCAAAATTCCCCCCCAAAACCAACAGCCAAAACAAGACAATTGTTCTCTGGAAGCTGTTCAGCGTCCACATACATTTCTTAAGAATTTTTGATCAAGATTCCCAAAAGTGAAATTGATCGCTAGCCATTTCTATTCCAGAATTTTATTAAACTAAATGCTCACTCCAGCAAACTATTATTGATTAGGGCAGTTGAATTTAAAACTGATCATTATTATATTTGTCTGGTTCATTGGGAAAATTATGGAGTAAACACAGATTTGAAATGATGATAAATCAGAGACAGAGGACAAAATAGGAAACATCCTATACTGTGATATTTTAGGATATACTTAGGCAGTCAATTTCATAAATTACAGCCCACCAATGCTAAGATATTTCCACATCATAAATAAATGCCTCCTAGAAAAACAGAGCCCCCACTAAATGCATATACTTTAGTTGTTAAATAAGACAAAACAAAACAATATAGTATGATATTGCATTTGTCAACCTTTGACTTGAGGCTTACTGCTCTTGTTCCAAATAACCCAGCTACCATATACTTGTAAATGTCATATAAAATGGCCTCAAGTTAATTTCTGAGAGTGGCTGAAATACTCTCTCTGGATGACAAAACGTACATGCGAAAAGAGACATGTGCTTCGAGGACTGTTTTCTCTTAAAGATTTGATTTGGCATTGTGCTAGGCGCTTCCTATTATTTCTTACTTCAGTTGACCACGATTTTCAGCAAGGAATTATCATCTCTGTCATTTAACGCGCTGCAGTTCCATAAGTATGCACAGGGATAATTTAATGAATGTTCTGATGCTTGGATCTTATGGTGAAACTGAACAGGAGCATTAATTAGATCAATAAAACTGCAAATATTGCAAAAGAATTTGCCTGACAGTTACAGTACTAAGCTCTTCTGAGTTATATTTTGGTCTCGTAAAAAACTGTTCGTTCTATTTCAGTTAATGAAATTATTTCAGTTAATGAAATTATTATCCACAATTTCATTAAATAATATCCACGAGTGTTATTCAGGCTGAAAAATGGCTGGAGTCCCTTAAAGAATAGAACAACTTGAATAGAAGAAGAAAAAGACATGCGAAAACGCTCGATACCTAACAATTTTATTTGCTCTGCTATTTCTTTTCCGAGTCAGTCCAGTTAGTTTTTCCTGATTTTCAGTATTTAAACTAACTCAGCTGTCTTTGCGTGGAACATGATGTGAGACGATTGTGTGAGCTTTTCAGCTTTCCGGCAGGCTGGCAATAACAGAGAGCAGCAACACAGGTAATATCTTAAAATGGCATATCTCTTTGTGTAATCAATATCTGATCATTACTTCATTTTAAAAGAGCCCTCTTTCTTAGGATTTCTTGGAGATGAGGGTTGAAGGAGAAAAAGAGAGACTACAGAGGCTCTATGTTACACTGAAGGACAGAAAGAGAGGTACTACGTTATACCTCAGATTCTGAGCATTTCAGGTAAAATTGTCTTTGATTCTGTTTTGGTGGGAGCTAAATTGCCATGGTGTATGGTCCCGAGTTATAAATCAGTGTATGGGAAATCTTTTATAGAGCTAAAACTAAGACATTTGTATGCCACAATTGCTGAGCCAGAGTGCAGCTGAGTTTTGCTGTCTTTCCTCCTGGAATCGGGAAAAATTTCAAAGGAGCTGATGATAAATTATAAAACTCTTCCGCTGAGTCTAAATCAGAGTTACTGGCAAATGCCATGTTGATGTTACCTGGCATTAAGATGAACATATGCAAAAAAGATGCTGAGAATAAAAACTTTTTTCATTACAAGGCCAACTTCACCGGTTGCTAATAGTCCTGGAGTCTGCCTGCCTTCCCTAATATACAGCATCTAGATAACTTATTATCCGGAGGATGGATTTTACTATTGGGCCTGGTTTTGATTTTACTCCACCACGCTCATTCGGAGACACTGGTGGAAATCAAACCCTTATCTTTAGAGGTGTGTTCCCACGCTTCCTTAATAATGGTGTTCATTATTTTCAAATAAAGCACTTAAAAGATTACAGCAATAGAGCTGCTTTTACTTAACACATTTCTGCTGTTCAGAGAGGAATTATAGAACAATTCGTTATTAAAATGCTTTATTTAAAGCGAGCACTTTATTCCACTGTTCTATGCACCTATTTAGATTCATGTCTTTTCTAAGTTTTATTGGAATCTCTTTCAGACCAGTTTTAACCCTGCACTGGTGCCTTCAGCTAGAGGACCTCAAAGTGAGGAGAGAAACAAAACACAGAAAATGCATAGATTCTTTAAATTCTGATACTGTTCAAACACACCTATGTCTATTTTCTGCCTCAAAATGTTTTTACCTGCGCTAAACTTGCTTTCTGCCAATGTCAAAGAACTTAATAAGATCCAGACAGTTAAGTAAAATTCATGCCTTAAAGCCCAATCTAATTTCCTAAATTATAGAGAATACTACCCTACTATTTCAAGAAATACCAGATGCCGTTTATATTTATGTGGAGCAGAGGTGATAGGAGAATTATTTTACTCCGTTTTCAACACAGGTTATACAAAACAAATCGTAATAGATGTTCTTCTTAAACCGAGTTCATGACAAAGTTTGTCATGGGCTGTTAGGAAAATCTGTAGGCAGTATGGGTCACCAGAAATAATTCCTGAGATTAGCCTAGTTTTTGTTAATTTTTGCATAATTTAAATATCATTTAGTCTATGTTATATTCATACGTAATAGCAGGAATCCAAGTTGTATGAGGGTTTACTCAACAAGTCATCTGTAGTTACTCTTCACGCGGTGCATTAATCTGTCCGGGTGAACTGTTGACTCAAGATTTATGTCTGATAAAATATAGATTGGTCGTAGACAACCATATCATATCTTTCTACATAAATTACGTGACTCACCCTTGGTAACAGTCTAATGATAGCTAAAAATGATAACACTATGAGGAACTACCACAGTTTCTGTTTTGCACAAAAAGTGCTAGTGAATATAACAGATTTTGATCTCTCTCCAATTATTTTTACAGGTGTAGGTGTATCACTGTTTCACTGTAGGTGATACTGTGTGTATAGAAGAGGAACCAAGAAATAATTTTAACTATCTTCAGCATGTTAAAAGTAATTTTAAGAGGAGTCTTGGGTCAATAACAACATAAACTTTTGTATTTAAGTTTTCTTCTGACGACAGAAGTAGCTGTCTTGAAAAATAGGAAACATAATAAAAAAACAAACGAACAAACAAAAACAACAACAAAACCCCAAACCCTCTGTTTCCTTTATTTCAATGGCTGCCTAGCAGGTTAGGAGATAAAAAACAGGCATGACAATTTTTTTTTCTCTCTCCTAGATACAGTTGCAGGTTTACAGAACTTCATGCTTTCCTTTTAGACCCAACATTTCAATTCCATCAATACACAGAATTCCAAAAACGAGGAAGGAAGGAAGGAAGGAAGGAAGGAAGGAAGGAAGGAAGGAAGGAAGGAAGGAAGGAAGGAAGGAAGGAAGGAAGGAAGGAAAGAAAGAAAGAAAGAAAGAAAGAAAGAAAGAAAGGGAAAGAAGGAAAGAAGGAAAGAAGGAAAGAAAGAAGGAAAGAAAGAAGGAAAGAAAGAAAGAAGAAGAAAGAAAGAAAGAAAGAAAGAAAGAAAGAAAGAAAGAAAGAAAGAAAGAAAGAAAGAAAGAAAGAAAGAAAGAAAGAAAGAAAGAAAGAAAGAAAGAAAGAAGGAAAGAAAGAAGGAAAGAAGGAAGGAAAGAAGGAAGGAAAGAAGGAAGGAAGGAAGGAAGGAAGGAAGGAAGGAAGGAAAGAAAGAAAGAAAGAAAGAAAGAAAGAAAGAAAGAAAGAAAGAAAGAAAGAAAGAAAGAAAGAAAGAAAGAAAGAAAGAAAGAAAGGAAAGAAGGAAAGAAGGAAAGAAGGAAAGAAGGAAAGAAGGAAAGAAAGAAAGAAAGAAAGAAAGAAAGAAAGAAAGAAAGAAAGAAAGAAAGAAAGAAAGAAAGAAAGAAAGAAAGAAAGAAAGAAAGAAAGAAAGAAAGCAAAAGAAGAGAGAGAAAGGAAGGCTGGACAGCTGTTATTTTTGGTTAAGGATATTATAGTTTATAAAGAAAGCTCCCAGAGAAGAATGCAATGTTTATGTGCACATTCCTTACAGATGATAGTCATTTAAGAGAGGCTTTGCGGTTAACCCCTGTCAATGGGAATGTATGGATTCTGGTAGGAAGGAGAATTATATACTACCACAATTTGTAAGAAAGTGTTATTTTTAAAGTATTGACTACATGGTTATGAAAAAAGATGTCTGAGGAGGGTAGTAGTGAAGTGAGGATTTGTTCTTGCTCCTCCTGAAATCAGGAGATGAAATAAGCCCCTCTCATTTAATGGAGGAAAATCTTGTTCAGGAAATTTTATGCCAAAGGTAGAGACCATTTTCTGATTTGATATACAATTTACAGCATGTTTCCATAGCAGGAAGTTACAGATATTTTTTTTAAAAGATGAAATTCCATTAATTTTAAATGTTTTACAGCAACTTCTCTCGGTCAGAAAGATATTTTGGTAAATATCAGAAGTTTGGCTATTATAATTCTGCTGGCATTTACTTTGTGTCAACAGTTTAATAATTAATTCTGTAATAGGAGCCAAATCAAAAACAGAGAGTTATTTAAAATTGTAGAATAATGATCACTACTGTCTCAAGTAACTCATAATATTTCGGAGAAAACTATTCTCCTCCATTTGATGGATTGACTTCCTGAAGAACAAACGGAAACACTGAATGAATGAATGACAGAATCATGGAAAGAACACCCTTTGGGGGTTTCATCAAGATTTTACTTTCCAGCAGTCATTTAGCCTTTCTGCCACTTTAACTAGATGAACAAATATGGAACACTTCGCACTATATTCTGCATGTTATTGCATGCTGACACACCTCCCCCAGAAGTCTGACCACATATCTAATCTTGATTAGATGTTAATAAGCTTTAAAGAGAAAGAAGCTGATATATGAAGTTTAATCTCTTCTTATGTCTTAAGAAGGACAATCAGGGCTAAATTTCAAAAAGGGATTTTAAAAAGCCGCATAATATAGTGGGATGTGGCAGAAACAGTCATTTTTGCAGACACAATGAACAGATATACAAATAAATGTGATTTTGCAAAATATGACTAATAGTCATATATAAACAGTGCATGCACAAATCCAAATATTTTGTAGGAACAAAAAAGTTGTCCGGTTTTAATTGCATTTGATATTGCAGAACAACAGAAAACATGCATGAACAGAATTTCTAAAAAGCCCATGCCTAAGGCAAAACTGAGAAATTTGAAAATTTTTGAAATTGCTAGAATATCTCTGAAGAATCATCTAAAGTTTTAGGATTTCCATCAAGCAGGTTACATTTTGAAAAGTTCCTAAGTTAATTGTCCCACTCTCATTGAAATCAATAGCAATCGGTGCTGGCTCCGTACAAAAGACTCAATCTTATTTAGGCAATTTTCATGGCAATTTTTCATTCTTAGATGCTTGCTTGTCTACTGGAATCCAGAGCTCTGAGCTTGGTGCCTAAGTTTCTCATGAAACGCATGGCAGCTTGCCCAAAAAAGACTATGTGTCTCCAGAAATACAGCTGTCGTTCCTCCTCGGGTCTGCCTAGGCCAAAAGCTTTTAAGCTCCACAGGCACGGAAGTTTGAACATTAGTATTTGCCAAGCACCTGAAGTTCTGCACACAGAAGAGCTCCTTTCCTGATGCTCCACTGCTCCCCACTTAATAGACGTGAAACCCAACAAGGATCCACCTTCTGGGCAACGTATATCTTCAGCTGTTCAGTCTATTTGGCATATTCCAACACGTTCTACCAATCACCTGTATCTGAAATGAGGATTGATAGAAAACCTCTTTCCCTCTTCCTCACCAAATAACACTGGTTTTGCTGGCACATGAGTCAAAGTGCTTATCTAATAGCTTAGAGTTCCTCACTCAAGGCCTTTCTCCCCAAAGATAAAACCCTAGCTGTTCTGGAAGACTGCTCAAACCCCAAGCTTTTTAAAGAGAAATGGGGTAAAATCTCCTTTTGAAGCTGTTTCACTGGGCAAAAATAAAAAATAAAAAAATCTCCATTGTGATAAAGGGGAAGAGAGGGATTGTAACTATGACACTATAACGTAGATTATTTTTGGAATTGAAATTTTCCTCCTCAATCAGTTTGGGGAATGGTCTTGCATGTGATTTTCAGAAAGTCTGTGTTTATGCCTTGTCCTTTGGGCAGTAAACTCACCTCAGCTGCCATTTCACTCTGTTGATACCAAATTGGGCAACACAGAAGTTCAACTTTTTCAGTAAAAATGGATGAGATGATTACTTGGGACACTCAGGAAACCACTGAATTCAGGAGTTCTGTAAATGGTACATTTTTTTCTTCAGTAGTGAAGTTAGACATTCACAAGCCCACACCACCAGTCACTCTGCCTTCATTTATGTTCATACAATAGTTTGCGGACAGGCACTATGAACTGCATGACTAAAATAAATTGGGACTGAAAACCAGAGAACCTTTGTAACAAAGCATCCAGACAGCTTTTAACCAGCTTTTAATGACTTTTAACAAAAGGAAAGTCTACAACTGTAGATTGCACCTACACTTATCCATACCGTGTTGCTCGGAGATACCTAATTACTGCCAACTAGAGTACCTCCAAAACTGGAAGTGGCATAGCTCCATTGTGTGATGTTGTACCCTACACACTTAGGTGAAGAGGAGAGAAAATACAATTCTGTCACGCTCCCCTTCTGATAACTTGGAGCAAAGCTACACATTTCCAAGTCCCTCATGTAGCATCTTAACGTGGCTGTGCGCGATGCTGTTTGCGTGAAGACAACTAAGCCATATTTGACAGCGCGGCACCATGTGGTGTAGAAATATCCTGCTGTAAATCCGCAGAAGGGGAAGTGGCCAACTGCTGGGGGTGTCACTGCTGGTGTTCTGGATCACGTTGCACAACGCAGCTTTTCACTGCCAAGGATCGCAGAAAGCTGAACTGACTAAATAAGCAAAGGGTTTCAGCACAGGCAGTGTTATGAGATATCTCTACTCATAGGGCTGATAGACACAGGCCCAGATCCTTAGCCGTTATAAGTGGGTATCAGTGGAGCAGCATTAAATTGGAGCTGCCTTGATTGACACTTGCAGTGTGTTTGGTTTGGTGGTTTTTCAGGGGGCACAGGGTCTTTCCTATTCCTTTTCCCATAATCTATGTTTTTAATATCTTCAACCTGCCCATCTGCCCAACCCTCTCTTTTATCTGCTCGCGTATGTTTGGGCATTACATGTTGTTGCAGGTTTGGAATTAAACTTAAAATTTAAACCTTGAAAGGCAATGATGCCATTTTGCAAGACTTTGTTTAGGCCTCATCTAAAATCAGCAAGAGCAGAATACGTTAGATTGGCAGAAAGACTTAATGAGGAGAGACTTAATAATATACAGCTATATAAGAGGTTGGTGGGGGAAGCGAAGATATGAACCGAGACTGAACTTGCTTTCGTTGCTGTATTCAAATATAAACTGTATGCGTAAGCTAAAATGATGAACACAGACATAAAAGGGGAAGAAAACGGGAAGGGATTAAAGTTTGTTGAGACAGAAGGCGAAGTCTGGAAACTTTGCATACGACACTTATTAGTCGTATTCTAAACATGTAAAATCACTGTATTGTATCAATTGCTCCCTACATTTAAATAGGAAAATGTTGGGAGATGGGAAGGACGAGCCCAGTTCAAAACATTCATCAGTTACAAATTCCGCGTCACACCGTGTTGCTGCTCGAAACAAAAGAAATGTTTCAAACCCTTTCTGCAGTTTCTAAAAGGCTTTTAACAGTATTATCACCATCAGACAAATCGTGCCTTTTCTTGCTAACTGGGGGATGCAACTTTATAACTGTATTAAAAAGCTACTGTGAAACAATGATCCAGAGCAGTGTCCAAAAGCATTTGTTAGGACATTCTTCCATTATGCGGTAGTACATGCTCAGGGCACAGCTCTTGACGGGGACAAATGGAAGATTGCATTTTGATGGCCAAAGATACCTACGAAAAACAAGAGAGAAAAAATTGCGATGCCTTTTTCTTCACTGTGTCACAGTGCTTCGCGGTGGGAAAGAGCAGCTTTTAAGAGAGTGAGACGCGGACAAGGGTGCGTACTCATACAGCCTGCCCCCTTAGGAAGGGGAGCAGAGCTATAGCAGCCAATTTGAAAACCTAAAAATTAGCTAAGAAAAGGGTGAAGTAAGTAGTTTTTCTATGTTCTGCCCCAGAGGAAGCAGCAGATGAAAAAGGAGATACGTTTTACACCTGACTAGCAATTAACCAGCTCTTAGTCCTTACAACCGTACTTACAGGTTAATCAGACTAACAAGAACTCCAGAACTTCTTGCTTTTTGGTAACTTCTTCTGTAATCAATGTTGCTACGAAGCACAGGCTCAGATTCTTAGATTGCATCTCTTCTATAACTGTACTTGTATTCGATTTTTAGAAAACTCTCTCTATAGAAATAAAAAGAGCATGCCTTACATCTTTCTATCATGATGTGCTTTATTTACCATAAGGAATTTCACTAGTGTTCACTTTCTGAACATAAAGAAATATAAAAAGCTTTATATACAAAAACATTCATATATAAATATGCATATACATGGAGATACATCTACATAGAAAAAGATACGCATGAAGCATTTCTGGCAATCAAATATCAACTAGAAGAAGAGGAGATACAACTAAATGTAAGAAAGCAGGTCACTCACTGTAGTTCTCATACTGAGGAGTAGCGCGGTTTGATAACAGCAGAAAAATGGTGGAACTATACTGGAAAACAGAGACTATAGATTGAGCTGGGTGTTTCAAAGAGGGACAAAGATCATGGGCTGGTGAATGAGCGTTCATCCAAGCTTTGAAGGACCTGACCCATGCAGCTTCCCACAGGTCTCACCATTAGAAAATGTGCCCCTTCAGGATCTCGGTGGCTTTTTAAGCAGCTCAGATGCCGAAGAATATGAAATAGGATTAAGATGATCTTCTCCAATTTTCTTACAGCTCTGTATTTTTTTTCTCTTCTGATCTCCCCAGCCATTTTTGGACGTGGGGAAGCAGGTTCCCACCCAGACACGTTGCAGAGAGACTTTGTCACTGAAGTGCTGCTACCACACGCTGATCCCTTGCTTACTCACTGCAATTTGGGGTAGATCACTGTGGCCAAGCTGGGGGATCCTGAGCCCTGGAAAGACTGCAGATAAAAAGAATACAAGACAGACCCAGATGATACACAGACTTTATGAAATTAACATTCAATAAAAAAATAAAAAAATTAAAAACCCTAATCGAAAGACAGATTGTCCCACAGAGTTTAGACATCTGAATCTAACCCGAAATAAAGTCATCTAAAATCAGCTGAAACTAGAAAACACACAAGCAAACAAATAAGCAAATAAAGAAATCCCTCATCCAACATTCTGTAAACGAGATCAGACCAAGAGACTGTACACTGATGATTTTATGCATCTGAGCTACAAAGCAAGGGCTAAATTATTGGTATTCCTCTTGGAAATTGATTTTATTCTCCAGTTCAGTACAATTAAATCTTTGCCTTTAAGACACCAGTGGAAGGGAATGGGAGTTATTTGCTTTTTTCCCCCCTCAATGACATCTCTTCAGTAGCAGACAGGAATTTGCCCTCTGTCTGCAGTTTGTATAACATCATACTGTGCTTAACTAACCTACAGGGTGAAATTCAACCTGGTGTAGCTTCAGTTCCTTCAGGAAAATACAGCTATATTTTCCTTAGCAAGCGACTCTTCAGAGGTGCGATATAACATCTGAAATACAGCATTTTAAGGATCAGAGGGAGATGTCACCCATGGGGTACAGTGGTGCTGAGAAATACAGAAGCCACAGCTTCTCATAGAGGAACGACGTTTAAATAAAGATACAACAGACCCAACCATGCTGGGTCACAGTAAGCTGAGAAAAGTCAAGCAAACATGAATGGGTCACGCTTCACTTACAGTCCTACAAACTACAGGCAGTAAACACCCTTCAAACAACAATAACTTTAATCTACTTTTCTAAATACTCGGTGCATGTATTTTGCTTAGGCAGAGGCATAAAAACTGAGGGCATGCTTTTGCTCTTGAGCTGTTTTTTTCTCTTCTGTCTCTCTATACAGTTTCTGTACGGTTTGGAAGCTCAGTTTTGAAATTAAAATTCAATTAAGGAGGAGTAATTAGTCAAATTTCTATAAGACTTGTGCCTTTCCACATAGGTCCTCAAATACAGGCATATACTCCCAGAAAGTAAGGATGGAAATAAAATTTAAATAAAAATAATAGGAGGCAATTTTAGGGACTTCGTATCTTAAAACAACTGTGCAAGCAGTAAATCATTGCTACAAATGGTTGTTTTTTCACAGCAAAGGGTGCATCCGATGACTGTATCGTGGTTTTTCTTCTACGTTATCCAATAATCAATCCCAACTGCTGCAATTGTATCCCTTGTTCATAGCTACAGTGAATGGATCTATCGCCTGAAAACCGCCGTCATAAGCAGTTTGCCGTTCGCCAGTCTCTTGGGTCACTCTCCTCCTGTTATTCACAGTAGTCACTTAGGTCACACGGTGCTTTTTTTGCTGTCTCGCTGGGTGACTTGAATTTTTTTAAACAGGAGGATAATAAAGAACGACAGGCAATAATTAAGAGCAAATGCCGTTGTGCCTACTAGCTATTTTGAATGTGAGAATCAGATATGTTTGAACTAATTTACATTCTGAAGACTTCATAAGCTACATGGATTTCAATTACACCTTTTTACCTGAGGAGACAGAATATATTGTCTAGTCTTTGGAAAATATTTATTCCTACTTAGGATTAACCTGTAGATAGAAAGTCTACCAGATATTACTTTTTGTACAAGAGAAGCATGACTAACATTATTTTTCCCTTCAGGAATCCTGTACTCGGTAGAATCATGTTCTCGAGGTACCGTGAAGTCTGTGCTGCTCAGTGACACTCTTCACCCTTAAAGATCTTCCTTCTAATTAAACTTTATATTAACAACTGAATGCAGACAGGTTTTCCTGCTTTCAATTACACCAAGTTAGTAATTCAATGGCTACATGCACATTAATTTACCTAGAAACTTAATGGAATTTGCCTACCCAGTTTCAATTGATACTCACATTCTCAGGGCTGTGCTGAAACTCCATTCACATTCCATATATTCTTGCCTGGTGAAAAAATAGTTGCACATGCATGTGATTGCCTCTTTGGATCCCTTTCAAAGCCTTCTTTAGGAATCTGAATACGCCCTTCTGTGGGAAAAACTGCAGAGGCAAAAAAAAGGAATGAAAAAAACTTTTTAAGACCGTCCTTCCTCCCAGAAGTTTCTCAGAACTTGATTGAGGGCTTCGGATACAAGGGATCCTAAAAGAGCAGGAAGGATCAAAGCCCCCAGCATCAAAACATTTTGGTTTCACCTTTCACTGCACCTCCTACTTACAGCCATTGGTGTAGAAACAGTAAGGCGCAAGGAGGCAGGAGATGCAGCTCTGGGAAAGATGTTTGAATGGGAAGTCCGCCGTGGAGGGAGCCTGGCAGAAAGGTTATCTAAGTCGCGCTATTTTTCTGCTTTGATCCCTGCTGGGAAAATACGCACCTTTCATTTTCTCAATGTCTGGCATCCTGGAGAAATTGCAGAGTATCTGAAACTACAAAAGAATCGTGTGATCTATACGTACACGCACACAACCATGCTCAAACACACTGAGAGCATAAATCAGCAGACACTCCAAGTGATTCATTCACTGTGAAATCACACTCTGCCAAATCAATGAGTTACTGCTGGGTAACCGAAGGTAGATTTCACTCATCGTGGACGATTCACATCTATTGTGTTTGGCAGCATTTTGTCAACGGGTGATTGAAAAAAAATGATTGTGTATTACGTGTGAAAAGTATTGTAAACATCCCAGACTACAATGTGGAAGATATCTTTAAAATTTTAGGTTTGAACCACCGCGTTCTGGGCACAGTGAAAGAAGTCAATGCATTTGGTGGTTGCATGAAATTTTTCATTAGAAAAGTAGGTTTATTTTATGCTTCCTTGTATAGCTAGATCAAAGCAGCCCATGATGTGCCTCATGATTCTAAATAATATTATGTCTGTCCCCAAGGTCTTCGCATATCCCAAGGGAATTGGCATTATACATCAATTGCTGTATAGGTGCAACATATAATAAATGGATCTCGGTGCACTAGCTATTATAAATTATAGCTCCTCATGTTTTACTGATCGGTACGAGAGCATCTGTATTGACTCACAAATGATGCTCAGGGAAGTGCATACATGTTCTACCTGCTTATGAGCTGAATTACTGAAAAGCCCTTGAAAGACAAGAGCTTCTCAGACCCTACATAGCATAAATAACTACAAAGAGGTCAGACGTGGCACGCTTTAACCTCTTTCCTGGTGCTTGAACTGTAGGTGTTTGTGTTTTTGCATTTGGAAGGAATGGAGAAAAAACAAACAACTGTTCATACATTGCTATTAATCATTTACAGTGAAGTAACTATCCCACATTTGTATGAGCTAAATCTATCCAATGTGCAATTAATTAGATGTGAGGATCAAAGCTCCCTGTTCCTTTTGATGTATTATTTTTATAAGATATTTTTAAATGTTCTGTCTTTTCTTTTTATGCCAGCAAAGAATAATAGAATGGCATGTGACATGTGAACATAGATGTTCACACTGAGTTAATACAACACATGCAGAGGTTGAAGCTAAACAAGAAATTTTGCACTAATTTATTCCTTATGTAATTTACAGAAAATTATGCCAAAGAAGACAATTCAGAAGGACATACTTTTATTTCTATGGACTTAGTTCATGGGTTAGGATTATCAAGGCAATTTAAAGGACGAAGGTGCTCAGCATGAAAATTAAATAAACAATTGGATGTTCGTGTAATCTCTGGGGCTTTTTTTGCCAAGGAACTTAAAAAATCACAGCTTTATTGCTATCCCATCTTTTTAATATCAAGGAAAGGGCACATTGGTGCAAGTGGTTCTCATTACGTGCTTGGAATATGATTACAGAAAATCCCTTCATGGCAGTTCTTGTTTTGCAGGCCGGGGTGGGGTGTTTGGAGGGCAGACAGTCCTGGGACTATCTGATTTAAGAACAATCTCTTTCTACCTTTGTTACTAAAAGTAGAATATAAGGATGGTCATAATGGGTCCATCTGGCCCAGTATCCTGTGCTCTAACCATGGACCACAGAGATGTTTATGGAAGAATATTAACAGCAGGTAACAGCTGAATGTCTGGGCCCAGAGAGTGGTGGCCAGTGGCACAAAGTCCAACTGGAGGTGAATCCGTGTATCCCCCAGAGGCTGACACTGGGGCCAACACTGTTTAACACATTCATTAATGTATTACCTGGACAATCCTCAGGTGAGGAGAGGCCGAGAGCTGGGACTGCTCTGTCTGGAGAAGAGAAGGTTCAGGGGGAATCTTATCAGAGAATCACAGAATGGTCGGGGTTGGAAGGGACCTTTGGAGTCATCTCATCCAACCCACCTGTCAAATCAGGGTCACCCAGAGCAGGTTGCACAGGAACACATCCAGGAGGATTTTGAATATCTCTAGAGACAGAGACTCCACCAGCTCTCTGGGCATCTTATCAGTGTATATAAATATCATACGAGAGGGAAAGAAGGTGAGGGATCCTGACTCCAATCAATGGTGCCCAGCGACAGGACAAAAGGCAGCGGGAACAAACAAAAACAACTGAAATTCCCTCTGAACAGAAGAAACACTTTTTTACAGTGAGGATTGTCAAATACTGGCATGGGTTTGCCCAGAGAGGTCATGGAGTCTCCATCCTTGTAGATATTCAAAACACAAATGGACCCAGTCCCGGGCAACCAGCTGTAGCTGGTTAGACTGGATGATCGCAAGTCCCCTTCAACCACTCCGAGACTCTGTGTGATTCGGTGACAATAGGAATGCCTAAGGAAAAACATTAACATAAGGTAAGCACATAGAGATATTTCCCCTGAACACTCATCCAACACTTTGCCTTGAGACTTTCTTTCAGCCAGAAGTGGTGTTTTGATATTTAACAGAACAGTCATAAATTCCACAGTTTCCCATAAAATTGTTCTCTCTTTCTTTCTTCTACCATTCAACCAATGATTAAATAGTTAACGCTCTGGAGAGGCACTAATTTCAGCCTGTCTGCAGACTCACAAGAACCACCGAATTATTTCAGACTGATATTTTGAATATTATCCCTGCAATCTGTAAATGTGTTTATGGCCTAATATCCTTCACAGATGTGGACAGATAGAGTTCCGTGGCAACTCACCATTCGCATTCACTTTTTGAATGAGGTAAGTGCTTAATTTAGCATGGCGCTTCTGAAAACTATATGTATTTAACTGCATTTTCTGTCACACAAATTACCTTTGGACACCAGTTCCTGATATCTTAGATAATAGCATACTTGAAGGTGACACATAGGAAATTGCGCCTAGTTGCTATCTTTGCATATTTCCTTTTTAAATTACATCATAAGTAGTACTTGATATTGCCCTAACTTCGTGTCAATAACACCTAATCTACTAAATCTCTTCAGGGTCTTTTATAGCACAGCTAAACTTAATCAACCTGCTAGCTTGTGATTTTTTTCATGCAAATGTTCTTATTTCAAGAAAATTTTCATGGAATCTAAAAAAATCCATAGGGATTAATACAGAATAACTCTTGAGTAGCCATATCTTGAGATACAGGTCCTCAGATGGCTGATGAGAGCTGCTTTTTGCTCTCCATTCTTGGCTTTTTTTGAATGATGTCACCCTTTAAGTCTTCAGCTCCCGAACCAGCAGTAACAGCTAAAGAAGGTACAGCAACATGCAGTTTGTTCTGATGTTGTCTCATATGAAATGTTAATTATTGTTGTTCTGACTGTATTGACCTATTTTTGGTGCCTCAATATTTCACAGCTAATAATTTCAAACATGGCCTTTAGGTGCTTGAATATCAATAGTACTGGGTGAAATTTTGGCATCGAAGTAATTTTAAAATAGGACTTGGGCATGCTAATAAAAGCTCTCCTTTGTGTTTCTCTTCCTCGGGTATGAAATGAACAGACTAAAACCTTCTAACCACAAAGGGTTGTTATAAAAAGAAACACATTGAAATTGTGAAGTAAACAATGGTTATATGATAATGTAAGATGGTAGTTACATAGACTCTTAGCACTGGATTTTGAGATAGATCAATGATACACGACAGTTCCACGCTAAAATGACTTATACTAGAGGGATCACTTTGCTATCCTTTTTACTTTTCTTCTGCAAAAGAAATTAAGCTAAAATGCCATTAGCTTCTGTGTGCTACTGAACTGCATTTATTTTACCTAATTAACCAATGAATTTGAAAGTTCAGCTCTTAAATCCTGCTGTTTTCAGTCAGATAAAGGAAATACCCAAAATGTGAGCTTCCCTTGCCCAGGTAACCTTCTTCTATCCTATATGTTCTCTAAAAAGATTCAGGAGTCTTGTACAATGGTCAGAGAGTCAATTCATCTGGATTCTGAGGGCAACAAAGTGCGTTTCATGGCCCTGGATCTAGAAAAAATAATGCCATGGGAGAGGTCGAAATAAACTAGCTGGAAATGGGCTCCTCAATAATTTGAAGGTCTTGTTCATATTCGTCACATCCAAAAAATACATTTTGTCAAAGCAGACAGAATATATCAACCCAGATGTGATTAAAAGAACCAAATGAAAACTGCTTACAGAGTAAAATACCAACTCCTTAAGCCAATAGGCATGCCCAGGCTGACCAGTTAATCCTTACCAATAACGACTTTTCTTACGGGGCCGCTGAGTGTCAGAGTGATGGCAATGAATCCTTGTCCTTGTTTCCTGCGTGTCCCCTAGCACTAACAAAAACATTTGTGTTCTGAAATCAGTTGCAAAGCTTTCCTCACCGGCACTCTGGTGTTTTCTTCCTCTCAGTTCATTTCTCCTAAGTCATTTCTACACCTCCGTGGCAAAGACATGGAGGAAATCACGGAGGGATCCTGTTTTAGCGCTTTAGGATAGAGGATCATTTGCAAATTACATTTAACGTGTTGTTACTTTTACAAACATTCTCATATTGCCATCTGCAAATTCACAATGCGGCACAGCACACTGAAAATTATTTCAAAGAACAGCCATCCCCTGACATTGTTCAAATATGTGGCTTAAGGACATGAATTGTTCAATTATTGAAATGTCTAGTAAGCCTCTTGATTTATTTGAACTCACCGGCCCACAGTGTCAGCCTCTCCCGTACATGTTGTAAAATAACTAGTTAAAATTCTTCTGAACCAACCCCAAAAGTCTCAGTCGTTTGCTGACAGTCATACCTAGGCCTCTCCAGCTGACCCGCCCAGTCTCGCTGCTTCTGAAGACTTCTCGTCACCACTTTGTACCTGTCTATTTTGCTTACACGCGCACACGCTATGAATACTCCAGAGCAGGATTTTTTTACTATGTACACAGAATACAAAAAAAATTTGCCCCTGAAAGCATTAGCAAAGAATCTAGGCCCTATTTATAGTAATACTTGATAACAGCAACAATAATACACTTTAAACATTTATGTGTCTTTGTGGAGTAGAGATCATTAGATGCTATTGAAAGGAAGAGGCAACAGTAACATATGTTGTGAATTTGACCAAGAAACAAAGTGCATTTAAATAAAAGATGAAGAAAGCGAGTTCTTAATTTTCTGTAGTTTTGTGGGGAAAAAAAATCAAAGAAAGCAAAGGGGGGTTTTGCAAAAAAAAAAAAAAAAGCATTCCTGACACTTCCATTGTAAGGGGGAGCATGCTTTTCATACTTTTGTCTGTCTTTCTACTATTGTGCCTGTTTCAGAATATATAATAACTAGTGAAAGGGTCATCATGGTATTACGAAGCCAAACAAATGTTTATTTAATAGCAGAATGAAATGCACACATAAACAAACTATGGAGGTCTCACTTAGACTAGACGATATCACACAGACCATATTTCAAGATCTTAACCAAAGGGAAAAAGCAGTTACAAAAAGATCAGTCATGGGCTAACTGTGTTACTTTTTAATAACTGCCTAATTCACAACTGGAAATCTGAAAGGTGTCTTCTTAACAAAATAAATCATGAGAAAGTTTCCCTTGGGGTTGTGTGTGCCTTTTTCCTGAATTTCATAGAACCGTAGAAAGGTCTTGGTAGGAAAGGACCTTTTAAAGACCATCTAGTCCAACGCCCCTCCAATGAGCAGGGACATCTTCAACTAGATCAGGTTGCTCAGAGCCCCGTCCAACCTGACCTTGAAGGTTTCCAGGGATGGGGCATCTACCACCTCTATGGGCAACCTGGGCCAGTGTCTCACCACCCTCAGCACAAAAAAATTTTTCCTTATACCTAGTACAAATCTTTCCTCTTTTAGTTTAAAACCATTACCCCTTGTCTTATCACAACAGGTCCTGCTAAAAAGTTTGTCACTATCTTTCTTATAAGTCCCCTTTAAGTACTGGAAGGCCACAATAAGATCTTCCTGGAGCCTTCTCTTCTCCAGGCTGAACAACCCCAACTCTCTCAGCCTGTCCTCATAGGAGAGGTGCTCCAGACCTCTGAGCATCTCCGTGGCCTCCTCTGGCCCCTTTCCAACAGCTCCGTGTCCTTCTGCTGTTGGTGCCCCAGAGCTGGAGGCAGCACTGCAGGGGGGTCTCCCCCGAGCGGAGCAGAGGGGCAGAATCCCCCCCTCGCCCTGCTGCCCACGCTGCTGGGGATGCAGCCCAGGCTGCGGGGGGTCTCTGGGCTGTGAGTGCACGTTGCCGGCTCACGTCCAGCTTTTCACCCCCCAGCACCCCCAAGTCCTTCTCGGCAGGGCTGCTCTCCATCCCTCCATCCCCAGCCTGTGCTGATACTGGGGGTTGTCCCCATCCAGGGGCAGGACCCTGCACTTGGCCTTGTTGAACCTCACACGGGCCCACTTCTCCAGCCTGCCCAGGTCCCTCTGGATGGCATCCCTTCCCTCAGGCATGTCAACCACACCACTAAGGTTGGTGTCATCAGCAAACTGGCTCAGGGTGTGCTCAATCACACTATCTGTCATTGATGAAGTTATTGAACAGTACTGGTCCCAACGCAGACCCGTGAGGGACACCACTTGTCACCAACCTCCGTCTGGACATTGAGCCATTGATCACTACCCTCTGTCTGGATGTGACAATCCAACCAATTCCTCATCCATTGAACAGTCCACCCATCAAAGCCATATCTCTCCAATACAGAGAGAAGGATGTTGTGATGGACCATGACAAAGGCCTCACAGAAGTCCAGATAGACAATAGATGTAGCTCTTCCCTTGTCCAGTGATATAGTCACTCCATCATAGAAGGTCACTAGGTTGGTCAGGCAGGATTTGCCTTTGGTGAAGCCATGCTGGCTCTCTCAAATCACCTCCCTGTCCTCCATGTGCCTTAGCAGAGCTTCTCGGAGGATCTGTTCCATGATCTGGCCGGGCCCAGAGGTGATGCTGACGGGGCAGTAGTTCCCAGGGTCCTCCTTTCTACCCTTTTTAAAAATGGGTGCAATGTTTCCCTTTTTCCAGTCACCGGGGACTTCATCTGACTGTCATGACTTTTCAAATATGATGGAGAGTGGCTTGGCAACTACATCAGCCAATTCCCTCTGGGATGCATCTCGTCAGGTCCCATAGACTTCTGTATCTCCAGGTTCCTCAGTTGGTCACGAACCTGATCTTCTCTTCCAGTGGGAGGGCTTTGCTCCCCCAGTCCCTGCCATGCAGTCCACCCACTTGAGTGGTGTGGGGAGAGAACATACTTTCATTAAAAATCAGTCTGGATTTTTCTATAGTTTAACATTACGGTAAACTTTTTTTTGATCATGAATTTTGCTTAGGGTCCAATTCTGCAACAGTTGCTTACATTGAATTTTGCTTATGGAAGCAGTTTTGTTCAGTAGTAGTTAAAGAATTTCTTCTTACATTTAACCAGGTATCTTTTAGAAAGAATAATTACTGTCCGTAGTAATCTGTGAATAGTCTGAGAAACTCAAGTCCTTGATGCACAGAGCAAACACGGAGGTACGGCAGTACAGGCTTCACTGTATTGCTATTACCCACTTATTTGCATTTTCAGTGAAAATTTTAGTCTTATGATAAAGTCTCTAGAAGTATCCCATTTTTTCTTCTGAAACTTTAAGTGCGTACAGCATCTTTTTCTGCATCCTAAAGACACATCTACACAGAACTAGATTAATTCACAAACGAATTTCTTGGAGCCAGCAATGAGCTCTCAGAAGGTAACTACATCCAGTCTCCACTGAAATGGGTCAGCCTCAAGCCAGTGACCTGGCAGTGAAAAATCCATTCCCTCTCCCCTGAGCATCCATCATCTCAGATAGCCTTTTTACTCTGTAATTATTTATTTCCACTAAACTCTAAAGTACCCTATGATGCTTGGTGAGATACAGGCAATTTAACTTTTATATTTGATATTTCATCAAAATGCAGAAAACTCTTTCATGGTCGGAGCTTTTATTCTTCTGTGCAGTGATCTTTGCAATTAGAACACAATTGGAGAAAATACAAAAGAAGAAATACAGTCCGCTGTGTGTGAAGATACTCTGGAAAAATATATTAATCAGAACCGAAGGCAGCAGTCTGTGTTGCCGAATATTAGAAAAAGGACAAAATCTTCGTAACTCGTTTTACAAATACAGTTAACACAACACAGTCAAGTAGTCGTCTGTTATAGCCACTGCAATTTAATTACGTAGAATCTTTTTTCAATGAGCATATCTGATCTGATCAAAAACACACATTTTCATCATAAAAAAGGCCAGAACTAAACAAAACCATTTAAATAGCTAATTTTATTTATGCAATTAGATAGTTGCACAGTCCTTGTCACCATACAGACCAAGCACTTACTTTAACAATATATTTGACTGTTTAAATCAAGCAAGACGAGAGGACTGGGATGCAGTAATGCACAATTTCACATAATATAGTTTCTGCCTGCTGCCCCCGGTAATGAAATAAGGAGAAAGAATATTTCAAGTAGTGGAGTAAAAAACTTATCTCCTGCCAGCTCAAACATAGTTACTCACCAAACATACAAACTTATTCCATTGTTGTGAAAGTAGCGAGTCTTTTGCAGCCTGCGTTTTGTGTTCATTTTGCAAATGATTATGAGAGAGTTATGGTAGTGACTTCATGAGAAACAGTCACTCAATTGCTTTTGATTCCCTGGCATACTTCAATCCTGACAGGAAAGCAGAGGTGATAAATTCTTACATTTATTTTATCTGGTTTTCTTTGGGTCATAAATTAAAAATGCTGGTGTATAAATGTTTCTAGCGCAACACATCCTTTCCTTAGCATTGTTTCACTCAAATAGCGTCTTGATAACATCAAATATAAAAAAGAAAGAATGACGGGTTTTACAGCAGAAAAATGGTTAAAAAAATAATCTGGATTCACTGCATTTGTGGGAAGAAAGTTTCAAAAGCAAGACCTCCCGAAACAGAAAGGCCTCTTATTTATACTGAGGAAACACTAGATAAGATATTCTGCTGATCTTGGGCGGATTTTCAGCAGAAGTTCAAATGAACGTTCAGTGGAGTGCTCCATTCCTGAACACTTGTAGGAGTAACAGTAATAGGAGGGAAAACTGAGCTGAGAGAAAAGTCAATAACTTGAGAGCAGAGAAGGAGTTATCATCAAAGCCAGCCTTCCGTCACTCACTCAGATCATGATTCCTGTTACAGTCATGGGATGGTAAGTACACGGAAAAGTAGTGAGACAGACAGCATTAGCAGAAATATCCTTAAAACCTGTTAAAAAGGGAAAGAGGGGAGGGGAAGACAGAAAATACAAGTAAAATGTGAACCAAGGAAAGGCAGGAATAGGTATGATTTTTCTTCAAAATTATTTTATTTGATACAACGCCTTGGAAATGCCAAATGTAAAATTTAAAGCAACCTTTTTTCTCATTGTTTTCTCTTAGTAGACTGCTCTTGATTAACCCCTTTTTAGCAGGGCCTGTGTCGCGTTGTGATAAGACAAGGGGTAACGTTTTTAAACTAAAAAAGGGTAGATTCAGACTATATAGAAGGAAGAAATTTTTTATGCTGAGGGTGGTGAAGCACTGGCCCAGGCTGCCCAGAGAGGTGGTAGATGCCCCATCTCTAGAAACCTTCAAGGTCAGGTTGGACGGGGCTCTGAGCAACCTGATCTAGTTGAAGATGTCCCTGCTCATTGCAGGGGGGTTGGACTAGATGGCCTTTAGAGGTCCCTTCCAACCCAAACTATTCCATGATTTTATGAACTGAAATACATTTTCCTTTGGGTATCAATTAATCAGTTCCTGTTGGATAAAATACATGTTGACTTATTCTTCTTTCCAGTTTTCGGGCAGCACTGTAATTTATTGAGAATATTGGCACTGGTAGTTTTTGACTCAACAGCCTTGAACAAAGTATCTAAAATTCCATCCATAGGTCTGAAAAATTCCATCTCTGCCAGACCTATACAGCTGAATGAATCACTACGAGCATTTATTACTGTCTACATGTGCTTTCAAGGTACAAGTAGACCTGACTACATTGGCTAATTGAAAAATCTGCATGAAACATGCAAAAATTGCCTGGTACAATAATAAGTTTGACCATCTCAACTGAATGTCACCTCTGCAGCTCGCATAGTACCTCTTCTGAAAGTGAAAATATTTCCTGCTTTCTCTGTCATGCACCATTTGTTGAACTCTACCCAATCTACCTCACCAATCCACTTTTTTTCTTCATTCTGCTCCCTGTGGAAGACCTCCTTGGCAGATAGGTCTTTCTACTTAGTTTGAACAAAAGCAAGTTTTTTCTGAAGTTAAAGAAACTGGTTAGGAACTGAGCATAGGTGGCATACAAGTTCTATTACACAGCTTCAGCTTCTGAGACACTGCCTTTATAAAGATTGTCAATATAAAATAATAATACAGTAGAATTTTATTTTAAGGGCAATTCATGCCTGAAGGCATGCTCTATAACTTACTGTAGGTAAGCAGTGATGTTGCAATTACAAACAGAAAAGGACACAATATATTTCTTGTGAGTGACATATTTATATATGCTTATGATGAGGGAATGGGATATATTGATATTGATTCTTACTTAGATCCTATTTTGATATATGCTTTATTTTACAGACATTGACCTTTATGTGATCCCATTTGTATGAGGGAATGTTTCCACACATTCAGAGTCTTACAATATTGGTTTGAATAAACACTTCCGCAGTTCATTATTTGGCTAATTTACATAGTAATAACCCTATCTGATGTACCATAACATAGAGTACTAAAGATGGTATAGAGTACTACAGATAATACAGATACTAGAGCTTAAATATGACATAGCTTTGTTATGGAGCATGGCGTGTTATATTGATCTTGGGGGTTCTGTGAGGCTTTTAATGATTTAGCTATTTAAAATAGAGAGCTTTGGGGAAAAAAAAAAGGAGTAAAGAAGGCAGCAAACCATGTTCTCAATGTTTATAATGAAAGAGAAACAGAAGTTTTGTGAGTTCTGAAAGAGTAAGAGAAAAAACAGGTTGTCAAATCCTATTCAGTAATACAGAACACATGGGAAAAAGAAAACAAGTAGATAAGTTTTACACTGAATATATACATTTATCATTTTATTTGGAAATTTTGCTTTGGTAACACAATTCCTTCGCATGTACCAGAAAAGAAATGCCAGTTTTATGGGAAGGATTATGATGGAAACTCAGATCAGGTAGAGTACTAGGTGGATAGACCTAGACCTTTCTATTACACTAAGCTTCCAAAAAGGATAGTAGATTACCTTCCAATATAGGAAAAGTAAATTTTGTTAACATTTAAAGTAGAAGACTTGACTTCTTAAGCAGGAAAAAATCCTAGTGAGTAGGATTGACAGAAAAGAAATAAAAAGAGTTCATAAATGATTCTTCCCCTGCCCTCTGCGCTCTTGTAGGAGGGGTCCTTGTTTCACACGCTGGATTCATTTCAGCTAAATGAGTAATGTTTTGAGAAGTAAAGAACTGTCTGCTAGTACTCTGGAAACTGCCTTTCTTTCCATAATCCCTGGCAAATAGCTGTGTATCATTTCTCCATTCCTTCCAGCAAACTCTCCTTACAGCTTATCATTTCTCCATTCCTTCCAGCAAACTCTCCTTAAAGCAGAGCCTCTCATTTCCTTGCTATGACACTGTGCCTGAACTAGACGGCTAGAAGGAAAGGGGGCATCTCGTCATGCTGAGCACCTTCTCTTTCTTCCTCAGGTATTCAGGCACTTGCAAGATCCACAGGCAGTCACTGAACTCAGGTCCTTTGCATGGATTTAAGTTGGATTTTGATTAATAATGTAGAGAAGAACACCGTGTTAAGCAAATGAAGAAAGGGCTTTTTCACATATGTTCTCCTTCAGGACCAGGTAGGTAAGATGTCATGCGGGATGGGAATGTCTAGTCATGAGAGTCCTCTTTTCCATTGAATATTCCCAAATATATTGAACCCCAGAAGCTGGATATATGTGCACAAAGCTTAATCAGAAATTAATCCTAATTTTAATAAAATGAGATAAAACCACTGATAAACACCAGGAATCTTCATCCTGATGAAACCTAAGGCCTCTGAGCCTAGAGTAAATGAGGATGTAATACTTTACACACACGGGAGACTAAACCTTTACGAGCTCTACAGCATACAGACAAGCACTGAGTTCTCAATTCTTCATCTTTGAAAATCCTAAACTTAGCTGTACTTCTAAATTAATTGCAGCAGGACTGGGTATAGTATGCCATACTAGGGAATAAAACATTGAGCCTTAGTGATGACGGAAAACAGCTTCCTTTCTAACTATCAGCTTTTCAAAATTCTGAAGTCATCTAGGTTTTTTAACTATTTGGATTTGCAAATCCTAAACCAAACCATAACCTAAGATTAATTAAAAGCTGGAGGAACAAGCAATACCTCCTAAAGAAACATGAGGCTTATGACATGGTAGATGCCAGCTCAATTAAAATCTCTTTGAGCCCTACAGTACACTGAAGTCAATTGGTTTCTAGACTTACATGATATATATATTTTAATGCTGTAGATTTATAAGCTGTAAGTCTAAACCTAGTCTTTATAAAAGGACCGATGACCACAATAAAAGGGGCATAATGACTTAGTCCCAGTAGAGAGCTATGCCTTTCCTTCTTCTTTATGACCTGAAGAATTTTGAAGAGATTCAGAGTATTAAATTTCAAGATTAATCATCCTAGACTAAATTAAAACTGGTCTACCAATCCATGAACAATAGGCAAATCCATGGCTTATGCAGAGACCAACCTTATTCCTGATGTTTATGAGTACCACAGACGCTGGGGCTCTCTACTTTTCATTACAGTTCTTCAAACCCTGGTTCTGGCTTTAAGACCAATTTAGAACCGGAATAACCAGTGCCTTACTACAAACCAGAATATAACAGTGTAACACCAACCCTTCTTTTACTTCGTTCATCTCTACGTAATACTGATGTCACTTGAGCTCTTGAAAACTAATTTTGTGAACTCACACCAGCTCCGGGATTAACGTAACCTGGACAACTAATTCCAACAACTCAAAAACAAGGAAGTTTAGTTCCCAATTTACCACCATTTTTTAGCACTATGATATATCATCATCTGGACTCCAACTTTTTTAGTTTTGAAAGCCCTAAGCTTTAAATTGCTAAATTTACAGCTGAAGAACCAAATCAAGAAAACAGAAGGTTTAAGACACAGTAGAAAGCAGATTTCTTTCTTTCACCTCTTTTTGTCCTACAGAGTGACAAAGTCACTCTGGACTGGTCAGCCCAGAAACCCTGTTCCTAACTCCAGTGTTAAACCTGTGCTTCACAAAACCAAAATACCAGCCTACACAGCTTAAATAAATAAATAAATAAATAAATAAAGTTTAATCACCATTATAGCCTAACCCTTTCCTGATCTTTTTGAATACTTTAATTGTCCTTTAATTATTTAAGTCTAAATTGAAGAGTTCCTCCTGTTATCGGCATGAGACTGTGAACCGATGCCACTCTGCCTCGAGCTCAGTGGATCTGAACTCGACAGTGCAGTCCAAGCACCACTCAGTGGGGAGACGACAGCACCTAACGGAGGAGCAGATTTATCCTACCTTGCTAGCCAGGCAAGATAAAAATCCCGCAGGTCTCCATAGCATCATCATTGCACTCTAGGGAATAATGAAGATAAGTGAGATGTTTCACTTTTATATGGAGTCCACTAGCACAAACCATTAGCCTAAATTTCAATCCAAACCTTTAATCAAAATACCAGCACAGTCCATATCTGTGCAGCTGGTTCCGTTCCAGTTTGCCACTGTGGCATAGAGTAGGATGAAGGTCATAAAAGCAAATTTTCCCTATGTGATATTTGCTAATTATTCATTATGTGGACTTAAAGTTACCTGTTTGACTAGCCCTCAGCCTGAGATAGATTGGTGAAGAAAAGTGTGATGTGGAAAAGCGTCTCGTTTCCAAAGCGAAGCGAAAATGCTTCTCAAAAGTTGGCATACACAGAGGTAATCTGTAATATCAACATATTGTAAACATGAGGCTGCCTAGCTCAGTCTTGTTTAGAGGATGTATTTCTCATTCTTGCTGCTTGGAAAATAAAAAAATAAAAAAAAATCACTCTTTTCCAGATCAGCTGTCTCTGCCAGTTTAAAGGCTCAGAAAATAACGATTTAAATATTTGACTGTCCTCCCCCCATTAATACTTGAAGAACTCGTTGTACCTAGAGACATAAAATAAACTTTTAAGTCTTTTTTTCTTCCCCTCCCCCCATGGAATTGCCCCAGGTTTTCTTTACTATTCTGTGTTCGTATTTAACACGTATCCACAAATAGCTGTAGCTCGTAAGTCTAATGAGTCGCCTCAGTAAACTCCTCCTTAGGTTCACAGGGCACACAATGGCTTGTCAAGTAGCTGAGGTTGTTTAGCATTTCATTATACCGACGCTGATATATGACTATTATTTTAACATTGCTGCCTTGAAAGTCTTGAAAAGCACTGCGAAAGGGTACCTAATCAAATAGTCAGTGATATTTTACGCAGTAAGAATTCTCTAGGGTAAAAGAAAGTCAATAAAAATAATTAAACTATGAAAAGTTAAATGTTCTTGCTCAAATTCTGTCAGATGAAGAGACGCATGCAAAGGCAATCCTAAAGATTTTTGGGGGGGTTGCAAAAGTTTGATTTAGGCAGAAAAATGCCAGCACCCTCTCAAATGTGTATCTCATACAAATTTCCTCCTTTTCCCCCTCTAAAAAAGGAAGGGATAGTGGGAAAGTGGACAGTTGCGGTTCAACCCAAGTTTGCCAAGAGTAGGCAAGAACAGCCAGAAAGGAAGAATTGTTTTTTATTCCCTAGGTCTGCATTTATAAGAGAGGAAATAAAACGGAGTGGGAAAGGAGTGTACATCCTTGACTGCAGGCCAGGGAGAGGACGATTACCAAGTTTTGGGGAGCTGTTTTGTTTTGTTTTGCTTTCCAAAGGCTACAACTAATTGAGATGCTGGGGAGGTCTTCCTAAAACATTGGGGCCAGATGAAGAAAAGGAGGGTGGCCAGAGCAGAGGTTCTACTAATCACCCTCCTTCTCTCTCCGTAAACACGATTCAGAGAGGGTACAGGTTTTGTGCTACCTCTTTGTACTGTAGAGAATTTTATTCTTACCGCGAAACCAATGTCAGATCAGTTCATATTTAGCTGACGGAGAACTTGCTTGAAACTGTGCCTGACCCCATTACTGAGAAGATGTATTTGCCCTCTGCCACAGAGGCTCAATGTTTATGGGCCCTTGATTGCCCCCGAGTCACAGGCTGCTATTGTGTTCAAAAGTGCTTTTTTTGAAACTGCACTTGATGTAGCAATTGCAACTGTTTCACCGCCATAGAGACCAAGCCATAATTATCCTCGCCTTTGCCATCTCTGAGCCGGTGCAAATCAAAGCGCCGATTTCGATCTTGAAAGCTTTATGCAGCTGAAGTCCCTACAATTTGAAACTCTCTTCTCTTTTCCAAAAAAATGGGAGCCTAGAGATCAGCCCAAAGTACTTGAGATATCATTCCCCATGTGCACACCTGGGGCTGCTAGCTGGAAAATTTCTCTGGAGGACACTTGACCCGTATTTACTTCCGATCTATTGACTTCCCCAGTTGATGAATCCGCTCCTGTTTGTTAAATATATAGCAAAAAGGAGTTGGGATCTATGAGGTTAAGTTTTGAGGTAGATTAGTGAGAAGAGTGTTAGAGCCACAATGCCTTACAGGGCGATGATGATGATGATGATGATGATCATTATCTGGGAATATAATTTCTGATTGCCCTATTTTATGACAAGAATTCTCTACATAACTGCTTGCTGGTAGTCCGATACTATATTTCTATTTCAGGTTTTGGGAAATAATTCCAAAGTTGAAGGGTCAATGTTTCTCTTAAAAGAAAGCTGTCTAATCCAGAGAGCTATTTTTTTTTATTGACGGCTGAGCTAAAACTTGTTTCAGCTTAGGTACTTTCATAAGGACAAGGTTATGTTAATAGATGACAGGGGGCATCAAACATACTTTGCTACAATGGTTATAAGACTGGAAGATTTTGAGAGAAGCGCGTGGTGCCCTAGGCACTGAAGCACGATTTCAAGTATTCTCTTTTGTACCTTTCCTATAGGTTAGCAGTATGTAACAGAATATATTAATTTTCTTTAGGATAACATATCAAAAAGATACCCTGGGAAGATTAATCTTTAAATGTGACAGTCAGCAATGATTATAACAGCTTTATTGACACTGTTTCAGAGACCAAAAATCAAAGGGCAGAGAAAACATTAAATAAAAATTGGAATATTCAGTAACTATCAGAATGACTTTGTCAATATTATTCATGATGTTAGAAACCTGGTTTAGAAGGTAAAATTATACATATCAAGAAGACTTATGAATACACTTGCCTGGACATCTTGGCTCCAACACTTTATCTGAAGCGCTAAGCACCATTACCCACCGTTGGAGAGTGACGGCGTATCCCTTTATTCTTCATCTAAAGTACTTACTGTCAGCATAGCATGTGTATAGCAGAAAATCCGAACCAGAAACCCCTGAGGTTTTTTATCTTTACCAGCTACTTTTGAGAGATGCTCCTGTCCCTCTTATAGGAGGTTAGTGCAATTAACCACCACCGCACTTCCCCAGGCACTGAGAATTAAAGTTTAGACAAATATTTAAACAGTCTGCTGCTCTGGCCTTTCACTTAACACAATCAACCACAATACGGCCATGGGTCTGAAAGACAGCAAATTTTATACTCCAAAATTATAACATATTTGCAAATATACTGAGTAGAAGTATGGTTTGCATTTGTTTCTAGCCCTTTACTATAACGCCTCTAAAGTGTTCCCCTTTTAGCTCTTTTCTGGAATGCTGTTTTCAATGCAGTTTACTTTATGAAGATCACTTTGAAGCAGTTTTTACAGAAGGAAAGATCATTTGGCCCCGGTGTCACTTGGATAAGGACTTGGTATAATTCCATCTAGGGGCTTCAAAAAGTGACTCTGAGATGCTAAGTAAATCAATCAGCTGTGTCTGTTGTGGAAATCTACAAGGCCAGAGAATTTTGACATTAAACTTTCCAGACAGGTTCATTCAAAGTGATCATTCCCAGGCGGATTTGGCTTGTATGCAGTATTTGGAAATGCACTTAGTATTTATATACTGCAGTTTGTATCTGCTCTTCCTAACACAGAATGTACTGCACGCTCACTTGGCGGATAGATTTTAGTGGTGTATCTTATAGGAAATAATGATCCAATGTCTTCAGAAGTCAATTTCACTTTTGGAGGAAGGCCACGACTTTAAGGTTCTTAGGGATAAATGGTGTCATAAAAGAATATTTTACCTTCTGAGAATGTCAGACTGCTTTACAAATGTAGTGTTACACTATCTCTCTCAAGTAAATAACTTTTAAAGCAGTTTCTGTATTTTCCCCCAAATTTTATAAACCCCAGCATTCAGGAACCACTGAGGCCCTTGCTTTCATCTGGTCCCTGCCACTTAGCGGTGCCACCTCTCCTGGAGTTCGTCAAGGAAAAGTAATTGTTTGGAGATTACTTTGAATGAGGGAGAACCACAGTATAAATATGCCTTGCTTGGTTATGCTTTATTATTTTTGAGGAGCTGCCGTTTTGCCTTTTTTTTTTTGGGGGGGGGGGGGGTGGAAACCTTTTGGTATGCCTTGAAAAATACAGCTCCTCTGAAAAAAAGAAAAAAGGAAGGAAGAAAGAAGAAAAATAAGGAGAGAAAGAAAAAAAAGATGATGAAGCAGAAAAAGTAAAAAAAAAAAAAGAAAAAACTCAAAAAAAAACACACACAAAAAAGAAAAAAAGCAAAAGAGAAAAAGAGACAGGAAAAGAGAAAAAAAAGAAAAACAAAAAAAAAGAGGAAAGAAAAAAGAGGAAAGAGGAAAAAAGAAAAAAGAAAAAACAGGAAAAAAAGAAAAAAGAGGAAAGAAAAAAGAGGAAAGAGGAAAAAAGAAAAAAGAGGAAAGAGGAAAAAAGAAAAAAGGGAAAAATTGAAAGAAAAAAGAAGGAAAAGAGAAGAGAAGAGAAGAGAAGAGAAGAGAAGAGAAGAGAAGAGAAGAGAAGAGAAGAGAAGAGAAGAGAAGAGAAGAGAAGAGAAGAGAAGAGAAGAGAAGAGAAGAGAGCTCAGCTCAGCCCCCCCGCAGTCCCCCGGTGGTTCCAGACGCCGAGCCGGAGCAGCGGGGGGAAGCCGCGTCCCGCCGAGCCGAGCGGCGCTGGGCCGGCGGACCCCCTCACGGGCGCCGAGTCCCGGCGGGGTCCCGGGTGGCGGGCGGCGGCGGGGGGGGGATGGTTCAGTCCGCCTCTCCGCACCTGCGGGCCGCCCCAGGTGCGCGGCAGCGGCCCCGCGCGGATCCGCGGCGGCGCGGAGCGGTGCGCGCTGCTGCTGCTGCCGCCGCCACCGCCGCAGCGGTGAGGGGAGGGAGGGGGGAGCTGCCGGGAGCGGGGCCCGAGGGGGGACGGACGGAGTGCGAAAGAAGGCAGAGGGAGAGGGAGGGAGGAAAGGAGGGAGGGAGGGAGGCGGGGGGAAGGAGGGAAGGAGGGAGGGAATCGCGATCCGGCGCAGCTTCCCCACTCACTCTCTCCGCGGCTGCAACTCCTCAACTCTGCCCGTTCTTTGCCTGGACATGTCTTAAGAAAGTTGGATTTCTCCCTTTCGTCTTCTTTTATTTTTTTTTCTCCTTTTCTTCTTTTTTTTCCTTTTTCCTTTTTTTTCCCCTTTTTTTTTTCTTTTTTTTTATTATTTTTCGTCTCCCCCTCTATTTTTCCTTCCCACCCTCGTTCCAGTGGGAAGCGGCGGATGGGTGGGAGCCGACATGCCGCGCTGTGGCGATGGGGACGGGCTCCGCGCTCGCTGCGCGCCGGAGCCGCGCTGAGCGCCGGGGCCGCGGCGGAGGTCGAGCTCTAGAGGTGCGCGGCCACCGGGGCATCCCTGGGTTCTTCTGGAAAGGAGGAAAAACAACCGGGGGAACGGAGATGAACTGAGCTGGAAGCGGACTTTGGGAGAAGAGCGCCGAGTCCAGCCGGTCTGGTGAGTTCTTTGTTTAATGAGTTTATTATCAGCGGGGTGCTTAAAGAGGTGATTCCCGTGGGATTTTTGGTGCGTTAGTGGAAATACTCAGGTTTTCGCTTCAGCCCGTAGTTTATAACTGTGTAGTATATGTATGTTTCTGTATATATCAATACATACCCATGCACATCGACTTTATCCGAAGCTATGCCTACCTGGGGCTGAGGGCACCCCCGGCTCCATGGAGAGACGCGGTTTCCCGACCCCTACTCTCCCCACCTCCGCAGCCGGAGCCGGGCTCGGCGCCGCGGACTACCGGCTCTGCCCCGCTCCGCTGGCCCAGCCTGGTCGCCGCCGTGCCCGCCGCGCTCGCCCGTCCGCTGTGGCGCGGCGCCCCCTGCCCGCCCGCCGCCGAACTGCGGCCCCGCCGCTACCGGGGCCGGTGGCCGGACTAGAGCCGGGGGGAGTGATGAACCCGAAAGCCGTCGCTTTCTGCAGGGGTCGGACTTCTTCTGATCTGCAGCACCGGGCTTCGGTTACAGAAGCCGCCCCTCCTCCCCCGGCTTTACGTATTTATGTGGCTAATAAAAGACGTGGCGGGGCTAATGTGCCCCCGCCGGCTTCTCCCGCCCGTAGCCCGGCTTCGCCGTGAGCCCGCTGGGCCGGGCTTCCCCCGGCAAAACATTTGATCGTGATTAGGAGCGATGACTTATTAATGAGGCGGGGAACCCTCCCAGGGCTCTTTCGGAGTATTTAATCTTTAACGTTGGGCTGGCTGATAGGCATCCATCCATCCCTCCAGCGCGACTCCGGCGGGGCGCCTCCCGAGGTAGCCCCTACCTTTACCGAGGTAGCCCGTACACCCCTCCCCCGCTTCTCCCCGGCCCCCGCTGCTTTCCCCGGCACCGTGCCCTGGCTCCGCTCCTTAAAACAGCGGCCGGGAGCCGCGGTAGCCTCCAGTCGGTTTTGGCTTCTGCTGAGGAAGGGACCTCCCTCCGGCACGGCCGTTAAGCGCCGGCTCGCCCAGCTCCACCGAGCCCGGGAGGCGCCAGTGGCGAGCGCGGGGCTCGCCCCGTGTCCCCGCCGCTGCTCGGACGGCAGAGCCCCGCCATCCGCGGACCGCCCGTTCCCCCGCGGTCTGACGGCCTCCCTCGCCATCCCCCGTAAGATATTCCCCGCTTTGGGAAGTTTCCGAGCAGACTCTCGGAGGGAGGACGTCGCCCTCCCGCCACCGACATCCCCCCCCGGCCGGGCTGGAGCGTGGCGAGCGCTGCGGCGGTCGGACCCGACCCCGCTCCCAGCGAGCCCTGGGCCACCGGGGAGGAACAGCTTGTGCCGCAGGGAGGCGGGTCGGGGCGCGGAGGCCGCCGCTCCCTCTACCGCGCCCGCGGAGCGCCGCAGAAACGAGTTCCGGAGGGGCGGCCGTCCAGCGCCGCGGAGGAATACGGCTGGGGGCTGGGGGGGGAGGAGTGGGGGTTGCGCGGCGGCCCTGAGGGGGCGGAGGGGCAGCGGCGAGGCGCGGTGGCGGCCCGTGAGGAGAAGGGGGAGCGGCGCGGCGGGCGGCGAGCGGGGCTGGCCCCGGCCCCGCCGGCAGCGAGAGGTGAGGTAGTGGGGCGGCGAGTTGGGAGAAGTTTCGGTGTCGGTGGGGGCGCCCCCGGCCCCCGCTTTGGGAAGTTGGGGCGCTGAGGAGAGGCCGCCTCGTGTTGCTGGGGCCGGTGGGAAGGGGCTGCGGAGCGGAGCCGGACCCCTCCGCCGCGGGCCGGGGTGGCCGCCGGCTGCGGCGGGCCCTGGTTCTTCCCCTCCGACCCCTTCCCCGGCTCCCCTGAGAGGCGGCCGGAGCTCAGCCGGCAGGTTGCTCCCAAGTTCCGTCCGGGAGAAAAGGGGGTGGCGGTGATATTTCGCCCCGGAGGCAAGGTGTCTTCGTGGGATGGGCCGCGGCAAACTTAATTCCCCGGGAAGCCGGCAGGGGCGATTGGCGGCCGGCAAAGTACCTCGGGGTGACTTTCTTCCTTTGTTCGCCGCGTCCCTCCTTGCGTTCCCGTCCGGATTCCTCCGAAAAGAGCCGGCAAGGACGCGGGTCTCCGGGAGAGCCCGGCCGAGCGCATCAGCCCGGCTGCTGCGGCTTTTTTCCTTCCTTCTTTACGGCAGTGGAAACAAACCAAAGCTTTGTTCGGAAGGTGCGCTTTTTAATCTCTTGGTGTCAGTAAGTGACGGTGTGCCTTACCGCTGATACTACTCCCCCCCCCCCCCCATCCCTCCATAAACTTTTTTTTTGCAAACGCATTAACAAATTAAAACCTTCTAACAGCAGGTTTTCCTACGGTTTAAAACTACTTGCCTGCAAGTTGTTCCTAGGCAGCTGCATGGGAAATATTACCTGTATTCTTTTCCCATCTCTGCTGTCTTCCTGTAAAAGAAAAGAATGCTGTGCAATAGATGTGTATTTCCTATTGACTTGTATAACTATGTGGAAATATTCAGCTATTTAGTGAGTAAAATACCTTATTTTAACGCTGAAAGCTATTTCATTTTTAAGTTTGTTGTTGTTGTTGTTGTTGTTCTCTGGGAAATCCTAAAAATCTCACTTTTAGGAGACTGGAAGGTGAACTTTAGTAGTAGTCCCAGTATTGGGATAGTGTCCTGTTTTTTGTAACTTAGCATGTGAAAGAACTTTATGTGGCTAAGTTACCAGTGCAAGTAAGCAAACTAAAGTCCCTTTAAACCCTTAAAGTTTTACATCTTTTATTTTAACTTTTTTTTAAGTTTAAAACTGAGTTCAAGCTCAGTAAAACTAATTTGTCATTACAAACTTTAAGGTGCCATGTTAAATTTCAATCAAACTCTTTCATTCAGAGAGATTGGAGGTCTGCTTTTCCTTGCACAACTGGTGAGTTTACTATTAGATACACTATAGTAAGTACCTGCCCTACAGATAAATAGTGAAAATTCTCTGTGTGAAACTTTGTTTCACTCTGGCTGTTTCAATTTTTAGCATGCGGTTTGAATAAAGCTGCTGCATTTTCCTTTCAACAGCAAAGATCTTGAAAGCATAAATCAAAATTATCTCATGGGATTAACTCATAATGTGGAGAATACAAGCATCAAATTTACTGGACTTTAGTCACAAGTTTAAACTGTTATGTTAATCTCTGCAACGATGTACATTTTTTGAATAATTTACCAGCTTTACTAAAGTAACGTTACCATATGCTTTCATCATGTGTTAATTTTCTGAATACCAAAACAGACGGGCACCCTCCCTCCCAGAAGAGCAAAAGACGCTGTTAAGCTTTTTGATTGGAAAGTGAAAGATGTTGAAAGAGCTAAAGCTGATTTTATTTTTTTTTCCAGACTACATAAATAATTACTTTTAAGCAATTGAAAGAGTAGGTGTAACAACAGTTAGTACAGCCCACAAAGCCACACGATCTGTCGTAGACTTCTACAATAGGAACCCTGTCGTGACTGTTTAGTTACTGCTGTAATAACTTTTCACAGTGCATTTTTGTCAATGGCATCAGTTAATGTGTGCTGATCAAAACTGACCTTTAAAGTATAGGTGATGTTTTGATTGGTGGGGACATAACTTAACTTTGTGAATCAAAGAAGCTGGTGCACATATGGAGGGAAACCCCCGCTACATTTGCTAAAAGTTAGTGAAAGATTTCAGTAGACAAGCATTGTAGAAACAGCACTAAAGAACCTCTTTTAGTCCCCAAAATGCTCTTTGATGTGTCCCTAGAGCAGTGTAACAGGCCATCCTCACAGACTCTCCCTCTGCTGATGTAAATGTGTAGATTAGTCTTACAGTAGGTCCTTCTGGACTTAACTGGTAGATCTTGCATGTAGAAAAGGGATAGCAATGGGACTAAGACTCATGACTCAGGCTGTGTGGCCTGATTTAGATTCTTTTTCTACCTGTGACTTTTATTTGATTACTGTGGGAGTAAATCTCTCAATGTGTGGTCACCATCGGTACATTATTTAGAAGATAAGCTTGATTTGCCTGGTTTTTCTGTGTGTTTTTTTTTTTGTTTGTTTGTTTGGGTTTTTTTTTGTTGGCTTCCTTGGTGTTGAGATTGCCATTTATTAAATTCTGTATTTTCATGCTTAAAACTTTCAAGTCTCAAACTATAAACTTTGAAGTCTGTATAATGTAAACATACTGCCAAGAGAAACAGTCTTTTATATGACTGCTATCTTATCCAAATCATCTTCATTTGTAAGTTATCACTTTGAGGTCTGCTAGCCCCAAAGTTTTGCTTGTTGTTATACCTTTATTGTGAAGATAGTTCATATTTCTAAGTTGTGTTAGTATTTTTTCCATATACAAATTATGTTAACAGTGTTGATGCATTAATAATTTTGTTAACATTGTAACTAAGTACTAAAACTGACTTATGTATCTCGGTGCTGAGTATGCATATAAATAAAAATGACCTGGATGTGCTTATAAATAAAAATTATCCAAATAATAATTTCCAAATAGGAAATCAAAGTTTGTTTGAAAGTAGCTTTTCAGAATAAATACGGTGCGTGCTTCTTATAAACCGAGGGCTATGATGTTTTGTTAAGCAAACGGTTGCCTTATGTGTTGAAAATGGATGCAGAAAATCCTAAACTGGTCATATTCCAAAAATAATAAAAAATTTAGGAGTTCAAAGCGTAGCCTTTGGCTAAAATGTTTCTGAAATTCAGTCATTCTGGCTCACTGTAATGAGCCATCCGAGTTTATATCTAACACATTATCACTTCATCTTAACACTTTAATACTTTCCCTTAGTAGTTAACTGTCTTTACAACTGGCATTGTTTAATACCTTAGATATTTATCAAGATTATATTCTGTTGATTTTTTGGATAATCCTGGATCAACATTTTTTAGTTTCCAGTAGCTCTGTAAATTATGACAAGATGGAAAAAGTGTCACGTAACAGAAATTACTAACTTGTTTTTATCTAAGGTGGTTAACTGTTCAGCTGAGAGATGTTCCTAAGCTCTAGGTGCTGACTCAGCAAGCCTTAGAAGTTGCTGCTAAGAAATGGGTTCTTTTACTGATAGTTGTGTCATCATGTGTAACAGACTGCCTGTTGCCAGTTCTGAGCAGTATTCACCAGAAGTTATTACAGAAAAGCAGCAAAAAGTGCTTAAGGTATTATGGCACAGAAAAATATTTATGGTAATAGTAAAACACACGTATGTGACTTTGAATTTTAATGAGGAGTTTGGATAGCTTAATGCAGTCTAATGCATCAGTGTGGTGCGCGTTGGGTCTAATGCGCCTGAGATGTGAGGGGCAAATGATAAAAGATACAGGCAGGTACAGTGTTTTACCTAATAAATATACCACTTCAGACAGCTTATTGCCAAACGTAAGCGTGGACAGTGAGTTACAGGATGCCATAGCATCAGAAGTCAAGCTGGGTTTTGGGCTTCAGCATGAATTTAAAAAAAGAAAAATAAAATCCTAGTGTAACTGAGGAAGAAAAGAGGGGAAGATCTGACCAGATCAGCATAGGAACTGATCATCAAGCAGTTTTTGACAGTAGACTGCTTCCAAAATTCCAGCAAGATGGAATAAAAGAACCTGTTTCTGTTGATTGCTTAAAAATGATGTATCAATTCCTAAACATGTTTTTTAGGACAGTCTAATGGTGTCTTAATTTGCTCAGAATTTTGGATGTATTGATATCAGTTATTTATTTCAGGGTTTTGGTTGTTTTGTTTGGGGTTTTTTTGTTGTTCTTTTGGGGGAGGGATTAAATTGTTTACTTGGCAGTATGTTAGGGGGATGAAGCCCTGGAGACCCAAGTGTCTGCTTATTCCCAGGAGAAATCACAGCTTGGGAAAAAGAGTAGATAGGGGACGAATAATATTGTTAACTCACTGAAATGGTGGCTGTTCCAACCACTCATTTGCCCTCCCAACTTTTCCTTCATCCAGCTTTAAGACCTTGTTAGTAGTGGTTCCAGCTAGTGACTTACTTTTAAAAGCTCCTACACTTCTTATTGTTTGCTCAGTCACTTTTTATTGTTTGCTATGGTTATAGCTTTAATCATGTAACTTAATTGCTAGATTTGGAAGACAGACATGCTCTTTTTTTTTTTTTTTCCCTTCCAAAAGGGTGCTAGCTAAGTTTGCATTATTCCCCTCTAATATTTCTTATAGTTTTTATGAACCTGAGTCTGAAATTCTCTTCTCAAAATCATTGACTTACTAATGGCTGTGGCTGAATTACCTTCTTCTGAGGTTTTGGAGTGAACTGTTGACACAAGTAGATTACTTTGCTCTAATGCTTTCTAGTGGGCAGAGGCAGTCCATGGAATTTCAGCCAATGCGATCTTTCATGTACCTACCTGAGCTGGTAGGAATTAGGGGAGAAATAGCTGTAGGACAAAATGTGAGTGGAGGAAGGAGGCAAGATAATGGGATACTTTTTGAGCTGAGACGAACAGAACTAGCGTGAGGATAGGCACTGAGGAGTAGGGGCTGACACCCAAAGACAGAGTAGGGGCAAACCAGGGCTAAAATGTGGGAGAGAAGGTCAGGAAGAATGAAAGAAGAGTACAGTGCGGAATTGCTGTGATTAGGAGTTAGTATGAGTTGTATAACAAACTGGCCAGGGAAGAAGATGCTAAAGGAGAGGTAAGGGGAAAATATTTAGGATAAATAGGGAAAGGTGAAGGAAAAGAGTGTGTACTACTTAATCAAAGCAGTCAAGTCAAAGCTAGATTGCTTTCTGCTAGCTGGAAAGAAATTTTTCCCCCAGGGTTTTGTTGAAAGCTTGGGCTTGTTGAGGAAGCATTCTGAAGCTTTGATTTGTTATCCTGTGAGACTTTGGGAAGTAAAGACTGTTGATGTAAACCCGGAATAAGAGGGTAGTCCCAAAGGTCTTGTTCCTGAGGTTTCTGTCTTTCGTCCTACAGCAGTCTTGCCTGGATTTGGGTCTTGGAAATGATACACTGACTTTTTCAGAAGGGGAAGCCAGTGAGGGTGTATCTCTGTGTCTGTCTTGCTGTTCCAGGCTCTTTCCCTGTCATGTCTGGAGTGTGTTTGAGAAACATGTCTTAATTGTTCCTCCAGTTATTTTGGTAGATTTGTGTTCTTGTAGCTCTCAGTACTAATTTGTTTCAGATCTGTTTCGAGAGTAGACTAAAGGAATGTGTCTTACTCTTTATTGGTTTTACAACTTAGTGATGCTTGATAAAAGTTTTTTATGGTATGCGCTGCTGTCCACTGCTCTTATAAGGGTACTCGAAGCTGGAGAGAATACAATACATACATAATTCTCTGTAATTTTTGTAATTCTTGGAACAGGTGCTCATAGGATACTTTGAAGAATGTATGGTAATTTCAAGCCAACTCTTGCAGTTTGTTTCCACATCATTGAACATCAGCCATTTTATAAGCTAAGTAAAATGAGGGAGAAAAATTTTCTATCAAAAGGCAATGTCACATATGAAGTAGAGGACTGTAGCGAATGTTCACTACTCCAGAGTAGTTCAGATCTAGTTTGCTTACTTACAGCAGACAGCACTGGCATATTTCCTCTAACCTGTTGCTTCATGGATTTGTTCATTTGAAGTTAACTCTCTGTGTTCCCCTTGTGTCATGGTAGTAATTCCTAGACTTTCGGTCTTGCTAATTCTTGGCATTTTTTAGGAGTTTTAATTTATCTGCATTTCTATTACTGTAAATCATGTTGACATTTTCTGTAAAGTTATTTGAATAATATTTGAACAGTCATAAGTCGTAACACATCTCTCTCTTGTTTCAGGGTTTCTTTGTAATTGCTGCCATGGGAAGATACTTGACTATGCTGTTGCTGCTGATGCTGCTGGTGCAGCATTTTGGAAACTGTGAAGGAAATCAAAGGCCACATCATGCTACACCAATGCAATTTACACAAGCACAGTATAATGCCACTGTGTATGAGAATTCCGCAGCCAAGACTTATGTTGGGCATCCAGTGAAAATGGGCATTTACATTACAAATCCATTATGGGACCTAAGATACAAAATTATTTCTGGTGACAATGAGAACTTGTTCAAAGCTGAAGAATATGTTCTTGGAAACTTTTGCTTTTTGAGAATACGGACCAAGGGAGGAAACACAGCTATCCTTAACAGAGAGGTAAAAGACCATTATATGCTGACTGTTAAAGCAGTTGAAAAAAATACAAATGCTGAAACGCGCACGAAGGTCAGGATACAGGTACTGGATACAAATGACTTGCGGCCTTTGTTTTCTCCAACATCCTACAGCGTTTCTTTGCCTGAAAACACAGCAATAAGGACGAGCATCGCAAAAGTCAGTGCAACAGATGCAGATATAGGAACAAATGGAGAGTTCTACTATAGCTTTAAAGAAAGAACGGATGTGTTTGCTATACATCCAACTAGTGGCGTGGTAGTTCTAACTGGTAGACTTGACTACTCGGACACTAAGCGTTATGAGATGGAAATTCTTGCAGTGGACCGTGGGCTGAAGCTGTATGGTAGCAGTGGTATAAGCAGTATGGCAAAACTAACTGTTCACGTAGAGCAAGCAAACGAATACGCCCCCGTTATTACAGCTGTTACGTTGACTCCATCAGAATCGGACAAAGATCCAACTTACGCAGTTGTAACTGTAGAGGACAATGATCAGGGTTCAAATGGGGAAATAGCATCATTAAATATTGTTGCAGGTGATCCGCTTCAACAGTTCAAAACAGTGAGGTCTGTTCCAGGGGGTAAAGAATATAGAATAAAAGCCATTGGTCACATCGACTGGGAGAGCCACCCTTTCGGATACAACCTTACACTTCAAGCTAAAGATAAAGGAAATCCCCCACAGTTTTCTTCTGTAAAAGTTGTTCATGTGACATCACCACAATTTAAGTCTGGTCCTGTCAGATTTGAGAAAGAGATATATAGAGCTGAAATAAGTGAATTTGCCCCTCCAAACACACCTGTGATAATGGTGAAAGCTCTGCCTAGTTACCCACATTTAAAATACGTATTTAAAAATACACCAGGCAAAGTAAAATTCAATTTAAATGCTCACACTGGTCTTATTACCACTTTAGAACCCATAAAAGCACAATATGCATCCCATTTTGAACTTGAAGTTGTGACAAGTGACAGAAGAGCTTCTGCAAAAGTATTAATTAAGGTACTAGGCATGAACAGCAATCCTCCCGAATTTACTCAGACATCCTACAAAGCCTCCTTTGATGAGAACGTGCCAATAGGTACGAGTGTTATGAGAGTAAGTGCAAAAGACCCTGACGAAGGGGAGAATGGTTACGTGACCTATAGCATTGCAAACCTAAATCCTTTGCCATTTGTGATTAACCATTTCAGTGGGATTATTAGTACCTCAGAAGACTTGGATTATGAATTGATGCCAAGGGTTTATAATTTAAGGATTCGAGCTTCTGATTGGGGTATACCATATCGTCGAGAAGTTGAAGTTCCTGTTACTATTCTTTTAAATAACCTCAATGACAATATACCTCTGTTTGAGAAAATAAATTGTGAGGGAACAATCCCCAGGGATCTTGGTGTTGGAGAACAAATAACAACTGTATCTGCTATTGATGCTGATGAGCTGCAGTTGGTGAGATACCAGATTGAATCTGGAAATGAACTGGATTTATTTAGTCTAAATCCAAATTCTGGAGTACTTTCACTCAAACAGTCACTAATAGACGGCCTAGGTGCTAAAATGTCTTTTCACAGTTTGAAAATTACAGCTACGGATGGAGAAAACTTTGCAAAACCATTGTATATCAACATAACTGTAGCTACTAGTCGCAAACCGGTCAACTTGGAATGTGAAGAAACTGGTGTTGCCAAAATGCTCGCAGAGAAACTCTTACAAGCAAATAAATTGCACAGTCGTGGAGAAGTTGAGGATGTTTTCTTTGACACTCACTCTGTGAATTTGCATGCACCTCAATTCAGAAGTACTCTCCCCAGCAGCATTGAGATAAGAGAAGACCAACCTGTGGGCTCCAGCATACTACTTATGAATGCTACTGATCTCGATACTGGCTTCAATGGAAAGCTTGTGTATGTTATCTCCGGAGGTAATGAAGACAGTAGTTTCATTGTTGATATGGAAAGAGGAATGCTGAAAATTTTATCTCCCCTTGACCGAGAAGTAAAAGATAAATATACTCTAAATATTACTGTCTATGATCTTGGAATACCACAGAAGTCTGCCTGGCACCTTTTAGATATAAAAATTTTGGATGCTAATGACAACCCACCAGAGTTCCTGCAAGACAGCTATTTTGTTGAAGTGAGTGAAAACAAAGAGCCAAACAGTGAAATAATTCAAATTGAAGCTACTGATAAAGATTTGGGGCCTAATGGAGAAGTGAAATATTCTCTTCTTACAGATACGGACAAGTTTACTATTAATGCTGTGACAGGAATTGTGAAAGTTGTAGGCATTCTGGATCGTGAAGAACAGCATGTCTATTTCTTGAAAATAGAGGCTAGGGACCAAGCTACCGAAGAACCCCAATTATTTTCAACAGTTATTTTGAAAGTGTCTGTAGAAGATGTTAATGACAACCCTCCTAAGTTTATTCCTTCAAATTATCATGTGAAAATTCGAGAAGATCTTCCCGAGGGAACTATTATTACATGGCTAGAAGCCTACGATCCTGATTTAGGCCAGTCAAGTCAAGTGCGTTACAGTCTTTTGGACAGTGGAGATGGCACCTTTGATGTTGACAAACTAAGTGGAGCGATACGTATTGTACAAAGACTGGATTATGAAAAGAAACAACTTTATAACTTGACTGTGCGGGCCAAGGACAAAGGAAAACCCATTTCACTATCCTCTACATGTTACGTTGAGGTTGAAATAGTTGATGTGAATGAAAACTTGCACCCTCCACGGTTCTCTATATTTGCAGATAAAGGCTTTATAAAAGAAGATGCCCCTGTTGGCTCCTCAGTAATGACAGTATCTGCTTATGATGAAGACGCAGGACGAGATGGGGAGGTTAGATATTCCATCAGAGATGGATCTGGTATAGGAGTTTTTCGAATAGATGAAGAAAAAGGTAAGGTGGCATTCTGCTATTTTTATATTCTAAATACATTTTTTTTGCCAGCAAAAAGATAAGAGAAGCTGCTGTGTCACAGTTGACGTAGATGTTCTTGTTAGGACAAAAGTCGTCGCCAATAATGTGTATAGTTCTATCTACCACTTTAATTAAATTATACGTATACATTTGATAAGTAATTTTTCTCTGTCGTCCTCATTTCTATCCAGCCTACCTAAAGCCATTCTTAGATCTTAAAGTCTCTGCCATCTGGCAAAAATAAGAATACTATTGATATAAAATTAAGGTATGCCTCATTTGAACACTGTTGTGTTGTGGACAGTGGGGCTGTGAAGCTAAGGCAGAAAACTGCTCTCTGCAGGGATTTTCATGCTTTTTAACCTTAAGTAATGTCTCTGTTGTTCGTTTACTGGAGGTGTGCATGGGTGTGATATTGCCATACGTGCTAGTTTTGGTAGTTATCTTTTAGAGTTGTTATAGGTGCCCATCTATAAGTTAGTAAGCAATACCTTCTCATGGAAAGGCTTCTGTCAAAGAAAGCATAGATGTAGCCTTTAAAAAAACACTTGTATAAATGAAGCAGACTGAACTGTTGACTTCTTTCATTAATAATGCATAAATTGACAAGCAACTGTAAGCATTATTCTAGTGTCATGTATTCAGAAGAAACAAAATTATGGTTTCAATAAAATTCTAGTGCTGACTTCTCACACTTTGGTTGGACACCTGTGTAGCTGTCCATTCATTTATGTCTCTGACCAAAATAGAGCATTGGTATTGTTCTACTATCTAAGTGCCTTAAAGTAAATTGAGGAGGAATCTTGTGCAAAATTCAGCTACCAGTTATGTGTAGGCAAATTGTGACATATGTGGTTGATGTCTTACAGGAAAAAAACCTTGTAACGGTGAATAAAAAATGTCAATCATACCTGATTCATCCAGTAGCCATTCTGTGTGTTTTATATGTTTCCCACAATTGTGAATGTGGGTAATACAGACTCACAAAATCACTTTACTCTTCAAGGTTTAGGTGAACAAACTGTTACTGGCAATATTTTTTCTTCTGTGAGAGTCAGTTATTAATTTATGTAGTTTGTGGCTAAAGAACCAACTCCAGAGCTTGAAATGTATCATTGATTCTCTTAGCATTGCTTTTAACGAAGCACATAGTTAAGATCTTAACAGATTTTCTGAAAATGGACAAATGAATACTTTTCAAGACAGTAGTTTCACTTCTAGGTTTTTGGTATGTGTGCATACTATTCAGTATGCCTTTCTTTTGACATAAGTATCTTCAAGCTTACCGTGTGTTCTACTATCTTAGAATTACAAATATCTAGTTGTCCTACAGAATGAGTCTGAGTTTGCCAATTTATTGTCCAAGTGATAGATAACAGTAATGAGAATGAAAGAGTGAAGAAATATTTTTATTTTACACCAATGTGAACATGTGTACCTATTTGTATGTATGTGGACAGGTACGTGTATTTCTGTCACAAGAGTACTGTGGCAGAATTAGTTGTCTGCATGCGTTGCCTCTTTACTCTTCTGGCACAAAGCTAGTTTGCTTTACTGAAGAATTGATGTGAGTTTAAGTAAGTTCCTTTTAATCTGTGGGGTTTACAAAGCTGACTGAACTTGGGACAAAACCAGCTTCTATTTAATAGTCTTGTCCAGGACAGTGGCTCTGTATTTTCAAGGCGGGGGAGAGACGTTGCCTATATTCATATCTGGTATCTAGTGTTTGCAGTTCTTCAGGGATGAAAGTAGAGGGATTTGGGGAAGGGGTGAAGAGGGGTTGCTTGTTTTTAGTCTCAGTGAACAAATTCCCCGTAATACACTGGCACGGGGAAGAATGTGTGTATCTGTGTTTGGTGGGTGTGTTTTTCCTTCAAATGTTGGTATAAAGGAACTGAGGAAAGAATGTGGACTATCTGCAAGCTTGACAATGTAGCTTAAATCTTGTCTTGACATTTTTTATTATCTTTTATATTTGCTAAGAAGCCATCAGCGTTGTTACAGAAGACACTCTTTATACTGCAGTGTCTGAATATTTGTCATGTTTTTCAAAATGGACTGGCCTTGATACAGGGAGCAGACTGATAATTAGCCAAGAAAGCACACTAAAGAATTTGTGAAAGAGGAGATCTGGCAAGCAACTCGGTAACTCTTTCAGCTTCCTAAAGGACTCCTGACTTTACCCTTGAGCTACATGTCTCTTCCCGCTGTCTTGGAAAGCATCATACTATACTTTCTGTTCCAAGATGGGTAAACTGGATTTAGGAGGTTGTTTGGAGTCAACGCTTAACTGTTTGGTGGCTAAGAGGAATTCTTTTGTGCCTTGCTTCTTAGGAATCAAAGACAACAATCACATTTGCAGAAAGACTAGATGATTGATGATGATGGAAGGATCAAATAGCTAGTTCCATGTGTGGAATATTTGCTGGCTTTCAGGTTCTCATTTCCATGTTAATAGGCTTTTTAATTTTACATTTCAAAAGATAGGAAATTGTATTAATGTTTGATATTTGTACCTGTAATTCTGGAATTTTCACAAGAGAGTTTAATATAACTTTGCCACTAACTTCTGAGCACTTTTTTCTGAGACTTACCTTTATTTTAGGTTCAGCTGGTTTTCATAGGTTCTGTTTTCTGCAGTCCTGTCCAAACCCTTAGAAATAAATTTCTTAACAGGGAGCCCTAATGGGCCCATATGCCAAAACTCAGAGTTGCTTTGATTACTTTGTTGCCTAATTGCTCTGAAGACACAGAAGAAAAGTACATTAGGGGAGAACTCACTAATATTTTTTAGCTTTCATGTAAGCACTTTTACCCTGAAAAGGCAGTAGTGCTCAGGAAAGGAGAGCAAGATTACCGAAGTCTATAAAATTGGAATAGTTTCTGTACCACCTTCCTCATATCACTTTTTGGTTTTTGCAATGCAAGAAATAGGGCACACTGTTAACAGGTAACCAACCTAAAAGGAAGTGTTTTTCACATTAAGTGTAATAAAGTAATGAAACTCATTTCCCCAGTAAGTTATAGATATTGAAAGTATGACTAAAGAAAATAAATGGTACTAATAAGGTTATTTTGAGGTTTTGGCCTCATGCTATCTCCAGCTCATAAATTGTTAACTGGAAGCCAAGTGGGTAAGGGAAAGAGATCAGAGATCATCACTCAATATATAATGATTCAGAACTATAACAGTACCTTGTGACCGTTACTGCACAGAGATAAAATTAAAATGACATAATAAATGGAGACTATGGGTGTATTACAACAGTATAAGGGGCAAAAATGTTAAAACAAGATTTCTGTGCAGTCAATTTATACAACAAACCAATTTGTTTATCCTTTAGGTATGTGTGTTCAGAAGTTGGAATTTAAGATAGCTTTTTATGTGTGAGCTAGTCTGAAGTCTGCAAATTGAGATGATCATCTGGCTCTAAAAATTGACTACTAAAGCATCTGTAAAGTATTTTCCCAAAGAATTTGATAAGGAGTTGAGCAGATTGGGATGTTTTAATAATAGAAAGCATTGTGTTGATACAGATCCCAGTGTGCCACAAAAAAACCCACATGCACCATCTAAATCCCATTAGCACTGAGCAATAAAAGTGAGATAAATCATGTCAATACCATGCTGCTACTGCCATTTAGAAAAGCTCTAAGGAATGATAGAAGCAATTGCTGGAGGAGAACCTAAAGCCGAAGCTAGGTTGGGACCAAGGCAACCTAGTTCCCATCCCAGCAGGCAAGCAGGGAAAAGGAGAATGTCTTCCTGTTTACTTCTTGGTCGTCAAATATAAGAATACAGTATTTCCATTAAGTATTTGCACTCCTCAAAGGTGAAATGAAAGATGGAAGCTCTAGTATGTAAAAACAGAAAGGACTCCCGGTACTTCTTCCAGCTGCATAGGTGAACAAGGCCATTCAGTGTTGCCCACTGGGCTGGATGTGACTGTTATGGGAGCACCAGCACATGGTAACCAAGTTTCCCCACCGATTTTCAGTTGTAAAAATGAGAGCTGTTACTAGTTTTGCTCAGTATGTGGCCTTCTCCAAATATTTTTTTGCCAAGCAGACCGCTCCTTTCCTTGAGATACCAGGGCTTCTAGTTTATTACGGAGAGTTGGGTTTTATCTTGTTTCTAGGTTGTCTTATTTTGGTTTTGGTTTTCTTTCTAGTGCTCAAAATTTAGATAGCTGAGGGAGCCAGCAGATTTTGGGACTGTAGATGCCCTGAGTCATTCAGCCTAAGAAAGGTCTCATTGCGATGTTTATAGAAGATGGGAGCCCATCCTGGAAGCTGATGTTCAGAAACGAAGGAAGTTTCGAGTCATGAATTCCCTGGTGTCTGGTTGTGTCTAACCAGTTGTGTACTAGAGCGCTTGGATTTGTGACCCCTGTACACCCACATGCAGGGTGTTTCATGTAGGCCCTACGCAGTAAGGCTTCCCCTGATGTCAGTTTGTTCGAAGTATTTTAATAAAACATGTTGAATTTTACAAGCACACTGTTAACAAACTTCCCAGCTAGTTCAACGTGCAAGGCTACCAGCAGGCGTTTTCTAAACTTCTGCAATTGAGGATACTTCCCAGTACATAACCTAGTTCCAGAATGGTGTTGAGGGTGATGTGGCAGCCTGAACTTCGTGCATGATAACATTATTACTCATGTTTAATCCAGTAATATAGTTATTAGTTACCAGGAATCTTACTGTTCTTTCAAGTAACCTGAGTTTAAGTTACTAGACCATGAGTGTTACAAAGTAACAGTAATTCAGTTCTAACAATAACAACAAAGTTTAAGGTGATTAAACTAATTTGCTGACTTAAAAAGATGTATGACTGCGCTTTATTAGAACAAAGTTCTGTCTAGCCTGAGTTGCTGTCTCTAATAGTGTAAGGAAGAATAAGAGCAGGGCAGACGCATGATACTGCCTTCCAATGCTTTCCCAGTCTCTGGTTATTATCTATTTGGGGAGTTTTTGAGTCAGTTCTGGTTTGTAACCTTTAGTGGATTTATCTTTCTTGTGTAGTCTTCCCTTGGAACCATGTAATTTTGAAGTGCAGCCTTGCTACCATGATAAGGAAAGATGAAAACATGATTTGTTTTGGTAAAGAATGTTAAAGGAACAAGTGAAAAAAAAATGTTAACGGGGGCATGTGGAAGAAAATTAATTTTATTGTACTTTCCCTGTGTGCATAAAATGCCATCAATAAAGCTTAATGGCTATGAGATACTATTTTTAATATTACTAGAACCATTTCCAGCTGGGAAGACAGTAATTCATTAAGGAAAAAGAATAGGATTTTAACTACCTGAAGCAAAGTACTGAATTATACTCTTAAAAGGTTCAGAGCATTGCTAACACATAATAAGCATGTTAACATTTCTTTGTAGTGTTCTCATAATTGCATTAATTAAAATGCAGGATATGATTTACATTTATACATAAGGGGTAGCTTTAGGTTCTGTTTCTTCAGTGATCTTTGGCTTTTGAGCTTCTCAAATCATTCCACTACTCACTGTTGTTGAGTTTTAATATGAAGATAGGCGTTAGCAAAGATTAAATACTATGATCATTGGTGGAGCAGAACACTTAAGTGCCTATTGGATAGCTATTAAACCGGCAGCGCTGTCTTGAAGCCAACTGGCCTGCATCTATCCTAACAACTCCTGTACCTTTAGGCAGGGTGTCTGTTGGGAATTCTGTCTGCTGCTTTTCCACACCTGACTGTGCCCCAGTGCTCTTTGGAAGAGTAGTAGCTGGCACAGGCCAAAAGCACTTTAGCAATGTAGAGAATCGAGGTCCAGTGCCTAGGAACATTTTCTGTCTGTCGTACTGGTACAGCCATAAACCACTTGAAGGTAGGGGAGGCATTTTTAATCAAAACTGAGACTAGTATGATTTGGTTTTAGGTTAATTGTAGTTAAGCATCCTTACAAATATGGGACTTTCTTCACACTCTTTCAGTTGCACCTTCCATATACTTTAGATTTTTACCCCTTTTATGTAAGTCCATGTAAACACCAGGATATACACCATATAAACAAATAAACCAAAAAATTCCTAATACTTTCCATTTTTCTACTGTACACGTTCCAAACATGTTGCTGTCAAAGCCATATGGTGACTGGGCGCTGTGTTTATTCTGAATCTTTGCAGATCTGTCAGATAGGTTATAGGTCCCTGGAAACTGTTAACAGAAAAAAATGTTGAGCAAATCTTTTTGTAAGAAAGCTGTTAAACATTAAAATAAAAATTGTCATCAATTAGGTGATGTTGATAGTCAGGAAAGAATATTCCTGGTGGGTTTGATGTGATAGGCTGTGAGGAGGAGATGCTCTAAGATTTAGTCAAAGCTTGTTTACAGAAGTTGTGACAGTGACATTTCCTGCTTAGCTTCTGTCCAGAGATACAGTCTCATTGGCACATAGGTTTTGACATTAAAATTCCTTATGTGAGTTAAAAATGAGGAGTAAAGGGGAAGAAGACCCCGCTCCTGTGATGATCTTCTCATAGTATTTTCTTCTTGCAAAGTTCAGTAGATCTTCACACTACTACTACTTTTGAAGAGAGAGCTGGATTAGGAGGTGCTCTATTTCTGTAGAATACTAAGCAGTTGCAGCTCTTTGCACAGTAAATTTTTACCCTAGCTAGTTGGGTACAGACATGAGCAAAGCTCAGAGCACAGACTAATCTCCCAGGTATCTAACTAGCTTTTCAGACAAGCTTTTTTCACCTTACACTGGATTCTGTACTGCCACATTACATTGTACTGAAGTTATTCATTTGCCCATGTAGCTATAGCAGCTAATTTTCTTCAGAGGCTGAGGTATAAATGTGCTAGGGTAACAATTTCTAAGGTTATTCTGATATGATTTGTAAAATAAAATTAAAAAAACAAAGCAAAACAAAACCCAGCAAACCCAAGCCCCAAATCAAAGCCAACCAAAACAAAAATCCCCTTGTAGAATGTTTACTAAGTTCTATAAACTCCAAGTTAGAGTTAAGTTCTTAAGCCTGTGAATGTTAATTTGGAAGGTTAATCTTTTAAATAAGGGGCTGCATCAGCACTTCAGTTAGCAGTTGAGAGGGCTAAAACCTGATTCTAATATGTGTGCTGGAGATTTCAATGAAATTCTAGTCAGCAGAGAGGAGTTTTTTCTTAATCAAAGGACTTCGGCAGTTTATTCCTGGATTCTGGAATTGCTCGGTCACTTGCCACACTGACATCTGGAACAGAATTCCAGGTCAGAACCTGGAACTCAAGCACAAACTGTTAAACTCATTATTTCTTTGGAAAATAATACAAGGGCAAACATCTATTTGTTTGAATAGTATATAATTTGAATAGTATATAATTAAAGCTCTTAAAGGAATTCAAGTAACACTTTCTGAGTATGAGGCTTTTTTTTGTGCGTATCAGGGTAAAAGTGTATGTTGGTTGGTTTTTGTGGTAATTTTTTGGAAATGTTGGGAACATGTCTGTTCAAGAAATATTAGTTTGTCTCTGCTAAATAATAAAAAATACATCTGTTCTTATTCTGGAAACAGGAAGTAGTTTAGGCCAGAGATGCAGAAATAGTCATTCCCTTAGCTTTCTCTGTGAAGAGAGTTTAGTAAAAATAACACAATATTATTTAAAAAAAAAAAAAAAGCGGGGGGGCTGGGCTAAGTGAAGATAAATTTGGTGGTTAGCTGCTCTGGAAAGGTATTTTAATGCTGATATATATTCAGTGTTTTTTCTGGTGACCTATTTATTCTGTGCTGTGCCTGGGCATTCCCTTCTTCTGTAATGAGTTGAGGAAGACGAGCAGCATGAGAACAACCTGAATGGATGTGACTGGGAGACAAGATCTACCCAGTTCAACTCTCCCACCAGCAGTCTTGTGAATCCTTTGCAGAAGAGACCTTATCACACTTCTCCAGAGCCCACCAGAAGAAAGGTTTTGTGACAATAAATAATGAAGCCACTTACAGTACCACGCCCACCCAAAGGCAATAACCTGTTTTTTAAAGCATTTATCCCACCTATTGATGACTTTTCTTCCCTACCAGAATTTTCAGTGATAGTCAAGCATGCAATACATGGAGCAGAGCTGAAATCCTAGCTTGGTCTGCAAGACAAGGGACAGAATTGTATCTGTGTGGGACACAAATTGAGCAGGCATATTTATGGTTGTTGATTACAGATATTTTAAAACCTTGTTATGTGGACTATTTTTAAAATGGGGTATTGTCTTATTTTCTGCTTTGTAGTTAATGATAGCCTGTGAGTTTGAGTATGTTTGGTATGATATTGAAAATAAGAACAGAGTTGACACAGAGGAAGATCTGTGTGGTTTCATTCTGTTCTTAAGGCATTTTTCTTCAGCATTAAGCCAAACTCGGACCATTGTGCAAGAAAAAATTAGTTATGTTAAAAAAACAACTGTGCCTAAATTGAGTAATAATTTGAGTTTAGAAAACATTTGCTTAAAATTTCATGCAACTAAAATGTATTTTCCACCAATTTGTCATGGTTTTAAAAATGAGGCATTTGGCACATAGATTCTCTTTCGTGAGGCAGTACAAGTAACTGTAACAGGAGCTTACTAAGAATCTTTAGATCCCCTCTCGTATTAGGAGAAATTTAAAAACTTTTGTTGAAGTAGTATAGACCCAGTTTAGCACAACTTATTTCTGTTTAAAGAGATAAAGGTAAGAGCCAGAGACCTGCTATCAGTCCAACTGAGGACAAGTTCTCAATTTGCTGTTGTCCAAAACACCAATCCAGAAAGCTTTTTCCTAGGAGATAAATAATTTTTGGGGGTGCATTATTTTGTTTTATTGCCAGTGCCAATAGCCTGGTTGCCTGACTGAATTTAGTCATGTGCATGTAATTGCTCAAGTTCAGAAGAGGTTACCTGGTTAACCTGTCAGGGACCAACTGTTCTTGACCACAGTTTGCAGCTTTGCACTGCTGTACTTGGGGTGTGATTACGTTTTGGCTGAGGTCTGGAATTGATGGTGCCCCTGGGTTAACCTGTGTGATGATGCTGTTGTACTCACACTTCTTTTCAGGTGCATCAAAGGTGCTAGAGCTAAGCCTGGCATTTAGAGCTAATGTTGAGTTCCAGTTTGGCAAAAGTTAAGGAGGCCTGGGTTTGGAGCAAGGTCCTGAGCAGCCTGGAGCTAGCTGATTACCTTTCTTTCTTAGGCTAGAAGGAAACTATGTAATTTGCATTTGTGATGGTGGTAACTCACAAAGTGCTATTAGGTTGATAATCTAGCTTTTAGAATGTGTCTTTGGAAGAAGTTGAATTAGTTTTAGACAAACATTTTCATCTTGTGCTTTGCTGTTGGCAGGGGGATCTTCCAAAGTTTTCTTAGGTATCCTGCTGAGTAAAACATCACCTTAGCTGCCAAATAGAGATCCCATGCAGAACCTGGGGCTCCCCTCCTTTTCTGTACGGATGCTGAAAGTAAAGGAACCTGGGGCTCCCCTCCTTTTCTGTACGGATGCTGAAAGTAAAGGATTGTTTTGTTGTGAAAGGTGTTGATTGGGCTACAACTTGGTCTGATGAATACAGAGCTGCCTGCGGGCTGTGTCTCTGTAGGAGATGAACTGAGGCTGAGCCACATGCGGTCCCAAAGATTACCTTATAAACAGCAATCAATTCAGGCAGCAGAGTACATATTAAGGGCCTATTAACTTGCTTAGGCCTCTCTTTGACTTGAAAAGTACTTGTGAGCAGAGGAATAATAAAAGGGAATGGTTGCCAAAAGCTATGGAAGGTGCATCTTGCCATATCACTGTTGGTACATCTGTTGAGTTGGGGATTTATTTCCTACTAAGCATCTGCTTAGCTTTTGAAGTACATATTAAGGTCAAAGGAGGGGAGCTTGAAATGATTGCGTAATGTTTATTCTTTTCTTTGAAGATTTTAAACTTTAATCATACAGCATTTGGACATATTTAACAAAGTACTAACCTACATGAGTATTTGGCAAACTTCCACAACTTATAACATGCAGTAGTTGCAGCTTTAGAACTTGGATTTAAAAATACTTTGAGCCTTGCTGAAACTACAGTTTGCAGGTCCAGTTTGTAATCTGTGTATCACTCTTATTCCATCTGTGACTTGGTTACACTGGTCATCTGAACATGACCAAAAATGAATTTTCAATTCAGCAGTCTCCATGTGGCTCAACAAAAGAAAATGTCTAGTGATCCAGTGCCATCAAAGAGGTTTTTTCGGGAAAACTGAAATGTCCAAATAATCTAGCAACAGGACTGCAACAGATAATTTCCTTATTCAGAAATGATGCTTCCCCAAACTCCTTGTGTTCTATCCATGCTTCTAACAGCTGCTTCTATTTCATTTAAAATTATTTGTAAACAAGGATGAATCAATAAGTTCATGCTTCTTGTAAAGAATTGTTTAATTTTGATAGGCATTAGGGTTAAAGAGCAAACTGCTGAGCTAGTGGATATAAATTGTCTTGACCTAACAGCAGAAGCGATTATTAATATTTCTTTTGGCTCAGAGTTCTGCGTCTGTGCAGACTTGTCAGTGTGGCATCACTGATACCAGAACTGAGTATCTGCCTATATCAAAGAGAAGGTTACACACAGAAAATTAAGTAGTTGTATTGTTTTATTGCCCAATCCACTACTTAGAATAATCCTCACTGACAGGAATTGCTTCCAAAATCTGTGTGTTTCTTAAATCAATCATTTTGGGTGCTTATAAAAAAAGGCCACTTTTATTTTGCTGATGCAAAAAGCCTGAAACTGCATGTGCTTATTCATATTTTGTACAGGATTTATGGATTAAAAGATTATTATATTAAAAATTTCAAAATGTAAGTAGTATAGTTATAGAATAGCTTTCTGATTTTAGTGTTACTGGTAAAGGTACATGAGCATTAGAACTGCGCCAGTCATGTGGGTAAGGAAATGAAGATTTTGGTAACATAACACGCTAAAACCGAATAGAGAATACATTAATAATGTGCTAAAAATGAATACAGATTTCTTCTCATATGTGTTGCCTGTAGTCCTGGTTGTATTTATGCACAGAGGGAGTTTGGTAGTTCAGCTTGAAAAACTTGCAGTACAAAGAAGCCTTATGATGAAGCTTTAATGCTGGTACCTTGTCCCCTCTGTTTCTCCAAAGTTGTGAGGGTGACATGCTCTTTCATGGGGAATACATCTCCATTCTACAGATCTTTATTTCTTTTTTTTTTTATTCCGCATCCCCCCCTCCCCCCTCGACCCGTAGATTTACCATGACAGGGTATATCCTGTCTCTATGAAAATTAGAGATTGCTGTCTAATGATAAGGGTTTAATCTGCAACGAATCAGACATGTGGAAACTTCTGTCTGTGGAATTTTCTGTTTGATCTGAGAGGAATGCCCTTGCTGTGCCCTTCCTGTAATGAAAGCAAGGTAGAGTGAATCAAAGTGATTCTAGATAAGATTGGAATGTGTGCATTGGTTATGCCTCTATTATATTTGGTGTTGCAATTCTGGTCGTAGGTATTATTTTATTATCCAAGAGATTAACGGCATAGTTCAACTTTTTAAAAGTATTTCTTTCTGTTTTAGAAAGTGCTGCGTTTTTTATTAAGTTCCTGAGTTAATTACTTAGGTTTGAACATGGAAAATCTTGCTCACAAAACTAGATATTGTCAGTAAAACATTGACTGAACTACGATAATATGACAGTGGTTTTGTTACTGTAAATAATTTCACACTATTCACTAAATCTTATGTCTTAAAGATATTTTTGGTGTACCATTGTGAGGAATGGCTAACAGTTTCTCTCCCTGTCTTTATTGCACAGACAGTTAATGATTAACAAATGTCCAGCTGCCTGTGCAAGGAATGTTAATTACTTTGGGGAGGGAGGGAGGGAGGGAAAGATGACTACGCCTTTGCATAAGAAGTCTGGTATCACAGTTGACTTTGAAGGTAGTTTGAACATTACAGTTCCAATTTTAGTAGATTAATCAGAAATGGAAAAACAATCTCTGCCTCTCTCGTTGATATCTGGTTATACATATATGCTTCCATACCTGTGCTACTAGCTAGTATAGCAATATTTTGGGTTGCCCGAGTTTGTTCAGGCCATTTTAAAGTAAAAAGTGTGTAAGAAGAGGTGACAACTTGTTAAGAAGTGGATTATTTTCTGTATGGACATAGAGAAAACATGGCTAAAAAAAGAAAAAGTGATAAAAATCCAAGCAATTCATAGTCCCCACTATTTCACGCCATTCACAATCAGCTTTCTGAATGGGGACTTGTGTGTTAAGTAAATACAGAAGCCCAGAGATAAAGAACTGTGCTTGCAAATATTAAAAAAAAAAAAAAAAGTCTTAGAACTTGCACTTTTCAATTAGCTTTTTGCTTGCTTAAAAATGTTCATGCTGAATGGTGAAATTTTGCAGTGAAATTGTGGACTGATTTGAATCTCTCCAGATACAGATAAGGTAGGGGAGAAGAGTGTGAGAAGGTTCAAAAACTGTTAGTGAAAGATGCATTGTCAAGTCTTCATTGACTCAAATGACATGTCAGTTTTGATGTGCATTGTTTAATAAGAAATTAAGGGAGTGATGATTACAGTGAGAACAAGATTACTGCAGATTATGTGGATTAAATTGAAAGTGAATATTGATACAGCATGTGATGATAGGAGGAAATGGAGTAAGAAACATATGCCATGCTGTGTCTGTAGTTCCAGGGGTGATCAAAAAATCCTTTGGAAATTGAGTTGTTCAGTCTAATCAAACAAAAGAAGGACCAGCATTGGAGAATATATTGTTGAGAACAGTTATACACAGATACAGAGGTTTCAGGAGGTCACCGAGTGCAATTCCATCTCTAGTCACTACAGATTCTCTGAATTTCTTAAACTAGGGAAAAATCTTCAGTGGTTCAGGAGCAAAATGCATTTTGTGCCTAAATGGTCTACTAGTTACCTACAATATCATAATGTTCTTTCAATTACGCCAAGTGTACTAGTGTAGAAAGAGTTGATCTACTTTTATCATGGCTCTATGACAATTAAACTTCTTGTCTGGTGGGGAGTTATTCACATCACTCTCTGCTATTTTTACTAAAGGTGCAGTTATCGCCAACAAAAATGTGTCGGTGGGGAATAATTAAGAGGTTTCCAATGGAAATTCTAACAGAAAAACTCAGTGGTCTGTTTATCCAAATGTTTGTAGGTTCTACTATTAAGCATTAAATATTGAGTGAATTAAACTTATAGATTTTCTTTTAAGCTGTTAACTTGCATTAATTTCTGCTACCTTTAGTCTTTTTTTTTTTTTTGTTTCTGGAAAATGTTGATTAAAACCATGCAAGCAGTTATCCATTATTTACATGATGAAGACCGCACTCATCTCCCAACAAGCATCCAGGGCACTTACAAATAAATATGCTTGCCATCTAATGAGTTATTTCTAGTTTTCTAGTTGCAAGTCTCCTTTTTAGCTGTTAAGTATTGATTCTTCAGTGTGCATGTAAGAATTTGCTTATAAGCAGAGGATTTTTCATTTACTTGATTCAGTAATCATAAGCAAAGAGAATGAATATGTTTTTTTAATCCCAAAGTTCTTTGTCTTCATGACTCTTCTGTCCTTCTACTTGTAAACAGACGAGTTCAGAAACATTTCTTTGCATGGCCTTTTGTTTATTTTTATTCATATGCAAAGGCAAGTAATAAAAAAATAGCATAACAAGTACTGATCAATGTGGAATCTCCTCTGAATACATGAGTAGAAATAAAGTCTGAAAAAATAAACAGATGCTTTGTAGGTTAATCTGACTTTGACAAGGATGAAAATGTCTTTTGATGCTACTGGATCCCAGATGCTTTAATCTCATGTCTTTGTTGATTTGCTTTCTTCTCCTAGCAGTTGCATGCCAACAGGTACACCAGCTCTTCTTAGTACACATAAATCTGCTTGGGAGCAGCATTTCTGTTGACAGTAATTAAGTGCCATTGTGTATGTAGCTACCTGGTGCAGTAACATGAACAGCAGTAATAGCCTGATTTCCAGTATTCCTCAACATGCTACTTGCCTTTTGATATAGGTATCAGTATCTTTTCTTGCTCAGAGCTGGTCTGAGAACTGTCATTGTTAACCAGCAGTTTCTGCAACTCAAAATAGTCTGGAGACCAAAAGCTTGAAGCAAAATTGCAGCAGTCCAAAACACAAATCAGTATAAATAACATGCACAAGCTAAATGGCATATTTTTTTTTCATGTGGGTTAGTCATGATCCAGTGTTGCTGTGGAGCACAGCTGTAAGTGCTGCTTACTAAAGAGGAGGACTGCTCTGTTGAACTTGCTGAGCCTTCAAAGTTACTTTTGTGGAAGTATTGTGAGGTAGGCTGCAATTGTTCAAGTTGCAACTAAAAAGGCAATTGGAGAAAAATGCTGTGTATCCAGGAAAAAGATTCTTGGGATACTAGAACAATTTTCCTTATTTAAGACGGTCATTAAACTTTGAGATTTACTGATTGAAAGTGAATATACTTGTTGCAGAACTGTCCGGGTATTTTAATAGTTTGCAGAGGTCTAAACAGATAGATCCTTCTGGATCAACAGACCAGTTTCTGTACAATTAAATGTGTTGCTCTTATGCATAATTGGCTTCCCATGCGTCTCATTATTTTCCTTGTAGCCTCTTCTTCTGCCTAGGGGGGACCTGGGTTAATCTGTCAACTCCAGTTAGATTTGAAATTCCTGGGGCCATTCGCAGAGGAATTTCCCCTTCAGAGGCTCCCCATTTCCCAGTTAAGTTATTAGAGTGGTAGTATAACCACTCACATTGTCAACACTTCCTTAGTACTAGGAATACTGGCAATGAAGTTAGAAGGATTTTGCAGGGTGAAGCTAGAGTTCTAAAGAGCATCTATGTGTTCAGTTGTGTGTGTATATATGAAATTCTTATGAACTTTAACGAAGAACATAAAACCCCACAAAGGATGAATTTCTATGCACATGAAAGTACACGTACATTCTAAAAATGCGATTCCTTCTTTGGTGTTCATAAGTAAACAAACAGTAGACCTGTAGAGCCCTTCACTCGTTTCTGATTTACCTACGTTTCAGTAGAAATTCTCTGCTGGTCATGAAACTGTAGTAAGAAAGCAAGATTTAAAGGTAACTGAAAAGTGTAACAATATTATCCCAAAGTATTTTTTTCTTAAACATAGTTACTTGTTCTAATTTTATGATATTGTGTAATTGTATTTCTTGGGCCACAGAAACCAGTTGTGTCTTTACCTGAAGACAAAAATCTCCCCTGAATAAGGGGGTGGATGACTGCAGCAATGATTTACGGATCCTGCAAACCTTGCTCATGTAACAGAGTAAGAGGACCTGCTTTTGTGGGTACTGAGAGCCCACATCCTTGGCCCGGAATCTGCTGGCAGGGTGTTCCATTTTCACTAATATTTTATAAACCTGCTGTAATGCTGATGTAGTAGTGCGGTCATGTTTTTTCAGCATGCTTTCTCTCAAATCATGAATGACTGCTCGTGTTAACAGCAAAGCTTGCTTTACTTGCTCTCTCTTCAAAGGAACATAGATCGTATGTGGCTGTATTACAATAATTTTTCCTATTGGCGTAAGAGTTAACATTTCATTTCCCTAATGTGTACTCATCAGGGGGTTTTTATGTCTCTCCATATCGAGCTTTAGCAACATGGTACTCTTCCTCTGTATAGCAATTATATTGCCTGTCCGAAAGCCTGACATACAAGCAGCCTAGCTGACAGAAATAAGCTGGAGCTATTAAAATAACCGTAAATGAGGCTGACAATAGGAGCTGTCTGCCATTGTCCCAAAAGATTTTCTGAACTGGAAGTAATTGGTTGAATTCTAAGGCAACCCCATCAGGGATCTTCTAATTGCGAAAATTCCCGCTCGCCAGCCCCCGGCTTCCTAAAAGCAAGTTCACAATCTTTGTGGACCTTAGCAGATTTATTAGTTTTAGCCCAGGCTACCTAGTACTGAATCATAATTTCTGGGCATAATCTTTTATGTAGACAATTTTAAGAACGTGTTTTCAGAACTCTTTTCTTTTACAAATGGTCTAAACACTGTGTTTTCCGTTCATTTGACTTGTTTTTGTACAAATGTGCAGAAAGCACTGTGGCAGGAACTGGAAGCCAAAATGTTACTGGGTCAAAGTATTTACAACTCTTTCTTTTGCCCCATGTTTTGTTCTACTCTACGCATTTAACTAAGAAGTACAAAGCCTGTTTTCTCAATGTTTTAAAAATATAGTCTGTGTTTGGTGCAGTTTTATGCACATCTTTGCTTCTAGGTTTTCCTACTATGTCTAGATGTTTACTTAAGTGATAGCTGCTCTTAACTGTTGAACATTCTGTATTTCTTCACGTCTCTCTGTAGCTACCTTGTTTATAAGCTGCATGTAGCAGAGATCAATAGTGATGCTTTCTCTTCCTCAGCTTGAACACAATTCAAATTAGTGCCGTCTGTTCATAGCTCAGAAGTGATGCGTAAGCTGTTCTGTGTTCTAACTTTTATGTCAAGGTCTGGATTTGACCACGTGCTGGGCCTCTCTGGTTGCCAACTTTTTGCTCCAAAGAAGTGTTTTACTACAAATGCATTGGTAATTTCTATGCATTTACATAAGTGAGTCTGCCAGGTTTGACTGTACGCTGTTAGCGTCTGACTGTTTCACTAACTACTTTCTGTTGTTCCATTAGTGTCACATGCAGAAATTGTTTAATTTCGAATACAGTAGGTTATTTAATGGAATTTGGGAGCTTTTGAAAACTTGTACGCATATCAAATTTACATAAGGTACAAAACTGGATTTGGCTATATATTTCATTACATCTGGACAGTTCATTGAAGTTAAATCTGAGAGATAAAACAGGTCATCATTTTATTATGATTGAGGTTTTACTTTGTTCAGTTTGGTTTTGTTCAGTTTAAATCTCAAATCTGTTCTGATGATGATGGTTCCTATACTCTGTTAAGGGTTCTGTGGGCTCTAAAGACCATGTATGCTCTGCAGTGATACCCTTCCCCTTCCACCTCCCTGAACTTGCAATAACTAGTCCCTGGAAAGAGAACAAGCAGTAGTGGACTTGACATGTTTGAAGGTCTTGCAGCTGCACAGTGAAATGGCATTTACCAGTTAAAGGACTTGTGCCTATTTACTACAGTTCCATCAACTTGCTGATACTGGTAGTGATAAGTTAATCAAACTTTCTAAGCCCTCATTTGTTAGAAAATGGGCAATTTGTCCTTGAAACAGTAACAAGGGTTGCTTTCCATTTAACAGTCCTGTCTGAGCATGATTTCTCAGCTGGTAGTGCACAAGACACAACTTGAAATGTATACGGCTTCCTATTTCAAAGAGCTATAAATAGAATTTCATTCAGTTTTCTGGGAATCTGCCTTTATAAATGCTGACAAAGGACTTATAATTCCAACATATACTTTTAGCTTATTTTTGGTATTTTTTTTTCCTAGCTTCTGAAATTTTTCTGAGGATTCTCTGAAGAAGAAATTGTGAAGTTTTAAGTTTTTTTCATTGCCTTTCTTCAGTACTTATAAAGAAAACTAGGGAAGTGATTGTCACCTCTGTACTCAGCACTGGTGAGGCCCCACCTCGAGTGCTGTGTCCAGTTTTGGGCCCCTCGCTACCAGAAAGACACTGAGGTGCTGGAGCGTGTCCAGAGAAGGGCAACAGAGCTGGTGAGGGGTCTGGAGCACAAGCCTTGTGAGGAGCGGCTGAGGGAGCTGGGGATGTTCAGCCTGGAGAAAAGGGGGCTGAGGGGAGACCTTCTCGCTCTCTACAACTGGTTGTAGCCAGGTGGGGGTCAGTCTCCTCTCCAAGTAACAGGCAATAGGACAAAAGGAAATGGCCTCAAGTTGTGCCAGGGGAGGTTTAGATTGAATATTAGGAAAAATTTCTTCACTGAAAGGGTTATCAAACATTGGAACAGGCTGCCCAGGGAAGTGGTGGAGTCCCCATCCCTGGAGGTATTTAAAAGACATGGAGATGTGGTGCTGAGGGACGTGGTTTAGTGGTGGTTTTGGCAGTGTTAGGTTGATGGTTGGACTTGACAATCTTAAAGGTCTTTTCTGACCTAAACGGTTCTATGATTATATCTAAAAACTGAATCAGAATGTGTTAATTTAAGATTCAGCTTTACTTCGGCAAAATAGAAGAATCATTGATTGGTTGAAAAGTAACAATGAAACTCTTTCCAACTAGATTGAATTATGAGTTATGCACATTCATGTTCCTCAGACATGTTTGCAAACAAGTAATCTGAATTCTTCATGAGTTATGCAAAATGCAATATCGATGGTTTGTTGCTAGGTTACAGTCTTCCTAGCTGTGCCTAATTAATGCTCTCCTGGAGACAGGAGAGCAGTGAACACCTTGTTCATGTGTGATTCAAAGGCAAGCAACAGTTGCTAATACTTTCTGCTCTCCTTCAGGGCTGCAACCAAGGATTATTTATATTCTGAAACGGTACGGTTCAGTCTGTGTGAATCTTCAGATGCAAGAAGTCTGATATGCGAGTAGCTTGCGTTGTCAGTGATAAGCTTTAAATTGCGATGGAGTTGAAGAGCAAATCATATTTCTCTGAGTGGCTGTTGCACTTTGTTCCATAGAGGCGTAAAACACATAATGCTTCCTGTTCAAAGGGCATATGTGATACAAGTAAGGGAGGTTGGCACTTTTCCAGCTCAGTTTATGTATCAAAAATATTACTTCTCTTAAAAGAGGGATTGTATATACTTTTTAAAAAGTCCTGCTGCAGGTCTTTAGTGTTTCAAGAGCTAGAGAGCAGTGCCTCTCTTGGCATTCTGCCCTGTTTATAGAGCGGACGAGCTGACGTTTCACTTCTGTAAAAGAAATCTCATTCCATTCCTTCTTTAGAAGGAGATTGTTTCAAGGAGTTCACAGGATGGAGATTTTGGTCTTTTCAACTGACGTTTTAAGTGCTGAGTAGTTCCTTGTCTCTGTGGCGGGACATACTTGAAATCTCCAGTGCTTAAGGACAGTTGGTTTGTGTAGAATAAAGATCAGTGTGAGACTGTGCTGCCTTTGTTTGTTTTGGTTTTACCAAGTGATTATTACTTGACTGATCAAATAATATTAAATTTTGTTGACATTAGCATTGGATGCTATTTTAGAAGAACTGTAGGCTTAAGGCTTAGTTGTCCCTTACAGCAGTGCTTGGTATAGCTCTGAGTTACAGTAGCACAACAGCCTCAGGGAAAGAAAGAATTTTTTCTTGGGAGTTCAGTAGGTTACATGTTTCAAAACCTTCACTTTATCGAACTCTTGATGGCATGCAGGGTTGTGCTGTACTTGGTTGCTCGTTCAAGGCATTTCCCAATGTCAGACTGCAGTGGTGGCCAGAAGTTATCAGAAAGAAGTTAAGAAGAAGTTAACAGAAATAGAGATAAATTGGCTGGAGGATATTATATTTTTTTTAATTGCTCTAGAAGTGGAAAGAATCTGAGCTATGACACTGGTCACAATTAGTAATAGAGGCACAATTTAAACTGAGTGCTACAGTTAGGTGTAGTACTTGTAAACAGTACACTCCAGTCTGCCTGTTTTATCTTGTGCAGGTGGGTGCTATAACTATTAATAAACTTGCTTTTTTTTTCACAAGTCACCTTGCTTTCTCTTACCGTGTCTGACAGGGAGCATAAAGTGGAGAAAAAAAAATGACAAAAAACTCATGCATAACACACAGGATTGCACTTGCCAACTGTCCTGGTTTGACTGTGCCTCTGGAAGTTACTCAAGGGGAAAAGGAGGACGAAAGAGTATGGATGTGTTCCTCTGTGAGGCCTCTGGGGACTGCTGAGAAGCAGACAAGCGCTGCATCTTCTCCGATGCCAGATGCTCTTTCCTGTTTTGTTGTTTGGTGTGTTTGGTTTTTTGTTTTTTGTTTTTTTTTTTTATCCTGTCAGCTCTGCTGTAGCCTCTGTATTTATACAGCGCAGGAAAATGCTCATCGTGTCATGGCAGGTAATAATCTAAGAAAGAGAGGTGTATTGCAGGAAAGGCAAAAAGAGAACATATAAAAGAGATGAATAGGAACAAGAAGTCTGCCAAGGAAGTTGTCTGCATTCATCTGTGTTCGATCTGGATAGTGTTGAAGGACTACACTGTCACTACATTGCACCAGAAGGCAAAGTATGGGTTAGAACACGTGCTATTTTAAATAAGGTGACCTGGGCAGAAATGCAAAGTTAATTAAAGTAGAAAATAATTAAAGTAAAATGTTTTTGTTTTTCTGGCCTATTCTCGTTGTGAGAGCGTGGAGATTTTAGTGACAACCTGAGAAAACTGTCTGTTCTGAATTGCTTAGCATTGAAAACCAAAGTATGATAGTATTATGTTTAAGTAAGATTTTATTTAAAAACCAAAACAACCAAACCACTAATCATTGAGGCGTCTGCGATTCTTTCTTTGTTTTAATAACAACTAAGCAAAGTTCCACAAAGTGTAAAGCAGAAATTTGTCCAGAAAAACTAAGCTACTGGCAGTTGAGATTCTTTGGACCCTTGTCCGCATAAAAAGCTAATTTAATAAATATTAGTAACTTTCTGGAAAATATATGCAACCTATCTAGAGGTAGCAGAGATTCGAGTAGTACACCTCAGTCTGTGCTGAGTGTTTCCCCAAATTTTATTTTTAATTCAAAAGATCTTGTAGACCTTAGTGACAGTTCACAGGGCAGTGACTTACCGTTTGTTTAGAATTCAAGACCAAGTTGCAGTCTGTGTTGGTGCGTTGGCAGGCGTAGTGCCATTGAGGGACAGCATGCCCCTGTGTTTGTAACAGGCTTAATCCACTCACTTTTAAATCTCTGATTTGGATTGGTTGTTCATTGAAGGTCACATTTGATCAAAACCTTTGTTCATGCAGTTCTTAAAATACTGCCTTCCCTCCCCCCCCCCAAGAGATGGCTTTTAAAGCAGCTGAAGAAGCTTTTTTATTTGCCCAGCTTATTAGAATTTAGATTAATTAAGTTTGTAATCAGATTTCAAGCATCGTGTTCCAGGCCAGGGATTTCTCTTAGTTTGTTTCAAACGTCACTCCCAGGGTAAATTCTGCTAAACTGCATTTTCATGCTTTGCTGAGAAATGATTGCAGGTTTTGATTTCCATTACAGAATCATTAATATTGTTAATGAGAGTTCTCATGGATAAGCGCACTTAAGGAGGATCATCCCTGGGAATTTGGGGTATTATAGTTTGAGCATTTGTTAATTAGATAGAACTGGCATATGTAAGACTGTCAGATTTGAGGTGGATTTATATGTTTATTTTTGTTTTAAGAGTGACTTTCTTTGTAGTGACTTGGGTTTGGGGATTTAAATTGCAAGTAATGTTGGTTCTTGTTGAGAGTGGAGTTGACGTTCTGATTTTTCCTCAGTTGCTGTGTTCATAAACCAGCCTGTTCCTGTGTACTGAATTCTATTCTATAGTATTCACTTAGGACTTTTTCCTTCTTTTAATGAAATTGATAGAAAGTCCTATTGTATCAAGTGGGAACAATATCTAGTCTAAAATTTCAAACATATGAATATTGTAAAATCAGCTCTGATGTCCTCTTGCAGATGGCTGAGAAACATTTCATCAGAGCTCTTTTGTACTTCCCTCTGGTGGTTAGTGACTGAATATGAATTTCTTTTTATCCTGGCCACCTGAAAGGCTTCAAGATTGCATATCCAGCCAAGTGAAAAATGTTTTTGGAATCCTTGCTTCACTGTATTTTTTGAACAATAATATTTACAAGCCTTTAGGATTACCATACATGCTGAAGATTCTTTAGTGGTGCTCTGTGGAAGGTTTCTCTATTTGTCTTGCTGTGTAAAAAGCAAATGGTTTGTAAAAGTTAAAATTGTCAAATTGCCCCAGTGTAGAGAAGGGATGGGAAATTTGCTGATGAAAGATTTTTCTGTGAATGGGAGAAGAGTTAGGGCAGAGATGGAGCTTTTACAGCATTGAAGATATAATAGAAGCACTTAAGCTGTACTCCCTAAATGTGCTTTGCACCACTTGAAGAAAAAAGTGAAAATACTTGCCAGGAGCCTAAGTACGCTGTTGAAACTGATGATACTGATCAACATCTTTCTGATGCTTAATGGATCTAGCCGATTGCGAGATTAAAACAAATTAACTCTCACCTAGATTGCTTTATTACTTCTCTTTGATACATGAGTTCTCATCATTTTTCTCTCTGCTGTCTTGAGAACCACTAGAACTAGAAGCCAGTGAATTTATGAACTCGGGGAGTGCTGGCTTTCAGACAGCATACAGTATTATGCTGCCCTAATATGTAAAATAAGCCACTAGAATCAATGTTTGCAAAAGCAGAGAGTTGGCACACCAACCATTGATATTTTAAGGACTGGTTCTAGATCTGTGATTTGGAGGGAGAACTATTGTTGTCTTTGTTTAAAAAAAAAAAAAAGTTGTCTTCGTTAAATTCTTTGGGCTTGTGTTTTTTAGAAGGTAAGCTACTGAAGTTTACATGCATTTGTATTCATTATTGTTGCATAGAAATTAAAGATGAAGCTATTAGCGTTCTCATAGGCAAAATCAGGAAAGATTTAGTGTTGAACTTGCAGGAGCAATTTCAACTAGAATAATGAGAAAAGTATGGTGTTTTGCAATTACTGATATAAGGTCAGATTGCACAGTAATGTTAAAAGGGAAAAAAACTCAAGTACTCCCTGTAGTTGTGTCCATTTAGTGTTGATTGTGTTTTGTGTCATGAAGTGCTGATGCAGAACCAAAAGAAGTTCAGGTTTTGGGAATCAGAGCTTCCCCTCACCCCCAGGCATGTGTACGGGATCGGTATCTGTTCCATTTTATTGCTGGGTGGAATCAACTAACTGGAAGAGAGCTGAGTCATATTAATAGACCAGTCGTCCCTTCCCTCCTGGCGCCTGCAGCTTTGAGTGATGAAGGACACCTAGGTGTGGTGGCCTCTCCTCCACCCCCCTCAATGTGTGAGGGGTGAAGGGAAACTTTTGCTCCCTGTCTTCCTGTCCCCTTTTGCATGGCTTTTATGTTGGAGGAATGTTATTTTGAGCTTTCATTTTTAATATTGTCAAAGTAATCCACCTATGTGCAATGCCCGTAGTAAGTTTTCCACCTTGCATACATACCTGTCTGTTCCATCTATTTTAAACTGTAAGGGGGGTACATGAAGGGTTTTTCAAGTTTCAAGTACCCTCTATGCCCCTAGGAAATGTTCATTCAGGAGCTGATCTGTTGATTAGTGTTAAACAGTTACATAGACATTTTGGCATATCTGACTGATCATAAAATTGTTTTCCTAGATGCTTCCTACTTCAGTTTGGAATTATAAACAGCACATACAAAAGAAGTGTTCACCCAACAATTCGAGATCTGTCCTGTGAGAAACATGAGAAAAAGGAAAAAATAATTCTAGTGAATGAGATTTCATGTTACTTTGACTAATGCACGCTCAGAGTGCGGGTGACCCTGTAGAAAACAAGAGACATTCTGAAAACCAGAGCTACCCTGTTGGGTAAACATCTGTGTTACATGAGATGGTCAGATGAGCAGACAGATTACAAGCCTTTCATTGAACTTTTCTGCAAAAGTCAGTGTAAAATATACAGAAATAACATCATATATGCAGATCTAATTTGAAATTAAAAACTAACCAAAAATTAAAGTTGCCCGTGTGTGCTGTATCGTACTGTTGGTCACTATCCCTATAAACTTTTTACATATTTCTTTTTGAGATACTGTTGTTACTGGGGTTTTGGCGTGGTACTCTTCCCCCCCCCCCCCCCCTCACCCTGGCTTTTTGTCCCTTGTGAAGTACATGACTTCAGAGAAGGACGCTTGAGAACTGATAGTCCACAAAAGCAAAATAGGTTTAGTCGTCTTTTTCCTTGCGGTAGGCTTTGATAACTAAGGTGGCAGAATTTGTAAATGCCAGCTGAGCAGATTGCAGGAGGAGAGCTCCATTACCACGACAGTTTCTTTTTATGTTTCTTGAAAATCAGGCAAGGCTATCTTAAAATTAATCTGCCGCTTCTGATGTAGCCACTGTTAAGAAAGCAGGACGGGTGTAAAATGGTAACGGTTGCTCAGTTCAGCGCATGAGCCTGCCCACTGTGCTCTGCACAGGTCACAAGCAAGAGAGCAGCATTGTTGGAAGTCTCGCTAAAAGGGAATTACTACGGTCTAGTCTTGTGTTTGGGTAGGACATGAAGGTTTTACAGAATTTCCCAAGGCATACATGGAGTCTGCCCAGGCTTAAGATGAAGTGCTTGCCTGCCACATCCAGCATTTAGGTTTAGAAGTGAGGCCACAGTAATTAACAAATTTATTTACTCCTAAGCAAGTCTCTGGGCTGAAGTAGAGACGTGCAAAAGGTGTAACGTGAGTTACAAAAATAGAATCCAGGTAACAGGGTGCTCAAGGCTTCATGTCCATTTTTAAGACCAAATTTATGTACATTAACAGTCAGAAACTACGCAGGTAACCACAGCACAAATCCAGTGACTACACAGGATTATTATTTTTTTAAAATAATAAACCTACCATCAGACAAAATATAAATACTGAGATGAAGAGACTGGAAATGTAAAGTGCTAATAACCTTAAAATTGACACCTTGGCTTAGTTTTTGGTGATTTTCCTCTGGAAAAAAAAAAAATAATTATAAAGCCACCAGTTTGCTTTCAAGAAAACTTTTATGGACTGCATGTAATGCATGTATATTTTCAAACTGCAGTGCCCCTTCTTTTTATCCCAGTTCTGAAGCCTTTGACACTATATAAAACCAGTTTGCACACTGACATCTGGTGGTAGTTCTGAAACGCTGTGTTGCTTGAAATGCTATATATGGGTATTTTGCAGGGCTAAGCATTAGGTGCTACCCCCTCCAGCCCTTCTGGAGTCATCTCACCGATATCTTATAATTTCAGATGGTCATCACCAGACCTTTATGCAGCTTCCCACAAGGCAAAGAAAGTAATGAATAAATGAGTAATTCCTCAATATTTATCTTATTTTGCTCAGCTGGTATGAAGCATTAAAAAACGTGCCTGGAGTGTGTGAAGGAAATGCTGGTTGAGTTAATTCCTTTCCTTTAGAACTCCTGTAGAAGTGCAGTGGCATAGTTTTATCGAGGTCCTGTTTTACTGGTGGTGTATCTGTAGATGTTGTGTGAAGTAGACGAGCTCAGAAGGGCCACATTACACATAGTCCCATTATGTGGCTTTGTCCAGAGTCCAAAACCGGCTGTCATGGTGATAGTTTGACTCATCCCGGCTCCAGTCCCGATCAGGCCTGGTGTGTCTCGTGTAACAAACAATAAAAGCCATGACAAAGCCCTTCGAGATTTCCACAGAAATGGTTGCAAGGGCTTGCTGTGTCCCTCAGCCTGACGAGTATCAGGTTCATTTTAAGTTGTATTTAGACAACCTCTCAAATAGGCCAACCTGTAAGAGTGACCGGTTCAGGAAAAGGAAAATGCAAAGTTTTATTATGCCATGATTGCATGAATCCATTTAATATTCCTCCCTCATCATATAGGTTACACCACGTCACATACCCTTTTGACACATGCATATTATGACTGTCCCTGTAGAGGAAGCTGCTTATAAAAGTAGATCTGTATTTTCTTCCCAGTGGATAAAAGCTAGAGTCCCTCCTTCTTTATTTAGTTCTGGCTCAGGCAAGCTTCTGTAGGCTCAGCAGACAGATTTTTATTAAGTTTGTGAATTGTGTAGCTGTTCCTTAAATGGTAATTCATTTTCTGTGTGTAAAATTGAGCTAAGCGCTGCTTTCCTTTGCCAGAGTAATGGCAGCCATTGGTTGGTCCTGATGCTGCAAAGCTTTGCTTCAGACATAACTTTTGTTTTCTTTTCTGTGAAGTTTGTGTGAACCCAAATAAGCACATAAAGAAAATTCAGTTAAATAATTCATTTGGGCACACAGATAAGAACGTTTCACATTTAAGTATCTTCTCATTAATATGAGTAATGGTAAACAGTTCAAGAGTTTGGCGTCTAAATCAGATAGTTTAATATGGTATAAAATTCACTGTAATCAGTGATGAGTAAAGAGGGTCATTCAAGTCCCGAAAGACTGTGAATTACTCATTATATTTAATCTTTTAGGCAAAATAGCTTTTATGAATAGAGCTAATTGATCTGATAAATCTCAAAGGATGTTGAAAAGGAAATTAAGTAATATATTGTTTTAATATCTGTAATGCATAATTGCTGAAAACCGTTGTAGTACTCTTATTTTTTTTGTGGCTTCAGGTTAGCCTCAATATGTTTGCGTATATTAACACAGATTGTAGAATCGGTGTCAGTTATTTTGAACTCGTATTAATTTTTATTTAACCTTGTTGCTTACTGTATTTTTATACACTTCTGCATACTTACTGAGCATTTTCTAATTATCTTTCTTCCTATTAAACAGGTATTATTGAGACTGCAGATCGCCTGGATCGTGAGACTACTTCACATTACTGGTTAACTGTTTATGCAACAGACCAAGGCGTTGTCCCTTTGTCATCTTTCATTGAAATCTACATAGAAGTCGGGGATGTCAATGACAATGCTCCTCAGACCACAGAACCAGTTTATTACCCAGAGGTCATGGAAAACTCACCTAAGGATGTGTCCGTCATTCAAATTGAGGCATTTGATCCAGATTCTAGCTCAAGTGAAAAATTAACCTACAAGATTACAAGTGGAAATCCACAGGGATTCTTTTCCATAAACCCCAAAACTGGTAAGTACAATACAGTATTTAATTTTACGTGTGGATGAATCAACGTATTTGCGTAAATGCATAAACCAGGCAAAACCAAGGCCTTTGGCTTAACGCTGTAACCATGCTTTCACAATAGTTAAGAGTTAACCTGGTATCTTGGGCTGTGTCAATAATAGTAAGTTCCACAAACAAGTAGAAGAGAATTTGAGAGTGAAGTAGTTGGTTCAGAGTACTTGAGAACCACATCGTGTGCATTTTGGGAAGGTTTACTTCAGAGTAGCTCCACTCTAGACTGGTCAAAGCCCATTTGCTTTTTTGATTTTGTAGTGCAGTAAATATCCTCTTGGAATACATATTTTAGCTTAGTTTCATCCAAACTGTTTCAGCAGTCTCAGTCTTTCAATTTTCAGGCCTAGGGTTTTTGTCAGGCTTTTGGGTTGTTTTTTTTTTCCTCAGGGTAGTGTTAGTCTAAGCAAGGCAAGCCATTGATTAACTGCAAACTCACTTGTCCCACAGTCCAAAGGGACTATCTTTGTAATTTTTGCTGTTGCAAGAGATACAAAATCTGGAAGATAATTTGCAGGTGTGGTTGTTACATAAAGAAAAGAAAGAGTCTGAGTTCAGTGGTTGTTTTGAAACCTTCGGGGGGGGGGGGAATATATGGAGGTTTTAACAGGAAAGTACAAATATTAGAAGCAAGTGACCTTTTGGTAACTGTGAGTTACAAATGTGTGTAAGGCAGAGAGACAGGAAACAAAATAAACCATTTTAACTGAAGCTACACAGCAATTTTGAAAACAATGTAAAGGCTGCCTACCATCCCTCCTTCTGAATGAAAGCAGAGAAAAGAGTACATACACTGGATGTTTTTTCCACAGATCTTTCATAATGGTAAAGAAGGGTTTGGTTTTAAATAATATTTTGCTGGGTTGGATGCAGCTTAGCTTTTCATATGTTGCATTTAGGTACTGTTTCACAGTATAAATTATAGGAGATGCCTCCGATTCATTCATTCGGAAATTTCTTCTCTGAATCCAGAGATTTTTAGACTAGTAGTGCTATAGAGATGTAGACTGACTTCAATCTGTAACAAAGCTAGTAAGTAGAAGAGAGCAATAGAAACCTTACTCACTTAGCTCTTGCTCATTCGTGGAGAGAATATCAGGGGATTTAAAGGAGCAAAAACTGGGTGAAAAATATGTTTTGAAGGCTGGGTTGACACTATGGCCTTCATTGTGTTTCATAGTTGTTGCGTTTTAGGGTATGAAGGACTTGGGTGCTGTATCAGCTGTAATTGCTGTGTCAGCAAAGCTCTGAGTGCAAACACAGGTATGTTATTTGGGTTATTTCTGACAATAACTTCTTTGTCAGCATGTGCTGCATCTGCTTGTGAAGACATTGCGAAGAGGGACATATGAAATAGCTGTAGGAACAGAAGATCTTTAGCATAGTTAAAGCCTATATCTAAATACTATATTTACGGAAGCATTGGGTTTAGAACAAAGGCAGCCTAAGAAGTAAAACAAGAAAAATTCAACCCCAAAGTTTTCTGAAGTGAATGCAGAAACTGTGTGCATGTGTGCATTATTTCTTTATATTTCTCTGCTTACACATGATGCAAAAGAAAAAAATGTTCTGCTTATCTGTCTACTTCTTGCCCTTGCTGTTTTTGAAAAGCACTGTTTGCTTGCTACTTTGCTATTTCTTGTTGTCTCAATCAGTGATACTGATAAAGCTGGGAGTAAAATTGCCTGTGAGTTGGGTGGAAAGAACTGAGTGACTGCAGTACTCAAATTGCAAGTGAACATAAACTCTACCTACATTCATTAACTCTTTACTATATAACTGGCTAGTTATTTTTGGTTGCTGTTTCCATATTTTTTCTGTAGTTCGTTTTCTTTTCCTCTTTCTTCCAGTCCTTTCCTACTCCTCTCTGCCTTCTGTATCATTATGCAGCATTTTCCAAACTTTGTTTTTAAAAAAGACACTTTCATGCCTCCCTTACCTAAGTTTTGAGATGAAGAAACATCTTTATTCCTATTTAATGGATAGAAGAAGTAGGGCAGTGGGGGATTGTGACTTGTCTTCAGGCGGAGTTTGTTGTTTTCCACATCAGTTGCTTACTGCCGATCTCCTTTATGTTAGAAAGGGAGCTTGAGGGAGCTCAACACACTAGATGGTGAAGTGATAAGGAACACTTAATAGAAAGCTAATAAAGATTTTCTGTCAAGAGAGTTTCTTACTTGCCTTTATTGTGGCATGCATACTGTAGAAGTAAGCAGTGCAGTCTGGAGTCCTACTCAGCTCTGTGTTAAAGGGGGGAAAAAAAACCAACAAAACCAAATGGGAATAATTATTCAATTATGTTTCAGAATACAAGCACTGAGAAGAAAACAATCTCCCTCTGATTTACATTCAGAAGGAGAATTATTTATTTTTTTTCAGAAATATAGTTAAAATCACAGGTATAGGTAAATTCAGTGATGTCTATTACTGTTAAAATGGTAATGCTAGATAGGCATAATAAACACAGACAGGGAGGGGAAGAGAAGAGGTGGGCAGAGGAGAAGGGAAACCTCTTTGGCTGGTTTCTGTTGTGTTCCCAGCATGCGCTCATATAATTTGAATGAGTATTAATTAGCTAACTCGTGTATATTGTCTTCCTGTTACATAGAGCACTGGATTTCATGCGATCTAACAGGCTGTCTTGTTTTTCTTGTACGTGTTTGGTTTGAAACTGTCAACCTGCAGTAGGCATTAATGTACTGATGAGTTTTGACTGAAGTTATCAGGATCATAACTTCCCCCGTCTCTCTTCTGTCTATTAGAAATCAAATACTTTTAACCTGAATAGATCTTATTTTGGGTGAAAGCTCTTTCGCTAAGATTGGGATGATAAGGAGTTGAAAAATCACTTTAAAAGACACTGGTTATTGTAGTTACAACAGTGTATTTTATCTCCCTCAATTAATTAAAACAGGCCTCAGCTGAAGAGTGCGTTTGACTAGAATTAGTGAGATCAAATCCTGTCTTGTTTGCTTATGCAGGTATGTTAGTTACCCTTGTTGGACCTTGTGAGGCTATTGCACTGTAAGGTGTTTGTCAAAGGAGAGAAACCTTCACAGGGCCCCAGGTTTCACTTCCAGCCAAAGGGGAGATAGGGCTGGAACACGAATCGAGTCTTTAACTGTATCCCATTACAACACTGAAAGTGACAGAGTAAGAGAGTTAAGCGTGTGATGTTATTTCGGGCCACTGTGCAGCCCTAAAGGCAAATTGAGGACTGCAATGGCATTCAGTCCAAGTCAAGGAAAGGCTAGAGTTGGGAATCTTAAAATATGTGGCGAGTGCTAAAAATATGTTCCGGCTGATAGTATGTTATTGTCTCCTCTCCAGGTCAAGGATCCATCGTTTTCTGTCTCTTTATAGAATTTAACACTAGTGTATTGTGGTCCATGGCTACAGCTCCTACAGATAATAGCAGTACAGATTATAAATAGCAATAACCTATATGTAACCTATATCAAGTAAAATACTGCTTTCTGTTCTCTGTAAGTAGCTGATTAATCTCTGGAATTTTATAGGCTTGATACTAAGATGTCTGCGTCTTTGTGCAATAATCCTGAATTGTTAGATGATGAAACTGACTGACATGGACCTACGCAGGATATGGTTCATCTTTCACAGAAAGAAGAGATTTCTTTTCACGACAAGAGCTATTGATTGACTCATCTGTTTATCAACAATGCTGCTAGCTGAAGTAGTGTGTGCTTCTTAGTGATCAGTTTCTGAGTATCCTCTTCAGTAAATCTTCACTGGCACTTAAGAACACCTTTCTTATTTTAAGTAGTTATAAAATAGCTTAGTTAAAGAAACGTTGCTGAGTTTTGCTTTGCATGCAGAAATGCTGTTTCACTTTTTGGAGCAGGGTATGTAACACAGTCTGTCACAAGACATTTTGTAGTCTTTTCAGATATGCCTGGCCTTTCATTAAAGCAAATGAAATAGCATTTTCTTTAGTTTTGGAGTTTCCATGTAATGAAAAAAGGCTGCTGTACACATGAGTCGACCAGGTGTAATAAAAATAGTTATCATAATATTATTTGCAGGAAAAAAATTGGAGCAAAAACTAATTCCACAACTTTAATGCTCAACCTGAACATAGCTTTAGACAAATATGTACGTTATGGTAACTAATTTAGATCTGCTTAACTTCTTGCAGAATAGCTTGTAGTTAAATAGAGAAGTAATTGACAAAGACGGTGGAGTTCCAAGGCACTTTAATATGTTTAGATGGAAGGAGCTGGAGTTGGCAGAACTTGATAGCTATTCAGAACACAGGTCCTGGGACTCTCTGGTTAATCTCAGCACTTAACCCTAGAGTTATTGCACTGAGGATCAGAAAAGATTTGCACTTCAAGCAACACTCACGTGAAGCAAAGGATTTACATAAGAGTAAACAACTTCTGGGGTTTTGTGCTTTGTAGCTCACAATGTACAATATTTTTTCTGGTATGTATAATAGAAACTAGTTTGGTAATTTTTCACTGTTTATTGTGGGTGTGGTTTATTTGCTTGTTCGGGTTTTTCTTCTTTTACATTTTGTAATTACCTTGTAACAAGGCCAAAGACTTTGAAACTTAATTATCAAAGTATTCTTAGTTGCAGTTATCGTATTTCATTGGATGCATTTGGATATGTTTTGTTTGACAAAGCAACAAATGGACAGAAATGGATGCTTTGAGGAACGAGTAATGACCTGTTTCGCTTAAAAGTTAGCAATTCAACTCCAGTCGAGTTGCAGGACTGAAAAGTTTTACATCTCACTGATGTAAGCTCCATGGTTGTATTTACAAAATACAATTGAATATTGTATTGTTTGAATTAAATTACTGAATATTTTTATTTTTACACAATCATATTGAGTGGACAGATTTCTACTTTTTTTCCGTCTTTGATTCTTTCATATTATAAGATCTTAATTTGCTTTATTTCTTTTGAAGAGGAATGTTGGAAGCATGAGAGTTGATAGCAGGATTACAGTAATTCTTAGAGAAAGTGGAAGAGGTACTTAGTATGGCATCCACTAATAATAGTTGATAATACTATTGTATATAAATGTACATTCATGAGCTGTTTATGAATTATGATTACATAATTTGTAGTCTGTATTGGATTAACCATTTAGAAATGGATCTGTTAGTGCCAATTCAAGAGAGAGTTATTGTATTCATTTTACAAAGAGCTTTCAGTCAAAACATGTAATTTCTTTCTGTCTGAGACAGGAGAGTGGGACGTGCATTAAATACAAACTTTTTGTTGCATCTGGTAAGAATTGTAAGGGTAGTATGCAAACTGGCTCCCCAATTTAAAACGTATACTTAACAGTTCCCCAGAGTGCCATTGTAGTGGACTAGAGCAAAATTCTTTTTCTATCATTGCTTCCTGTGTTTTCTAGTTGTCTTCTATTTTATTCTTTAAATTGTGGGATTGCAAAACTTCATGTGAAATTAGAAGAAAGGTACTCAGCTCAACAAGTCATATGTAAAACATGGACCTTTAAGAGACAAGCAGAACATCCTCAATTGCTGCAGAACTAGAGCCATTAGACTGAACTCTCTAAACAAAAGGAGCTCACTGAATTCCCCTAGGCTCTGTATCTGTTTCCGTATGGATGGAATAGTTTTGCTATGCCACGATTTTAAAATATGGCTGCTACTCAGTGATACAGCCTTTGTACAATTAATATCTCAAAGATTGCTGAGTTAAGGTGCCTTGGAAGAAGCTTGTAGTACTTCATTGTAAGTGGCAGTATATTCATCAGAATGGCTAAACCTGCATTTGCATAGTGAAAGGAGTTCCAGTTCCCCTTGGTATTACTGAGTAAGAAACGGGAACCCTAACCAGGTATCCATGTAGCATGAGGGAAGACTCTTGTACTTCTTTTGGTTTACGTTGCCCATGTATTCCAGACAGAAATAATTTCTGATCTTTTTGCCAAATTGGTATGCTTATTTCCACTCCCCTGGAACTTCCGTTACATTTATTGTACCAACTAGATTCAGCCTGGGGAAAGACTCAGGGTTGGGTGGCAAATAACACTTTGTCCAGAAGCCATGTCTCACTTCAGAAATTTCAAACAATAATAGCAAATGAGGCAGGGAGTTACTTGACAGTACTTCATATAACGGTTTTGAGTCAGATTTGCAAAATGCTGAGTGCAATAGTATAGCTTTCTATGCCTTTAATGCAGCTGGATATGAAAATAATGCATACCTCCAAAAGCTAGACTTGGCTTCATAACCTGGACAGGAGAATGACAAAATTAATTACAAGTGTTAATTTCCCCATATTTAAGTTTTGCAGGTATAAGATAGGAATAATTATGCAACCTAATTGCTCGGGAGTGTTGTGAAGATATATTCATTCATATTTATGAAGCACTTGGGTATTATCATGAGAATGCCACGGACATTCCTTTAAGGAAATCAGTAATCCTGTGGTGTAGGAGTTAGGCCATTAAGATAAGGCCTTTCTTATAGGGAATTCCAGCAGAAGCATTGAGTAATTACCCATTTCAGAACCTTTTGCTCTTATTTTCATGTTTTTCTATGCACTTTTTTACTACCTCAAGTTTTTGAAAGTACTTACACTAAGTTGGTCCTGTGGAAATTTAGGATTGTGTCAGGTTTTGTTTCATAAATTGTAACACACCTCAAAACATGCATTACAAAGTTAACATCAACCTTCAAATTAAGTGCTGATTTAAAGCATTTTTATATATGCAACCCCAAAATAGAACACCATTTTAATATAAAAAGTTTGTTCTTTCGAACAGCAGGATTAGAATTTTGGTAACACTTAGTCTGTGGCTCTCGCTGTCTGTTCATCTGTAGTAATTGTTAGAGCTTTGTGAAGTTATAAAATGCTAATAGCTCATGGGCAGATCATCTACCTCACATGATTTTATCTTTTTACACTGTTTGTAACCTTTAAAGCAGTATCTCTGCATGTGTCTGTGTGTGAGATTTGGAAACTGAGTGAAGTGAAATAGGAAATGGGTACAGCTGCAAACAACTTCCATGGGTTTCCGATAACACTGGGAATTACTTGGTGAGGAAATGAAGGGCCAGTGACCGCACAGTAGTATTGGCTTCATTTTGACAAAGGAAATCTTTGTCGTTTAACGGCTTGTGGGTTTTAATCCCATTTGACCTAATATTTTAGAACCTGAATAAAACCAGTATTACTGCATTGCACAGTAATGTGATTTAAAGTTAAATAAAAACCCAAACACTGAAATTGTTCTTGTTACTTTTGTAGCTGGCAAACAATGCCAGGCTCAATTATTGTTCATTCAAGTCACGCAGCTCAAAGCGTGCCCACCTGTTTACCTGTCACATGCAAAGAAAATAAAGTATTTGATTACACTGTCTTTAAAACAGATTATATTTTTTTTCTTTACCTTTACTGAAAACGTGACCAGATTTAACCCAAATGTTTGTCAAACTCCTGCAACCAGAGAGGGTTACGTGAGTAAACAAAAGTTCATATAGAGATACATTTAGAAAAAGAGTTTAATTCTGAAAAAAACCCACTTTTATTTTCATTTTTAAATATTGTTTAGAGCGCTTGAAGTGCTATTAGGCTGGTGATTTTCAACTTGATCTTCTTTGAAACTTGGAAGACAAGTTAATATCTGTGAAATTTCTAATAACATCTTCACGTCCGCTCACTCTACAATATTTAGGGGTGTAGCACTTGAAAAGATAGAATATTTGCTGTACTATAGGCAGCTATTTTAAAAATTATTTGCAAGCATTTATGTAGTGATAACTTCTTTTAAATTTTAGGTAGTGGTTCTGGGGATTTTTATTTATTTATTTTATTTGTTCTCATACATCTCTCTGGAAAAAGAGAAATGGTAGGAGCTGGGGAAACAAACAGGAATGTAGTAAGTCCTTCCCTTTTCCTTTTTCTGTCCCTCGATCTACATAAAACTTCAGGACATACTCTGCATGATCTATGTTGTAAAGCAGGACTTTAAAAGAAAGTGAGGTTTGCTTTCAATTTTTCCATATTCTGATGCAGTAATGGCGATGGAGGCAGACTCCCTCTATATCCTATGTTCTTTGAGCTGGAATATATAACGTGCGAAACTATAATTCTATCCAGGGAAGAGACAGTGATCAGATAGTGTTGTGAGCCATTTGCATGGTACCATCTTCACACAGTATAATGGCTTTCAAAGATTCCAGTCTTGTGTTCATAGGCTCTCCGAGTAGTGTAACTTAATGGAGCATGTGTATATAACAACACTATAACATTGGTATTGATGAATTTCCTATTAAGAGAAGATTACTGAGAATTAACGCCCTGATTCACGTGTAGCTTGGCTTGATTTTTGAGTGATGAAAATAAAAGATCAATCCCAGCAAAAACATACGTGATATAATATAGTTTTTCTATCTGCAAAATTTACAGTGGAGTCGCAGTCAAAGGCTAACCAGGAGTCAGCTATAAAATTCTTCTTCAGCTTTTCTGAGAGCTGAGACAAGACCTTTGGCAGCAGTTTAGGTGATCATCTGTCATGAGTGTTGCATGGAGGTATTTACAGATGGTTGTTAGAAAAGCAGTTCCCTCTAAATCAGTAGATAAGAAACTGCAGTGCATTCCACGCTTGTTCTAGTAGTATCCTGTCCTGTAAATGTAGGAAATAATGTGCAATTAAAACAAATGAAAAAGGGGGGGGTGGGGGATGGGGGGGAGAGGCAGCAGCATCATATAATCCTCAATTCTCACTTAGAAATTAATGTTTTAGGGTTTAGATGTATAGGGAGTTAGGTGGCCTCAAAACAAAGCATGTAATGGTGTTGGAAATATCCCAGTATACTTAGTGTCATTTGAACAACTTTGTACTTTAGTAAATACATATGTCATCCATAAACCATCCTTAACATCAAAGGAGAGAAGATAATAAGGACAGTTGTATCTAACAAAGTTGTTACACAGTTGCCTCAACTTTTCTTTCATATGAAAGATTTAAATGAGTAGATGAAGAAAATTCCAAGAAGGTTATTTGTAGGCTTAAGGCTGCCCAGAACCCTGAAATATCTCAAAGTGCTAATCTATGCTTCGTTTATCCATATACAGAGAACACTGGAATGAGGCAGCTCTTTAAAAAAAAATAAAAGTAAAAAAAAAAGGAATTGTTTTTATTCATGGTGTTAGATCATATGATGTTTTTTCTGGCATGCTACTCTTAGTTCCTGCCTCAGTTCCTTCAAGATAAAAACTTTTACGCCCAGTGTCAGTGTCTGTGATAAATGTTGAAAAAGCCTCTGCCAAATCACACTTGTCATTCATCTTTTTCGAGTCCTTCAAAAACCTTCTGTATTTCAACAATAGAAATATAGTTGTGTGTTGGCTTTTTAAGGAGATGCATTCTTGAATCTGTCTACGTTTTCAAATTTAGAAGACTGTATTTTCAAATCGAATGGCCCGTTCTGAAGTAGACAAAGTAAGACCAACCATCTCTTGCAACTGATGAGCTTTCTTAAGGAAATCCTTATGGTTTGGATTAATAAAAAACAAATAGTGAAATAAGTAAATGAGAGAGAGAGACACACACACACACACACACAAAAAAAAAATCCAGTGATAAACGTTTGGAAGATAAATTTCCCCCTTTGATAATCTTCAAAATTGAAGGGACTAGATTTTGTCCATAACAGTCTGTTAGCTAGTTTCATATCCATTCTCTACAAATTAGTTAATTAAATATTATTTTTCACATTTTTATATTTTAAAATGTAATGTTAGTTAAGTAAAACATTGTGACTTTCTCTGATGAGTTTGTCTTTCATGAATTAATAATTTTATCTAGATTAAAATGAATGTTTTTAAAATTAAAATGTATTTTGTGTGGCTTCTTACTCCCCTGTTTTCTTTGGGGTTATTTGGTGGCATCAGTTACTAGTATGGTATTGTAATGGAATTACGAGCTACACCTAAGTATGAAAGATTACTGTTGTGTGCTGGTGGTATTTTATTACCTGTGCACGTTTAGGTCCAGCGGGTGGTCTCATTTGTCTTTATGTAGATGGAGTCTTAGATTTGCTAAGATAACTGAGATCAAAACCCTCCTTTTACACTTTTGTTTCCAAGGTGGTTATAATAAGGGAGACCACATTTAAAACTAGTACTTCTCTTCAATTTTCTGGCATCCTGTAGGGTTATTTGGAAACTGTTTTCCCAAAAGACTCTTCCTTATTATAATATGCTAAATACTAAGAAACTTGAATTAGATTTTTCGATTTTTTTATTTTGCTGTAATTATCACCGTAATTTGTCAAAACATTTTAAACAGCTGTTCTCATACTTTGGGGAAAAAAAAAAAAAAGAATTCCTTGTAGTATCAAACTTTCTACTCTTCCCCCATAACACATTTTCCTGTTCACAGAATTTTATTAACTGCCCAAAAGTATTCAATAATTTCTCCTGTTACTATAGTCATTCTCAACCAATGCTGTTACTAGTTATATCCTGTCTAATTGCCTCCAAAACACTATTTTGTGACTAAAAAACAGTCTTGGTAAAAAACAGTTGAGTTGCATAAGAGGAATTGTGACATCAAGGCAACAGCCAACATGGAAACCTACTCTGATGTTCCTCTTTGAAGTCATGTATTCTAATAACTTTTTAAATCTCTGTATTAACGTTTAGGTTGTTTCCGTAGCGAGATGTAGTAGCAATGCATGCAGACTTAGACTTTATGGTTGTTGTTATTTAACTACAAATTTGCATGTTGATGAATACTTCAGTTAAAACAAAAAGTTCAAAATTAAATTTTGCATTTCAGAGACAATACTTACCAACTGTAAATAGCTTTACCAGCAGAGTAAATTCCAAAGACTGTGTATGTTCTTTCTTCGTGAATTTGTCAATCTTCCTTAATCCACATGTGTGTTGCAACAGTTTTATGGGAGATTAATTGTGAAATTGTAAAACTTCTGTGACAGAGGAAGTGACCTCAAAACTAACCTCAATCCTTTAATAATTGGTCTTAAATCCTTCTCTCATCTGATTACCATTTTTTTTTAAAACATATTAACAACTCAATGCTGGCTACAGGAAGCTGAAAAGTGCGTTTCCTTTGTCCAGGGAAAAAAACCAAGAAGCCAAGTTTGGAAAGGAGCACGGGGGTTTCTTTCTTTGTTCAAGCACTAAATGCAGTAAGATTATGTCACATTTGAAAAGATCTTTCAAGATGATGTGACATCTTATGGCAATAATTCTGTACTTACTCATTGAAGATGATATGTCTCAAAATGAGATAATGAAGTAATGAAGATCAGGTTACTTAGAGTTAATTACCGAAGGCATTTGAGCTTTGAATTGGTGTGGCTTTAGTATATCAGATGGTGCTGAAGGCAAGAGTATCTTTGCGAGGTAAGCAAAGAGATAACAAAAAATTATAGTGTTCTGTTGATTGTAAGATCAAAGTTTATTCTATGGGAAATTTATCATCACTTACCAGTTTCCTTTCAATAATGATACTTGGGATTTGTTTTATTTTCCATTCAAAATTATTTTAGCTATTTTTTTATTATTTCTTAAGTACCTTTTTTTTTAAAAAAAAAAAAATCCTCTTACACTGCTTATGACTTACAGGTCTGTTTTTTTATCTTTTTTATGTATGGGAGGAACAAGCTACCAAAAGAACACGATTAACAATGAAACTGGATGCATCCTAAATGCTCTCGAGTACTCAGAAGGCAGGATCTTAGATAGGTTTCTTTTTCTACTATAGCTTTTTGGGGTGTCTGTGATTATTTATATATTGCTTTTCATTATTCCCCAAATGGTGTTACCAAATACTAAAAGAATTACTGCAGAAGCAGTTATACCACTGTTTTAGTAAATCCAGACTGAAAATAGAGTATTTAAAACTATATGGTTTACCTTGTAAGACACATTTGAGCAGTTTTCTGTAATTGTATGATCACTAAACACAGATTCTACACTTCATTTGAAATCTAGTTGAAATTGAAGCTCTGCAATGTTTATTGGATTGGATGGTTTAGTTGTTTGTATAAAGTGTTTTTTTCCTCCTTATACCATACGTTAATAATCTTTGGTGCGTTGCTTGTCTTTGCTCCCTGCCTCCAGTCACTAAAATGATTAATGAGTGCTCTGATCAGCAAATTCCAGGTCTTTATATCTGGATGCTGTTAAAATAGTTCAGGGATGTGACTCAACTTCAGATATGCACCTTGCACTTATACTTCGTAGTAGTACGATTGAGTAGTTAAATTGCCTGGTTACTGATTAACATGGTAACTGGTGGTATGAAATATCAGCCATAGGATTAAGTACTTACTTTTTGACCCTACGTACTTGTCTTGGCAACAAGTAACAAACTCATAAACACTGATATCACTGTACTTCAATAAATGTTTCAGTGTGCTGACACAAGGATGCCGCTGTGGACTAGGCTACTTATCCCTTTTTTGATGCAGTCCTGACTTGGGTAGGACTGAGATCTCGATTATTACTTTGCTTTTTCATGGACTACGATTCAAAGGGCAAAACATTTTATTCAGCTGTGATAAATGTGCCAAAAATTATTTTTGTGAATGAAATCCAGAGCATGCGCATCTGAACCAGGAATAAGGAAGTGCATTAAAAAAAAAAAAAAAAAGAAGAAGAAGAAAAAAACCAAACCCCAAACCAGAGAAAAAGGTGATATGAAAAGCAAATACAGTGTGTAGTTCTATAATGCATTTTAGCTCCTTCAGTCTGGAGTTGACCTTGGTGCCTGTATACTGTGGGAATATCCTGCTGCCTTTTGCCTGAACTGCTGCAGATGGAAAATGAAGGGGGAAAGGCACCAAAGCCATGAAAGACTGCACTGGTTGAGTGCAGTTATGCTATACTCAACAAAAAGGGAAAACCAGTTTCAGCACAGTGTACTCAGTAGACATCCCTTGGATTTTTTCTGAAACTGTCTGTTTATAGGGTGGTGTACTCTTTTTTTCTTTTTAAAATACCCTGATGAGAAAGTTCGTACATGAAATGAAAAACTTTACTCCCAAAAGTGGATTTAAACTGTCTAGGAAAGTCCCCTAGGCCGCCAGGCTGTAAGTTGTGCAAGTTCTACTGAAACAACTGTATAGCAAAAAAAAGGTAAGGTTCAAGAGGCCAGAGAGAATAAGCAAGCAACATCATGACTCTGTAGCTAATGGATAGAGTGTTCAGCTAAGAGGGTGGAAAGAGGAACCTGGGGTCCTGATTTCTCTTGAAAAGTGGTATCGTTTTTACAGTCTTTATTAAAATAACAGCAATGATTGCTTTTAAATCTTTTACTTGAGCAGAAGAGGCACTTGCAACCACTTAATGTGATTGTAAATGATACTGGTAGTTTCTTTTGGGACTAGTAAGTTTACAGTCATATTTTCAGCACTTGAAAATTACTGGTGACAATTCTGTTGCTGGTTTTATTGAGAGCTATTAAGGTGCTTAAGAGAAGGAAAAGTTTAGGAATGAAAAGCAAGTCAAATTTCTAACGAACTGTCTTTAGGACTATGTAAACCAAAGCTGTTCAGTTCCTTTATGATATGCTTTCTCCACTGTGATAGTTGGTTAGGTCTATGATTTTGTTTGTTTCTTAACTCCGCAGCCTGCCTTCATGGTGGTATGTTACAATGGCACACTGTCTAGCTTATAATCACCACCTATACATGACTGGTAAGACATGGAGTTTATATTTTGTCAGCTGCAAAGCTGAAATCTGTTCTTAAATCCCTCTGCTATTACTTTTAATTGACCTATTTTTATTAACCTGTTTATTTACTTTGGTTGTGAAGCCTTGTCTTGGCTTACGTAGAGGACAAGATTTGACTGCAGTCTTGCCAAAAAGTGTATCTGAACATCTTTATAAAAGAAATATTGGCCTTTTCTGATGGTCATTGTTTGTAAAGTAAGTTAGGTATGAAATGAGTTGAAAGGAAGGAGACTGAAAAAAATAGTTGTCTATCTGTGGCAGTGGTGAAACAATCGTGGATTATTGTGCTCATCATTTTGTCCGTATTTCAGAAAGTGTTGAGATATTGGAGGCAGTTTAAAACAATGTCATAAGAGATCTTCCTGACAGTGAGACTTGATGCTCGCTGTGTTATCAGAGAAGTCTTAAGATGTGACTTGATCACACAAAGGACTTCCATGGGGAGGAAACTGCCGATTCCAGTGGACTTCTTAGACAAAAGAAGGATCTATTCCCCTGTCTAGAAGGGAAAGCTGTCTTGAATTAGATATAATACACTATTTCTTAATGAGGATGATTAGTAGGTGATCCAGCATTGAGGTGCAACAGCATCTTTTATCACTTGAAGAGACATAATTGGTCTTTGACTTGCAGAATGTATGCTGTAATTTGCCTAGTGCTTTAGGATTGTGTTATGCAGTCGTCAAACTAGATTATCATTGCAGCCACATGTGAATTTAAAATTCATGCTTACTTCAACTCTTACACTGATTTATATATTAAGAGCTTGTAAAGAAAATCCCAAGATAATTGTTTTTAGCATTCATTAGTAATTTGTCATTTTTGAGGTTGAAGTGGGGGAACGAGAACTTAAATAACAATACGTTATCAGTAAATTTATCTAAAGCTTTAAACCGATTGAGTTGCGCTAATGCAGTCCAGAGAAACCGTTTCTGCTGACTGGTTATGGTTTGCGTTCAACATAGAAGACAAAAATCTCATCAACAAAACGTGCCCTCCCTTACCATATTGAATTCCAATGTCTTGTGTCTGTTGAAGTTGGTGATAAAAAATGTTGTAGCTGCTTTCCACGCTTCCTTAAACCTCCAGTGCCAATGCATTCAAAGATCAGAGAAACTGTATTTCTCCTTGCAACGACGGCTTTTTCTGATGATGCTACATTTATTGCTGAGATCGTCCATGCTATAAAGGTAGCTAACATCATGGCATTAATATTAACATTCTTAACGCAGTACCCACCTAGTGTTCTATGGTTTTTTAAAGAGATTGCCGTTTCAGCATGGAATGGAAGCTGTTGTTGATGTGCTGTTTTTCAGATACAGAGGTAAACGTGATGTAACTGTGCACGGAGTTGAAAGCTTATATGGGATAAAATAAATCCCTGCTAATGTCAGCTCCCTTGTGCTATTTTCTGTTCCAAATGTAGTGCTTTTATTTATATTTATGTAATTGAATGCTGTTGTTACGTTTTTGTCTGTTTGTTTTAATGCTGTTTAAAATAGAAATCTGAAGTAAATTTTATTTGAATACAGCTGTAACTATTTTGATTTTTCAGTAGACCTCAAATAGACAGGGGATATCCCCAGAATGTAAACTCAAAGGAGGAATGAAGAGAGAAAAGTACAGTTGTATGTGTTACCTGGTCTGGGTTTTTTATTTTGTTTTCGTTACGGATGTTTACTCAGTTCATTATAGTACCTCTCCAGATAGTGAGGCAGAACAACTGTGGTTTATCCACAGACTCCCTAAATTATTAAGCCACTATTATGAAAATGTTTCTGCTGAGGTGAATTTTGAAACATTACTGAATAGAAAAATTGCACCAATTCGCTAGAGATACCATTTGCTCATCATTAGCTTAGACATGTTTGTTATAAACTTGTGTTTTCCCAAGGAAACTTGACCCATCTTGCCATAGCGTGCATTGATTCCCAGGTGGAATAATAGCAATGTGAATTACTGGAACTCATTGTTCCTTTTGGGGGGAGTGGGGGGGTGGTAAGAGGAGGCAGAAGGAAAATGGGAAAATATGACTGCAAAACGATGCTCTGGGAGTCAGTTTTGCCTCAAAAATGAATGCTTTGTCCAGTGATCTGTTTCTCAACACATGCTCTCATTTCTCTCATTCAGCAGTGAACAGATTCTACCCCCCCTTATAATAAGGATTTCAAAACTGCTTATGTTACAGACTTCTTCAGAGGTTGAAGTGATCCTTTACTTGTCACCTCTGTGCAGATGTGGTGTATGCAAAGGTGTGGTTATTCATTTGTTTGTGTAGAGGGAGGGACGCGGCAAGGAGATCTCCAAACTGTTACAGAAAAAGAGAAGGGAGCTCAATCTAAAAAGTTTGAGAACTTTTGTTTTCAGTAGAAAGAAGAGGGTGGTGGCTTCTGTTGCAGCAACCTGACTTATATTAGGTGCAAAGATTCTCCCCAACCATCTTGATGTGCAGTCACAAAAGCCACACTGCATGGGAACACTCGACCTTATCACAGCCTTAATTCAGAAAAGCTCTCCAACAGGTGATGAAATCTGTCGATGCAGCATTAAACATTTTATAATATACAAAAACTTGGAAAAAATGGAAAAACTTAGTGATTGCCATAACCAAACCTTTTACAATCTTAAGCTGTAGTGAAACACTTGACTGAAGCTAAATTTCCGCTTAGGAAAGCGGCTAGCAGCAAAGAGTTAAATAAAAAGAATGTCATGCATGTGTATGTGATTCTAAATCCAGAAGTGTTACATTTCCTTTGTTGGCATTAGTTTCTGCTGAATATACAGGATATATATGGTGAAGACTAAACCCTTCTGTTATTGGTCCGAAGTGTTTTAACAGAAGTGTGGCATGCTTGGTTGAAAAGACTGGAAGTTTTAACAGATGAAAGCATGTATTTTGTTCTTACTGGATATTTTTCTGCTTACCCATTCGAGTTGTATAGAGTTGTACATTCATTAGCAGAAATTATATCTGGAACTAGACTTTCTTTAACAAACTATAGTATGTGGAGTAGTGGTGCATGATAGAATTCTGTCTGGAGTGCCTGCTGCATAAGCGTATTTTTATTTTTTTCCCAAAGTATTAGTTGGCATTTATTAGCGGTGCATCCAGTCTTAATGGCTCTTGCTGGGGGAAGAGTGGGTAGGAAGCTGTTGAAGGGTGCCATCTTTCTGCTCTCATGTGTTAGCAATTCTCTTCTTGCTGCTGTGAGAGATGGAATCTAATATTGTCAGAGGGTGTAGACTGAATATTGGATATTCAGAGAAATGCAAGCATAACGAGACATTTCTGCTGGAATTACTTCATTCTTCCTGTGCTTTTGGGGATCCTCCCTATCCTCAACCCAGCAATTGAACAGCCAACTCCTTTAGCGGCTGTGCTGAAATTTACCCTTTTCCCTTGCAACTGTGGTGAGTCTCAGGGGGATTAATGCTTCATGGGAGGGCTTCTGCCGGCTTTCTCCAGAGGTACTCAGTAGAAAGAGGTGTTTAGGAGAGATTGTGTTTCTTGAAGTCACCTACAAGTCCCTTTGCTCGAGGGAAGCAGATGAGGCATCTGCTCTGCCATTTGTTCATTTCCAGTTAACAGTTCTGCGCTGTTCCCCGTAGAGCCTGTGAAAAGAAAAGGTGTGCCTTGGCCAGTCTTAGCCAGCAGATTGGGAGGAAGCTTTGTTTAGAATATGTGACAATAAATATTTTCACTTGTCATTGTTCACAGCTCTGAAATCTCGATGGGAAGATATTAACTCAAGGAGGTTAATACATAGTTGTCACATCCTTTTTTTGTTTTTTTTTTTTCTCCCTTCCCTGTCCCCCCTGCCTTAAAATTTAGACTATCAATGCAACATTTTTTCCTCGTTTTTTTTTTTTTTTTAATTTTTATTCCCGCTTTCTTTGTAATGAAGGGAAATTACTTCATAATACCACTAAGATGTATCCTAACAATTACACACGTATATTCTATGTGTTGCAAAAGCATAAAAAGATAAAGTAGGAGAAGATTATAGATCTTTGTCTAGAATACTAGGTGAATATAACGGATTTGGCACAACGGCAAGCCAAATGGCTGGAAAAACAAGGGCAGGTTTGACCATAATTGGAACAGCCATTATTTGCTGTTTTGCAGGCATTATTTGAAGAACAGTTGTTTGAATATTTGACAGCTGTAATATTGCCTTATATAGGTTTTGTTAATATTATTTAGCGCAGACTGTCTATTTTGTTGGTATGTGTAGACTACAACTCTATTTTGACAGGAGCATTGAGTAGCTGGGCACTGGTGGTATGCAATTGTTTCTATTGGCCTTTCTCTTTTAAGTGAAACTGAAATCTTTATTGCTTTTCTTACTTACGCACTATTTTTTTATCTGCTATGAGACAAAATTGAAGGCTTGCTTATTGTAGCAGATCAACCCTGAAAACTTTATAAATGGATTTTAATTTTGCTTATAAGAGGTTTTATTAATAATAAGCTTACACTACAGTTAGAAAAAGGAACATGAAGTATGCAGCCTGTGTTTTGTTCTCTGTTTTGTCCTTAATTGGGTAATTGCTTTCCTGTTTTTCAGTTTGACAATTAAGGATCGAGATGTCAGTGCTTTTCTGTCACTGTAAAAAGCTGGGACAGTTGCATAAAAGGTCTCATGACATTGCAGCATCTTCTAACATATGCGGGATTCTTCCTACAGAGAACAGGGCTTGAGTCAGGCGAATCCAAATCTTGGTGTTTGCTCCCTGAAAAGCCAAGTTGGGTCTAGCAGGGTTTACTAGCGCGGGCTCAGTGCCATGTGAACACAGTGATGGTGTTTGGGGGGCCAACTTGTACCTGCAAACAGGTTGATGGCTTTGTGTAGCAAAGAAACAGTTATCTCTTGTGTCTGCATCCATGGCACGGTTAACCCCCACCGTACCAAACCATGCAATTACAACTGAGAGTTGACTGAGTTTACTTTTCAAGAAACTCAGTGATTTAAATTTTGAACCTACTGGTAGGGAGAATTAATTCAAATAAGATCCTTTTGTATTTAGATTTCACTGTCTTTTTGTCACCTCTTGCTCTTTGACTTTCTTCATGATGAGTAAAACTCATCATGCTTTCGTAATCTTGCATCAAAGGTGTATCAAACTCTTGCAACAAAATACAACATCATGCATCAAAAACTTGTCGTCATTCTCCGCTATTGCCAATAGCAACCCTTTGGCTCCTTGTCATTGCCAAATGAAGCCAATGCACACAAATTGCTCTGCTTTCCACCATCCAACATCTCTTCAGGTCATTTTTTTTCTGTTGTTATCACTAAAAATATATGCAGATGTTTCTTCTGAAGAGATTGGTAATTGTTCAAATCATGTCTGTAAGCACCCTTTGAATAAGGTGTATGAACACCTTCTGAAAACAAGACTTCATGTGAGTGAATTGCATACATTACTCCTGTCAGAAGCATGACATGCACAGATGTGTTGGAAAATTGAAGTGTATGTGTCTGGAGGGCTACAGCCATGTAGCTTCCAGATTGCAACGAATATTTTCAAGGCCCTTAAGGACTGGAAACCCCTCACCCCTTCCCTTAATGAAAGCGCAAGTTCTGCAATAATAGAAGAGACCACCTAAGAAGAAACTGAGATTGGGTATATCAGTAACCACTGGTTTAACCTAACCTTGATTCAGATTATTTTCTTTAAGGCTCTGATTAATTATTCTTTTATGTTTACAGGTCTAATTACAACCACATCTAGAAAACTAGATCGAGAGCAGCAGGGAGAGCATATACTGGAGGTAAATAATTTCTTTATTTCTCTGAAAAACAGTAAGTTCGTTGCTCTTTTACAGAGAGTTAAATTTACCATACTTGATTACTATATGAAGAATTTAGAGAACTGGATTTCAGAAATAATTTGCTTCTATGATCATTATATTGCAATACACAAAACTACCTATCTTATAAAAACAGTGTGTTGTGACTTTTTCATAAGAAAAGAGTTAATATGCAGATCAAGGGCAATTTTTTGGTTTTATATCGGTTAACCAAGATTGTTTTTTCAAAGAGTACAAAGGCATGATTGTTAAAAGGAGGAAAAGGAGGAGTGTGCTTCCTTTTTTTTTTTTCCTCTGTAATTATTGGAATAGCTATTTCAGCCTGCCTTTTGATGAATATAGACCTCTGAAAAAGAAGTGTAGAATCTTTTTTTAACATTGTGAATACAAACAGATAGTAAGTGAGTAGACATTTTTCTGCATAACATATTTATCAATCACATAAGTAGATGAGTTGCAAAATATGCCTTATAGATTCGGAGTCCAAGAGCATGAAATTCATGACATAATTTTATTTAGCTACATTTAATTGATCACCTGGAATTCATGTAATACCTATTCTCATTCTCTGTCAAACAACATGAAGGAAAAACACATAGACTAATGTGAGTCTTCCAGTTTCCCAATGTTGCCGTGCAGTGTGGTGGCACTTAATTTTCACAGTGATACTTACATGCTAAGATTTATCTGGAACCTTTATTGTACCTTTTCTCCTGGATGATAGATAAAGGACTGCAGTGTGAGTCGGCAAAACTAACATTAAAGCTGGAGAAGCAAGTTTGCACTTACTCAAAACCTATGAAATCTGTAGAAAGGTTTTCTAATAGGACTGCATAGACTTGGAGATGAATGCTATTCCTTGATAGCACAAACTATCCTTTTTCAGAACTCCAGTGTACATACAGTCTTCTGTCTGCTTGGTGCATTGCAAGCTGGATTAATGCAGCTGTTGGGCCAAATTTTTATCATTATTTTCATTTCTGTATCAGCTTCGGAAATAACTCTGCACAAAAGTAGCAGTAGGGTGGAATTTCCTCTGCGGTGTGTTTCTAGTAGTACTCATAGCAAAGTTAATTGGCAAATCTGGTTTAGTACTAGGCACGTTATTCCTGTAAAGTCACTATATTATTCTCTTTTAAATTACCTCCTTAAATCTGTTTGTGTCGGTTTCCCAAAGCACTTCATGTCAGTTATATCTCATTTCTTGGCCACTGCTATGTATATTAATTGTAAAATTGGTATCTCATGACTTTTGCTCCTATGCATATTGTGCTGGCTTTTGTATTAGATCTGTACAGAAAATAAAATGAGCTGTGGATCATTCTCTGACCCTGAAGCCACCTGGCAGAGTATGGCTTTGAACACACATACCTTATCCCTGGCAGCGGGTTGCCATGTCCACGTTGCCTGTTGAGAACGGTGCAAGGATTGTGTGAATTCTCAGGCTGCAGCGAGGCAGTATGTGGGAGGTGCTTCTTGTTCTGGGCCAAAATTTATGCCACAGATCACACTAGCAGTGTAATATTACAGACAGTTTTCTGCTAGCAGTCCTGCCTGCTAATTTAACCTAAATTATTACAAGATAACATGTACAGGACTCAAAGTTGTTTGTTTGTTTGTTTGTTTTTTAAGGTTACAGTATCATACAATGGTACGTAAATCCTCCTGGCTTCAGCTTTCTCTATAAAGAGACTAGATTAAGCTGATTGCTCTTTAGTTTGGAATATTGGTGGTTGCCTGCTAGTATCGTTTATAATTCTTCATTCTTCCTTCATTTTGAATCCCAGCTGGTTGTTAAAGTTTTAAATAAAAGTCTGCGAAGTATCCAGCAAAAGAACTCGTAACTAGAGAGCGAGAATGACAGACAGCATGGCCCAAAGTAGCAGTTTTCCCATTTGTTAGCTTTATGTTGACACCTTTGAAAATAGGTTGGAAAGAAACCCAGAAATGCACAGAATGATGGGCAATATTATGAGCCAAGTGCCGAGCATCTGGCTAATTAATTGAGCATTGAAATGTTGACCAGATGGGTTGGTGGGTTTATTCCTTGTTTGCTATTAAATTTGATCCTTGATTGCACTCCTGCTTACATAATAGTAATTAATATGCCCCATTCTTTTATTCCCAACTTGTAACTATTTTCTGAGTGCCAACTGTCACTTTTTTAAATGCAATTATCTTAGATTAGCTTCGTGTTATTCTCTTGTATCTTAGTAGTCTGTTTGTTATGTCAGTAATGCCTTCAAAACTGATGTGGCATTCAAATCCAACTAGATTTTCCTCAGATTTGCCATTTTCTTTCTGCTTGGATCAGGGTAATGCTAACTTTATGTTAACAAAAAGTTATTCCACACCCCTTGGAATTTCCTCTTTTGGGATGTGTTTTGGGTTTTTTGCAAACTGAAAGATACATGGTTGTGTTCCATTACAAGTAGTAAAGGGAACACATATTCATATATGTGGAAATCCTACCATCTGTTAGAGATGAGCATGAACTTTTGCATTTCATGTTGTATTTCATGTGTTTTTGTTGTGGTTAATCACTTTACTTATGCTTTTTCATTTTCTTCATGCTTGCAAGTTATACCATGTTTCATCTGTATTTCCATTTTTTTTCCTAAAATAGACGAGAAAGGGCAAAAAAACAAGAATATCTGATCATGTCCTCATTCATGTCAATGTAAATTCATTTTTTCCATCAGGGATTCAACTGTAGTCTTCCATTAGTATTCATTTCACTATTTTGTAGCCATGTTTTCCTTGAATCCTTATGCTTTTCCATAGTCAAATTTCCCAGAGCATCCTAAGAACCAGTGAAAGAATTCACCATCCACATTCTTGAAGAAAAATACTTGTTCTCCCCACATCAGGGTGGGCTTGTTGGAAATGCAGTGTCCTGTATCAGTGGTGTGTAGGGTTTTTTATTTGAGATAGAGGGGGTTGGTTTGGTTTAACGCCCTCCACAGCACTGAGCTTAGAATCATAGAATCATTTCAGTTGGAAAAGACCTTTAAGATCATTGAGTCCAACCATGTATCTTCCCTATAATGTTTTCCCAGTGCTACTCTAGTGACTGACTTCTATATGGAGCTTCCTCCCAGTAAAGACTTAAATCTTCCTCGCAAACTCAAAACCAAAAGGAAACTGCAGCATGTAACACATTTCCTATAGAATATGTTAGAAAAACTGGGTGGTTGGTGGTTTTTTGGGGGGGTTTGGTTTTTTGTTTTGTTTTGGGTTTTTTTTGCATTCCCCTGCAGCTTTGACAAGCAGCCACTAGAATTAAGGTGAGCATCTCTCAGTTCATCAGTTTCCTCTAATTGCAGCAGAGCTGGCATAGGTGACCTTCAGACATCCGTTTCTATGTAATAAAACGAAGGCGAATTAAGTCAAGGAAGATGACTTTAAAGGGGGGGGGGGGGGGGAGAAAAAAAAAAAAAGGAGTGAGAAAAAGAAAATGAAGGGAAGACCATAGAAAGGCTGAGGAAGAGTGCTGCACTAGGTCATAAAATTGTTCTTAAAATGAGACACAAGGATAAAAATTCTACAGCTAAAACCAAAACCAACGCAACATCAAAGAGAAAGCGAGGAAAAGAACACAAAAGATTGACAAAAAAATGTCTTTACCCATCATTATTCCATGTGTCTTTAGTGCCAATTTTTTGGAAAATATCCCCTTCAGAAACTGAGATTTAGTCAAACCTGCTAAAGGTCAGGTAATACAGTTATCAGTGAAGAATTTGTATTTAAATGCTTTATGTAGTAGCAGCTAAACTCTCCCTTGAAAATGCCTGGTGTCTGTCTGAGCCTGTTCGTTTTTGTGTGGATGGCAGGGTACAGCCAGAAAATGATGGGCCTGATTCTGTAACTCTCCTACTAACCCAGCTCTTGCAGGAAGCAGGGATATAACCCCCCTACCCTTTTCTTCTTTGAAGTAGATGGTAAAGTAATTTACATCTGCTTATATTTAACCCCTTATTAACTAATAAGGGATTAAATAGGTAGGAGTTATTCCTGTAAATGAACTTAAATTTTCCATCAGTTTGATCCTTTTCCAGTAGGTAAGGATTTTTTTTTCTGTTTTCTGACTTCAAATTAACATAACTCTTCTATTATATTTCTGTTCACTGCCCATACCAATAATACGGGATCAGTCCTAGAATTAATGTTTTAGAAGATTTCATACTCATTTCCTGGCTTTTTTGTAGAAATGTTGACTATTGCTGGAAGAGCAGACTTGCTTTAATTTCCCATTTCGTTTAGTCCATGGAAATAGATTGTTGTGTGTCTTCCGTAAAAAGCAATTTTTAGGCTTCTTTCAAACAAGGTAGTGATTTTTATGTCTTAAAATACAGGGATTTTTAGTACATAAGCCTGTCAAATTCTGAAACTTATTTTCTTATGAAATCCTTTGAGGTGTAAAATCAAATTACTAAATTGAAAAGTTGCATGAAAACATTAGGCTGGAAGTACATTATGATATTTTTACAGTGAAGTTGTTGTCAGAGATACTATCCTTATGTGCTGTTCCTGTACTCAATATTTCAGTTACAATGCTGCAAAATAGTGAAATAGATTTAATATATATATATTGACTCCTACGTGCCATACATTGAAACATCAAAATGTTAAGATAGTAGCAGAATAAACTTTTGTAGCGCCTTTTGTAAATATTCACCAAATAACTGTGCACAATGGTCTTTAAGTAACTGAAGTTAGGGAATTACTTTACAGTTGTCTTAGGCAGTTGTAGGAAAATCTGATTTAAAAAGAGCATTTTTGGAAAGACCCTGTTTGAATTGAGCGCTAACCATATCCTTTTTAATAAAACCAGGTAACGGTAACGGACAACGGTATTCCTGCAAAGTCAACGATTGCACGGGTGATTGTGAAGGTCTTAGATGAGAATGACAATAAGCCTCAGTTCCTGCAAAAGTTCTACAAAATCCAGCTTCCAGAGCGCGGTAAGCCAGAACGAGAGAGAAGTGCTAGGAGAGAGCCGATCTATCGAGTTATCGCTGCGGATAAAGATGAAGGCCCCAATGCAGAGATCTCTTACAGCATTGAAGATGGTGATGAACACGGCAAATTCTTTATTGAACCGAAAACTGGAGTGGTTTCATCAAAGAAATTTTCTGCAGCGAGGGACTATGATATCCTTTCAGTGAGTCAAAATCTTGTATATCATGAATACACAAAGTCTTCTTTTATCTGTATTCTCATCACTTCTTACTCAGTAGCTGGCAGATGAGTGACTGCAGTATCTAAAGGAAGAAAGCTTCAACAAATCCAGAAGTATTGTTTTGAGTTTGTTTGTTTTGCGTTTTTTTGCTTTTAAAGGATGATTTCAGATGTTTGTATTGAGAAAGAGAATCAAGCAACTGCTGTTCTTTTCCGGAACTTGACAGATAACGAACACCATGAGGGAACATAAACAATCAGTTTCTGTCTCTTTCAGGAAGAAAGCAAAATAAAAGTGAATTTATGGTAACAGTTTGTGCTACTATCAGGTGCTGCATACTTTTTCTCCATTTGCAGATAATGAAGGGCAAGTGGCACTTTGAGAGACACTTAACCTTTTTGCGTATATCTCACACAAGCAAACACGCTTGGAGCTTATTACTACTTTTCCATTTATGTGACATAATGATTTATGTGATCCTGTAGCCTAAAAGATGTGTCTGTTTCACAGATTAAAGCTGTAGATAATGGTCGTCCACAAAAATCATCAACTACACGGCTTCACATAGAATGGATTCCAAAGCCCGTCCCACCCACAGAGCCCATTTATTTTGAGGAAGCCTTTTTTTCTTTTACGGTGATGGAAAGTGACCCGGTTGCTCACATGATTGGCGTAATAGCTGTTGAACCTCTTGGAACACCACTTTGGTTTGACATAACGGGTAAGGATGCCTTAAGGGCTTTTATTATTAGAAACAAATGCACGGAGTCTGAGATACTAGAGGGCTCATTGCAGCTTGGTTTCTTAATCGTTCTTCTAAATAATGCAATGTTTTGGCATTCTTTATCTGTGGATATGTATTTTTCCCCTTATTTCATTATAAATCAAAATGACTTTTCAATTTTTGTCAATGCCACTATATATCAAAGATTAAAATTGCATTGCAGAATATCTGCTGTGCTGCAGTTTCGGAAATGACTTATGAATATTGTGTCAGTGAAATTAAAACGAATCAAATCAATCTCATAGACTGTAGGATAGGGAAAGAAATAAAATGCCAGTTTTCTGCAAACTGGGATAGTCCACCCGAAGAGAGATTATACTGTTCACATTGATTTCTTGTCCTCTGTGCTGCTTCTCAGTTTGCTGTCCCTTGATTCAATACTAAAAGGAAAGCTTGCCATGTTCCTAACCCCAGCAAACTTCTTCCTGTACATATTCTCGCTACTATGTCATACCTTAGCCTCTACCATCCAACGGGGAATTCTAATCAGTAATATGACTGTACGTTGATGCTGTGGTGACAAAATGAATAGCACTTTTCAATTTTAGGCTTACTCACTAGGCCTGTTCACTGTATAGCTGATACTAAAACATGTTCTGCCCTGTGTTACGTGCTTCAGAATCAAGGAGAATAGCACAGCCTTGTCTCAGGAGAGGTATCTGTATGGGGTGAACTGTTTCTGGTCCTAAAATAGCCCCACCAGACTGGGATTTTTCCACCACAATCACAAGAGAGAGAAGGATCCTTTTCACCTTGGTCACTGCTAAACATTTCAGACAAAATTATGGTGTTAAGTTGTTGGGGAGAGCGTTTTTTGAATTATTACTTAAAAAATAAATTATTTTTAAGGTCTGTTTTGATGGTATGCGTTTCCTAAGGGATTCTGAGAACAGCAACAGTTAAAAACAAAGTTTGTAAAACTGATATGTGTATCAAGAATATATAAATGCCAAATATTTGAGGGCGTTCTCAGAAAACCTTCAAGCACAGGAGAACAAACACAGCTCCTCCCCTAAATGCTTGCTTAATGCGTGAACAACCTGTGACGATATTGATAATAATTTCTAATGTATTAAATATTTATAGATTTTATTTTTAATGGTTCTTTATAATGTATTCTGGGAGAAAGAAAAAAAAAAAAAAAGAGTTCCTGCCCAACTAGATCGTAGCTGAATAAAAAGTGTTTGTGTTTAGACAAACCAAGGGGTTAGAGATCTGTACAACTGTGCAGAGGGAATAAAGAGTTCAAGATGCCTCTTCGCATTCTCCCAGGGGAAGAGGTGTCTGCATTAGGGGTATTTTGCGACTGAGGCTGCTCTTTTACTGCTCTCCCAAACACACACACATAGATGTGGGACTAGAAAAGCAGAAAATATAAAAATAACTGAAGTGAGCAGGAGAGAGAAGAAGGTTCCACGTGCTCGAATTCAAACAGGGTCATCCAGTCAACAACAAACAGAAACAGCTGTAGACCAAAAAGAGTCCATTAGAGGAAAGGTTAAGAAAGGGATATTGTCAGGAAAAGGTGAGTGGTTCATGGAGATGAAAGAGAGCAGATAGAAGAGGCCTCAGAGGTCTTGAGAGTTTCCACAGAGTACAGCAATGGCATTTCCTGGGGTCTTTAATTAGCAAAATTTGTTAATTAGATTGGGGATGTACTTTCCTGTTGTCCTTTTTAGTTTGCTTCAACTGCTGTGCACTCTGAACAGTGTGTACATCTGAGTAGAATTCTGATGATAGCGGTATTTTGATTTGCTTCTTTTAAGTATGCAGCACAGTTTGGACATTTACATAATTTTTATTGTATGCTTAAAGCAGAAAATAGATGATCTTTTCCTGCTGTTTTTAGAAAGGCATATACAGGAAAGGGGAAGGAGCGAACTTGTCCATACAACGTAAAATAAACCATTTTATTTTGACTGTTTTCTAATTAAAAGTGATTTGGAAAGTTTGATACGTGATCATGTTGTGAATTATCTGCTACTCTTACAGGTGGTCATTATACTGCCCTCTTTTACTGTTTCTAATAGCATGAATTAATTTGATTGACAGCTTTCCTTTGTGTTCTGTGCTTGCTTTCCATGCTTTCTTTCTTTTTGGCTGAGCCAGGAGACAAGCTTGCTAGTGAAGTATTTTACATCTTTCAGATGGCTTGTGACCTGAACTGTACAGCAGAAGGTATCTGCTGAGATCACATAATTTATTACCAGATTATGAGATCTGAAATGAAAGCGTACATTTATAAAATATTTATTTTATTAACCCTTCGGAAATCAAAGTGCTCACAGTTGCATTTGTGAAAGGTTCGTTTTTGTTTTGTTTTGTCATCATTACATTGATACAGCATCAATTCAGAGCATCCAGTTTTGACTTTGGCCAAAACTGTTGCTGTTACACTTTCAGTGTACCAGATGCAGAAGTTTGGGTTGAGTTCTGCTTCAGCGGATTACCAGGTATCACCAGTGCTACAAAAATTAGACAAGGCCTTTGTGATTTCCTTGATAAGGAAGAACAAAAAGTTGGTTAGAGAATTTATTCTTGTATCAGGGAAACTGAATGAACAGATTCACCCTGATCTTCCCTTAAAATGGAGATGTCTTCATTGAGACATTAAATTCTCCTCTCCTAGCCATCTGAGAAAACGGTTAGAGACTCACTTTCTGAAGCTGACATCTTGCACAAAGCCCATTAAAAAAATGTCATGTACGCTTGTTAAAAAAAATTAAAAAGGCTGCTGCCTTTCATGCTGTCCACTTTATACCCGTTCATGTGATTCAGATACTGCTGCTGGGCCAGTAAGAGGAGCTGGCTTTCAGTGAAACTAGAAAAATTACGTTATCTTTGTCATTATCAAATATCTTAAATCCAGTGAAGCAGAATCCAGCCCATCTTTCCTAAACTGATATGTCTGTCATGCAATGGAACCTTCTGACGATGAAAGCCTTTCTACATGTGAATGGGGGCCCATTTCGGTATTTACTGTTCTTTCTTGGATTAAGTATAAATTTGCAACCTTTGGAACTTCACCCTCTCACTTGTAGCCTTGTTTTTTCCTAAAAGGCATTCAGTGATTTACAAATCATAGCATGTAAAAACTCATTAAAAAAAACCCAAACCCACTCACGATATCTGAATGCTATCCGTGTAAAATATAATTAGAGAAACACATGCACATAATTAGAAGAAATTGTTTTGCCATATCTAGCGCTGGCTTGACCAAAATAAAAATTGATTCCTCCGTTTTAGGCAGTTTATTGAGAGGTCTAAAGCAATTGTAGTTAAATGGCAGTATTTATCATTGCTAACAATATTTGGACTTAATGGACATTGTATTCTCATGACAGTCTGCTCGGGGTGGCATCATGATGATCAATTAAATGTTTAAACGACTAAGTGTAGCTATTGATCTACATGGTTATTTAACTATGTTTCGAAGGGTAATTTGAAAGTTTCACAAGGCAAGTTAAGATAATTTGCTTCAGAAAAGGAGCTTGCCCATATGTAAACATTGGGCATTTAAACCTGTAGCACCTATCTGAGTCCCGCTTATCTCAGTAGGAATTAGATAGCGAGTCCTTTAGATATACTCAGCGTTGAGGTGAGAATCCTTTGGAGGTACTGTAGCTTTTTCAACCTTATCTATAGTCATATACGAGTATAGTAATTTATACTCTGATCCAAATCACACAAATTTGACAGTATTTCTGATTTGGGATTTTCGTGTATTTTGATAAAAAGTTTATTTTTTCACTAATTAGCCTGACTGTCTGCAAAGAATGAACTGTCGCATTTCACCTAGTAATTCTGTTTCCTGCTATTTGGAATCTTTAAATTCTGGTTAAAAAATAAAAAAAAAAGGAAACAATCTCTCTAACTTGCTAACTTTCCATGAGCCAGACAAATCAGCTTTGTCCAACAGTAATCAGTTTTAAATATCTGTAAGTAGCAGCATATCATATTACCAGAAAAAAACCCGGGGGTTTAAAATAAGTGTATATATGTGTGTATACAGTTCCACCTTCATTAAGCATCTGAAGACAGAACATGATCATACATGAAAATCATGCAACAGTGCTGTGTTTTATGAACTTCTCCCTCTCCCAATTTCCTGAACAAGGTGGCAACTATGACAGTCGATTTGATGTGGACAAGGGCACTGGAACTATCATTGTCGCTAGACCTCTTGATGCAGAACAGAAATCAAATTACAACTTGACAGTAGAGGCAACAGATGGAACCAGATCTATCAGCACTCAGGTAATGGACTTTCTAATGAAGCACTTACAGAAGACGGAATTTGTAGTGGAGGGTGGAGAGGGTGTTGCATTTTCTCGTTACCCTTTTTTTTTTTTATCCTGGACAATGAATATTGTTTATATAAATTAGGGACTCCATCTAAAATAGAAGTGGATTCTGACATAGAGTCATGTTATTTGGTGGTCCAGGTGGGAGGTTGTGTGTTACTATGCTGTAGCCTGAATCAGCCGCTGTTAAGTTATATCATGTTCCTACATTAGCTGAGTAAATGAAAACAGAAACTAAGCCCTTCCATGCGTGATTTACTTACAAGAAAAGGATTAATACTTCTTATGTGAATTACCCCTCTTTATTCAGCTCCCCCAAAATCACCAAATAATATGATTACTTAGCTTGAAATTTAAAAGATCACCATTGTAAGGTTGTTTGGATTTTCCCTCCCCCAAGATCTGTGGATGACAAATTGTGCAATGTCCAATTATCGTTTCATAAAATTGAGCTGCTCTTTCTGCATGGTGTGCAGAAACAAGGTTTAGATGATAACATCTCTGTGTATCTTCCCAAGGACTTTGTTTTGGCTTCAGTGTAGGTAGAGATTGCCAAACACTCAAAAGTACAAAAAGTAGCAATAATAGACAAACCAATTTTTTTTCAAATTACCTCTCTACTAAGGCTCCATGGTGGTGGCATTTCTTTGCAGTTGGACTAATAAGTTTGCTTTAAGGCAGAAGCCTTTTGTGACACTACCGGAAATAACTCCTAGTAAAGTAGGTTATGATGTATATCCTTCTGTTTTTCCCATCTAGTTTATTTGCCTATTCCAGAACCTGAATATATTTGGAAGTAAGGTTTAGCTGAGGTTGGTGTGGATGGAGCCATGAGCATAGAGGAGCTCCGCTTTTCTTCCAAATAGAAATGAAAGGATTTTATTGATTTAAGACTGTTGGATTAGGACAGTGATGTGTCTGTGTGGCCTACCCCTGTCACTGAACTACTGCTCAGGAACTCAAAGAGCAATAAGTAGGTTGCTGCTGTGTTTTTCTGTATATGGAAATCTGTTATGAACGCAATTTCTTGTTCTGCACTATGTATGTTTTTCTGTTGTCTTTTCTAATCTCTTATATGTTGCCTTCGTCCTTTTGGCCAGAGGGAGAGATGTTTCTTGTCAATGTTTAAGATGTAAAACAGAATCTTTATTGACCTGACTGTGTGTCTGGAGGCTTGATAGGTCAAACAGCCTAAATTCAATAGTAGAAGATTGCAAGGCTAGCAGTTTCCTTTGAGAGCTGCCTTTTCCTTTAATGGTGACAATTGTGAGTGATGTTCTAGACCACGAATCTCCAAACATGACACGTGCCCCCATCAGAACTTGCTGCTGTTATAGCCATGGGGCCATTGCTGCTGATAACCACCATAAAAGGTTTGGAGAATCCTGCTGTAAATATATGGCCCAGTTGTCATAAAAATATAGAGCAGATTCATTTCTACTGATTTCAGAATGCTGGATAGAAGGCATGAATTAGTTTGAAAAAAAACTCAGAAGAAACCCCAATCCAACTAAGAGAGAATTTCTTTTGCCAGGAAAGTCAGAAAGACAGCAAGAGGCTTTCCACACGCTTCCCCACCCTCCCAAGAATGCCGTCAAAAATGCCACCATGCAGAGTGTGTTGGGGGTAGCCTGGGGACTAGTAAGGGCTGAATTTGTGGTCTCGATGACTGCAGATATTCTATCCAGTGCTGCTGCTTCTATAGCTGAATTTATGCAGGCGTCCTGAGCTGTCACAGTTGAACCATAATCTGCTTTGTCTTCTGGAACAACCAAGAATTGGAAGGTCACAAAAATACTTTAACCCTCACCCCTTCTCTTCCTCGGGTTTATGTGATTCATTTAGTTCTTCTCGGAAGTGCACAGTGTAGCTTTTGTCCAATTTCTTTAAATGAATTTGTTATTTTAGCATTTTGTAAAGCTGAGTGAACATTATAAACATTTACCACAGCAGCCTTCTGCAGAAGAATTGGAGTTGTAGTCTCAAATTTATCGTCTCTTATTTCTGTGATTGCTTTTGGTATGTATTTCTTTTGTGTCTTTCCTTTCCTCTGGCAGCTGGAGTTGGCAGGAGCAGAGGTTGTGGTTTCTGTTACAAGGGAGCACAAAGGCTTCCTTTGCATTGTCTTCCTTTTTCTCCTTGTGGGATAAGCACGAGTTACTGTTCAAGTCTCATGTTCCTGGGGTATATAGATGGAGGAGCATGGATTACTTCAAACTCTGCAACTGTTGGTGCATGAACAGAACTCCTGATTTTTAACTGATTCTCTTATCTCCCCCGTAACTCCTGGCCCACCCAAATGGTCTGATCTGTTAAGATAAGTCCTATCCTTAAGAAGATGCATTTCAGCTGAAGCAGGGGAATTAAAAATGTTGATACGAAATCAAAGTTGAAGGTGTGATTTATGGCTGCCACTGTGTAAATTCCGTTGCCCACTGCTGATATAACGATGATGAAAGTTTGAGTGTCGAGGTTGTGTTGGATTCTTCTAAGAGCTGATAAACGGTTAAAATGGAGTGACAGGCAAAAAAAAAAAATATCTGTTTATTGAGTGCATACATTAGGAACAACAATATGCCATACACAGCTTTCAGCTTACAAAGTAATTGCTGTAAACATTGGAAATACAGTAAACAATTTAACAGACCTTGTTTAACAGCAGATTAAATAATTTTACGTTTAATTTGAAAAAGGAAATGACATTTTCAAGATGCTGAGGAGGGGGACAAGAAACCAAAATCTTATTGTGTAAAAGCAGTGTATTGAATCTGACTTTAAAGTAGAAGGCATTTGCTGGCCTGAGGCCATTAACATCTGTAGAGCATTTGACTCTTTCAGGACTTCAGTTAAATAGCTTTTTTGAAAACTACAGCAGCAGTAGGCGTGGAGGCTATTAGAATTTTGCATGCATCTAAATGCCAAATGCATGATGCAAAACGAGGACAAACAAATTCCCGGCCTACAGTAGCAGTGTTAGATGATGTTACAGATGACTCCTGTCACACTAGGAAGGAATATGATTAAAAAAACAAATCAATGTACTGATTTTTTTGGATTAAAATGTTTTGGCCTTAAATAGAAAAGGTTATTCATAGGATGTAAGTAGCAATATATTAACTATTGAGTTGCTTTTTGGGGGGGGAAAAAACAAGAAAGAAAAAAAAATCCTGTTTCTAGTTATAGCTGCTTCCAGTCATTGCTATGTCTATCAATTTTTTTCACTGCAAGTAATGCTTAAGATGGTTTAAAGCTAATTGCAGCATCTTACCTATTGCTGTGCTAGTGCAGAATATTTAATTTTGCTTTATGCAAAATTTATATGGATGTTATGCTTTGGCGTTGATTTGGGAATGAAGGATAGAATGTTCTTCAGTGATTAAATGTGCATTTTTGCTTGCGATCACCACACTGCTCCACAGAGACATTTTAGAATGGGAATGCAGTTATATTATCTCTGGATAATATAAATTTTTGTTTATGAAAATAAACACATCAAGGTAACTATAATGTCATTATGAATGCAGAGAGGAGGAGATTTTAAACTCCACATAGAATCAGCAAATGAAAAATTAGGTTAAAAGAATCCAAAGGAACATCGTGTTTAAATATTACACACTGAGTATGTTCTGTCAGTGGCACATATCTCCTCTATAACTTACTAATAATCAATGTGTTCCGATGCAAATTTAGGTTTCACCAGTCAAATAGTTAATAGATTTCAGGTCCTTCCCCTAAATAATCCTGAGCTGCTTTGTTCTCTGTATAACCAGGTTGCATGACTCTCAGTGAGATCAGAGGAGAGGGCAGTTGTGCAACACAGCCTTGCAAAATGAGTCAAGTTTCTTTAGTTCCAGACCATTTTGTTTCAGAGATCCCATTATGGTCTGTTAATGTCAAACTGTTCTACAGTGTGCCTCTTTAATATGCAACTTCCTTCTTAAGAGATAATATTACTGTATTTCATTTGAATTTAATCTTACAATTTCATTGAGAATTTATGTAGATGGTTTTATTGTATTACACATGTTACTTCAGAATAACACAAGCTGTTCATATATTTTGTTCACAGGCCCACAAACTCATATTTTTCTGTGTGGGTCTTTAAAATTGCACTCAAAATTATTACTGCAGGTGCCTTTCATTTAATTTGAAGGCCTTGACAGTTTACATGGATATTTGGTCCTCTTACATTTAAAAGGAAATTGTACATCTAGCACCTGTCACTTAGCATCGGTTAAGAAACGCTGTCTTGAAAGTAGGGTTTCCTTAGTACGTTTATTTAACAGTTTAGATTGGAAGGAGCCCCTGGAGTTCATGTAGTTAAAACTCCTGCTCAAAGCAGAGCAAACTGTAAAGTTGGATCGAGTTGTTCAGGGAGTTGTCAGGTTCTAAGTGCCTGGGATGATGGGGGTGCCGCCTCTTCCTTGGACATGCTTTGATGTTGGCGTTTAACAACCCTCCTTGAAAATATATATTTATTTCTTTTTATGTCTAATTATAGTTTCCCTTATTGGAGCTTGTGAGTTTTGCCTCTTGTCCCTTCACCGTGCACCTCTGAGAAGAGTCTGACTGTCTTTCCTGCAGCCCTCCCTTTACACAGTGGATGGAGAGCTTTTAGATCCCCATTGATTTTAATGTCCCTTCACTGGGTTCGCTTCAGTTTGTCAAGATCTGTCTTGCACTGCAGGGCGCAGAACTGTAGTGGATCCCCGGTCCCACCAGTGAATGCCAAATAAAGGGGAATAACTCCTTTCCCCCTCCCTGCTGCTCCCCTGATTAAAGCAGCCCAGCATGGAGTTAGCCGTTACCAAAAGCGTGCGTGTCCATTCACATTATGCTTGTCCACCACAGTCTGCGGAGGGGCATGAAGTAACAACATCAGTGAGTGAGAAATGAATCCTAAAGGATGTAGATAAAACACCTTTCACTTGAGTCTAATAACTTTGGATTTTAGGTACATTTAAAATGATTGCACTAAGAGATCAAATTGGGTATTTGTAGTTGTGTTCACCAGTGTGGAGAAAAACTGCATGCCTGGGCAAGTAATTTGACAAGTAATGGAACGCCTGAGCAAGCCACTCGTAGCAACTGAGTCATTATGTTTCTTCCTTAGCAATATTTTTGTTAATACTTCATATTTAATGGTGCTGTACATTTTGATGAGCTAGCTCCTTATCTGCTACCTTTTCAGAGGATGTCTCCTCATGTGTTTAGCGGTAAGGTCATTTTAACTGCTTCACTAGCTAATACCAGAGGAAGTTGATGCCAAGTCCTTCTGGTGGTATGATCAACAGATCACTTCTCAGTTAAGCTGGTTCATTGGCTCTGTGGTTAGTCTTGCAGGTACCAATGCTGGTTTCATTCCTGGCATTTAACTAAGTACTTTGCATGGCTTTTTTGTGGTGCTCCATGCTAGAAATGCTGTTTTCCTGTATTCGTTTTGTGTAGTACCAGCAGCACAAGTAGCCATGTCTTCTGCTCCAGAGAGTCATCTAGCGCAGTTGCTCTGGAGTTGCATTCCTCCCACCTCAGGGTTTGACTGATGTTCCTGTATTTCCTCATTTGAAGGGAAATAGATACGAACTTAAGTAACAGTTTTGATTTAAATCGATCAAATTTGACACTTTATCTTTTCACTTGCGGTTTTTCTGGGTGTAAACTTAATCTGTTGGGGGGTGGGAATTGAATAAAAAACATTGTTGATACGTTCATTTTGGAAGCATAGTATCCATGAATTAAGTGTTGTAATTGTATATGGCCATTTAACCTTTTAGTTATACAAAATGTATTTGTTTAGTTTGGTTTGTATTGAGGGTGAGAGTTTTTCTGCATTTTTTAAATTTTTTGGCCATCTTCATTTGTTTTCATTTTTCTGAGGACCCATGTTCAGTGAGCAAGTGTTTTTACTAAAATGCTATGTAAGTGACTGTATTGGACCCTTCAGTATTTCTTCTTCCGAGATGCATTAAAATGTATTTTATTTATACAGAATTCAAAAAAAACCCCACCAACGACTGTGCTTGTGTTGCTTTATTACATCCTCTCTAATTATGACAGTCTAAAAAAAAATCTCATATTTAGGGTCATATTATTTTCATTCTTGCTGTTCATTTTCCAGTTGAATTTGTTAGTGAATATGTTTAAAAACTTGACCTAATATGTATCCTGGGTCACCTACCATTCATTTTTCTCCTCACTGAAAATCAGTATTTATTCCAGCTCTTTGTTTCCTATCTTTAATCAGTTTTTAATCCATGGCAAAACCAAACTCCTTAGTTTCCATAACAACATCTTGCAAGGGATTTTATCAATGTGCCAAATGATGAGTTTATTTGCTATTTCTTCTGTTTTCTGGGAAATCTAATAAATTATGGGAGGCAGCGTTTTCCTATAAAAAGCAGTGATGGTTTGTAATTTTTCTGACAGACTGTTTCAAACGCTGAATAACCACCTATGTTTATGAGTATTTCCCTAAATGTACTATATCTCAGATTATGGCCGACTGACCCGCAACCCCTGGAACTACATCTACTAAAAAAGTTAGAGGTGCGTGTGTGTGGCTGCGGACACTCGTGTGCACACACATACCCACGCGTGCCCCCCTCCCCACCCTGCCTGTCTGCAGGTGGAGCTTTGCATTATTAACAGCGTGTGTTACGTTAGGAGGATTACCATTTTTTTGTATTTCTTATTTTTTCCTCTCTGCAGTTCAGCAGGACCTGGGGGTGGCTCCCATCTTGTCTTGGTGATTTGTCTTCATTTAGCAGCTTATTGCAGCACCCAGTGATCTTGCTTACCCACAGGTTTCAAATAAACTTAAAACAGTTTTTATTCTTTGCGTGGCTTTTTATTCTGTATCTGCCTTCTGACTCTTGAGATTCCACATTTGCCATCTTCCACTGTGTTCCTGTATTCCCTTTTATATCCTTCTCTGTTCTTTTTTATTAACCAAGTGAAATTCTCAGTGAAAATAATCTTCTGGTGACAGTTATTTCAGCTACCAGAGCGAGCAATATCAGAGTTTTTGGGATGGCTTTCCTATGTTGTAATACAAGAGTTATCACAAGCGTTCCGCACCCAGGTCTTTGTGTCCCCAGATTCTCGCTTCCATTAAGCAATCTGCCCCGTGGTGCTTCCAGGGTTGGTGCAGGACTTCGTTATGTAGATGCAAAAGTCTTTCTGTTTATACTTAAAATAAAATCCTTCTAAGTGTCTCCTAAACTCTTGGCAGCATTTGTAGAGTATATCCAAGGACTGCCTATGTATTTCTGAAAGGTATTTAAATGTTTTCAGCCTGTATTAAACTTTGCCATTAGGAAGGACTCATTGTATTGGAGCTTAGGTAGGAGTTGCAACCTGGATAATACACCTGCATCTGAAATAAATATTTTAGGAATTGGTATGACTCCTGTTGATACACTTAACACCTGTTTTTCCTTGGTACGAATTTTAAAGTAAGATGCTAGTTTTGCAAAGTTGAAGTTGAGGAAGTTTTCTCTTCCTGTAGTGAAATATATGGCATTTCCTTATTATTTATCACCATCAGGATTCATCTCATCTAGTTCTACTGCATACAATTTAGTATCTTATATCTCTAGACTCCACCAGGTATCAATGCAAAGTGAATAAGTATCTTCAAAGGGCAATTTAACCCACTTATGTTATCATAAGTACTTATTTTAAACACCTGTTGATGGCACTTAACTGATCTAAACAAAGCAGCTAACCTTTGGGTGGCTAAAAGCATGGCTGTATGTGCAGCACATAAAGAATCGTAGAATGGTTCGAGTTGGAAGGGACCTTAAAGATCATCCACTTCCAACCCCCTGCCCTGGGCAGGGACGCCTCCCACCAGACCAGGTTGCTCCAAGCCCCATCCAGCCTGGCCTTGAACACCTCCAGGGATGGGGCAGCCACAGCTTCTCTGGGCAACTTGGGACAGTGTCCCACCACCCTCACAGCAAAGAATTTCTTCCTAATCTCTAATTTAAATCTCCCGTCTTTCTGTTACCCCTCATCCTATGGCTCCCCTTCCTGATCCAGAGTCCCTCCCCATCTCTCCTCTAGGCCCCCTTTAGGTACCGGAAGGGGCTCTAAAGTTTTCCTGGAGCCTTCTCTTCTCCAGGCTGAACAACGCCAACTCTCTCAGCCTGTCTTCATAGGACAGGTGCTCCAGCCCTCTAATCATCTTCATGGCCCTCTTCTGGACCTGTTCCAGCAGGTCCGTGTCCTTCTTATGTTGGCATGTCCAAGAACTTGAAATTAGCCAAGCGTTCTTGGAGCTTTGCTGCCCAGCTGCCAAGTCCTCCACATTACTGTTACTCATATGATGTTATCACTGGTGAAAGAACAAGATGGTGGCTGAATTTCTTACTCTTTTTATACAAGAGCTCAATGCTGTGCGAGGCAAGTGGGTGTGCAAGGATCTTGTGTGGTTCCAGGGAATATTATTATTCAGACAGAGAGAGCATTGCCTGTGTAGCACGTAGGTGAACCCATCTGAACTTTGGTGGGGAAATGCAATTTGAAGCATCAAAGTTACTATTACTGTAACTTCAGAGAAATTGTGTTGGTGACCAGTTACCTATGCTGAGATTGTGCTTACAGGGCTGAAGAAGAGCAAATAATGCTTGTGGCTCTTTGAAATAATATGCTTTTTGGGAATTCCATCGCTTTTCCATTCTTGACTGGGATTGGAAACATAAAGAGCTGAAAGAGGATTGGTTCTATATGAGGGCAAGGAGGAGAACAGTGCATCCGCTGCCTTGGAAAACATTGGTTACGATTCCAAATTTGCACAAATAAAAAGGACTTTACCCACCCTCAGATCCATATTGAATTTTTTATGTTATTTTTTTTTAATTTCAAAATTAATAAGGAATTCTTTTTCATCTTGCTTTAGACAAAAATCATTCCCTTTAGGGTATCTTACCTAAGGCATTTTTGATTGTATAGATTTCTCGTTTGACTTAGGGAAAGGTGAGGCAGATTTGGGTTTAGTGACATTCTTCTTTCCTACACCTCTTAGATCTCTCCCCTTCCCCAAAAAAAATATTTGTCTTGCAGTGGAATTATTTCAGTATTATGGTCTGATTTTTAATGAAATAGCCTCTTTTCATCTCTGATTCCCAAATATCATCGATGCTTTCCCCTTCCCATTGTATCATTTCAGGTTTACATCAAAGTTATAGACACAAATAATCACAGGCCTCAGTTTTCTGCTTCAAAGTATGAAGTTGTTATACCTGAAGACACCATGCCAGAGACAGAAATTCTGCAAGTCAGTGCCACGGACAGAGATGAGAAGAATAAACTGATTTATACTATGCAGGGCAGCACTGATCCCATCAGTCTTAAAAAATTTCGTCTGGACCCTGGAACTGGCGCTCTTTATACTTCAGAAAAACTGGATCATGAGACCATGAACCAGCATATTCTCACAATAATGGTAAATAAACGTAATATTTCTTCTGTAGTCAATAACATTTTTTTAATGTCTTTTTTAATTTTTCCCCTCAATTCAAACTTTTAGTTTTATGTTTAATTTGTGTGCAGTCTTTGCCTCTGACTGGTACAGATTGAACCTTGAATTACTGCTAATATTTGCTGAACTACTGAAATAACGGTGCTTAATTACTAGTAATGTGCTAACTGTTTCAGGTTCGAGATCAAGATGTTCCCGTGAAGCGCAACTACGCTAGAATCATCATTAATGTTAGCGACACAAACGATCACGCTCCATGGTTCACCAGCTCTTCCTATGAAGGACGGGTGTACGAGTCAGCAGCTGTTGGATCCGCTGTACTGCAGGTTACAGCGTTAGATAAGGACAAAGGAAAAAATGCAGAAATTGTGTACTCTATTGAATCAGGTATATTGACTTTCTTACCTCCTCAGTTTATTTTGAAACAGTGCTCGCTGGTCCTTTGTTTCAACTGTAGGCGTGTATAAAAATAGCTGTAAAAAAAGCTGGCAGTACAGGTGTATGTGTCATATTCTGTGAGACGTATATAAGATACAGCCTCAGAGCATTCAAAAGAAAACTAAAATGACAAAGATTCATCTCCCTCCCTTAGCTGTTTATATTATCCTTTAGATACATCTGCAACATTTTAGTAGTATTAGAAGAAAAAGCTACCGTGAAACATTTATGAGGGGTGCGTTCTTTAGAAATTACAGAAGCATTAAATTCAGATCTAAAAAAAAAAGCATTCTTTTTGGATAACGTAAGTGATATTTCTTGGCATAGGCAAAGCAAGGATTTGATGAAAAGAGTAAGAGCCTGTGATAAGACACGTGCTCTCGTGTTTAGCACAATGTGAAAGAAAGGAGCTCAGAAATAACTTACAAATATCCATATACTTAACCACTGAATAGTCCCAGTTTTTAAGTTAAACTTTCTGATAGACGTAGCAAAGAAGGAGTTGCTTTGCATGGTTCCCTCTGGCTGATTTTAAATAGGGGGACCGCTATCCTAGCTCAATAATATATATAAGAAAGTCTGGTCGATTTGGCGTGGCTCCTTGCAGATTGCAGGCCAGAGAAGAGCTGCTGCTATTTATTTGTAATGTCAAAGTATCTTTCTGAACTTGCCTATAACAATTCAATTCAAATGATGGCAATTTTGAATAATATGAAAACAGGATGACATTGACTGAGTTCACTTACCAGACAGAAGTGAGTTTTGGCTCAGTCCATTAAATCTAGATACAAGCCAGCCATTACCAAGGTCCTGAACTCTTTAGGCACTATGACTGGAAAAAAAAAATTTTTTTTAATTTCATTACCAATGTGCGGCACTACTTTCAAGGTAGAAAGTAATTTAAAATAAAAATCCCAGTAACAAGCATAAGAGACCATATATTAAAGGGAACAGTAGGTAAAAAGTTATTCAGTTATTGTTGCACGCAAGGTGATATGTGGAAATGCTTTTTTTTATTTGACACAAGTTGCTTTGTAAAGCATAGGAATCATTTACTGTAAATATTTTCCTTTTCTTCCCCCAAAGTGTTGTTTTGGTATGAAAACATACTTCAAAACTGTGTTAAAACAAAGCTGTGATTATGATACACCAAAGAGGAAGAATATGTTTAAGTGTCTCATAGGTTGCTTAAAATATCTGTTTGTTTTCTGTTATTTGTAGAAATATGACCTTTTTACTAAGCAGGACACTAATATCCATAAAACTTTTCTCTTGCCTTTCCCATTTCAGTAGTGCTTGTTTTACGAATGCCAAAGCATAGCAAGAAAAAAACTGTGTGCGTGCTGTCTAGAATGAAGTTACACCTTGTTCTCTTCCTTTCTTCTAGCTTTTTGTAAGGAGGAAATGTAAGACTTTCTTAGGTTTGGGTTACAGGACTCTGATCTACTGGGAGGTTAAAGCATTATAACTGGTGTTCCAAGCATGTGGAAGGAACATTCCTGAAATGTTTGTAATGGCTGCTTAGATTTGTAATGGGATATTTTAAGAATGCCACTGTGTTTAGAGCCGCCACTAAAAAAAAAAAACAAAAAAAACCCAAAAAACCCCAAACAAAAAACCCCTCTTGCCTACTTGTGTGCATAACTCAGAAGTTCTTAATGAATTTTTTCCATGCTGAGAACATGGCTTTAGTAATGTAATTTTTGAAGACGTGAAATATTAAAACTTACCATATTTAGTACCTGAGCTGAATATTGTGTGCAGTGTTGTTCAGCTATATATTTGAAAAATATAAAGAAAGCAAGTGCTTATCAAAGGGCAGCCGGTAATCCTCAGCAGGGAGTGGTTTTTTTCTAGTACTATCACAGGGAGTAATTTGTCTATGTATTAACAAGAAGTTAGGAGGATAACTATAGGTCCAATTCAGGAAGATTAATTTTGAAGCAGTGATTTAAACAATAGTTGCATAAGCAATTAAGATTCACAAGTGTGAATTCATTAAAACACTTTTTTTTTCCAAAGCAGTCTAGCTATTTTAGATCATGTAATGTAAGGTGTACTCCACTAATGTTAACTTCTGAATATAATTTTCTTTCAGCTTCAGTAGATATTTAAGTTGGCTTAAACATGAACTCAATGACAAAGATAATTTGAAAAAATGCATAATTCATAATGTTGAAACTTGCAAAATACTTGTTATCTTTTTAAGGTTTTTTTAATAGAAACTGAAACTCTTTTTTGCATTTGTTTTCAAGGCTTGGATGGCTTTGCTAACTATGTTTTATGCAGTGTTTCCACAAGTAAACTTAAGAATTAGTGTTAATTCTTGATTACAGAACACTTTCCAGAGATGCTAACAAATGTTTGTTAAATAAAACTGACAAACTTTAATATTCTCTGTGTTCTCACTACGTGATCTCTGTTAGAATATAGCTAAAGAAGCAATCATCCTTTAAAGTTCCGTATACCTCTTTCTTAATTACTTTTCATTTTCTTCACAGGGAATATTGGAAATGCCTTCTTTATAGATCCCGTTTTGGGTATGATCAAAATTGCAAAGGAATTGGATCGTAGTAACCAGGAAGAATACAACCTGATGGTCAAAGCTACAGACAAAGGAGATCCTCCGCTGAGTGAAGTGACCTCTGTGCATATATTTGTTACGGTTTCTGACAATGCCTCACCGAAATTCACAGCCAAAGAATATTCTACAGAAATCAGTGAAAGTGCCAGCATTGGCAGTTTTGTTGGAATGGTTACAGCTTACAGTCAGTCTTCTGTGGTTTATGAAATAAAAGATGGTAACGTCGGCGATGCCTTTGCTATCAACCCAAACTCGGGTGTCATCGTTTCTCAGAAGATACTTGATTTTGAAACTTTGCCTATTTACACTCTAACTGTGCAAGGAACAAACATGGCTGGCTTGTCCACTAATGCGACAGTTCTGGTACATCTTCGGGACGAGAATGACAATACACCGGTTTTTATGCAGGCTGAATATACAGGACTCATCAGTGAATCAGCTTCAATTAACAGCGTGGTTCTGACTGACAAGAATATCCCATTAGTAATTCGAGCTACAGATGCTGATAAAGAATCTAATGCTTTGCTTGTTTATCAAATTGTTGAACCATCTGTCCGCAAGTATTTTGCCATTGATTCTAGCACTGGTGCCATTCGGACAGTAATGAGTCTGGACTACGAGGAGACAAATATTTTCCACTTTTCAGTGCAAGTACATGATATGGGGATACCGCGTTTATATGCAGAATATGCAGCGAATGTTACTATTTATGTAATTGACATCAATGATTGCCCTCCTGTGTTTTCAAGAGACTTGTATGAGACATCCATTTTGGTTCCAACCTATAAAGGCGTGAAAGTCATCAGCGTCAATGCCACTGATGCTGATTCAGGCATTTTTTCACAATTAATTTATTCCATTATTGAAGGTAACATTGGAGAAAAATTTTCAATAAACCCTAAGACTGGCGATATAACAGTACAAAATACAACTCAGTTAAGAAGCAGGTACGAATTAACAGTGAGAGCATCTGATGGCAGATTTGCAAGCACTACATCTGTAAAAATTAATGTGAAAGAAAGCAAAGCAAGCCAGCTAAAGTTCACGCAGAGTTCTTACTCTGCAACAGTGCAGGAGAATTCCACAGAGGCAAAAACAATAGCTGTTGTTACTGCTATAGGGAATCAAATAAATGAGCCTTTGTTTTACCATATTCTAAATCCAGACAGCAGATTTAAAATAAGCCCAACTTCAGGAGTTCTTTCAACAACAGGAATACCATTTGATCGTGAACAGCAAGAATCTTTTGATGTGGTCATAGAAGTGACAGAGGAATATAAACCATCGGTGGTTGCACACATTGTAGTTAAAGTCACGGTGGAAGATGTAAATGATAATGCTCCATTTTTTGTCAATCTTCCATATTATGCTGTCGTTAAGGTAGACTCTGAAGTAGGCCATGTTATTCGACGTGTCACTGCAGTAGATAAAGATACAGGCAGAAATGGAGAGGTGCATTACTATCTCAAAGAACATCATGAACACTTCCAAATTGATCCCAACGGTGAAATCTCACTGAAGAAGAAGTTTGAACCAGACACACTAAATAAGGAGTATCTGGTCACGGTAGTGGCAAGAGATGGAGGAGACCCTGCTTTTTCTGCTGAAGTTATAGTCCCAATTACAGTTATGAGTAAAGCTATGCCAATTTTCGAAAAGCCTTTCTACAGCGCAGAGATACCAGAAAACATTCAGCTCCATAGTCCTGTGGTACACGTACAAGCAAACAGCCCAGAAGGACTTAAGGTGTTTTACAGCATCACCGATGGAGATCCTTTCAATCAGTTCACTATCAACTTCAACACTGGAGTTATAAACGTTGTTGCCCCTCTTGACTTTGAGTCTCATCCAGCCTACAAACTGAGTGTTCGAGCAACAGACTCCTTAACTGGGGCACACGCGGATGTGTTTGTGGACATAATAGTGGAAGACATCAATGATAATGCTCCTGTGTTTACAGAGCAGTCTTACACGGCAACCCTTTCTGAGGCATCCGTCATTGGAACATCTGTTGTACAAGTGAGCGCTACAGATGCCGATTCTGGAACAAACAGGGGGATTTCCTATCACTTGGTTGAGGATAATAGTGAAAGTCATGACTATTTCCACATAGACAGCAGCACTGGACTCATTCTTACAGCAAGAACTTTGGACTATGAACAGATTAAACAACACAAGTTACTAATAAGGGCCGTAGATGGTGGCATGCTTCCCCTGAGCAGTGATACCATTGTAACTGTTGATGTAACCGATCTCAATGATAACCCTCCTCTTTTCAACCAATTGCTTTATGAAGCTAAAATTAGTGAACTGGCTCCCCGAGGGCATTTTGTGACGTGTCTGCAAGCCTCAGATGCGGATAGTTCGGATGTTGACAAGCTGGAGTACTCCATTCTGACAGGCAATGACCAAAAGAATTTCGCAATTAATAGTAAAACTGGCATTATCACCATCTCAAACCTACGCAGACAGACACTAAAGTCCCATTATAATCTTAATGTGTCTGTTTCTGATGGGGTCTTCAGAAGCTCAGCCCAAGTCCACATAACTGTAACCAGTGCCAATATGCACAGTCCTGTTTTCAGCCAGAATGAATATGAGGTTGAACTAGCTGAAAACGCTCCATTGCATACTTTGGTGACTGAAGTTAAAGCAACAGATGAAGATTCTGGTACTTATGGTCACATCACTTACCACATCGTGAATGACTTTGCCAAAGACAGATTTTACACAAATGAGAGAGGGCAGATATTTACATCTGAAAAGCTTGACCGTGAAACACAAGCAGAAAAAGTAATCGCCATTAGTTTAATGGCCAAAGATTCGGGAGGAAAGGTTGCTTTCTGTACCGTTAATGTAATACTTACAGATGACAATGATAATGCTCCTCAATTCCGAGCAACAGAGTATGAAGTAAATATTGGATCTGATGTTCCACGGGGTACTTCTGTCATTAAAGTCTGGGCATCTGACGCTGACGAGGGTACAAATGCAGATATCACATATGCTATTGAAGCAGAGTCTGAAAATGTTAAAGAGAATTTAGAAATTGATTCATTGTCTGGTATAATTACTACAAAAGAAAGCTTAATTGGTTTAGAAAATGAGTTCCTGACCTTCTTTGTTAGAGCGGTCGATGGTGGATCCCCCAAAAAAGAGTCAGTTGTTCCTGTTTATGCTAGAATACTCCCTCCAGAAGTGCTTCTTCCAAAATTTTCGGAGCCGTTTTATTCTTACGCGGTTTCTGAGGACATTCTAATTGGGACTGAGATAGATGTTATCAAAGCAGAGCATAATCAGACCTTAGTATATAGTCTGATTAAAGGGAACACTCCTGAAAGCAATAGAGATGACTTTTTTGTGATTGACCGACAGACTGGAGAGTTGAAACTTGAGAAGAACCTTGATCATGAAACAACAAAATGGTACCAGTTCTCAGTTCAAGCACAGTATGCAAATGAAGATTATAACGTTGTTTCCTCAGTGGAGGTAAGCATTCAGGTAAAAGATGCAAATGATAACAAACCAGTTTTGGAGTCCAATCCATACGAAGCATTCATTGTAGAAAACATGCCAGCTGGAACAAGAGTCATCCAGGTTAAAGGAACTGACTTGGATTCCGGACTCAACGGGCAGGTTACTTACAGCTTGGATCCTTCTCAAGAACTGGGTGTTATAGAGTCTTTCGCCATAAACATGGAAACTGGCTGGATTACCACTCTCAAAGAACTCGATCACGAGAAACGAGACAAATACAAAATCACGGTGGTTGCGTCTGATCGGGGTGAAAAAATGCAACTGTCTTCTGTGGCTGTGGTTGAAGTTACTGTTACGGACGTGAATGACAATCCTCCACGCTTTACTGCAGAGATCTACAAAGGAACAGTCAGTGAGGATGACCCTATTGGTGGGGTAATTGCCATCCTGAGTACAACTGATGCTGATACAGAAGAAGCCAATAGACAAGTCTCTTACTACATTACAGGTAAATCTTTTTGAGTGAGATCAGAATAATCATTTAAATTGTCCTGGAGTGATGTGAGATATAACTTAATCTTCCAAATTATTGAGAAGTATCAGAAACCGTAGCGCTGCAAAGAAAGAATGTGTATGTCTTAATAGGAATATTAAAAACTTCAGGGGGGAAAAACTGAGTTTCAGAAAACCAGTCTTTGGCTTTCTGTTTCACGTTTGCCTTGCTTAAAATGCTTTCCTACATTTGTTGTTTACTTATATATCAAATTTTATTTAAAAAAATATACTTACACTGAAAATAGTGATGCACTTAAAGAATGAACGAAAGAAATTTCGCAAAATACTAGAGTATTAATTTCCAGTGGGATATTTTACTGGGTTTCTTATTTAGCATATATCTCGCATAGGATGTTATCTATAATCCTACATGAATTTCTGCATTGATTTTTATAGATTCTATTGGCTGCAGTTAAATTTGTTGTATGAGCATCTACTGACTATTTTTGCCTGGAAAATGAAGCTATTTCCCTATAAAGCCACAGAGAGTGGTTGCTTATTTGCATTTACATTTTTTTCCGTCTTTAGCTATATAACTTAATATTGATAAAGCAATAGTAGCGGTCTCTCTCTTGTCTTTAATTAAATGTTTCTTTTTGTATTTCAGGAGGTGATCCCTTGGGACAGTTTGCTATTGAAAATATACAGAATGAATGGAAGGTCTATGTCAAAAAGCCTCTGGACAGGGAAGAAAAAGATAATTACCTTCTAAATATTACAGCTACTGATGGGACCTTTGCAACTAAAGCTGTGGTGGAGGTTAAAGTCCTTGATGCTAATGATAACAGCCCTGTTTGCGAAAAGGTAGGCACGATCTTGTATATTCCTTTGTCCAGCTGCTTCCACCTGTAAAATGTAGACTTTCTTTGAAATAGCTTCTCAGGAGACTGGTGAATAGGTGTTCCTTTTATGCTGGTAACAGAAATTTGGACTATTAAGATAGAATTCTGTCAAAGAAAAATTATTTCATGGACAGGTTTCTCAAATAAAAATCCCAAACCAATTCATTGATGTAATTTTAACAATCGAATGGGTATTTGAAGAGTATGAGGAGAATTGTAGTACATTTCTCCTCTGCTAATGCATACTTCTCCAAAAGGAATTGGTTTGAGCTGCAGCCGTGATAGTTTATATGCTGTATTTTCCGAAGGAAGCAAAGACTCAAAGAAGGCTGCATACCATCGCTTAGTTGATGTATTTGTGCATTTCCTGTGATGAAAGAGTTGAAGACTGGAATGTTATCCCACAGTTGCACTCAGCAGCACCACAAATCTGTAATCTATAAATGTTTTCTTGTTACAAAGCCTTCTACCTTACCAGATTCGATAGTCTGCAAAAATGGACATGAAAAATAAAGAATGGAAAAAAAAAAAAAACCAGAAAGGCAGAGCCTGCAATAATTGCCTTACGAGGAAGCCCTGGGTTTTCATAGTCAGCTTTTTCTTTTTTACTTTAGCACATTTTGACATTTTTCACAGCCATCTTGTTCAACGCAGATCTGATGTTACCAGGAGAAAAGGCAAAATCTCTTCTTGTTCTGGGAAGGATTGAGTATACAGGGAGCAATTGATTCTTTTTCTTAGTCGATGTTTATGTTGGTTACTTGTATATAAATGATTGCAGTTATATACAGACTGGTAAGTCAATGGTTTTAGCTTTTTTTCCTTTGTTTACATTGGTGTTGTAAGGCTCATTTAATGCACATGCTTGACACGGATGAGCTGTAAGAGTGCTTAGTGCCTTTAAATTCTGAATGTGTTTTGCTTAAGTTTTATTTAAACTGGAAGCTTTTATTTCATGTCATTACAAAAAAAGCAGGTATGAATTTCTTCTAGACTGAGTCAAACCTAGAAAAGGTGATTTACCAAAAGAGGAAAAAATGAAATTACCAAAAATGTATAACTCCTATTTCGGGAATGCATTTAATTATCAGTCAATCAGTTACAAGTGTTTGGAGTTCTTAGCTATGCAGTGATACCCAAGAGTCCCTATGGTTGCAGTATTAATTACCTTTCTGAATAATCTAATAAATGTGAGGTAATTAATTAGAAAATCTTGAGTTCTTTTCATTTGCAGGTATTTCATCCTCTGGTTCGCTTCATATGTTACCAAACATTCAAACAGGATATTACCTCCTTTCCAAGCTCTACTTACCTCAAATGTTTCGTCTTTTAACGGAACTTTAAAATCTTGCAGGCTTTATACACCGATTCTGTTCCTGAGGATGCTCTTCCTGGCAAACTGATAATGCAGGTGTCTGCTACAGACGCGGATATTCGATCCAATGCAGAAATCACTTACACACTGCACGGCACAGGAGCAGAAAAATTCAGACTCACTCCAGACACAGGTAATAATGCTTTATACACTGTACAAAATTCCAGTTATCACCTCATTTTCTAAAATGTTTTGCTATTACATTAAGACATAGATAAACGTCAGTACTTTAAGCTTTCCATTAAGGTGGGTTTATTATATTAGTTTAAAATGTGAGTTTCTACTGCACAAATACTAAAAATATATTGAAGAGAAGTCAGGGGACAGGCGAGTATTTTAATATACGAGGAACTAAAGAATAAATAGGGTGATTGCCCCGAAGCCAGAAACTTTCATGCAGAAGTGACCGGAGTAAATGTATGCTATAAATTTTGTACTTTTTATATTCATTGTAGTAGTAGGAATAACGGTTTATAAACTGAAAATATCTTCATTCAGGTTCTCTTTGCCATCATTTGGGTTGGCATATTAAATGGGATGAGGTTAGATGGAGTAACAAATCTCCTTTCCATACTAAACACCAAAAGTACCACCAGTTTTATTGGAAGCATTATAGAAATGAGATGAACTTGTAACTTGCCTGACTTTGGTTTTCATGGCATTCGGGTCTTCTGGATTATAATATAGGTCAAAGATAATGCCGAAATCCTGTGCTCTGCAGGCTGTAGTAGACAAACAGCAAGAAGGGAGTAGTAAACAACATAGAAAACATTAAATAAGATAAATACAAAGATATAGTGGAAATATGTAGGAGATTAGAGTACTTCAGTGGCAAAAGAAATGAGAAGGATCTTACTTCATGATTGTTTTTTGACTTTGAATGTCACTTGTGTGCTGTGCTAGCATGATGTTACATGAATTCAGAATTGGCGGGGCTAGAATCCTCGAAAACAATGTTTCAGAATACTTTTTTGAATTGGTTAAAAGGAGACAATGACTATACATTGTGTCTGTCAGTGTTTTCGGTCATGTTGGAAAGAAAGTATGCATTAGACTTCTAGAGGTTTGTCTGTAGCAGCAAGTTGTCTTTGATAGTAGCTCTGTTTATTCATTGAACGTTCGAGGAGGAGAGTCAGCTCAATAGCAGTGGAAGGGAATGCAACTAAATAGTTCAGGAAAACCATATATGAATTTTACAGTGCCTTTTGTTAAAGGCAGAGTTCTAATATTTTAATTTTGTTTATACAAAACCACCTGGATTAGTGCACGTATACATGTTCTCTTTCTGCACCATCAGGTAGTCTTTAGCTAATTTCTGTTGCGGAAGCATTTGAAAAAAAAAGGCAGAGGATTTTAGTATTTAATCTTTTAAAGCTGAAAATACAGGCCACGGACATGCCTTGCGCAAAGTGGAGCTCATTAGTGCAGTACAGCTGGTGACCTAGCCACTGATGAAATTAGCATCAAAAAGAAAATTGTTTAGTTTTTCTGAGTACCAAGATTTTAGAGGATAACACGTTCAGGATACTTAAGTCTTGCAACTCACATCAACTTCTGTATGTTATTCTCTTTATAGGTGAACTGAAAACGTTAATGCCACTTGATCGTGAGCAGCAAGCAGTTTATTATCTTCTAGTGAAAGCCACAGATGGAGGAGGAAGATTCTGCCAAGCCAATATTATTCTGACTCTGGAAGATGTGAATGATAATGCCCCGGAGTTTACAGCTGATCCTTACTCCATTACAGTATTTGAAAACACGGAGCCTAAAACCCTTTTGACAAGAGTGCAGGCAACGGATGCAGATGCAGGTATGAATTCTTTGACCAATACTTCTGACAGGGTCTCAAAGTTACAGTAAGGTTTATTTAGTCTTATCCTGAGAGGTGTTAAGTCTTTCAGTGGAACTGACAGATGTTAAATACCTCTCCGGATTAGACTCCTGAAAGATATATTTAGGGCAACTAAATCATGTAACTCCTGACTTTGATGTGGAAGTAGCTTGGAAACATCCCTTTTGTGTCTCTGAAAAAGAAGAGAGGGGAAAGAGACAAAATACAGGCTATTTTTAGCGTGATAAGCTATTAATTAATGTTATGATGGGTTAGGGCCATCCTTTTATTCCTGGTGTAGGTAAAAGGAATGTCAAGCCATGTCTGTTCGTGTAAATGTGCGTGTAAACGTGGCATTGCCATCGATAATCATGCCATAAAGAGAACCCTGGTTGATTGTAGCTTTCCGTTAAGATTTTTGCTCCCTCTTTATCTTCTTCGCTGTTTAGTTACAAGTACTTAAGAGAACCTGAATTGAAAATGGCATTGGGAAAGAGTTTGTTCTTAGGCGTTGTTGTAAGAAATACACCAGCGTAAGGTCTTTTTAGAGGTGTATGATTTCCACATATTATCAGTTTGTTAATCCAATAATATTAATTAATAGTTGCCTCAGTCTCATGAAACACCCAACCTGCTTTGTGCTGTGGTAAAGCCAGGTTGCTGAATTGCAAGGTGACAGATGTTTTCACACTTCATTAGTCTTTGAGGTTCAGGAGGAGCAAAATGCTTGGCCCCAAAACCTATGGGCTTTTTGTTTGGTTCTTTTTTTTATATATACAGAAATGTTGCCAGAAATTATGTTCCTGTTAATTTTGGGACATGGTTCTTAAATAAACTTAATGGACTTGAGTCTGGTTATTTGATGCAGCCTAACTCTCCCATATCCTCCTGTGTTATTTATAAGCCTGCTTAGCAGATGCTGCTGTTCTAAAGTTATAATTAGATTTATATTACTAATCGTTTCATATTAGCTAGTACTGTGACTGAAGCAGAACCATGCTTCCTGGTTTTTGTGTGGCAGAAAATCGGTGCAATGAAGTGTTAGCTTAATTTTTAAATCAGATTACATCCTTTTGGAAATCATTCTGCCCTTCGCAAGAGCCTTTAACTCTTGCTGAAATTTACTTTTACATAAATGATAATATTTAGCATGCATGTTTTATTGCTATAGCTATCAGATCTGTTATTTTGTTGGTGTATTTTAACAGCTGCTTCATACTCTGCAATTGTTTTTGAAATGCAGGGATGAACCGTAAAATCCATTATTCACTGGTGAACTCTGCAGAGGGCCAGTTCTCTATTGATGAATTCTCTGGAATCATTCGGTTGGAGAAGCCTTTGGATCGGGAATTACAAGCTGTGTACACTCTAACTTTGAAAGCTACAGATGAAGGTTTACCTAGAAGACTGTCTTCAACAAGTAGTCTTATAGTTTCTGTTTTGGATATAAATGATAATCCACCTGTATTTGAGCATAGGGAGTATAGTGCAAGTGTCTCGGAGGACGTTTTGGTTGGAACTGAAGTTCTCCAGATCTACGCTGCAAGCAGGGACATTGAAGCCAATGCTGAAATCACATACTCAATAGTCAGTGGGAACGAACATGGAAAATTCAGTATCGATTCAACAACAGGTAACAGCTTACAACTGGGAATATGCTTTAGGCTAACCAAGCTCAGCTGGTTGCTCGCGTTCTACTACTGCGTCCTTCAGTAATTCAACCAAATAGGTTATGTATAATCTATGTGCATCATCCTGGCTGTAAAGCCAGTGCTTCTGGCTGTTCACACATTTTTCCAGCATGCTTACTAGAGGAGTGCAGTAGAATGGAGAGTAGGAACTTTATTTGTCGCTGCTATTTATTGTTACTCGGGTTAGATTCAGTTAGCTGGCAAGAGTTAAGGGTTTCCTAGCTGGAATATTCCCCACCCTGGGGGCAGAGGGGGTGGAAAGGCATAGTTCTGCCGTGACAGAATCATAATACTCTTTTTACAAAAGCTGTATAATCAGAATGAGCGGCCAGACGTGGTAAAAGAAAGATCGGAAATTAAATTGATTGGGAAAACTTGTCATTGGTCCACAAAGACAGTAATTCTAGAAGAGTTTGATATGGCATTGAAGAGAGGTTGGAATATTCTGTTCAATCCAGCGTGATATATCCAACATGACAGTGGAGATTTTAGGCTTGTGTTAGTCAGATTGATTCTCAGGAAGCATTTAGGTTCTGTTGAGAATTTTTCCCTATTAATAACAATTCTTTGTTAAAAATCAATACACACTTCAACTCTAGTTTTGTTTTCTTATATAGTTATTTTTCTAGAGTTAATTTCTGGTAAAGTTTGGGGTTTTTTTTAATAAGATTTCTACCCAAAAGTTATTAGTAGTTAGTTATACCAGTGTAATTGAAATTATAATTCTTCCAGCTGCTTTTTCCAGTGTGCGCGCTGGTACTATGATATAGAAGTATTTTGCTGGTTTAGCTTCTTTACATATTTGAAAGGAGGAAGGAGGTTCCAGGAAAACACATTTCCAGCAGCAAATCAGCGTGTTCGTTAGGGACTGCACTATCTTAACTAGTCGGTTAAAAACTCACACTTCAACTCAGATATTTCTATCAATTAAATTTGTGGTTGGACACTTCTGTTACTACCTCTGCATACTCCATGCCTGACCTTAATGCTGGTTGAAAGGAAAGTCAAATTAAAGGTCATTTCATATTTTTGGTTAAATTTAATTGAAAATGAAGAAAAAGACATTTTCTAAACACATTTTCTATTTTTTTCATCTTTTTTTTTCATCACAGAGTGTGAGCCAGGTGGTTTTAAAGCACGAGTCTTTTGGGGGTAATGGCAGGACCTTCTCACCTTTTTACTTTTATGTGTAAAGCCTGATCATTTTTTACTGTGTAGCTCCAGCTTTACAGTGACAAATCAAGCCCTGAAGAAGCTGAGTATTTGTCAGACCAAAATCAAAATTTGCAATATATAATAATACAGTAATAGCAGAGTTTGTGTGAGATGGGTTTCTTGTTTTGTTTCTTCTAGGAGCCATTTTTATCATTGAGAGCTTGGATTATGAAAGTTCTCATGAGTACTACTTGACAGTGGAAGCCACGGATGGAGGCACACCTTCATTAAGTGATGTTGTAACAGTGAATATTAACGTAACAGACATCAACGACAACACGCCGGTGTTTAGCCAAGACACTTACACTGCAGTAATCAGCGAAGATGCTATGCTTGAACAATCAGTCATTACAGTACGTCATGTTGATTTTTTTCCTTTGAAATACTCTGTCATGCCAATCTTGCTTTCAGTCTTTAAGGAACATATATTGATTTGAAGATGGACATAAATGAATAGATAACGTTTGCCACCGAGTGAATTGAAAATTTATTTTGAAAAAGTTTCAGAAGCAGGGACTTGAGCTGCTGTGGGAAAGTAGATGATATTTTGTGACATATTGGTGTTCTCCTCATGAGAACAGGACTTATTTTTCAGAAGAAATTCAGGAAATTAAGTGATGTTGGTATGTTCTATTTGGATGCCGTTTCTCCTGAGAACTATGAAATGTGTTAGACCAAAACAGCCGTGCTCATCTTCAGGATGAGTTTATCTGAAAGATGATAGAGTGTAGTTTGACCTGTTTTTAAATGAGTCTGTAACGTCCCTTAGGTTATGGCAGATGATGCTGATGGACCTTCAAACAACCGCATTCACTACGCAATTATAGATGGCAACCAGGGAAATCCTTTTACAATTGACCCTAGCAGGGGTGAAATAAAAGTGACTAAGCTTCTAGACAGAGAAAAGGTAAGGTTTTGATGCTTTTTGGGCATTCGGGATTAATTCAGCTATACAAAATTGATGACCACCATTTCTTGGATTATATTTGTAAATTACCATTTCATGTGTTCCAAAATTAATATAGCAGTAATAAAGTGAAAGCATCTATTTATGTCAGTGCTTCTGGGGGACAGAGAGGAAGAGAAAGGATTAAATATATGAAGGCAAGCTTTACTGGGGGTTTGCACAAAATATTTCTTGCTTAAAACAAAAGCTAAGTTTGTTACTTTTTGCTGCTTAGTGAATGTTTGAAAATTTTTTTATTATTTCATAGATTTCAGGATATACCTTGACAGTTCAAGCTTCAGATAATGGAAACCCACCTCGACTTAACACCACCACAGTTAATATTGATGTTTCTGATGTAAATGACAATCCTCCAGTATTCTCAAAAGGAAACTATAGCGTTATCATCCAGGTAATATAAATACAGATGATGAAGTTTTAGTAATAATATCAGTAGTGTTATTTGCATGTGACTTTGTGATTTGAAAAATTCTGCAAGATACGATAAACCCAATGCTTCAATTTTATTTTCCTGTATTTTTAATTATTTAAGGTTATCAGTGAGACTGCTTACCTGCATAATTGTTTAGGGTTACAAAATTCACATTGTGCAGTCTATTTAGAACTTTACGTTGCAAGTACAGCGTGTCTTTTTTAATATACTTTGTGTGTGTACATGTGTATATATATTATACATTGCATATATGTTCATAATATTCTTAGCATCATACAGATAGGTTAAAATAAATAATAATTTAGAGTCACTGCTTAGAAAAAGATACTTTAGGTACCTGTCACTGTAAAGCAAGTGTTGTGCACTGTGGCACATAGTTCGAGATTTAATTCCTATTGGCCTCCTCTGGGATGAGAAGCAGGTAAAACGGGAGTAGTGTTTCATATTGCTACATACCAACCCTTTGACTAATTTTGCACCTTAGAACGGTAGTAGTGGGCCAGGTTCTCAAATGCTGGCAGGTACTTGCCTGATTCAGAAAACTCTAAAGCAAAGTTAGCAGAGGCAGCAGCTGCACTTCTCGTCTTCCTGAATCCTGTAGAGAATAAATGGAAAGGAACAAAGGAATTGCATTAAGACTTTTATACTGGTAACGTAAGTGAGCTCAATCCCTCGGGTCCTTTTGCTGTTGCTGGTGTCTGGCCTGGTACAATAGATGAGTGGGGATCCTAACCTACCACTTCTCTTGGAGACCGTGTACGTGATTTGTAAAGGTAGCTTTCCAAAAGAGGACAAAGTGATTCATCTCTACCCAACATATACAGAATATGCAAGTAAGATGTCCTGGATCTTACTGTTTTTAAAAAAAGCAATAGATTTGTATGGTTTTTGTGCTGTCAAAGGTATTTTGCTTTCCCCAATAATAGTCTGTCTTGAAGTGTTAATTAATGTATCCCCTAAAACTGTAGACTATAAAGCCGGTGTCTGTAATGTTTCCCTTGCTCAATTAAAAAGGAAGCCCTCATGTTTTATAGTTCGTTCATGTCAGCCTGTCCTAGTATGAGGGTGACAGAGAAGAAGCTGGAGGAGTTGTCCAAGAATGCTGGTGTGCATTTCCTGATAGACTGGAGATGGGCGTATTTGGACACAGTTGGGAATGCGCTTAGCTATTATGAAAATCAAATTGCTTGAGATGTCCAGATGTAAATATTTGTATTCTTAAATGATGGCCCTTGTCTCTTTTGCTGAAGGGGGGGAAAAAAGCTTCAGCTGCAATATCTGATAATTAACTTGGCAGAATTTCACCCACTTACTCTGTCAAGAACAAAGAATATGCTTGTTTTTAAGAGCTTTTGCAGCTGCGAAGGATAGCATTTTGTTATTGTTGTACTTCACAATAACACTTGTACCTTTTTTTAGCATTTAAAATATATATGTGTGTGTATATATATAAAAAAAATCTGGTTGATACAGTATAGCACAAATATTCTAGGAGGGGTGTTACAAGAGTTAGAGAATGTTGTGCATGTGGATCGGATACACGATAAACCAAAGTGTGTGAAGTGTCTGTGAAACCACATCCACGTGATACAAACTTGGAAGGGATTTTATGATGCAAATTTTAAAACCTGGATTTCATATTTTAACCAGACTGTAGCAGCCACAACCATAGTCAGAACACTAATTAGGGACACGAGGGGTCAGATGGAGGAGTGTGTTTTCCTAGTCCTCCCAACAAAGGCATTGGATAATTCTTTGCAGGTGTTTTAGCTAAATTTGAAATCTTTGATCACTTGGTAATTAATCTACAGTAATCTTAATTCAGACCAAAAGTGGAAGACGTAAAATTTCAAAGCTGAGCCTACTTTTAAAAATGTAAGACGAAGTTTAAAAAAACAAAGTTTAAACTGTGCTGCCTTTCTCCTTTAACTGTTTTCATCATGATTTTCAAAGGGTGGTATTTTTCCTTGAACAATATTGTCATTCTGATTTCTCTTGTACTGATTAACTGGTTTGATAGTAATGTGATATTTAGGGTTTTTTTCTGTTGTGAAAAAGACATTGATGTTAGGCTATATGCTCAACTATAGGAAACCCAATGTGATTGTATTATGCATTTATAGGAAAATAAGCCTATTGGATTTAGCGTGCTCCAGCTAGTGGTGACAGACAAGGATTCTTCTCACAATGGCCCGCCTTTTCTCTTCACCATCCTGAGTGGAAACGAAGAGAACACTTTTCAGGTTAACCAGCAGGGAGTACTGACGACTGCTGCTGCTCTGAACCGCAAAGTGAGGGATCACTATTTACTTCACGTTCAGGTAGGACGCGCTGTTTTGCATTATAAGTACTCAGTTGACTTTGCCCACCCGTGCCCAATCCACCACTTTTTCCTGCCTACCCTTTGTCTTTCTGTTCCAAGATCCTGACATGCCAAGTAGGCGTTTGAGGCATGTCCCTTCTGGTAACATCTTCGGAGACGATGTCTGTTGATTTAAACGGAAACCTACCCAGGTGTGAGAGTAAGCTGAATTAAACTCATGGTGAGGGTGAGGTGTGAGTGAAATGTTAACTGGGTCAATGTTTGGAAAACCAGGTCAGTGGACCTTTGTTGTAGCATTGAAACTTGCAGCACAGTACTCCGAGATTGCAGAATCTTGCAGTGGAAAACACGGCAGAAAATTCAAAAGCGACCCTGAAATGCTATAAGATCTATGCCTGCATTTGCCATTGTTGTGCAAAAAGATCAGACCGTGTCCAAAAATCCAGGTTACATTAACATAGCTAATTTTTCTAAAATACCTTTTGGTAACCCAATGTAAGAAAAGTTCAAACCAATTTTTTTAATCTTATCCAGTCCTTTTTAATTCAGTTATAAATTAAGCAGCTGTGAACAGGGGACTTAAAATTGGTTGGCTAAAAATAGCTGGCCTTAATTCTTAAACTTCATTCCCAGATTCGTGTTTTAAGAAAAGTTCTTACCTTTATTTTAACACGAGGAATTTCTTTCAACCTCCAAGTTATTCTCATACGTAATCTTGCAGACAACTTCTAAGTACGCACACACTTGCAGAGTTTAAGCAGTGCTGTCTCTGTATACTGAGTTTTGTCCACATTTGGGATAATAATTGTGGCATATTGACACGAAGTCTCTCTCTCTTCTTTGGGGAAGGAAAAAGAATTCCCACAGGTACTGTTGTTTGCTGGTTGAGTCACTAAAACATGTTAGCAGGTGCCATCGATATAAGAACTAGCATAGGTAAAGGTTCCATTTAAATGTAGTTTAGTTTAGGGTTTAAGAATTGAGATTAAAAATGGGGCAGGGAGTTATATCATTCCTCTGGTAGCCATTTTTTTTCCTCAGTAGTGACCTGCTAATTAGTGGTGGGTTAGATTAGCCTTCAGGGTACCTAAACGATGGCTCTGTTGGCCTTCCTAGGCTGCACGAGTCCCACATGGCAGCAGAGCTGGGCTTTGTCACACTTGCCTAACAGGCTTTCCAAGTTCCGTACAGATTCCCCAAAGTCACCTTTTTATTTAGGAAGGAACAACCAGCAATGTTTTTCCTGTATGTGCAATCAGTGTCATACAAGATTCATATGTTTTAGTTTATATTTTCTCCAAGCAGTAACTATTTTCTATTTATTTTGCTCCTAAAATGTATTCCTGTGAATGCATGCATAGGTAATTATGTCTGTTTCATGTAGACAATTACACCAACTTTGTCACATTTCATGATTTAGCTGCACCTTTGGCCCTTCCTAATGTGCCTGCCTTTTCTATATGTATGAGTATGTACATATGTAATTTTTGTACACAGGCGCCCGTCTAACACCTTCCTCTGGGTGGAATCACAGAATTCTTTCATTTCCGAGCCACTTCCTGGGCTGTAGGATGCTTGTAAACAGCCCGTCGGTACTTCAGCTCTCTTCTCTTTAGCACAGCACTTGAAAAGTGCCTTTTTTTTCCTAGGGAATGAATAAAGGCTATTTTAATGGCATGCAGTAGCTAAACGAGTGTCTTAAAAGAAATGTACTCATCTAGAACAAAGGCGTCTCAGAGATAGTAAATCATTAAAGAAGAGTACACTAATATACATTCTTTGTGTGCTCTACTACCCAACCTCAGTATTTTGGACCTGTCTAATCCCTTGGTTTACAAGTTCCCTGCCTGGATTCTGGAAATATGTCACTGTCTTTTAATTGCCATTTATCATCTTATGCTATGATAGCTTTTTTAAAAAAATAAAGACAGTGCTATAATTTGCTATTATCTTCTCTGTAGTGAGTCACTGTACGTGAGTGTGAAGGCATCTAAGACTAAAACTAGCATTGCCGTATCACAAGACTTCAGTCCCAATGATACACACCAAAATAGATACATCACTTTTTGTAAAAAAAGATACTTTTCCCCCGTTCATTTAAAAGAAAGACTTTTCAAAGGCTGCAGGAAGACATCTTCTCAAGTTTACACTGGCTTTAATTTCTGTGCTATCATCTTGCAGCTCACAAGTAAATGGCTGCGTATGATGTCTCGATACTCGGTTTTGGTTTTTAACCGACCTTCACTTATGTGCTTTTCAGTATTGACAGCTTTCACCTTAGTTGCTTCTGAATGGATTGCTGAGGAAGAGGTCTTCTTATGTTACAGGCATACTTCAATTGAAAAAAAAAAAAAAAAAAAAAATGGAAAAAACCCCACCCAAAAAAATCCCCCAAACTCACAAACAACCCCTCCCATACACACCCCACACCCCCACTACTACCAAAAAAAACTTTACTTGAGATGACCGTTTCTATTACTTTACTTTTGGAGTTTTAATAGAAATAAAGATTTTTTTTTTTTCCCCAACATCCACCTACATATGCATGCCACTCACATTTGCTTTCCCTCTCTCCAAAGGAAATAGATTATCCATTAACAAATGTCTCACAGCATTAGTGCGTGGAATCTTCAGCTATGAGTCATCCAGCCCTTTGTGCCACGCTCTGAAGTCTTTAGTTTAAAACCAGAGCAGATTTTTAATATCTCTGCACTAGTGAAAAATAATTTCTCCTGGGGCTCTTCTTTCCTACTTGCTGTCCATTTGTTATAATTTTGCTTGCCTGTTTGTTTTAAACCCTTTCTTGTTTCCCTTGGGCATTTCTCCTGTAGCTAGACTGCCTGCCTTGTCTTGTTTCCAGGCAGAAATCTCGGCAAAACAAAACTTTGCCAACTTGAGCTCTCTGTCTGTCGTTATTTATGTTTGGGTAACTAGAGGGCAAGTTTCTAGCCATGCCTGTCTGTTGGAGTTAAGGGATGAGGATATGTAGTTCTAGGAGACGCGCATTACCTTTAAAAAATGCTTCGATTATGTGCACATCCACAGATAATCTTGTGCCTGGAGTTTTTCCTCTTTTGCTTAAACTTGTATGAAAACCCAAAAGCAGCTTCTCTGCGTAGATCATCACAGCGTACCGACCACTTGTCCTCATTGTAAAATTATTGTAAAATCTTTTGAATAATGCAGGATATTTTCTACCTTCTGAGCCCTCTGTATCCCCTCTGTCCTTTCACATCTCTCCACTTCTGCTTTGCCCATTTCTTTAGTCTCACTTTCAGTAACTGGGAAAAAGCTCTGGGAAAAAGATAGATGGGAAACAAGAACTGAGAAATAAAAAGAAAGAAAGTGAACCCAAGGGAATGCTCTTTTCTACTCTTTTTTTGTCCCCTCTTCGTACAACAACAGTGTATGCTTTTGTCGGAGAGGGGTGGAGGACAGGGGACGTGATGTTTAAAAAGGCTTTAAAATTGAATTAGGCTGATTCTCTTAAAGATAATTAATTGTCTGAGGCAAATAGCACTACAGGTGGGTTGGTTTTCTTCCCTCTCCGTGATCTCAAATCATGAAAGCCAACATAATTAATTGTAACATGTATTGTTTTCCTTTTGAAGTACTGTTTTTTATACTGCATTTAGATTGTCTTCAAGACCACCTCCTAATAACTGTGGTGAAGCATGTTGTAAATTTCGAGCACATGACTCACTTCAGGTTTGTAATGTGTTTCCATCTTGGAAATAAAAAAGCTTCCAGCACCATCTGCTGTCTGAAATCAGCTACTGTGCATTTCTTCTCTGTTTGCTGGAAGCGTTAACACTTGGAAATGCCAGGAAGCTACTAAGAGCACCGCAGCCTTTTAATCTTGGAAGAAGTGAACACACGGTTGTGTGTGCCTGCTTATATAAGCTTTTTAAATTTTCAGCATTAACTTTCATGTCAAGAGCCGTGTTATGAAATTTTCATAAAGCATTTCCCTGTAGGAGTATTTTTTGGAGAAAAATACAAGTCTGTTCTATATAGTACAAATACCTACAGCAGAATTTGAGATAAAGCAAAAATGTAACTCTATCCTCATCTTCCTTTAGGTGGCAGATAATGGAAAACCACCGTTGTCATCTTTGACTTACATTGATATTAGAGTTATTGAGGAAAGCATTTATTCTCCAGCAATTCTACCTCTGGAAATCTTTATCACAGCCTTCGGGGAAGAATATTCAGGTGGTGTCATTGGAAAAATTCATGCAACTGATCAAGATGTTTATGATACTTTGACATACAGTCTGGACCCCAAAATGGAATCCTTGTTCTCCGTTTCGAGTACTGGTGGCAAACTAATAGCACATAAAAGGTTGGACGTAGGACAGTACCTCCTAAATGTCACTGTTACAGATGGGAAATTTACAACTGCAGCTGATATTACTGTACACATCAGACAAATCACACAAGATTTACTAAATCACAGCATTGCAATACGCTTTGCAAACCTCGCCCCTGAAGAATTCATCGGTGATTACTGGCGCAATTTCCAGAGAGCTTTAAGAAACATCTTGGGCGTGAGGAGAAATGACATCCAGATTGTTAGTTTGCAGCCTTCCGATCCTCCTTCAAACCTAGACGTCCTCCTGAACATTGAAAAGTCTGGTAGCTCTCAGCACCCAATGAGAATTTTGCTCCACAAGATAAACTCTTCTGTGCCAGACCTAGAGGAGATTTTAGGTGTCCGGATAATCGGTGTTTTCCATAAGCTTTGCGCAGGCCTGGATTGTCCTTTGAAATTTTGTGAAGAAAAAGTAACAGTGGATGAGAACATCATGTCAACCCACAGCACAGCCAGGTTGAGTTTTGTCACTCCCCGTCACCACAGAACAGCAGTTTGTCTTTGTAAAGGTAAGAAAAGTCGTAAGGAAAACAGTATCCTTGAAAAGATTGTTCTGGTTTTCAAGAGCCATAATCCACAGGGGAAAATTTATATTACAGGACATGATTAAGAATGTCCTGTAACCCTCACTGCAACATTTGCCTAATTTTATTCAGAATAAGGAGTAATTCTTTCTTGTCTCATTACCTCATTTTAAGAGTTTACATAATATAAGCTCATGGGAGGGGATTTTTTATTTTTTTTTTTTAAACCTTCATTTTATGAAAGTTCCTTTTTTTTTTGGCCTGTTCTACATTGCCAGCCATTTTCAGTCTTGTATGCACAAAGGTAAGTTCTTGCAAAGTACTTGAGTATTTCCTGGTTTCCGCTTAGCGGAATAGCCCACACAGCTGGGACTTGGCTGGGAATGACAGGGTGAGCTGGGAAACGAATATTCATTAAGATACGTATAAGAGAAGATTAATTTGTCTTTAGCTCTGAAGGAAACAGCATTGCTTTTTAAAATCATGACTTAACATTGCTGGGTGAACTTGTACATCTTAAATAAATGTTTAAAGCCTGTTCCTTTTCTGTCTCAAATACAGACACACTCTTCTCCTGCTCTCCCCAACCCACTCTGTCCATGATTAATATATACACCAGTTTCCAAATTTTACCAATTGAATCGTCTGAGGAATCAAGATAACTATGAACTTCAGCCACTATACATTGCCATTTGCCCAAGTCGGTGTTTGTGCCAGTCCTGTCCCATAACTGTTACTTCACTTCCTTGTCTGACAGTTAGGAAGATGATGTGGGTTGCTTTCAGCTGCTGTACTTAAGTGTCCCTTTTCACAAAATACCACTACCACCAACAGAAGAGAAATAACGTGTTTTGTTTTACAGAAGGGAAATGCCCCCTGGTGAACAGTGTGTGTGAAGGAAACCCGTGCCCTGAAGGTACCGAATGTTTAGGAGATCCAAAGGAAGGAAAATACACCTGTGTTTGCCCAGACAGCAAAGCAGGACAGTGTCCTGGTAAGAAATTAACTCTAAAAATCTCTACGTAAAACCGTGTTACTCCACATATAAATTTGTTTTAACACATTTTATGCTTTTCTGTATTCCTAAGCATCAGCTGGCTCTGCCGTGACATTTACTGGGAGCAGCTATGTGAAATACCGTCTCATGGAAAACGAGAACAAAGAGGAAATGAAGCTGACCATGAGACTTAGAACTTACTCTGCTCACGCAGTTGTTATGTATGCTCGGGGAACAGACTACAGTATCCTAGAGGTATATTAAAATCTCCTGGTGCATATCTCCTCTTTTCTTCTTACCATCTTCTCACTATTTTTTGTGCCAAATTAAAAGATTGAATCATAACATCTCTGGAGAATTGTTATAATTGAGAATTGCCTTCAAGGTAGAGTGCGTTATACATCCAGGTGACAAACTTGTACAGAATTTTTTTAATGTGTAAAAGGAATTAGTTTAAAACAAAAACCCGAATTATCTATTTTAAATAACAACTTTAAATTTATTTGCTCATAATGCCCATTAAATCTATACAGAAGCACAAGATGAAAGGTCTTGAGTATTGTAATCTTTTGATGATGATCTGTGACTTCTCCACTAGAGGAAAAAACGTACTAAGTATACATTTTAATTAAAAGAACTGTAGAGAATGAATCACAATCACTGCGACAGTTTGGAATGCAGTATTATTAAACTGCCTTTTATGAACACCACCATCATCCTGTCTCTCCAGCAAACATAAACTTTTATACGCATCAATATTTTCTACTCCTGAAGTGCGCAGACCATTTGGTGACGTTGTGGCTTTCCTCTGCAGATTCACCATGGAAGGCTGCAATATAAATTCGATTGTGGCAGTGGACCTGGGATTGTCTCCGTTCAGAGCATTCAGATTAACGATGGCCAGTGGCATTCGGTGTCCCTTGAAGTGGACGGAAATTACGCCCGACTTGTTCTGGATAGGGTGCACACTGCATCTGGTACTGCTCCTGGTACCCTCAGGACACTCAACCTGGATAATCATGTGTTTTTTGGTGGCCATATTCGGCAGCAAGGTACGAGACACGGTAGAAGTCCTCAGGTCAGCAACGGTTTCAGAGGCTGTATGGATTCTGTTGTACTTAATGGACAAGAGCTCCCCTTGAACAGTAAACCGCGAAATTATGCACACATGGAAGAATCTGTAGATGTGACTCCTGGATGCTTACTGACGACCACGGAAGGTTGTTCCAGCAGCCCATGTCAGAATGGAGGCATCTGCAATGCGCTGTCAAACGGAGGTAAGCGGTGCTGTGTTCTTAGTGAGTTTTCAAAACTGCCTTTCCACTTCCCTGCCTTGATGGACAAATCAACTGTGTAAGGAATTCTGGCTTTCCCAGAGAGTTGTAGAAGGCTGGTTGTCTGGTAGGAAGCTTGTGTCTGCCTGTGTTCTAGACTCAATTTCTTGGGGTATAAAACACAGATTTAATCTTCAGTGTCAACACCTGAGGTCCGTCCTCTTAACTGCCCGCTTGAGAGTCATCCTTTAAAAATCCCGAAATCGTCGTGACAAGCTCAAGTTTTGTGAGAGAAATGGAAGTTACCCTTCAATCATACTCAAGAAAAACCTTACTGTTAGACTTTCCTTCACCTTTCAATAAAAATATTTCCATTTCTTCCCATCCTCTCTCTCTTGGACGGAAGGTGGGCAGGGAGGGTTTTATCTTAAATCCAGTAAAGCCACGTGCGCCTTTCCAAAAGCTTGTGTTTGATTTCAGGTTACTACTGCAAGTGCGCGCCTTTGTTTATGGGAACTCACTGCGACGTAAGCGTCAACCCGTGCGCATCCAACCCCTGCCTTTATGGTGGGACTTGCATCCCGGTCAGCGATGATTTTATCTGCCAGTGCCGAGGACAGTACACAGGCCAAAGGTATGTTGGTATGGTTTATTGTACCAATGAACCCCTTAGACAACAGGCTATAAACGTAACACTTTTTCTGTTGTCTTTTTGTGTGTTTCCTATTTAAAGCTGAGGCTTTGAAACCACTGGAGTTAGCTAAAGTTAATGTCAACCCCTACAGGCCTGAACCCTACATTATATACTTACTTGCAGTAACGTAATGGTTCATTCATGCTGCTAATTGTTTTTTCCTTTATTTTTTTGCCTTTACAGGTGCCAGCTGGGTCCATATTGCAAAGACAATCCTTGTAAAAACAGTGGCAAGTGCATTGACAGTTTGGATGGACCTGTTTGTGAGTGTGAAGCAGGCTTTCGTGGAGAAAGGTAGGTAGTGTTCCACATACATTGAATTTTTAACAGTATTAATTCACAGTTATCGGTTCAAACTGGTTGAAGTTGTGTCCAGCTTTGGAGTTGCCAACACAAGAAGGACATGGACCTGTTGGAACAGGTCCAGAGGAGGCCATGAAGATGGTCCAAGGGCTGGGAGCCCCTCTGCTGTGAGGACAGGCTGAGAGAGTTGGGGGGGTTCAGTCTGGAGAAGAGAAGGCTCCAGGGAGACCTTAGAGCCCCTTCCAGTACCTGAAGGGGGCCTACAGGAGAGATGGGGAGGGACTCTGGATCGGGGAGTGGAGCCATAGGACGAGGGGTAATGGTTTTAAACTGAAAGAGGGGAGATTTAGATGAGATATTAGGAAGAAATTCTTTGCTGTGAGGGTGGTGGAACACTGGCCCAGGCTGCCCAGAGAAGCTGTGGCTGCCCCATCCCTGGAGGGGTTCAAGGCCAGGCCGGACGGGGCTTGGAGCAACCTGGGCTGGTGGGAGGCATCCCTGCCCAGGGCAACAGGGTGGAACTGGATGATCTTTAAGGTCCCTTCCAACCCAAACCATTCTATGATTCTATGAAATCTGAAATGTTGGTAAAATAGTGAATTGCCTGTTCGTGTACAGTACCCTATATCAAATATATCTAGAACTGTTGAGAACAAGGAGACTACAACAGAGACTGGTGATGTAAACTAACCGTCCTTTCTCTGCTCTGTTTCTGGTAGGTGCCTGACCGACGTTGATGAATGCGTAGAAAACCCCTGTCTTAATGGTGCCCTTTGTGAGAATACTTACGGTTCATATCACTGCAATTGCAGCCGTGGATATGGAGGAAAACACTGCACAGACATTGTTCTTAACAAATATGTTTCAACCTCTTGGAACATTAGTTTAGCTGAAGTGATTGGGATTATTGTTTTCATCGCAGGAATATTCTTCTTAGTTGTGATTTTTGTCGTTTGCCGCAAAATGATTAGTAGAAAGAAGAAGCACCAGCCAGAACCTGAAGACAAGCAACTGGGAGCTACAACAGCTTTCTTGCAAAGACCTTATTTTGATGCAAAATTGAATAAGAACATCTATTCTGACATCCCACCACAGGTTCCTGTTCGTCCCATTTCGTACACTCCCAGCATTCCAAGCGACTCCCGGAACAATCTTGACCGGAATTCTTTTGAGGGCTCTGCTATCCCCGAGCACCCAGAGTTCAGTACTTTCAACCCAGATTCTGTCCATGGTCACCGGAAAGCTGTCGCTGTTTGCAGTGTAGCACCGAATTTGCCACCTCCGCCTCCCTCCAACTCTCCTTCAGACAGCGATTCGATACAGAAACCCAGCTGGGATTTTGACTATGACAGTAAGAAACGTTCTTCTTTTATTATTTTTCCATTAAAGGTGTGCACCGGTACGATTTTAATGAGCGCAAAGTCTCTTTCTGTGCCTGTTCGGGTAGAGAAGGCATTATGACTTCTGGGGTTTGAGTCTGATCCAGCTTTCGCGCTCTATTAAGTTGTGTAAAAACGTGTAGATCTCAGCCGTAAATTTTATTGACTCCGTGATCTAGAGTCTATTAATTGTCTCACTTGAAACTTTTTCTTTCAGCTAAAGTAGTAGATCTTGACCCCTGCCTTTCAAAAAAGCCTCTGGATGAAAAGAACTCCCACCCTTACAGTGCCAGGGAAAGCATGTCTGAGGTCCAGTCTCTCAGCTCCTTCCAGTCTGAATCCTGCGATGACAATGGTACGTAAAATCCACTCGTTCTCTACTGCCGCTTACAGTCATTTGGTCTGTCTTTGCATCTATATCTCTTAGTAGCAATAGGACTTAGAGAGATCAAATATATATTAAATAATAGCTTATTTAATATATATCTGTATTTACTTATGTTAATAGCCAGACCTGTTAATTTTTTTAAAGTATTTTGCGTATCTTGCACCTCATGTTAATTACTTTACCTTAAAATTATATATATTCGTTCTGTTGTTAGAATATTAACAGTGAAAATGCAGCACGAGGTGTTCAGAGCCTTGTGTTTAAAAGGTGTTAAATTTCAGAAACTCTTCTAGGTAATCATTAGTTATCACTTTATACAAGAATACGGTGAATTTAAAAAATGGCCTCTGCACAAATATAACTTTCGCTTTGACGTTCAGCTTTCAGGAAAGCTTTCTGGTGTTACAGTTTCATTTGTTTCCTTCTCTTTTTCTTGCTGCGACCTCAGCTCCCATATGGATCAGATCAGTTCTGAGTGAGAGCAGAGTTTAAGGGACTGCTTGTAAGTTTGATTACTTTAGTAATGAAGGAAGCTGCACAAAAAAAAAAAAGGAACTTTGTTACAGTAGAACAGTATATTTGGCTTTCACCATGATTAAAATGATTTCAGAACAAAATTTCATGCCTCGAAAAAAGCCAATATAAAAATATTTTGATCATAACTCCAGTCCATCAAAATATAATCAGCATACGTATTTGTGGGGTTTATTAATTGGAAGCCTTTTACTTTTCCATTGTGACGAGAGATGCTCTTACAGTTGCTACGAATGCATCCGCGTTTTCAGAAACATTTCAGACCGATTGGACAAAGCCACAGTTCTCTCCTAACCTCATTCCCTGAGTTAAGCTGGTTTGACTCTTCATTCCAATTCCTGCTTTTGTCTCTGAATGGTAAAAAGAATTTGAAATTCCTTTAGCTTAGGAATAAAGACCATTCTGCTTCTCAACGAAGTAGAGTGACCTGTCCTTAACAGCATGAAACGAAACATCTGTGTTAATGATTGGTGAAAGTAAAATGTTGTGCTTAAAATACTCATCATCGTATCAGTAGACCCGATATCAACTTTTTTCCTGTGGTATTAAGTGTTGTGCAGTACATGTCGTTCTCCCCTCCTCCCCATCCCATGTGTTTCATACATTCCTCCTCGTATTTCTTGTCATGTATTGATTACTCATTAATACATCGTTTTAAATAGCTGTAGCATCGTAGATATTGTTCCTTCGTTCCTTTTTGGTATATTCTGAATTTGTTAGTTTGAAATTTAATCCCTGAGCCATGCAAACAAATTGCATGCGCTTACCTCGTCCTACCCTGTAAGAGTAAATCCTCCTCCCTTCCAAAAGTATCTTGGGAAAGGGAAAACATAAAAAAATACATTCATTTTGGTTGTTTTTAAATAAGAATGTCACAACCTGAATTTGGTATTCTTGCTGTGATAGCAGTGTTTGCACACGACTTAAGTAGGTCAGCAACAGGCGCTTTCAGTAGCTATTTTTCATATTCTAGCATTTTAGTTCATTTTGGTGAAAATTTCTTCCCCTGGTCTTCCCCTGACGGGGGGGGAATGTAGTTTGCCATCTAAAAGGGGAAGCCTAAAGCAATAGTCCTTGATTCACCCGACACACGCCTTTAGAAAAGCTTGATTTATTGCTGTCTAGATGCAGCATTCCACAAACGGTGTGTTTAGGCAACACTTCAGGAATTCTAACCCAACTAAAGCAGCTTTGTGCTCGTGCAGAGTTTGCTTCGGGAGTAGTTACAAGTACTTTTCCGTGTTTATCAAGAATAAAATTCAGGTTTAGAGATGTATTTTATGTATTGTATGCAACTGCTTTCTAGCTAGAGAGTGAATGTATGTGTACACCAATAATCTTGCTTTATAAAATAGTCATGAACTGCAATTTTATAGTGTTTTCTTGTACACCTATATGCTGTTTAAAGTGATACTAACTATAGGTTTGTTTTAATTTGCTCCTTTTATACCTTTTACAAGCTTCCGTAGTGACTGTAATACACCTTGTCAATGCTGTTGTTGACTCGGTGGAAAAAGAAGGTATATACATATTTTAATATTTACTTACTGCTTTGGCAGAATAATGCACGTTTGTCTTCTAGTAATGTAGTCCTAACAGATGGGAGTTATAAAATATTCTTTGCTTGGATTTTCTGATAAGTGTTAGCAAAGAATATATTTATATCATCGATCTGTTGATATTTTCATGTGTATGCTGTTAGCTACCCTGTGGACAGATTTCAAAGTGTGATTTTTGGGGGGTGGTGGGGGGCGGGAGGGGATGTATTGGCATAAAAAGGTCTTGGTGCTTCCTCTCTTCTGAAAGGATTCCCGCTAAAGCTCCCGGCAGAACTGAGACGGCATCAAAGGCAATTACATACCCTACAGTAGATGAAAAAGCAGCAGCCCCCGCTTCCTTCTCTTCTCCCACCCACATCTGTGGGCACCTCGTCCCGCTGAGCAGACTGGTCCCAGTCTGGTCCCAGTACTCACTGCCCTGCCCTTCAGGGGTCTCTCTAGCAGAAAAATCGGATTTCTAGGATGCAGTTGCTGTCTATGGGCATACACATCCCTGTCAGTTTAAGTAGTTACTACCCAGCCTTGCATCAGTACCTGAAAGGTGTGTTTGGGTGCGTATATGTACACACACACATCTTTGTGTGCATAGTATGGATTTAGAAGTTAGAAACAAGTAAAGTAAACATTTTCAATGGAATTTTTATCTTTTCTGCCACCATTTAAGAACTGGCCGCTCTGGAGTATGCAAACTCTTTACAAAATAATGGTGGTAATAAAGGTGCTGGTGAGTCTATACAAACGCTAACTGTTGTTTTAACTGACTTCAAAATCCTTAAAAGTTCCAGTAATACACAAGGAACTCACTCCATGACCACGCGTCTGCAGAGGCTCCTTCTGAAATAACCCCCGCAGTGTGTTTCCTATTTCTTAATACAGACTAGGAAACCTTACTTTTTTTAAGTCCTACTTAAAATGAAGCCATTTTAAGAACATAAAATTAATTATAGGAGCTAAAGATTCTCTTCGGTTCGTTATTTGAAGTGCGTCCTGTCTAATGCATGCAGACACGCAAAAAGTAGATAAATGCAAAGACTTGTGATCACATGAGAGAATTTCATTAATGTCTACCTACAGGCCATAGTCCTCGCTGCTAAAAAACTGTAATGCACAGTACGCAGGAAAGGGAGAATTATAAGACTAGAAGCGTCAAAATCTAGCAGGGGAAATATGTAATAACTTATTCAGATTTTCTCTGAGATTTTAATTGGTAGAAACTAAAAATGACGGATGTAGTTCTCAAGTCAAAGTTGAAAGCATTGCTTGGTGGTTTAACATCACTGCAAGATAAATACAAATATTTTATGCATTGCAGAATATTGATAGAGAGGTTAAAGATGTTCTGCTCAGCTACGTCTTAACGCTGGGAAGCTTCTACTCTTAATAAGCCTTCCGTCTTTCCAAGGGTCTTAGGTAAAGAGTTGTGCTTTGGAGCACCCTCAGGAGGGTGCCAGCGCGAGCAGCAGAGATCCTTGCTCAGGCCTTCAGCAGGGTGAAGTTCTGGGGCAGATGGTCCTTTCCTGTAGTCTCCCAAGTCGTTCTGTCCAACGGCTCCCCTGGAAGCCTGAACTGGAGCTACCCTCGTCCTAGGGCAGCTGTAGCCCCACATTCTCGGCACTGCTCCTTGGGGACGGTTGTAGCTCTGTGCAAACAGAGCTCCAGCCTGGCAGCTCGTCACCTAGAGAGACGGGCACAGCGGGTTCTAGTTTGCATGTCTGTGCTTTCTGTTAAAGGGTCTTTGCCTCAGAAGGACAGGACCAAGACCTCCCCCTTCCTTGGTAAATGCGCGCTAAACCATGAGGCCCTGGTCTGCCCGTTGGCTTTAGTTTTGCACCCAGTTTCCCTAGAAAAATGAAGAAAGTCGTCTTCTAAGTAGACTACTGGTCAGCACCTTCTCCTGGAGATGAGGCCAGAGGTTTTTTAAGAGTCTCGGACTGATATCTCCTTTAGTGTGGACAGCATTTTTCTTGTCCAGGCTAGGCAAGCTTAAAAAAATCAAAAATAAAAAAAAAAAAGGAGGAAACCTCCTCCAAGAGTCAACCTCTGTCCCTCCAGTCTTCCAGGAACAGAGTATTAATTCATAGGGTAAGATCCTTACAGACCTGAAGAGGGAATACAGGTTCCTGAACAGAGAAAGGTTTAAAACTCGTCAGATAACACAGGCCCGTTCTCTGCTGAGCGCGAGCTGCCGCGAGTGCTGTACCGAGGGAGCTGGGTCTCCCACCCCGTGGGAGCAGCTAAAGGGAGAGTTCCCGTCTTTGCACTGAGATACGTGGAAGTGTAAGTCTTAGCAGGTGCAGCCCTGGATTGTAAAACAAGGGGATACAAGGAAATGGAAAAAAAAAAATAGAAAAAAAAATGAGACCAAGTCTCGTTACCCCTTTTTAGCAGAAGTCCTAAATCTATTGATAAGGGGATTTCCGCAAACTACAGGCTGCAGATTTTGCCCTTAGGCCGCCGTGTCCCAGGCCGGCCGTACACGAACTCCGTAGCCATTCTACACTTCAAGCCTAACAAAGGAGCCCAGGAGAAAAAAAAAAAAAAAAAGCCACCTTTAGTACTGCTGTGTAAACTGGACAAAAGCAGCACGGCCACCGTAGTGACAGTCATTGTTTGTCTTCACGTTGGTTCCACTATTTTGATTCCTAACTACAGATGTTTTCTCCTTTTTCTTCTCATTCTGCCACCTAAAGAATCTTTTGCTGTTCCTGACCTCAGCAATTCAAGAGGTGACTCCTGCATGCAGTTCATTGATGTTCACCAAAATATCGCTGTTAATACTTTGGTTTTAACACAGACTCACTCTCAGTTGCTTGCTGTGCGTTTGTCTGCAGTGATTACTCTTTACTAGATGTGCACCTTATTACAGTTCTGTATTGTTTTCCTTTTTGGTGTTCAGATGAGAAAAACAATCATTTTTTAATAAGATTAGGCTTACATCTAGTTTCCAGCGGATGAATACAAACTTATTCAAGGGAAGTTTGCAAGAGAGGATCAAGTTCGGTCATTTATGCATGATTAAGCTTGATTTTCCTGTTTTGTTCTTGTATTTGAATGTGGAATGTCTTTACTAATAGTCAAAGATTTTTATCAGAGGTGTGGAGGTTCCTGTAGAGCTAACAGCATTTTGTGAAATTAACTTTACCACGCAGTTAAGGGGTAAAGTCTCTTTAAATGGTCTGGATACTTTACCAATTAGACGTTGCTTCTAAAAGCACGGCAGTTGTTATCACCCCAGCTGTAATGACCCAACCACAGTGGATTAAAAACGCAGCTGCACAGGGAGGCTGGTTCTTTGCCCTCCAGTGAACAATTCTATACCATTATGTACGGAGACAGCACGTTCCGTAGGTGCCCCCCAGCTCTTCCCACGTTAGGTGAGATGTCGGCGAACACGTCAGAGTTGGAGTGTGAATGGCGCAACATCTAATGCATGGCATAGCGTAAAGTTGCGTTGTGTTGAACGTCTTTTGTGGAACCGGGGCAAACTGCTCTCTCATTAACAAGTAGTGTGCTAATCACAGTGATTGCATTGTCTTAATACACGTGTTGACGTCTTACTTCAGACTGACTTGAAGATAAGGTACTAATACTACTTTTTTTAAAATAAATTAACTTTGCAGGTTACCACTGGGATACGTCAGACTGGATGCCAAGCGTTCAGTTGCCGGGTATCCAAGAGTATCCAAATTACGAAGTGGTCGAGGAGTCAGCTCCCCTCTACACGGACCCAAACGCCATCGATACAGACTATTACCCTGGCGGTTATGACATAGAAAGTGATTTTCCACCTCCACCTGATGACTTCCCTGCACCTGATGAGCTTCCACCGTTACCACCAGAATACAGCGACCAGTTTGAGTCAATACAGCCACCCAGAGACATGCCAGCCGTAGGTAGCTTGGGTTCTTCTACGAGAAGCAGGCAGAGATTTAACCTGAACCAGTACCTTCCCCACCACTACCCTGCAGACATGTCAGAACCTCAGACCACAACCAGTGGTGTCAACGGCGGTTACAGAGAACCTTACGCTCCTTACACATTAGGGTACAACAGAGACTTCGAAGCACCCGCTGTAGACAACATGTCCATGTCCGTGTACGCTTCCACAGCTTCCTGCTCCGATGTGTCGGCGTGCTGTGAAATGGAGTCGGAAGTCATGATGAGCGACTACGAGAGTGGAGACGACGGTCACTTCGAAGACGTGAAAATCCCTCCGCTTGATTCCCAGCAACACACAGAAGTCTGACACGCTCAACAAAAGTGCCTGGACTCTTAACAAACTTTATCAATTCTAGAACAACTCTCTCAAGAGCTTTTTTTTTTATTTTTTTATTTTTTTTGTTTTGTTTTGTTTTCTTTCTCCCAGCCACAGGGAATGCTTTTGTTTCAGTGAGCTGAACGGGCCTGGTGGCCTCGGATCATGCACTTCATTTCACTAAATCAGCTGGTTTCCATTTCCTGACCTACTGTAATCAAAGACGGTTCTGAGATCTCCATTGGCTGTGCCATTTCTCAACATCCTTTTTGTACTTACATTGTCTATGTTTAAAAATAAATAAATAAATAAATAAATAAATCGCATACCACTTCTCCATGTTAGCATGATGCATATATTTATATAGTTCTAATGCAATTAATTTTCTCCTACTTTTTGTAAATTTTCTGTACAGTTTTGATTTTAATAGTTTTAACTAGATTTTGTAGATATTTTGTGAATTTGTTTTCCACTGAAACTAGTGGTGTTAGTGTGCCATTAAAAACTGCCACCCTGACTTACTGTAATCAGGGCGTCACTCTGTGTATTCCCCCAAAAACCTAAGGTTTGACGTTTCGTTATGAAAAAAAAAAAATAAAATAAAAATCACCATCTTCACACAAATCCCACTGTACATAGGTTAGGTCTGCTATTTTTCTGGGTCAGCTACATGAAAATGTCTTAAATGGGTTGCTGTATTTTAAAACTGTAAACGTTATTTTTTTTTCTTCCCTTCTTGGCAAGCGTGTTGGGGACCCTCTCCATACCAGTTTAGAACCAAAACCACCACGACACAGTTTTTATAGTGTCTGTATATTTGTGATCCAATGGTCTTGTAAAGGTTTTTACTGAAAATTACCATTAGCCCGTCTTTCTTACTGACAATAAATTATTAATAAAATACTTTAGCTTTGCTCTGTGTATCTCTATTATACGATATCCAATTGACAAAGCATTCGGTGCAGCATTTTGTGTATGTTTTGTACTGTGTTACGTTCCTTGCTGCAAGCGACACCTTTCCCTCTCCTCGGAGCTGGCAGCGCAGCTCTGGGAGAGGTGCTCAGTAGATGGCAGTGTGTGTCTGCTTCGTGGTGTTTTCCAAAAGCCATTGGGCCAGTATGAATAAAGATTGATGGCTATCAAAACCGCAGTAGCCTTCTCGCTAGTTTGCATTTTTCTTTAAATGTATAATATCAGCTATGTCAATTCCTGAGGTGGGTTTTTTTTTTTTTCTCCTGAAGTCCCAAAAATATATATACAGAAAAACACCCAAGCTCTTTAAAGCAGTTTCTTCCCTTCTTAATCACCCGAATATTTTCATGAAGAGCCGTCCCTTGATTGTGCACGTGCCTGCTGAAGCTTCTCCGCCACTTTCTGAGTTTGTGATAAATACATTGGGCTTTTTATGCAATTATATTTCAAGGGCAGCTTCCTGCATTTAAGTTTACCCTAGAAGTTCGGCTGGAAGAAGTTGAGAGAGGAGAGTTTGCCTGTGTATTATCCCGCTGCTCTCCTGCCTAGAAAAGAACAAAGCCTCTAACAAAGCTCTCCAGCGGAGATTTGCCCTGCTGGAAAGCTAAAGGGATGAGACAACTCTCTTCTGCCTCTTGCCTGAGGGATGGTTTTTTTTAAGTTCACATTTCCCAGCGCATTAGTGAATTTTTAATATAGCCCGCAATCCTTTCAGCTCCACCTCCCTCTTTTTTCTTACTGTTCCATAAAATTCTGTAGCCTGGAAAGGTACGAGCCCACCCTCGGGGGGGGGAAGGGTACTGGATTTGTATTTGGGATGCTGTTTATGCACTAAATGGAACAAGTCCCAGCCTGGCAGCTGTGTAATGGAAACGGAGGGGTTATGGGACAGAGCCAAGAGCCAGGCCCAGGCATTCCACAGTGTTAACTGGCCCAGATGCAGGTGAGAATCTCGTGACATACGGAAAGAGGCTAAAATCAACAGGTTTTACACCATGCTCTGGGCTCGAGCTGCAATATTCACCCGGAGCTGTTCGTACATTGGGGCCAGCGTTACCCTTTTCTTATTAAATAGCTTTAAAAGAATCCTACAGAACGGTGAGCAACAGGTCCGATGCACGCCGTAGCAGTTCGGATCCCAGCTTAAGGTCCCCCTTGAGCGGTGAAGGTTAAGCTCAGGCGCAGTTCTCTCGATTTATCACTCCCTGCTGCCCAGCAGGAATCAACCTCAGGCGCCAGCCAGAGGGAAACACAAGAGGGAGAGAGACTGCGTCACCCCTCAGTTGATAAAGACTCCCAGCAAAGATGAACGCCTGCCCTCCAAACACATTTTCTTAAGTTACTTATTTACAGCAGAAAGGGCTGAAAACAGGTTTTTAAAATTGAGAAGTGCGGAGGACAGGAATATCAGCGCTGAAGTACGCTTTGATTCAGGGTGCTGTGAACTGAAGGCTAACGCAGAACCTCATGCTGAAGAGGAACGACGTCTCGTCACTCTGCAGAGACTCCGAGCCAGCTTAAAAAAAGCACTTCTGTTGAAAGTATCAGAATACTCCCCCCCCACCACCCCCAACCCCTTTCTCTTCACAAGAGCGCTGCTGTTGGGCGACACACAACACGCAGGTTGTGCTTCCCAGCAGCAGAGGAGAGGGCAGGGCGGCAGGCGCGTGGCGAAATAACGGGCACTTTCAACTCCAGAGCAGCTTTTGCTACAAACATCACACAAGACCAAGCCGGTGACATTTTTAACCCGATTAAAACACTGATACGGCAGATCACTGCTGTTTGCCTCAACAGTAGTCCGAGACATTCAAAAGCACTGCCCGGATGATTTGTGTTACGAGCCAAACATTTTAAAATAGGAAATTCCAGTGAAGTCAATACACTCAAATCCTCAGAGTTACTGTTATTATGTTTTTCCCTAACTCCTTATACAGATTTTTAAGTGGCTAAAGATAAGCACAAACCTCATCTCTCAGCTTTTAATGGGCACATCCATATTAAAAGGTCCTAAAGCAATACCCTGAGTCACGGAACAGTTGAGGCTGGAAGGTGCCTCTTGACTTACCCCCAAGGGTGGAGACTGAAACCTCTCTGGGTGACCATTGCCAGTGTTCAAACGCCCTCACAGTAAGAGTTCTGTGTTCAGATTTATTTTCATCTGTTTCAGTTTGTGCCCGTTGCTGCTTGTCCTGCCACAGGCCACCACTGAGAGGAGCCCGTCTCCTCTTCACGTCTTCACATCAGGTGTTTATGAACATCCCTAGGTTCCCCGCTGAGCCTTCTCCTTTCCAGACTGAACAGTCTCAGTTCTCTCCGCCTCTCGTATGAAAGAGACTCCAGTCCCTTCATCACCTTCCTGGCCCTTTGCTGGACTCGAGTTAACTCCCTGTCTTTCCTGTACGAGAGAATGTGGAAGTGATTTTTTTTCTGTTTTACAATACTTATGAGCTAGTAGAATTTAAAGTTTTACTGAGCAGATTTGAGTCAAACTCATTGCTGTTCTGTCCCACCTCCATTCTACTTGGAGTGTATGAAGCGTCATTTTGCCTTGGAGCAGAGCACAAGCTGCAGTTCTACCTGATTAATAGTATTTGAGGCAGAAACACCAGCAGATAACAATCCTACAGAACTTCTTTCAGTCACTATAGAACACTCGCACCTGGTCTGAGGATGCCAGGACAGAGGCATAACCAAGTGCCTGGGATGACTCCTGGCTCTGTGTTCACAAGCTCTCTCTGGATCACAGCCCTGGGCACCGAGCAGCAGCTGCCAACCGCCACCACGGTACCCAGAGCCTCCACACAAGGAGCCTGAGCACTTCACAGCAAAGCTCTGCACACACACAGAAATCATAGAGGTACCAGAATGGTTAGAGTTAGAAAGGACCTTAAAGATCACCTAGTCCAACCCCTGTGCCCTGGGCAGCGACACCTCCCACCAGCCCAGGTTGCTCCAAGCCCCGTCCAGCCTGGCCTTGAACCCCTCCAGGGATGGGGCAGCCACAGCTTCTCTGGGCAACCTGGGCCAGGGGCTCACCACCCTCACAGGAAAGAATTTCTTCCTCATATCTCATCTAAATCTCCCCTCTTTCAGATTAAAACTGTTACTCCCCATCCTATGGCTCCCCTCCCTGATCCAGAGTCCCTCCCCATCTCTCCTGGAGCCCCTTTAGGGACTGGAAGGGGCTCTAAGGTCTCCCCGGAGCCTTCTCTTCTCCAGGCTGAACCCCCCCAGCTCTCTCAGCCTGTCCTCACAGCAGAGGGGCTCCAGCCCTCCCAGCATCTCCGGGGCCTCCTCTGGCCCCGCTCCAACAGCTCCGTGTCCTTCTGCTGTTGGTGCCCCAGAGCTGGAGGCAGCACTGCAGGGGGGTCTCCCCAGAGCGGAGCAGAGGGGCAGAATCCCCCCCTTGCCCGGCTGCCCACGCTGCGGGGGATGCAGACAGCGGGGGGTGGCTGCCTCACTTTCTTTTCCTCGCTCTTGCCAATTTTCAGCATTAAATGGCTTTCAAGCCCACACAAGCCTTTGTAAAAATATCAAAAAGATGAAACCCCCATTAAACCAAGCACGCTGAAGCAGGCGTAAGTTTTGGCGGCATTACTCATTCTTCCACAGCTTGAGGTGAGGGAGAAAAGTCAGAGAAGCGCAGCGCAATACCCAGTACAGCTGCAAAGCAGGAAAATGAGCTCTTCATTTTGATCTTAGAGACAAAAGTTTAAGAGAAACCTTATTGGAATTATTTTCCCCTCACGTAAGGTAAATAAGTTTTTGAACTTGCCGATAATCAAAAGCTTATTGATTACCAATGCCCAATGTCCATTGCTAAATCTGATGCACGGAAGCATTCCGATCACATCACAGATTTAAACCTTCACACACACACACACAAAATTAGGCATTTGCAGCAGTCACACAGCACTTCAGGTGATCAGTAAGAACACGGCATCACGACCACTGGAACAAGAGCAAACAGTTTCAGTTAGAGTTCTCAAAGCTGAGCCTTTCTAAACTTTTTACTGCAGCTGATCATTTCTTACTTTCTTCTTTTCTTATGTGTTCAGAGCAGAAACCTTCAGTGTGAGGAAAAGCCCCGAGAAGCCCAATTAGCGACAGCGTGACTCATTCACGTAATCCCCTGGGTACCCATCGGCAAACGCGCCAAGCAGGATGAATTGCTTTCAGAGCTTGCGTTTAACTTTGAAGAAACACACGGGGAAAGACTGTGCTGCTGCATCAAGAAGTTTCTGTTTTCTAATTCCATCTCTTTTTCTAGAGGACTTGAAGCACTGCCAGTAATTTATAGCATAAAAGTTCAAATGCCCCCTGTTTAAACAATTCAAACTTTACGACGGCCATACAGATAATGGGAACTTCTGCTTTGAGTTTCGCTGGGGTGACGGAAGGCCTCAACTCACAGAGAAAAAGGCTAAAAATATAATTAGCCTGATAACTGGAGCTCAACGCTATGTATTGAGCTTTTTTGTTTTACAGCCAAACACTGCTCCGTCCCACTGAAATTTCACAGAACTCACCTCCAAAAACTCAGCGTAGCTGTTCAGAAACACCTAGGAAGGGGGAGAACAAAGCCCACTTTGCCCGAGTTCGGCACTTTAACTCTTTAAACCCACAAATTTCACTGATTACCCACCTCGAGAGCTCCTGCCGAGGAAGCCAGAGAGCTTCCTCAAAGATAAAGACAAAAGACGCGCCTTGTGTCCCAAGAAAACAAGAGCGACAAAACAACGGTGACAGGAAAACAAACAAAAAAACCACCACAAACACACAAAACCAAGTCCCCCCACTCCCCCACCCAAACACACAACCCACAACAACAAGCAAGAAGCCTTATCGGCTCAGAGCCAGGCATGGACAGAAGCAAAATGTGAGGGATTTCGAAAATCCAAGGAAGACAGCTACTGAGAGCAGCTGCAGCAGAGAGAGGTTCTGCTTTAAGTCCAAGAAAGTCCTAATAACAGTTTCAAAGTCTTTTCGTAGGCCAAGTCTTAAGTATTTTAGACACTGAAATTTGTAGCTTAGAGGCTTCCTCTGATTTAGTGTGGGCTAATTCTTGCTGAGTGTGCCAGCTTTTCCAAGAGCTAGATGCGGAGCTGCGCTCCTCAAATTAAAGTCCCATTTTTGGAGACAGCAAACCTTTCTGGGCTGCCCTTGACAGCCTTCCTAAGAGAGAAAAGAATTCCCTTTTACCAAGGCTACTAGAATACATTTGTATCATAGAATTATAGAATTGGTTTGGTTGGAAGAGACCTTTAAGATCATCAAGTCCAACTGTTAACCAACACGGTTAGCGTTGCCAAGTCCACCACTAAACCATGCCCTTCAGCTCCACGTCTACCCGTCTTTTAAACACCTCCAGGGACGGTGACTCCGCCACTTCCCTGGGCAGCCTGTTCCGATGTTCGATGAAGACATTTTTTGGCAAAGAAATTTTTCTTAATATCCAATCCAAACCTCCCCTGGCGCAACTTGGGGCCACTGCTGCCATGTCACCGTATTGCTGCCACGACTTCCCTATTCCCCACCTTAAAAATGCCATAATCAGCATTTTCACATTATGAAGAAGCGAGGCAGACTCAAGATGAAGCCTCCCCAGACTTGTGGGGACAGCACTTCATTCCACCTCCACTTCCATAGCTCTCGTTGAGGTTAATAAATGCCGTTGCCAGCCCCCTGCAGACAGCCTACAGCCGCTTTGCGGCTCAGCCAAAGTCCCTCCCCTCTGAACCCCGCAGGAGGCGGGGGCTGAGTTTCTATCCCCAGGAGGCAATGGTTGGTTTTCACACCGAGCGTTAGAACAAACGGGGAAAAGGTCTTGCACGGAGGGGCTGACATTCAGCTCAGACTGTACCTGGATTCAGACATCGCCGAGTCACCCCTCACACAAGGAAAACGTACAGTTATGGGGTACTTTAAATGCCAGAGATTATTGCCTTATATCTGGAGTGAAACGTGTTATTTTAAGCACTCCTGATCTTCAGGGTGGGTTTTGTTTTGTTTCGTTGTTTTGGTTTTTTTTCCCCTTTTGATAATAACTAGTCGATTTCCTTGGGAAAAGGCAGATATATCTTCCCCCACATTCATATTTGATTTAACCACTCTACTAGAAACTTTTTTAAAGTCAAGCCATTTTAGGGCCCTATGCAGAAAAAAAATGGTCTTCAGTTAAACTCACGAGCGTCCAACTTGGCTGATCTCTCACAAGAGGCTTAGAGTCTTAAGGAAAGCTTGGAACAAACGAATTCTACAAACTCCATAGGGAGGCAGATCAAAAAGGATGCTCTAAGTTCAGAGGGTATATTGAACTGTTCCGTCCACGTCCAGGGACCAGTGTACACGGCTGAAAATCTCCCGTTTCTAGACTGTGCTTAAGTAGGCTTTGCCATTAAGAGTCATAGAATGGTTTGTGTTGGAAGGGACCTTAAAGACCATCCAGTTCCAACCCCCCTGCCCTGGGCAGGGACACCTCCCACCACACCAGGTTGCTCCAAGCTCCATCCAGCCTGGCCTTGAACCCCTCCAGGGATGGGGCAGCCACAGCTTCTCTGGGCAACCTGGGCCGGGGGCTCACAACCCTCGAAGTGAAAAGAAGAATAGCTAGACGCATCAATTCATAGCCAAACACCTATGGAGTCTCAAAGAAGATGAGAAAATTTAAGGAATGCTCTTGTGAGCAGAGCATTTCAGAGCAATTCACAGTTAATATCTTAATTGGTCCACGTTTCCAATGTGGTGTTCATTTACCACAAGGTTAACTCGGTAACACCTTGCCTCAGGACAGGCAGGTGCCCGTCTTCTCCCCAGTTCCCATTTGTGTTGGTATTTCATGGACACCCCCACGATGTACGTCAGTTTTCCGCCCCGTCAGTGATTCCTTCACTGCCTAAAACACACCGTGAGCCACAAAGAGCAAAAGCAGCTCTTGAACTTGTCCTTTGTAGTACTCGGTACCCAACGAGTAATAATAATACTGTTGAAGACATAATATTGAACGAAAGAGTTTACTTCTAAAACTTTGTGGGAGCATCAAAAGCCAAAACTTCTTACTGCCATGATCAAAACCCAGCCAAACAACACAAAAGCGAGCAAGCTTTATAAAGAGAGCTAAGAAAGGCAGCTAAAAGGCAATTCCTAGCACAGACTGTACAAAGATGTCATACTGGCAAGCTTGTGCCATTTATCTCAACAAGAGCTGAAAAACAAGAAGGAGACCGGGGTGGTACAACAGGAGGGCTCTGAACTCCAGGAGGTTGTACAAAAGCGAGGAAAATCAGAAGGAACAAACCCTGGCAAGTGCAGCCCAGGCTAAGATTATCCAGGAACGTTTGAGGAACTATTTGCAGGCATCAAAAATTAAAGTTTATTTTAAAAGACATTAAAAGTGGAAAGTTTTGCCGGAGAACCTATAAATATAAAACTACTGGAAGATCAAGGCGTAACGGGACGCTTGGAGAATTCAAGACTAGCAGATGTTTTCCCCACTGCATCACTGTCCGCCGTGGGAAACGTTGAGGTGTTTCACTGCTTTTGAATGTCTTAACATGAAAAAAAAATCACACAATAAAAGGATACTGATGAATGAGAATAAACAGCATTGAAGACAACAGGGCACTGACTCAACGCTTCTAAAGCACTTAAGGGTCAGAGGCCCACGTTACCTGGGCACAGCCAGCTGTCAGTGGCCAGCGGCGGCTTTAAAGACAGGATACGGAGCAAGATGAGCCAAGTACCAGCTTCCCATGGATGCAGCATTTAAGAAAGAATGCAAATACTAATAACAGGAGCAGCAGCAAACAGGTACACTGAGATCGTCAAACCGGACAGTCGGGTCCGCCGCTTGTAAAACGAGAACTGAATGGAATCACACGGCGCCAGTCTGGGCATTTGCGGATTCTCTCTACAATCCTTTCATGCTTTCTTTTTTCCTACACAGGAGAGACAAAAGAGCACCTGCCAGCACGACCGTTATCGAAAATGTTCATCCAAACAGCTTGGTCTTATCTAATGTAAAAGCAGATCTCCCACGGGCACTGTGATGTTAGGAGCGTAGTCAACACCAGGGGACAAAAGCTGCACGTTTCTGCTTTCATTCAGATAGTTATGGGCCAGGGACAGAAATTCAGGGTCAGGTGAAAATATTAGGTTAGAATTACTACCCAAAGATAAGCAGATGAATATGTCCTGAAAGACAGACTTACACAGCAGCCAGCTCTGACTTTGAAAGTGAAAAATGAGGAAAAAAAAAAACAAACCAAACAACAAAACCAGAGTCCTTTATATAAAGCAGAGTTTTTAACCAAGGTTTCCCACAAAAAGGACAACTGTTTTAGCAGTTTGGAGCACTGAATAAAGGCGTAGAGGAGTTGTGAACGATCGTGAATTATTTCAGTTCTGTTCCGTCACCGTTGTGTTAAATAAAAGCAGCAAGATGCTTTGGTTTCAAGATGAACTGAAGGGCATTTTGGGGTTGCTTTTTTTTTGGTGTTTATTTCAGCAAGATACAGGAGCTTTCACGCAGGTGTATGAATGTTCAGTTTGGTGTCTGAACCAGGGAGAAGTTATTGAAGTTATTTTTACTGCCCTGTTTCTGAAACTGCTTTTCATCTCCCTTACTATAGGGCAACGCTGTCAGCTACGTCCTACAATGAAGTTCCTTCTACGCTTTTCTAAAGCGCCACAACACTGAAGAAACATTATTTCCTCCACTAGAAACAAAGCTTTGCAGAGATCACCGCTACAGGAACATTCTCGCATACTTTCATCAATATGTTAATTTGCAGTTTCAAATCTTAAAAGATAAAGTCGTGGGCGGCAAAGTGTTAGCTGCAATTTAAAACCTCTGATAGTACTTCGGGTATTAGCTCTCACCATCCCTTCTTCTATCCCTCCTTCAACTAACTTTAAATATAAGTCATTACAAAGGCCAATAAAACAGGTAAAGATGATAACAAACTCCACAGCCTGGAGTTAGCAATGCAGCACCTCAAAGTATACAGACTATAAGAACACATAAAATAAAACTGAATTGTGGTTGCTTTCCCTTGCAGGGAACATCACAGGCTAAAGGAAGAGTTTTCTTCCTCCTGATATTTCTTCTAAGCACTGGGATTATTACACAGTAGAAATTAACACTTCACTGAGTTTGGGTTTTTTCACTAGATTTTACAAAGCCAAAAATACGTTCTAGTCAACTAATAATACCTAATTATTATGTTAGATACGACTTGACAAGGTTTTATCCACCAATATTTTAATATTTCAGCTCCACATTCATTCAAAGGAAAGATGTGACAAACCCAGACCAGCACCCAACAGCAACACAGGGCAACGCAACACCACAGGGTTGGAAAACGCGGGCAACCGTCACACTGGCACTCGAGCCCAAAGACCTTCCTGCCTCGTCAAACTCCAGTTCCTTCATGATCCACTGCTGGTGCTTCCTCCTGAGAATTTCAGAAACATCTCACGTAGCTCAAGACTCACAGGCACGTTCACGGTGGGTGGAGAAATATTTATTACGCTTGACAAGCTGGAACATTTCTCCAACATCACCTTCCTTAGATAAGTTAGACCTCACCAGTACAAAGTGCCCCTCCTTCAAAGTACACTACTGGACCGGCAAAACCACCACCACCAAACCCAACAGGTATCTTGGAGATTTTTCACAGGTTCAGTTCTAGTGGCATCACGTCCCACACACGCTCCTGGAGGGGCCAGTGCCCCGAAGCAGCCACTCACTGCTGGCCAGTCACTTCCTTCCCAGCCATTTCTCTTTAGGAGACCAGATAACAGCTCTGCGCGCATTTCTGCCCTCTGAAAGTCCAGCTCTGTCTCTCATTTAGGCGCTTCAATTCCCTAACTCTACCTCTAGGCTCTTTTCCAGAGCACATCCCAGCAGGAGCTCAGCACACAGGGGAGAAGCCGGTGGTCTGGCATTGCAGCCGGGCAGATTCCCAAGATTCCCTCTGTCATTATTTCCTCCTTTCCTTCTGCTGGTCACTCTGACTAATGCTGCTGCCCCTAACGCAGCTGTAGACCTTGCAGGTAGGAAGTGGGGCCACCTCCCAGAGTTCATGGGACTGTTCACTGGAACAGGCTGCCCAGGGAGGGTGTGGAGTCCCCTTCTCTGGAGATTTTCAAGACCCGCCTGGATGCAGCCCTGAGGGATGTGCTTTAGGCAATCCTGCTCTAGCAGGGGAGTTGGACTAGATCATCTCTAGAGGTCCCTTCCAACTCTGAAGATTCTGTGATTCATACCCCCTTCCACCCGGGGGCCTGTTTAACCAGCGCTGCTCGAATGGAAACCCTGAATGCCAAAAACTCTTCTTGCGATCACAAGGGGCCGCTGTTAACTGCGACAATCAAGACGAGAGGGTTTGGAAAGCAGCACACGCATCAACATCAAGCAAAATCCATGTGATCAGAGCAGTGAAATTGGGCGTTCAGAAACGCAGCAGCAGCTCCCCTGCTCTAAGACATACAGGTTTCTTCCAGGTGAGATATGAGATATGCTTTTTTTTTTTTTGGGTACAGGATTTTGACTGCTGCTACTGTTCTCAGGGAACAAGAATCAGCTTACGACTACTACGCGGTTTATTAAGAAGCCACAACTACAAGTAAGGCTTGAACTGACCTTTAGATAGTGCAGATGGCATGCCAGCCTGAATTAGTGAAAGTGGATATTCTACAGGAAGATTGTCACGGCTGCCTGGTGTACAAATTACCAAGGAAAACTCTTCCCTGGGGAAGACAAACACATCAAGATTTAAAACAAAAGGAACGCGTGTGAGAGCTGCAGTCGTAGCCAAAACGCAAGCTCTGACACTGAATGACACCCGACAGATGAAAGACACCCAAGGGACCGCTGTATTTCAGCTCTTCGGATGACATCAGACTGCACAGCTGAGAGCTCATCGCCCAGCACTGCACATATCTGGGCCGACACACCTGGAGCAATGCTACCTTTGTGATTATTTATATTGCCAAAGCAGCGCGACAGTGAGGGAACTGCAGCCCGAACCCAATTCATATTCTCTGAAGCATCTAAAGAACATATTTGTTCCTAGCTGGAATTAAAATACTAATGGATTTCAGAATGACTGCAATTCCCTCCTTCAACTTGCGATCGCAACACCAGACTGGTTCCTTGCGCTTAAAGTATTGGTTCAAAGATGTCGCTACTCTTCTGTTTTTACCATCAATTTAGGAACTGGCCCAGACGAGTTGTCAGTCTCTCAGGCTGAAGGAGCTGCAGCCGGCCCTTTCATCTACACGTCTGGTTATGACCAGTGTTGTTTGGGTAGGAGAAATACCCAACACCCAACTCACGAGAGCCAGAATTACAGAACGTTGCTCCGTTTGAACTTCAGCGCACGCTGCTGCTGGCGTGCCAATAAAACGCTGGTGCAGCTGCGGAGAGGCGTCCCTCCTCCCATTTTAGAGGGTAAGGATGAAACAGTGACTACCCTTTTCCTCTGAGAGAACAAGGATTTAAACAGGAAAGCAAATTAATAAAAGCTTGTCATAAAATTGCCACACACGGTCCTGACTGCTGCACAAACTGCTCGGAGGTAGGCATTAGAAGGAACAGCAGCCAGGCCAGATTTTGCTTCGTTGAACAATATCGAAAAACATTGATTTATCTTCTCCAGGACAGTAATAAGATGAACAAAAGGAAGTCACAGTGAGACCTGGACTGATTTCCATTCCTTCATCACGCTTACACACATCTCCTTTTCAGAAAACTGAATTAGAAAAACAAAGAGGTTTTACCCCTTGGTCAGCCTGGCCTCTCACGCTGCCGCGTAGCTGCTGGTTCACCTCCCTTCTTCAAGTCGGCTCCCAAAGCAGCTCAGCTCCTTCCCACACAACTCCAGGAGGACGAGCAGCCCTTTTGCATCTCACTTCTGCTGGAGGAGTTACTCCTGCAAGCCCTCTGCCTGTTTCCAAATGAGTGCTGCCACCCTTCCCCGCAGCTGTGTCTCATTGCCTTAACCCTACCCAGCCCCCAGGTGCAGCCCAGGGCACCGAGGACACCCACGCTTATTAACCCCTTCACACCGACACACAGCCTTTAATGCAATAAGTAAAACAAAAGTAAGTTTTCAGCACGGATCCGAACAAAAGTCCATACGACAATGTAGATGGGGGGCCGCGGGGAGAAGGCAAACAGGATTTCAGGCTTTTGTGGCTTCAATTGCAAAGGTTTAAAAGGGAAGAAGTAACAGGCCTTTTGCCATTAGGAACGTGCACAAGCAGCTCAGAAGCAACTGTAAGCTGAAAGTGTAGTCCTCTGCTTTATCAGTCATCTAAACAGACACAGCTGATGTCAGAATGGGACAGATTAATTCCCTTCCAAACAGACATGCTGCAGTTTGCCTAAAGCCTCTATGTGCTTCCCTCAACCATGATCCCACCGTTGGAATTCCCACCGTTGGAATTCCCACCGTTGGAATTCCCACCCTGGCTGATCCCCAGGCTGAACACATCCTTCTTGCCACTGCGTATCTGCCATCTTCACAGAGCCATGAGCAGCAGCACATTATCTTTGAAGATTCATCCTTTGCCCCCTGGTAAACCCCCTTGTTAGGCTCATCCAGCTTGTTAAAGAAATTCTCTTCCTATACTTACTTCATATGAATTTAGGTCAACAATAACGACATTTTTCAGTGTACGCATTTGTTTTTTTTAGAGTTCCCTTTCTTAAATTGTTCACCTTTGTCCCTGCTTACTCATCACCATATATACTGACTTTTAGAATCAGGTTGAAAGTTCACCATTTTCCAGTTCTGTCAGCCAGCAAATAAACCTCAGAAATCTTAACATCAACTCTCCTGTGACCGATTCAGCTTCTAAAACATACAGTTCATTGGTTTTAACAACACATTTTCTTTCACACCAGATATGTCGTACAGTTCCACGTGACACCAAATGCAGAACAGGTTTCCTGAAATAGCAATCTAATAGTTGTAAACAACATAGTATTTGTATAGTATATGCTGTGAAGGGGTTACATCATTTAGAAGACATAAAATACTATGTGAAATATTTCTGCGGGTTTTTTTTTTTCCTCCCCGTAAGTATATATTCTTTCTGTATGATGCCATTTCTTCGGTCTGTAATAGCTTTTTTGGTGCATTTCGGTTTTTAAGCACGCTGCATTGCTCAGTGAGAGTTGAAAGGCATCTCAGGGTTTTGTTGGCTCTTTGCTGTAATTGCTAATAGTCTGTACCATCACAAAGGATATCCGTTTACTGTAGGGTAATAGCACCCTTAAGGGTGCACAGAGAATATGTATTTAGAAAGAGAGAAAATTACCTTGAAAAGCAAACACAAAGATGGAGGTGGGGGAAAGGCTACAGTAATAAGAGACAGTTCACTTAGAAGAAAGTTAAATCAATAGAGAAAGACAGAAAAATGGGGCCACGTTTCTAGATTACCAGCTCTTCATAACAAGTAGCTGCAAGGGACAGCCACATCAAGTAGGGAAAAACATCCTTTTCTTAAACTTTTGGCTATTATGTAACTTCTTTACAGTTAAATTGTTCTTTGGGTATAAGAAAGGATACAGAGCTATGCTAGGAGAGCATCTTCAGCCAGTCTTGCAAGATACATGGACGCTACGTTTTTCAGGGACACCTCAAAGCCACTAAGAAATCATGTCACTGACAAAAAAAAAAAACAAAACACCAAAAAAACAACAAACCAAAACCAACCCAAAACCCCAAAACAAAAAAAAACCAAACCCAACCAAACAAAAAAAAAACCCCACACAAAAGACAAATACAGCTCTGAATGTGGCCAAAAGGTGCAATAAAGAACACCCTACATCTACTTTATTTCAAGCACTCCTTCCTCCTTCTAACTTGTAACTAATGAGAGGTCTTTGTCACATTCTTCTACTGTGGAAGAAGATATCCTTTTCCTCCTTGAACATCTGCAAATCACCAGTTGCTTCACCATAGTAAAACCTGACTTTACCTGCACGCTCTGCAAGCTAATAGCTGCCAGTCCTGTGACAAAAAGCTCCGTTAATGCAGAAACTTAACTGGAGTAAGACGTTAGGGCACTCTAGACAAATATCCGGATGCCTCCCACTGGCTTCATTCCTTCCAACGCACAGGCATGTCCATCCACACCTTTTCCTTCCTCCCCAGGCTGCTTCCACAGCTACTGCTGCCTGCTTAGTCTGTCTTTTTAGACAGACAGGTCCTCCACCTGGGCAGCAGTTACAATAACGGCATCGACCCCACGGGATGCAGGTGTGCACTTCCCGCATTTGACGCTTCTCCCAGGGGAGCACCTGCTGTGGACACCCTTCCCCCTGTCTCACTGCCCTTCCACTACCTGGACGTTGACACCTCTCATTGCGAATTCACATTGGCTTATGTCTGCTTTGCAGAGAGCAACAAATTCTGGAAGATATCAGAAGGAACTCTGTGTTTTACGAGATAAATTAAATGGTACAATGTTTTATAAATATTTATGATGATTTTTTCCTGAGAGCTAATTATTATGTGGCAAGTGTATTCACCAGAGGACAAAACCTTACTTCCTTGATAACAGGACTGAAAAAATAAGGTGATACAAGTTATTTGTCTTTATGGACTCTTATAACTATGAGCTACCATTCACGGATGTTAAGACTGCATTTGTTCTGCAAGCAGACTGAAAATGGAAGTGTGGGTACTGGTGTAGTCCATTTAATAATGTTCCTATGACTTCAAAGTACCCATGTTAACAGGTAGCCTGTAATGGCATTCCTCATATTACGCAGAACGGAATTTAAGAGAAGGATCCAAACAACCTTTCCAACAGAAACAGTGTTTCTTCTAGCACATGTCACAATAAGGTTAAGCCTTAGTTTAAAGATTTTTCTTAAGCATTCTCTCATGGATATTGATCTAAGCTTTAAGATTCATCTGGTGTACTTTAAAATTTCCTTTAAAATTTTCCCTGGAGGAAACTAAACGGCTAATAACATACAGGGTAATAACAGATGGAAAATGCCTGTCTTATCGATTAAATATATATTTATACTAGGTTCATCTTCCTGATTTTGCTGTTTACTTGAGTTTAAGCAGCTAAGTCTGTGTCCTCGATTCATCCACATGTTTTTTTGTTGGTGGTTTTTTGGGGTTTTTTTTGTTGTTTTTTTTTTTAACCCAGGACTTAAGAAATGTGTAAAAACAATAGCTGTCCAGAGATAAATGCATAAATGTCTCCGGTATTTAAACTGTCTCTCACACAGCATAGGATTTTCTTTTCCAACTCAGTTATCTACCTCTTTGTTTTTCAGTTCCCAGGGTGCAAGAGGAGCTTTAGAGGAGGGGATTGCAAGACGCGTGTTCACTGTGTCCGTGTGGCATACGTCTAAATGCCATTTGAAAAATCCTTCATTCTAGTCAAAACCAGGACATAACGAGCCCACTGAGGAAGAGCCATAGCAAGGCTCTCACACTAGCAACAAGAACGTTTTATTGCTGTTAAAGCCATGAACCTCCACACAGAAGATTAACTATTAACTGTGTCGTTACTTCATTTGCTATTAGCAAAAACAACAGCATAGGTGTTAGGAATAATACCATAGACAAGGCAGAAAGATCAAAGAGGACATGACACCTACCCAAGGCTTATCCCTCCTCTTCTACCTCACTCCACTACTTCCCTTGCAGCATGGCCATCAGCACAACTGACCTCCCGATGGAGCTGTGCCAGGGTCTCCGAGACCTCTTCTACCCCTTGCAGCATGACAGGAATTGCACATTTCTGCAAGCGGATCTGCCTCTCTTCCCTCTAGACCAGGTCCTCACAGCAGTAGCGTCCACAGAAAAGTCACCTTAAAGTCCAGTCACCTAAATCATCCTACTTTTGGGGGGTTTTGTACCTGCTTTTACTGAGCATAGCTTTACGCAGGTACGTAGAGCTCATTCAAACACAGCAGGAACATACACCACAGTTGGCAAGTCTGAATAAGCTGCAGTAATCATAAATGGGTAAAAGAGAAAAGGAAGAAAGAGCTGGATCTTGTCCAGCCAGTGACAAAGAAGTTTTCGTTAAGTTATTGAGCACCGTCTTTTCCATACTCTTTTGAAAACAGTATTTGTCGCTCAAAAGAAAATTACTGTATGTCAAAGTGATTTCAAATGGAAACAGAAGACACATGATAAAGAGACAGGGCACATGTGAGAAGAAAGCTCTTCCAGGTTTTTCAACCCGCTGCTCCAGGCAGACTCCAGACACACAGAAAAGATCTTAAAAAGAGAACTTCCCTCGCTTGGGCTCCTCCTCCTGTCCATCAACTCCGTACAGCGAAATGAGAAGACTCGAGCAAAGCTGCTGTGGCAGCCAGGTTTTCCACAGAAGCACAACAATCAAAGCATCTGGAAACACAGGCTCTCTGCTTTCACCCGAGATTTCACCTGTCTCTTAAGAGTAAAACATGCTTACGGAATCTTGACGCTGAACTCGGATGTCCCTACCTAAAATGGGGACACTAAATTTTGCTTCAGTGTGGGCTCTGAGGCACCCATCACAGCGAGAATATGGTTGTGGAATTCAGGGTCTCACAGAGCCCCCGAGCAATCCCCCAGCTCCCCTGTGCAGCCCCATAAACACAATTCTCCCCGTTTCCAGGGGAAGGCACCAGGCTTTACACTGGCCTGGCAGTGCAGGGTCTCAGGATTGTCCGTGCCTTCACCCGAGCTGGTTGTGTCTTGGTTTAGCAGTTGTACAGCGGTCAGTGGTTGTTGCCTGACGCGGTTTTGGCTTGAGAACCAGGAACACCCTATGTGGTAAAGGCCCGACAGCCCCAGCAGACTCCAAGACCCAGAAGGAAGTAATTCCCCTCATCCCATGTCAAACTTTTCCTGATGAACTTGAGACAAAGACGGTTTGCTTTGACAATCCCAACCTCTCCACTTCAGAGTTACTGGTGCCATCAACCGTAGGACACAGAGGGTCATCGAAAGGATGAACACACCACCAGAGAAAAGGGGCTGATATTAGTAACTTTTCTAGCATAACAGTTACTATTACTGAGACCTCTCTGACTTAACGTAGTCTGAATTCACCATCATTCTGGTAACATTACTATTACTGGATTAATAATATCCTTGTTGTATTTTGACTAGACTGTTAAGATTTCGATCCAGAGAGCAATAAACTCTTGTCTCCACATATATGCAATGTTCCCTTTTTTCCCCCCGTAAGATTTAGAGTCTAATACCCAAAATGTGTTTTCAAATCTCATTTACTATTCTCTATAAACTATATTACACACAGTCTACTCGACACACTTCTCACCTCCAATGTCACACTCAAAGAAGATACTGTGCATTTGTGTTGCTGGGTCTCCAAAAGGACACTTCTGAAGCCATGGCTGCCCTTTGAGGATTATATAGAAAAAAACATGAGTCACCCTTGACAAGTTTCTCCTTAATAATATTTTCAAGAAGCTGTGAAGAGAAGGAGAGGAAGGGTGACGAGTTTCTAGTTTTGGAAGCAAAGAGCAATATAGTAGTAAATAAAAGAGCACGTAAATTCACCTGTTGTAGAAGAAAAATGGGTAAATCCTGAAATAGGGGCATATATTTAAGAAAAAAAGGAAAAGAAAATATATCAGTCTTTTCAATCAAAATTAAATCACAAAATCACAGAATCACAGAATGGTAGGGGTTGGAGGGGACTTTCAGAGATCATTTAGTCCAACCCCTCTGCCAAAGCAGGGTCACCTAGAGCAGGTTGGACAGGAACATATCCAGGTGGGTTTTGAATATCTCCAGAGAATTACCATGAGAAAATCAACGACAAGAAGCAGATGATGACAGGAGGAAAAAAAAAAAAAAAAGTAGGAAGAACCCCAGCAATCAAACAGAGTACATGTATCAGGAAGAAGACCAGAAGAATAGGTTCAGAAGTCAGGGGTAGAAAACAAGGTAGCATATGCACGGTGGGGTGAAACGTACTCTAAGAAAGACAGCACAGGAAAAATAGCAGTAGGTGACACCCTTTGCTTTGAAAAACTAGTCCCCACATTGTTTAATCCTTCTTTAGTGCATGGAGCTCAGCCTGCATAATCACTTCTTTTCTCACCTCCTTTCCCACAGTAACTCCTCTTACCCAGGTCTCCACCAAACGCCAGGCTCCACACCCTGCTCTGCATAACCCTGGGGTTCTCTGCTGTTTGCTGATCTACGTATACGTCCGAAACCTGGTTGCGCACCATATTCTTTTTGCTTAAATTTGGAGAATTTGGAGAAAACAAACATAGACAAAACAATACAAATCCCTTCCTCCCTCTGCCTTCTGTATTATCCACTGCAGACAGCATGTTATGTATTCCTTATTTTTTTCAACAGACTGGAAATATGTATTATCACCTTCATTATAAGTTTTGATTCCGCTACACTGAAGTTCACCTTGCGCTTCAGTGACAGCACATTTTCTGGGCTGCTTCCTCCAACTTGTCTCTGAAATAAGCCAATTGTGCAACCAAAGCACACAATGCACTCTCATTAAAGGCAATGACACAAATACACCCGACGTGGTCATGCAGATACAGGTTAATCTGAACAAAGTCACACAGAGAAAAGACATTAAACAGCTGGTGACTCAATGAGAAAAACGGACTTTTTTTTTTTTCCGTGTGGAATTTCATCAACAAGCATTGGAACGTGCCTAACAATACTGGAAAAATATGCTTATGACGTTCTCGGGCAGTCCTCTAAATCATCCCTGGGCAGTCCTCTAAATCTAGGTAGTGTCTCCTGTGCACAGAGGAAAATAAAGCACAGATATTCTCTGGACTGGTCAGTAATGGGTATGCCTATGAGGAAGACATACTGGGTATATCTATGAGCAATTTTTCCCTGACTGTTCTTTCGACAGTTTTCCATTTGCTCTTTCTGCGCTGCACAGTAGGACTGCACCTTACATTTAGTGAATGCCACTGCTGCAAAAACCATATGGGGAAGAAAGTGGGGGAGGAAAAAATCTCTGCTCTCTCCCTTAAGAGCCGCACATGTTTTAGCCCCAGTTCTGTGATGTAGTGATCAGTTCCATTAGGTTTATTGGTATTTTGTGTGCAGATTTCACAGGATTGAAAATAGAGACTATACTTACCCCAGGCTTCCAGATTCAAGAATAATTAAATAAGAAAAACGTTCTCCTTTCTTCCACTATTGCCCACAGTTTTATCTGCCTGTAAGTAAAATCACAGAATCACAGAATGGTAGGGTTTGGAAGGGACCTCTGGAGATCATCTTGTCCAACCTCCCTGCCAGAGCAGGGTCCCCCAGAGCAGGTGGCACAGGAACGCGTCCAAGGCGGGTTTGTCCAGGCAGGTTTTGAATATCTCCAGAGAAGGAGACTCCACCACCTCTCTGGGCAGCCTCTTCCAGTGCTCTGCCACCCTTAAAGTAAAGAAGTTTAGATGGATCTTCCTATGTTCCATTTTGTGCCCATTACCTCTTGTCCTGTGACTGGGCACTACTGAAAAAAGCCTGGCCCCATCCTCCTGACACCCGCCCTTTAAGTATTTCTAAGCATTGATAAAATCCCCCCTCAGTCGTCTTTTTTCCAGACGAAAAAGACCCTCAGCCCTTCTTCATAAGAGAGATGTCCTAGTCCCCTAATCATCTTTGTATCCCTTTGGGGTCTGCTCCCCATGCTGACTGCCGGCAGACTGGGCAGTTTTTGGGGAGACCCAGGGTCCAGGACCTAGATGCAGTGTCATTCCCAGGAATTCATGGGCAGGAAGCCCTGCCTGCCCTCCCTAAGCTCCCGCCATGGCTGGGATCCTTCTGGCAGCTGGGGGAAGGCAGCTAAAAGCATGACAATGGGAGAGACACATCTGAAAATGATTCTAGTAGTCACTGAAAAGGTGACAGCAAAATTTGGAAAGGAATTTTCATTTGAACTAATAACATTATAGATGACGAAAACCACTGAAATAAGAATAAACACTGTGACATCAACTGTACTTAATTTTCTGCTACTCCCATTATACCTGCAATCACACAAAAGGCATGCATCAACTAAATAAGGGTATCCATAACTGTGCCGAGGGTTTTATGAGTCACTCATTCAAATTCCAACTCTATTTCCACTGTCTCTTTGGCTTCCTCCTTAAAAATCTCTAAATATCACAAGATCTGGCAGTCCCTACACTAAGGTAGCTCAGTGCTACCTAGTGAACTTTCTTAGTGATTCCCGAGGCGTTAGTAGCCCTGACAAAAAGATGACTAACGGCGCATAAGAGAAATGCACAGTGAACTAAGCCTGACACTTGTTTTATTTGGATGCCACAGAGCCATACCAAATTAAGGTACGTTAATAAATAATAGAAAAACCTCAGCCCCTAAGTTTGTGAATGTTATTGTATCACAGCAAGAATATACACGGAAAAAACGGTACCTTCAATTGGTAATAACTTATCTCAGCAGGTCAATCAATAAGAGAAAAAAAGAGAAAGAAGAGCATCTTTTCACTATGGATCTTCTCTCTATACTGACAGTCACTTTTCTCTATACTGACAGTTACCGATAATTATAAGAGATTACTTTATTTGTTCATTTTCTTCTCTGGTATTCTTTGTGACAGCCAAACAAAACTCCTCATTAAGCGCCTGCTGATCCTAAGTAATACCACTGAGACCAGGGCCTGAATGAACAAGTCTGAAAAGAATCAAAAGCAAGAGATAGAAACAAATAACTCATCTTGTATGCTAGCAGAGCAGGTTCTCCATAAGTAACAGATCTGTATGTCAGGCACAATGATGGATATATTTCTGGCTGGTAGGTCAACCTGTCAAACTCTTTTTTCACACAAGAAAAAAACCCGCAGCAACTGAAACCTGCCAGACAAAAATAGAAGGGCCGGTTAATAGCACCGAAGGAAGTTCGTATAGATTATTTACAAATACGCATGGAAATATCATGAAAGACTTTAAAATTGTGATTCAAACAAAATAACCTTTCTCAAACTGCTGTCAGAAAAAAAAAACCCACAAAAACAAACCACCAAAATAAAAGAACACAAACCCCCAAACCTTGTACTGGCGAGTTTTGTAATATTTATTTTATTTAGTTTTGCTTTATTCAGCAACCAGCTTTTTACCTTCTGTATTTTGGGTAATTTCTTCAAGATATGTCATCAAAAAAGGTAATCTAATTGACCAAAAGGAGCCAATAATACTAAGTAAATTTTACCCCCCCAAAAAGGTAATATGCTCAAATTATTCCACATCATTTGAAAAGTGAAAAAGTTTGGGGTTTGCTTTCAGATGACTTCTTCTCCCATAAAATCACAAGAGTTCTTTAGTTATAATGAAATAGCTGCAAATTCAATTGTCTCAATGAAAACATTTTAAGTAATACTATGTCTGACTTCTTTATTAGTCAGATATTTGTTCACCAACGATTATTTTAAGTGGATTCAGTCCGTAAGTAAATTGCTAGGTCACTAGATATATAGAATAAAATCTCTCTAGAAACCAATTAAAAATAGTAATAACTCTACCACTCACACACGCTGGTTGCAACCTCGAGTTACGCTCAAAGATGAAAGGGCAAGCCATTTTCCACTTCCATTACCTTCTTATTGTGTTCAGCTGAATTTGCTAGAAAATGCTAATAAAAGGGGTTTTTTATTTATCTTTGAACATTGCTTTGAACGGGTTCCAGTGCTTGTGAGTAATTGTGTTGGTGATACTGATCAATTAGTGAGGAAAATCTCTGTCAGATTCACTCACTTTCAACACATGGTACCAGAAGTTGAACAAATATTCAAAAATAGTGCTAGTGGGAGAAAAGTATAATCAAAAACCCCAACAAAACTGAAATTTTTGAGGAAGGTGAAGACCACTAGAGAAGGAGATATTTACTTGCAGATCCTTGTTGCTACTTCGACTGGAGCTGCTAAGGCTTGACTACGATTCTGCATCTGTAGCAAATTCTTCTAGGGCAGAACCCCGAGGTGTTATGGACTCATCGGCCAAAAGAGACTTCACCAGTGCTTTGCTCTAGAAGTTTGGCTTCTATGGGATTGACTAATTTTCTGGGTACGAGAAACCCAGACAAATTTGCTGACGAATGTCTGCTTACATAGGATCAAAGTGCAGGACTTTCCCTTTATATGATTATATCATAACTGTACCACAGCTTTCATTCCTGCCGTCATCATCATCTTAAATAGTTTGAATGTATTGGTTTTGCTTGCCCCTCTAAGAACACTGAAGAGCATCAAAACATGTCAGTGACGAAGAAGGGTGTGCATATGGCCTTACCCATCAGCTTAACTTCTGACACGGGGCAAAGCGGCAGCAGTACAAATTCCTTTCAGAAATACGAGAACCCAGAGATTACAATAATCTTCTCAGACTGTGCAGCTTAGCTGACTTTCCTGATGCTGCCATAGGTTGATAATATGCAAAACCAATACAATATCAGAAAGTAGGCATAAAGTATACCGTAATCTGGTTCTTCTGATGTCAGTAGATATCACCAATACTCTGATCATACTCTCCTTAACCTTCAAAGCTGCTTATGATTGGCCTGCTAATTAGCTAATAAACATGCAAATTAATTCATAGAATCATAGAATCATAGAATTGTTGAGGTTGGAAGGGACCTTTAAGATCATCGAGTCCAACCTTTAGCCTACCCTGACAAGAGCCACTTCTAAACCATGTCCCTCAGTGCCCCATCTACCCTTTTTTTAAACACCTCCAGAGATGGTGAATCCACCACCTCCCTGGGCAGCCTATTCCAATATTTAATAACCCTTTCAGTGAAAAACTGTCTCCTAATATCTAATCTAAACCTCCCCTGACGTAACTTGAACCCGTTTCCCCTCGTCCTATCACTTGTCACCAGGGAGAAGAGGTCAGCCCCCATCTCTCTACAACCTCCTTTCAGGTAGTTGTAGAGGGTGATAAGGTCTCCCCTCAGCCTCCTCTTTTCCAGGCTAAACAACCCCAGCTCCCTCAGTCGTTCTTCATAAGGTTTGTCCTCCAGGCCCCTCACCAGCTTTGTAGCCCTTCTCTGGACACATTATTTAAAAGAATAACCATGCCCAGCGCCATTTTCTTAAAACCGCTCATTCCAGTGAAAAAAAAATTAAGCATGCAAAGCTCACTTACGGTTAGCCTCAAACAGCCAAAGAATTCTAGGTTTAAACTAGGTTGCAACAGCTGTCAGCTTTTCAAGCTTATTACTAAACAATTCAGTACTCAGTAGAACAAACATCCCTTGGATGTTTGGGGTTTTTCAATTATTTTTTTTAATCTCAGAAGAGATAAGGTAGTCTGCACCTTCATCTGTTATGAGATTGCAAGTAGAAGGAAAAACAAAGCTTCTTGCAGTTTGTTATCCACCTCAGGTAAACATTTGACTAGAATACATGTGCTGTGATTTCTAATTTCATAATTTCACAACTGATGCATACGCAATGCAGGTTAACTATGTCTTTCGTGTGCAAGTGGACCTGTCAAAAGCTTCTGGGCACAATGATGGCTCTCCCTCAACGTACTGGACACTCACCCTAGGCACAGGGCACTCCCTGCACAGCCAAGAAGTTATTCGAGGCACCAAATGAGTTGCCCAGGCAGAGGGGCCTCAGTCTTTGACTACATCCATTATGTGACAGCTCAGCCCGTCAGTGCCACGGCTTCACAGCTCCTGGCAGATGAAAGACTCTCAGCCTTTATGAGGAAAGGCTGGGAGACCTGGGTCTGTTTAGCCTCGAGAAGACCGAGGGGATCTCATCAATGCTTACCAATATCTAAAAGGTGGGTGTCAAGAGGTGCCAGACTCTTTTCAGTGGTGCCCGCTGACAGGACAAGGGGCAACGGGCACAAACTGGAACACAGGAAATTCAACCTCAACATGACGCTCCAAGTCACATGAGGAGAGGCTGAGGGAGCTGGGCATGTTTAGCTTGGAGAAGAGGATGCTGAGGGGAGACCTCATTGCCCTCTACAACTGCCTGAAAGGAGGTTGGAGAGAGGTGGGTGTTGGCCTCTTCTCCCAGGGGAATAATGACAGGACCAGAGGAAATGGTCTGAAGTTGCGGCAGGGGAGGTTTAGATTAGATATTAGGAGGAATTACTTTACTGAAAGAGTGGTCAGGCACTGGAACAGCCTGCCCAGGGCGGTGGTTGATTCACCATCCCTAGAGGTGTTTAAGAAACATCCAGATTTGGCGCTTCAGGGCATGCTCTAGTGGCAGAGACTGTAGGGGTTTTTTTGTGTGTGTGTATGGTTGGACTCGATGATCTCAAAGATCCTTTCCAACCATGAAGATTCTATGATTCTATGAGGAAAAACTTCTTTCCTTTGAGGGTGCCAGAGCCCTGGCACAGGCTGCCCAGAGAGGCTGTGGAGTCTCCTTCTCTGGAGATATTCAAAACCCTCCTGGACGTGTTCCTGTGCCACCTGCGCTGGGTGACCCTGCTTTGGCAGGAGGGTTGGATAAGATGATCTCCAGAGGTCCCTTCCAACACCGACCATTCAGCCCGTTTGAGAAACAGCTCTTTATAACAATACACCAATGTAGGATATGTAGGACCAAAAGAAAAAGGTGAATGTGGAAAGCTGTTGCCCATCCTTTTGTGAAATTGCCCTAAACAAGGCCTGTAGCATCTGCTAAGCCACTTAGGTCCTTCCCGTGCTTGTGTTTTGGCTGCCAGCACAGGCTTTACCCTGTGTTAGTACATCTTTACGCCGCTATAAGCAATGCTAATTGCACAGAGCCTGCAGACACCTTCCTTTGCTGATGAGCTATTCTCAGCACGACGTTTCAAAGCCTGTCTTTAATATTTACCAGATGCATCTTTTTTCTCTCTTATTTTGCCTTTGCTCAGTCTTCGTCAGTAATCCAGAATTAAAATGGTTCATAACCTTTCACTGCTAGACAGGTGCAGAGTATTTCAGTTTAGTATTAAAAAAAAAAAAACAAAGTTAAGAAATTATGCAAAGACTCTTGAGACAAGAGACGGGGAGAGGAGCACACGAGGCAATTGAGTTTCCATTACTGCCAGCTGTGATCACTTATGACTGTTCTTGTTGCAAGCTAAAACCACTTGCCTCATCATCTAAACAAGTAGTTTGTCTTTATTTTGGTTTGTTTAGGGGGTTATTTGGTTGATTTTTTTTTTTTTTTTTTTTGATTTGTGCTTCACGTCCTCAGAGAAAGCATGGCCTTTCTGCATAAGGAGTAAGGTCATGTCAGGACTCAGTGAAGGGAAAAAGTGCCTCACAGGATATAAAAGCAATAGTGAAATTGTCTTACTTTTCACCAAGTGCAGGCAAAATTCTGAAATTTATACTAGTCATTACCGAGGCTAAAATTTTACAGAATTGAAGGTTTACTGTGGTTTTTTTTAATTTTGGGTTTGGTTGGGGTTTTTTTGAGGGGTATGTGCGTTGTGTTTGTTGTTGGATTGTTTGGTTTTTTTTTTTTTTAAAAAGATTGGATCTTTTGGCCAAAAGATTGGCCATTTAAAATGGCCAAAAACTCATCTAAATGTCCTGATTTGACCTTGTTTGTGTCATAGTCGACGACAAATTAGAAGTTGGTTACATTTAAGCATTTCCTAGAGGATACGGTCAGTGGAATTCCACTTTAAGTACAATGCAAACGTTTAATGAGAGATTGCGCCTATCCAAAGAAGCTGACAGTTAAAATAGGTAAGATTTAGAAATGTATAATTATCTCCATTTTAAGGATGGAAAACTAACGTACACAGAGACTAAATGTCTTGTCCTGGGCAAGGAGAGTGTCTTAGGTTAAAACGAGACGTGAGCTAAGGGGTTTTTTTGTATCCCAATATGATGCTGTAATTAAAAAGCTGATCTTCCAGGCAATTTTTAGCTTTATTTCCTTACGAAACATGGTATACACAATTATGCATTATATCTCTCTCAGATATTACCTCCCTTACCTAGCTTACCAATTTAAACTAAAATGCACTTTTGATGAGTTTTAAGCAACACAGAAAGACATCGGCAGAGGTAAAGGCACACAACTCTGTAACATACCTGGTTTTCCTCCAGTTGTATGAGTAGCTTCCAGTTAGCCCCAACTCCACTCTCATGGGGCACAGAAGGAAGATGGGGACAGCTTCTAGGAAAGTAAGACAAATCTGTGGGAAAACAAGCTCAGGTAGTTTCACCACTCATGTAATAGTTTGATTTTTCAATACTACCTCTGAAGAGTGTCTGCAGTTAAATTCAAACAAACCCAAAGAAAATCTTAGGAAAGTCTTCACAGCTATAGGGATAATTAAATATTGTAATCAATGTCCTGTGGACACGATGAGGCCTCCACCTCAGCATGGAAGAATAAGTTAGAAAATAAGTCAGGAATCAATTTTGTTGACTCAGTCAGAGGATAAGGGAATACATCAGACAATTTCTTAGCATTTCTCCTAAGCCTGTTCTCCATGATAAAAAAAAGAATTTTTCGGTCCAAAATTAGGTGTTTTATGCATAGGTTAATTGCTGAAAAAAAAATTCACAACTCTGGTGGTGTTGTTTTCTCTGAATTGTTACTGTATTGTTTTTACTCAAGGGTGCATCTGTGACTTCGCAGGCAAAGACAAGGGACGTTGATATACCTGTCAAGTGAGCCTCTACTTCTGAAATGATTTCCAAATAAATGCCGCTCTCCCATCTGGATCCTCTTTCTGGGCAAAGTGTTCTCTATTTATCCTGTCCTTTTGCTTCTGTTATTACCTTTTTTTTTTTTTTTTTTTAAATTCTAACTGTAGCATGGCTTTTCTTCTTATACTTAGACACTACTAAGTGTATATCTGTACGTTGAACTAATTTTATTTCTCAGTCCTTCCCCTAAGAAGCCTGTTTATTTTCCTCAATGACATAGCGCGCAGCCAGAATCTACTGTGATGCTGCATAATTAACATGCCCGTTGGCGCGTTATCCATTTTGCATTTTGCCCGTTGCCATTCTTTCTTACAATGGCAACAAACCAAGATTCCTTCCCCCCCCCCCCCCCCCCCCCCGCCAAGAAGCTAAGGCTATTTTAATTGAAAGCATTAATTGAAAAGTAATTTTAATGCTCATTTGTAGTAATTGTTATTGGTAAAAACCGAAAACAATTACATATAATAGGATCCTAAATAAGCAAAAATTAGCAAAGCTTAATTAAATAAAAAAAAGCAGAAGTGCTGCCACAGAAAATAGGCTTACTACAAGTTAGCCAAATCAATCAAACTACAATTAATCGAATGGGCATTAATTGCTCGACTTGGGTTTAATTGTTCCTAGAATTTCCCTATTGTCATTCCTAATGACTTCAACTTTCCGCTGTTCCCGTCTCCTCAGCTAATGCAAGTGATAAAGCTCTGTAACTTTCATGTTACATATGCAGATAAGATCGTTTGCTCGCCACTATTTGTGGCACACTGTGTAGCATGTCGTCGATTAACAATTTTTCTGACGACCTGCTTCTCTGAACTCAGCGGCTTCTACAGGAACACAATCAACCTGGGTCTGGAACTTTGGAATTTAGAAGAAAACCCAGATTTGCTGTTTTGCACACCATTTAATCTAAAAAATAAAATTAAAACAAAAATCACTAGCAATATAAAAAGCAAATCAGTGCAAAACTTGATCCTTTGGGCACTAAATACTTCAAGAAAACAGAATTATTTCTGCGTCACTCAGTTCAGTAAGCATTCTCTTGCGGTGCCTCCAGTGTAACAGAGTGTATCAGAGATAGAAAGAATTTCTTTCTGGGTTTGTCACCTCCTTTTTTTCTGGTTATAATAAATTCCAAGATAATTATCTCTCTCTTGCTACAGATCTAGAAAGAAAAAGGTATCTTTCCAAATGTGAGAGAATATGAAGTGAAAACCTACAAAAATGGAACAGCATTGCAAAGAAAATGAAGATTGCCTTAAAGTTAATCAAATCCCAACAGTTTGTACTTAAAAGTATGTTAGAGCAAGGCAAGCGTAATGAGGCCGGTAACAAGAGTACAGTATTGCAAACTCCAGAACCTGAGTTTCAAAGCCCAAATTCACATATCCTGAGCACTTGACAGAGAGACAAAAGAAGAAGTAGGTTCGAAAGTAAAATGCCCAGGGATTATGTGAAATTTTAATCTAAATGTTTCCTCTTCTGTGTCATAATGGAATGCAACAAAGAAGCTGTGTGAGTGGGGTGCAACTGCTATATACGAGGAAAACTCATATCTCGCTGAAACAAAGAAAAGGTTTAATATGTGCTTTGAAAGCCAAAAATGATTAAGAAAATACCCATTAACAGTTTGTTTATGTGTATCCCCTGATTTTAAGTAATTCCTTAGTTTTTATTTATAACTTTGGCTTGAGGTTTTCCACAGAGGGTGAAGGAACTACTGTTCATAAATATTTTCAGGAGCTCTGAAATAATTTTACAGCTGTAAAAAGAACCGTTCCACCACATCGATTATTAAGTATTGTATCACAGGAAGAGTTACAATTATTGTAAATTCTTATGTTAAATATAACAGCTTACAAGAGCTTAGCCTGGAAGCCTTGTGCATATTAGTAATTATACTCATGTGAATAGTCTTTAGCATTTTCATGATTAGAGACTAACTGGGTATTTTTTTTATAAACTAGTGAGAACAGATAAACTTTATGGTAACTACCAAAATTCTCCAGGGGGAAAGATTTTCAGAATGCTTTTGGCAGTGTTTCATTACCATGTATACTGTCTTTGCAGGCCGTTTTGATTTGCATATTGTCACTTTTTTGGTCTTTTTGTTTTAGAATGCAAAACAGTTTCAGTGAAACCAGAAATATTTTTTCAAGGATTAATCATGGATTAATGATGTCAAATTTCCAAGCCAATACATTCAAATGGTATCTCCTTGTGACTACGTGTACTGCGAGTGGTGTTTATTGATTGATTAATCAACAGATTTATTCTTTTCTGGTTTACGATCTTCTCATTTTTCTTCATCTTTTCTGTACAGAAGTTGGAGGCTGTTTGTTGGAAGAGGGGAGTAATTACCATGAAACAACATCCTCTGAAGAGGTAGAGATCACAAGTTAATAAATACCTCTGTCTTATCGTCCCAGCCTGGGGATTTAAGTGAAATGAAAAACTGCCAAGTGCAGAAATTGCATTGCAGGGTGAGACCGGTTCAAAACTGAAGGGAGCTTGTGTGGCTAAGCATGAGGATTGGGGCAAAGCTGGGCAAACAAACAGGATTTCTCAGCATGAGGACGGGGATGTGTGGAGGGAGATAACATAAATAGTAAATAAAGCTGCAAGATGTTACCTGTTAGATAAGCACACACCCACACCCATACCTTGCCATGAGGATGCATAAACCAGCAGATCAAATGAATGCAATTAGCCCTAAATAAGACGCGTGAGGAATCACAAGAGACAGCTCATGTTACCTGGAGCAAGCTGGGCCGAGTGCGACCCAGCGATGTAGTGCTGACCACCGACTTCAGCAAGTTCTTATGGCTTCCCATCACCACTCCAGCTTTTTTCCGGAACGTCCACAGGAATTGAGACAGTCTCTTCTTACACAGCCAGAATAATATTAAGTACCTCAATGCAGCCATCATCAAGCTGGCTATTCTGATTGGCAGTTTGAGAAAAGATGTCAAGCTCTTGCTGCGAAGGCCGAACTGCCCTCTCGCACATCATTGCCTCTGAAATATACACCCAGGTACAACAGTACCAGAGACAGCATGGGCGTCTGTCCCCTGGTGTATTGCATCTTTCCCACATGTAGGAAACATTTCTCAGAGCTGTTACCTGTCTTTTTGAAGAACACCGTATTCGCTTGAAAGAGAAAAGTGGGTTTTGATTATTGAGCAATATTAAACACGTTCAGTCCTTTCTAAAGGACCACTGATGTGTTACTTGTTTAGTCATTTGAGGAAAACGTCGTGTTTCTTGACTTTGAGATCCCTGAGAAGATTGAGTCACCTTTGCTGACGTTGTGGTTTATTTTGTGGCTAGGCTTTCTGTTGGCACATGGCTCTTAACCACCTGAGGAGTTACTAACACTAATAAGGATGAAGTCTGGGGCATCATACTGAGGAGGGAAATAACAGGTTACAGCAAAAATTATCACTAAATCCATTTTTTGTTCATTAGTGAAACAGAAGGCGTAGGAAATAAATTAGATAAAGTGTGAAATAAGCTGTTCAAAGAAAAACGCGAGAAAAGTTAATATAAAGACGAGCCGAGCAAACATTCAGCAGCCCACAATTGCCAGCTCAAACAAAATTACTTATTTGGCCTTTCCGGCTGCCATTTCGTCATACACATTCTGTCCTTAGAAACTGCTCACAGTGGCCTACCGCCTGGATGATTTAGTGGACGTTTTGTTATTTACACAGGTGAAGGCAGAAAGGTAAATCAATGTCATGAGCCTTATTCTCACCTACAAACTATATCTGAGCCCATTCTGGGTTTATTGGGGGAGCAGGGGGCAAACACAAACAAACAAAAAAAACCCAAACCAAGAAGTTGTTGTCTGTAGACTCAAGACTGAAAAGGCCTTTGGAAACACTGCTGACAAAGACGACTGTTTAAAGATTTCTTCCTTCCTTTACTGATAATACTCTAAATGAAGAAATTGGCTCAGCCCATATTCGCTGAATAAACTTTAAAAGCAGCTGTGTTACTGATTCCTTTTTTTGTGAGGTTCTATATTATCAAAACACTCAATACTTAGTACGGCCTCTGGTGACGTCAAATCAGATTAAGTCTTAGCGTTTTTCCATCAATACTAATTGCATGTGTTTCCACATTTCTTAAAGGGCCCATTGCCAGGAGCTCCATGGCATTACATCATGGAATTGTTTCATCAGTTAAGACAAGTTAGATTCCACTGATTTCAGTAGAGTATTAACAACCTAAAACTAAAATATTGACTACACGCAACAATCATATGTTTTTTCCATTGTAAGCGTTTCAAGCTTTTCCGTTCCACTGTAACCATTTGCCATCCAGAGGGACCTGGACAAACTTGAAAGGTGGGCCCATGCAAACCTCATGAAGTTCAACAAGGCCAAGTGCAAGGTCCTGCATGTAGGTCAGGGTAATCCCAAGCACAAATACAGGCTGGGCAGAGAATGGACTGAGAGCAGCCCTGAGGAGGACTTGGGAGTGTTGCCAGATGAAAAGCTGGATCTGAGTCGTAAATGGGTGCTTGCAGACCAGAAGGACAACCACATCCAAAAGCAGCATGGCCAGCAGGTCAAGGCAGGTGATTCTGCCCCTCTGCTCCGCTCTGGGGAGACCCCACCTGGAGTACTGCCTCCAGCTCTGGGGCCCCCAACATAAGAAGGACACGGAACTGTTGGATCAGGTCCAGCGGAGGGCCACAAAGATGATCAAAGGGCTGGAGCCCCTCTCCTATGAAAACAGGCTGAGAGAGTTGGGGCTGTTCAGCCTGGAGAAGAGAAGGCTCCGGGGAGATCTTATTGTGGCCTTCCAGTACCTTAAGGGGCCTGCAGGAAAGCTGGGGAGGGACTCTGGATCAGGGAGGGGAGAGCTAGGACAAGGGGTAATGGTTTTAAACTGAAAGCGGGGAGATTTAGATGAGATATTAGGAAGAAATTCTTTCCTGTGAGGGTGGTGAGCCCCTGGCCCAGGTTGCCCAGAGAAGCTGTGGCTGCCCCATCCCTGGAGGTGTTCAAGGCCAGGCTGGATGGGGCTTGGAGCAGCCTGGTCTGGTGGGAGGTGTCCCTGCCCAGGGCAGGGGGTTGGAACTAGGCGATCTTTAAGGTCCCTTCTAACTCCAACCGTTCTATGATTCCCTCAGCACCCTACCCTACCCCATCCCTGGCTCATTCTCTTTTAGCTTCATGCCAAAGACTACCAATCTCAATTCTTCCCACTAATTCCAACTGTTTCCATGTTAACTTTCTTTACGCATTCTTCGAGCTTGTAGGTATTTTTCTGCTTTTCTACACTTGGTAAGAGCCGTATTGGCTGGATTTTAATACATGAAGCTTTACTGCAGTCAATTCTTTTTGTAGTCCCTTTCTAGTTCAGTGATTTCAATTCAAAACATGCCTTCTCTCTTCCCCATATCTGAACAAAAGGAACGCCAAAGAAAACATTAATTCAGACTGAGAAAACTGTCATAGAAGAAAATACAAGGGAATATTGAAAGGTGTTAAAATTGCTGCCAACAAGGAAAAAAATAAACACAAGACAGCAGAATATTCAAGGGAACTATAAAAAATATACAACCAGAAAGAGAATTTTATTTCTATTTGAAGCTATTTTGCATGCTCTGTGAAAAGAATATGCTATTTCCCTCATTGTCATACAAAATATGACTCCTGTATGGAAAAAAACAAATGTAAGTGTTAAGCAGACAGCCTGCATTTGGTCAGCACAGTGAGAACACCGGAGAAATGGGTGAATTGGAAACAGCACGAACTTCAGAGCTTGCTAAATAACAAAGCGCTATAACAGAATATATAAACGGGCAACCGCCTTGCAAGAAAAGAATACCAGCTGACAATCCGGATGAGCAGGTATGTTCCGGCTTTTGGCAGAACTTGAATTTTTTCGCAGGAGTATTTCCATTTCTACAGTTAATGCAAGTAAGTGGTATGTACCAGGCAGTGTCTGGAACTGTGCCCAGAAGGCAGGGCAGCAGAGTGACGCGTCGTCATGACACCGTAAATAAATGCTAGCACCATGGAAATCCCCGTTCTTAACATTTTTAAATGCAGACTTGAAGTAAGTAGAAGGCGGTCACAAATAATAAAACAGTCTTGTTCCCTCAGCGCAAAAGTATGCAGTGATACAGAGTGCCCCATCTCGCAGCTTTGCCACTCGCTGGGCTGCTAACGTTTTGGAATGATCTACATCAATCGGCTCTCAAAAGCAGTTGTTAGGGACAAATATCCTGAAGAATCAACTGGAAATACCGATTTAATACAGTGCTGGAGACACTGATGACAAAGCTGAGTATTAACTCACTTATCTCAGCAACTTTGGTGTCAGACTACAGACTTCAAAAAGTATCAGTTTCTAATCAGGATTTATAGCCCTGAACCTTATCCACCTCATCCCCCCAAGTTCAAAGTTAGCTCTAAATTAATCTTTACAATCAAAATTAATAGGTAGCATGCTTAAAAGAGTCAACTACAATATGCAGCATTGCAGAATCCTACCCTAAAACACAGATGAGCCAAGATTCATTCTCTTTCTGCTTGTAACGTTTCAAAGATAATTTTCAAATCAACCTGGAGAATGCTTTAAAAATTAGATAATATACTATTCTAAAGTGAGAAGCTACCATTGCTTCCTTTGGAGGCCATTTCATCTTGCAGGAGAAGAGAATATTTACGTAGAGAAGAGTCCTGGTACATAGTTCCATTTCTGCAGAGCATTTATCCCTGCCCTAGCCATGCGGTGAATGGCATCTCACCTTAGAAACCCCAAAGCCAGAAGCAGACACAGTCCCTGCTGCACAAGAACTGTTGTAACAGCTCGATCTGAAAGCAAAAAGTGTGCACTAAGGCAGCGCTGAACAAAATACTAAAGAGCTGTCACATTTCCCATCAACCTCTTATATCATCTACCCAAAACCAGTCCTCGTAGACAGGATGCAATTTACACAGTTATTTTAGGACTTACAACGTGTAGGTAGAAGATGCCACAAATTGTAAGTGAGAAAAAAGCACTGAAATAAAAGACTTGTCACGCTGATGCAGCAGGGAAAGAGAGCTGCAGATCACAAAATAAAACGTGGTGAAATTTCAGCACTCAAAATCACCCCTCTAAAAGACGGAAGGAACAACAGCCAAGTTCATCTGTAGCGCAGCATCACAACCAATGGTCTGATGTAATGAAGAGAAGGTATCTGCTTTCTCATGGAAATGTTAGATGTGCCAACCAGGAATGAGGCACTGCTCACAAATCAAGAAAACCTGCTTCGTAATATCTTGGTTAGTTGTAGCTTTGGCTGCAGTGATCACAATACTGTGGAGTTTGGGATCCTGCTGAGCACGCTGAAGTTTAGTACTAAGACAAAGGTTTTAGATTTTAGAAGAGCAAACTTCAGCTCACACAGAGCTCCGTTGGGAGGGATTCTGTGGGAAGCTTCCATGGAGGATAAAGGAGCTAGTGAGTGCTGGGAGTTTTTCAAGAATGTTCTCCTGGAAGCACAAAACCAGTTCATCCCCTTTAAAGGTAAGGGAAGAAAAAGGAGCAAGAGATCCCCTGGCTTAACTGCCAGCTTCTGAGTCTGCTCACCAAAAGAGAAGTGCGCCAGAGATGGAAAAGCAGATGAATACCTGTTGAGAACTACAAGGGCATTGCCAGGGTGTGGAGAGATGCAGTTAGAAAAGCAGAAACTCAGCTCGAATTGAAACTGGCCAGAGGTGTCAAAAACTACAAGAAAGGGTTCTTCAGGTACATAAACAACAAGCAAAACCAGAATGAAAATACTGGTCCACTGTTAAACAAGAGAGGTGAATTAGTCACCAACAACACTGAAAGACAGAGGTTCTCAACACTTTCTTCACCTCTGTCTTCACCAGCACTGTTGGGCCCCGGGCCTTGGGCACAACAATCCAGGTTGATGCAAACACAGATCCACCGTCAGTGAAGGAAGAGCTGGTATGCCAACTATTACAGGAGCTTGACCCCTAGAAATCGATGGGCCCTGATGCAATCCACCCAAGGGTGGTAAGAGAGCTGGCTGACATCATTGCGAGGTCGCTCTCCATAATCTTTGAGAAGTGGAGATCAGGGGACATCCCAGAAGACTGGACGAAGGCTAATGTCACCCCCATCTACAAGAAGGGGGATCCAGGAAATTATAGGCCCATCAGTCTTACTTCAGTCCCTGGGAAAGTTGTGGAACGAATCCTCCTTGGAGCTACCAAAAGTCAAACGAAGCACATGATTGCGAAAAGCCAGCAGGGATTCACCAAGGCCAAATTGTGCTTGACAAACCTGATTGCCTTCTATGACAAAGTAACTTCCTCAATTGATGAGGGGCGAGTGGTGGACATTGTCTACCTGGATTTCTCTAAGGCTTTCGACACAGTTCCCCATAGCCTCCTCCTATAGAAACTGATGCATTATGGTCTCGACAAGTGGTCTGTGCGGTGGGTGGGGAACTGGCTGACAGGCTGCACCCAGAGGGTGGTGGTCAATAGCTCCTTTCCAAACTGACAACCTGTCACACGTGGGGTCCCCCAGGGATAGATACTGGGCCAACGCTGTTTAATATCTTCATAAGTGATATGGATGATGGGATCAAGGGTACCCTGATGAAGTTTGCTGATGACACCAAACTGAGTGGGGAAGTGGACACTTGGAGAGCCACCCTGCAGGAAGACCTGGAGAGGCTGTAAGAGTGGGCTAACAAGAACTTCATGAAGTTCCACAAGGACAAGTGTAAGATCTTGCACCTGGGAAAACATAATCCAGGAGTGCAGCACAGGCTGGGATCTACCCGGCTGGGGAGCAGCTCTGTGGAAAGGGACGCGGGTGTCCTGGTGGACAACAAGCTCAATACGAGTGAACAGTGTGCTGCTGTGGCAAAGAAAGCCAACAGGATGCTGGGTGGCATCGACAAGGGCTTCACCAGCAGAGACAAAGAAGTCATTATCCCACTCTACTCAGCGCTGGTCAGGCCACACCTGGAATCCTGTGTTCAATTTTGGTCCCCGCTATACAGGAAAGACGTGGAGAGGCTGGAGAGGGTCCAGAGGAGCATCTCCAAGATGACCTAAGGGCTGAGCAGCCTGCTGTGTGAGGAAAGGCCTGAGAGAACTGGGTTTGTTCAGCCTTGAGAAAAGAAGGCTCAGGGGAGACCTTATCACCATGTTCCAATATTTCAAGGGTGGCTACAAAGAAGATGGAGACTCCCTTTTTACAAGGAGTCACATGGAAAAGACGAGGGGTAATGGGTACAAGGTACTTCTGGTGAGATTCTGATTGGACACAAAAGGAAAATTTTTCCCAATGAGAACAATCAGCCATTGGAATAATCTCCACAGAGAAGTGGTGGATTCCCTAACACTGGACACTTTCAACATGCAGCTGGACAGGGTGCTGGGCCATCTTGTCTAGACCGTGCCTTTGCCAAGAAAGGTTGGACCAGGTGATCCTTGAGGTCCCTTCCAACCTGGTATCCTATGATTCTATGATACCTTCCACCACGGAATGAGATGCAACATACTTATTGCCACACCAGTTTTACTGTTGAGGAAGTGGAATTGTTTACCCATAGGTATATCAGCAAGAGCTGTGTACTGAACAGCAGCTCTCAAGGCAAGTTTGTGGGAAGAACTAAAGGACTGTGTCATCACTCTGGGAGAGCAGCCCAAGAGGCTGGCAAATGTAACGGTGAAAATGGCTCAGAGCATCACAGTGAAAAGGAGCTATGAGTTTCTTTTTCTCCTAGAGTGCCCAAGAACCGCCAAGATCATAACTGTTCTTCAGGATAGCGGGGGAACTCTGAAGGTCTCAAAATAATAAGCTTTACTATAAAGAACATCACCAGACAGAATCTGCACCCATGTAATTTAATGCTGATCATTCAAATGAGCAGCTGCTCCTACTCTCCACACTGCTGCCTGCCATAGAAACACACCGGCACTTTGCTTACCTCATCCCTTTCGCTCTCAACTCTAAGATAGTTTCTACATTTCACTACTGAAATGCCTGTTGGGATTGAGTGGAACAGAATCTGCAGTGATTTATCTCATGCAGCTCCTGGGCTTCTCTGCAGAAGACAAAGGCATCAGAACATGAAATATATCAGAAGCTGCTGCTGCTTCACTGCCACAGGCACCACCACTTACCTTCTTTCTTGTCCTAGTACAGCTCTCCAAGGGCTTCCTCCTGGATTTGTGTCCAAGTCAGCCCCTTCCCAGTTATGCTGTCATCAGCCTCCCCAGCTATTCCCTCTGATGGAAGAAAAACATGCAACACCCTGGTGAAGACTTCTTCAGATGAAGCTTTTTGCACTCCCACTCCATTCTCTGCCAGGCACCCATACCAGCACCCTCTCAGTACTTGGTCCTCTTACATATTCCATCACATATTCCAGTCCCGCCTGCCAGGCAGCCTCCATTCTCTTACGCAGGGAACCAGCTGAATTGCTGATTTCTCCTCATGCTTTCCACATTCCCACCTGTCTTTTCAGATGGACGGTGTGGATGCATTACCTCCTCCCACTCATCTGGTGTCCCTTGCTGTGTCACGGTAAGGCCTTCTCCACAGGGTAGGTGATCCAGGAGCAAAGGGAAATCACGGCACAGGCAGTGCCCTCACCAACCAGAGCAGTCTCACAGGATGTAACAATAGCAGGCAGGGCCAGATGCTGACAACAGATTCAAGCCGCAGCCCCAGACAGGGAAAAGAGATGAATCAGGATCAGCACCCATCCAGAGAGCCCAGGAAAGGTCAACAGGAGGTAGGACCAAAATCAAGACTACATCATCAGTCCAAGGTCAGCCAGGAAACAGGGCCAGAGACAGGACTGGCAACAGGCACACCCACAAGGTAACTCAAGCAAAGATAAAAAAGTGCTCTTCTAAGGAAGCCCAACCAAGTTCTGTGCTTCTTCATGTAATAAAGTAAATTCACCAAAAGCTGATTTGGATCTCTGCTAACTTTGCTGATTACAGTGAAGTCAATCCTGATTTAAACGATTATAATAGGGCCTAGTCACCTGGCACTAATGAATTGCTCGTTCTCATGCCTTGATCACTTCTATGCTGCTTTCATGTAAAGCATAATTTAACTTCACTTACTTACACTTTAAAAATACGTATGTAGAGAAAAAGTGTAAAAAATGTGAGGAAAGAGAGACCAGTCCCAGAGGATGTAACAGACAGTACCAGACAAACTGCCTCTAAGACTTTCTGACTGACTCTGAATGCTGATCAGCGTGAATTACCCTGATCTTGTCAGAGCTGCTCCTCTGCAGTTTTCACAGCCTGCCTATTTGGGTGGCATCTTAAAGTCTCTAACTCTCCAAAATGTGAGTAAACACCTGTAAAACATTAAAGAGGATGAAATGTCTCCATTAAGGTGAGAGAAGGACAGCCCGGGGGGAACGGGAAGGTAGTCCTGGCTGGAGCCTGACCCATGTACCGATGCTCAGCTCCCACTCTCTAGCAAGCAAAGTCAGCACATGGAGCAATAGCATATGGCTTCTCAATGCATCTTGGCCCTTGATGGTGCTTGGGTCACCCTTAGGTCTAATAGGGTTTTCTGACAGGACCTCTCCCAGAAAAGCATTCCCTTCCCTAAGCATTGCTCTCACCACCACAAGCAGCCTTTGTGCCCAGCGTACACTCTTGCCACAAGACTAAAGCGGGAGTGAGTGATGTCTCTACCCCCCTGTGGGTCTAAATTGCAAACATGCAGCTGAACATCCCAGCAACGAGACAAACGACAGCAGTCCCCTCATGGACCAGATTCCCTTTCTTTGAAACAAAATTCTGGGCTAATCCTCATCGCCACTCTCCCTTCTGGTTAAAAATACCTGACCTTGCGAAACTTCACAGCTCTCTCTGGGCATCCCCACCCTGCCCAGTGAAACACCCGAAGAGGTCTATTGAGGGCCAGGCAGTTCTGCCTGTCTCCGTGTGAGCCTGCCCTTGATCTGGTGGCCCCCTGCTACTGCCTCCCCCCTAATTTTAATCTTCTCCCACAGCTCGGTAACCGATTTGCTATGCACCTACACGGACACAACACGCTCGTTTTTCTCTCTCTGCAAGATCACTTGCAAGGGGCGGGGGACCGACGGGGGGGGGGCGGGACAGGGTGTGCTCACCACCCCCCTCCCTCTGCCCACGGCCACAAAAATGCTCTCAAGCACCAGCGGGTGGCTGAGCCGCTGTGCTCCGCGCTCCGGGGCCGCGGTGGTGCGAGGAAACCCTGGATGCACCGGGAGCTCGGGGTTTCCCCGACACCCACGGCCTTTACAGCCACCGTTGGTCATAACGGTGTTGAACCGCTCATAACGACGGCTTTAATTACTCATCACCGCGGGCTGCCGTTACAAGGAGAACAGTATAACCCGGTTGCGGTGGCGTAAACCCTGTCTTGGCGGCGGCGGCGGCAGCAGGAGCCTCTCCAGCCCCGCGCAGAGGCTGCGCCGCCCCGGGAGGGGAGCCCCGCGCTCCCACTGCAGGCTCCCCCCCGCCTTCTCCCCCCGCGAAGTGTCGGGGACCCCCAAGCCGCAGTACCCCGAGAGGTGTTTTCGGGCGGGATGGCGGTGCGCGGGTCACAGCCCTGCGTTTAGTGGGGCACGGCGGGAATTACCATCCACGCCGGCAGCCTGTTACCCTGAGCGGGAGAGCAATTCCTATGTCCGTTTTGCCCACTGTTTTGAAGAGCTTTACACCGCGCCGGCTAGAAGATTCGGTGTCGTTATTGCAGCCGTTCAGGGGCGTGAGGGGGTACCCCATGCCCTCAACCCGCCCCTCCTCACGGCTGGGCAATGGCTCCCTGTTCCCCCCGCGCTGCTGTCAGGGAGCGGCGGAGCCAGACCCCACCGGGCTCGTAGCTGCGGGAGGAGGGAAGAAGGGGCGGAGGGGACTGGGGGACTGTGTGTCCCCCCGCCGCCACCCGCATGCAGCAGCGGCACGTGGTGCTCCCAGGACACGGGTCCTCAGCCGCCCCCGCCCGCGGCCAGGAGCTTTTTATAGCAGCACCGACCCCCCCCACAATGCGGGGGTTTCTCGCCGCGCTCACGTTACCGTGCGAGTGCGATGTTAAATAAAGACCGGGGGAGGAGGGGAAGGGAGCCCAGCGCCCGCCTCATTAAGAGGCGGCGAGCTAAAGATAGCCCGCAAACAGCAAACCCCATCGATCCCCCTCCCGCCTCCGCCGCTTGAATGGAGGGGCCGGGCGGGATGAATGGGGGGAAGCCAGGGCGGCATGAATGGGGTGTAGCCGGGCGGTATGAATGGGGGGAGCCGGGCGGTATGAATGGGGGGAAGGCGGGCGCGGGTGTGAGCGGAGCCGCCGCGGGGGGGCGCTGTGGGGCTGTGCCGCCGCCGGGGCGGCAGCTGGAAGCCCCGGCCGCGCACGTGCCGGCGCGGGGGCGGCCCGGTGTCACCTGGCGGCGGCGGTGGCGGCGGGCGGAGCGGGGCGGGGGAAGCTATAAAAGTGTCCCGCCGCCACACATGCACACTTCGGGGAAACTTCCCAGCCGCGGCGGTGGCTATGGGAGGAGCGCCCGCTCCCGCCGGCCACGCTCCGCCCTAAGGCGGGCAGCCCCGCGGCGGAGGGTGGCCGGGACACGCACCCCCCCCGCTCCCGCCCCGGCTCTGCCCACCGGCAGGATGAGAGTGAACGGGAGCGATCTGAACAGCACCGTCCTCCCGCGGGACCCGCCGGCCGAGGGCACCCCGCGCCGCCCGCCCTGGGTGACCTCCACTTTGGCCGCCATCCTCATCTTCACCATCGTGGTGGACCTGCTGGGCAACCTCCTGGTCATCCTCTCCGTTTACCGGAATAAGAAGCTGCGGAACGCGGGTAAGGGACGGCGGGGAAGGGGGGAGACGGGACCCGAGGGGTTGGCCCGCCGTGACCTCTTGTCTCTCGGTAAAACTTTGCCCGGGTGCGGAACTCCGGGGATGGGCGCGCTTTGCCTTCATCCCTCCCCCGCCGGCGGTTCCAGGCTGCGAGGGATGCCAAGGGCTTCATCTTTGGTACCGAGTCGGTGATGGAGCGGGTTAAGGGTATTTTTAGCGCCCGCCACCGGATCGTGGTGCTATTTTTAGCTCTCGACAGTTCCCACCTGGCCAAAAAAAAAAAAAAGAAAGGCAAGTAAGCCTTATTTAAGAATGAAATTTAGACCTGGAAGTAGGGAATGCTGCTGTGGCAGCCAGTGTGTGTCTGTGCAGGCTGGATGCTGTTCTTCTGATTGATTTTCTTTGAGTTACAGAAATGTCTCCAGTTATAAATACTATGGTTGGAGCTTCAAATCAAGCAAGCATTAAGTTACAGACTTTGCAGGGTTCAGCAAAGAAATCCCACAACCAATCCAAGGCAGTCATTTCATTGTCTTTGTTCATTTCTTACTTGCTACCTAGGTCTTTGGGGAATGGGAAACATCTGACAGAAAACAGATTTAGGCACATTCTTAAAAAAATAAGTCTCTAATTTTGACAGGATAGATTCTGTGATGGTCTATTGAGTAAATCCCTCTTAGTTCATGGATTATTGGTCAGACAGGCAGGAACTTCTTCAGATTCATTCTGCTTTATCATGTCAAACCAGCTGCTGCGCACGTGTACCAAATCTGTGCACTCAAAACCCTATGCATCTTTCATTGAAAAAAAAAAAAAAAAGGGAGCTTGTGAAGAGAGCTGCATTGTTAATGAAAGCAGAATTTCACTCCATGACAACTGAGATGCTGCTTCTATTTTTTTTTTTTTTTTCCACAACTGGCTCTCAGGTTCTTTATTATAACTCACACCAAGTTCATTAGCTAGTTGTTTAAAATTCATCTGAGGGGGAACTTGAGCCCGGGCTTTGCTATAAGCTAGTCTAATCAAGGTGGCTAATGTTGGACTCTGGCAAACAGTGGCATGCTTAACTTTTGAAGGTTAAGTCATGTAATTCAAATGGGTTGTACGTTCCAGGTTTATTCAGCCATAGTGGAATGCCAACACACAGGACCAAAATGAAGACTGAAAGATTATTTTTTTTTCTCCCTACAGTTGCCACTGATGTAAATTCTAAAAGCTATATTTGGTTGCCACTGATTTAAATTCTAAAAGCTATATACTCTCCTTGCTTTCACTGACAGACATTTCATTCACTGAAGCTGTCAGCGTTACACACTGCAATACGATATATTTGAGAGGAGGATTGGACTCCAGATGTCCAAGTCGGCACTTGACTACCCTTGTTTCCTGGGAGATGCTCAGATGGAGGGAGAGAAGGTTGAGATAGGCCTATTGCTGGGGTTACTCCAGGGAAAAGGGTGATTTTCTCCTCCCCCTTCATTGCAAAATATATACTTCAGCACTTCTTTGGGGAGTTTGCAATACAGACATGTCTGGTAATAAGTTTGAAATAAATGTGGTGCTTGTTTTCTGGAAACAGAGCTGAATCGTTGGGCTTTATGCATGTGCATATTCTCTACGTAATCCCTCTTGAATTCCCACACGTGCTCACTTGCTCACTCTTACCGCATTTCTCGTTCTTGCCTTTTCTGTCATAGCGTCTGTTAAAAACTGCAGTAAACCAGCAACAGTTACTCCTACAGCTAGGAGAATAGAGCATTCTTCTGAACAGAAATTATTTTAGACTGGAACACGAACTACATACTGGCTTACCCTCTGAAATTAAGGATTAATTAAAACAAGTAGATACATGGTACAAGATAGGAAATAGTTTGTAGTCTGATTTAGGAAAAACATATAGTAACAAGTTTTTTAAACTTTTAATGTATTTTTTCTTCAGAGTAAATATATTTCTTTTTTTTAGTACATGGTTAAAGGAAAATTTTGGAAAGAACACAATAAGTGTCAAAAAGGTGTGCAAAGTGTTTTTGAATAATCCTGCAAAAACTTATGCCTGGGCATAACTTTACTTATGTGAGCACCACTATTAAACGTGTCATTGAATGAAGAAGGGGTTACTCAGGCGAGTAAATTTATGACAAGGCATAAGTATTTAGAAAACCCTGGCCTAATATTTGTGAGTATGAAGAAGTAAGAGTTTCCTAAGCCTTGTTTACTGTAATTCAGATTATACACCTGATTTATACATACAATGAATTTGTAACTTGCTAATTATAATGACAGTTACAACTTTTTACGGAGGTGTAATAAGAAAGAAACTTATTTTACAACAACCTATCTTAATAAGTCTCTTGCTGGCACATTTATTGAGGAAAAAGGACACAGGATGAAAATTCCACCGGAAAAAGGTCAGGGAGGAACAGAAGATACCTCCTGAAGAAAAAGTATCTCACTGAAGACTTTTTTCCTCCTTTGCAAGAGAGGACTAACAGGAATAAGGCGTATTGAGTGAGCACTTTACCAAAAAGGTGGATTTGGTGGGGGAAAACATCTTGCATCTCTGTCCCACTCTCTATTATATAAATATTTTTGGAAGATAACTACAAATTGAACCTGTGGACTTTTGATTAAAAAAAGTGCATTGGGGAATAGTAGGAAAGCCTAGAAAAACCTTCTCAACAAGTGGTGTGACCTTCCTGGCAGCCAGAAGGTTAGTAAAAGACACTGATCAAAGCAGAGAAGTCAGTATCTCAAAGAAGTTTGTCTCAGCAAGCGAGGAGTGTCTGATACTACAGACTCCTTCATAGTCACGAGCATGGCTTCAGTAGATGCTCTTCTAGACACAGAAGCTGATGATGCAACTGGTAGGATCCTCTTTTATTTAATATACTTGACTTGTAATAAGTTTCTTAGTTCTGGTCTGTTTTTTCTTTTTTTTTTTTTTTTTATGGTGACTTTGTAATCTAACAGGTGCCTGCCACCAATTCAGTCCTGATGGGAACAGCTGCAATTTAATGCTGGCCTACACAAAGACTGAATTTGGTTTATGATGTCTGTGATCTTTTGACTTTGAAATAAAGCTCAAGGGAAACATTCAAGGCATAAGGATTTTAATGTCCATATCTTGATAGCACATTTGTGCAGCTTGAACTTGGTGTGCTTGCTTTAATAATTAATTTTAAAAAGAATGAGAATAGCTCATTTTAGAAAGAAGTTTGGTGTAAATCATCCAAACGTGTCTCATTTTCCACTGTTAATATTCATATATCAGAAATAAGTCATTCAACAGTTCCACCCTGGAAAGATGAAATAACTAGTCTTAGGGAAGGTGGGTTAAAGAACTACTAGTACTCTTTGCAACAAGCGGAGTTTTTACTTGAAACTCTCAACATTGGATTAGAGCATCTCAGAAAACTGAAGAGATAATTTAAAGTGATTTATCTAATATCATGCACAACAGTGACTGCAAGTATCCTTATGCCTTTGCTGTTACCCACACCAAGAAAAACAATGCATCAAGAACAAGGTGAGGGAGCAGTTGTAAGTCTTTGACTTTGGAGACTAGTTTACCACTTGTTACATTAAAATGCCAGTTAATATGCACCTGTCGCTTTGGTGACAGGGTGATTTGGGTGCTCAGTGATTGCAAGACCGGACCATTCTTAAGGTCAATGAAGAAAGCTCTCTTGAGTGCTGTTACACCTCTTGCTCTTCTTTCTCTTTCTTTTGAAACTGTTCTCTTGCCCTGGTGGGTTACTTTTTCTTGGGTGCTTTATGTGCTGAGGACCAAAGCTGCCCTGACTGCCCCTCCAACAGAGGCCTGTGTTGGAAGGGAGCCTCCATCAGACAAGAAGAGAGTCCCAGCAGTCTCACCCTCACTCTTCTGTGCCCGTCCTGTCTGCTAGCACCTGACGAGTTGGGATAAGACAGGGACTGGTGACAAGCTGGTAACTAGCTCCTACCACGTCAGGGCAGAAAGCTGAATTCACACCCTTCTCGCCCATCTCTGTTCTGTGCTAGATGCACTTGGCTTTTTGTACATTTTCCCCAGTTTGTCATGTCCTCGTCCCAAATGTTTTGTTGTTACTAGTGAAGATGGCAGAGAAAGTCTGCAACTGAGGCCCCAGGGCCCTACAGAGCAGCAAGATACAGTTAACTTCACTAGGACTGCGCACACGTTTAAACTTAAGTATGTGTGTTAACTACTCTTCTGAATGAGATGGCAATGAAAAAGGGGAAAACCCAATGTTCATGTCCTAAATCTGCCTCCAGCCGCATTAGGTCCAGACAGCCCTGTGAGCGCTCAAAAGAATAATGAATTCAAGGGTAATCCTTGACCAAAATCTGTAAGACCAGTGAAGTCACTTATGAAACAACTAAGCAACACAGCTACTCATGATTTTTTTTTTATTTTAAAAAACTACAATATTTGTTAAATAGTACAGCCATTGCGGAACTGGGGGATGGGATCTATCAATAAGAATTTTATTTTGTAGGCTTTTTGAACTGCCCCTGGGCTTTGGTTTGAGCAGTGTAAGAACCTAGTTGAAAAGCGTTCCTCTCAGTGCATTTTCTAAAATATAAATTTTAAATATAAGAATGGAACTATCTTTTGATAATGAGATTGGCGATCTCATCAGCCTTTTCAGACTATGATTGTTCTTGATGATGTTTTGTTTTTTTAGTTTTAAAATGATAATGTTAAATGCTCTATTAAAGATTGTTTTATCTAATAAATGAAACTCCTGTTGTGAATTCAGACTAATGGAATCATTGTTTTTGTCACAGGTGATCCTTGGACTTCTTTTTGTGCCCCGAGAGAAAATGGCTAGCCTGAAAAATATTTGACTCAAGGGAGATAACTTGTAGAAGATCAAGTTGTAGCACAAATTCAGGGTTCTGATGAAAACTGAGATGTTGGTGGCAATGAACATTATTTCAGACATGAATAACTTCCAGTATTAAAAATGGTAAGAAGTTTGGGAGAAGGGAAAATGTCTAGTGGAGATGCTGAACTTTGCCAATTGTTGAACAGAACTGAGCATAAAAATACAGTTTAAATAAAGCTGTTCCTCAGACTGGTTTTGATTGAATAATTTACTGAATCAAAGACTTACTTCAGAAACCTGTTTAAATGGCACTGTGCTGCCAGTGACCAAAGGCAGAGATGAATATTTCAAATAATTAATACTCTATTCTTACTAATATGTCTGTCAAACTCACCTAATTATTCTCTCTGCAAGATTCTGCATTCTGAAGTTTTTAGAAGCATTGCTTTTTTTCAGTTTGCTGCTGCCAGCGGACAATGGTACTGAGATGCTATACTATTTGCCTGCCTCTTTTTAGATTAGTTTGTGAAGGCTTCTCACTTTTCTCATTAAGATTTTTTTTTTTTTCATCTTTAATCTTTTCGTTAGCAATTTCTGATCTGCTTCTACTCTTATCTCTTTTTCTATTTCTTCTTACGCTATCCGCTTTTCTGTCTTGTTATAACATAGATACTTTATGTCTTTCTAGCATAAGACATCATCAGCAAGTCTAGTTCAGTGACAGAAAATGCTGCCAACAATAGATATCCAGTGCTGATCTGACAATGTCTGTTCTGTTTGTACAGTGAGGCTTGCTTTCCTAGGGCAATAAAAATGTTGCGGTGTCAATTCAATGCTGTGCATCACAGTTTAATTTTGCAACCTCAGTAAGAACCTTGCCACCCTTGCTGTTGGCAGTTTTTCTTCTACTCACATCTGTGAGCTGCCTCAAATTCCATATTTTCCACTCCTGAGAAACAATTACCAACCTCTGTTCCAGGAGGACAAGTGCTACTTAGAATTCTTTGGGATAATAAAACACAACTTGTTAATGTTCTAATGTTTGCTTATTTAATGACCAAATGAACAGGTACTTCACATGTGTAATTAAGCGATGCTTGGGACAATAATACAAATGTTGCTACTAAAGAATTGTTCTTTCAAAATCTAGCCCTCTTGGAGCCACAAAGTATTACTGTTCAGTGCGATAATCAAGGTTCCTATCTTATGTGACACAATAAAAGTTTGATTATCTTCTTACTTAGTTTTAAGTCAGGATAAAATATACCAAAAAACCTTTACCAATACCCTTAAATTCAGATGATAAGCATGCTGCGAACGTCTTCATCTTTTCAAGTAGAGCAGAATCAAAGGTGTAATCAGTAAGTCTTTTACAGCTTTTAAACAGTGACTTCTGTAGCTCCTCAATAGTTTTCTGGCAATGACTGACCAGTAAGGGTACCAAGTTTCGTGCCTTTTTTTTTTTTTTTTTAAATGAAATTTGTTATCCATAAAGAGAAGGCAAACTTATACCCCTTCCTTGTAGAAACACTTTCCAGCGAAGTAAAAGATTTTCATCTCATTCTTTTCCTTTTTATAAATGATCTAATGTAGTACCAGGCCATACAGTTAGATCTGATTTTTGCAGAATAGTTAGTACCTTATTGATGATCATAAAAATGCAGCTCTTGATTATCTGAGTCCTATACTTGAGTTAGGGAGGTGAATTAAGTTGTCCAGGGTGGGGGTGGAGGGCAGGGTTTTCTTATTTGGGAGGGGCTCCTCATCTTTTCCATTGCTGGAGTTCTAAGAAAGTCCTTCAATGCTTCACTCGGACTCTCTGATCTCTCCTAACTCCTAAGGTCTCCTGCTCTTTAAAACAAAAGGGGGAATACAAGCAGCTGGTTTCAAACCCTGCTGTGTGTGACCAAGCACTGGGATTCTCTGTTCAAATACATACTAAGCAGCTGGAAAGGTCTGTGGATGGTTTCAGGTTAATTATATATTTTTTTCTGTCCATACTCTTACAGAGTATTTAGCTACCTTTGTGTGTAAGTTGGGCAGTATGTGTAATTTTTTCCATTTAGGCCTAGAGAAACCCCATTCTACGTGATCTGCACTTGTGATTTTTTACATGCGATGCTGAAATATAAGGTCCGTTTATATCATATCACCTTGACTTTGGTTTTGGGGTGCAGATGCAAGGTTAGCAAAACTAATTGGTCTTCAAGGAGAGGTTACCAAGCAGAGAAACTGTTGCTGTGCCGACAGAGGTATTGTGTGAGGCCAGTCGGTAACTTTTGTTAGTCTGCCATTTCACCTGCACGCAAGTGTTAGCCTAGTGTGATTGTAGTGCAACAGTCAGTACTACATTATTTAGCCAGACAAGATGGCCAACTCCGTAGCCATCGGCCAAAGTGATGAATGGGTATGGGTACAGCATTCAGCCTTGAAAATTGGTATCCAGTCACACCCTAGAGAAGCTTCAGCAAATACCTATCTTTGTGTGTGTTTTGGGTAAGGATCGTGGATGTTTTTCATCTCCTGGTAGTAGCTATAGATTTCATTTGATTTGTTCCTGTTTTCCTGATTGAGGGATGAGCAGTTTTCTACTCCTTAGTCTTACGTGATTTTTAAGAACACTTTCTTCTCTCTCTCTGTTGGGGACAAAAGGGATTTAATTTTCAGTGGTGAAAGAGTATTCTTAGCCCAATAAAGTTAGGGTATGGACATTTTTGTGTTAGAGTTGTTGAAGGGAAGGTACCTCTATATGTGAATTTTCCTCATTAACAGCCACTATTTGTCCCTTCAGTCAAACATCACAAAATCACTCGTTAAACAAAGAATTGCAATGCCTTTTTATCCTCCTTCAGCATTCAGGATATTTTTTTTTTTTTCTTGAGTAAAAGCATTCAGAGACTTATTTTGAGACTGGATATTGCTGAAAATGTGGGACTTACATATTATGAAGTATCGAAATCTGCATAGATGTGAATGAATCAGTTACTTCTGTTGCATTTTTACTTCATTTTGGATGAAGAAATAATAGCCTGTAAATAAAAAAAACACGTTTTTATTAACAGTTTATGTGTATTTTGCATTAATATGTTCTGTCTTATAGTAGTAAGTTACATTAAAGGTATGTCTCCAAATTATCTCTGGCTCTGTAATTCTGGGGCCTGGCTTCTGTAAGGTGAGTACTGTAAAGCCTGCACCTAACACGCAGGTTCACATAACTGCGACCTACTTTACAAAACCTAGGTTCTTCCCCACATTTCCATTAAGCCATATTACATCTCACCATCTTCCCTGGTTCCATGTTACCGAATCAGTTCTCACTTAGAATAGAGGATTGAAAGGAACCTTCTTGATCATCAACTCTAATTTCCAGGTGCAGTAGGTGTTCATACAGATCCTTTCAGAATCACCCTTCACCTTAAGTTATAGCTTTTTCTCCTTATTCCAACTGAAGAAGGGTATCCTCACTGCCTAAATGCATTTTCTGACAGTTTTAATGCTTTTGCTATTGTACCGATGTTACTTAACATCTCTCTGTTCTTGTAATGAGAGATGAGAATAAAAACCTCATCTCTTGGCTGTCATTTTGCTAGTCCAAAAAAGGTGGATATCAAATTCTATTAGTCTATTTACAAACTAACCTTTTCCCTTCTGCGCTGGAGAGCACTGCCCCCAGGAGCGTGCCTCATCTCTGGAAATACCTTCTCTAAAAGCGAAATACTGGTTTTGCTGAAATCAATAGCAAACCTCTTGCCGAGGTCAGTGCCTGTCGTCTTTCACTTTTTTGGCTGCGACACCCATGAGTAAGAAGGCTGCTATGCTGCTAACAGCCTTAACCCCAATGTGTGGTAGGCAGAGAAGTCTTTACCATAACTTTGGAGGCAGAACAGGATTTTTGTTGGATCACTGATACCCTTGCAATAAAGCTGAGTACAGATCAGGGTCATTGTATGCTGTGTGCCTGATCTGCGTATCCTGGAGTGGGTACATCATGGCAAGCCACTTACAATTTCATGTATAGTAGGTATATAAGGTATTAAGTCTGAGAACTGATGCTTCAAGAACACCCCTGGGAATAAAGAAAACACAAAAGACCACCTACTCCTGCAATGCTGTTCTTTGTAGGCTTTGGGGTTTTTTGTTGTTTAACAAATGGCTATTGTGTTACTTAGGTCAAGGACAGTTTGCTTCTACTAGTTGTCTGGTCAGATCACGTCAGTTTGTCCTTGATACTATCCTTGTCCTCTTCTGCTTTCTAGAAACTTGCAGTTCTTTAATATGTTCAGTCAGCAGAATAAATTGCAGAATTGGGGTTTGCTGCTATAGCCTCATTGTACAGATTGTCTGGTGGTTCTGTTGCCAAATATGACATTATCATATATATGCGTCGTGTTCCTTTGGAAAGTTCTCTTACCAATCTGCCTATCTCTGACCGCTATCTTTTCAGCTCTCCTCTTGGGTTTTTTTTTCTTGTCGAAAGAACTGTACTGTTGAGAATCTCTGCCTTATAAACCCCTTATAAACTGCCTTATAAACATTATTCTCCCTTCCTGCTGAGGTAACGCATTTCTAACACCTGTTGCTAAGGATTTTCTTAATATTGCCTATGCCTTGTGTTGGGTATATACAGAAACACACCTGTATCAAAGCATATGTAAATCCAACTGGTTTTTGCTATGCTGCAGAAGATACTTGTACCAAAGTTTGTTCCATTTTGTGGTACACGTTGGATTTATGAATTCACAGGTATAGATGCACATAGAAACATTTCCTCCAATTGTTTGGGTATTTTTGCGGAAAGTACATTTTAATTTTCTTCCCCCCCCCCCCCCCCCAATGCAGCATCCACTGGCACATTGTAACCTATTTTTGTGTATTGTTTGTGAATATACACACTCTCGAGAAACGAGGATCTCTCGTACATAGGAGAACAATATTCAGCATATCTGAGAGGAAGAAAGGACAGAAACGTCTCCTTATCTTTCCTCCCCCTAGACAGAGGTGGTGGGTTTAGTTCATGGTATAAATTAGAACAACTTCAGTGTTTCTGTAATTCATGCTTATTGAAACAGCTCCTACAGGGACTTCTGTATCGGTGAGCGTCAAGTAAACATAGCTTTCACTGGCCAAGCTCATTCTAACTATTCTGCATGTTTAATGCAGTTTAATGCATGTTAAACTCCTGTTTAGAAGAATAACTTTGCACTATCCTTGTTAAATTGTTGGCTGCCGAACTCCAGGACTACAGACTTAACACAGTAATCCCCATCAGGCTGGATAAAACAGCTTTTAATCTCCTCTATAGACTGGTAAGTATGGAGAAGACAGCAGAACCAAGTTTGTGTCTTAGCATATATTAAATAGCTAGTGTAGAGCTCAAAACGCACTCAGATTTTCTCGCACTTTCTTTCAGCAAAGGTTTTTGAACATTGCTTTCAGCAAATAACTGAGCATTTTTTTTGCAGCTTCTCTAACAAATTTGTGTACCTCTTACTCCTGATTTTTTAAGCTCTTCTGATTCCTTTTTCTCTTGCCCATTCAGTGTATCCCACACTGGGAATCTCTGCAGTGCCTGATAAGATTGTCAACTGTGAACATTTTTTGGTTGCTGAAAACCTGCCTTGATTTTCATAGTTTTTATGGCATAATACTTGTCTTCTTCATAGACGCTCTCCTCCAGCCATATTATGTATCTATATAACATACCCACTTTTGTTCAATTGGTTTTGGACATTCCTAGGAATTTGTCCTGCTTCTGTTCATCATGCATTAGCACGTGTTCTTTGGATGATCCAGACCCACTGGGTATTATGCTGAAGATGGCATGAAGATGACCAGGCTGGACGGGGCTTTGAGCAACCTGGTCTGGTGGGAGGTGTCCCTGCCCAGGGCAGGGGGGTTGGAACTAGATGATCTTGTAAGGTCCCTTCCAACCCAAACCATTCTGTGATAACTCCTGTTTAGAAGAATAACTTTGCACTATCCTTGTTAAATTGTTGGCTGCTGAAGTTTGGGGTTTTTTTCTTTTTTCTTCTTTTCCCTGCATTTTTCCATTGAGGGTAGATCTGTCAGGTTTTGTCTGAAAGGCTCTTGTTTTAGAGTTGTCATTGACTCGGGTCTCTCCCTTATGGGATCCATTACATATTCTGTGAAAGCCGTTTTTTATACGCTCTGTAATAGTAGAATACTGAGATGCTGCACTGTTCTTAGGGGCATTATGAACACTAGCATTTTAAAAGGAGGTTGACTGCTGCTTTTGCAATTATTCCTAGTAAGAATTTCTAATGCATACTTAGTGACAATCTAGGGGATGTCAGACAAAGCTTGCACTTGCACCTTGTTAATACTCCTTGCAGCAATCATTATCTAAAACGTGCCCTGAAGATATGGCTGAATCTGATGAGCATGTAAATGCAGAAGTATGAATGGAAAAAAAATGATGCAAATAAGCTAAGTTGGAGCAACCGAGTGGATGTAGAATTTGCAATCTGCTTGTTGTCAGTGCTTGTTTTGTACTGTGGGATCCCATTTGTCACAGCAGTGATGCATCCCTTCATTGTAAGCTTTTCTGGTGGTCTTCTCTTTTACTTTTCTCAAGCTATTGCAGTGTCAGGGCTTTGCTGCCAGAATGCTCACTGGAGTCTAGCTCCCTGAGCACATCTTCTGCAGAGATAACTTCATAGACTACCACCAAAGCAGTGAATTACTTTCTAAGATCTTTTGCTTATGTTCAGATATTCATATTATCTCCTGTCCCTATGTTTACTCAGAAAAGTTTCTTGATCAGATTCAGATTTCACAGAGATTTCACCCATTTCTGACTTTTGAATTGCTGACCATTCCTTGTGATGACTGGACAGAATGTTTGCTTACTTTACTCAAAAACACGAAACTTGCTTGTCTTGCAAATAAATCTCCAAGCCACGAATTTGCTTGTGTCGTTTTTTTGGTCTGCTCTCTTATACAGGTGTTCCAATGAAGTCAATGGAATTTCCAGTAGTAACACTGGGTGGCAGCTCCAGTATATGTTTAATGTAAGCTAAAACCCATTCCGAAGACATATTTATTAACATTATATTAAGAATTTCTTTTGTAGGGGCATTTCTATGTATTCATGTGATAAGTACAAATGTAGTATGTGACCAATTTCTTTTTCTAGAAACACTAAAAAATGGATGTTCTTAGTATATTGGAATGTTACTGGAAATAAAGGATTGTCTAATGATCATCTATAAATTAAAGTAATATTATGCTTTCTATATTCAGAAACTCTGAGCCTATGCTGTGGTAAGAAACGAGTCGGATGAGCAGACAAGTTAGGAATGCAGTATAAATGGAAAAGTTAGATTAATGTCAGCTATAGTAGGGCACTAATTAGGCAGTAATCCTAAAACCAGCCTTCCTCTCACAGATGTAAGTGTGGAGTTCGTTATTAGAAGTAAGCTACTACTCTTATCGCATGTGTACCTACATGGTTACTTAGGGCTGGAGTCTGTCTGTGCTACTGGAGACGGTTCTCAGGATTAGAAGCCCCGCAGTGATTACAGCTGCAGTAATTACACTACTTACGGTGGACAGAAAGGGCCTCACTGCAAACTTTCAGGCATTCAAGGTGATTTTAGTCCGCAGGGTGTTATTCAGCCAGCAGCCTCCAAATGGTGCTGTGCTCTCTCATGCTTTCCTGCTTGCTTTTATTTCTTTTGCTCCTGGAAAAGAAATTGGACCCTTCAGAGCCCAGAACATTTTGGTCTGAGTTTTTTCCAGTTAGTGTCTTTTGATAAGTATCCCAATTTTGATAAGCAGCCTGATTTATTATCCCCGAAATTAATTTACTGGTTATAATAATCGTTCAACTTAGTTTTAGCTTGGAATTCTCCTCAGCCACCAGACAGGACAGTACAGCTACTTCACGGATGCCTCTGCACCATCCGTGAGAGATGGATGGACATGGTACTAGACGCCACCGTAATCCTTGTCACAAGGAGGCTTTCCAGAAGGAGCTGCTCTTTTGTTCAGGACATTTTGAATCCATGAGGCTTCTGACCATTTAGATAGCAGTATTTGATTCAGTTCTCCTACCTGTTCATTATCTGACAAGGATAATGAAACATTTTGCTGTTTATAACTAAAACAAAACTGCATGTTATCCAGCAAGCTCTGAAGTACTGAATAATAAATGCAAGTGGGCATAGTTCATTTTGTCATTTTCTCTTGCCCTTTATTTCTCTGGAGTTTTCAAGCAGCTTTAGGTTGTTTTTCCAGGTTTTCAACAACAAATGGCAGCAAGCTCTCCAATGTTGTTATTTGTGCTCCTTCAGAGGAGTAGACTTAAAAAATCTTCTGTTGAAGTCCTAACAAAAGGGCATCGGTTGCCCTTTTCCTTATCGTCTTCCAGAACCATCTTCCCAGTCCTCTGTAGACTTCACTGACTCTATATCCATACTCAAAGTTCAGAAGTGACCTTTCTCTTTCAGTCTGTGTCGATATATTGAATACTAAATTTCTGAGCACTTGTGTACGTGTGATCTCTATTTCTTGTTCACCCTGGGACTTTTGCTTTAAGTACTGTTCTCTTTTTTTGTCCTTCCATCTGTCATGTCTTCCCTTCCATATTTGTTCCTAGACAAATCTTATAATTTGTTAAATTTCATTAGATCCCCTCATCGATCTTTCTTTATGTCAGGATTTTCAACCTGTCAGTGTAGAAAATAGCTAAATCCATTGGCTTCTATTGGTTTTTTCAGTCCCTAGGCATTTTTTTTCTGCATGTATTTTCCACATCAAACCCTATGTCATTTTAAACTGTGACTGCACTTAGTAAACAGTTACTGTAAAGATTATACTTTAGCACTTCATATTTATTCTGCCTCTACATCAAATCCCTTCAGTTGTGAAATACCAGAAATGTTCAGCTATGAAGGTAAGTCTCTGCATAGGTAGGCAGGCTTGATAGCATTCCAGTTAATAACTACTATTAATAGTAATAATAACATAACTTCAGTCAGAAAATTTACAAAAGATAAGAATTTTACAGTAAGTAGGGAAAAAATAAATTTGAACCTTCTGACATACAGTATTACTCTGCAAGTGTCTTAGATTTACTGACAAGTGTTCTTCGCTTCTTGCTGTTTCAAATTCTTGTTTGGATTGTGGCCACTGGGAAAAAATGTCTGCTTAAACTGTTTAAACCAGTACCTAATGGTTTGTTAGTTGTCCATATAGATTGCTTATTTTAATGACTCAGCATTGCCTTCAAAATTTCATGGTGTACTGGCACTGTTCTGAGAGGAGGGGCTGTGGAAAAAGGGATTAATATGAGTCTTGAAATTAGTCTCAGTTAAGTGGAGCAAACGGTAGAATAATTTTGAATCTGAAACTCGTAGGCACCTGAAATTCCCATTTGCTGGTTTTGTGAATCCAGAAAAAAAAAAAATCACTGCAAGTTTCTTCTGTCACCAATTTCTTTTACTTATACAGCTAACTATTAATATTTTGAGTCTAAACTGTTTTCATTGATACACTGTAAAGCCCTTTGAGCAGTGATAGTGTATAAATTATGCAAATTATTGACACCAAAGAATAGGCAACAGAATATGTAATGAAACATGAAGAGTAAGACCATTCTAAATATGGAACAAAAAATTCCAACCATATGAAATTTTTCAAAATTCTAGTATTAGAAAAATTTGGACTCAGCTGTAGTTAAAAGCAGTAACACTCTTTTAAGGGCCTGTGTATTCCCTGGAGACGATTCTGTCCAAGCCTAAGTGGACACGAGGTCTTTGGCTTTGGAATTGAAGATGCCACAGATGCCAAAGGATCTTACAGATACTCAGTTTTCAGAGCTGGTGAAGTTTTTTAAGAGTCTATAATACTTCGTAAATGAGACTTGGACAGTGTAAAAAATTAGTGCAGGACAAGAAAGATAATAGATCACATGGTGATTTAAGATACAGATGGAATAGGCAGTAGAATGTTATAGGCAGAGTTAATCATGTATTTGAAGACAAAAAAGGACTGGGGTGACCTCTTTGATTCCCTTTTATACAAACTGAAATAGGAATATGACTTCAAGATATTTTTTTTTTTTTTTTTCAACTGAAGTAATGCTCAGCATAACCTTGGAAGTATTTTCCAAGAAAATTAAATAAGAACTGGAACTGACTGCAGCCTGTTTTATTTTCACCCATTTTTTTTATATATTTGTTGATATTTCCTTGAGGCATATGCAATGATAAGTAATTTCTTCTCAGCGGAGAATCTGTTTCTTTCTTACGTTACAACTGTCTGCCTCCTGTTCCAGCTACTGTTGTAGTATTGTAAAAGCCCAGTTCCTAAGCCATTTTTGGACTTCAGTGTTAGAATGATACTTGCTTGTGTGTAGCATCCCAGCTCTGCTCTTGAATTTACTTGTTCCAATAGTTTTTCATGTTCCCAGAACCTTTCCCAGCTTCATTCTGGAACGGTCTGTTGTCTCAGCAGGGCAGGCAGTGCTTCTTTATTTGAAATAACTGCGCAGGGAATATAATCTTCCACAGCATCTCTGTGTCCATGGAAAGAACATAGAGTTAATGTATTTGATTTCTTTCACTATGTCCTCGATGTTATTTGATCCAAGTTGCTATTTTCTGTCACTGCTTTCTTCAGTGCCTCCTCATATTCTCTCTGAGTTTGCATCATGTCCGTAGGTATTGCATGGATGCCTGTAACGTCCCTGGAGTAGTTTCTTAGTTCTTTTGTAAAAGTATTCCACCATTCCATAGTTGACTTTATCCCCAAAAGAACATGAAAAGATGTGTAATACTGTGTATCTAGTGTGCCCAGTTTTGCTGATTCTTCATCTTTTTTGATCAAGATCCACTTTCCTTATCCAGAATAGTTCATTTGTTTTCACCGGCTATTTGATTATTTGATCTTAAATGTTCGTGGTTAAGTGCACAGACTTCTCTTATTTCTTAGTATCTATCTTAGGATCTTCAAGATTAATACAAATTGTAGTTGGGAGGGTGCCTTAGGGCTGTGTTGTTAACATTTGTCATGACAAATTCACAATACGTACGGTTCTTCCCTTTCTGTGTGTATTTCTGAGTCTATTGACCAAAATCCATTTTTCTGAGACTTTTAAAGGAGTACATGAATCATTACAAATGTACAATGCTCAGGAATGCCCCTAGCCCCTCAAAGGATATCAGACACTGCACGATTAGATTTGTTTCAGTGATGGATGCATTTGTCCAGAGCATGCCTAGTTTAGCATATTTAGGCTTTGCAAAAAGGAAGCTTTTCAGCTTCAGTGGCACTGTAGAACTTTTCAAGAAAAAGTATTAAGAACTGTCCTTATTCTGGACTGTTGCTTCCAATAAGGTCATCTCAGCTGAGGCTTTTTGGATCCCTTCACATCTTACAAGCACAATGTCAGAGCACCTTATCTGAGGGAGACCTATTATCTCTGTAAGTATCTGTAAGTACCCATAATAATGCAATATGTCCCTTTATAGAACTTGAGAGATACATTCTCTAAATACAGTGGAGGATACTAAGTTTCTCTGAGTTCCAAGCTTTATATGCACTTTATTCTGTAGTACTTTAAAGCTGAGGCAGAAATTTGTGAATTTATCTTTTGGGTAATATGGCAGATGGTCATTTTGTTTTTCCACATTTGTGACCCGTTACTTCAAAACTTGTGTCTGTATAGAGGCTCAGTTGTGTGGACCGTTGTGTATATTCCATATATGTAATTACATATATTCATTTCTGACTTTCAAGTTTGGTACTAGTCCTGCTCTTTTGGGAGTGGTCTATGAGTCTGTCAGTATGCAATTCAGTCTTGATCTTCCTGTACATTTTTAAAACAATTTTTGTGCAGCTTGTGAAATTCTGAAAATGTACCTTGCGTGTTTCAAGAATGATAACTTTAAAAGAAAACACTCGAGATTTTCTCCAAATATCCTTCCTTATAAATGCCATTCGTTCACAAAAGTATTTATTCAGAGAATATACGTCCAATACACCTTCAAAAAATTACCTTGAAATGATCTGTGTAATTAGATGTTCTTTCATAATCATATACTGAGGCAATTTCCTACTGAAGTTTGCACAGCTGTCTTTGGATGAGATGATACAATTGAGATAAAGATTAGAAGATGCTGGGTTTATTTTTTCTGGAATTGTTCCAAAACATACCATTTTGAGAGGCATCAGTTAGATGGCAAAGCTAGTGGAGTTCACGAGACTGTGATTCACCTGATCTGCTGGGTTCCACTACAGCATAGTCTTTTCAGTATAACTGTAACTAAACGTTTGTTAATGGATTACAGGTATTGGCTACTATCAGGTAGATTAAGTGGTCTCCCTTCTAAAAGTCTTTATTTCCAGCATTTCCATGTAATGCCATTTAAAACTCTTCTCTCCATTGACCTCTCTTTTGATCAAGGTACATCATGAAGATCATTGAGTTAAAATACGAGTTAGTCACTAGTGACACAGTTCAAAACCTCATGTGAATTCCTTTAGCTTTCTGTCAGCCCCTTTACCCATGCTGGTTAGTTGATTTTTCTGCCTCATATTGCCTAGCTTCAGTAAAAATACAGCTTTTGGGTATTTCCACTCTTTGTGTCTCAAATGACAGTTCAAATAACGTCTAATATGCCCCAGAATGCATCTTCTCTCATTTCTTGCACCAGTGTCTAAAGTTCATGACGCTTCTCACAGAGCTGGCCCTAAAGTCTCCATTTTACCAGGTGAAATAAGTGTTGTCATCCCTTCCACCACATTTCCATAGCTTTCCGTAGTGTTGAAATCAGAAACTTCACAGAAGATACTGGACTCTGCTGAAAGCAGGAGATGGGCTTGAGTTGCATTTTTCTCCTTGCTAAGATTGCACACACAGAATCATAGAATGGTTCGGGTTAGAAGGGACCTTAAAGATCATCTGGTTCCAACCCCCCTGCCGTGGGAACATCAATGAAGTTAACGGTGCTTTGAAGTGTACTTATGTGAAATCAGTGATCAGCCCCTCAGTTTGTCCAAAAAACCACTTTGCTGTAGATGCTGGGAAAGCCTACAGTGCTGCCTGTTTCCAGTCAGCTTTGTCTGTTTTCTCCTAAGACCAGCATGTCGGATGACCGTGTTCAGAAGACTGCAGGTTATCTGTGAACAGATTTATGGTAAGAAATTTAGGTCTCCTTTAGCTTGTGAATTTTTAAACTACTAATAAAATTGTTTATGTCCTTGTAAGCAGGTTGAAATATGAGTTGACAGTGACTATGTCTGTGAAAACTCTAACAGCTATAGAGTAGTCCTAGAATATAGCTGTGTCCTAGCTTTAAAATCACTAGGAGAAAAGCTAGTAATGCTTGCTACTACTGTTAGGGTCTTTGCCACATAAACTGCAGACACCAAAACTTCCTAGAAAGTTTCTGTTCTAGTGACATATTTATCACATTGACGTGAATTTTAAGAGACAACGAGTGACTTTGACTTAGAAGTGATCATCATAGAATTAACATGCTTTTTACACTAAAATATTAGTCTGGGACTGGCAGCCAAATATTCTCTCTCATAGCAGCAACAGCAAATGAGACAGGTCCTGAAAAAATCTTGTCCCTGAAGAAACTAAATAGCAAAGCTGAGGTCACATAGAGTAAACTACAAATCAAGCTGCTAGTGTGACTCAGAGATTTATTAATACAACTGTAAACAGATTTTCTAACGAGCATTGGCGTGGTCCCTCTGTCGATATGCAGTGGTTTAAATATTGAAACTATCATGACCAGTATAAAGGGAAAGCATGAATTTGGAAACAGTCTCTTTGTTTTCATTTCCATGAGCCTTATCTACTAATTTGAAAAAGTATTTTCTAAACCATAGGAAAAAGATGAAAGAGACTTATGTTTACGACAACAGAAATGAAATTACATAGCAATAGGAGTAATATTTACCAATTTCATGCTTATTTATACTGCCCCTTGTCACGGATTGAGCTTCTATGTGGTAAACATTGCAAAAGCACCAAAAAAGACGTCCCTATTAAAAGGATTGCTATCAAGTAATTAGGAATTGGGTTTGTGCAATTATTTATTATTTGAGGTCTGATCACAGCAGTATTCTGGAATTCTCTGCTGACCATTCATTCCAGATGTGTGTCATAGCTATAACTTGTATTAGAGTTGGGCAAGAGATGTGGCAGTCTACTGTTTAGCACATATTTCTATGTATATATACTATAAGTATCATATACGATGGGAAATATATATCCCTGTTACATGACATCTTTTATATTGCCCGGAGCAGCACCCCTTAAAATAATAATTTCATTTTTAATCACCTGCATATCTTTGGCTGCAGATGTTTAGGTTTTCTGCCCTTTCAGTATGTGAGAATACATCTACTGATTTATTTGTCTTTAAACCTAATTTCATATGGACTGAGTATCTCAAACAAGTGTCATATTTCATTTATCAGATGAAAATCCAGAGCCATCTGCCCCATTGAATTCAGCTATGCCGATTTTTTTGCCCTGAATTGAGAGTTTCACAGTAGACTTTAAGAGCAGTGACCTTGCCCATGTTTTGTTGTGTGAAAGTGGCGTGTCTGGTCCACTGCAGAGTTTGGTAGTTTCCTCCTTAATGTGCTTTAAATCAAACAAACAGATCTTTAACTGATGTAAGTGTTCTCAGCTCCTACAGCTGTAACAGTCAGCTGCAGCTGGTGTTACACACCCCTCTGTAATGGTCTTTACCTATTTATATTGAATTTGAAGCCATAGAAGCTATGGTATTTTCTTATTCAATATGACATTAAAACAGAACTTGATTAAATACCATCAGGTAGATTAAGTGGCATCCTTTCAAAAGTAGTGATTTCCAGTATTTCCAGGTAATGCTGTTTAAAACTCACGCTTTCAGTGTGCTTTACATCATTGCAGAGGGTTCAGAGAGGACACTGGGATGAGCCAAACAGTCCTCTAGACATCTTTGTTCACAGCTGCAAGCTGTGTAGGGTGGATGGGAATCACCCATAGCAGGATATGCACACAAGAAAGTGCTAGAGGTAAAAGACAAAGTTGTGTAGCAGGAACGGGAGCTTTGTGATGTGTGTTATCCACATGCATCCACTTTTACTCTCCCATCCCCTTACCAAAGTCCCAGACACGCTAGGGCTCTGCAGTTCAGAAGAACTGAGAGGTAGCTCTTCTACCCCCACTGCGGAGTAGAGAGAAGAGCAGGGCAGTTGAGCTCTACAGGAGTATTCACAGATAAACTTTCCAGCTGAAGGGTGCATGGTGCACGTACCTCCTGTACTCTTATGGGCATGCATAATGTTCTGAAGATCTGTAATTATTAATGAGTGTCTTCTTTTTCTCTCCCTGTGATGGAGGGATGTTTTGTGTTGTGGGAACTACTGACTGGGGAACAGTCCATTCTGTCCACTTCAGAAAAACCTGGGTCCGTGAGCAAGGCTTTACAGTTTGCTAAGGGCCTTTTTAGAAACTTGGTTCCTGCTGTCTTTTAAATATAGTCACCCTACATCGGGCTCAGATGAAGTTTCTTTTTCTTTTTTCACATGACCTTTTTATACAAGTGAAGAAGTTGGTCACTGATGTTTTGGTTTTTTTTTATTGCTGTTTCTTCAGACAGTGTTCTTTTTCTGTGCAGTTCCATTTCAACACAAACATTTTAAGGATGTGAGTGCCCCAGTCAAACAATGCTCATTCCAGACACTGACTTATGTTTAAATGCTATGCAGGTCTGGGGCTCAGCTGTGTATGTCACCATTGGAATACTTGGAACTAAAAGCCATAATAAAGACTGGTTTTGTCTTTTTTTTCTTGTCTCAACTGAACTTAGGATTCAAATATTTTTGAGAGCAGAAAATATTCAGGACACACAAAATACTGCCACTGAATTTGCAACAAGTCCCAAGAATACTTCAGTTTCTTCAGCTAGTTCTGTCTTCATCTTATTGCAACACCTCCACAAAAGCAGCGCATGATTGATGTAGTAAACATCTAGGGGAACAAAAAAAACTAGCGTCAGTGCCAGTTACACTTGAGAAGAAGAGACAAATGTATTTTATTTTCTATCCAGATGCTCAAGGCACTTTCTGCTCAAATGACTTGACTCTTCTTCTGGTAAACAAAGTATTCAAAATGAAGTTCCTAAGACACATTTTTAGCAATGGTAACTGGAAGATTTCTTATGTCACTGTATCTACATGCCTAGTATGTCCATGTTCCGGTCACTCAAATCCATGGGTTTATCTAAAACCCAAATCAATTCCAACACACTGCATTCCCCTCTGGCTTATCCTCCGCTGCTTGAATTGTCACAAAAGTCACATTAATGGAGGCAGCTGCTTTTCATCAAAATAAAGTTCGCGATGCTGCACTTTGAGGGCTGACAGGCCAAAGCTGTGCACATCAATTGCAATCCAAGGTTCAGAAGGAGCTTTCACTGCTAAATTTTCTGGGGTTTATTTGTCTTTGTTGTTTTCAAGTCAATTTCCAGGTGATTTTATTGCATAATTTTAGTACCCATCTTACCCCATCTTTGAATGTTTTTGATTGTTACTTATTGATTAATAAGATCTTATTGATGTTATTAAGCAGCCAGGGTTTTTCTGGTTTCTAAAGGCAAATGGATGGTTTGCAAAAGACAAATTTGACCATTTCCAGCAAGCAAATGACTTCTGTGTTTTGTGCCAGTGGTTCCTTTTACTATCATGTCTTTTAAGCTAAGTGGCAGTTTTTGCAGATTTTTTGCTCCCAAAATTTCCAGGAGCCTGGCTGTCCTAAGGGAACATCGTCTCTGTTCGGAGAAGAGATGAGGTTACTATCTATTGGACTGTCAAGCCAAATCTGCCTGATGTGTGCTTTGCCAATGGTGTCATTAACACCTGCATGAAGCAGAAAGTCTTTTTAGACTCCATTTATATCGCAGTTATCCAGAATGGAAAAATGTCTCACATCGGTATTTTCAACAGTTTGGGAACTATATAACCACAGTATTTGCTGTCTGATTTCTCCCTGGCAGATGGCAGTGGCTGAAAAATGATCTATGACATTATAATGGCACTTGAATTCTCAATGGGACATGTAAGCGTGGCCTTAAAACAAATAATTTAAGGTGCCTAGGAACTTACAATATATAGTGTAATTTTTTTCTAGTTGGAATTTTGATCTGTTCCGCTCTATCTCCCTTTAACCTTCTAGTCTTTTGTGCCCTCGGAATGAAATATTAATAGCTCTCAACATTCTAGATACGTCAAATTCTAGAGGCATGAGATAAAATCGCGGTTGTAGGAATTTCAAGGGGTCATCCAGTCTGCCTCTTACCCTACCTAACACAGGATCAGTTCTACCAAAGAGACCCTGAAAAAAGTAGCTCCTAGGTCAACTCGTCATTGTACTTCAGAATCTGCTTGCGTATTTCTGTGCAGGAATGTTATGGAGTATATGTGCATACAGTAACTACTTTATCCTTCTCTTCTGGAAGAGTTGTTTCTCTTCTTGCTTCTCATGGCATGTGCAATTGGTGAAGAGAGCTTAAAAGTATTATCATCACTCTCTGAGGGGCCTATCTTTGTCATGTGTCTGTGTCACATACAAAGGTTATACAGAAATAATAATTTTCCAATGACACATAATCATATTTCCTATAAAATAATATGAGAAATATTCCCTTGCTCTTTATCCTTGACCTAAGAATACAAAGACAATTCTCAAAAGATTTTGACCAATTAGAAACCTACTTTGGATCATGTGAATCATCTTATTGAGGTTTATGACAAAAAAATGTCTGCGTACGTTGGAGTCTTTATAGTTTTGGAAGGCAAAATCTTTAATTTCAAGCTATATTGTATCTTTACAATACAAAAAAAAATAAAAATGACTGTTTAATATTACCACATCTTTTTTTGAGAAGAATAAGGGGTTTTTTTATCTATAGTTTGAGAGAGGTAAGATACGGCTTAGCCTCGAGTGTTAACAGTGAAGGTTCCGTACTTGTCCACTGAAAATGGTTTTTGTTTTCTTGTTGAAGTTTTGGGATTTTTTGTGCCCTGAAAGTTGTTTCCAGCACCCTACTGATGTTAATGATCCATAACTCTGTCAGAATTTTCAGAATCTTATTATGAAAGCTCGGTAAGTTTGATATCTTGCCAAATTCACCTTCATATTCAGATTCTGTTTAGGTTTGTAGATTTTTTTTTAGTATTTTTAATGATGGCCAAGAAAAGCACCTTGGTCTGTTGATACTTAAGCAGTGATAAAAGGATCCAGCCTTGGCGGATTACACAAGTCAGTCTAGAACAGTTCAGTCTGCTTTTTGCATCTAAAAAATAACAAAAAAAGAGAAAAGAAAATAAGTATCTTTTTAATTGCTTTTCATTCTACTGATGATAGAAAGGGTAAATGTTGTTTCTTCTATTGCTGGTTTCTGAGACATTTAATTTATCTGTTTTGTGCACAAGCTAAACAAATGAATACCCCTAGAAGCAAACCCTTCTTTTCCACCTAACAAGCCCTACATATTTTTTCCCTGATTCTAGGCCTGACAAAAGTCATCCAGCCTTTTCACGTATGTCTTGCCACCTTTCTTCCCTAAAGTCTTAGTTTCATCAGCCATGATTTTAAAAACACAAAATGACACTTCTTCTGGAAGAAAAACTGTATGACAGTTCTTTGGTGGATAACTCTTAGTATTGTGTAGTCTTGCTTCACTTCCTGAAATCTGATTTCAGGTACTCTGTTTTGAAAAAGTTTGCCAACAAATTATGCAATAATAACTCTCTATATCTAATTGAATCTGAAATTATTTCAAAGACAGTATTGTGATGATGAAGTCAATTATGTGTGACCCTTCATATCTAGAAAGGAGGAATGAATGCCAATATTAGAACAATCAGGAATTATGTATCAAGTCACGATACTAGTGTAAAACTTCAAATGCTTGAATTGGGCAAACACATCAATCTATAGTAAAAAACCCGAACCTCTGCAGCTCAACCCCTAAATCAAATAAATCATTCCTTTTGATACAGTTTTGTTGGGGTGTTTTCCTTAAGTCTTAACCTTAATCAGCTTCTGCTTTACAGTCAGTGGGCAGCTCAGCCCATTATCTTTGCACCATTCAACCTGTCAGAATTCATTAGCTTGCCATCTACAGAGAACTCCCTCTGCAACCAATTGCTTGTTAATTCGTCTACAGCAAATTCTGAGGGATTTTGTTAAAGAGCCATTTTAGGCAAAGTATTTGATTTATACTTCCTTTGGCACTATTTAGCCACAGGTTCAACAAACGTCAGATTTTTACAGTTCAGCCAAGCTTGGTAAGATTTTTTGCTTCTTGAGATTTTGAAAGTAATCCGTTAGCAGTGATTTTGGCAGTGGGTAAATGCCAAAATAAAAATCTTGTGTGTTGTTGCATCAAACTGTTTAGAACTTTTTTCCCTGTAGGGCAATTATCTTCATTAAAGGACACTAACAATAATAAGTTGCAGCATCTTTCCATTTGCAAGTTCTGTAAGAGACATTAATTACTTGATGTATATAAAGCATATTTTTCTGAGATTGGGCATTGAAACTTTCTTCTCTTGGAATACAATTTCTTCATTTTTGTTAAGCCTGGTACACTTTTGTAAGAACGTCTCTGTTAGGATGACCAACATCCTCTATAACTGTAAACTAGCTATTTGATTTCATTCTTATACTGGAATACTAAACATTTTAAACCATAATGGACTTCAGTATTGTATTTAAGTTTATTTGTAAAATTTCACTAAAAATTGTACACCTTTTCTTGTTGCCTTCATAGGAAAGTCATAGTAAAACTGTCATATGTAGGTGTTCTTTCTCCTGAATGTATTCTCCTCCACAAATTTTTTTTTAGGCCAGAAAATACTTAGGCAATTGCCTGAATGGGGAAAATACAGTGTTGCATCAAAGGACTAGGCACCACAAAGTCTACAGATCTGTGGCAGCTATAAACTTCTGAAATTTGAGAAATAGTTTGGGAGATTAAAGAGCAGTGTAGAAATCTTATCTTAGACTGTTCACTGTTTTTTTTTTTTTGTTTATTCATTTTTATTAATTTCAAACTCTTAAATCTCTGCTTCTTAAACAAGAATGGGTAGTATTTGGCATTCTTATTTGCTTGTATCTACGATTCGTATCTTAAATGCTCTCTTTTTTGGAGTGTCATTCAAGTCTTCTGCTGTAGAGTACCAACCAAAGCACCTCAGTTAGGAGTACAATATCAGAGGCCTCTATAAAGTTGATGGAAATACCCCAAGAAAGCTGGTCAGCTGAGACAGAATTTTCCATCATGTTTTACACAACGTCTCAGAGGTTCATAAGCGAGCCATACAGATGGTTGATAATAATGAGCACTATTACGACTTTTCTGAGACCCATCTTTTTCTCATTAAAAAAACATCTGGCTGCTATTTGTTCCATTCCACTAGTAACTATTTCTGGTTCTTAGTTTTATTACTGGGATAGCTATTCATTCTTATAAACATATGGCATGCCTGAATCACTGAGAGGAAGAGCAAGACTTATTAATTATAATAGAGAAGGAGCAAAGTGAGAGGTTTCATTGCAAAGGTATGAAGTTTCATTTTTCCCACTAAATATACAGCAACATGGGACACCCTTACGAAGATATCAGAAGCCAAAACAATGAATGTTAAGACATACAAGTTGAAGCAGAGGTAAAGAGGGACAAAGGAGAGAAAGCTATGACTTCTTGCTTCTCTTTAATTTTTTTATTTTTAAACGATTAGAAAATAAAATAATTGAAGCTATCACTCTTATTTTTCATCTCTGTAATCTTGTGTGCAAACGTTAGAGTCCAGGATAAAGACTTCAGGGCTTTTTCCTTTATAAAGGAACATTTCTGATTGCAGAATATGTATTTTTAAATAAATCGTTGCTTTTGACAACATTCCTCTCAAATAATATGAAATAAATATTACTACTTCTTAAATAATATGAGCACATTATTTTTTTTTGCTCTTTACTGATGATAAATTATATTTTCTACTGATCTTTTCCTCTGCTTAAAAGCAGAAAAGGAAAAGGAGAGGATTAATAAGAGAAAACCATGTTTCTTGATAATCTAGCTAGAGAAGCTGGCTATAAGGAGCCTCGTGAAGTTCATCAAGGAGAAGTGCAAAGTCCTGCACGTGATTTAACTCACTATTGCATAGCCAAAAAAGATCCTTCTATTACCTTATGTCCTTCATCAGCCTGAGAATAGGAAGAAGGAAGAAATGGTGTATGTGTACTCACGTTCCATGGACAAATGAACATGAGTGTTTTTCTTTTTGCCTTTCCTGAGAAAGGTCAGCTGGAGACTAGGCGGGATATGCAACAGTGAGCTTGCTCTCTTTGATAGTCAGCATATCTTTAGCCAAAAAAAAAAAAAAAAAAAGACATTTCATCAAAAAAAACCCCAACCAAACTCCAGAAAACTCAACAGGAGAAACAATGTTCAAAAGTTGCCATTAACATCAATTTGGAAAACTTACAGAAATCTAGTTATCATCTGAGCGAAGATTTGTGCAAAGGCACAATAAATTTCACTAAAATAATGGCTGGAGAAAACAGTCTTCCAAGTGTAGACTCCTCTCATGAGATCTGACAAGAAGCAGCGAAATCCAGGCTAAGTCCCATTTACTCACAAAGGCTTTTAGTTTAATGTAATTACACAATAGATTGTAATTTCTGTCAGAATGTATGCTCCGTGCAGAAGGTTAGAAACATTCCATTGTTTAGCCTGATTTCTTTTTAATAACGTTTACCACTTCCTGGGTAAGTGGTAAATGCACTCACAGGCCTATGAGAAAGTCTGGTCACTATAGTGACATTCCAAGCAGCAACTAATGGTTCTGACCATCTGTTCTCCAAAGCCCCCTACACAGACAGGAAAATGCCGTATGCAAAACATCTGCTATAAATTCCTAGATTACAGATACAGGTAGAAATCACTTTGAATTGCTCTTCTTGATTTCTCGAATTTAGGTGCTCTAGTAAGTGCCAGTATAAATTTAAATTAAATTTATGGAGCCTATAGAGGCAAGCTCAGATGGGGCTATTCCCAGAAACCATTGTTCCGTAGTGCAGATGATACTGATGCATCTTAAAGTGTAGAACTATTCCAAAAGCTAAATATCCGCATTTTCAATATGAGTTCCAACCTATATTTGCCATAATTGCTTCTAACTCAGTAGTATGATGTTACTTGAACTCATCTGAAATTTCTGAAGGTATGTCTTTTCCCCAGTTTCTCATTTTAATAAGGAGTTTAAAGCCCATTGACATCAACAATAAAACTTTCCTTGATTTCAGTATGAGAATTGGGTCTGATATTAGTTCTTCATTAGGAGACAATTTCAAAATAATCCATTAGGTCTAACTAAGACGGTATTATGCTCATAATTTTTAAAAAAAATCTTCATTAACTAAAATATTGTAATTATTCAAAAATGCATTCAACTAGTTGTAATTTCCACTACCAGACACTAGAGGGGAAAAATGTTCCGTGTTTTTAGACCACTAAGATGCAACCCAAACTGTAATGTATTCCATTTTATGCAGAATAAGAATGCAGCCACTTATAATGACAATTGTTAAAGATTTTCTAGTTGTAGCAGGAACTGATTAATTATACTGTAGTAATGTTGTTATTGAGTCATTTTATTAGTACTCAGATCTGAGAGAACATGGGATTCATAACAGTATTCTTTACTAAGCAGTCAGCTGGTATTAAGATGTGATACAGTCTGATTTTTTTAATCCTTACAGAAGCTGAAAATCCATTAAAATACAGGAACAATTTTGTCCAGGTAATGACAGCTGGTTCATTTCATTCTTGTCTATAGATGAAATTCTAATGAGTTCTCATAGGCGTATGTTCATTCACAGAAACTGCAGTTCATCTTTGCTAGGAAACATACCTTAATTTTCATGACCACAAACAATTCTTTTATGTTTGTGATTGTCTTTCTCCAAGCGAGTCCCTTAGCTTTTTTTCTTGAACCCCATACTCTCTATGTTCTGCTTTTCCACAAAAAAAAAAAACCAACCAAAAAACAAAACAAAACAAACAGGGAAAAAAAGGAAATTTGGCGTACTTAGACCTTTGTGGAATCCAAATATTTTGGATATATATAACCAAATATATATCCAAATACATTTTATTTTAAATAATCTCGAGATTTTAGAAAATTCAGTGATGTTTTCTCCCAGAAAGGCACACAAAACACAAGTCTGTCACAGTTATGGGTAACAGGGAGCACAACAGATTTGTGCAAGTGTACTCCTCAAACTAAGCCAAAAACCATCCTAACCCAGACGTTGGAATGTCTCCAATACTAAAAGGCTTATGGCATTATGGGACAGTGTTAAAAGCAGTGGGATGTTATCTGCGTTCTTTCCCTATGTACTGTAATTTAAAGTTCAGTTATCTCCAGAGTTTTCAGAACCATAACTTTTTAATCATTGCTGTTAGTCATTACTTTGCTTATTCCTTACAACTGCTGCAGTTTTATAAACCGTCCTTAACGGTTCTTTCTACTACAACTGCTTAATAAAACCTGCTGTTCGTACGGCTCAAAAATGCGATTGAGATTTTCAAAGAAACCCAAAGAAACTAGATTTTTGGCTCACACTAAAATTGAGTGATACCCGGGCATCCATGTCCCTGAGGCCCATTTTAGAACCTCAGTCCCAGGTTCTCCTATGAAGACATCTGTTACCTTATTACTTTGATTTCTTTGCTTAGATTTACGGAGTCTCAGTGGACTAGTTTCAGGAGAAGGTGTAGGAATACTCTGTGTAGGGCAGAGATGCATGATAATCTGTTTTTCTTATTGATAGATGCAAGCAATGCAGTAAAAGGGAGAAAAGATAAATAAAAGTGTCGTCCAGGAGAATTACTCAATGTAATTTGTACTCCTTGTCTGCCTGCTACAGTACAGGGAGAGATGATCCTGTGCGAGTTCTACTAGGTGACAAAAGATGAATTGACAAGTGAAGAATAATACAAACTTTTGTTTGATACACATATGTTAGGTGAGAAGAGAAGGATGCAACTACACTGAGGGGCAGGGAAGGGAGAAAAAGATGATTGTAACAAGCAAAAGACTGACACCTTTCCCCAAAATGATCTGGGTTTTCTGTTTTGGTTTGGTTTGGTTTTCTTAAAAAAAATATAAACAGGAAAGAATGGCAAGATTTTCAGAAGTCCCCAAATTCTTGATGAGTTTACATTATAAAGTATCAGTGTGTCTGAACATGAAGAAAAAGAGTGCTACAAACAGACTGGTTTGTTTAGTCATCTGGAAGTAGATCATTTTATATAGAGACAGCCAAATACACAGTTTAGACAGGACTCTATACAGTTACTTTAAATAATTGTGAATATTGATTATTTTTATTTATCCGTTTACAAACGTGACTTTATAGAGATTTTTCTGAAAATTCTCTTAGCAATACAACCCCAGTGCCACTCACCAAGTAAGGGCTTGATTATTAATCAAAATGTGTAACTAATCAGATACTCAAGGCACCACATATGTAGAAGTAATATATCTATAATGGAATGATATGTAAAAGGGAGCACTTCATATGTTTTGGACAGTTTCATTCATGAAGTATAGCAAATATGACTACTTAGCAAGGCTGAAATGTTCCAGACAATGATTTTCAGAAATTAGTAGTCAGACTATCTAAGCACACATCCATGCAATTGCTGATGCAGTTATTAAATGTCATCTTCAGTTTTAAACATGCATAAATCGCTCCAGCTAATATTAATGAGACCAATGTATGCTCAACAAGGGGAAAACATATCCCTAATGAATGAGACTTGTCACTGAGATTCCTGAATATGTTAAATAGCTTAATTTTGTACTATTCTATCACATTGTTTTCTAACATTATTATTCAACCACTTTGGCGATACTATGAGTTATGATCAAATAAATGCACCTAAAAAAACCTAACAGAGTTCAACTTGGTTTCTAATAGAGTCAGGCTTCTGCCATAAACTTGGTATGGACTTGAAATTCTCTGATATTCATAGAGGTATCTATCACAGCTACCTGTTTTTATTTCTTGTGCTATGTTTACACCAGAGACAATCTGGCATTATGTACCTGTATATAATACTCTATAAGTGTGTGTAAGCATGATTATGTACATGTGTCTAATTAAAGACTAAGATTTTTCTCCTGCAGTTGCATAATTACATATAGAAGTCATAAAATCATTAACTTAGAAGGGAACAAAGAGAGGTCTCTATGGAAAAGACTGTATATATCCAGGAGAACCTTCATTTTGTTCTGTGACTTCTGATTTTTTGTGTCCTTCTATTTCCTAGAGAGTTTGTCAGTTGCAAATACAGTGTTTTTCCAGTGTTGAAATCATAACCAATAAAGCTTTTGTTACTGAGCTCTAAACTATGTCAATTCTTAATCTCTACAAACATTTCTATGTAATCTAGAAGAAACAGGAAAATATATTTTGTTAATCTACTAACAAAGATTAAGTGCAATTCAAGCTGGATTAACCTGCATTCCACAAAATTGAACTCTGCCGTACTCGGGGTTAGACCTCCTGTTTCATAGCACTGCAGATAATCCTTAATGGCACAAAACATTAGAGAGAGAATTAGTACAGTAGCTGAGAATCTGTGTAGAAATATAAATGAAAGCTCTGTCATAGTCTTAATTTCATCATTTTGCTACTACCATGTTCCTTTCTTTACTGATGCAGCAATGTGATAATACATACTTTATATGGAAGTATTGATTTCTCTTTGTCTGTTTTAAATATTTTCTACAAAGAAGGCCGTTTCTTGATATTTTAGGAAAGTTTACTTTGAGTCTAGACCTCTCATTTTTCCAAGAATGTCTCACCTTTGAGTGGATACGGCACAAACCCACTTGGTTGCCAAATCCTGGAAGTTCGTGCTTATTTTTTTTCAGTATTTTTTGGACATACTTCTTTAAGCCAACTCAGAAAAGGCATGACACTAATTTTCTAACAATTAGGAACACAAAAAAGAAAAATTCCACTCCTTTCTATAAATTATTTTTCTCCCCTCTATCTGTTCCATAGCTTTTTTGGACATTCATCTTACTGTCTTAAGATACTTACAAATGAGGTACTAAAACCCAGGTGCCATCTGAGGTGCCATATGGGATTTGAGACAGATGTCTGCACAGGGCTGAGACACATTAAACAGAACCTGCAGGGCAACCATCTCCTGAGGTATCGGCAAGAAGCTAGTTAGGGCACCCTAGGGTCTCACAAATGAGGCGAGATCCCTGTTTTTAAGGAACTGACGACCTCAGTTCCTTAAGACTCAGTTTTCTGAGTGTTCATTATCAAGGAGATAGATAATGCTTTTTTGTCAAGTAACAGAAATTCACAAAATCAGAGAATCATTTAAGTTGGAAGGACCTTTTGAGATCATCCAGTCTGAGAACCTGCTCAGGCAGGGTCAGCTAAAGTAGGTTGCCTAGGACAGTGTCCAGGCAGGTTTTGAATCTCTCCACAACCTCTCTGCCAGTGATTGACCACTTTTACAGTAGGAAAGTGTTTTGTTATGTTCAGATGGAATTTCATGTATTTAAATTTGTACCTACTGCCTCTGGTCCTATCATGGGGCACCACTGAGAAGAGTCCGGCTCCCTTATCTTCATTCCGTCCCATCAGGTATTTAAACACATTGATAAGTCCCCCCTTGAGCCTTCTCTTCTCCAGGCTGAACAGTCACTCTAGTCTGAGGGGTCCGAGCTTCCTGAAGGCCAATTTTACTGGTAAAGACTGAGGTAAAGAAGGAACTGAGCACTTGGACCTTTGGCATTTCATTTGCCACCGGTTCCCCTGCCCCATTCAGCAACAGTCTTCCTTTTGCTGTTTATGTACTTATAGAATCCTTTCTTGTTGCCCTTCACATTCCTTGCCAGATTCAACTTTTCTACTCGTATCCCTATAGCTGCATGACCAGACAGGAACTTTATACTCATCCTAGGTGACCTCCTTCCACTTCTACACACTTCTTTTTTATGTCCGAGTTCAGTTAGTCGCTCCTTGCTTATCTATGCAGGTCTCTGCCACACTTGCTTGATTTCCTAATTGTTGGGACAGACCTTTCTTAAGCTTGGAGGAGATAATCCTTGAATATCAGTCACTTCTCCTGGACCACTCTTCTCTCCAGGGCCATATCCTCTAAAAAGGTTGAAATCTAGGGCTGTGATCCTGCTTTTTGCCCAATTCCTTCTCTTAGGATCCTGAACTCCACCATCTCATGGTCACTGCAGCCAAGGCTGCCTCTGACTTTCAAGTTCTCAACAAGTTTTTCCTTGTTCATAAGTATCAGGTCTAGTATAGCATCTTTCTGGCAGATATCAGGGTGGTTGAAGGCTTCCATGAGGACCAGGGCCTGTGAATATGAGGCTTCTTCCAGTTGTTCAAAGGCCTCATCTAGTTGGAATAAAACCTCATCTACTTCTTCCTGATCAGGAGGTCTGTAGCAGATACTGATTACAACAGCAGGCCATGTTGTCTGCCCACTAATCTTCGCCCATAAGCTCTCAGCTGACTCCTGACCCATGCCAAGGTGGGGCTCCATACATTCCAGCTGCTCTCTGTCACATAAAGAGCAACTCCCCCTCCTTGCATTCTCAGCCTGCCCCTCCTAAAAGTCCTGTGTAGCTCCCCTGCAGCACTCCAGCTGTGTAAGCTATCCCACCATGTCTCCATTATCCCAATGAGGTCATAGCTGCACACAGACTTCCAGTTCCTCCTATTTGTTCTCCATGCTGCATGGATCAGCACAGTCGCATTTCAGAGAGGCACCCAGGTGTGCTGATTCCCCAGTACAGGCATGAGAGCTTTCCCCACAAGGCTGTTCTGCAGGCACTTCTTTCTTTACATGCCTGTGCTCCAAGGGATTCCATTTCAACTCTGTTGTTTTGTTGATTGTTGCGTCTCTATTCTTCCTGTCACCTTGGGCCACTGTCTTGCCTACCCTGTTCCTTTAGCCAGCTACGATTTTTCACACAACTTGTAGAAACTTTGCAGCAGTGTCTTAGAGACCCTCTTTCAAATTTGCTAGAAAAGTTTCAGACATTGGAAAAGGGGGACGTCCAGACAGGAGTGTCTTTAAAGCATTTTTTGGGCAGCTTTATGATATCTAAAGATCTTATCTAAAAAAGGATTTCTTAAAGTTTAGAACCCAAGTTTGATCCTTCTGCTAGCAAATGTATTTGTCAATAAATTTCACCTCATCCTGTTTTTCATCATAGTCTGTATAGCAAAAGACTATCAATAGGTATAAAATATGAAAAATTTCCAGAAATTTTCTATGTTGCTTTCTTCACATAGATGGGAAAGTATTTTTTCCTCTACTGTCATTTTGGTTCTAACCCAGCAACTTCAGGATAGTGTCTAATATAACAACTAGGGCAGTTTTAAACAGGCTACTGGTAAAGTCAAATAGTGATTGGTTGGTAATATTTGTAAAGCCACTTCAATCTGCTAGATGGGCAATTCCAGTTAAAATTCATGGACAACGTGAGTCAAAACATTAAATGCAGCTTTCAGAATCTAGAGTTAGAAAAAAGGGCTATGATTTATTCTTCTGCAACTTCTTATCACTGTTGCCTCTACTGTCAAATCATTTCTAAACCCAGTCTACAAACGTTCTATGTCGGTTGTGAAGCCAGCCTACACAATTGGTTCTGTATGTACAAAATTAAAGCCTGTGTTATGCATATTGCTAGCACAGCTGGACGGTCCTTTCTGAGGTCTATATCATATGTTAGGGCCATTTCAAATGCAGCTAAATTGTCTGCAGGCTGTTTTAGCCAGTTCCCCACAGAGTAGTAGGGATCACAGTGATGTCTGCATGCTCACCAGCAAATATTTTGGAGAGTACTTCTTTTACAGAAGATGAATAGCCATCTTTCCACTGCAGCTCACAGTGCAGGAAGCATGTTTGCTTACTCCTTAGAATAGCACACAGAGCACAGTTAAATATTACACACAGCTTTCATAATACCCTAGTTTAAAAAGTAATGGTAAAAATTCGGTGCTACCATACACTGGGTTGCTGCTTGTAAACCTATTTGGTCAGTTTTGCAATACTATTACAGAGTTTTCTGCAGTAATTTATTTTTAAAAAAAGTACTTTGTAGATAAGTTCAATTTTTTTTTTTTGAGAGGGAAGACTAGTGACTACTTGATCAACTGGTATCCAGTATATGAGTTGTCTTGTCAAAAATAAAAAACATCCAGTTATTTACTTCTGCATATTCACAAGTCATCTCTCCTGACTGCGGTGATTTGAAGATGGAAAGTATTTAAACTAAAGACGCAAGCATTATGAGGAGAAAGCTCAGAGAGCTGCACTGCGTTCAAGTCATTAAGTTACTACTTTATTAAAATATTTTTGTGGACCCATTCATGGATGCACATTTAAAAGGCTCAGTTACAGAATATTGTCTCAGAAAAGATTCATGAGTTCAACTTGGACAGCCATCTGTTTTTCCAACAAAGATTTTTTTAGAGATGTCATCACTCCTTTAGACTTGACTTTGCTTTGAGCATTGAATTTTGAGAACATGCTGGTTATTAGTCTCACTTGAAATGAGTGGAGCTTGGCAGGTATGTAAATACTATGTGTAATTTATTGCATGAGCAAAGAAGTGCCTAGAATAAGGTCTTCCCATATATTTTAATCCACACTTGAAAGCTATCTAGGATTTTTAAAAACCATATTAAAATGTAAATTTAAACTTCATGAAGCAACAGAAACTTTCTTTATGGCAAAATTATTCACTGAATTAATGGCATCCTTGAATTAAGCAAAATACATTTCTAATGATGGCTCTGGGTGGCTCATTGCAGAGTTTTTCACAAGTAGTATGCTACTAGCTCTCAAAAAATCAGTGGGCAGAATTCTGCTGTCAAATATGCAAATTCAGACTGATTTGATCATTTTGTCTCACAAAAAAACTTTAAACTAACTGAGGATCCTGAAGAGTTAGTCTCCCTTAGATGTGATTAATTCCAGAGACATATTTTGCACATAGATGCAATCTGGACCTGAACCAAAGCCTTTATCTGTACACTTTCTAGCATAATGGAGAAGGACAGGGTTTAGAAGCTCAAGTAAAATTCCTCCAACCTTGATCATTGTCTATATCAAATATTTAGGCATATTGTGGCTAATAGACATGTTTTGAGGACCCTGAACAACTTACCTCCACCGTGTATCTCTTCCCTCCATGCAGATGTTCTTATACTGAGTCATTCTGATCAGCTGACTGTTTATTATTTTCAGTGTATATCTTTGTTCCAGTTAGCAGTCATCTATTAAGAAAAGTATTATGGATTAGCAACAATGGCTAAGAAAACAAAGATTTTTCCTAAATTATAAGATGGCTCTCTCTTTTTAAAAATTATTTTAATTTAAATATACAGAGTAAGATCTGAACCAAGATAAAATGTTCCTAATGAACAGGATTCCAACTGTTGACATAATTACAATATCCTCTGAAATACTACAGTATTTTTAGATGCCTAGCAAATAAATGAAAATTATTATTTCACAGACCTGTAGCTCAAACAACTGCCAGAAATTTCATATATGTCAAAGCTCCCAATAGCATGGGATTTGTGAGCACTAGAAATAAATAGACCTCTAAAAGCTCAATGTTTCATAAAATGAACATCTGTTCAGGTTATAGAACAGAAAGTTGTTCCTATGGTGAAACGCTGTGACCTCTGAGGTTATACTTATTCCAGTAGGTAGCATATGTCATTATGAGTTGAGAATTACACATGCTTCATTTTTGAGTTCTTTTTTGTTTGTGCATATTGTTTCTAAATGGCCAAGGACCAAGAAATGTGGATATCTCTCATCATCATGGATGAGGCAATTTAAAGACCATTCTCACCCAGGCTCTGCACACATGAAGAACAATACAGCTGAGACACAGGCCATAGAACCAGTGGATTATTTACACTCTCTTGAATTTCTGAAAATGCAACACGCATGGATCTAAAAATTTTTCTGCGAACTGTTTGTTTGATAATTAAACTGATTTTGTTTGTTAAATAAAAGTTAAAAGTTAAACTTGCCAAGGATGTGAACATCATTTTTAGTAAGAGTTTCTATTTTCACACAGGCATTATGCGGAAGTAAGAGGATAGATTTCAATATAATGAAATTATAGCACATCTGTCTATTTTTTGGTAAGTTTATGGGAAAATAGTAATAATTGATTTTAGGCCTCGGTAAGGACACTATCAAATGTATGTGACTTTAAATTTGAGAAGCTGCAAAATAGCTTTTTTCTCAGTGCCTGTAAGCCTGCGTGGTTTCCTCCAAGTTACTGTGGTTATGTTGATTAACTCAAGCAGATCCAATTGGACCTGAAAGATTTCCTCCGATCCAATCTTAATAAAAGACACAGAAATTCCATGGAACAGAATCACCCCTATTTGTCTTGCATGTACCAGAGGTGAACACCTGTCCAATAGCAGTACTTTTCCTGCAATAATCATCACAGTTGCAATTCCTCTTTAACATGGAGCCCTTTCCAGATGGGAACATGAATACATATTAGCACAACCTCTGGCTCTTTCACTTTTTACTTTTTTTTTATGGCTGGTCTGTGCCATAATACAGAGCTATGGCTGGAAGATTCACTCAGGCTAGTGAATGTACTGTGTTAATTGTAATCATTCTTAAACACAACTGAAAGCAAATAATTCTATTCACAGAACAGTTAACTTTACAAGGGAACATGTCAGGGTTGACAGATTTGTTAACTTCATTGATTGCACCAACATTAAATGACATACAAAGCATTTGCCAGTTAGAATAAAAAATTATATGAAAGATTGAAAGTAGGTTTAATGGTAAACTTCTGCTAGAGAACATAAGGATTTTTTAACTCTTTCAAATATTTAACAATTATAATAATTTTTATAGTAATTGTAGTAAAACCTCCGTAAGACATTGCCATGTGTTTACAATGTCAAGATCACCAGTATGGGATATTTATATTATAGTTTCTGAAGATTTCCAGCAGCTATATAAGAAATACAATCAAATTCACTTAAGGTTGACACTTGCCATTGGCAAAGGCACCTATTTTTTCTTGACTGCGTGACATAAAAACTCCAGGACACAAAGCTGTCCATCACACATGGACACTGTGATATCCTTTCACATATCTACTAGACTAGGGATATGAAACATTTTTCTTCAGACCCTGTCTTTCCCTATATACCATCCACCAGCAATTTATCAGTAAGAGAAAGAAAGGAAGCAAATGAGTTGGTCCTAGTCTGGTTAAGATGCTTCATTCCTTTTGGTTTTGGAGCATCTGTGCTTATCTTCTAGAGCTAGTGTTTTACACTACTTGTTCCTCAAACTGAGGGAAGAAGAAGGGGAGAAGAAATCAAAGAACAGGGAAGAAGGCAGAAGAATGAAAAAAAGCCATCATCATTTTGGAAGCAATCCATTCATTTACTGTCTGTAGAAATGATGTATCTTCAATATCTTCTGCTGGCTCAGGTCAGGCTGGACACGACTCTCTTAAGACTACCAAGAGCCCAGAATTTGTTACAGCTCTGTCCTTATGAGTGCCACCATTCTTTTGAAAATAGAAATTTTGCATTTCTGACCTTTCAGCAAAATCTGCAAAACACAACTTGGCTGTACTAAATGTTAGCTTTTGTAAATTAACCCCTCAATCCAGCCTAGTAATCATGAGATTAAAAAAAAAATAAAAATACCTTTACTCAGAAAACGAACTCTGAAAACTAGCTAGTGTTCTACAGCAAGCGCTGACATTAGAGTATAGCAAGGCAAAGCACCATCCATCAGCAAACAACCTTCGGTGTCTAAAAAACACTTGAAATAAGCACTTAATCAGCAATTTTTCTGAAACATATCTTCCAGAATGAGGGACAAGTCTCCATCATCCATTTCGCTGATATTCTGTGTGAGTTTTTCCCACATAGAATTTCAATTTATTTCTGCATGCAAAGTTCAGCTTAGACAGAAATATGTCTGCTTTCTGTAAAAAGCACTATTTTATGTTCTTTAACCTTTGCTAGAAAAAACAAAGAGTTGAGATACCTGGGGTTTTACCCTTGAATTTGTTTCAAAGCTGTGTTCAGAACTTTATATGAGGGAATCTATTGGGCTGCTTTTATTCACTCTTAAACACACTTGAGTGCAAATAAATGAATTCCATTTGCAGAATAGTTAATGTTACAAGCAAAAAGGTTAAGCCTGATTTGTTAATTTTATAGACTACATGATAATGAATTAATATGTTGAAACTTAAAAAAAATTTTTTAAAAATTTCAAAATTTTAAATTAAAAAAATAAAGCTATTCAAGTGCCATTAAAGTTTTTGTAATCATGCTTCTTTTTTCTGAATTTGATTAAAAAAAAATTAAAGCAACATTTTAGATAGCCAATAGCTAATATTTTAATTCTATTGCTACTCAGAATTTTCTTCTAGAAAAGCATTGCTTTGAAATCACTGCACTCTAGTTATTTTTGATTGGGACAAAATGACTAAAATAATAAAATGCAGCAATTAGGACTAATGAAAATTTGCAAATGTCTTCCTTGAAGGGCTTGGTTGTGTGCAGTAATCATGAGTGTGAGAAATATAAAATACAGGATGTATTCATGGTGGTTTGAGATTTCCACTACGCTTCTGTCATTGGCTTTTTTGGGATTCTTACTTCATTTTTATGAAGATTAAGAATCTCAATGAGCAAGGTGCTGTAGGAAACACTAAAAGATCCCTCTATAGTAACTGGTGTTCTCACTGAACCATTTTACATATGAACATCACATTAAAAAATACTAATACATTCATTTAATACTATAAACCATAGTCCAAATACTCTATATTTGTACAACTAACTGAAGTTGATGCGAGGTTGATTTCTAATTTGAACTCATGGATAGCATGATTTTTAAATCTTAAATCTTGTACTAGCTATAATCAAATTTACGTTAAAATTTAAATTTTCGTTATGAACTAGAGGTAACAGTGATTTCAAATAACCTTCTTTATTTTTGGAATCACAAAAGCATGGTAGTCCGTGCTTCTTTTCTTTATATCTAAGATTATTTCCAGCCTTGTATGGCCCATATTTGTTTAACAGTCATCGTTCCATATCTATATATGAATATATCTGTCCAGCTGTATCAATTATTGTTTGTAAACTCATTAGAAAGCTGACTGATACAAGCAATACATATAGATCAAAATATTACAAACTGTGTGTACACATTCACAGAAAACAATGTCAGCATGTTAAACACATTAAACTACCATGCTGAGCTTTAGCTCCTGGATGCATTTAAGATAGGAATATGGAGAAAGAATTGCTCCACTTCCCTCCTGCCCCCAGGGAACTGCGTTTCAGAAAGTCTCTCCACAGGAAAAGAGCAAGAGCAGCCAAGTTCACCATGAAAAGGCAGCCTCTAGTGCTTGGATTCTAATATTTCTCAACAGTGAACCGGCTGCTCAACAAATGTTCATGTAATTAATTACAATCCTGATTGTTACCATAAGCTGCAGAAACATAATTTCTATGTCATTTAAGGATAATGATAATCATTCTTGAATGATCAGAATCCTGTGCATTTTAGCCTATTTTTGCTCACTCAGATGTAGGTAGAACAGGGAGGAGAGCTTCATTGTCACAAAAAATGTTAATTTCCATATGTTAAATGTTAATTATCTATATGACGACACCAATGGAAATATAGTAATAAATCAAAGAAGTGGGTTTTTCTTAACTATATACTGTTAGATACAATAGTATTTGTAACACTGGGAGTGCAGATTTTGTCTGCAGAGTGATTATAAATACATAATACACAGATATTGGAAAAGAGGAATATGGGGAAAAGTTAGGAAAAGGAGGAACACAAATGGTAGGCAAGAGTATAGTTTCATAGGACAAAAAGGAATTATAAAGTTGCACAATGAAGCGGGGCAAAATCCAGTCCTGTGTTTGCCATTTAGTGCTGGTCCCACTTGAGATTGCAAATAACTGATCAGCTCCATTTCCTTCTAGAGATGTGGCAAGGGGTAGATTCTCTGAGAGCAATTTGTCAGATTTATGTGGAGGTGCTCACATTTTTCTATCTTCTTTTTATCTACTATGAAGAAAATTAAGAGCTTGGTATGGAACACGGAGTTACAGCATTAGCTCCATGAAAATTTATGCACTAGAACAGATTAAAGAAACCAAGCCAACCACTGCAAACTGGCACAAAATATTGGACAAAGTGTGTCCTTTGCCCATGGAACACAACCAAATTCCCTCTTTGGTAGAGGGAAATAGTAAGAAGCTAACATCTGTTTTCCATCTTCACGTTAGCTGCTTGATTAATAAGAGCTGAACCTCAGTTATGCTTGCCTAAAGATACTGAATAATAAGCACCCCAACAGCTTTCTTATTTCCTTTCCAAATAGATTCTTGGAGCAAAAGAATACCATGTCCCATAGGATAGGATTTACTAAAAGGGAACAGTAACTAACCAAGAATGCCATATTATTTTCCCCTTTAACATCTGTAATTTAAATTTAATGTATTTACTCCAGAAGGACCTGTTCTTCTGTGGCAAAATCTTTTCTCCCTACACTAGGACTCACATTCTCTTCCAGTGTTTTTTCATTTATCTCAGTATCCAGTCATATGAAGGAGTTTCACCATATTGTCACATTTACCATCTATTTCACCCCCTATTCTTCCCACTTCAGGGACTTGCTCAGCAGCGTGGAACAAGTGAGATCATGTCCTGTGTTAGGCCATCTTACGGCAATGTAGAGTTATTGCATGGATTTCACTGGAAGGCCATAGAGGTTAATTCGTGTTATACCAAATTCAGGCAGACCATATCTCTTGAGATAAGAAAGCCAGTAAGACAAACATGGGGCCAGAAAGGGACAATTGCCCATGCTTCAAGGAAGTTTGAGTCATACGTGGAAACCTTTGATGAGAGCAGCCGACTTTCTGGGCATTTTGACTTGTCTCCACTCATAGACACAGCACGTGAAAGATGAACCCAAAATGGGAATGAGTTTTGGACACTAATTTTGCTTGGTAGAAAGCCTAGATCATCTTCACTCAAGTTTTGCTGTGAATAGAGGAAGAAAATTCAAGGGGGTGTCCTGGTTTGAGGTAAAACAGAACCAATTTCCTTTTTGGTAATTTTACTTTACAGTTAAGTTTCTTCTAACTAACTGCACACTCTAAAAATTATGCCGTTAATTTCAGAGGAAAAATTTCTTTGCTTTGAGGGTGCCAGAGCAGTAGAACAGGCTGCCCAGAGAGGTGCTGGGGTCTCCTTTTCCGGAGATATTCCAAACCCGCCTGTATGCGTTCCTGCCCACCCTGCTCTAGGTGACCCTGCTTTGGCAGGGGGGTTGGACTAGATAATCTGTACTCGGCACTGGTGAGGCCTCACCTCGAGTGCTGTGTTCAGTTCTGGGCCCCTCTGTACAAGAGGGACATTGAGGTGCTGGAGCGTGTCCAGAGGAGAGCTACCAGGCTGGTGAGGGGTCTGGAGACCAGGTCACATGAGGAGAGGCTGAGGGAGCTGGGCATGTTTAGCTTGGAGAAGAGGAGGCTGAGGGGAGACCTCATTGCCCTCTACAACTGCCTTAAAGGAGGTTGGAGAGAGGTGGGTGTTGGCCTCTTCTCCCAGGGGAATAATGACAGGACCAGAGGAAATGGTCTGAAGTTGCGGCAGGGGAGGTTTAGATTAGATATTAGGAAGAATTACTTTACTGAAAGAGTGGTCAGGCACTAGAACAGCCTGCCCAGGGCGGTGGTTGAGTCACCATCCCTAGAGGTGTTTAAGAAATGTGTAGATGTGGCACTTCAGGGCATGCTCTAGTGGCAGAGACTGTAGGGGTTTTTTTGTGTGTGTATGGTTGGACTCGATGATCTCAAAGGTCCTTTCCAGCCATGAAGATTCTATGATTCTATGATTCTATGATCTCCAAAGGTCCCTTCCAACCCTGGCCATTCTGTGATTCTGTGAAATTGTGGCTACCAGCTAGATTCTTGGTTTCAGCTGTGGGGCTTTTTTTTTCTCCTAAAAAATGTTCTCTGTACATGTGCAGGTAAACCAGAGCTAACCTGCTATGCCTAAAGTTAAGATAATACTGCTATTGGGAGATTCGTGACATTCTGCTTGAAGGAAATGGCTGTGTCCAGTTTTTAAAGGGCAGAGAACCATAACATGATACAAGCTCATAGTAATTAGTAGGTAGGATTGCCAAGAGGATTAGTAAACAGAAGTTGTTATTCTGAGCAATGCTTGCTTGTCAGTGATATTGTCTCCAAGTTGGCCAAGTTGTTCAGACAACTAATCATCAAAGGAAAGGCTTGGTGATCAAGCTGAGGCAGATACTTTGTCAGCACTGCTGAACCTGCTCCTGCTTTGTACGTCTACTGACTTTTATACATCTACTGAAAATCTCACATAACTTCTCGTGGAAGAAAGAGGTTGGATGTGTTTTTTATTTGTTTGACTTGGCAGTTTGGCATAGGTTTTTAATTCCATGCAGACTTAAAAGAGACATTTTCGGGAATGTCTTGAACATGAAAAGTTTAACTACTGTTTTTCTTTTCCTTAAGTCTGACTAAAGGTTTCCCTTTTTCTCACTCTGTGTGCTACATTCTGTTGGTGAAGGCATATCTGGTGAGGTTGATCTCCCAGAAGAAAGGGGAGATGACTCCCTGCCTCAGAAGCAGGTGAGCAGGGTCAATAAAATCAAGCAGTGGCCAAGAGGAAGACCAGGCACAGGAAGGCATCACGAAGAAGAGAACTTGCAGCTACAGCAGGGACTCAGATGGCTGAGGAGAACAGAAAATAGATCAGGCCTAAGAACTGGGGAGAAGAGGACCACAGGATACCATCAAAGTCCTTGAACTGAATGAAGGAAAGGAAGGATCTTCTTTGAAAGTACAAAAAAGGCAGGGAGAAAGGGGTTTATTTTCATTCTTCTCTGTCTTAAATGGTTTTCTTCACTGAGCTCACTGTAAGGAGAAGGTTAATTGGTCTATTTTAAAGCTCTGACCAACTCAACATCCTGCCACACCAAATTAACAGGAAGCTTGACCTTGTTAATAAAATATACCTAAAAATATTGTAAAGAACTGACGCTGTCCTATTCTAGATCTTGGAATTTAAAAAAAAAATCCCCTTGGACTTTCCTAAAATATGAATTCAAGTCTATCAGGAAACGAATACAATAACAGCAAATACTACTATCACCCATCAGTGGCTGCCATTGACACACGCAGAGTCTGAACGAGTTTTTTTACATGTTACCAAACTAGTTCCTTCTGCATCATGACCTGACCAGTTTTACTTCACACAAATGAAGGCTGTTGGTCTGGGTTTACATATTTTTTGAAAAAGTGAAGTATTTTCACATTTTTGGGGGAAGCCCTTCTGCTGTTACTTTACAAAACACATTAATCTGCTAAAGTAGACATTTTTGTGCTCATACATGGAAACAGCTGAAGTGTCTCTCTCAGGAATTCGAGCCGTCTTTCACTTTCAAAACTGTTGAAGGAATCTTTTCACCTACAAAGCTAAATACAGATGTTTCTGAACCTAAAATGAGAAAATCTAGGAGGCTTTAGCTGAGATGTGGAAGACACTTTTTTCCCCCCTTTAGCATTCAGTCTCCTGTAGAACATTTTACAAGGACAATGTTTAACTCTTATTCCCTAATAGACCAAAGTAAAGAAAAGCAAAGGGACCATTCAGTGCTGTCTGAAGCTAAGGCTGCCTTGCCACTTGCTGATCACTCTGTCCTTTTCATAATAAAATTCATGTCAGGTTTCGCAACACAGGATAAATACACTGTATTTTGACACTGATTGCACAGAACCTCTTCTTTCTGGCATTCTTTCAGCACAGGGCTTTATTATTTTTTTTAATATTCATTGAGATAATTATCCCACATTTCTTTGAGTGCCTTCTTTATTTTTAGCTTCCTAAGTAGAAGCGTTGACTTCTGGTTTGTGAAATTTTATTAAACAATTAAGTATGTTGGCACACTTAAAACCTGTACCTAAAAAAAAATGGAGAACTGAGGAGTAAGGTTCAGAGGGAGAACTTTACTGAATATTTAAAAGGATACTATCTTTAGCTGTCTATATTTAGCTTTTCAGCTTGCTTAGAAGCTTTTTTGTAAGATTCTCTGTAACATTTAAACAAAGATAGAAAGGAGTATAAGAGAAAAAATAGGCATTAAAAAAGTAAAGGAGCTCTAACAGCCAAGATATCGTACACATAATATTATGAGACTAAGATTACATTGATGGTATAGTTTTCCAAATCTATTTTATTTTCACACAGGGAAAACATTCACAGTTTTTACACTGGAGATACTGAACTTCATTTTACAAATTGTGTTTGGATTCTCAAGGTGAGCAGTCAGGATATTTCTGAGTCATAATAAAAATCAAGGGGTACAAATACTTCAGATGAGATATCATAACACAACTTCTAAATGCTACCATACTGAAATTACCGTAATGCAAATTCCAATGCTTTTGACAGCAAGTACTGGTTTCAGCAATTTATTTCATTGTAGCGAATAGATTTTTCTGGTGATACAGGTTAAGTAGGAACCCTGAGTGATAAGTTGTGAAGACATATGTAGGTACTGAAAGTCAACAGCATTTATATATTTCTTTCCTATTAGTTAGTGTCATAGCCTCATTGTCCTTCAACTACATTCATTGATAAACAGATAGTTTAAACTTAAATAATAGAAAAACAAATGTTTTCTGAAAAGTTCCACACCACCTTCATGAAAGAAAAACCCAGAGGCCAGGCAAGTAACTAAAACAAGACGGAAAGGAATAATAATTCATCAATAAAATGATGAAATACATTCAACACACAGAGCCATTTATTTGCTGACTTACACTACTTCAACTTGTCTGAAGTCAGTGGAGTTAGGTAAATCATTATTTTAGCAACTAAGGACGCAGTGGTTTGGCAAATTCATCAGCATGCTAAATTACATGTCTGCATGCAAGTGAGCTCTTAGTAAAGAACTTAATTTAATATTGTTAAGATAAAAGTCACAAATCCAAACCACATTTCATTTCTAATAAACATTAAATATAAAAGTCATACATTTGCTAATTAACTAACTAAGGATATTGAAAAACTTTGGAGTTGTATGTCAGTATTTACGAAAGAGAAGAAAAGTCCTTTAAGAGGTTGACCTCAACAGGGTACATTGTGGAAATACCTGAAGTCTTCAGTGATGTCAAAGGGCAATCATTCCTGACTATTTCTCTTACTCATTTATCTCAAATAATTATTGCTTGGAAATTTTATTCTGTTCTGTGTGAAAAATCCAATCATGCAGGGGGAAAAAAAGAAAGCAACAAGCAGTAAATGAGTTCCCCTCATTGTAACTTCTAGAGCCTGGTCAAACTAGAGCCAACATCTGTGGAAGTTTTATCATTCATTCTGATGGCAAAAAATAGATTATTCAGTTAAGATTTAAATCAAGCTATATTCATTAACTACAACAGTATATCCAAGCCAAGAGTCCTGTTTCCTTATCCTGTCATAAGCAGTAACTACCAGTTGACCCATAGTTCACGATGCCTAAATGGAGGACATTCCAAACATTTTGTGCTATGAAAAGCTTAGGTAGGATTATAATTATTGTCCTAAATGTATATTTAAGCAATTTTAATGTTTCCAAACAACATCATGAATCCTGTTGCAGAAAAACTAGCTGATGCACATGTGCATCAATACTCTTCATATCCTCGTATACAGTAAAGGTATTGGTATGAATCTAGGAGAGCTTCATTATTTGCCTGCAGTGAAGTCACAGTGTATATTTTAGGCTGCCCAGAAGAAATACTGAAAAAAAACCCTCATGACTTCATTTGTCTGAAGAATTGAAGGAATAATAACTTAAGAATATTTTTAAAAGCGCTATAAATTATTCATAGTAATTTTTTCCCTGTTACTTTATCTGTACCACTGGTTGCTTTTGTAATGAAGAAACTAAATTGTACAAAGATAAAAATCCCATGAAGCCTTAAAATAAAAGAATATTTTTGTGGTCATTCAAATGTCAGAAATGTTAAAATTTATCTTAACTTCTGTATAGACTGTTGCCACTAGCAATGGAGATAGCATTAGAAAAATGAAACATTGTTTTCTCCAAATACATTTTAGTTTTGTTAGAACACTAGAAATTAGATCACTAGGAAAAAAAAAAAAGAAAAAAATTTAGGTGCAGAGAAATTATGTATTTCCCCCAACTTTTTGATACAAATTAAAATACAGATTTTACTTAAGGTAGTACAATATCTTCATTCCTTCTCCTTTAATATAAAATTTCAACTGTAGCCTGAGGTTTTATCAGCAAGCTATTTTAAAATACACATCTAGTATAAGCAAACAAACATTGTTTCTGAGTCAATTAAACTATACAGGTGCTAAAATGTCATAATTAATTACCTGAATGAATCAGGGGAATAATGAATAAACTACATACTTCCTAAATTTCTCATAAATCTATCCTGTAACATATATCTAAATCCATGTTATTTTAAATAATACAAAGGAGGAAAATATACTAAAGCTTCTAAGGTTTTGACACACTTAAATTGCCAGGGCTATCATTTTAATTGCTTGTTGCAGCAATTGTGAATACATTTCTCACACCGACACGCTCTAAGAAAGTTGTCTGAAACCTAAATTGTTGCTTTGTCATATTTTGAATTTGCGTGATACTCAGTGTAACCAGTTTAGGTTTAATTTGTATTTCTTCATATTTTCACCCCAGTGTGGCAGGTGCAGAACGCTGCAGTTGGTGTGGGCGCTCACCAAATTACAAAGGTGCATGCTAAGAAAGGGATTCTCCTGGCTGGCTGTGGATACACACAAACACAGGAGGATAGTAGAGGTGTTCCAGTGTTACACTAGAACAGCCTGTTCTGCTCCAATAGCTGGAGTAAATTTCTCAGTTGTTATACAACTTTTTACAGAGGAGAGGAACTACACGTCATGGGGCGTTCACTTTCTCTTAATCCAGAGTTGTTGTTTGTCCATTTCCTCTTCATAAAGAGGAACAGACAAACATTAGAAAAGACAGATATTAAGATCCTTGGCCTTGCTGCCATGCATATACAAGTTCCACTTCTTTGTCATTCTTTCAGTTTCCAGTGCTAAATGCTTTTCTGATATTATAGAAGAGCAAGAGTTCTTGATCTAATCTGTTACTCTCATCAACAAACCCCACTAACATTGCAATTAAAATAGCACTTATTCTAGTGAATTCCCCATGACACTTTATACCATCTTGCTTGCCCCTCTGTGGTCTGGAACCATTTGACTTCTGGATTTTTGCTGTAGCACAACACAGGAAATGAAGAAATGAAAGGGAAGCAGGAAGAACTGGAGGCAGCTGGGTTTTTGATAATGTCACAATGGAATACCCCCTAAAAATCATCAAACGGCTAAGGTGGGAGTGTAATATGATAATCTTCTGTGTCTTCTCACCTTTTTTAAGGAACTTGGGACAAAGAGAGGAAAGGAGGGGAAAGGGAGGAAAAAGGTTTCTGTCAGAAACGTAAAACATTTTGGGTTGTAAGGCAGTAAGGAGAGAAAAGATGTGGTGAAGGAATAAATAAAAGAAGAATTACTAAAAGAAGAACTTAGGAAGAATTACTCTACTGAAAGAGTGGTCAGGCACGGAACAGCCTGCACATGGAGGTGGATGAGTCACCATCCCTAGAAGTATTTAAGAAACGTCTAGATGTGGCAGAGATTGTAGGTTGTGTGGTTGGACTCGATGATCTCAAAGGTCCTTTCCAACCATGAAGATTCTATGATTCTATGATTCTAAAAGAAGGAAGAAAAGGAATAGAGAAATAGAGAATGGATAGAGGAAGGGAGAGTAAATACACGTGTTTAACTATATATAAGTGGTATTTTCTATAGTGCTATTTTCCAGTTTCCTGTCAGATGTCATACCATTGCTGATTTTAGGACAAAGAACCGAGAAGACTGTTTTAAGAACTCATTTCATTAGCTTTGCTGTCTACTAGTCATAACAGGAAGACAATGGATTATTTTGTACTCTTGGGAGGTTTTTTGACTTCTTTTTCTTCCCATTAATAGTTCTATGGACAAATTCAGCCACAAAATCCTGTTACATAAAACTGTAACTTTCAGAGAGATTCAGGAAAGGGATTTCATGTTTGCAATATTATATACAGTATAGAAGTCTGCTGTCAGTTATGAGGTTGCACCTTCATTGTCCTGTTTTCTCCTACTTGTTTTCTCAAAATACGTATTAGAACTTGGAAGGGAATAGGCTGTATCTTCCCATTTTCTAGCACTGACCCTGACTGCTCTACGAGATTTTGTACAAACACAGAGCATAATTATATTTCACAAGCATCTCTCTCTCTGCCTTTTCCTGCTTTTCCCCTTTCATTTGTTTTAGTCTCTGAACTGTATTATTAGTTTTATTTATCTGAGCTGTGATACTACTGTGATAGTACCATTTTTGTCCTTCCATTTATTTCCAGTCTCTAATGCAAATACAGTCGAAGGGGAAAATATACTCTTAGACTGATTCTGCTGCGATGCAGTTCAGTAGCGTGATCCTCTGACATCAGCAGTATTGTTATTCTAATCGGTTTCATACAGCTTGCTGAACTGTGATGACAACCTTAGTGTTCTGTAACATCTAGGCAATACCTTGCTGAAAAACAGGCTGTTCTGGAGGATTTTTTTCCTCCCACATGAATCATAGAAATTAGAGATAGAAAAGATCAAATCAGAAGTGGTAATATAATTCCCTTCTGTAAAAGTGGATAAGATACTCAGGCAAATCTATTTGGTCTCTGAAATATTGTCATCGTGGTAAAAGGGGCTGATGTTCAAAGGGAGTAGATGTCCTGACCTTGAAAACACACCAGCCCAGTGAACTGTGGAAAGAACAGTCCAGGCAGATATCGGAGCCAAAACCAGGGTCGCAGAACTCGACACATCCACCACTACGTCTGCCTCCCCTTTCTAACTTCCACCTGCAGGATAGCAGGGTTTGCTGATTCTCTTCAATGTCATTACAAGCCTTCTTGATATTTTATGTCATGCCTTAGTTCAACGTTGGCTGGGTAGACAAACAAAACCCAAGTTACGAATTATTTAAACAGAATTGTATCTGACTGGATTTGTTGTCATGACATTGCATTTTGGTTAAAAACACCCATAGAACTGAAAAAGCCTGTGTTTACACACTGAAAGGGGCACATAACTATAGCAACATTCATTCTGAGTATCAGGAAATATGCATACAGCACTTCAAACTTTTGTCAAACAGCAATTGAAATGTTTATTTTATCAACGTCTACTGGAGATTTGCCAATGAAGCGTTCAGAAAACTGAATTATTCCCTTCAATTTCAGGACTACTTATTTTACAAGAATCACTTTCATCTAGTATTTCTACATTGTAAAACAACAAAACTGTATGACAGTGCAAGTTTAATACCATCGTGTTACCAAACTAAATATGTATTAGCTAGATATTACTCTGATAATATTTTAGAGGTTTCCATAAAAGAACTGAAGTCTTGTTCAGTTTGCTACTTCTTCTAAAGCAAAATATCTTGGATATGAACCTACTATGTAGAGTCTCACAGCAAAATATTTCCTGGCACTGTGTAATGTAACATAAATATTAAGTGTATCCTGAAGTTTACCGGTAGCTCTGACTGCCATTATTTAAAGTCCTTTTTAAAACTGCATTTCTTAAAAATCCATTAAAAAGACCCAAACCCTGACTACCTCTAGATTTTTAAGTTTATATCCACAAAATATCTTCAGTCAACTCTTGTCTATTCCTACACTAAATGTGCAACGGTAATCTAGGCCTTTTCTTTACTGCTGCTTTTCTCGGGTGCTTTATATTTGATGTCACAGAAATTCATCCATTGGATAGCACGACCCTTCTTGGCATACCCAGAAATACCTCAGTCTTACCATTACTGAGATATTCAATATCCCATGCACCTACTAAATCTACTGCCTAGTACAAAGCATTCCTATCATGTGAGAGGTCCAATACAAGAGACATTTTCAAAGCAGCCCTGACATGTCATACAAAACCGCCAGAGGCAAGGTACATCCCCAAGTCTGTAGAGCTCATCCAGCATATGGATTCAATTCCTTTCTCTCCCTGACAGTAAAACTCACATCACTTTCCTCTCATGACTGAACCACTAAGAATAGCACTGTCAAATATTTTTAGACTGTAAGGAGAGCAGTAGCTGTCTCACTCACATGTGTGCCATGGGACTGCAGAAAAAGATGGTAGGTGATAAAGTCACAGAAAACTGTGTGCCATTTGGCATATCTGCAAAACCACTTAGTCACATCTACATAGTCTTTGGCTACAGTCAACTTGGACCTGACACCAAAGTCCTCCATTCCTTTATTCTGAGTATTATATAAATCCTCACTGCCATTTTCTGCCAATTACTCTTTCATGCATCTAATTTTTTTGGCCAGAAGATGGCATAGGCATTTCAAATTAAATTGTTGCTGCAGCTTCACTGGAACTTTCTATATTATAATTATTATAATCTACAGTATAACATTTTCTTTTCAGAGTGCATCAGTATGATCTTTCATTTATGCTGTACTGATTATGTCAAATTTTCTTCAACTTGCAGCACACTGGAATAAAGCATTACAATATGGATTATTCTGACAACACGGTCTTTAACAAATCTATTCTTCCTTATCTCTCAAACACACCGATATGCAGCTCTCCAGCTGTCCAGACCTGTAAGACACAGCACCCTGAATTTCTATCAACTGCAGTTGAAAGCTGAGGTTACTTAGGTCCTTGCAGTATCTGAACTTGTCTATGATACTCAGAATCTCTAACTTAGTAAGATCATGAGTTCAAACCGTAAATATTTAATACCTTCTCCTCAGTGCTAACAAGGTACCTACCTGACATCAGTACAGCTGTAGGCAATTGCCACGGCTGTAATTACACAGCTGGTTTCATTAGTGAAACTACTAGATGGTAGAGGGTATGAAAATCCCTTTTATTATGTGACAGAGGTGTACATTTGAATGAGGTTTTAAGAAAATTGCTAAATAATGCAAGGTCTTTTTTCAGCTTAAAAGGAAAGAGAAAGATTTTTCCTCCGTGTGCTTAAAGCTTCATTGTGGGCTTTAAGCCATCCAAATTTTCCTGACTCACCACCTGCAGCATCAGGGTTAATTTGCTAATGAGAAGCAAAACCCACAGGCCCATCACGCTATTCAAATTTAATGTGCATGTGGACTTCTTGATTCAGGCCAGGTTTATAAATAGTGCCTTTAGTTTAAAAATAGACTTTTCAGATCTAAGGGAGTTGATATTATTATCCGTAAAGTGAATGAAGCTCCCAGGAGAAACTGAAGCTTATGTAATATTTATTCCTACATTTCTGTTCAGCTGTTTTTTGCCATTTTGATGCTGAGCTGCAAGGACTGTTAGTTTCTTAAACCTTTCAAATCTTTCTTCAGTGAAGCTGGGACTGTCTACACGCTTGCTTGGCTAGGTAACCTTACTTGGCTTTGGGATTTTGCCTCAGAAACAGTTGACCCCGCTTACAAGTACTTTTATTTAATGATTCTTATTGCACGTGCCCTTTGTGGAATCCCAAACTGTGCTCCCAGGTACAGCAACTTTCCAATATTAAATTGGTCCTACAAAGATTATGAAGAGATCTACCTTTTTTTAAAATGTTATTACTGGTTAAGGTCCCAGGGAGAAGAGTTACTGAGGCTGTAGAGCTAAGCACTGTCTCCAGGTACACGAACAAGAATATTTTATTAAATTTGCATTACGCACTCACAAAACCAGCTTTCACTTCTTGATTTTATAGTTGTTTATGATGTTTTAAAAGTGAAATACTGGTGCTAATGGAACAACATTCACATCAAGAATGTTCCTGGAATATGAAACAAATCTAGACTTAACCTGTCTCCGAGACACCATTTTGTGCATGGAAACAGCCACAAGAGAAGCAGAGGCATGACCAACAGGCGGGCCTAACGAAATGCCTTTCTAAGGAAGAAGTTCAGCTTTTAGAGGCGAAGTTAAACGTATTGAACTGAATATTATGCTTAGACTTGTAATTTTGCTTTCATCATCAACTAACCCATTGCCTTATTTCATGTGCTGAGGCATATTCTACAATCAGAGATTTATTTGCTCCTACCATTCAGTTGTGAAGGGGAGTTAGTCGTTCTCTAAACCAGGTGTTTTGCCAGCTATCTATCACTGCTGTCACTTTTGCTGGATGTAAACATGTTAGTATGATCCTGTGTTCATTAATAACTGTGAGGTACGACATTTACATTTTCTATTCCTGCTGCAGGTATTCATTAGTATGCACCTAATCTTAGTCTTGTTTCCAGCTGGCAGCATAAATCCCCAGATTCACACTCTAAGCAAGGGCTGGATTAATGAGAAACATTTCAAAATGCTAAAAAAATTTGTAAGCTATCCTTGAAGAAAATCAGGAGAAGCATTTGAGTGACCAGAAATCAGTGCTTTAAAATGTAAATAAAAACTTTGGTGCCATTAAATATATAAAAACTGTGGACATAACCATCTTGGCAATATTATTTTTGAATACATTACAACTTTGAAAAAACCTGTTCTAAATTTGCAGCAAAGCATCCTGTTAATTAAGCCTAGTTATGAAAACAGTCAGAAATGACTTTTAGCATATCTGGAAATTTCTGACAGACAATAAAGAGAGACTAGATAAGAATGGCATGGACTTGGTAGGTAGAAATTAAGTTTGATCTTGTAAGTGGTCCAACATTGCAAATGTTTACATTATCCTTTTTCCTTAAAGATATACTTAACAAGTAAATATTAGAGGTCTAAGTTGATGACCACGGAAAAGAAGCTTTGTATGTGACTTCAATGACAGCTGCATGTACTGTTTAGTCTTACCTAAAAGCAAAAGCATCTCCAGTTAGTATAAAGATTCTATATCCCTCTTAGCTAAATTTGGTGCAACCTGAAGCACTAACGTGTAAACAGAAAACATAATGTTCTATGCTTCAAAACATAGCAACGCCACGAAAACACAATGGTGTCCAGAAAGCATTCGTTGGAAGAAGCGGATACCTTATTTATATGGGAAATAATTTGAAATAGGTGAACAGAAACAGTGACCTGGCATCACTGTTAGAAGGTATAGAAATATCTCGGGGAAAAAAAGGAGGAGAAATAATAGCCTTACCAGTGTTACCAACAAATGAGATCTCTAAAATTAATTCAGATTTCCTTAGTACCAAAAAAATTCTAGCTGGATTCCCTAATGTTTTAAAACATTGTTATTTTGTTCCACAGATAAGCTATTTCCCTTATTTACAATATAATTTTTTGCCCAAGCTAAAAATTTTTGGAAGAGTTAAAATACTTCATAGTCTCAGCCCTTGAGGAAAGAGCTCTGCAGAATGCATCTCCCTCAGATCTCCTAATTATTGCAGAAAGAATTAGTCCTTTTTGATATCCTGGCAAAGTGGTCAGTCTAAGCTTACGGGAGGCATTCAGCACCACTCAGACACAGCAACTGTAATTTTTTGCCATTAATATTCCGCACCTGTTTAAGTTGCTAGAAATTTCTGGAAACCTTCTAATTCCCATTAACTTCAGGACATACTTAGCGCTAAATCTAGAGGAATAACAACCCACATAGTAATTTGTCTATGTCATGCAGATACAAGTTACCACGTGTATTTGCATAACAAACAACTACATCATGTAGTTCTTATTTGATGCTCTTATATTAATGTTGACATCATGACAATTAATCCCATAAGCTTTTTTTTTTATAATCGGTTAAAAGTTTTTACACTCAGTTTACATTGTATTTTGCTGGTGGCAAATTCAAATTGTCTGGGATGGCATTTATATGTATTCTGTTGCTTTAAAGCAGTTTTTGTATTCAGCATGTAGGTCTGATGTTGCTTTGTGTTTGCTGAGCAAAAAAAGCATCTTTTTCAGTAAGAGTGGTGAAAATATTTAACGGAATGTTGCTTTAGACTGCATCTAAAAGCATAGCCTTCTAAAGCTGGTTACCAGTAGATTAGTTTTCTTCCCACATACTTTCATAGCACAATATCTTCTTAAGTTCACTAAAGTTTACTTGACTTTTGTCAATGTCAAGAAATTCAACCTCTACCTTCTCAGTTCAGCCAACTGTTAATGTTAATGCACAGTAATGCATTCTTTAGTTACATAAATCGCATTTTTTCACAGTAACATGATCTCATTCTCTAAAGAGAATGAGTACTTTTTGTTCAAGGAAGAGTTATTCAAGATTTTGGTCTTGTGGCTTTTTAAAGGGTTCAATATGGAACTTTAGGCTTTGTTTATAGCATTCTGTTCAAACCCAACTCTGAAGATTAAAGCTATTTTTTTCGTATATCTTGTTTTTATGGTACTCACCTCTGCAACACCAAGTGTTCCACAAATGTAAGAGTTTAATTTCACAATATACCACTAAATATATGGGAATTTCATAGAATATCAATATTTTCCACTAATGACAGGTGCCTAAATCTAAGATCATATTTTTAAAGCGTATACTACATAACGTGCAAATGTGCAACATCATTTCAGATCCGACTTCAGAGTCTGAAACAATGAACTTCAAAATATATAACAAACATACTAATCCCAAATACATTTTAATTTGAATTTTCTATTCTACCTTAAAGACAAAGTTCCTGTGTTCACAAGGACAATGTATCTGAACTCAAGTTTGAAGATAATCCTTCCTGAAAGGCAGGTTAAAAATCCTCTCTGCAAGCAGGTATCTGTTTTCCAGGCAGTTTCTAGCCCCATGCTTTGGTCATCCAGCTTACATGCTAACTGTAAGCTGGCAACCTGGGACGTGGTTTCCAAGCTCATGATTTTTTTTAAAAAGACAGGCTCCCAGGATACCCTGCTATCCTCCAATTTCCATACAAAGCAGCTTGTATTTCCAAGGCTTTCACAACTCGTTGCTCTATGGCAACTGACTGAGAAGATAAGCTGGGACAACTATGGTGCACCAGTTTGTGGAAGCCTGAAATTTGGCTGATTCAGAGACAGAGCACCTACTCTTCCTAGACTCAGTTGTTACCAAAGCACAGGGTTGCTAAAACTATTGAGAGAAAAGTATATCACCTGTCTTCTTTCAACAAAGCGAAAAACCCTCCACAGTTTTAGCTTTGTTCTTATAGCTGAACTTTTTGGCTCCAGTGTGTAAATACTGATTAGCAATATTGATGGAAAGCACGTGGATGGCAGAAAGAGAAGCTTGGGATGGGCAGTCTCCAGCTAAGCAGAAAATTTATAAGCAAGTGTAAATAGGATTATTTTAAGTATTACATTTAAATAAGTGTCCCGGTTCTTTGTCCCATCTGGAGTTTACATGGTGCCATTTCACCAAACCTGCAATATTCTGTGCAGGGAAAAAAAACCTGCCAACAGCAACTTTTCATTCACTTCCACTTCTCAACTCATAAGATAAACACAGAAGTCTGAGTTTCATATACTCTCTTTATCCATTCTTGTATCACTTGCCACTATGTCAAGGATAAATCCTGAAAGCAATGTTTTTCCCTTCTTGTCTTCTGCTTAAAGGAGCTCTTCGATTTGTGCTGAAATGATCTGGAATTCTGCCAAAGCCTTCAGGATAAGCATATTTCAGGCAGTGAATTCCCAGGCAAAAGAAGAAACTACAGCCACCATCAAGAGAAAGTTATTTATAAACCCATATACAATATCTGTGAAAACTAGTGTAGCAATCTTTTAACTGAGGCCATTTGTTCCAGCTGCCATTGGTATAAATATCAAGTGTGGTACTTTGTGCATGTATCAAAATTCGAACAAAAGAGAACAAGTAGCATTCTGAGCCAGATAATATCTATGTTTTTCTCTGTAGGCATTTGCAGATTTAATATTTCTACCCGCCATTTAAAGCATAAGATTGGTGAGAGAATATGCATTTTAAGATGTTTGAGATAATATATTAAAAAAATACATATTGTTTTGAGAAATATAGCAGCTAGAATGCCCTGTTGATCCACAGATAGTTTTACCTTTTCTTTTAACCTCTTTTTATTGTTTTGTCTGCTCAAAATAAATGCACAAAACAGTTCATCAAGCCCACTTTGAATTAATAATGAAATTCTACATCACCTAAAACTAGCAATATATTTTCTTACAGGTTGCAATAGGAGCTTGTATTTCATTTTCTAATCTAATAATCTAATTCCAAAGCATAATCTCAAACACATGCATTCCTATGTATACATGCATACACATGCATTTATATACCTATACACATGTATGTATAGATACATATTTATAGCTTTCTGTAGATATGGACATGAATAACTAGAACAATACATGTAGTAGTTATTTTAAAAAAATGCATAAAAGCTATGTCAATGTATCTTGTGACCTTCTCCTTAGAAACTAGAATGGCTGGGAGGCATTCAGATGAGTTATCATTTAAGCACCTAAAAAAAGAATATATAATTTACACTCAAAAGATGATTTCAAAACATGTAGTTATGATGGCTTCCATTGTCTTTAAAGAAAAGAGGGGGGTTCTATCAGGAATTAAAACCATCTAAAATAATGTCCCTTTGTTTAAATTAGAAAACTAATTAAAAGAATGGATCATTGCTTAATTTTCCAGTAGGGAGGCAGAGAAAAATGTGGCATCACTAGTCACTGGGAATTGTCTTGGTCACTGCCCAGCACCACTCCTTTTACTGAAAAGTATATCTCTCAATTTAGGAAAGACAACTAAGTTTGTGTTTGGCTAGGCTCTTAGAAATTTTTACCTAAAATTCCAAAGATGCTACTTCTCAAAATATGAATTGCAATGGTTTAGTTAAGTGCTAGCCAGCAGATTAAAAAAGAGTCACTTTAAAAGTCACATCAGTGAGCTTGAACTACAAGTGGAAAAAAAAGATTTTAATTTCGTGGCTGGAAAAGTTAGGAGGTCATGTAAGGAAAGGGAATTAAGTTAAATATGAAAGGTATCTGTTTTGAAATTTATTAGTTATTATTTCTGTTAATTTTTCAAGAGAGACTATTTTAAACCAAAGCAAGGCTTAAAGTTATGCATATTTTAATTTGATATAAATTCTGAGTCTGTGTGATTGGAAGAATCCAAATAAATGAGATGATAAAAATACTAGGTCATGGTAATTAAAGACAGTTTTCTTTTAAAAGGTGCATCTTCAAGTTAAGCTACTTCATTTTTAGATTAAAAATGAGTGTCTTATTTCTGATATGTGACAATGAATTTTGATCTAGAAAGTAGAAACTAATTACATTTAAAGTGTTCCACTAAGGCTGATCATTAATCTAGTGAGAGCAGAAGTGACAGAAAAGAGTGAAATTAAAACTACTATCTGCCTTTTTATCTTTATTTTACAGGAAATGTGTTTGTTGTAAGCCTGGCAGTTGCAGACTTGGTCGTAGCAATCTACCCGTACCCACTGGTCCTCACATCTGTATTTCACAACGGATGGAATCTGGGATACCTTCACTGCCAGATTAGTGGCTTCTTGATGGGCCTAAGCGTCATCGGATCAATCTTCAACATTACAGGCATTGCTATCAATCGGTACTGCTACATCTGCCACAGCCTCAAATACGACAAACTGTACAGCGACAAGAACTCATTATGCTATGTTGCTCTTATCTGGGTCCTAACATTTGTTGCTATCGTGCCCAACCTGTTTGTGGGATCGCTACAGTATGACCCCAGGGTCTACTCGTGTACCTTTGCACAATCCGTGAGCTCGGCATATACAATCGCAGTTGTGTTTTTCCATTTCCTGCTTCCCATAGCCATAGTTACTTTCTGTTACTTGCGAATATGGATCCTTGTTATTCAGGTAAGGCGAAGGGTTAAACCAGATAACAACCCTAGACTGAAACCACATGACTTCAGAAACTTTGTAACCATGTTTGTGGTATTTGTACTGTTTGCAGTCTGCTGGGCTCCTTTGAACTTCATAGGCCTTGCTGTGGCTGTCAACCCAGACACTATAATCCCTAGGATTCCGGAGTGGTTGTTTGTATCAAGTTATTACATGGCGTATTTCAACAGCTGCCTTAATGCTATCATATATGGACTCCTGAACCAGAACTTCAGAAGGGAATACAAGAGAATTATTGTCGCTTTTTGTACAGCAAAAGTTTTTTTCCAGGATAGTTCTAATGATGCGGGAGACAGGATGAAAAGTAAACCTTCTCCGTTGATTACAAACAACAATCAAGTGAAGGTGGACTCTGTCTGAAAATGGGAATCTTCTTATTGTCACTCAACAGCATCCAAATAAAGTATCTGTTTTCTTAGATTTACTATTAAGTATTAGTGAAATATCTCTTCTACACTGAAAGCACTTTGATCAAATTCTTGCATGGTATTTGGGAACTCAAGTTAAAAAGCCTTGTCATACAGATCCTATTATACAGTGGTATATCTCTCATATAACAACACAATGATATCCTTGAGGGAATTACAAAATTATGCATGGATACTTTTTTTCTTTTTTTTTTTTCCTTAAATGGAGATAAACAACTAGAAAGAGAATGAAATAGAAGTGTCCACATTGCCTGGCTCAATAAAACAAATCTCAAAACTATTCCTACCACTTTCTGCCTGCTTCTTCTGGCCAGGTTATGGTCCTGATCCTAAAGCCTCTAAGAACTTCTTTTAAAAGATGAAGTCAGACCAGTATGAAATATATTAGGAAATGCGAAGTGAGAAATCAAGGTAATTGAAAATTCATTAGGATTTTGATAAGTACCTCACCCTATATTGCTTTGCTCCTAACATGGACGTGATTATTCATTTTTTGGAGATTAAATCGCACCAGCCCTCCTAGGAATGGCATGCCCAATTGAATTTTCAATTTTAAAATAGATTTTAGGAGGAGAAATATACCTGACTGATTATCTTCAAAGCTACAAGGGCAGGAGGATAAACAGTAAGGAAAGAAAAGAGCCGTGATTCATCAGCTCAAGCTGTCTGGGCATAAAAAAAGGTGTAGGAGGGGTGGGAAGAGAAATATAAACAACCGTTTTTTGTGAAGAGACAGTAATTCATGAAATTGGGAAATACCCCAGAGCTCCTATGTGCTCCTTGAAATATAAGTGAGGAAGGATCATTCTCACTTGTGTACGGAACAGAAGTTCTAAGCCTCTGTAAGAAGATGATTAACGTATTTAAGAGGAATAGTGTGTGAGGATGACAGTTTTGTCTGGTTAGTGGAATCTTAACCTCATGAAACCCTGGCAAATGAGAAATATTTACAGGATGAGCATTTGACGTCTTTCTCAATTTGTTCTGAGAATAGCCTGAGGCTATAGGTTATTTTGCAATCTGCCACAGATAAGCTTTTCAAAACAATAATCAGGTGTTTACCACAATGATGAACCTAGAACAATTAGACACACCATTAAATAATAGAAAAGAGAAGATGCTACTTATGACCCTGGTATAAGGAAGAACACGTGATTCTCAGGACAGGACCTGCTATGTGGACTTTCCACAGACAGCAGGCACCTCTTCAGTGAGGGGAAACATACTGTGAAGTGAGGAAGAAGAGCCAGACAGGCTGTCTCCTGCAACAATGAATCTCTGCTTATAATGAAGTCCTGTGATAGAGAAAAGCAATTCACAACAATAGGATTCACCTTCAAATTGACCTTAAAAAGAAGGAGCATTTAGTTCTGGGAAGATGCTCCAGCTGTCAGACCTTTTAATGCTCAAGTGTTCATACCTACACTGAAGTTCAAGTACACTTGAACTTTTCCAAGCCAATTCCAATCATTTCAACTGGACTAAGAGTTTATGAATAGCCATCAGACTTCTGCTAGTCTATATTAAAATGTGTACTTTACCTAAACAGTTCATTTAAATTATTACTTGCTGTACTGGAGATTTTCTTGAACTTACATGTCCTAGAAGTGTTCACTCTATGTCATATAATTCCTTAAACTGCATACAAATCTAACAGCATTTCATATTTCTTGGATCATAGATTAGTGTGTCCTTGACTTAATAATGAACTAAAAGGGAAGAGATTCATATTTACTTGAAAATCCCACTGACACTTCATCAACTGACAAATTTCTTACCTTAGAAACAGGTGCCTCATGTCAAGTTGACAATGGAACTAATGAACGACATTGTAAAACCCTGGAGATGAACTAGCAAGTCAACGCATTGCCAGGGTGCTTGACTCATCTTTGTTTACATTTGCCAGTCAGAACCACTGCGTAAATAACCAGCTCTCTTCTATTGTGGTATGATGTGATATGATACAACATGATGAACAGCATAAAGTATATCACAGCTTTCTTCACTGTGATTTCATCCTTGGAGGATGCTTAGCTCTGTAATTTTATTGCTTTGTGTGTAGTGATTTCAGAATAGCAAGGGAGGCATGACCACCTTATAAGAAAAGAAGCTTTTCATGTAAGAAAAAACACTATTTAAATTCTTACAAAACTTGCCTTATTTAAAGCATATTTTCAATGAAAATAATGTCTTACAATGCATCTAATGAAGTAGCATAAAGATAGCTTAATTATTAGTAAATTTAGAATTCTCAAAGATCTTTCACTTGCCATTTCCAACAGAAAATGTATCGTGTCTACTTATTTATGAGCCAGTTCAACATACTGTAGCCAATATTGTGGGTTATCTGAGGAATTAAAGTCCCCTGTAATTCACAAGTGCTAAAATATATTTTTGATGATAATGAAAATGGTTTGCTATATGCAATACAACATATTATACCAAAGTTATATATTTTATTGAATAGGCCTGTAATAAAACTGGAGAGCATTTTTCACATCTGATATTTTGAAATATTTGTATTAAATCTTAATCACAGAAATGTGCATGTTGGTGATGTTATAAGCTGCTAAATATAGCAATAATTTTAAGAAATTAATCTCTTGTTCTTCTTTGGTGGGAGGGAAGAGTGTTAGTCTTTAGAATTTAGTTTAAATTAATAGGGATGAAAAATTTGAGAACTATCTGCTGCCCTCTTCAAATTAATGTTTCATTTACTGCCATTTTGAAGTACATTTTAGGTAAGGTTTGCTAAACAACTCATTGCAAAAGTGAAAGAGTAATTATGTTTAAGTCTGCAGTAATCATTTCTTTTAATCATTTTCTATTGCTTCAAAGAAGTCAAAGTGATTCATGTAAGATAATGAGCAGCCTCGTCAGCTGCTTGTTGACCATGAGCATGACAATGTAAGTCAGCACCTCAGAAAATCAGACTCTTTATGGTCAACATAAAAATGACTGATGAAAATAATCATGATTTCTGACCATTCTAAGGAGATGGAGTTAGAAGCTTATCCAAAATTAGTTGCTTCTGTGCAAGTGGATTAGCCATGACATGTTTTTTACATTCCAAGTCATTAAATTTCCCCCTGTGTGAAAGGCTAGCATAGCACAAATGCATTATTGAGAGTTCTACCTGGAAGTTTTAGGTAGTGTACTTGTCTGATAGCAGTCATCAGCTCTGGATGGATTTAGTTCTAAACCATGAGTCTTGTCAATATACCACATCTGCAGGGACCCGTCCCTTTCCTACTTCCTATCCACTTCTGCTCTGAGCCCCAGTGAAGTCAAAGGACCTCTGTGAAGGAGCATTGAATCCCCTGTATGCAACACACTGAAGACTTATAACCTAATTGACCCCGACTTCATCCTACAAGAATTTCTTTCTTATATCACAGTCTTGATTATGATGACAATCTGAATATAATCTTATATCAGTACATCTTGAACCCTTACAGATTTTACTGGTGGTCACCTTCATTGCAAACTTCATGTTAACAAGGAAATTTGGCATTATTTCATATTTTCCAGCAAAGACAATATTAATAAATATATTAATATCAATTAACAGGGTATTTATTGTAGTTAAAATGTAACTGTGTGCAACACTGTAATTTCATTTCAGATAGCTCACTTACGAATGCTTTGCACATTTTCTTCTTCTACTGGGCTAGTGGAAGTGCATAGATATAAAGCAAATATATGTTATTACTATAGGCATAATATATAGCAATGATTTTACTATTTTTTCTTATTATTTGTTTTAGAAGGTAAGTCTTTGAATCATCCATAATAAACACACTATTGTAATCAATCTGTATTGCAGTGTATAGCACATCCTTCTATAATGAGTTAATATCACAAATTCTTCTTCTTTTGGACCACTTGGTATCATGTTGGTCCAAATGGTATCATGTTGAATCTGATTAATTATGACATAATAAAGGGAACTGTTATTTCCCTTAAACTGCAATGAAAAAACAATTGTAAAAACAGCTCCTTAAAATATAATATACAAGTACATAAGTACATGTGGTCACCAAATTTAAAATAGAATCTCAGAAAATCTTCTATTTGAACAACTTGTTCACGAACTATAGTAATACAGATGGACTGTTATTCTTTAATTCTTTTCTGATAACGGCACTTTCCAAGTATCATTACTACGATTTACAAATAATTAAGAACTACAAATGTCTGTCATCATGTCACTAAGACTTGGGAAGTCACACGTGCTAAAGCTGAATTTCTTGGAAGCAAAAATAATCAAGCAGTGGCCTGGCTTATAGCTCATGTACTGTATGTCCAATTTTTTCCTGTGTTAAGTCAGAATTCCATTATGTGGTTTTATGAATTTACTCATTAAAAATATTATTCCTACCTCAAATATGTGTCTGAGAGATTGCAACACAGAACAGGGTGTAAAAGACTCACAGTCCATAGCCTTCAGAATTTTTAGTAGAAAGAAAAGTAAATTCAGCAAAGAAGTACATATATTAATAATGGTTGCGGAAAATATTTTCCCAATTCAATAAAATATCACTCAAACCATCCCTATTACCAAACACTGACCAAAGTATGCATATTTAGAGAAGCATGTTATTCATAAATATATATACCGATTATTCCAAAAGTTACAAAACCAAACAGTATTTGAGACACAATGTCTCATTTTCCGCCCACATAAACCAGTGCAGCCTCACTGATTCATGCCAGCTGAGGATTTTGGCATATTAGATTTCATAAATCTAAAACTTAGCTATTTTACACTATTTCACAAGCAATATATGTTTAATTTCTAAGCAACTCATCAATTATCAGCTGTCCAGGTTGTGGGAGAATGTGAATTTGGTAAGTATCTGCAAAATTAACTTCATCCAGTGGAACTCTCTCTGTGATTTGTCATTTTTATAAGTAAATATATAAAGTCAGCAGTCTTTTATTTGGCTTCATTCTTAACTGTATGATGTATGTATCTATTTAGCAGAAAATTGTACCAACACAAAAGATTTGGGTAATCCAGAAACAGGAAGTCTACTCCCCGTTTTTCTTTCTGCTTATATTCCATGTGTGCACAAGGGTTTCATTTACTTGCAACAAGAATTTTACTTTGCAGGTTTGTTTCCAGTCGGTAAGTGCTTATACTCAAATGCATACTCTTCACTCTTTTTCAGTATATACAAATATTCAGTTTTTCATAATGTATATAAAAGTCAGGGCAATACAATGAGGTTATCAGGTGTATGGTTCAGACCAAAATATTTTTCCACACAGCTTAAGCTGTAGAATTTTTGCCACAGAGCAGTGCCTATACACCCTAAACAGGACCACAAAACCCAATTGCACTGGTTCACAGCAAGAAGATTCCCTAGGGGTAGCAAGCACAAAAATACAACTTCATCATCAGGAAATCCCTAAAGCAAGGATTATTGGAATGATACTTAGAGGAAGTATCACTGTATTTTTGCCCTGTTCCTATCCTCTCCCTCAGTGTAGACACTGGCCAAAGGATCCCGGAGTAGACGGGCCTTTGATCTGACTAACTACGCATGATGAAGAAATGTGAAACAGGACTAATCCAATGCAGCGCACTTTGAAAGACAAAGGACCTGATCATAATTGGTTTGTTTCATGAAACTGGCAATGTCCTTTCTTTCCCCTACTAACCTATAACTCCTAATACAGTGAAACCTCTGTTTTAAAAATACAGCACAGTCAAATCGTAGGAAAGTAGGTTAGGTTAGGACAGGACAGGGCAGAACAGCCACTCAAATTACAAATTGCAAAGTAGGCTTAATAACAACAGAAAAACACATGTGGGCAAGAATAACATCAAAATCACAATTAACCTCTGCTAAGAGTGAATTAATAAGAAACTTTTGTTCACTTTTTAATGATACAATATCAGATGCTTAAAAATTCACAAGGAAAAACTTCATTAAGCCCTTTGTGATTATTTTAAAAGTTACATTAAAATATTATGCAGATCTATGGATTATATATGCATGCTTTACAACCTTCAAGTCATGTAAAAAGTCACGTCTGACAAAAAATACATTTAAGTAAATGTTTGCATCCAACATAAGGAAATATAGCTACTACAGGCACATTAAACCAACTATAAAGGCCTTAGATCCCCACACTTCTGTTTCAGACTGGCTGAAAGCCTAATACGCCAATAATTTGTTCACTATATTCTAGTCTTTCCTGATAGTTTAATAACATTCAACATCTCTCTCACCATAAATTTCGCCTAGCTTGAAAGCAGAAATATTAACTGCTTCATTAATATCTATGTTCACGCAGATCATCTCTCCCAACCAATTTTGATGTTAAAGCAATTTTCCAGGACAACTAGAAATATATCTCCTTCCCAAATTAATCCTTTCTCCTTTCCAAGCCCAGACAACGTGCTTTCATTCCTCAGTTCTGACCATGCAATCAGCTTGATTATTCCTATTCCATCCGTCCCTACATATGCCATAGTGTTCTTGACTGCAAAATGTCCCTGTCCTATTGTAATCTATGATGACCACTTGTGTTTTTTAAGAGTAGTTTGATATTAATTAAAGACCATCTTACGCACAAATAAAATACATTAGTTTCAGCACCAGTCACCCTCAAGAATCTATGATTTAATACAAGCATAACAATTTATAACATGAATAAAACCCTACTGGGTTCTATTCTTTAAATATAAACCTTGCTTTATAATCTTCAAAATAATTTTTATTTCTTTTAAATGCTCATGAATTCAATTATTGCCCCCATCTTTTTCTCCCCTTGTCAAGAACCCAGCTTCTGTACTGAGGGAGGAACAAGGGTTGCACCTGAAGTCTCCTATGAAGTGTGACAGGAAGGGAAATCAAATTCAGGGTAGGTACCACTAAGTATCAAAGCATTTGACAAAGAATAAGTGTCTGTTACCTAAGATTTTAAAGAAAGAAATTAGACCTTGTTTCAGGAAAAGCTCATCAGTAAGGAATAGTTAGGAAGGAATCATCATAGAATCATAGAATGTGTTGGGTTGGAAGGTACTTTTAAAGGTTATCTAGTCCACCCCCACTTACTGCAGGGACATCTTTAACTAGATCAGATTGCTCACAGCCTCATCAAGCCTGGCCTTGTATGTCTCCAGGGATGGGAGAGATCTCCAAGGACGGGTAACATCCCTGATGTTACCATCAAAAGAACATTATGGGAAAAAGAGAGTCCATCTTATATATGAAATCAAGATTTTATTGCTAGCCTAATTAACGTTTTAATGGTCTAACAAAAAAATGCCAGTTATTCTTAGTCCAGTTACAATTAAACTAACACTCCAAGTCCAAATCATCTCTTATAGAAAATCCTTATTGATGATATGATTCAAGTCATATATATGACTATACATTAAGTAAGATCTGTTACACAGATGTCTGCTATTGGGAATCTGAGTCAGTCTGGTCCTAAATAGGACTCTCCTATCTCTTTTCTTTTACTGTTTCTGATTTGCTCCTTCAAGACAGATCTTGCATTTGATTCACATGTTGTTAGAAAACTGTTGTCTGGGAAACAGTAATCAAAAGACAGAATCCATTTTACGTAATTACTTCACTGCTGTTAGATATTAAGTGTTTTCAGAGCAATTAGGACAGTATACTGAAAGAATTAGTTAATCAGTAAGCTTCCCTAATAATACAGAAAAGCAACAATTTTTTCTACTTTTTTTTCCAGTTAATTTATCTTCTCAGAATATTTCCTTGATATCTAAGTGTTTTCATAATACAGATAATACTACCCAATGAATTATTTCTCAGCAAGTAGAAGAATTCAAAATAAAAAATCCAACTTGTTGTCAATGAAACAGTTGAGTAACATTTGTATTGAAACTTGAAATAAAATATGATCAAATCTCCAGAACAACTTTCAAATAATGAGAATTATTTTTCATACTCTTCTTATTTAGGACATGGCTTGCATATAAACACCAACACACTCATCAAAAAAACAACTGTCACTGTTTTTTACAGATGAGTATGTATGTTCAGGAAGGCAAGCCAAAAGACTGTTGAACATTCTCATAAATAACTCTGCAGAGTGTCATTGGGTCGCATCTAAAGACAAATGTTATTAGTTAGTTGTTACAAACTAACCATGTAATCATAGTGAAGGGCAGAATGATGACAGTGTGGGCAGATGGAATGAAAAAAATCCCATTCATAGTAGAAATACACAAATAAGGAAATTCAGAGCAGTGTCTGTAGCCATATGAAAGCATTCTTAAACAGAAGGTTTAGCCTCATCAGTTACTTATGGTTTAGTTTTCTTATTCAACATCATAACCTTTGGGCAGTGTTCCATGATACTGAGAACGGCAGTTTAGCATCTGTCTGTGACATTCTTGGTTTCAGTTCTTCCTTCTTTTTTGGAAGAAGAAAATGTTCAAGGAGAACCCTGATAATGCATTCCAAGTATGTTTGGATACAGCTGGGTGTACATAATTGTAGGCAGCTATGAAAATTAAGTTTGCATTCAGTAAAGAGTAAGTAACAGCCATAAGGAATGACTAAGTAATTTGAAAATCATATATATTAGTTTTGTCAACACCAAATAACAAACTGAGCTACAGTGAACTGTTGGAGTGCATTTCTTCTGTTGTCCTACTTTTCCTTTCTTTTCTTTTCTTTTCTTTTCTTTTCTTTTCTTTTCTTTTCTTTTCTTTTCTTTTCTTTTCTTTTCTTTTCTTTTCTTTTCTTTTCTTTTCTTGTCTTTTCTTGTCTTTTCTTGTCTTTTCTTGTCTTTTCTTGTCTTTTCTCTTTTCTTTTCTTTTCTTTTCTTTTCTTTTCTTTTCTTTTCTTTTCTTTTCTTTTCTTTTCTTTTCTTTTCTTTTCTTTTCTTTTCTTTTCTTTTCTTTTCTTTTCTTTTCTTTTCTTTTCTTTTCTTTTCTTTTCTTTTCTTTTCTTTTCTTTTCTTTTCTTTTCTTTTCTTTTCTTTTCTTTTCTTTCAACCCTAATGCTTTGTAGCTGGTGGAGATATCACCATAAAATTTTGGAGTAGATTTTCATGTGTGTGTGTGTGCATGCCTGCTCTATGGAGGTGGGATAGAATGATATCTTATAAACTAAAACTGTAAGGTTGCTCATTGTTGCCAATAACACAAGAATTGCTACCTGCTATACCTAGGAAAACACAAAGGAATGGCTGCTACCTCATCAATCACCCTGTGGTGGGTCTCCCTTCTCTCTCAGCCTGATTTTCTACATGCTTCTCTGCCAGCTTGAGGAGAGGCGAAGTGACCACTACTGTGGCTACTCTGCAGGCACAGCAGACTTCCCACTCCAGCGTTATGCCTCTGGATCTGATGTGCTGCAGTGCTGGGCTCGGTGCTAGCAGAAGCACAGTAAATGCTTAGTGCAAGAGGGAAACAGTTCTGAAAGGTCTTGCTGGTGTTTATGAAGTCCTGATGTGCATGGACCACACTAACCCTCCAGTAAAAGCCATCCCTGTTTCATCTTACTGTCTGCTAGTCCTAATTCTTCCCTTTCCTAGGCAACAGAGAGCACAATTGCTAATACCAGAGACCAAGGTATTAATGGATTTCAACTGAGTTGTGACAGCACATTCTGTGAAGTTTTTTCTTATTTTCAAGGCTTGCAGCAACAGAAAGTGAATCTAATTGGGAGAATTTCATTACTTTCAGACATGGAAATTTAGAACTTTCTGAGTTTGCTGCTTCTGAAAAGTAAGTATTTTAACTTGGAGATGAACTGAAACAGAAGGTAAGTAATTTGTACTAAAATAATACCATTCCTTTTGTTGAAATTTGCTATCTCACATTTATGTCAGCATATCTTGCAGGTAAAGCACATCTGAATTGGTAAGTATTTGAACAGGACATCTGAATGAAATTTTTTCAAGTTTTATCAGTGAATTTTATCCAGTCATGATAGTCAATACCAGTCCAATTTTATTATGGAAGAATGGAGGACACTGTGGTCTCACTCAGACAAAATGTATCATCAAGGCACCACTATTTGTCTTTTTTTAAAGGACACACCATGAAAAATAGGTAAGTAATGTCCAAATTCAAGCCTGAGTTATTATATTCTCTCTGCCTAAAGGTCTCTCTGTTTTAGGGCTAACCTATATATTCTTCCTTTCGTACAGTAAAAATTTGTTTAACATTGATATGCATTACTACTCCATTGCAACAGGAATTATGCTCCCAGGATGGCTATACTTCAGCAATAAATGACAGAAAAAGCACAAATTGTTCCTTTAACCAGCCGTCAAATACATATATGCTTATACTTGCAAATAGTGTAGGATAAATTCTCCCTACTCAAATCCACACCATGAACATGATTTCTTTCTGGAAAAAAAAGAGTGAGACAATCAGAATTAAAAGGAAGAGACTGCAATTGGTCCCCTGGGTCACTTTGAAAGCTGGGATTGCCAGCCCTAATTCTTCACAAACCATTAATTAAGCACTCAAAAACCTGAGAATGCCATTAAACAAAAATACGATTTCAAATAATAATAAAAATAGAGTACTTTCATTTGCCTTCCATTTTCAGGTCTTTAAGATGCAATCATATTCGTATTTTCAATCCTTCCTTAAAATCTGGATGACTACACATTTACTTTTTCTTTTCCAGCGAAGAGTGTGTATTGAGTTTGCATGGCAAGGTTGTGGGTTTTTTTTGGGGGGGGTGGGGTGTGGGGAGCATTGCACAGCAGCAGAGACAACCTGTGATGAACTGACCACAACCCCCATTCCCCATCCCCCTACGCCACTCCGGCGGGGGAGGTAGAGAAATCGGGAGTGAAGCTGTGTCTGGGAAGAAGGGAGGAGTGAGGAGAATGTGTTTTAAGATTTGGATTTTATTTCTCATTACCCTATTCTGTCTTGTAACTGGCAATAAATTAAATGAATTTTCCCAAAGTTGAGTTTGTTTTGCCCATGATGGTAATTACTGAGTGACCTCCCTGTCCTTATCTTGACCCACAAGACTTTCACTGTATTTTCTCTCCCCTGCCCAGCTGAGGAGGGGAGTGTAGAGTGGCTTTGGTGGGCACCTGGTGTCCAGCCATGGTCAACCCACCACAGAGTGATATTCTCCTGTAACTGTTTGTAGATGAAAAACAAATACCATAATCATGCTGAAATTAGAAGATCTATACTAAGATACATATTTAAAAACCAGGAAAAGCACTTTCCATGTACTTCTCCCATGCTCAACAGAAAAAAACTTCAATAAACTTCAGTATTCCTTTACCACTTGAATGCAAAATAGCTTTTGAATAGTTGGGTGGTTAAATCATCTATTTTTTAACACCTACGCTCTGTCATTCTTCTCATCTACTTTTTGCAAATAATCCTAGGGAGGATGAGGCACCGTGAGGAAACCACAGTGAATTAACTGCATGCATATTGTCTTTACTGAGAATTTTATTGCTATTCAGTACTAAGGAAAATTTCTATATTAAAATGCAATAAAAATAAAATAATAATAAAATTAAATAAACAATATTACTGAAATAGTCACCTAAGAATTAGGTATATTAAAAAACTATCTTCACATAAAAAAAAACCCCAGATGATATTCTTCCAACTATTTAGGGCTTTTTTTCCCTTAGATTATTTCTAACATGTTTTTTTCCACCTTGAGTATTTGTAATATTAAAATAGAGATGGTTGTGCAACAAAATTCATGCGTTTTGATTATGGATCTTATGTATATAGGCCTCCAGGGCATCATGAGCGCAAGCCAATTGGAAGACCTGGAGGAAAGGCTTAAGTTCAGCTAGCTCATACATCCCTTCCAGCACATGTGATGAGCAAAATACTGATGAAACTCTCCTTTTGCACAGATCTGTACAACCTTTTGTACAAATCAAGAGCAGCAGCTAGTGACCAGTGGTGGAATTCCCTTTCAGGAAGTATTCGTTGCAATCCAGACCCAGAGGTCTGACTGTGGAAGCATGAGGGTACTTCAAGACTCCACGCAGGGATAGCCCTTAGTGCAACCAGCAGAGCAGACATGTGCCAGTGTTATAAGAGAGTCTCTTATATTTGGTTTAACAAGATCTTTCAGGATTTTACAGCAGCACACAACTCTTGACAAATTTTATCTGTGCTCTCCTTAGATAACAGTCCCAGAATTACAAATTATATCTAAAATGTTCAGTGGTTTAGAGCTATCCATTTTGATTTGCATTAATTTATCACTGCCTTTACATTGTCTACAAATTCGTGCTTTGGAAATTAAACCCAAAACAACCCAATAATATACAGTAATTTCAAAAATGCACAAGAATTATTGGCTAAACCTTTGCAATCTTAAGAAGTACACTTTTTCATACACATATAAAAGAAATAAAGCTTGAAAAATATAGGAGCATCTTAGAACTGAAACAAGAATTCAAAACAAAACAAAAAAAAACAAAGACAGAATGCCTTCTTGAATAAACCCCACAATTTTACTCAGTCTGTTTTTGACAAAGCTTAATTCTGCTAAGGGGGCAGAATTGCACATCTAACATACTTAAGATGTGCAATTTTTGGTTGATAGTTGAGAACTGAAACACAACTACCTGTATCCATGAATCCAGTATGATTTTTTATTTCTAGCCTTAAGCAAACCTTCAGATAATTTCTAGCCTTGCTTTCCTCTATGAGAAACGCTAGCCACTATTTTTATACACTCAGATTCCCATGGATAATTATGTCCTGTGCATATTGTAGGTGAAAAGCCTCCAAGTTCTTGCATAGGACCTTTCCAGAAATAACAAGGGAGTGAGCCATGTGCTAAGTAAGTTGCTTTGGCATGTGGCCCGTAACTGCAGCCCCTCCAGTATGGAACTGCACATGAAATTCTTATATGACTTATGTGCAGTCGTTCTTCCACCTGGCAAATGCATATCTACTCACACTATGCAGTAAGCACTGACCTCAATAAGATCCTTGCACTGTAAATCAACTTAAGGCTGGACACATCCAAGGTAAGAAGTAGAACAATTAATCTGCTGTTCATTTTGAAGTTTGAACTCTTCTAAACTATCCCAACAATTAGAAGTGGTTCTTAGACCTATTCGTATCAGACTAAAGACCCCCTATTCTTTTATTTTCTCTTTTTGCTAATATACTCATGCATTTCCCAGCATACTTAAACAATACTCCTTTTTAATAAAACATCAGTCTGAAAATGTCCATTTAACTGTAACTATCCACAAGATGTTACCACATAAGCTACCCAACATTAACTCAAAACTTTACAAAACTAATGAGAATTTAAAACTTCCTCAATATCAACCTAATATTGTAATTGTTGCAATCTTAGTTTATCCTTACATATTATTAACAATCCCTCTTCATGTCACGCTGCAATAGGTGCAATTGCACGCTGCAAGTTCTGAGTTCTTAGGACACAAGATATGCAATATCAATGTCAATAGCAATAGCAACAGCAATAATATGCAGGATTCTAAGCTGATTTATGTGAAAACTGAGGCATAGGTTTGCCAGGTGTTTGTGTTTGAGTAGTGTTACCGAAAATTTTTGGCTCAGTGAAACACCACTGTGGTTACATGAAAGCACACAGATTTTTAGAAACTTTCTGGAATTTATAGAGCCTGCATAGGTTGAATATTCCTAAAATAGAAAAGGATGGAAATACCTCTGTGAGAGATATTTTACTTACTGGAGCTCAGAAAAGATGTTGTACATGTACATTTGAGATTCCATTTCAATAAAATCATAATTTAATTTGCTTTCTATTTCCTGTTTTAATTCAAGTAATTCTTTTTTATTTCAATGTATTTGGTCAGCATGCAATTATAAAACTTGTCCATATTTCCATCACAGTGACATATAAACTAGAGTGCAGAGTACAATAAAATGTATATGCAGTTTGCACTGGGATTTAATTATATTTTTTAATGTAACAAAAGATATGCTGTCATTTAAGATTATTTAAGTTATAGTAAAAAGCTTTGTGACAAATTACTTGTTTAATTTAAAGTACAAGGATAAAAATTCACTGGCTTAGAGTGCCTAAGAGAACTAGCTAAATTCAAATAATGAACATATGAATTACTTTGTTTTTGAAGATTTATTCAGCAAAAAAAATAAAATTCTTCAAAAATTGTAAATAGTTGCTTTCATTTCCTACAAATCCATAGGTACCATAAAAATGAAAAGCGCTACTCAGAACTAATAATACAACTCTATTTCTAGCTATTTTGATTCCAGAAAGCACTTTTATCTAATGGATAGCAATTATATTGTGTATTATTTTTTCATTCCGGCCAGCAAATTTCAAAAGAGCACTGGAGAGTTCCCAGCCATCTAAATTGTTAAAGAGCTGTTTTCAGAGGCCATGGAAAATGTTGCCATTGTCAGTCTGCCTGTAACTGCGTACATTTGCTTCAGGATCTGAGATGCACATGACGATAGTAAGATTTGATAAGCTTGCCCCTCTGAAGGAAACCAAGCTTTGGTAAGATCTCATGGAAACTTATTTATTGCTGTACTTTCAGTCATAAGGTGAAGCACACGAAGAAACCTCAGGAAGCACAGTAATAAAAAACAGTAAGAGGGAATGCTCTCTGACTGTCACATCCTGAACCATCCCCTGCTTTTACATCAAAGCAACACTGGGGTAGGAGAACGATGAATCAGACCCAAGGGCCAGATTCCCTCACTGTCTAGGGGATAACAGCTCTTTCTACCCCAGCAGAGAATGAAATCTTGGCCTTTAACTAAGTTTTCCCACAACTGGCTGAGGCTCTTGTCTCTTTCGCGCAGTGAACCACAACATAATTACATACACCAGTATACATACATCCTGCTGATATAAGTACCACTGCAACTGCAGAGCACGGGAATTGACAAGCATGTTTAGGATTTTAAAGGCTGTGCCAGAGGTTCTGCAAAGGCCCAGAGGATGTGTTAATCCTGTGTGCCCCAAGCAAGCACACAAGGTGCAGACCTCCACCCCTGGAAGTCTGTCACCCCCTCTCCGGATGGTAATCGGTGCCTTAGCTATATGGCTCCAACTCCTACCACAACCTGAGCCAAAAGCATACAGTGAGCACTGGCCCTGTGAGCAGCTTCAGGCCCTCCGAGAGCGGCAGGCAGATGTGAGCAGACACACATAGCCTTGCCCAGGTACAGGGCCACGAAGGCCTCAGACTACTAACGCATAATTGCCTTCCTGCACTCAGCTCTGCTTACACTCTCTCAGATTATTTGGGGAGTCCCTGAAAGCTTGAGGGTATTCAGGAGCACCAGATTACCTGAGCTGGAAGTAAGGACTCACCCTTTGCCGCCATGTCAGGCCTCCTGCTGCCAGGAGCTCCTGTCACTATGGCAACCAGGAGCCCAGCAAAATGGCTGCCCTCAGGGGGCTTGGGCCCAGGACTTCCTTGACAGCCAGCAGCTGGGTAGCTGTCCTTCACTGAGCATTCACCACCTCTTATCCAGGTGCCTGGTTCCCCTATCCTGCCAAACACTTGGGCTTCAGCTAGCAATGCCATGGTTCTCCACCAGGCCTTTGCCTTTTGCCTTAACCAAGATGGATGCAAACAAAATGCTCCTGTGCAGTGCCTGGTACATCTGCTGTTTGCATGAAGCAGAAGAATATCACGACGTTAAAAATGAAGACAAAGGTTGTTTTGCAGAGTGCTGGAGCAGGTATGTACTACCTAAAAGCCGAAGCATGGTGTGCATCTCTGAGCGTTTGCTGAGGAGAAGCAGTAAGTAAGGAGCGCAGCCCATGGAAAAGTGGATTTCAGCTTGATCAAGCCACAGGCCAGGCAATGGCTTATTTATAGCAGTTTCCTGTGGGGTTTGGGGTGTGTGGGGGTGCTTGACAAGAATGTGGATCACAGAAAAGTGGGTAAGGTCAGTCATGTTACAGGAAGACAAACGAGAAAGCAGTTTTCAATTAAAGTCCAGCATGTTCTTTCAGGCAAAACATGGCAGGCCAGGCCGAGCACCTGCTCCTGCTGCAGCCCAGAGGCACTCTGATGAGCCAGCTGCGACCGACGGCACCTCAGCTAAAGCAGGAGATTTGATTTCTAGATCAGAAACAGAAATGTCACCGCTGGGAACCAGGCACAGATCTCTCAGCACCGGTGAGTGATATCGCAGCTGGCCCTTGAGTCCCCGGTATACGTCTGCTAACGTCAGCACCAAGGTGAGGGTGTCAGTATTTTGTGCGGTTAGAAGAGCTTCCCCGCCAGATCGGAAGCTCTGCTTCCAGGCTGCCAGGTAAAATTTAGCTGGAGAGTGATGACATGCAAAAGGTGGCTGGACATGGACTAGAAAGCTGTGTTGGCAGAGTCCTCGACCTGCGTGAGACAGGCAGTTTAGATGGCAAGGGACCTGTAAGCCTTTAAATTTGTTCACCTCAATTTAACTATTAAGTTAGTATGAGGGGAAAACGGTTGGTAGGAACTGCAGTGTGGGTCTGTTTTGACTGAGCAACTGTAGTTGCTTAAACATAAAGCAGAATGGTTAGTTTGCCTGTGGTTAATCTGGATTATTTCTGCAGAAAAGCATGCACATAGCCGTTTTGTATTATTGGCCTTATTGTCAACACTTAGAAATCTGGTGTGAAAAAATTTTGAGGAAACAACCCCCAAATTTATAAACAGGTTATGTATTTTAAGTGAAATTTATAAACTGGGAAGAGAGATTGAGATGCCATCCAAGAATTTGCACATATGCTTTGCAGTGGGAATGGCTCTGGGACATTATCCTTAGTTGCTCCCACAAATCCTAGTCCTCGCTTCATTGTGTGTGTCATCACCATTACTATTTGCATAAAGCTGTCGTATTTTTTGCAACCTCAGAATTATCATTATAATAAAATGGACCATCTGTAGAAATCACATAAGGATGTGCCTCTGCGTTTAAGATCATGGCTAGGAGGTTCATGTTCATAGGCATTTGCAAAAATTCATGGATTCTCTTTTCCTTTAAAAAAAGTAATTACCGTTGTATCAGGGAAGACTATTGCTCTTCAAAATGTATAGCTGTGCATTACTGTAACAAGGTTAAAAGAACAAGCTGTGTAATGCAGTATAGCTGGGGGACAAATAATTCAAAAATAATATCACAATTCATTCAAAGCAAACAGGCTTATTCTATAACAGGTACCTCCAGATGTGGGGCTGCATCCAGCTAACATGCATTTTTAGATATCTTAGTTTTTCTGGCATACTTATGAAGGGGATGTCTGGAAATAAGTGTCATAGCACAATTACTGATACCCTAATCTACAAAAAATATTTTTGGAGGCCAAAGAGTCCCTTACTGCATTTGATGTAATTACATGGTCATGCATTCTGATTTTGAATGAGTTCAATGAGAAGATGGCTTCAATGCCTTGCAGATATGTCTGTAATTTCTGTAACACTTTCCATATCATGTTGTTCTTGATATTTATTTTATTTGTCTTTCTGAAACAGCATGAGGATTATTAAAATGAAGCGACAGCTACATTTAATTATGGCATGGCTGATGTATCTGCGAAGAATCTTAACTGAGAATTTCATTTTTCTTTTGGAACACTTGCAGAGAGAACATGATTTCCTCTGGCTTTTTTCTTTGGCATTCTTCTACTGATTTTTCTACTGCTTAAGGAAACATAGTATTGCATCTCAAATCAAACAGTTAAAATATCAAGTGCTACCACAAGTTGCTTCTGGTTGACACATGAAATTGTTGTGATTAGTCACATCTTGGTGTTGCAGGTCCTGGATTGTGAATGCAGGCAATTCTAATAAAAATATTCCCTGTGTACATTAAAAAAAATGTTATTTTTCAGGAACTTCAGCCATGCATTTTTTGTATGAGCTTCTTGTAAACATTCCTACTAATAGAGACTTGTCAGAGGGTACTTGAAGAAAATAAATAGAAATAGAATATGGCCACAGCTAAACAGAATTCACTTAAATATTCAGGGAACTATTAATAGAAAGTGCTGGTAAAATCTGTCCAGCACTAATATCTGGATGACTTGGGTAAAAAAAAAAAGAATTAAATCCTACTTTGAAATAAAATTTATTAAAGTTACCACAGTATTCTGGGACCTCGTGTCAATTATCCAGAAATCCATTTTATTGCAGATATATTGGAGGTTCACAGAAGAGGTAAACAGTTGCTGTGGTGAAAAATGCTATGGGAGTAACTAGGTAGAGGATAGTAAAGTTATTTGTTCGTATGATTTGCTTTAGGATATTAATTTCATGCCCAAATTAAAACTGAGCAATGGTATTTGCATTAGCTGTGCTTTAGTGCAAAACCAAATCACTTTGTTATTATGAGTTAGCAGTTTTTCTTCTTAGAGGAAATAATGAAAAGCCCTATTTCTTGGACATATAAGCAGATGAGCCATCACCATAGCAACTGAAGGGACGTATCCATTGCGTCATTCTGTCAAATGGCCCCTGCATGTGACTCCAAGCTCACGCTCACATTCCTTTCTTCCATCTGAAAGTAGGTTTTAGTCCTGCCATCCAATAAAATCAATACTCAGTAGCATGTTTTCTGCCTGCCATAGTTTAGAAATAGGACGCTACTTAAAGCAGCTTTTTTTATCTTAAAGGAACAGCAGAGGTTGTTTATCTGTCAGTGCACTGAAAGTTAATGAAAAAAACAGAATTAATAGAAAACAGATCATTTGTTTCCAGGAATGCTAAGGTTCCTCTTGCTTTTTATTGTATTTAATGATACAATCATGTCTTTGTTCCAGAGCATTATCACAGGTTCTTTGGACAGCTTCCAGCGGAGTCTGGCTTATTCACACACCGTGTTTCTGTCCCAGAGTTATGAAAGAGGCTTTGATTTCTTCACCAAAAGAAGAAGAATTGCACTGCAAATGTGTTTTATAAATCAGGCAGCAGGAACCAAATACAAATTGCATAGTGCTAAACGATCATTCATTTTACTTGCAAACTCTAAAGCAGGATTTTATTTTCCTGTTCTCCCCATCTTCAAAGTGTTAGAAGTCGAGCATCCCTCTCAGACTCTAAAAGGTCATTTTCAACTTGCCTCTCCTTTCCTCTTCATCACCCTCAGATTCTAACCTTCTTTATAGCTGCCTTGTAATAGGAACCAAGACATTTGGCCTCTGCTTTCCTGATTGCCAAAACAGCCAGGCTGAGCTTTCCCAAATGTTACAAAAACAACGGCCGCTTATGGTTGTGTGGGTTCTGTGTTTTACCTCAAGAAAGTCAGCCCAGATTCAGTTTCTGTAAGTCAAAAGACTACTGCAACACTCTCTGGGAGAAAGAAACAAATTGCTGCCTCATTAGGTAGATCTGAAGGTAGCCTTGTTTTGAGCAAATGTTCTTTGTTTGCTGAGTGGTTTGTGATGAATACCAGCGGTGCCTAAAAATAACGCATAAATATTCACTGAACAAAGTCTAACTACAGGGTGATCAGACTCCAGGATCACTTGTGTCTGTGGACCAATATGACAGTTATCAAAGATATGGAGAATAAGAGATGGGACAAATTACGATGGAGAGTAGCCACCATCTTTGTGTTCCACTACATTAAACTCATGGAATGGAATACCCTCCACTATGGTGTGTGGCTTCAGAATCTGAACTTTTTTTCCCCCAATAATGCCTTCTTCAGGCTTTCCTGAGTGAAGGACATGTATCAAAACTGTGCTCTGCCTTTCTCTCTCTCTCTTTCTCTCTCTCTGAAATACTCAGTACATTTTAGGTTTATAAAAAATGTAAAATGTATTAAAATGTACATAAAACATAGAAAGATTCTATACTCAAGCGAATTAATAGCTATATGCAAAAGTGATTTGCAAAATGTCAATTTCCCATACCAGAATAGTGTTCTTGAAACCCTATCTAAACTGCCAGTTTCAGTTAAGCTAGATGGACTGGTATTTTTCTAAAGCGGATTACACAGAATCACACTAGTGAAACTGTCTCCTACAAAAAAGGCAAGTGAGTTTGGCAGCCTCCTGTAAAAAAAAAATCAGGCAAACCATAAATGCTTTCTTCGTTAGGTGTCATCAGCAAAACCAAGAATCAATTCACGTACAATGTCTAGCAGTTCTTTTTTTTTTTTCTCAAATAAAACAAGGTATTTGGGTTTTGATCCTGAGCCAGAAACTTTGACGTGTTAGGAACTTCAACTCTAAATCCAAGTAATAACTGTTTTCTTCTCACTTTCAATCTAGTTAGTAGTTCCTGGGAAGACGAACACCTCATTGAGGAGTGGGAGGTAAATAACTGTTTTCATAAAAAGAAATCAGGAAGGCTCAAAAAATAATGTACTTGAGTTTACTTAAGTCTCTCAAAGTCCAGATGCAAGTGGAAGCCTCGGCTGTCACTAGATCCCGTTTGTGCCTGATCGTTTACTTGGCCCTTCTCAGTCTGAGTTTATGCACATGAACAGAGTATCAGTTTTCTAAGGTTCCTATTGATCACCTTATCTATACTTTCAAAACTGTTAGCTTGACTAAAGTAAAAAAAAATATGTAAACACCATCCCTTGAAGAAAGGACTGCCAAGTCTTCTTTTTAATCCAAACCCATTGTGTTCAGGAAAAAAAAATCCAGTGGAAAAAATTATTAGCATTTGAGGGCCACACAGTATTTTTCGGAAATGTTTTCTGTAAGATGTGTTCAATAGGGACAGCATCAAATATTAACTTTAAATGCAAGTGTCACGTCTTTAGCTGATGTAATACTAATAAAATAGATCTGTGGTTGTGTTGAGAAAAATCAATATTGCAATTTGATTCAGATATGCTGTTGCTTCCCCTTTTGTCATAGATCTGTGGACATTAAATCATGTCAGTTTCCATTTGTGAGAAGATTGCAGATGTGTATAATCAGATTTAGTCTGTAATTTATTATTGTTTTATATTTAAAATTTGGTATCTTCCAGTGCCCCTGCTCAAAGCTGTGGCTTTGCAGTAGCAAGTGCAAAATCTCAAAAGGTAAATGTAGCCCATGGGCCAGCGATTCCCAAAGGGTGTGCAGTGGTATATAGTGTGCCATAAGAATATTAGAAATATGGCAGCACCCTGTGTGCTCTGCCATTTGCTTTTAGCATCTAATCTTAAGAGCCTGGTAGAAGTGAGCTGTGGTAGGGATGCCATGTGAGCAGCCCATGATGGCCAGCCTTGGGGCAGTTTGTGAAGATCTCCTTTGTACTCCCACATTTAATCCAAATTAAAGTGCACTCCAAGTAGCAAAAACTTGGGATATGACACCATGTGCCAGTGAATCTTCATAGGGATTGACAATCTTTCTATTTTCAGAGGCAAGTTAATTCTTTCAGTAATATTTCACTCCCCTGACATTTTCAGGCATCAAACAATGGTTTCTGGCCACCCAGCAGCCCAGGTCACAAGAGATTTTGAAACTGTGGCCAGATGGTTTGCGTACTTATCTACTTAAATAGCTTATACTTAAAAATTAGGATCTACCCAAGATGTTGGTGTTGGTGTATCTGGTCATTAAAGACATAGTACATGTGTGTAAACAGTTCCTTGATTGCTTTTTCTTAAGTTTTTATCTGTTTTGTGCTCTGAAAACATTAATCGGGATGAACAATTAAAATGTTACGTGAATTAGCTACTTCAATAGAAACCATATGAGTCACAATGCTCAGTCTGCTAAGCCATTGCTGGGTTTTTAGACAAATGATTTACTAAGAAAAAGAGTGATTAAAAAAATCCCAACTCCTATGACTGGATCTTTTAAGGCTAGCAGAAATTAAGGGTCCGGTATTGCTTATTACTATTTGGCCAGTTCCATGTGATTAAAGCACTTTAATAAGCCTGCCTGCGTATCCTCTTGTATCCTCTATTAGCTTCCTTTCAGATGTTGACAATTAGAAAACACTTAGAAAATTGTACATATATATTTAAACTACAGTTAAAACGAAACCAGGAATTATTATTGTGTAAGGTGATTTGTGTTTAGAATTTGCCTGCTGGTATTTACGTGAAATGCCTAGTATACGTTCCAGATATCATCACTGTAACAAATACTTTTCCTTAGAACTTGTTTTCTAGATTTTCTTTCTAGAGTTAACACCTTTCATTTTAGACCCTGTTTTCAAGGGTGTGTAAAGTTGGACACCCATTAATTTTTATTTATTTATATCAGTGCATTCAGAATGAAAATGTCTTCCTCAAACTTGCTTATCTGTCTGTGATATGGAGGATAAACAGGAAAGCTGAAGATGGGCTTGCATAGGAATTCCACAATTGGAATATTTTAGATGTGTTTAGGTACTTGAGTGTAATCTGGCAAAAAGCAGTTGATAGTGTAAACCTTGTGCATATCAGTGGTGTATGCCATGACATTTTTAAAAGAAAAAAATTTTCTTCTTTCAGAGAAGTTTAAGTTTACATTTAACACTTCTTATATTGTTGGCCATTGTGAAGAAATCAAAGGGTCCCCGGAGTAGTCACTCATAACTTACAGGCTTCTCCTGTGACCCAGGAATTAAGTGGCAGGTAGAAAGTCCCAAGTTAAGACTTTCATGCATCAGGGGCAGTTCAAAAGCTTATCTTTGTGTTTGAGGATCTCAGAACTTTTGATATGGTTCACCTGTTGTATAAACTTGGCTCTGCTGACACTGACGGCGGGACTGAGTGTGTGTATCCAGTTTCTGATGGAGAATGACCATCAGAATGACCAGGTACACTGGCTGCGTGACTTAAATAAATTGCCTCCATACCAAAGATAGTATAAGATGATGTTCTGAAACTTTACAGAAGGTGTAGTGCTGGAATCATGATGCTTACCCACTTACTGGGTGACTTACTGCCATCCAGTATCTCTTCACCTCATCTTCCCAAGATTCAGTCCCAGCCCTAAGATCTCAGCTTCCACCAGTAAGAGCTGCAGCCTGCAAACTGCCATGATTTAATTTTATTTTTCAACTTTCATCTTTACCCATCATAGAATCATAGAATCATTTAGGTTGGAAAAGATCCTTGGGATCATCGAGTCCAACCATAACCATCATTATTCATACTGAGAGATGGAAATACCTGCAATGTAGTACAGATGGAAACAGCTTCAGTGCAATAAATAAACCCTACAGTGATAATTCGTATCAATGCCATCTTTTCTCTTTTGCTTTAAAATTGTAAAATACAGCTCAAATGAACAGGTATTGGCTAATCATACTGCCAGTTTTTAGCAAGCAGGTAGTCTCCAAAGCTGCCACTAATAGCAAAAAAATTATATATCTTGTCTACCACAAAAGATATTGTCGAGAACAGTTCAACATAACAAATGTTCAGATGCATAACCAGATATGGAAAACAGGTAAACTAATTCCTCACGTTGAATTCCTCCAACTAAATAACTCTTCCTAAATACAGTTCATTCAGAAATTTAGAGGAAGAGGAAAATTACACATCTGCATAGGAAAGCAGAAAAGCCAAGTAGATGTGGAACATATAGCATCGAATCTTTAATCACAACTAAATAGTATTGTTTCAGCATTTGAAAAAAAAAAAGCTAAACACAAGAACTGAAGAACAAAAATTATGCAAAAAGTACTGCATAAAGAGCATCTGTCCTCAGTAAGATGGTATTTTTTTTCTTCACAATGTACCACATTAATGGATCCAGCTGATCCAAACTAGAATGACAATCTGATCTCTGTGGAAACATCAGCATTTATTCATCATCATCTTCAGAGCTATAAGATGTCACCTAGAGAATTTTTTATGAGATTTTTCTTTTTCTAACAAGGATTTAGCTTAATTTATATGCCCTACACATAAAATGCAGCTTTACTGGTTTAAATTACATGACTTCTGTACCTCTCTGCATAAAAACCTTTTTTAAGGGAAACAAAGTATTTCCTTCCTGTGCTCACAGGTCTTTGGCCTAAAAGAAAAAAAAAAAAAGATTTCTTTTTAGTTTCTCCAACTTTTCCCACATGTCAGACAATAATGTCATTGTTAGTGTTTTTCTCTCCTTCCCCTGGGTTCCTGGAGTTCTCTCTGTATGCAAGAACTTCAATATTTCATTTAAGGAGATTTAGCATTAAATCCTCTATAAACCCACAGAGAACATTGCAATTGCCAGTGCCTTTACGTGATATATTTCATGTAATTTTCACCTATTTTTGAGCCTTGTTGTTTATCTGATCTGATAACTTTCTTCATGTTATTATACAGTCTGGCTAAGATAAGAAATCATTGCCTAATAATAGCAGACCATAGACTGGTAGTAGTGCCCAGAGGACCAGGCTGGCTCAAAGACCATTAGCTAGAATACATAGGATTTCAGGAGATTTGGCAGGGATTACTAAAGATAAATTGCTGTCACACTTAATCATAGAGAAGAAAAGATTTTCTGTGGTCTAAAGACAGTTATACAATTACTTTTCTTCATAATTAGCCATAGCATGATATGAATGAAGAGCAAAAAATGTTGTCCTTGTGCATAGACAGAGCCAAACAGGGCATCAGTCATCCTTTTATTTTCTCCCTTGCCTCTGAGATCAGAAGTTGTGAAGTGCTGTCAGTTCCACTATAGGCACACTCAAAAACCAGTGATAAATATTCTGAGTTGGCACAGTGAATAGAAATGTCTTGCAAAGAAGTCTCCTACCTTGAACTGTGTATGTGTGGTCTATAAAGTGCTAAATATTATGTATTCGTTCACCTAAAAATTTTCCTGATAGAAGAATATCATAAACAGTTTTAGAAAAGCTTATCATCTCCACACAGCCTTATGCTGTGGTGTGTGTCATCCTTTTGGGCTTCTACAGCTGTAGCAGCAGGCGCCAGTAAAAGGATTTTAGCAACAATGTGTGGGATACAACTTACGTTTGCTCACTAGAAGTGTGGTTTATTGGGTGGTCATGGAGAAATGACTGAAATAATTTATTTCATATCTGTAAGTAGAATTGGGAGGACAACTCTGTTTTTAATGAACTTTCTGTCTTTCTTGCATTTAAGTGCATTGTGGGATTAGGTGAAATAAATGGGTATTTTACCAGACAGGGAACTAGATGGCATTCCAGGTTCAGTTGCTTTGTCTGTGGACTCCATAAATCTCAGTACTCTCAGTTGTCCTCAGTCTGATATTCTGCTGCCTGTCCCTCGCTGCCCCATCAAATTGCATCACATGTATTTTAGGAATGTACAATATATTGTAGCAAAAGAAGGCATACAGAAACATAATGGAAAAGGGAATAGTGCCAATTAAAGTACACGTTGTGGAAATGTACCTCTTAAAGAAGAATTACTTTGCTTTTCCAGTCTTCTCATTATTTACAAGGTAAGACACACAGGTTGCAACAGCTTTTCTATGACTCGAGATTCTTTCCAGTATTGAATCTTTTTTGTATATGATCAAAATGAATCTCTTTGGATGGGATTTGCAAGCGCGAAGGGATTTCAGTATTTGTAGACAGGAAATTATGTCAGACAATGAAGAATATACTCCCTAGCTTACATTCAGATGAAGTTGTTTTCTTTCCTGTATATGGGACATTGCTACTTCATCACTTTTGTCTGTACCGAGACTAGGCCATAAGCCCATTGCTCCATTTCAGCACAAGAATACTTTGCAGGCTTTCAACCTTTAAATGCTTTCAGACTGAAATAGACCTCACATTTTCCATTTTCTTCATACACCCTTTGAAAAGGTAATGGTCTCACAGTAGCATGAACTACAAAACAGATTATTGCTTTGTAGATTTTCTTTGTTTGTTGAGGATGGGAAAGTAGCCTGGCTGAAAGAAATAGATTTTTCCTCTCCTCACATCTTGTCTCAGAAATTTTAAGGTTTATTTGTCATAATTTAAGCTTCAGGTGCAACTTCAGATTCCTGCTTTTATAAAAGAATCCAAAGCCTTTGCAACGCTGCCTACATGTCTGCCCAGCTGCCAGGACTGGCTCTCACAGGACCCAGGAAGAAACCTCACAAGTCCTGTCATTTCAAATGCAGTTTCACGGCATGCATGTGTTTTGTATTGCAGCTGTAAAGGTTTTATGTTGTTTGCTATCTACTGGTAGCTAATTTTCTGTTTGATTTTTGTCAGTATTTTCAACATTAATTGAAAATATGTGATTTACTAATCTGCTTTTGAGCCTTCTAGGGAACAGCATTTCAGACATGGTTTCCCCTTGCTTACGGTGAAATATAATGAACTACAGTTCCTTCCTTACTTTTTTTTTTATTTTCTCATCACAAGCTGAAAATATATTATGGGAGTCTTTTCTAGTTTTTAAAGAGATCTGGAGATGTGAAACAGCTGGAAATGTGAACAGCTGCCAAATTATAGTCTTCTTGAGGACTTTGGAAGAAGGCCATCTGGCGCAAATCTCTCTGCTTTGGGATTCAAAGCACTAGGCACCTAAATGCATATATACCTCCCTACGTACCCTCCAAAATGAGCTTGTCCTGCATCAAGGCATGGCATCGGGGTGGAATTACACATTACCCAGAGTCTCTCAAAGGGCTTGCACTAGCATATCCTGCAACCACATTTTCATGGCTCTGCATTTTCTGAGAAAGAATTAATTTACAATACACAACATCCCTTTTCTGCCAGCAACGGTACCAGCTTCCAGAGGCTTTCTGTTTCCAGCCATTATGCTCTGTTGATACTTCAGAACATATCTACGTTACGTAGCCAATGCTAGCACAGCCACGGTGGCACAGCTCCTGCTGGAGATGCAGCACAGGCTGACAGGAGAACCTTTTCAGCTGTCACAGCGACACTACCTCTCCTGCGTAACATAACCTAAAATGGCAAAAGCACTTTTGTATCAGCACAGCTGTGACAGACACCAGGGGGGTGTCGATATGCTGTGTTTGCTGAATACCCTGATGTAATGTCACAATATGCTAGTTTCAAATATAAAGGAAGGTGCTTCTTACACTGATATTTTTCTGTGTGGTGGTGCTTTGAAATTGTCATACAGAATATTCTCAATTAGTGCTGCAAAACATAATCCTTATTACAGAATGGTTGAGGTTGGAAGGGACCTCCGGAGGTTATCTGGTCACTTATGCCAAGCATCAGTCTCAATCAGAAAAGGTCCACGTTCCACTCCAGATCATGGTCTACAATCTGACCTTTGAAGCTCAGACAATGAATAGTATTAAGATGGAACGTCAACTAGAGTGAACTTAAGAGAAGTTGTCCAAATATAGGGTCCCCTGTAGAAAAAGCAGATATAAACAGAACTAGTCCTGATGCTTTTCGCACACAGAGCTGGCTTTCAGGAGCGCAGGTTTGGTGCCATGAGAAAAGGGTGGGCTGCAGTCTGCCCTGAGTACCCCCGCTAGCAGAAAGAAACTGGGACATGCTCACATTCTGCGCAGACTTGAGAGATGGAAAAAATTCCACACTGCCTCTGTGATCAAAAGGATAGGGTTTGCTTTCTGAGGCTTTCGGGAGGTTGCAAACAACAAGCAAACAAGCAAAAAGGTAGTGTGATGAGTCTCAGAGCAGGATGTTTAGACAAACAAGTGCAAACATCTTTTAAAAGAAAGAAAACTTTCAGCCGTCTTATCCACAATATGTTGACTTGGTAGATGTGGAGTACCTCTCCATATATAATACTTGGTTTAAGTGTACCTTTACAATGATGTAAATTGTAGCCAAATTTGCTTGAGCCTTACATAAAAAAGACTAAACAGGGGAATAATTTTTCTGACTCTTTACAAGTATTTTTTATTGAAGGAAAGGTAATTCAACTAGTGTCAAACTCACTTGGATAAGTTTTTTTAACCAGTCACTAAGCCCCTTGTTAAATAACACGGTTTTCACGGTTCTGAAATTAAAGCTGAAGTAAAAACTGCTGGTGTAAAGTGTTTAATTTCTAAAATGTAGAAATATTTTCAACCACACTATCTGATATGTTGCTTGCACTTACAAAGACACATAATCACAGCCCTCACAAGTTTGTCTTCTTACTAGTCTTGGGATTGTGTAAACCTAAACATTTCTGAAGGTATAGGAAGTTGCTTATGGGGACTATTTTAAATAAAGAAATTGTTCTTTCTGCCACAAAAAGGGACTACATAAAGGTTTCTTCCTAACAATGGAGGAAGCTTTTAGCCATGCACGTAGAACATTTGACTAGACAAAAGACTGTGAGGGAAAGGAGATCACAGACTACTTTTACCCTGAAGAGTTAAAGAAGGTCAGTGCCAATCCGGATGGGGATTAATTAATTGGTGTAGCTATTAAAAAAAAAGGAGAGAAGGAAACAGTACTAACAAAATGTCACTATGGACCTTAAATTACACAGGTTAGGTAGGAGCTTCTTACATCTGTGGCATTTAGACAAGCTCTTGTTGGGTGGATAATATGAGTGATGTGTTCTTTTGGATATTTGAAGTGGGGTTTTTGTTTGTTTGTTTCTTCAATTGTTTCATATATTAGTCTGCTCAGCAGTGCCTGTGCGAGCAGCTGGGATTTGAAGAGAGTGAGAAGATTCTTTTCCAGAGAAGAAAAAGACTTATTTTAAATGTGGGTTTTGATCACTGTAGTCCTGAAGAGTGTGTCAGGCCTAAACTAGGCAAACCAGCAGTAAAGAGAAGCCTGTCCATAAAGGTCATTATTTCTCAGTTGTTGTGGCAGCTAATCCACTTAATTTTTTTAATGATGGAAATTGCACACATAATACAGATTTTCACCATATGTTGATGTGCCATTGTTTTGGGTTGTAAAAGAAGATTGAACTGATCTGGCTAACAGGGCAGCAATGATTCTATCAAATTACCCAACCTCCTGAGGAGTATTTTGGCAGCAGTCTTAATTGGAGCTGTCGTCTCAGCGCTGTCATTATATAGCTGTGCTTTAACAGTTATTTCTTTTTTTTCTCTCTGCCACATTCTGTGCTCTGGCAGTCAGAGTCCACATTGAGATCAGCCAGAAACTTGCAGTACCAGGAATCATTTGATGTAGCCATTATTACAGCTTAGACGCTGAACCAGGGAGGGCTTTGTCAGAGTCTGTAGGTGAGATGTCACTTTCTGAAACTTGAGTTTCAGTTTTGTCTTCCAGTTGGATGCTCTTCCAAGGTAATTTAATTCTACATTGTAATCTAAATGAACGCCTGTTTTTTGGAGAAGAATTAGTGGCATATGGTACTTTTGTATTGCAGAAGCATCCTTAGGGCTTTATGTTACATGAAACTTAAAGAATTACTATTTTACAGAATAATTATATGATATTTTTCTCTACTGCCACTGTTTCTGTTGGATATGATTCAGGGGTTAAATCTACATAACATTTATTTTTGGTCTCTCTTCTGTGTAAGAAATCATTACAGCAAAGTAGAAAAACATAATATCTATTGCCTTCATGATTATGCGTAGAAATAAAATAAAAAGGATTTTTTTTTCTTTCTAAATCTATTGGAAAATTGTTTGCAGTCTTATTTTAGAGCATATTATAATTGTTGTTACAAAGTTATCACAGACAATATCTCTTAAATCAAGTATATTTCAAAAGTAAATGCTTTATTTCTGCTAGTTAAATCCACCAAGTCTCATGCTTTCATTTGGTACTGCATCATGTATAAATTGATTTTCTAGACTTAGGAGGGCATATTTAGTTCCTACAGCTTTCAAAAGCATAATGCTCTATCAAGCTGTCTTCTTGTCATAGCTGGCAGGACACTGAACACCTCTGTAAGTAACAATTTAAAAATAAAAACGAAGGGAAGGACAAACTAGAAGACACAGGGCACCTTTAAAATGCCATGACTTACATACATGTACAGAAACATTCACTCAATCATTTGCATCATGGAATTGTATCAATTCTTTTGGGATAGTGTTTCAGGAAAATATATCCCCCTGTTTAAAAACAGTGAAGTAACTCTATGTCAAATTCATATACAAAGGTAGAATCTTTAGTGAGCTCAGTGTAAGATTACTGCTGATGAAAATGCAAGTGGCCTACTTCATACTTATATGATTTCTAGGACTTTTCATTGAACTAAACCAGTTTTCCAGGATGTGTCTCTGATCCTGCATACATATTTATATAGGTCTAACATTGCTTACAGTCATATTCATGGCAACTTAATGAAATTACTTATACATAATTGCATGGCCTCAGACTGAATTACCCAGTGTAGGCTGCGGTCGTGTATTGTCACACAGTTAACATGTATTCTCTTCTCTTGAGCATCGTGTGACAGTGGTACATCGCAGCTTAGCATAGAGTCTAGCTTTCCAACAGGGAGAAACAGTCTGAGTGACTAGTCACAAAATGCTGATGTATATACTAAGCAGTTCTCAGGGAGTATTGAATAAATCTTCATCTATATGCCCACAAAAGATTAGTCTGTAATCTGCCTGAGAAGTCTTGCTGGCTCACATTAATACATAAATAAGGCAGTATGGTTGGGAATGAGTTAGAAAATGACAGCCAGATCGTCTGACCGTGCCAGTGGGGCTGATGAAAGTAGGGCTAGCCAAGCTAAGTCACCTTCCGTGCTTCAGGCCCAGCCAGTTCCCTGTCTGTCACATCTCCTCTCTAGTTTACCCCAGAGAACAGGACTGACACACAGGCATGGAGGTCATCAGTGGGGGCTGCCTCTGAACTCTTATCTATCCATTGTGAACGAACTGTATTTAAAAGGGAAGAAACTGTAATGATGAAAATTAGGTGGTCAGTCTTTTTTTTGGGATGTAACTGTGATCAAAGCAACTTTCTCTGACACAATTTGCTTATTTTTCATCACTGAAGTGTACTTATTTAGGCATTCATTTCTATGCAGTTACTGTATTATTTATAGAAGTATGTCCAATACAGACACCGTTAAGACTGGTGCCAAATATAAAACCTTACCTAACATTCATATTGGTACAAACCCCACAATTCTAAAATTTCTTCCGAAAAAGGAAAACAAATGCTTTTTCCACAAAAAACTAAGCTAAGGCAATAACAACTCACCCAAAGATTAATTAAGAAAAATTATTCTGAATAAGAAAAAAATGTGTGAAAATGACAATCTGTTCCTGGGCAAATCTTAGGCAGAAAGAAGCAAGCCAGTTAACTAATTAAATTTCTCATTATGAATTATTCATTCAGCTCAAGATAAGTCTTTTTTATAAATGATTTTTTGGGAGTAGATATTAGTTTGTTTTCCTAAGGCTGATTTAAATAGTATAATTGATAATGATCTTATTGTTCCAGTGGACCCTCAATCCCATTTACAACCAGAGCTAGTTGCTGTTAGGTAGGCAATAATGATTGTGTTTCCCTGTCTTGGACATTCACATTTATTATGTTGTTATAGGTTGAAAATATCCTAGGACACTTTTCAGTTTGTCCACATCAACATGGGGATAGATATTGTCCCTAGAACATATATTCTTTCCCCCAAGTTCTAAAAACTGCCTTTATTTTTTGCACTAAAGAAAAAGGCTTTATTATCTAGTGGGGAAAGAAATGAGACTGATCTTGACAGATCCCCTTACTTTTTTTTTTTTTTTTTGACTGGAGAAGAAGAGGGGAAGGAAGAAAGCAGAATAGGAAATGTGAGGAGTTGAAAGATGCAAAACTTGTTATGGTCATAAAATCAAATTTTTGAAACAAGTAAGATATTTCATTTCTTTATCGGAAAACACTTTTAATGGCTCTTATTCCTGAAAAACGGCAAAAGTCCTGCCAGGTCTCTAGCATCTTCCCAGAATTTGGATCCTGCTCTGGCTGTGTGTTATCACTTAGGGAACCTGTAGCTCTGTGGCCTTCTGGGTTGATTATTGCAGTGTATGTTGAAATTAAACCTCTGCCTGTAGAGAGCAAAATTTTTACTTTGATTAGAAAATACAACTCATTCAAAAAGCTCTTTGAGATTTTATCTATGGTTGCTGCACTAGCTTTCAGCTATATACCAGCTCAAAATCAAGGTTCATTCCTCTTCAAAATTGTCTGATTTAGTGATTCAAATTACTTTCCTGCCTATCTGCCACCTGAGTGACCTGCAAGTCCTGCAGTAGTTACTTTCAGCCACAGTAACAGGACGGCCAACTTCCAAGTGCTATGTCTGCTCAGGATATAATTCTTCCAGCAACCATTCCGCAAACGTAGCACTTGGCACTAAAGAGATCAGACTGGCCATGAACCCTTGTTGCTGCAAATCAAAACCTTAGCACCACTTGAGTAGAAAACCTTCCTTAAATAAATCTATAGACTGTGGCTACAAGAATCGCTGCAGACTGGGGACAGGAATGGAATCAAAGGAGGACTTTATGTATTTTCTACAATAAGCAGTCACTTCAGATAAGAATAAAACATTTGAGGGTAATGTCATTTCTTCAAACATTTGAATTTAATGATTTCTCATTTATTTTGTTACGTACCACTGTGTTGTTCTTCATTCACAGTCTTGTTCAATTCCTCAGAAGTTATTCTTTTTCTGCATAGGTTTTGGCAGACAGCACATTTCTATTTGCTGTAGTTCCACTGTTTTTTCACTTGTGAAGTTTTGACTAATTTTATTGGCTATATATTTTATCTTTTTGCATTAACATAATTATGTTATCTGCAAAGGAACTCGTGGATGAAGTTCCTAAGCCGCTATCCATCGTATTTGAGAAGACACGGCAGTTCAGTGAAGTCCCCACTGACTGGAAAAGGGGAAACATAACTCCCATTTTTAAAAAGGGAAGAAAGGAAGACCCAGGGTATTACAGGCGGGTCAGTCTCACCTCTGTAGCCCAGCAAGATCATGGAGCAGATCCTCCTGGAAACTATGCTAACGCACATGGGAAATAAGGAGGTGATTGGTGACAGCCAACATGGCTTCACTAAAGGCAAATCATGCCTAACAAATTTGTTGTCTTTCTACGATGGCTTTACAGCATTGGTGGATAAGGGAAGAGCAGCTGATATCGTCTACCTGGACTTGTGCAAAGCATTTGACATTGTCCTTCATGACACCCTTATCTCTAAATTGGAGAGACATGGATTTGACGGATGGACCACTCAGTGGGTAAGGAATTGGCTGGATGGTTGAGTTGTGGTCAACGGTTTGATGTCCAGTGGAAACCAGTGATGAGTGAAGTTCCTCAAATGTCAGTATTGGGACCAGCGCTGTTTAATATCTTTGTTGGCGACATGAACAGTGGGATTGAGTGCACCCTCAGCAAGTTTGCAGACGACACCAGGCTGAGTAGTGTGGTCGACACACTGGAGGGAAGGGATGCCATCTGGAAATACCTTGGCAGGCTTGAAAGGTGGGCCCGTGCAAACCTCATGAAGTTCAACAAGGCCGAGTGCAAGGTCCTGCACCTGGTTTGGGGCAATCCCAAGCACAAATACAGGCTGGGTGGAGAATGGATCGAGAGCAGCCCTGCAGAGAAGGGCTTGAGGGTGTTGGTTGGTGAGAAGCTCAACATGAGCCAGCAATGTGTGCTTGCAGCCCAGAAGGCCAATTGTATCCTGGGCTCCATCAAAAGAAGTGTGGCCAGCAGTTGAGGGAGGTGATTCTGCCTCTCTACTCCATTCTCGTGAGACCCCACGTGGAGTACTGTGTCCAGCTCTGGGGCCCCCCACATAAGAAGGACATGGACCTGTTGTAGCAGGTCCAGAGGGCCACAAAGATGATCAGAGGGCTGGAGCACCTCTGCTATGAAGACAGACTGAGAGAGTTGGGGTTGTTCAGCCTAAAGAAGAGGAGGCTCCGGGGAAACATTATAGCAGCCACCCAGTATCTAAAGGGGGCCTACAGGAACGCTGGGGAGAGACTCTTTATTTGGGAGTGTAGTGACAGGACGAGGGGCAATGGTTTTAAACTAGAGCAGGGTAGGTCTAGATTAGACATTAGGATGAAGTTCTTTACAATGAGGGTGGTGAGACGCTGGAACAGGTTGCCCAGAGAAGCTGTGACTGCCCCATCCCTGGAGGGGTTCAAGGCCAGGCTGGACGGGGCTTTGAGCAACCTGGTCTGGTGGGAGGTGTCCCTGTCCATGGCAGGGGGGTTGGAACTGGAAGATCTTTAAGGTCCCTTCCAACCTAAACCATTCTATGGTTCTGTGATTCTATGATTCTATGATCTTGCCTTGGCTTGCAATTTTTGCCATCTATTCCCACCTTGTGTTAAAATTTATGCTAAAATTTCCATCTAGCTTCCCTTTGGTTCTCTTTGCTGTATCTTTCCATGGGACAGAAATTGGAGTCTTTGTTCCTTTTATTATGGTGACCTGCAGTACTTCATTCTTCTTGCCTGTATGTCTGTTCAAAAGATTTGCCTGACTCAGTTTTCAATTCACAAACTGCTTCTGAGCTGGCTGAGAATCATCTATTCAACTTTGCAGTCAGTTTTGATACATAAGTTCTAAGAATAGTCTAAATTATATAAATACTGAATACTGAACAACATGCCAGGTATGTACAAGATTTAATAGAGGATCGTTCACATGATATAGGTTTGTTCAAACTTCTAAAAAAGTAGATAAGTAGAACAGTCGTGGCTTAATATGCGAAGCAAACACATGCACAATATGTTCAAGTCTCATATTGCAAGATGTATCTGGAGGTTATATGCCCAGAAAGTAGGGGTAAAAATTTGTTGTGGAAAGTTGGGAAAGGTTTCAGAAGCAGGACAGAGTATGGACAGGAGGCAACGAGATACAATACTAAAAGAACTAAAATGTTATTTACGATTCTCTTTTTAAAGTTTTCATCTTTGAGGGCCTGTTCTGAGTTCTATGGAACTTGAGCAGAAACTGCTAAAATGCAAGGACTTTATGAAAACCATTTTGAATGGGTATTTTTCTTCTCTGTTTACTGCTACTGCACTGAAAAATGGCTGCAGAGCTTATGGAATACATAGGGGCTAGAGACACATATAAAATTGTTTATTATGATTCTCTGAATTTAAAATTGTTTGATGAACGTGGTTCATTTTTGGATGAACATAACTTTATTTTTACCATTTTTACTATGAAATACTGATGTCAAATATTATGCTAAATGATTGCAGAAGCTGTAAAGTTTATTCTGTATTATGTGTGCATTATGTTACAATGCTTTTTTATGGCATATGTAAAAGGGAATTGTTCTCATAGGATTGTTTTTTTAATGAGAAGTGGCAATTTGGGTGTACTGTTTGGTAGTAATATGTAAATTATCTGCATGCATAACACAAAACATAATACTTGGCTGCAAGCAAGTCTGGTTAAGAGTTTACCAATGGGTTATAATGGGACCATTATGATACACTGCAAATGGAAGATGATTAAATATATAATTAAGGGCCAGTGAATTCTGAATCACCATTGGTTCTGGATAATTGCACTTGGCTAGGATTACTTCTTTTCCCCTAATCAATATAAAAATTCTAAAGCTCATCTCAATATCTCACATATATTGGAAATTATGAAAATCTGGAGGTGTAACAAATGGGGTAGCTTATTTATTTTAGTAAAGTACATTGATTGCTAGCAATAAAAGAGGAAAGCTTTGTCTTTTTACTGTAAATGATTGGTAGAGTTTTCTAGCATTGAGGATCCATATTTATTAGAGATACCTTTTCTCCAAATGTTTCTTATATCTCATTACTGAAGATTTGGCAGCCTATCTAAGATCAATGTAGCTGAAATTCAAAGAAAAGACTACTGCAATATCTTACCGTGTGTCTGACTATTGCTATTTTATATGTTTTTTTCTTCCCCACGGTTTGTATTTAAATTCAGATAAAGCCATTACTCAAGTGCATTACGGAGTGCTAGGATCCAGCTTGCCCTCACAGCCTTTTCTAGAGACATCTACACTCTGCCTGCCTGTGCTGAAAACTGATCGAGCCCTGTGGCTTTGACCTCAGTAAGGTTTTCAGGAATATAGCACAATGTCTTCAGAAAGGTTATGCTGGCATCCACTAACCTTCGAGCACAGGTGGAATGATGAAAGGCAGCATGAATCTAGTATTGCAAATGAGTACATGCAGACTTTCCACAGGGACTTCAGCAGTGTCTGCTTGCTGGCCAGATTCAGAGTTGTGATTGTTCTTCAAGGTCAAAATAAATGAGCGGCTATGCTAAATATCAAAAAAATAAGCTCATATTGGAGATGGAGGCCACTACTTATGTGCAGGCTAGATGACTTTCAGAGATCTTATGATAATGAGAGATGATCTTTTGACAACTAAGAAACCCCATGCGGCACTACAGGCTTGGGGAGGAGTGGCTGGAAAGCTGCCCAGCAGGAAAGGACCTGGGAGTGTTGGTCAATAGACACCTGAATATGAGCCAGCAGTGTGCCCAGGTGGCCAAGAAGGCCAACAGCATCCTGGCCTGTATCAGGAATAGTGTGGCCAGCAGGAGTAGGGCAGTGATCATCCCCCTGTACTCAGCACTGGTGAAGCCCCATGAACACTGTGTTCAGTTTTGGGCCCCTTACTACAAGAAAGACCTTGAGGTGCTGGAGGGTGTCCAGAGAAGGGCAACGGAGCTGGTGAGGGGTCTGGAGCACAAGCCTTGTGAGGAGCGGCTGAGGGAGCTGGGGGTGTTCAGCCTGGAGAAAAGGAGGCTGAGGGGAGACCTTCTTGCTCTCTGCAACCCCCTGAAAGGAGGGGGTAGAGAGGTGGGGGTCGGTCTCGGTGATAGGACAAGAGGAAACAGCCTCAAGTTGTTCCACAGGAGGTCTAGATTGGATATTAGGAAAAATTTCTTCACAGAAAGGGTTATCAAGCATTGGAACAGGCTGCCCAGGGAAGTTGTAGAATTGCCATCCCTGGAGTTATTTAAAAGACGTTTGTAGGTGTGGTGCTGAGGGACACGGTCTAGTGGTAACTTGGCAGTGTTAGGTTAATGGTTGGACTTGATGATTTTAAAGATCTCTTCCAACCAAAACGATTCTATGATTCTGTGGTTCTACAAAACCCTTATACTTGTAAAATCTCTGGAATGAAAGAGATAACAGTAGCCAAGTGGTAACGCCTGGAGTTACAGAGATGCAAAGGTCTTGTAGAAGGTGTCTCACATGGCTTTCTCAAATCACTTTTACTGTGATTGAGGTATGCTTGACCGCAGAGCTGAAACAGCTCTAGAGCTGAAGTGAGGGTCATTGTGAGAAATGTTTGGCCTTGCTGCTGCTCTTTTTTAGCTTTTGTGGCAATGAAAAGGAGTACCTCCAAATGCAGATATTACAGAGGCAGTGCAGGGGTGGAGAAAAAGACTCATATCCATATCTTTCCTGTAATTCCTTTGAGAGAAAACTCAGGTGTTACACAAGTGGATTTATCGGCTTGTGGAGACTTTTTGTCTCCTGTTGTGTGCATCTCTGCAGTGACATTTTCTTCTGATGATATCTAAAAATGAACAGTACTAGGAAGTGGAAAGTCCTTTAGGATAATAATTCTTCTAGTTCCCTCCTACTCTACTTCATAATGGCGTACACAAGAGAATTCACCAATTTGTGAATTTATGAAACTTAAAATGTAAGGTCTTCTTGAGTTTGCCTAAAAGATGTAATTTCCTTACCAAAGCCTCGAGAAATCCTAGTCTGCTAAATAGTTTTTAAAGCAGAATTGAAAGGTACGTAGTGATGCTGGTGACCAGTAAAAATAGCATGAATGTCCACAACCTCTGGTGTATTTATCTATTTAAAATATTTTTTTTTAAATTAAGTTGAAGACAGAATAACACACACCAGAACAGAATGACACTTATTATAACTTGGAAAAGAATAACAGTTATTGTATCCGTTCAGAGCCCAACAATATCTTCTTTCACATGAAAAAACAAGATGGAAGGTCTGCACTGAGTACTCAGGAGAAGTCTGGTGTTCTTTTTTTTCTATTAGCAGAAGACTTTGTATTTTTAATTGTATTAGTGTGCAATATTGCTTTTTGTGGATCAGATTACCTCCTAAAAATGCAGTGGCAAATGAGAGACATATTAATGTGACTTTTGAAGCTTAAATGATTATAGCATTATTACAATGTTAATAAAGGGAATAAAGGGATAAATAATATATACAGGCTTTCTGACTTGGTAATAGTAGTTCTGATATGAAAGAAACCTATCTATCCCCCTCCTTCAAGCTCCAGGTTCTTACACTGTTGCCTTAGGTCTTACTCCAGACTAATGCTTTCAGTAGGAGTAGAAATAAGTCCTTAAAGATTAAGTCTGTTATTAGAGTGACTCTCAGAATAAATCAGGAGATCTTAAATTTCTAAAGTCACACAGATTTATTTCTCTGCTTTGTACTTTCTAAAAGTAAGAAAATGTGTTTGGCTGAAGCTTTAGCTTTTTTCCTCTTTTTTTTTTATTTTTCTGTGTCAGTTTTGCAATCTCAGCTTGGAATTTTGCAGTTAACGGTGAGCTTTCCTGTTCCTTCACCATTGCCACCACTGCAGGTCCAACAGGGCAGTATCTTTCTCCAGGATTCAAAAGCCGGGGCACCTGGACTGTTGTTAAATTCTCTGTTCGATTGCTGCCTTCGTAACTATGTTGACTGAAGTTCTGTAGGAGTAAAAAGCAGGCAAAGCTTATTTTAGTTAGCAAGTTCAGCAGTTATAACTACAAAAACATCTGAAGAAGTGATATTTTTCATTTTTTCCCCCGAGTTGATCTGCTTTCCTAAGTTTTCTTGAAGAGCTTGAAAAGCAGGCTGCTAGCCAAATGCTCCTGCAACGTAATTATGTTTTGGTGTAACTTTGGCACAAGATTCATCAGAGGGATACATATTATTTAAGTTCTTTACAGAAGTAGTTATTGCAGATATTAAGAAGCTATGTTCCACAGACTAAAGCTTAACTTTCCCAGCAGTTCATTACAGTTTCCGGCCATACGAAATGTGTATTAAGAAAATGTATGTTGAATTTATACAATAGATCTTTTATCTAGTGTTATATTTAAAACTTTGACAAAAGATCCTAGTGCTTTCTCTAAAAATGGCACAGGGAGATTTGTCCTTGGTTTATTGAAGACAGATTGATGAAATGCAGAAGAGTGCAAGTAACTGTCCAAAATTTTTACAAATAAGAAGTCCTTAATTACAAATACAGCACTTTAATCATGCATTTTTCTGTTCAATGTAGACAGAATAAGAACAAAACAAAAGTACTTTGCAAAAATGCTGTAGTTCCAGGGGGGAGCTCATATGTTTTGAAATGACAGAACTAATGTTTCCCTTGGTCATTGCAAAAAGTGTCGTGAGTGTCTACTTTAAGCACTTTTCTTATTCTGACCATGATCTGTGCATATTACAGTTTCACTAGCTCCTGTGAAGAGCCATTCCTCTGCTACCTAAATGTCTGCGCTCTTCCATGTACTGCTTTTGTCAGTTTGCTTTCCTTTTAGGAACAAATAATGATACACATTTCTGTCATATTTACTTTGTGCCTTTTTGTGGCTTGTCTAAACTTTCTTTAGTACAAGATATTAAAGTTTCCACAGACTGCAGCAGAATATATTTAATATGACCCCCAAAGTCATAAATTTTAAATTGGCTGAACTTCTGCAGAGATTTCACCTGCTGTTGTTGGGGGATGACTACAATAAAGTTTGCAACAAGTTCTTTGTGGCTGTATAGCTATTGTGTGCGTGACTGCTCATTCAGATCTGTGCTTTCAGCCCTGCTGTAATACGAAACCGAATGAATGCTCAGAAATCAGAAAGGTTAATAATAACAAGATAATTGTTATTGTGATTGCTTATCTGCTTAAGCGTTTTCTTGCATTAAGAGAGATGTGGAAAGATTTTTTTTTTTTTTGTGTATGCTTGGAAGTTCTTAAAATGTACTGCCATAAGTTAGGAAGTAGACACTGTGAGCAGCCTGAAATGAAAATCAAATCAACTTTATGAGGGTTGTAATATATCTTAAATATAAACACTTCAAAAAGTGTAGAAGGGCAGAAGAAATTGTTTAGTAAAATACAAAACCCTTCAGGACCTGAAAATTATATTGATCTCATTTTAAAGGTTTATAAGTATTATAATCTGCTTTCAAAAGTCTATTACAGGGTCCATTTTTGTTTGATAAAAATATGAAGAAAACCTTATTTTCTTTTTTCTAAGGCCCTTTTACACAAAACTCAATTCAAAGCTTACATGGAACCATACTGAAGATTTAAAATGCATTTGAAGGAAGGAATGCCTTGTCTCTAGAAAAATCTATTTTTCTGGAGAGTTTTTACTTAGTTAACTGAGGTACAATTTTGTTATCTTCTATTTTTTTGCTTGTTTTTCTGTTTTCTGTTATTGTTGATAACTATTTTGGGGTAAAAAAATATTCACCAAAAGTATGTTCTTTTACTGGACATTCTAGTTGAAAATACAGAATCCATGTGGGAAATACTTATGACTGTATTTCAAATTGATTAATGTATTACAGTTTCATTAAATACATCAAATCCTTATACTTTTCCAGAATTTAAATTAATTTACTTCTTCCCCTTTTTCTTGAAGTGTAAGTAAAGGACTCGCTGAAATAAGGACAGTTCTCAGACACTGTGTGTGTGTGTACGTATATCTCTATATATCTATATATCTATTTCATGGCATATAGATTGATATGAACACATTGCTGTCCTGAAGAACTTGAACAGAGAAGACAGGATGGGAGAATAAAAGAACGCTTATTATCTCCCATTTATAGTTACCAAACTGATGCAAAGAGAATCGCTACAAGAAATTGCCAGTAGGAAGCCTGGAGGAAAGCTTGATCTCCTGGATACCACCGCGCTTAACTACCTTCCTCTCAACTGGTATATTAATTCACTCTCTGAGCCAATGCAGCCACAGAGCTGTTTCAAAATCTGCAGTGATGTCTGCTGATCTGCATGAGTATGTGAATTCATCACTATTACCAGATTATTCTGCCCGAAAGGCAGAGCCCGGTTAGGAATGGCTTCTTACAAATGAAAGTGTCACCTATGGAATTTTGTTGTTTCAAATGAATGAACAAAAATATCATTTTTAGCTCTGAATAGTACCCACAAAATCTACATTTGCTGGGCAAGGATGGCACTTCCCCCCAGTGATAAGAAGTCTTCTAACAGGAACAGGAGAGTGATAATCTTGTGTACCATAAAGTTGATTATGTACGTGGGCAACATACCCACCAAATTCACCAGTGAAGCTCACATGAACCACTGGGTATTCATTATTGTGCACTGCAGTACTGTGCTTGCATTGATGGATTAGAAGTGAATACTTTTCCCTAATAAATTGCAGCAAATCTTTGATTTGATACAGCTTGTTTTGAAAGGCAGTGCTTTTGGCACTAGGGGGGTGGGTGGGAAATAGGTCACAGCTCGTCTAAATTCCAAAATGCAGTTAACTGCTATTTCAAAGCCTGTAGCAACAACTTCAGAGATGAAACATGGAAAGGACAGGGAGTTTAACATTATGTAAGTGTGAGAAGATAGACACAAACAAACAGATTGAAAATACATTTAATTCTGGTAGTAGTTAAAAATTATTCCCTCAATTATGTCTCACTTTTCCTTCAAATTTTGCTGCAGATAAATGTGAAAAAAAGAGTCTAAAGCACAGTTAGAAGAGAGAAGAATTCAATTTTTGTCCAGTCTGAGGTGGGAAATCTTAATTTAAAGTTCAGTCATTTGCACTATTGTGGATTTGGCTGAAACAGTTTCCTTGCACTTTTGCCAAAGATCACCACCATCTCAGTAGCTACAGCAGAACAGGGCGCTTGTCAGCTGCTGCACTTTGAGATATCAATAAAAAGTTCCCTTGATTAGGATTTGGAGGCTCAGAGCCAGACTGTGAACCAAAGCAACTGTAAGAATTGGCAGCCCGTTCTCTGCTGTCTGTACAGGGCAAAAACCTTTGGCAGAAAGATGGTTCAGTTAGGGCAGTAATGTCTTAAAACACTTTACAGGAGATAACTATATCAGAGGTCATCAAGTTATAAAATTTCCTTTCTCACTTGTGGATTCAGCCGCCGCTTTCCCAGACTCGAATTTATCTAAATTGACATATAATTTTTGCCCATATCAAAAAGGTGTATGCTTTGTTGTGCAAGAATTCACTTGATTTTTCAAAATCCTATTATATGATTCAGTAACTTGAATTAATCTGATCACGTATATATATTCCCTTTTTTCCCCCCGTTTTAGTTTCCAGGAAATGAAACCAACAAAATTAACTTGGATTTAGAGGCATGTGTCTTTGACTACAGTGATCCAACTTTGGTTCTCCTTGCACACCCTGTCCCCCAAGTGTTCTTCATATGATGAAGATTAGTCTCAGTGCCAATTTTAACAATGCTTCATGACATTTAGAGAAAAGATTTGGGGGGCATATCTGAAGGTGACATGTATATGGGAATATTTGCAGCTGCCTTTCACATCCTTGCCATTTTCAAGTCCAGTGCTGCAAATTTAGGTGATGCTTCTGCGTTTCGCATTGGCAGCCTATCCCCTTTTCTACCTTCGATACAGCATATTTTTATTTTTTAGATCAGTCAGCAATTTCTTATTCAACCATTTTGGCCACCTGCCGTGCCTATTCAGCTTTTTGCACATTGGAATGGACCATTAGAGAGTGCTTTGTGAAGGTAGTCCTCCTAGAAGATCAACTGGCTGTCCTGGGCCTCTTTCTCCTGCCCAGCAGCATCCCATGGCTTCCTGCCTATCAGTCCCCTGACGATGCCAAAGTCTGCTGTGCCGAAGTCTCCTGCCGCCCTTCCCCGAGGATATTAAATCTCGACCGTCTCATGGTCACTTCAGCAAAGGCTTTCATCAACTATGACAAATTGGACAAGTTCATCCTGGATTGTGAATAGCGGATGCAGCAAAGCACCTTCAACGTTGTTGTGTCCAGCCTGCATCAAAACTTGTGCCTGGAAATTTGCTGGATATGGTGCATCAGTTATGTAAGATGCAAAAAAAAATATGAGAGCAATTCAAGTCAGGAGGCAACTTCTGGTGCTGCCTGCTTCCTGGCTGCAGTCCTCTCACCCTGAACACCACGTCCTCTGCCCTTTCTTCCCTCCTGTCCTGTGCTCCCCACATACTCCAGCTTTATTGATCATTTTTCTAAAATCATGCAGATAGTTCCTGGGAATTTACTTTGTACCTATCTACTTCATCTTTGATCAAATAATAAAGAAGTTTTAATCTGAAAATTTAGACAAAGGAATTATTACTAACAATAATCCAAGGAGTTCTCTTTTATTACTAACAATGTTAACAATCCCATCTTGATCCATCGAGTGATATTTTCACTTACAGGGAACAACTTGTTGCCAGCCTCAGCTTCTAGTATTTTCTTTGGATATGCAATCCATTCCTTGCTCTATTTTTTAAAAAAATGAACCCATCAAACATGAGTCTCACTTCAAACAAAGAAGGTCTGTGAGAAGGGGAATTTCCTTAATTCATCACTGGTTTATAGTCCACGGAAGGAAAAAATAATATTTTCTGTATTTTTTCTGGAGTTCATAAATGTAAGTCTTTCTCTGCCAATACTTTTAAACATTCAAATTTCAGTTTTGGAAAGCTGTCTACTAAGCTGTTTCTAGAAATATATCAGCATTTTTTATAGATTTCAAAGTGCTATACAGGGAAACCCATTATGATTCTTACATTGTTTGTGTTACAGAAATGGAATCTGAGGCACAGAAAGGGGTTCTGCTTTTGACTATAGAAGACCTTGCTATATTAACTTTTCAAAGCATAGTGCTTGTTCACATTTTGAAATTTTTCTAGCCGTGATTTAATTTTTTTAGAAGCCAATTCTGAAACATCTCGTGTTTTGTAAGGTCATGGCAGGTACTCTACAGGGTTGCAAAAGCTGTCGTTTAAGTTCAGCCTAACAATTCTTTTCTGCTCACCGGGACAGTATACCGGTCCTCTCTTAGCCTTTTCTGATCCATCATAAACACAGCTGTTTACGTTTTCTTCATTTTGTCACCTCTTTATTCCCATTATCTATCCTAATGCGATGTATGTTTTGGATTTCTTTTCAATTCTAATTAAGTAGCTAACAAATCTCTGAGGTCACACTTTGTTTATTACACAGGGACTGTTTATTTTTGGTTAGGCTTGCCTTGAAGACTCTTTTCACATTGTCTTTTCAACTTATAAATTAAATGATTGAAGGGACATTACCAGAGTGTAGGGACGTTTGAGACATTTGTTTATTGTATCTTAAACGTGGTCATTAATTTTCCTTATGTATAAAATAATCACAAACTGGAGAACACAATTAGAATGTTTTGTGGTCACAGTCTCCTAACAGGTCTGTCTAAACCTTGTGATTTTGATGAACCTAGATTTAGAATACTTCAAATATCCTCAATTGACTTCACAGTACTTAGAGGTAAAAACTTTGGGATTTTCAGTTTCTCGTACTTACCTTCAATGCTGAACGTGGACGACTGAAGTCATTATTTAGTATATTAAGATCGACAAAACCATGTAAACAAAAAGTAATTTTCTCTTTTGGGAATGCAAGTGATCTCTGACCTGTACAATTGCAGGTTGTTATAAACTCAAGTTTAATGTTGGTAAATACCCCAAAGATCTACTGAATGCTATATTAATAATTTTATGTTACCACTGATCATACTGTTTATTAAAATTCACCAATCCACTGTGTTATAATCCCATTTGTCCTATATACTAAACCTGCGTGTGGCTTAAGTCAGCCGACAGTGAAATAATATTAGTGATTTAAGGCAGGTAACTGGCAGAGATAGCACCGGCTTAACCGATTTAGGGAGTGTCTGTCTAGACTTTACGGTATTGGTTTTATGGTACAAAGTTCTAAAACATCTATGATAGTATTTCTAGTTGTGATCATTAAAATCAGATGGTAAGGGATTACTAGTAAGATACTTTACGGAATTAAGAACTTGCAAAGGTTCTATGAATCAAAAAGAGCCTGGGTGTTTTATTGCCCTCCTGCATTCAATACAAAGAATTTTTGGTTTTGTTTTCTTAAACTTTGAAAGAGTAGGGGCTTTCTATGTTGGATTAACTGGGGACAGAAGAGCAGTTTATATGACCCTGCTTTGGCAGAATGAATTATTTGTATTTGTTTTACCACTTGGAAAAATGATTAATTAAAGTATTGTACTGGAAAATCATGAGATGTCTTAATTGTTATTTCTAAATGTTATGATACACCTGAGAACCAGGAGAGAGGCCAGAGACTAAAATTTAATTTAAGTTGTACAGCATATACTGTACAAAAAACCCCAGCAATCTCAAAAAAATTAGAAGTTCACGGAACCTTTGCTATATTTGCTTTTTTTAAGGTAATTTCAGATTGCAGGTGTTCTGGAAAAATGAATAAAACCAGTGACTTGCATTGGTAAATACATCAATTAGTTTCCTTCACCTCAATCCACTAAAGAAAGAGGCAACACCATGATTTCTTGATAGCTGACTTTGATAACGTGTGATTATTTCATCAGCTTGAAGCACTGGTGCATTATGAACCACTTGACTCATAAGTGACACTTTTTGTGTTTGTCCTTTCATTGATCAGAAGTGACTAGGCAATGTGTGGTCTGCCAAGCCTGCGTATGTCACACCGCCCCATGCATAATGCAATTACATGGAGAATCAGGAAAATCTATAAATTACTACTTTGTCGTTCTGATTGAATTTGCAGAACAATTCTACCCTCGTATCTGAGGTTTGGGGCTCTTCTTTAAGCATCTCTAAGCAAATGGTTTTGAAGAAAAGTTGTAAAAGACAGAACCAGAGGTAAATCAGAAAGCGGTGTATTCCCTTTTGTGAAAGCAGCTGTGAGCAAAGCCATGATTTTTTTACTTCTATTCGTGTCATAGGGTTTCCCTGAAAAGTGATCGTAAAAACACCTTAACTACTAACACACTTAACACCTCCCCATATGGTCCAGTAAACACCATTACCAGGAGAAGGCGCCAGGCTTTACACTGGCCTGGCCGTGCAGGGTCTCAGCGCTTGCCTTCACTTGCCTTGGCCTGAGCTGGTTGGGGCTTGGTTTAACGTTGAGCAGTGGTCAGCGGCTGCTGCCCGAGCCCTGGGAATACCTAGATTAAGGCACCTCTCTCATTCAAAAGATGTGAAAGGAGAATTCCCTCTCTGTACTAAAAGATTACCAGTCTTCTGACAGCTTCTGATGTAAACATTTCCATATATTTTGATTGGCGCTGATTAGTTATTTTAAAGTACATTAACTGTTATCTCTAAATTGGTCTCTTGAAGGAATGCATAAAAGGGCATCAGTATTTACATTCATGTCTGTTTAATCTCTATTTGACGTTTGCTAATGCTTTATCAAATAGTTATCTCTGAACTCTGAATTCTCTATAATTATTCTAAAAATGCAAAAATACTATTTCAAATCTACAGATAAAAATAGAGGGGGTTTAGTTTTTTTTTAAATAAATTATAGTTGGTCGTACTTGGAAATGCACTGCAGTTTCTATAGCATCCAAATCAGGAAGACAATTCTGTATATTTGCTGTGTCTAGATTATTTCTGAATCTACAACAAGCAAGTCCTTAGATCAAGTCTGGATTGAGACCTTTTTACGTCAAGTCTGATATGACTTTGCTCTCAAACCATATAAATCATCGCACCTCCACAGATTACATTGGTTTAGATCACTGTGTACGTGCATGTCTTGCTTTGCTTGTAACATAATGACGTATGTTTGCTGATACTAGTATGTTGTCATTGTGTAGCCTGGGAAATTCAACTGGAATACGTCCTTTATCTTGTTACTGAGACTATATCCTAGTACTGCGTCATATATTGCTTCCCTAAAAATTTGGGGGATAGCTACCATGAGAGAGCAATTTTTTTTAGGAAATGCAGTCTTCTTGCATTATCACAACTTTTGCAGCAATTCACTTGGCTAAAATGAGTGAAGAATGAGACCTTTTGCTCTCAGCTTTTTTATTTCAAGCAGTTGACTGGAAAGATTGATGCGAACTTTTTATCTGACAATCAGTGGAAGAGAAAGAGGCTCTGAAAAGCAATCCAAAGCTCTGCCATAGGATGTCATCAGTGAGAAATAGAGATTACAATGCTCTTTGGTCTTCTCTGTTGCAGTATACGTTGTTCAGACACACATAACCTCTGTCCCAGTGAAGTAAAAATAAGAATACCAATAGCCCAATTTCCTTTTTCCAATCATTGCAGTTTGTTCAGTATAATTCTTGCTGAATGAGGTCACAAAAAATCAACTGCTTTTTAAATAATTATTCTGACTTTCCTATTAGGTTTGGTAATTATATTTGCATCTTTATTCCTCTTGCCATTTTAGTCTTGTCTGAAGTGCTTATTTGAATAAAAAGAGAGTCCATGGCCTTGAAGGTTGTTATTTGGTGTAATTTACAACAGAGAACCAGGGCAGTCTGTGACACAAAATCAGGAAATTAGCAAAGCGCAATAGTACAGAGCAACAGACCAGTGTTGAGCAGGTTTAAAGCGTGGGGATGTACAGGTAGGAAAGGAAATCAATTAATCTAAATTAGAAAAAAAATAAATCAAAAGACAAGTTTGACTAGGTTCAAAATCGATGTATCCAAAACAGCTTGCAAATATTCTGTGATAGGCGACAGTCAAGCTATGTGGTAAGAGCCAAGTTTAACAAAAGTTACGCAGTAACTTTTTCAAATTCAGGTACAGACACAACAGATTAACAGAATGATGCCACTTCTTTTGAAGTCTGTGGGTCTTTTTATTTTAGACTTGGGTTTCTTTTGGAATCAAGTATATCTATATTTTCCTCTAATGAAGATGAAAATTACATTAAGCAATTACATAATTTTGTCTTTATTTCCCCCCCAAAGATACATCAAATATTACCCTTGTGTCTGTGTGATAACGGCATCAGTTTTGTTTCTCCCTGTTTGGAACTTCTAGTCAACTTTGGTGGGATGTTCATTCATATATGTCCTTGTCCTCATCACCGTGCGGTATCCTTAGCATCCTTTTCGAATTACATTTATACCTTGTAATTTAATATTGAGCCAGACAGTCTCACCACCAGTATCTATCCATTGTTCTGCCTTAACTGAAGAATAGTTATTCAGTAATATATATCTCTTAATTTTTACAAATGTCCTTGCAAAGCAATCGATGCGCTACTGTCCTGCTCAAAGACAACCTGATCTATCCTATTCCTTGTATCTTGTGACACAAATCCACAAAATCCCCTACTGTCAAATAGTAGTTTGGAATATTTAAGCAACTGACTTTTCTTGGCCTTCCTTAGTTTCCCTTATGTCATATTGTACTTGAGCGATTGCTTGAAAAAGAATACCTCTTTTTTATAGCACTATATAATTTTTTCCCATACCCATAAAACCACCATTGCTTTTGGTCCTGCTGTCTCATATAATATATTCACTATCTTAGTTTTGTATTTTGCTTTAACTTCTTTAAAAGAAAGATCTGGCATTTTTCTTCTATTTGCATTTCATGGATTTGACCAAATTGTGATTTAACTAACTTTTTTTTTTTATTTATTCTATTATAACTCGATTTATTTCAACACAATTTCTTCTAATTTACTATCCATGTGGAAGAATACAACTCATTTTCTACCAACCGTATTTTTTACCTATTGCTGTGCTCTGAACTCTGGAGTTTATTTTCACATTTCATTTTATCATTTTATCATTTCAGATTTATTTTATTTACCAGTGTTACGTTACTCTCTTCATATGTATGTATTTGTTTACAAAGATTCTGCTATAACTTCTCTAGTTATGTGTTTTTTCTGGGTTAAGCTTTTTCCACCACTTATTCTATGTCTCAGATAATCAGTATTTAAAGACCTATTTCCAGAAGTGATAGGTCTTTTAAAAAATCACATATTTTTTTTGCAGATCTGAAACGTATGTGATTAGTTTTGTATCTTCAGGTTTTGGCATTGAAATATCTTTAAATTTACTGCATTTCCTTGCAGCTAGGATAAATTTATACTAACCTATGTGCTTCCTTAGGCGACTGGTCAGGAAATGCTATCTTAACCCAGCAAATGCTAATGACTCAGACATACCTTTATGACCTCCAACTGATTACTCCAATTGTATTTTATCTACCCATGCAGCTTGCTGGCACAAAATGCCTCAACCTGTTTTTTTAATAAAAAAAAAAAAAGTTGCCAAAATGTTACCACAATGCTCTTTTTTTTTTCCTGCTGATAGTCCCCTGAGTGGTCTTTTCCTCATCAATCCCCATGCTAATATTTAAAGCATTCTGAGCAACTAGTTCAAAGTTGCTGTCCTAAGCATAGCTAAGGTTTTCTATGGCTGTTTTTCCATTTCAATACCCAAAATATTAGTCAGTAAAAGAAACATTTTCATAAGAGCTAAAAGAAGATACGCTAGAGATTTGTTATTTTATGACATGCATGTTTATCAATAGATTCCATAGGAACATAAGAATAGGAACCCAACACCCTTTGAAACTAATGCTTTGGTCCTTAGAAGAAAGAAGAGAGAAGCTTTGGCCTTGGTATTGTCTTCCAAAGAGGTATTCATAAGAGAAGCTTTTGAAAAACACTTGGTTTCATGGTTGATTTCATCAACAATGTCACAAAACCAGTGATAACCAATGAATACATCTACTTCAAGATAACAAAGTAAACTTTCTTTGCCCTGTAGTTTTTGGGAGAAAGATGTCTTACATTTTTTAAGGTTTTTTTTATATGCCCTAGTGTTTTCACTGACTAGAAGCTGTGAAAATGGGTAGAGCTACCCTACATGAAGAACGTAAATTTACTAAATAATTCTGTGGGAATAACATTAAGTTCTTAACAAATATAGAACAATTACTTTTTAGGATATATTTTAAAAAATAAGTCGTTCAGAAAAGGACTGAGCAGTGGGCTTGGTTGATAACAATCTGTAGCGCTGTGTAGGTTGTTCTCAGCATGCCTGGCAGCGTTGTGGTTTCCAAGGCTGGCAGTGTTGGAACGAAAGTTAAACTGTATTAAAAGTGCAACCTGGGTTTGAAATTTGCCTTTAAAAGAACATATAGAGAATATATATTTTCTGTCTCTATATAGAGACAAAAAGAGGTAAGTATCTCTACATATGAGCACTGTTTCCAAGTTTCCTTTGGGACAGCTCTGGAAGATTTTGGTCTGAATGCCAAGGGGACTTTAGAGGGTTCTGCTGGTAATGCTGATGGAGTTTACCAGCTCCTCTCATTTAAGTTTACGTGGTGTAATGATACGACAGCTGCTATCAGCAGCTTAGTGCAATTGCTTTCTGCTGTGTTTGTTTCTATCCGTAGCATGAGGTTATAGAAATTTGCCAATTATCTTTGTATTATGAGCTAATGACTTAAAATCGTTCTCATGCTTGTCAGCACGTTTTTCCAAAAGCTTTTTAATCTTAACTAATGAGGAATAATTGCTGAAGATTTTACAAATTATAAGGTGACCTCAGATATAAAAATACATAGGAATGTATACTAAAAAACATAAGGAAAAATTAATCTTTTATGGATGACTAACACTAGTCAATAATAAACATATTCTATGCTCTCTCTGTATTGTAATTAGATATATATATTTAAACTATAAATGACTAAGCTACACAGTCTGTAAGTTTATTAGAATCATTAATGCAACTGTTGTGAGAAGTGACACCTTTTTGTTCAGCAGGCATTCTCCCTTGAGGGGAATTTCTGCACTCTGTCTCTGGGTGAGCGAACTCTGTGATAGAAGATTCACTGTGTTTGAGGGGAAGTGCCTCTCGCAGGCTATGAACAAGACAAAAAATACCACAGTGATAGTTACCATAAGGGAATACCATGACCCCAGCAGTCAGCTGTGCTTATCCATACTGAATAACTACAGAGGAAGTTCGATAGAGAGATTCACAACTAATGTTTTTCTTTTTTTTTTCCTCCTATGATGTTCTCATACCAGGCCTATATAATTCACAGGGTAGAAAACAGAAAACACACGTGCCTGTGTGTTTCTGCCTTCTGGTCTGCCAAGCTTGTGAACCACCGTACGTAATAAATTAACAAATTGCTGCAGCAAAGGCTTAAAAATTTCTAAGTCCCAAGAAATGGTTGGCAGAAGTTTTAATGAATGATTGCAACTGCTCCATTTTGAGGATTGTTTTTTTTTTTTTTTTAATAGAAACCTAAATACAGCTTTTCAATATTCTGCCAAAGATCGGTGGGCTTGTATGTTTGTTTTGAAATCAGGTTAAATCAGTGAGTGATTTGCTTTTATAGGATCAAAGTTTGGCCCACAATACTATGCATTTTCTGTCTGAAAAGACAAACATTCTGAGCATCTATTTGATACCGTTTTTTCTTACTTTTAATAAAATGAGGCAGTTCTTCTGTAAAGAGAATTGAAGAGTCCGGGCAACACGTTTAAACATTGCTCTGAGCAGTCCAGCTGAAGGAAAACCTGTTAAGTGAGCAGGGTAAGGTCCTACATTCTCATTAAAATTTTGCATCCATGTTTTCCAGCAGCAGTTCAGATGAAAAATAGTCCAACTTTTCAATGCGTAACTGTGATGGGAAATATGTTTGCTGTGTCTTTGGCCAATTAATTTATTCCATACTCTTAGATCACTAGTGTACAATGGTGCTATTAGCAATTATTAACAATTATTAGTAGTATTATTATCAAAAGAATAATAAGGACACTAAGCTATTCAGGTGCTAAAGGGGACTAAGTAAGTATCTTAACTAGATGTAGCATAAAAGCTTCCTGTAGGATTACTCCGTTAACATGAGTGTGGTTCCACTACTGTGTCATTGTCTCAAGCGTTTTGGCTTTTTAGTTGATCTATTTTGCTTTCAAATATTGTTATACACACCTATAACTGCTCTCAGTTATTGATGTACCTACCAAAATGGGAGCCTTTAGTCCCAAACTCTTGCTGTGACATTAAAAAAAAAAAAATTGTCTCATAAATGAAGCCTCCGGAACCAATTTGCCTCAGGTATTCATCAGTGATGAGGACATCGTGTTGCTGTGGTAGTGAGTGTTTAAAATATCACTGTGTGGGTGGTATGTTGGCATGTTACTTTCTACAACCCAAGCCCTTCTGATTAAACAAAACATAGAGTAAAACAGCAGTAATTCTCTGTTTAAAAAAAGTTCAGATTTCACTTTTTAAAAAATCATATATTTAAAATCAATAGAAACTGTATTACCCTACTCTCATACAGTTTTGTTTATGTACTTTGTTTCATGATTAGTCTACAATTGATTTAAAGATTGTTTGCTGAGGAGAACAAAGTCAGTATATGAGATGCTGCAGGAAACCTGAATGGTTCTATTCTCATTTTTATATCTTTGAGTGTGTGGGCTCCAAGTACTGCCAAGGACAAAGCTCCTAACAGGTTGTAAAAAGATTGTATGGCTCTTGGAAAGCATGTTTTTAGGTATTTATATCTATATCTTTGTGTGCGTCTGTGCCTGTTTAAGCATAAACATATTTCAAGCACGGTATTCCTCTACATCCCTCTCCCCTCCAAATGGAATGATCTGTTGCTATGACCACTGTTGCAGTGAGTCAACATCTATTTAAATCCAGTAGGTTAGCAACATGCAGTCAATCACTGTATTTAATTGGCTGAATATTCCCAAGGGTTTTCTAATTACTACAGTATTCCTCTCCACTTAAAATGCCACATAATTATTCCAGGCACATATTGCTAATTTAGAGAATTCTCTCTTTCTCTCATTCTCTCTCTTTTGTAAAAGAATAATTTCCTCCTCTAATGTCAGGGATGTTGCTAAATAAAGAGCCCGTATGAATATATGAGTATGTGGAATATAGGTACAGAATTGTATTTTTAAGACACACACGTTACCAATGAAAAAAAGTGCAGATCAGCTATGAAAACTTTATCCCATGCTCAGAGAAATGAGCTCAGAAGAGAAGTGATGCGATTAAAACAAACTTCCAAGCAGCTCTGTCAATTAGCAGGTAAGGAAGGACACTTGAGATTGTTTAACTGACACTCTAGCAATGTATCAGAGGAAATTTAATGTTCTTTTCTTTGAATAAAGTGCTGGAAAGTAGTATGGACAAGGAAACTGCGTTCTTGCAGAGGCCAATAGATCTTTTCTCTCAATCACCACAGATCTCTGTTATCAACCTGTTGCACTCTTAAATACTCACCTGGTGTAGATAAAGAAAGGAATGCCTGCCAACCTTTTATCAGACTCAGATGGAGGAGAGGAGCTACCCAGAAAATCTCTTCTGAATTTAGGTGTGGAATGAGGCACCGTCAAACAGATGGAAGTGCAAAGTGGTGAAGTGGCTTCTTTTAGGATGTATGAGCTATATTTAGAGTACACAATCCAGGAGCACACCTTAGTTCCTAGGCCCATGTAAGTGATCCAGGCATATTTTAACCCCATATCAGAATGAGATCAGATGCATAAAAGCCCCTGTCAATTAACAATTAACAATTCCTTTCCCTGGCAAGAAAAGCACTCTGTGCGGAGTTCCCTAAGAGAACCACAGCTTGTTGCGGCCAAATCTTGAAGACCAGGATACGCCATGTGCTCTATTGCATGGCCAGAGAATCTCTTGAAGAGATCTTTTCATAAAGATTCCTAACCTCTTTGTTCTAATTGTCAGCAGGTTGGCCTTCATTCACAACAGTGATTCTGGGTTTTAGATGGCTTATTTATGTCCAGCTTTGAAAATGTAGTAATTTACTTCCCAGAAAATCAAATCCCTTTAATGTGCCTTAAGTTACTACTGTGACATCAATAAAATGAGAATATGGTCTCACTTAAAAAGGTAGACAACAACCCTTGCCTCTCTGTTTTTAAATCTTTTTTGAATCTTTCTTTTTATCATGGCAAACATTTGTTTTCCGGTTTGCAAATTTGTGTCTTCCATGTAAGTCTTCCACTATAATTGCAAAAGAAAAAAAAAAGACAGAGTACTGAATTTTTTATTAATAATCCTAGGTTAATTTTGGAAAAGACCATGTAAGTTTTGCCATACTTCATGTATTATTGTAGAGAATATTAATAAAGGTTTTCCATACCTTCCAAACATGTAACAATAAGTATTATTAAGAAAAAAAAAAAATCATTGTAATTTGTACATCGTAAGCCTGAAATGTGATTTGCAGACCAAGCGAAAAGGCACCTGCACAAAGACATGGCTTTTTGCAGCCACATTACTGTTAAAGTTAGATTTTATAAAATATAATCTATGAAAATCATGTCATAAATCTATTTTGTAAGAAACTGTAACCAAATCAGGAAATACATATTACATATTCATACCTTATTAATAGGAGACCCACATAATAAACAAAATTTAATCCATAATGCAAGAATTCAACCAAACTACGTTCCAGAAGACACAAGTTAATTTTGACGACACTAACAGCATTAACAATTAAATGTAAAAGGGCAACTGCAATAACCAAACCCAATAAAACTGGCCAGGTGCACAGAGCAATAACTCGTCTCTGATGAAAGCAGATAAATATGACCTGGACTTTCAAACTCATAGAAACGGAACCTTACATAGTCATGAACAAGCAAAGGTTTACTCCAGCTGTGACAACGTTCAAGCAATATCAACAAAGGTTTTCTGTATACAGAAAATTTTTGCTACTACTTTTCACTTCTCCTAAGACACTGTCCTTCCCAGAGAAAGAAGGAAAACTCCAAGGGAATGACAAAGCATCCCAGCTTCCAGCTGAGGGAAGAGGTAGTTTTGGAGTCAGAGAAAATAAATGTGAAAACACTTAAGTGGAAGGGTGATCCCCCAGGTCCAGGAAAGTGATAGAGTCATATAAATGTGTCTGCTACACTGAGGGTGGAAAAAACGAGATTAAACTTCCCCAACACTGTATTTCACAGTAATAACATATAAGTTTATGTTGTTATCTGCCTATACTTGAAGCTGACTGTTATGTCAGTATTTTTTTGTTTCACCTACTTAATTGCCCAGGTGCACTGACACAGAGTCTCCATATTCCTTCTTTTTCTGTTTCCCCTCTGTTTCTGTAATTTCTCCTGAATTACTTGGATGAATGGTTCTGCTGTTCTAAGGTTTCACAGCTGTTTAACTTCGATAGTATGTATTCTAACATCTTGGTTAAAGAAGGGGATAGGACTAGATGATCTCCGAAGGTCCCTTCCAACCCCAACCATTCTGTGATTCTGAGAAAAGATTTACAGCCTTCTAGCACTGTGAATCATTATAGAACATAAACTTATTTGTTAATAATATGTTATGTAGTTTAGGTTTGGGTTTTCAAAAATATTTGAAAGAATTAAGTATTACTCTCTTTCTTTGGCAAGTAGACTTTAAGAATATAAAGTAGAAAAAACCTAAACTTTATCATGAGCATCTTAAGAGCTGAATTTCCCAAAGTATTTGCAGACTTATATAGTTTTATATTTCTTGTGGACAGAATTATGTATGCCATGATTTAAACCAAGTAACTCCTTTAGCCAAGAAAGATGAGATTTGAAGGCTTTTTCCAAATCCATCTTGTATCCAAGGATGTGCACACACTCCAATAACAGTATGTAGCTGCAAATCAGAAACTTTCTCTCAGGTCTGCTTATTTCTTCTGTAACTGAGAAAGCCATGGGTTTTACATTAAAAATGGGGAGAAATGGCTATTCCACTAGTAATTTACAGCTGGCTGCAAACTGGACCCTAGGTTACCGTAGCTACATAATTATTATAACAAAGACTGAATTAACATTATAAGACCCCAAAAAACCCCAACCCCCCAAATTCCAAAAAAGGTAACAAGTACAGAAGATTATATTTTCTACTGAAACCAGCAATTGGAAACTGCTAGTTTAATTCTCAACTCTGCCACAGGCTAAGCAAGCCATTTACCCACTTAGTGCCCCAGTTTCTCTGACTATAAAAATCTGGATAATCTTATTTATACACTCTCATACAGCAATTTCAGATCCCGAACAGGAAAGAAATGTTGGAGAAGTGTGAAGTGCATCTTTTCGAAGAGCACAATAGTTGCCCAAACAGACAGAACATGAATTTCCAGGCTCCTAAGTGCTACGGTTATCACCTCCATCATCTGTTAATACCCACCACAGTATCCTGTTTCTAAAAAGTGACTAGTACTTGATGCTTCCAAAAAAGATTTTAAAAAATAGATATAACAAAGGAAAAAAAAAAGTCTACAAGTAAAGTTTCTTTCTAATCCCCATCCTGCCCTGTTCTTTCTTTAGAAAATTTGGGTTTTGCTGATAAAAAAGCAAGGAGTTTGGGTTCTGTTCTATTTAGATCTGTTTGTATAATCTCGTGGTTATTTTAGTGTTAATACATGAACATTTCACAGAAAAGAAAAGAAAAACAAAGCATATCATCTATATCTTTCTCTTCTTCTGTTGCCCTTCTCCAGAGGGACCTCTGTCAAGTTCCTACTTCTTATATTAGATGAAAAAACATATTTGAAAGATGTTTCTCAGCATTTGGTGAGACTTCAAACCTTAAAAACATCAGTCACAAACAGCCCTCTATAAAACATGGGGGTTTCCCATGGTGCAATAATTTGCAGATTGCATCTGTAAATGAGTCGTAGATTTTTTAGTGTTGTCTTCTTGACATTTTAGTCTAGGATCCTTGACATTTGTCCTGGTTTGAGGTAAAACAGAACCAACTTTCTGTTCAGTAATTTTACTTCTTAGCTAGGCCTCTTCTAACTCTCTGAAATTAACAGCATGTTGTGTCTAAAGCGGTTCATTCAGAGTGATAAGACAGTTTGTGTCAAGGAATGGTGTGCAGAGAGGCTCTTGCTTATACTTATTGCTATACCAACCAAGGTCAGCTAATTTTGTTATTTGCCCTGTTGGAGCGTCCAAAGCAGAAAAGCCTAGAGGGGTCCCACCTGCAGGGAGGAGCGGACAGGACAGGAGACCCAAAATTGACCAAAAAGGGTATTCCATTCCATCTGCCCCATGCTCAGTATAAAATCTGAGGGATCAAAGGGTCAACTCTCTTCCTTCAATGGCTGATGTACGAGGAGGACCCTGTCTGTTCATCTGCCTTTGATCCGGATTGGTGTGTTCCTGACTCCAACTCTGGAACCCGGTTCCCAGCCATCATTGAGTCCAGCCTGGGACTTCCCCAGTGCCTGCTGGTGACATCATCCTGGGAGCTTAATACGGTTTTGTATATACTGTATCTATTTCATTTTTTTCCTTTTTTATCTTATTATTAATATTTCATTAAGATAGTTTAGTTTCTTCTAAACTTGTAAATCTCTTTATCTCTCCTCCTCCTCTCCATGTACGAGAGGCTGGGGGGGAGCCTCTGTCACCAGCCATTGGCCAATTTGGCCAAAACCACAACAACATTATAGCCAAATAATTACCAACAACAGAACTTGACACTCTCTTACCACAAACATGACTATGTATTGAGGTGTTCAGTCATATTTGATGATGATGGTCTTCTGTCAAGTCTTGATATCAGTGAAGGGGGTTAAAATTGTGCGACTAACATCGTCTTTCTTTCACAGCTGTTTCTAATTACTCATAGTTTGAAAACATAATGGAAAATCCTTAAGGTTGAATAAGCATAAGCTGAAATGAAAAAATTAGTCAAACTTTCCCTTTGATTTTCAGGAATCTTACTTACTCTTTTGTACTTTTCATTTGAAAATAACCAACAAGTCAGAATTTTTATAGTTGATACACTGTATCTCATAGCTATTTGGTATTTCTACCTTAAAGTGTTCATAAATCAGGAAACAATTTTCCAAAATTAAGGAAATTTGATGCAATGTTATGAATCATGGATGAAAAAATAAACTGTGAGTTTTCTTTCACTTTTTGGTTTTGCAGCACTTAGAATACTTCAGATGATGTTTTCCACCTTTTTTTTCCCCCCAAAATGGATTCATTTTCCCCTTTTTCTCTCATTTATGAGGCTAGAAACATTTTTTAACATGAAAACATTTTCACATATTTAAAAATCCTAGAAACAAAGTGAAAAATAATACAAAACCACAAAGTATTGTAAGACCTTCATTAGACATTATTTTTCCAGAATAAATATGTCACCAATACTCTACGATATAAAAGAAGGGCATAGATTCTCGAATGGATGACAGTAAAAGAGAGCTGGTAAGAAATATTTGCACAAGCCGTCACAACACAGAAGTCTACTGAGAGCCCCCCAAAACCACTCTGAATCCCCTTTGCTATTCTAGTTTAAGTGATTACAATGTCCTCACAGAGGACTTTCAAAAGAATAATCATGGAGGGTGTTAGTAGCTTCTAGGATCTATATTTTTGTTATATCTTAAAATGACAGCCATCTGGATAAGTGCTATTGGCACCTACCCTAATGTCAGTGATCAGTATAAACATTTAGATACATGTGGGAAGGATGTGGGGGAGTCACTTTTCTATCCTCAGGCAAAAGAGGGGTTTATATGTAAGTATTTTATCTAATCTTAAATTTAGGAAAAATTTAAATCCTAAAGATTTCCAACTTGTAATTGTGTTTCCATTGGAAATATCAAAATATGGAAGATAAACAATATTCATTGTAAAAGTCTTCCCTTTCATACCAGCACACATCCCCCTTACCCCGGCTATATATGAAAGAAGAGTTCCTTTACAAAAAAAAACCCAAACCCCCAAAACAAACTAAAACAAGACACTGACCCTCTCGCTACCTCTTCAGCACAAGATACACTTTAATGCTAGTGAGTATAAATTGCTACAAGATGCTGCCATATTCCCATTAGTTTTCCTAGTCTACAAGATATAGATATTTAGAATAAGTTTTTGAGTTGAGCAGTCTTTCTGTATGACAGCAGTATTATTTGTTATTTATAGGAACTTACACTAAAGTGTAACTTATACACTAAAGTGTCTTGTTATAGTTAAATAAAAACCTTACTATAGGCTTTAATAACCCTCGAGAAAAATGTTGGGAGTTTTGTTGTTCCCAGTTTCTAGCTATAGTGCTAGCTGGTTTAGCTCATTCTGCAATTATGACTCCCAAAACCTGCAGCTGGGATTTGAGAAATTCCAAACTGATCACTGTGACACGTAATTTATGCTTTTCTTTGCACGCTCATCTTTATAAAAAATGAATCCACTAATGTCTCAGATGAGAACATTCTGTGCATAGTATAAGAGCAAAGGACTCTAGTCTGAAAAAAAAGGTTGTGTACCACAACGCGGAGACTTTAAATATATAATTTTGCAGTTCCTGCTTCTTGGAGTAGAATCTAGACTGATGTGTTAAGGATCAAGATGCCTCAGTCAGGATCAGTGTGATGCCTGAAGGAAGTTAATTACCAGACAAGCTAGATATTGAGCACCTAGAGATAGAAAAGCTGAAATAAGCTGGTATGCCTTTTCTCTGTAGAGCTAGGGTGCATTTTTTCAGCAAGGTGAATGCTTCTTTGCAGGACTGTCTGCAGAAAATTCTCTGTAAGACAAAGGTCTATGATTTTTCTTTGAAAAATGAAACATGCTATTCTTTCCTTTCAGGGTATGGTTGAGAGGAAGAAATGGGCCACAGAAAACTTATAATTCATGCTAGAGCAGGTGTGGTTTGAGCTCCCTTCTTTGGTTTACAGACTTAAAATATCACAATCAGGAGACCTGGAACAGTTCTCCTTCTGGCCCAGCTGCCTTTTCTTCACAATTACGTAGCTGCAACAGGAGGAGTCTACTTCCAAATCAGGGAAGCAGGAGATTTGAATTTGATCTCCCCAGGGAAAGAGGAAAACTGAACCCAGGTCTTGTGGTCCTGGGTGAGAACTGTAGTCACTGAGATGCCAGTAGTTTAAAATAAATCCTTATATTCCATGCAAACTATATTCCATCCTAGAGCTACTAGTTCTACTCTCCTTTGGAAGATAAGCATTGCCTCATTCAGTTTGTAGATGTGAATTAGGCTGAGGCTCCATATAGGTAATGAGCTGCGCCATGGAGTCGGCCTCAAATGTTATGGTCATTTATACAAATGTAACATTAGATGCCAGTGGAAACTGAGGCATTATTTGAGTTTATAGACCTCAAGGATTAGTTGGGAATTAAACAGAGAATTAAGAATCATAGTTCAGAGTTCAGACATCTGCCTAAATCTGAGGCCATCCTTGATGATCTAACAGGCCTTTTATTTTCACTACCTGTCCTAAAATTTGGGAAGGGACAAGGCAGTCAGACTGAACATATGCCACTGAGCAAATATTCAGTTTTTCTCTCTTTGTTGGTCTGTGCAGCCCACCATGTTATCAGAGCGTGTGTGCGCTGTTGGCAATATACGCTCAGCCTTGCCACTGCCTGGACCTGGGGACATGGGGCCACAGCAGCCTCACATCTATGGGGCTGGGACCAGAGGGGGACATCTGTGTCCAGAAGTCCACCAGATGTGGAATCCTCTGACAACATAAGTCACAGAAAAAAAAAGCTCTGTTAATGCTAGGGTATCCTTTCCTCAGGAAGACAAGCTCACCAGGGTGCACTGCCTGGCTGCCAGGAGCTCTCCGCATTTCTCAGTGTTTCAGGGAAACCAAATTGTTTCAGAGATTGCAGACTGGAGATATTTCGGCTGAGATCTGAAGACAGCGCATCTCCTCCTGGCCACACTTTGCATTCTTTCCTAGGGCAAAAGCCCTGTGAAGCTGTCTTAAACGCTTAGTGGAGAACTCACTGTGTGCATGGCTTTCCTACCTGTGCTGTACCCTGGAAATATGCATAAATCAGGCTGAAACATGCATTATTTGTAACAGAAGTTGGCAGGATAGATTACCATAACTCCATTTTGATGATCTTCAATAGCTACAGCCAAGGAAAGAGAATGCTCTCCTTGAAATCTCTCCCATGAAAGAAAACGTCTGCCCAGAGACATAACAGCTCTCATATACATCATTTTCCTCCCTGAGGAAACAATTAGTGTAATTTCTAGAAGATGAGACAAGCCATTCTTAATCTGTGGATGCATCAGGGAACTAGATTTAGTTGTGAATAGAGTTTTACTTGACTTAGGATCCTCAGATTGTGCCCAAGACATGGACCCAACATATTTAATTTGATTTTGTTTCCTCCTTGGTATTACCTCCTAGCTTGTTGCTATTACTTCTGGCCTCCTCTGTTTCCACTTTGTCAAACACCAAAAAATCTAGAAGAGTAACCTTGAGTTACTGAAGGCTTCTGAAAAATGAGCAGACTAATATGATTGCACGAAATTACAGATTAATATGTATTTTTTGTAAAAAATATTGGGCTATGAATAGGAGCTCTTCAGAAAGAAAAAACAATTTGAAAAAGGTTTATGAAGGCTATCTTAGAGGCCAGAGTGTCTCAGAAGCCCTTCTAAAAACATGACAGAGCAGGACAGCTAGTGCATACACACAATTTAATGGTAAGGGCAGAAAAATATTAAGACAAGCCAAAGTACATAACATATAACTGATATGCACTACAGCAGGCTGGAAGTATTTTATTGGGTTTTTTAAGAAAGAATTGCTGAGACATTTTCTTTAATTTATTGGAAAATAAAACCAATTCCATGTGTCTGGAAACACTTGGATGTGAATTGAAATATTTCCATTTGTTGAACTGATTATAAGTTTTTGCTTTCAAACCATTTGATAAGAAACAGCACCTTCTTATGGCAAAAAGTATCTTGAAAATTCTGGTTGAAATCATTTTTTCTCATGAGCTTTCTGGGATGACTTTTTCTTCTAAATTACATTGTATCTTTTTTTTCTGATAAAGCAGCATAGTGAGTTTTGAAAAGCATAATTCAGCCGAGGACTGAAGACATTAAAGAACAAAATACGAGTTCCCTAAATGATGATTCTCAAGCCATCATAGGAAAGTGTAGTTTAATCTTGAAATGACTCAAAGTGGAAGATATTTTTTTTTTGGCATATATTCATTTATTTTCATGATTTCTGAATTTCCCAGTACTTTTCAGTCGTGTGAAAGTTTCTACATTTTATTTTAAGTTCCATTTAGCCCAACAGCAAGTGCTAGTAAAATGCTTTCTCACAGGATGGAAATTTCAGTATTTGTTAAATTCACTAGTAACTTTTTTAGGCTTATAATGGGTTTAAAAATAATGTGTTTTAACTATAATCTTGAAGGTGCAAGTGTCAACGTAATTAAAAAAAATAGTTTAAGGTGAAGGATCAGCAATTAGTGATGCCGCTCCATATAGTGGGGATCTTTGTTGTGGCATGGTGTCAGCAATGGAGCTCTGGAGTAGCAAAGGGAGGTGCCTCCTGGTAGATACTTGAATGACTTCAAGCATATTTGGTTGTAGAGGAGCGAAGATATGAATGTTCGTACCAGTTTCTCTTTTAAAATGTTTTGGAACATTTCTCTTTTATCATATTTAATAATTTCTTATATCATGTCTTTTCTGTTGTCCAAAACATTTCAAGACATGAGTGAATGTCTCCCTCTCTTTAAATTCCTTTTTTCTCCTCTATATTCATTCTGACTCAACCAGTTGAAGTCAATGGATAGTTCGGGTTTATTTTCTTTAAGAGTCTGTTGTTTTCTAATTTTTTCTGAACAGGAGAAAAAAATAAGTAAAATTTATGACACATGATCATACAGACTAAATCTTATTTGTTGTCCTTTATAAATAGCCCAAACAGTGTCTTTTATAATAACTCAAAATTTTTTCTTGATATATGGAATAAAAGATATGGCAAAAGTAGTTCAATAATCCTTTTGAACAGAGCATATAACTTTCCTGACACTTTTTCAATAGGGCTTTGGTGCAGTGTAGAAAATTAACCTTTGCCAATCAGCTGTCACAAAGTATGAACAGAAATACGTGTATCTTCCAGGTCCACTACTGGACAGGAACCACAAAGAGCTGCCTTTGTTTGTTCCTGACTTAAAAAAAATCCACCAAAAAATAGCTTCAGATGAAAATCAGACTCAGCATAGGAACAGCACGACCTCATGAGCTTCACTTACCATACCGCATATTCAATATTCAATACTTTAGAAAAGTAACGCACCCAGAGACTGCAATAGCTCTTTTAACAAGAATCCCAGAGGGGTCAGTTACTGTTTAATAATGTCTTGTATCATTGTTCTGAACTTATTTTACTGGTAGCTAAATACTACACTCTGCCTAAAAGCACATATTGAACCTCTGGCCTTACAATAAAATAGAATATATTGAAACAAAATAAAGAAAAAGTAAATTTTTTCACTCGGGCAGAAAAATGTATTTTTATAACATCTTCAAGGACAAAAAGCAAACCTCTAAACACAGAATATTTGATGTATAATCTAGACAACATTTAGAGAAATGAAAAATGTTTAAATAGATTCAGTAGTTTTCCTTTTAAAAGGGAAACTTTTCCTATGATTTACTATAAATTACACTTCCAACTTCTACCAGTGTTTATTACTACCTCCTAAGTATATTCTTTTCTGTTTTCCTTTCTTAAAGGAAAAATGGGATAGCAAATCACTAACTTAACTGAGCATATACAAACTTTTAGAGTGAGGTTACAATCATGTTTAAATGGCTAATGTCATAACTCCTGGCATAACAACGTCATTCATCTTCCTAAAAAGTCACATATTTCTCATATTGTACATGTATTTCTTGGAATGTGTATTTTGCTTGCAAATCTTTCCAGTTATCAATGTGATATGAGTAAATTCAGGCTAGGATAAAACTGAGGATCCTATTCCATAGGTTGACAAATTCCCCATTTATTTTCATGTTGAGATTAAGAGATTGAGATTTGTGTTCAGATTCCCACCATGGTAATGTCTTTGATTCCTGCAGTGGACTTCTAGCAGTGATGGTAAGGATGTTAACAGTGGTGTGACTGCTATTGCTAACAGCTGTCACATAGGACGATGAATGTCCATGAACAAATGAGTAAACCTTGCACTTCCAACCTGAAACAAAGTATGTCTCTTCAGAGGCTTAGGAGAAGAGGAAGGGAAAATGTTTAAGACAAAGAAGGAATGCACAAAGGGCTAGTGAAGACCTTGAAAACAGAGGTTAATTCAAGGAAGGAACAAGGATTTTTTTTCTGGGCTGAGAGGAAATCTTTAGTTGCCACATCAGCAGAAGATGAGAGGAACTTGCTGTACAGGTCAGAGAGGAGACTGTGTTATCTGTAAGAGTTACCCAAAGAAGGAAAGGTTCAGGACAGAATACTGTAAAAGGACGGTGCTCCATTTACTGAGGACACCAAGGTAAGTAGCTGTACAGCTAGGTTTTCAGAAATTCAGTACTGTCCCATGCTATGGCCATCTCAATTAAGAGCAGGGTCCTTATGTTGTCACATCTGGTGGACTTCAGGACGCAAGTGGCCTTCTCTGGTCCCAGCCCCATAGATGTGAGGCTGCTGTGGCATCGTGTCCCCTGGTCCCAGCCAGTGTCAAGGCTGAGCATGTATTGCCAATAGTACATGCACACTGCTTACGCAGCTGGCCACACAGACCAGTGCAGAAAGAAAACATTGCCTTTGAGGGCACCCACACCAGCAGACACAACACTCACACAAACATGAGCTGCAAGGACAACTTGATCTGGTTCCTCTGGCTGCTCAGGACTGAAGGTTGCTGGTGGGTGAGAAGAGAAAACCTTATCCCCATGCAAGCACTGTTCATCAGTAGCCAAAACACTAAACCAATGCTGTTTCAGTCACAAATCCAAAACACAGAACCTTATAGGCTGCTACGGAGGAAGTTAACGTCAACAGCTTCCCATAACTTATCCCCACCATCCCTTTAAGCCATATCAGAAGCTCTGCACAGTCCCAAAATTCTCTTCCTCCTGCATCCATAGTAAGTCCTATACCCACTCAGGCAATCACCTCTGGTAGCCTGGATGGTATTATGGAGAGAGGGGAAATCCACCACTCACCCTGGTGGATTTCCCACTGCTGTCAAAGGACTAGTCTCCTCTGATGGTCTTTGGAGAAGCTGGTTCTGCGATGTCATTTCACTTATCAGGTCACCAGGGACTCCTCTGCTTGTGTTGTTCCTGTGATCCTTGCTGAGCAGCCTGTGTTCCCTGTGATTGGCTTTTAGTCATAGAATCATAGAATGATTTGGGTTGGAAGGGACCTTAAAGATCATCTAATTCCAACCCCCCTGCCCTGGGCAGGGTCATCTTCCCCTGGACCAGGTTTCTCAAAGCCCCACCCAACCTGGCCTTGAACCCCTCCAGGGATGGGGCATCTACCACAGATTCTCTGGGCAACCTGTTCCAATGCCTCACCACCCTCAGAGCAAAGAATTCCTTCTTGATGTCTAATCTAAATCTTCCCTCTTTCAGCTCAAAACCATTACCCCTCCTCCTATGGCTCCACTCCCTGATCCAGAGTCCCTCCCCAGCTTTCCTGGAACCCCTTTAGGACCTGGAAGGGGCTCTAAGGTCTCCCTGGAGCCTTCTCTTCTCCAGGCTGAACCCCCCCAGCTCTCTCAGCCTGTCCTCACAGCAGAGGGGCTCCAGCCCTCCCAGCATCTCCATGGCCTCCTCTGGTCCCACTCCAACAGGTCCATAACCTAGCAAATTTAAAATTAAATATTATAAATACAGTTTAAATTTATACTTTTAATTAAACAATAATCATAATAATTGGTATTTTGATTAGTTATAATTATCTTCAATTTGTTTCAACTAACATTTTGACAAGTTAATCTTAATGATATATAATGTAGTATATCTAAATGATTTGAAAATAGCATAATGAAATTATGCAGAATGAAATATTTCATTACCTCTGAATCAAAATGTGTTTGTGTTTTTTACTGGGATATTTTGAAAATTTATTTTTCCAATTCAAAACATGAGAATGGTTTTAGTAGCTTTGAGAGGGTTTTTATTATTTAAGCTTTGCAGAAGCTGGGAAACATATTAGCAACTAAAAAGATGAGTCTCACTGTAGAATATGTACTGTTATTTACATAACAGTAAAAAATGCAACTTCCATATTTCAGTTGTTTTAGAAAATTTTAAAAAGTTAATTTCATTGCAAATTATTAACTTCAGGAATTTTGCAAAACTGGTTCAGATAAAAAATTAAAATGAAATCTGATAAAGACGTATATTGTACCTTGTGACGTAATTGTAAGGTAACCCTGCTGAATTTCTCCCTTAAATCTTTCAAGTGAGAAAACCATAATATTATTTGCACATATTTATTGGAGTTCCTTTTCTTTACATATAGAAGTCTCCTAAAAATTATAGTTCATGTTTTTCTACATGACTTGTGACATTGCCTCATCCTTCTACAGTATCACACTGCTTAAGGGGCGTTTGAGTATTTGTCATACATGAAATGAAAATGGCACAAAGTCAAATGTTATTAAAGCTTTGGCTGTGGCTCTCCTTCTACCACCAGAAGCTTTAAAAGCATTTCTGAATTGATGATGCAGCTTTTCTGTTTCACAGAATCACAGAATCACAGAACGGCAGGGGGTGGAAGGGCCCTCTGGAGATCACCCAGTCCAACCCCCTGCCAGAGCAGGGTCACCCAGAGCAGGTGGCACAGGAACGTGTCCAGGCGGGTCTGGAATGTCTCCAGAGATGGAGACTCCACCACTGCTCTGGGCAGCCTGTGCCAGGGCTCTGCCACCCTCAAAGTAAAGAAGTTCCTCCTCATGTTTAGGTGGAACTTCCTATACTCAAGTTTGTGCCCGTTACCTCTTGTCCTGTCGCTGGGCACCACTGAAAAGAGCCTGGCCCCATCCTCCTGACACCCCTTAAGTATTTTATAAGCACTGATAAGGTCCCCCCTTAGTCATTCTCCTTAAATTTCCCAGACCTACCTCACTGGCAATTTGAGCAATGCACTGATAATTTGAGCAACAAGCTCAACTTCGTTTTTACCTCCTACTTACAAATCAATTAGACAAGGTTAATGCTGTAATAGGGTCATAATAGCACAGATGCTGTGCCTACAAGGCTAGGGACACATTTGGTTGTAGTGACAGAGTATTTCATCACTTTATTTAATTGTTTGTTTTTTCAGTCATCCAACAGGTCAGTGAAACTAAGGTATGCATAGGGTCTGATATTTCATATTTAACTCTCTGTTCATTAGCAAATCCTGCTTTTCTTCAAACATTTTCTGCAAATTTTAGTTTAATGCACAATGTGTTTACATGTAAGAATGTACAATGAATGAATTGATAATAATATACTTGTTTCGCAGACTGTCCTCATTCTCTGTTTTCTATTTATTGTGACAAATTTATCATCTAACATTGTATCGTTTCTGCTCCCTAATGAAATGAACAGAGGGCAAATAAATAGTTTAGAAAATGACGCACTTAATTAAGAGTGTGCTGACAAGCTTTCGTTTATGCTAGAATTACACAAATGAGTAGCATCTTGGCAATATGCAAACATTTTCGGGTACAAGTCAATGACCATATGAAAATTAATAAATAATAAGAAATAGCATACTCTCTAAGAAACACAGAAAAATATTGGCAATCTCTGCAAGTTACTTTTTGTACTATTCAGACAAATCCGTTGTGTGGAGCAGTTCCAGAATTGTGCTGTTCATCATGTCACAGATGTACAGTTGCTTTTTTGTGTGTTTAATTACATTTACAGCAGCGTGAGCTGCCTCTGCCCATCAGACACCATTGTTACAGTAGCTGTTTACTCACTTGTATTTTTTGGACAGATGAAACAGTAATTTCATAAGCTATAAATTCACATATATGCAAAGTTATTCCATATATCCACAATAACTTCTGAACTTAGTTATTTCCTGTGAAGCCTATGATTTTTATTTTATAACCGTTACCACTAAAATCCTGCTCCCTTCAGGACTTTATAGATATCATTAATTTATAATATTCTGCAGTTTATAATCATATTCCGCACCTTAAATACAGCCAGAACAGCCAGAACTAAGGAAAAGTTTGTATACCTATAATCATATAAGCCCACAGAACCAGAACAGTGCAGCTCAAATGCTAATCACAGTCCTAACAATATAATTTTCCCATTGCAAAAAATAGAAGCACAGATTTAATCTCAAACCCTTTCTTACATTTTTTAACCAAACCACCCACCATTATGCAATTTGTCCTGGTGCATTTCCACTGTAGCCATATCTGTTGCATGGAAGTATTCACTGCCAGTTTCTTTTCTGGCCATGCTGATAAACCGAGTAAAATCTCAAAATTCTGGTCATATGTCAATGTCAAGACATATCTGGTCATACATCAATGTCAAGAAGATTTCAGAATCTAAACTGCTGATTCTCAATCCTTGTCAGGGTCTTCAGGTTGCTTATATTGATTTGCAGAGTATTTTCAATACATAGCGGATAAGGGCTTTTATAGTCAGAAAGTATAGTCACAAATAAAAGTCACAAGGATTTATGAAGCTGTAAAAATAAATATTACAAGCTGCAAAAATAAAATCAAGTAAGTTGGCCATTGTGCAAAATTGCAATCCGTACAGTTGCCATTGTCCGGTGGTGAAAAGTACTCTAGAGCTTCATATATTAATTTGTTCAAAGCTGCTAGTGCATGTGTTCAAACCATGCAGCTGCTCAGTACTGTGACTCCTGCCTGGTGGTGCCCGATTATTTGAATCCCCCAGTCTAATTTCTTTGCACTTCTCCCTGCTGAGATGGACGAGCCACTTGAGAGTAATCCATGCAAATTAGTTTGTCAACTTTGTTCCTGTGCATTTGCCGAGGTTTCTTCCTTTTCCTATTTTCCGTCATCAGTAAATTTTACTGCCTCTGAACTCTGTTCTTCACCAAATCATTTACACCCTAAGAAAAAATTGAGGTACGAAGTTGATGTTTGCAGAGCCTTTCAGGTACTCCTCCCCACCATTCCCTCTTACATTTTAATTGTGTAATCCCAAATATTTAAATGGCAGGTATATAGAGCTTGTGCATTTCAGCACATATGAGCATCCAGCTTTTCGGTCTTTACAAGTCATATGAGAAATCCAGGTAATCAGTCCGTAATGAACATTCTTCAGTTTTTGTTTTGAATTGCAGAAAAGGACTAATAATGACTCTCTGCTCCATTGGAATAGAAGTCAGTCTAAGTATGCTATTACCTTATAGAATATCTTTTACACTTCAGTCTGAACGTCTCTATCAACAAGTCAATACAACAAATGCATTCGTTTGAAGTGAGTCCTATTTTTTCAACACATTTTGCCCACTTTGTTTTTCTTATGCCTGCAAGATTTTTGTTAGGAGTATGCCTCACAGGTTTTTGATACATATGCTTAAATTTAGTCTAGGTAGCAATTATGCTTAATCACTCACACTTTAAAATACAATAATGGAATGAGAATACTCAACATATCATGAGTCAAATTGCAGAAAGTTTAATTTGCTTTCATAAAATTCATAGCATTCTAAGCTTGTTGATTCTCTTGGTCTAGATGTATGACAATGCCCTGTGGCAGAGTTTTTCCCATCACCCTTGTATTCATATTCATAGTATTTTGTTCATATTCCGGTCAGAATATACAGAAAAAGAAAGAAGTCACGAATGATACGTATTTATAGATTCACATGTTTCCATCTGACAGGCAGAGGTGATACGATTGCTATCTAAACCACACGCACACAATCTCTATATGAGATGAACTTTACTAATCAGTCAGGCAGATGGACAACCGACCAAAGGCATGGGCCTTCCGATATCTTCCAGTTGGCTTTCTAATATCTATTTTAATACCTTGCAATGGCTTTCAAAGCTGTTACCAGGCTTCATAATCTTTTCAGAAGTTTTATCCATCCCCAGCCATTTCTCTAGAAGCTCTTTTACTTCCTTTACCCTATGTATATTCAGTAGTTCTTTACCAGACTGGTTTTCCAGTCTTTATTCCCCTGTACTTTGCCCCTACAGGCTCAACATAATCACTGTTGTGGCTGATGTTTATTTTCTAAATCTTGCCTAATAGTTGGCACTGTGTACTGTTTCTTTGTTATGCCAGTGCTCATTCATAGATCTATCTATCAGCACCTTTGTAGATTTGCCTGTTTCACAAGGGATCATCCATGTCTCTTCAACGACATTATTACTTTTCAGAGGCATATACACACAGACATATAGATCAATATAAAGATATTGGATACCTCAGTACTGATTCATCAACTGGCATACCGTGCATCGAGTAGTGACTGAAATCAGAATGTCTTTACATATTTTGGAAAAAATAACCATGATTTGTTGTGTGTTTGAGCAGCATGGAACACGACTAAATTTAATCGTGATTAAAACATCGCATATTAATTTGCTTCAAGTTTACCAGCAGTTATGCCTACAGACACTTAATTCATTAAATAGCTGACTTTACTATGGGTGGGTTTATAGCGCTTCAGGGAATGAGACATTTATCCTTGATTAAAGCTTTTGTACATGACCATAACAGAAATAATAGAAACTGGCATACTGCTGATTTTGTAATAGGAGAATATTTTCTGTATCACATTTATGCTTAACATTATATGGATTTGCAAAAAATTATTGAAATAGTTTCTTCGGTTCTTTATTCCGTAGGCAGTTGTATGCATTGATGCTGAAAATTCTACTTCATTGGTATGTTTGTGACTAGCAACAGGAAGCATTTAAAAAGCTTCTGTTGTATTCAGTTTTACTTTTTCCCATTTCTGTCAGGCAGAATATGTCTTTCAAGTTTTTCAGAAGGTCACAGAAATACTGCTTAGTTTGGTGCTTACAGGTTCTTGGTGCTGTGCTTTCTTCAATTAATAATGGAGCTATTTTAATTTACTTACACTGATGAAATCCATGCCACTCTTCCAATTTTCTAGGCTTCTTTCAAAACATCAACTTCATGAAGTATTGTGGGTGAACTGGGGGGGGGTTTCTTTGTAAGGTCTAGTCTGTGTTAAAGACACCACAGAGCCACAGAGCACCACCCGGTGTTGCTGAACCACAAAGACAAATTATTCCTTCTGTTATTTTTATTTGTGTGTGCTTTTTCACAGATCATGCCAGTCCTGCTTTCCATGATATATAGTTTTCATTGACATGAAACATAGGTACCTGAATATTCACAGGTGGATATGTTAGCAACAGATTTTGGGAGACCTGCAGAAGATCATCAACTGTAATCCCCTACATTTCTACCTCTGTTTTGAGAAGATTTACTTTGATGAAAGATTTTACTTTTCTTTAAGTTGGAGAAGACCTAGCTCGAGTGGAAGAGAAAGGAGAAAATGCTGGGACATGCAAAGTACAAGAAATAATAAGGGCATTTAGTGAAAGGAGGAGAAATGACTCACTAAGAATGAAGAAGGAGCATGGGAGAGGCCTGAGTTCTCTTGGAAATGGGAATGAGGGATTCTATGACTACAGAAGGGAATGAAGAAACAATGGTGAAAGAGTAAAAGATGACAGAGTGATGTCATAATAGATTCCCAGTAAAATATGACGGGATGAGACAGCTCCGTAAACATAGCATCATTCAGTGAAACAAACATAAGACAAGGGAATATAGGACAGAGAGGACTGTCATTCTCAAGAAAAGCAAGTTGGTATCCACAAGTGGGCTCAGAAGCGGTAGTTACTCACAGTTGTGGTATTTGAACCTGCGTCTGTCACAACTGATCCAGTCGTGTCTCTAGGAATGGGAACTATTTGTCACGTAGTCAAGGTGACAACGTCTATCCCTTTCCCTTACCACTTTTTCTTACATGTAACATAGACTGTAGGGACTCACCTCAATGTCTGCAATAAGGGAAGAGCAACAGGTTCCTTTGGATACGAATCCCAGCTTGGTTACTTATTTAGATAAGCTAAAGCTCTCAAATTCCTTCACTGACTAAAGAAGGATTCTTGAGATACTGCCTTTCTAATTTAGAAATCTAGGTTGATATTGGAAACACACCCTAGTCCATAGTCTTTCCTCTGGGTTTTTCAATTGAAGGTTGTGACTAAGCAGCCGAACTGATGCTGTTTTATCTGTGGATAAAAAGCAAACAGTTCGTATTTTTATTGTTGAGTATTCCTCTGTAGTGTAGACAGTGATATTTATTTTAAACACAAAAGGCTATATTTTGAGGAGAACTCTAGGATTCAATAGCTGATACCAAATAGTTCTGTTCCATTTTTTACTTTAGTATATGCAGTCTTAGAGTTTGTGTCTTATCTACTACAACTTTACTAGTTTTACAGTATGTTAAAAAGAAATAGTGACTTTCTGGAATTAGGCTTATCAGCTGAAGCAGGTAAGAAAGAAATTCTTATCTTCCTAGTCTTAATTATGGTATTAAGTTATTGCGGTTGGAATGAGTTCTTTTAGGAGCCCATATGCTTTTACATCAAAAAGTAGGAAAAATTCAGGCCAAATAGGAATGAGGTTTTAATTTTTTATCTTTAATACTCAGATGAAACAAGGCAGTACTGAGTGTTCAGCTGCAATGGATATCTTTTAAATAAGTACCTTTTAAAGTGTAACATACATATTTGGTCTGACCAAACGATCTATGGAATTAGAGGTAGAAATCTCATTTGATTATTGGTAACTTTATGTCAAAAGAAGACAACCATATATAGGGAAAAATTACACCTTGCAAGTACCACTGACATTTCCCTTTCAAGCTTTGTTCTAACTGCAGACTGCACCTGAAAACAGAATTAATTTAAACTCGGTTCTTAATAAGCAGTCAGATGCGACAGCAGAAATTATGAGATGTAGCTTGACACAACCATCATTGTGTATTCAGAGTACAATCAGAGTACAAACCAAATTGCATCTACTGCAGTGGTAGGATGCTAGAAATGTTTCAATTTAGGATTTTAATATTCACATAGTGACTATACCAGTAGGCTTCGACATAAACACATTTAGAAAGGCCAGTAGTTTTCTCTTTGCACGCAACTCCCATGCACCGTCAAAGTAAATACTTAAAAAATCTCAATGATATTTTAAAAGATCTTCCTGTTTCTAAAAGATGCTATGATTTAGTCCCAATGGTTCACACAAGTTGTATGTGCAAGTGAAATTGCTTACATGATAATGAGACTTCTTTATCATTTGCAGCATTGTACTTTAATCAGATTTAATCAGAAGAGCTTTCAAAGGAAACTTCTTATAGGGAACAATTCCGCTGTTGAGATTATAAATAATTCTTGTCATAAAAACTAGTTTTATTGCATCAGTGACTTGCCCACCTATTATTTTAAAGGTGAAATAAACTGATTATCCTGTGCCCTGGTGGTGTATCTACTAAAGCCAGCCAGCTGCTACTAAAGCAACCACACCAGCTTTTCTAAAACTGGCTTGTGTGGCAGATATTTGATGTGATTTGATTCTTGGTTTGTGTGTCTTACACATGCAACAAATATTCCTTCTGCTGCCAGTAGAAGTTTTAGGTTTTGTCACCTCTCTCCCCTCCACCACCACTGTAACTGCTAAAGAGATTTTAATTCCAACCTGACTGCAATGATTTGCATGACTCCAAGATTCATGCCTAATTTGTGTGAAGATATAGGAATCAAATATAACGAAGTGGGAGAGGGAAATTCAGGTACCTTAAGAATTAAAAATAAGCCCACTAAAATCTGCCTTTCAGGTCACCAAATGATCTGAAAGTAAAGTGCCATTCTAGGATTTCCAAGCATAAATCTCACTCCTGTCATGTCATTTCTAAATAATAATTTTCATTTCAGAAGTGATACTGTATGCTTCACATCATTACATTTTATTCCTTTTTTTTACTATTGCCCTTACCAACAATGAGTTTTCTCTCTCAGAAATTTTACTCCTACTCTGCATAGGCAATGTCTCCTAAAATGAAATACATTTTTTTAGCTCTCTCCTACTTCTGTCCCAAGAATCTTTTCAGAAGATTTTTGTAGTTTCCTCCTTCCAGGAGAGGTTGTCTTCTCTTTTTGAGGCCCCATTTACCATTTATCTCCATCATCTTCGTTGTGTTTATTTTCTGATAAAATTAGTTCTAAATGTTTTTCCCTTAGCCTAATGCTCAGAAGCTTCTAAACATTACATCTTAGAATATTTTTCAAAAATGTTAAGCTGGAACCAACCAATCGGAATTACGGTTTTTTCATTTGAAAATGTGAATTAAGGAATAGTCATTGGCAGTTGAAAATTGACCATATGATGGAAGCTGTAAACCTGCCTTAACATTTCCATCTGTTACTAGCATTAATTACAAATGAGGGCTGAATTAGGGCATGGTTAACATGCTGGTAAGCTATTTGTGTGATTCAGAGATGATTCCATTCTCAAAGTGTATGCTATGTATCTCCTTACTATATTTACATAACAATAACTATTAAAGTATTAATAACATTTTAAAGGAATATAGCAAAATTTTTAAGTCATTAAAATTTGCAATCAGAGGAGAAAAAAATAAAAGGGTTTAAGAGAGAGTCTAAGAAAACTGTTTTATTGGTGATTGTTTTGAGAATTAGTATCTCCATTTGCAACATTGTCTAGTGTTACATCTGATTTTAAATATTCCCATCTGCAAGTATCCCGAAAGAGCATGAAGCTTAAGACGCACATTTGTGTGACAGGTTATATTCCATTCATTAATTATGCAACATAAATAAGTCTGTGTATTAAGTGTAACACAAACATAATTAGCAAGAGCTCTCCTAATGTAAATATTATGAATAATATTTTAAATTGCAGAAACTGACTTGAAAAATAACCCTGTTTTTAAATAATGAAATCTTTTATCTCTGAGAAATCAACTTAGCACGAACTATTTTTCTTGGTACTATTTCTCTCTCATTTGGGGCACATCTGCTAAAGTATTATTAGTCTTGGTATTTTCCAGCCTCCTAGTGATTTTTCTCATCTTAAGTCTTTTGCTAGAGGATGTGTGTGAAATGTTAACTACTTGCAGCGCATACCCTTTCATTTATCCCTTCTTTGAGGTAAACAAATCCATGAGTTTCAGTCTCTCTTAAGGTAGATTGCTCCGTGCCCTTGCTCTTTCTCACTCGCGCTCTCTGAATCTCTAATCCAAAGCCAAATTCTCCTTTGAGGGAGGAAGGAGAGGAGACCCTCATCATCTGCAGTATTCCAAAGGCATAACCTCCTACATCATGCATTCATGTAACCTGATTATTTCTTTGACTGAAACTGCTCACTGAGCTCTAGTTTTCTCTGAGCTGCCTGCAGCGATACCCAGGCCCTTTACTGAAGTAATACCAAAATATTATAACCCTATAAATTGAAAGAAAAAAAATCCATTTATTCACTCCAGTATGTTTATCAACATATTCTGTCTTCATCCCTATTTACCTGCCTCCAGGGGTCCTCTAAAGTTTCTCAGCAGCTCCTCTGGACTTGGCTAATCAAAATGACTGCAAACATTGTTACTGGACTGTTTTCATCCCATTTCTTGGCATTGTAAACAGTTTATAACTTTGATCACTGAAAGCGTTATGGGAAGCTTATGAAGAATGTAAGTATCATCACTTGGATATTATTCTTTTACTATTAAACGTGGATTCTTTGCCATAAAAAATTACATAACCTTGGTCTGCTCTGCAACTGTTTGGGGATCGAGACAATGTAATTCTTTACTTGCTAATGGTGGAATCAGTTGCAATGAGCCTAATTAAGTGATGACCAATTTCAGTGGTTACTACTATCAAAGACGTCATTTAGAAAATCTGTCAACCTTACTATTCTTTTTTCATATTTAAACAGAATACAAATAATTTTCCTCCATTGGAAAACTACTGAGACTTAGCAGAACATTATTCTGAAGTGGGATGAAGAGTTAGAGTCTCAAGATTTTCAATAGCTAATATAATAATAATATTATAATAATAAAGTGTATTTTGATTTAAAAATTCATGCTTCAGCATCTTCAGATCAATTTTTACAATTTGAACCTTTTCATTTCTATGGGAGTTACTACAATTAACATTTTGAAAAGACAAAACAGGTAAGAAGTATTGAGCCAGACCTTGTACATTTTTTCCTGAAGTGAGAAATTTTCCAAAACAAAGGTTTTTCCGTGGGAAAAGTTGTCTGTTGAGTATTTGCTGTAGCTGTAGTCATTATCTGCTGATAACACGTGTGTTAGAGCTCTAACCCTGGATAGGTCAATGCCTGAGTAGCTGCAGTCTGGAAACACCGGTGCTAATTTTGTCTCATAAAGAATGAACTCAAACTCAGTGACAGTCTCATTCAGGCTCGTAGCCTGCAGAGCTATAACAAGCTCCCTTTGATGAGGCATTAACTCCTGTTACTGTCACGGCATAGCATCATATTGCCTAGAACAACACAAAATGTACATGGTTTCAGACCCTTTTCTCTACAGTATTCAAAGTGAATGTGTATTAGAGCCACATGTGTCCTGATGGGGATGTTCAGATTTCATTCCCACCATAAGGTATTACATTAGGTGTAATGTGCTTAATAAATTTCCTTCCCCTCCTCTCTCTTGGCAGCACGACACCTGTTGTACCATTCTCCTGACACTGATAGCCCCTTTTTGTGTAGATAGTGCACGTACTGGCAACAGCTTCAATAGCAGAGTGACATTCTTGGTTGATTGAATGCTTTGCGATGGCTATAAACACTAGTGTCAAACTAGACATGCATTGGCTCCTAACAGATTGGACACTTTCCATTTTGGTGTCACAGTTAAAAGGCAAAGTTTGTGAGATAATCTTCATCCTATTGTAAATGAAAATGAATCCCAGAGGGGTAAAGAACATTTTCTTTGAGCAAGTCATAAATAAACTTCCATTTGCCTTCTTGTCATACTCTTCTCATGTAATAAGTTGTCAAAACGAAGAGCTGCTTTAAATATCAGACAGACTTTAGAGGGTCCAAAGAAGTGCCACAAAGATGATCAAAGGGCTGGAGAACCTGCGCTGTGAGGAAAGACTGAAGGAATTAGGTCATTTCATCCTGGAGAAGAGAATGCTCAGGGGGGACCTAATAACAGTTTTCTAGTACTTAAAGGGTGACTACAAAGAGGACAGAGGCTCTCTCTTCAGAAGGATGTGTGGACAAGGGGCAAGAGGTGCAAGTTGCATCAGAAGAGTTTTCATCTTGATATAAGAAAGAAATTTTTCACAGTGAGAACTGTGAAACTGATCACTGGAACAACCTCCCCAGGGAGGTGGTAGAGTCCCCATCACTGGAGGTTTTCAAGACATGACTGGACAGGACGCTAAATAATCTCATGTAGGTTCCCTTTTCCATGAAAGAGTTGACCTGATGATCTTTTGAGGTCCCTTCCAACCTGGGCTGTTCTATGATATCAACCATAACTGAGATTCTCTATTTGTTTGTGGTCTGTCATTTCCTCAGAATAGTAATTAGTACTCAATTCAGCTAAAGTAGGTGCTTTAGATGTTTATTGAGCTAGTGACTCCATGAGTGGCTTCTTAGGGTGCATTTCTGCAGGACAGGGTATTCAAACAAAAATCCAGATTATCATAACTATTTCTGAGTGTATTGTTTTGACAATTATCAGAGGTTCTGTTATCTTCTGACATTTGATCTCCGTTAGCTGGACTAGGCACACTCAAAACTTAACCTTTTGTAAAGCCTTTGAGGTTGTAGGCCACTTGAGTGAAGATACTATATTTTATAAAGGTTGCTTTGTGTCATAGGACAAATATAACCTTCTAAACCCTGATCTACATCAAATAGGAGAACACATAAAAAACATCTGTTTTCCTCTTTCTGCTTATGGGAGGGGTAACTTTAACTGCAGCTTTATGGAAAGGTCTAAGGGGACTTTAACTTTCCTCGCCTTTCCCCCTTCCCCTGGTTAATCCTCTTTCCTGCCTACCCACCACCCCAATGGAAAATCAGATGACCTCAGTGTCTGCATAGCACTATGGCCTTTGACTCCTTCAACGCTGCTTCATAACGTCTGAAAGTGTGTCCATGTATTTATGTATGGTGCATCCTATCCCGTATTCTGTCCATGTATTTTGTGGTCTTGCTATATGAAGCCATCCCAATAATATGATTCCATTTAGGAACTAGAATCATCTCATGTGACATGAAGTACCTGACTTATGTAAAAGACAGCTACCACCTCCTCCTGCATTCCTAGGGAAGTCCTATTCCTATTCCTAGAGAAGCTGTCTAGCTGAGAGACTGCTGAATATTAGAATAGTTGCAGGAAAAATAAAAATAGAAAGATTCAAGGATCCAAACACTAAAGTTTTTATAGCAACCAACTCTTTAAATGAGTAGTATGTACTTCCCCTTGGAAATAACTTTAGGTGGCAAGCTTCTTTAATATTTACAATAAGGTGTCAGTGGGACACTTTGTACTTTGCTCAGAGAATAAAAACAGTCCTTAAGTAATGACTATCATCTGCTTCATCTGCATTTATTATACTTCTTAAAGCAGAACTGAAAAACTGTGTGTCATACTAGCAATCAGATTAGATTTAAGTTTTCAGGGTATAGTTTTGGTGTTCTCCCGTCTTAACTTTCTTCAGCACCAACCGACGTGTAAATATCTGCTCTGATATGAAATACTTTTATATCTGCTCTCCTGTAATCTACTTTTTCCTCTCCTAACGGAGACTGAACGTTGCCTTAAAAATAGCATTGAGAAACACCAATTAATATTTTTTATGGCAAATTTGTGTGGACAGCCTTTCTAAATCCAGTATAAGCAATGACACAATGTTGTGTCTGTTACAAAAGTATGTCAGGAATCTGTTGCCCAGTACGTTGTTCTTAATGTAAAGTGAAGGAATAGAAAATAGTTCTCCAATTTTTATCATCTTTTAAATTTCTCGTTGTCTGTATCTTTTACTCCATAACTTGACAGTCAATCTCAGATTAGTGATTTACTGGGTTTTTTCTTTGGTTTGAAATATCACTGGACATTTGACACTCCTTCTCCTACACTTGGTTCTTTTTTTCTGTCCCTACCAGTTGAAGATTAAGATCCTAATTTGAATCCTCTGTGTGACAGCACATTGCAGTTGCATAGTCAGATTGGCCTATACAGCAGCATGTTTTTCTCAATAAAACCAAGTGACAGGGTGGTTGATATCCATTTTTCCCACCACTTTTCAAGTTCTTAAAAAGCAAAGAAAGCAGTTAATTGCCTTGTGTAATTGCTAGAGCAGCAGCTTTAAACTGTGTACAAATGGTAAAAAATAATTAAACTTGCTTCAGTGGTGAATAAAGGTTGAACATAGAGAAACTTTAAAAGAAATCAAGTTCCTGTTGAGGTGTGTTAATTACTGCATTCACATTCTTGCCTTACTTGAGGCGTACTTCAGACTTAGCTGAAGACATCTTATTAAACTTTCAATCTTAGGTCATGTCATTACTGTTTCATATAGTTCCGTTTGCCTAGAGCAAATTAAGGAAATGCTGGTTTTTATTAATGAAGAAGAAAAATGTAACTTAAACACTTTAAAGAAAAAAGGAAACAAACCCAGATGTACCAAAATGGAAACATTGCTACGGTCAATCTTTTCCCATGATCTTAATTGTTAAGAAGAGGACTGTACTAATAAGGATTTGGTGCTTTTGAATTGTAAATATAACCTGATTTCAACCAAATATTGTTAATCACAAGTAATGATTAAAAACTAGGCTGATGTCAAGGGAAATAAACAAATGAGGTTGAAGATTATAAACCGAGGGACTACCTCCTTCGTCAAAACTGAGTTGTTTGGGGAGTACCGTCTGAACAGAATTGCAGGATTTGACTCAAGGCAACGTCTTCATAACTGACAGTTGACTGATAGATGGAGACATAAAATTAGATGCTCCACCAGGGGATAGCTTGCAAAACTAGTAGAAGCGCAAGCAAAAGCCTAGGGGGAAAATTTAACAGACGCTTACTACAAATTGTGATTTTTCTTAATCTTAATAGGCTTTCCCTTCTAGGGGAAACCTGCCTTCTGCAGAACCCAGACGACAAGCTAGACGGTGATTGTGTATGTATGCTCACACTCCCATACTCTGTTTCTGAAACCGTCCTTTTTCTTCTTCCGCTCACTCTTGATTACCTTTGATCCTCTCTCATCTGCTTCTCCTTTCTTCAGAAGCACCTGACTAAGCCAGTAAAGGAGACAGTGTATGCTGAAAGCACATGAACGGGTAGAATGTCTCTAGGCCCTGTTGCCTAGACAAAAATAACGACATTAATATAAATTACTCTACTTGAAGCCCAAGCACGAGTTCTCATCATAGTGTCTTATAGGTAGTAAAAAATAAGCCTTCATGCGACTGCAATTACTAACAAATTTCCTAGTGGATACAATACTTAGTGGAACAAAAATTTTAGCTCCTGATTAAGATTTTTTGAGTGGTTTGGGAGACATTGAGTGAAACAAACCTGTTTAAACCCAGCTAAGGTGTTAGTATTATACCAAAATTTTTCTAGGGGTCCTCTACAGGGAACAATTGTAATTTGCTATTCTAAAGTAACCATAGTACAAACAAAGGCAATAGTACGCACAAAAGGGTCATTTAACGATCATCAGGAAGATGTCCCAGTTCTGAAAACCCCCATAAGCACATGTTTAATTCCTACTCTTTTAAGGAGCTGTAAATAAATACCAAGAACCGCATCTGGATGCTATAGAGTATAGGTGGACTTAAATATAGATGCAATTGCTTTACACAATTTAGGGTCTGATATGTCATCTTCGATGTAAATTTTATTTATTTATTAGTTTAAGCCTATATGCTCTGCCCGTGCTGTACCTTTGCCTCCCCACCAAGTTTACCTATCAATATAGCTCTTGGGGGCAAAAAACACTGAAAAGTAGACCCAAGAATATGATTTCATAATCAGAGAAGCCGATTATATATTGCCAAGGAGACGGTTTTTCACTTGTCACCACCCTCATCAAAGGTTCTTGATGCTTTTTTTTGCTAGCACTTTGTGGCTGTTTAGTCATCACGATTAGAAGCACACCTGTCTGAAAAGAATTTTTTTTTTTACTGCTAGTTTTACTGTGGATCTCTTCCCTCCTGCAGGTGACAGTGCAAGCACAGGAGCAGGCATGACAGAATAAGCAGGTGGCAAAAATATCCAGTTAGGGGTGGAAAAGCTGGACTGTGCTCCTGGCAGCAAGACAGGCTTGGCTTGACTGAAACTAGACAATAGCAATTGTAGTGCTTAATTTATTTCTCAAGTATTAACGGTGCTTGACAAGACATTCAAGACAACTATTTCTCCTGCAAAGCAAGAGACGGCACAAGAAATATTTGCTTAAACTCAATGTGAATTTGTATAGTATGCAGATATGGTACAATAGCTTTTACATTCCAGTAGCTACAAAAAGATAGTTTTGGAGGTAAAAAATGTTGTCAGGTGGCATAAACCAGCACAGCTCCATTATTGACAGTCGGTCTGCTCTGGATTTTGTCAATAGAAAGCCAAATTTACAGTAAGTTAGAGGCCAGACATATAATCTCTAAGGATAGAAAGGTAATTCTGGTTTAGCATGGTAAACTATAAAAGTGGTAAACTTTTATGCATGGTAAACTATATAAGCTTCCAGAAGCTTATAGTATCTTAAATAGTACAATAGTGAATTGTAGTTCCTAACGTGACCCTTTCCCCTCCCCATTAGAATCAGCAAGGGTTGGTGCAGGAGACACTCAAAGAAAAAATTGAAATGTGAAATGCTTTGTAGTCTGTATGTTGAATTGCTCATCCTCAATATTACAAAGACAGAATATAGCAAAAAAATGAACATTCCTATGCAAAAGAAAAGTATCTATAAAGGTAATAATGGAAATTCAAAGCGAAATCACCCATTTGAACAGGGAAAAAATGCTTCCATAACATTTCCTCCTTTTTTTCTCCAAAACATTGTGCTAGGACTCCCTAAACAACTGCATTAACAAATAAATATGAATAAGGTTGATCAGCTAATTTGCTTCTTCATTTTGTCTAGAAAAAACAATAACTATTTTAGCTGGAGTACATTAACAGAGTCGTTGGAAGAGATTTTAGGGTTGCTCAACAGTATGCCACAAAAAATTCCCTCCCCCTGTCAAAATTCCATGCACTGAAAGTTCTCTTTTACCCCAGTTATTAATTTTTTTCCTTCAAAAGCAGCTATTACGATGTATTATACCAAAAATTATGGAACACTTAATCTACGAACTCTCAAATATTCTAAACCTCTGTGTACTAAAAAGCCACATGACATTTTTGTCAGCAGTGACTATTGTCTATGAATGCATGAGACTCACTTTCCCACTCACATCAACCAATTTAGCCCTTATATAAATTACTCATGAAGCTCCACTGGAGATTTGGACTACCTACCTACTGTCTTTACATCTATTTCACACTTCGGAGGAGTTACTGTCATAAAGTACTATTGCTGTGAAATGTTATAAGCGGTATGAAGCAAGTAGAGCATATTCACCTGTGTTCTTTGATTAGATTTGTGCTCTTGGTTTCACCCAAGAACAAATAAATCGTTAGCTAGTTTTAGAACCGCAAATGTTTGCCCCCTGAGAATACCCCCTGTAGACCAGTCAGCAGCCAAAGACCTGTGCAACACCTTTTGTTCGAAGAAGTTCGAAGCCATTTTATGTCACAAGAATACTGAAACATACCAAAGAAAAATAAAATAAGGACCACATTTTTGCACTTCCCAACTTGCACAGTCTTTTTCAAGTTTTTCAATAGTTTTATTTTTAAAGAAGCTTTCCTGTTTCTTCTAGAAACCTTTTGTGGCCCAAAACACTACTTGTCAATATTAACACAACCTGAGAAGATTTTGCAAATGAAAATATTCTATTAGCATCTGTACTGACTAAAGCTGGTTCACAATTACTGTTGATCATCCAGTTGCTGCAAAGTGGAAAATAGAAGTTGTAAAATTCCAGCATGCACTTAACAACTGATCAGATACTATTCTATGTGTAAATAGAAAAAGACACTTAGAAAATACTCAAACAAGGTGGGGAATATGCAAGGGAATTTGTTATTAATATGAAATGACAAAACAAAGTGTAAGCCCACTTTGGAAATTTCAGTCTAGTTCAGAAGGGAGAATCAAAGGAAAAAGAGAGGGAATTAAATACAACAGAAGAAAATTAGAATAGGTTGCAGGAAAAAAAATATTTACACCGTAAATGGAAGAATTTTATAGATCTGAATTTCAGTCCAAGGGAACATCTACTGAGATAACTGAGGAAGCTTAATTTGTGGTAAAATGACTCATGTGGAATAAAATAAAAGCAAATATAATGGTACAGAAGCTCAGGAATAGTCTTAGCTGGATTATAAAAATGACCTGGTTGTAATATTTAGTTAATATCTTCACAGAGGAGGTTTCTTATTCCATTACACCTTTTATTGTGTTCAGTGGGATTTTTTTCTTCCTCAGTCCTAGCATATCATGTTGTAGTCGTGGATTAAAGATATAAGGTAAAATCAGGGAGGAATGGTGTATTTTCTCTTGGAACACCTGGTACACCCCCACCCACCAAATATCTGGAGATCTTGTGTGATTATTAAAGTTTTTCATAATCAGAAACATTCAACTCAGAGAACACCTTCTCCACGAACATAAAATTAAACATGAAGATAAATTGTTTACAATCAAAATTTAAGTAATCCCTGCAGTCCTGAGGCAAACAGTTCGATGAACTCAATCCCTGTACAACAGGCGCCATTGTTAAGTAGTGAAGAATATAAAAGGTACACCCACAGCCAAGGAATTTTAATAAGCTTTGAAACACGAATTTAGCGAGTTTAACTACCAGTAAAGTTTGTATTCGTAAAATTACTTGCTGGCTGACAAGGGAGATTGAGAGCAACAAAGGCAGTCAATAGGAAATTCCAAGCATATTGACTGGCAAAGGCATGTTGTCCAAATCTAGCCTGCAGCGTCATTGCCAGAACGCAACCAAGAGAGGCAGCTCACATTTTAATAAGCCGAACATTTTTAATGTGCAGAAAATTATTATAATTAGTTAATTCAAGGGTTGCCTTATCAGGTATGGTTCTAGGGGCAATGTTTCCAAAGAGCACTTGTGTTCGTTCTTGTTTGGCTTGGACATAATAAAATAACTGTCTTCACTTATTAGTGTGTCAAACATTAAACCCCAATATTTTTGTAATTATTGACTTAATAGAAGAGACCTAGCTAATTAACTCATTTTCATTACATTATTTCAAATTATATTATGTCATACTACAGCAAGTCTGATGTAATAAAGTTTGATATTGCTGTAAATATTCAAAGATTTTAACATTTACAATCAAAAAACTTATTAAACGCACGTAGATTTGACAAGAGGAATGAAATATTTACTTCAGATAGCCTTTTTTAGTCACAGTTTTCACTGTATTCCCTGACAGCACTGAAAGAGAAGTAATTGATTCATCTTCTCATTTAGGGTTAACAAGTGCTTACCTTGGAGCTTATGCAGCTGTGGCGATTCAGCATCCGGTACACGCTGCGTGTAGCAAAGAGTAGCAAGGCAACAATTGATATCAGGCCCATCCCAGATGATTTTAGTACTTTTTCATTAAAACCAGCAGAAGAAATTGTATGAGTCGTCCTCATCACTCCACTGCACAATTAGCCCCGTTAACTTAAATCTCTGAGGTAATGTAAGTCTGATAGTTTAAAGGTTTGTGTCCGCCCTGTTGGATTTTGACAGAAGTGGTTGAGAAGCTATCACACAGTCTATTCTGGTTGCTTGAGGGCTTTAGGAAGAATTTCTTTACACTGAGGGTGGTGAGACACTGGCCCAGGTTGCCCAGAGAGGTGGTGGAGGCCCCATCCCTGGAGACATTCAAGGCCAGGCTTGATGAGGCTCTGAGCAACCTGATCTAGTTGCAGATGTCCCTGCTGACTGCAGGGGGGTTTGGACTAGATGGCCTTTAGAGGCCCCTTCCAACCCAACACATTCTATGATTCTATGATTCTAATGAAAAAAAGTAATGGGATGAAATTTCCTGTCATGTAATTACATGTCATGAAATTATCATGAGACCACAGTCTGCTTTTCACGGCATGTGGCTTCCCACACACTTCACCAGCACAGGAAAATAGTTGAATCATGTGACCAGAGAGCATTTTGCAACTAGCAATGTAATACTAATTAAAAGGTTTCCCTCCCCTGCGAAAGCCACGACAAATGAAGAAATTCCCTGAAAACTATTGCACTGCTAGTTGAAACATGTTAGTACAGTCATTTTGGGGTTTTGTAGAAAAAAATTTATAGAGAACATTTAGATAAAAAGATGGGATTTCTTCCAGCCATTCATGGTGATTACATGGAAATGAGTGCTGAAAAGGAAATTTGTTCCGAGCTTCATCACAAGAAATTATGATGTTTACCTTGGAGTAATAAAAGTAAATTTTCATGGAGAGTCTTTCAAACACTTGCGTTTCATTACCATTCACTCTGTAGGCCAATTAACATGTGTCTTTATAAAAATGACCCATTGAGAAACTACTGTGCTACTTCACCATCACCTATAAGACAAGAAAATTATGTTTCCATCAATTACTTGTAATAGAATAAAATAATTTTAATAAAGAATTGTAACAGAATCAATGACTCTAGCTTTAAAATGAATGATTAGACTTTCTTCATATTTATCTTACCCTGAAACTTATTTTGTGACAGCGTCCTTTTTTTCATATTATCTCTGAAATATTGCAGTTTATAATGCAGTATAATTAACTACTGCTAATACTGAAAATACTGTCCTAATTTTCTAGTCTCAGTGATGATCGTGAAATAGCTGTTGTGCAGTATATTAACACTTTGTGAGCATGTTTCCGTACTCGAAATATCGGTTATATCCCTGCTTTGTGGTTGGTACAGTGACTATTTAATTTCAAAATGCACAAAAAAATTGAAAGGTATAAAAGATTGTTTAGGATAGTCTAAGTTCTGATACAGATGAAAAGCTAATCATACACAAGAGAACAGGCTGCTTCATGTTCTGATTATAGAAATCCTTACTACTATGACTGAACATTCAAAGGTAAGGTGTGCTTCAGTTAGGATAAATCTCAGTCTTTTCCATTGCACACCTAGAAGGGAAATATCAGCTGAAAGTTCTCCAGGCTGCTATGTTCGCATGCCACCAAGAGTTATATGAATAACTGATTTTAAAATTAAAAAAGAGGATTATGGGTCAAATAAAAACTTAAGACACTTTCTTTTGAAACTGTCAGCAGTAGCGTATTTTTATGCTGTTTTCCTAAATGTCTTCCTTTCCCTTCATTATTTAGCAAATAGTTTGAACAACCTTAAAACTACATGCTTCAGTGAATAAATTGTTTTTCTGGGCAATATATAAAGATGTTTTACCTACTGACATTCAGATATGCCTGCCTCTGGGCAGGCAAAAGAAGTCCTACATCTTTGTCTTTCTGTGGACTCTTTTGTCGATGTCCTTGAAGTATACTGTCCGAATAGTTAAACCTGGGATAACGTGGCTCATTCCTCCAGCTGTGAATTCTCACGTCAGGAGCACTTTCTTGCATTCTTTAATCCTTGGAGATCACATACATATTATGGAGCAATAAGCTCTAGAGGCAATAAAGGAATTAAAACTGACAGCAGTGAAAGACTTTAAGAGGGGGATCAGAGGAGAGACTGCAAAGTCATGTACCTTCTAAGCACTGCCATATAAATGTCAATGTAGCTCTTATTTTGTAGAAAAAGGACTCAAAGATGTTAGGACAGAGACGCTGACAAACGGCGATTGTAGAGACAATTAATTTCTCATCAAAAACTTGAAGTGAAGAAATACCTTTTAATTATCAATAAACTCAACACCCAGGAGTGACTGCAGGAATCACTAAGGAATTATCTTTACCTGGCAATAAGTCTAGCTTGGAAATGAAAGCGATTCACACGTAGAAGTAAAACATGGGCTTGTAATTGGGCAAAAACGCCTGACTAGTCTGCTAGACTACTAACAAACAGGACTTCTAACACTGAGATTGAAGCTGGAAGAGATATTTGAACCGCACTGTCCTTACTGTCCTATATGAAATCATACACCTAGCAACTGATCAGTGGCTGTACAGAATTCAGGCGGTTTCAAAGGAATTAGTTAATTTTTATACACACACACACATATATATATGTATCCACATATATATAAAAAAGGATATAATGTGCTTTTATAATGGTAGTGCTTGCCTGGTTTAGATTCTTTTCAAAGATTCTCTTTGAAAGCCCACTGCAGAAAAGGCATGAAAATGCCAGACAAACCGCCCACCTTTCAGAGTCCTCAGCATGAATTCTCAAACAACTATGCACAGGGAGATGTCTAATGGATGGTAAAAAAACATAGTAATCAGTACTTGCAAAACCCTTTTGATAAAAGGCTTTCAAAGTTATTTTAAAGACCTAAATATTATCAGTTTGAGTTTAAGAACAGGAAATTGTTGCACAGAGTTCTCAAGCGGTGCAGAGCAATTTTTGTCCAGGTATTCTGCTCTTGAGCTTTCTGACTCTTCAATCTTCTAACTCTTCTGACTCTTTTGGTTATAGTAGGGAACTTAACATGTGATGTTTGGACGTGAAATTCTAGCCTGCTTCTTTTTTTTCCCCCAAGCTAATTAACCTAACTCTAAAGATAGAATTTATACGGCAGAAAAAAGTTAAAGATGTGCTGAAGTATTAACACAGAGAAATATGAAAAAGCTGATTTTTGTACTGTTTTACAAAATTATTTACATAAAGGTTTAAGATTTTCCAAATTTTAAGATGAGCAAAAACTCTCACCCTAAACTTGGGTCTAAAGCTTTAATTTCCTGGATTCTTTTCTTAAAAAGGATTGTCTAACGTCCAGTCCTTACACTGTACTTGCACTCTGAAGTTCATTTTCAGTTTATCCCTGGCTTGACTGATAGTGAAGCCCACACTCCTCTGTAGCCTGTGCATATTCTTTTGTCTAGGTCAGAATGAACACGTCACATTATAAATATTTTAGAAACTTTGCTTTCTGACCTAAATGGCCTACAGTCATTCTTGGTTTTGAGGTAATCAGTTGAATGTAGCAAATAGACATTTATTTTCCACTAGGCTGTTATTATTTGAACTATAACACAAAAATAATTTGGCATATACAAAACACATTAGTGAAACAGCAAGCCAAATATGAATGGCAGGAAAGAGTAGTGAAAAATAAAACACTAGCTAAGATACACTGAAGTACAAATCTCAAAACAAAAACCGCAGGAGTTTAGCCATGCTGTGGTGCTCAGAAGTGGACAGCATATATACTGACAAACATCGGTAATGCTTTATCCCAGTGAAGTAGGAAGTGCGATTTTGTTTAACAATGGCAAGTAGAGATGAATGTGTGGAACAGTCATGAAATGCATCCTTCGAGACCTTGCCTACATCTTTAAACATGAAATCCATTCTCATTATATCATTTAGTAGAATTCCATTAGGTTATTAAGAGTACCGCCACAGAATTGGATCCATTGGCAGATTATTTCTCCGTCAAGGCCAGGAAAGATGTGCAATCACCAAAATCAGAACACACCACCCCGAAATATCCATTCCTGCCTCCTCAACAGTACTTTTACATTCTCACAATTTGCGTCTTGTTTTCTGAAAGGGGATATTTGATCTGCGAACGGTCATCGGACTGTTGCTGACACTAACCTCTTGCAAGCCCCTGTCATCTGTAGATATGATCAGCAGCCACAAGTTAGGGATGGCCAGAAACACTATATTGTGTGACGAAATGTGGTCTTTAGCCAGTGTGACACTGAAAAAAGTTCTAACTGACATTTTCACAGTTGAAAATAGCCATGGCTCCAAATTATATTCTGCATGGCAGTTGAGATAATTACGACTGAAGATAAACCCAACATAAAGAAATCTGAGAGAGAGCAGCAGTGTACTATCTGCAAATTTAATCTTTCACTGAAGCAGAATAGGTGGATGTGCTTTAACAGAAAGGTTTTGGCTTTTTTTCTTTTTTCTCCTTTCTTTGCTTTCTTTGTATGTCACAAAAATGTTGTGACAATATTTATCTCCCATCTTGGACAAAGTAAAAAAAAAACAACCAAACAACCTGGCGTTTTTACTGATCAAGATTCACATAGACTCTGAGGGAGCCCTGACAACCCATAGTGTAGCAATATATGCTGATAGTTTTCTCATTTATTATGTATTACATTTAAGGGGATTCAAGAAATTTCTAAAACTCTATCCGAGTGGGAATTCACTGGATGATCAGTGGCAGTCCAGCAGAATAATACCTTTTGGAACCTGAAGAAAAAAATTAAACACTTTGCAAATTTCATACATTATTAGGAGTAACAGAAAGCATTTTAGACTCCTATTCTCCAGGTTAACATAGCAACCCCCAGGTAGCACAGATCTATTCAGATGGCCATACCTAAGATTGTTTTCATTTTTCAGTAAAATGACCATCCTATCTCTGTTACTAACTATTCTGAAATCATGTAACATTTACTTTGGTTTCTTATGTTGACATAAGCACGTTTTTTGTTTATTTATATTCTGTCCCGGCCAATATACTTTTTTTCAGGGGAAACAGTTTGTAATCATTGGAGACAAACACACACATGCACTTTTTTTTTTTTTTGTTATTAAATGTGATTGTTTAGTCTTTTCAAGTTGCAGCTAATTATATTTGTATTACTTACACTATGTGGCCGGCAGGTAAAACAAAAAAAACCAAATACACAAAAAAAACCTCATAAGAGATTCTAGTAGTCCATGATTAAAGTATTCTCAAATGAAGATATCTGGTTTGTTAGTGTTTTTAACTGTAAAGGGAGTGCTACAAAAGTTAATTTCTGCACCATTTCTTTTAACACAGTGTGGTTCTGAAGCACTAAAACATTAAGTTTTCAAATAATGAATAATAGTGCAAAACAAGGATAGTAAACAGAGGCAACATTTCCATTAGGCCAACAAGTATAACTGGAAAAAAATAGACAATCTTTGGGCTGACAAGTTACTTTCATATTCCAGTTTTAGTTTACATGGTTATTTTCATATTTAAGAAAACAGCGTTCTGTACTTAAATGCAATCATTAGCTTCCAGAAACTGGCTAAAGGTACTAGACTTTTCCAAAAATCATAATGTAGCAATAAAGTATTCAGTGATATTTAAAATTAGACTTTCTGGTTCTACAACTGAACTCGAAAACCAGAAAAAAAATATTCTGAGTCAAACTGAGAAAATATATTTGTTTTGGAAAACAATGAATAAGTAATTTGAGGTTGAACCAAACTGAGTGTTTTGGTTCAGCCTTATTTTTTTTTTTAATTCTTATTTTAGTTATTCTGTTGTTACAAATGTTTTTACAATACGATTTTGGTTTGAAACTTTTTTTTGAGGGTTAAATGTATTGAAATCATTTATTTTGCAGTTGGGACATTTCTGGATCCGCGTCCCACAAAATTAAACTTGCATTTTGCCTGTTGAGATTATACTTGGAGTTGTAGTGGTGATTGCGCTGTGTTTTATGGCTCCTTTTATGGTAGCATAGACAATGCATATCTTTTTATGCAGGAAGGAGGGAAGCCAGATGTTTGTATAACTTTCCATAAGGTTCTGTAGTTTTTGAATGCAGTTATTTGCCTTGATGTAGGCATACTGACATGACACTTCACCCCTGTGTGCAGTAAGCTGCCAGAAGGGATGGCACGGGGTCCTTCTGTGGATCGAAACACAATGAATTTGTCATGTCTCAACATTCTGAAATCAGTGGATTTCCTTTCAGTGGGGTAAACAGATGTGCGGTCATACGCTTCTGCTTCTTACAAAAAGAAAACTCAGCCTTTCTTAAGAGAAATATTACAATGCATCCTGAAATAGGGAAAATGCTATGATATTTTTCACTTTGTGCAGGTTGTACAGCACATAGAACAGATGGTCTTGATCCAAGGCCATAGTCATGATTGGAGACTGTCAGTATGTAATTGAGTTAGCAAATCCCACTCATTTTTCTGCCACAGACAGGGCAGAGCATAGACTTAATACACAGGGAAGTCCTAAATCATATGCAACTACTTATCTTTTTGTTGTTGGACAGAATTCAGCAGAATCATTTCATATTATCCTCCATTTTGTCAATTTTACTGCAGGCATAAACAAATGAATTCCAAGAGATTTAATTAATGTGCTGCGATCTTATAGAATAAGCATTAATGGGTCTACTTTTCATTACATATTTCAGTTTATGAGCACATCTAGAAGACTAGATCAACAGATGCATACATTTGAATGCTTTGCTAATGATACAAACAGATTAAAACTTCTCAGTTCCTTAACTAAAGGCACAACGCCTCGAGAAAGACAACTGTTTTGAATTTTTTGGCCGCGTATCATGCACTTAACACCCGGATGAATGAATTCACATCACTCAAATGTGAATTCATGTCCCTCAGCTGTCTAGACCAATGGCCATCTGTTAGGATGACAGGACACGTTCACCAGGTTGGACCGTTGCTTGAGGGCAGATATGTCAAGAAGTGGCTGGTTTAGATGTGTAGCCTGTAAAATACTTTAAATCTCTTCTTTATACGCAAAAGCCTTAGAGTTGAATGTCACCATTGACTAAATCATATCCTTTAAATCTACATGCCACAGAAAGAAAATATATTCGGAAACAGATAGAAGGAATGTGAAAGAGCAGCTGTGGCCATCAGTAACCTCAACCACGTTGAAGGTTAAGAAACTGAAGAGCCCCAAGTATGTTATACACATCATTTCTACTGCAGCCTTATTGTCAGAGGGGCTAGATGAATTGCAGAGAAATGGCTCTGTTGGAATCCAATGGAAATAAATAGTACTGCCATTATTATCAGGCATCCCTGAGGAGGTTTTTGTTGCCTACAGTGTCCATAGTTGGGCACCTTGCCCAGAAAAAGGTGACTCCAGGTAGATGTAGCTGTAGAGAAGAGTTACTCATAAACATAGGTAGAGGCATCCAGAATCTGTTGTTTTGGTTAAGCAAAATTAAAGCAGTGTGGGATTATGACTCTGGTCTCTAAAAATACCGTGGAAGGACAAGAGTTATCTGAGTTATGATAGACTTTTAATGCAAGAAGAGATAGGAATCTGGGAATTTGGAGAATGATTCCTAAACACGAGGGCACAGAACTTCATGACATTTGCATGTCATTTTTTTTCATGTGAAGACATGAAGAAACAAAAAGAAAAGCTTATTTTCTCTTTGAAAGTTTTTTCTCTCCCATTCAATAACTGCATTATTAAAACAGAAGGGAGGGAGCAATAAAGCCTGAGGACCTACTTTGTCGATATTCACAAAGAAAACCTCAGAAACTTTTTGATTTTTAGCATACTTTCAGAACACCAGTAACTAGAAATCTGCCATCCTGCAATTATTTTAAAAAGTGAAAATAGAATCTGTAAAGGCAATTTCTTCCAAGACCAGTGTCAGATCTGCTTAAGAGCTTATACCTTCTATTTAATTCTAGGGTGTTCATCCCTCTGTGTCTTTGATCTACGTGTTTTAAATGTTTGTCCTGGTAATGGACAAATGTGTGAAAGGGAAAGGAAGATTTCCTTTTAAACCATAGTAGAGTGGATATACAGAGGCTTTTCGTGATGGCTGTGCTTTCACAGAAAGGCTAAGGAACTGAAAGGATTGTGGCTTCCTATGAGTTTATATGGTCTTTAGCACAATAGTGCCCTATAGGGGCATCCACTGAATATAGTATTATAATCTATTTTGATTTTGTGTATTGTCCCACTCCTTGTTTCTGTCTTTTCACTTTCTACTTTCTGTGTGAAAACATACAAAAAGTCTTTATGGTACTGAGGTTTGTACCCATACAGAAAATGTCCTTGTTCTTTACTTCTTGAATCTTAAGAAAGTCCAGGAGAAGAGGCATCCCTATAGCCGTGCGGGCAAAAGCAGCATACAGCCCTTGGATAACCCTGTATATAGGAGGAAAAAGTATTTTTAAGTTTTCCAGGCATTTTGCTGTTTAAGTGTCTGTTTTAATTTGTACAGAACTTCACCAAACTTCCAACAATTTGCCCCGACCTCCTTCATGCCATGTGTCTGCCTCAGGCTGACTTGCTTTTCCCCATCCTGGTGGTTCAGACAAAACTTTTAAACTATTTCTAAGAACAAAATGAAGGAAAAAAATAGCAATGGGTTAGGGGAAAGAGGCAGGACTGCAAGGAATATGGAGTGTCAGAGATGAAGCTCAGCTTAGCCTGTGGGATGCTGCTATGTCGGAGTTCATCATGCCGGACTTTAAGGCTTTGAAATGGCTAAACCATCTGAAATGGCAAATATTTCTCAAAAAAGGCAGTTGTCTGCTAGGGAAGGTGGTACCAGTTGCACCCCTTTTTAACTATACTCAATGACCAGGGCACTCACTGCGATCTCTGCTCATAGATTCTGCCTTTCACCTTCCAAAGAGTGTATTTGACACTGAGTTTTTTTGTGAAATGGTGCGATTTCAGGTGGAGATGAGTCGCACAGAGTTGTTACTGATGCATAGTGTACTCCGCGTATACAAAAAGGCATCATCTGCACTAAACGCAGAGGGAGGGCAGCAGGAAAAAAATGTATAATCATACATTTATAAAGTATCATGCCTTTATACAGCAAAGACAAATTAAGACTGAATGAACCACCTTCATATTCTTTCACTAAAGGTTTTGAAAACTAAACATTTGCTAAATTGAAATGCAAAGCACAACGACAATAGAAATAACCTGCAGTTACTGTAAGCCAAGTGTTTAGGAAAAAGGAAAATCATGGGTGCTTTTTCCCAAACTTCCAATCTAACCTTTTTACCTCATAAAAGGAGAATAAGATGAACTCCTGATTAGTCTGAGAAGAAATGTTACGTAGAGAGTAGAGTGACCTTCCAACATACAATGCCTTTTGTTTTAAATGTTGGGTTTATTGCACTGACTAGAATGAATTGAGCAGATCTTTTTCAGACGAGTGTCATAAAAAGTCTTTTAAACCCTACAATTCCATTAAGTATGGATTTAGCCACCATATATAAAGTATAAAATGCAAATTCTCCTCCTTTTAGAGAGCTTATCTCTTAGAGTGCTGCGCATGAGCAATAAGTGAATGAATGGAGATTCCTCGTGCAATTGCATTACGAGAGTGGCAATATGCCACTGAAGGTGGGTTGATGGAGAAAGAATGTCACCTGGCTAAGTATGGAAATGGACCAGGACATCACAAGAATAATTTTAAATGTTTGAAGAAGTTAAATTCTTACTACAGTGTCAGCCAGCCATTATTATTTTTCCGTAAACTACTAAAATTTGACCTGTTTATTATCCTCAAAATTTTGAATCCCATGAAACTTTATTTGCTTTCCGTTAAAGTTATTGTTCTATTTCTATTTAAATTCTTCTATGGAATAATATCTTCTACGGAGTAAAAGTCTTCATTAAATTTTTAGAAAACCTTGGCTTTCTACTCAATGTACAATTTTTAAACCTTTTCAAGTTGCAACATAGAATATATGAGTTGTAATTAAAATGTTTCAGACTGTTAGAGACAATGAACTTGCTCTAACATTTCTAGGCTGATAAGCAGTTGAGAACTAGTTTTTATTATTTCCAGCATTGTATCTTAGACCTTGCCAGTCTGATGACTCAAACTGCCAGATTGAATTTCGTGATAGACTGTGTGGGATGTAAAGTTACTTTACAGGATTTGTGCCTTCTTGGCATAGTGATTTCAAAAGCTTGAACCCACATATCTCTTACTATGCATCGGATATAGAGCACTCTGAGTAGGCACAGAACATAAACATATAGGACCTCCAGAATTCTTAAGACAGTCATGATAAAACATAGTAATACCTGCTGCTTAGAGAACTAGGTTGGCTTAAAACATGATTTTCTTTTTTTTTTGAAAACAAGATTTTCTTTTTTGCTTAAATCAGTGTCACTGATTGTTATTTGTAAGCTATTGCTAAGTGCATATCGTGCTCTCAGTAATTATTTTGCCTCTTACTTATTGAATGTTTCAACTTCCTATCTTAAAATCATTATCAACTTTTTCAGGATGAAATTCATCCTCAGTCAGTTCCTTTTTTCTTAACTATTTTTATTTCACATTAAGACTTGTCTTCATAAGCATAGCTTTATTTTGATACTTTTATTCATATTTTCATCTGCTTGTTAACTTTTCAGCCTGCTTTGCCTTGGATTTTAAATGATTTCTACGCAAAATTAGTTTTGACTGTTAAGGAAGTTTTGTTTCTTTTCACAAACACTGGGAAAATGGACACACAATTCTCATCTATACACACTGTTAATTTGATGATATTTCAGGATAGGACAGCAAAGTACCTGGCTCAACCCACTGCACATGACAGACCTCATACTGACCTCCATGTATGCAGTCAGGAGGGGCACAAATAAGCAGGATTTTCCAAAAAGATATTAAACTACAGCAGGAAACTGCAGCATAGTTCAATTATCAGTTCCAAATCAGAGCCTCTGCTTCTGTGCCTACGCTGCATGTTACAGCACTATGCGGGGTTACTTGAGCTAATCAGAGAGAGAGTAATTTATCCTGTAGGTAAAGTAAGTAGCACTCTGTTCTGTGATATTGCAGTGAAAATTGTCGGACATAGTTCTGTCCTTTCAGATGCCTGGGGGTGTCACGATGTGACATGTAGACATACCCTTATTACTGTCTTTGCACTTCTAATAATTCTCAGCTGTCCTTTTTTCTTCCTAGCAGCTTTTTAGACTCAGGCAATACTTGCATCCTTCTGCTTGTTTATTTCACACAAAATTATTCTATAGCTGTAAGTCATCAACATGCTGCTACTTCTTAATCCTTTTTTTTTTTATTATTAGTTAAAAAACAATGGTTTTTTCATGTAATTCTGTGTTGTCCAAAAAACCTTGGGGAATTTTTATGCAATATATTGGTGAATCAGAAGTCTTTCGGAGATGATCTATTAAGAAGAGTTTTGATACTTTTTCTTACCTAGCTGCACAATAATGCTTTGGCACATTGATGTAACAGGACTGTGTTTTGGTTTAGCTTGATCAGTTTTCACTTTCTGAAAACTGTAGTTATTCATCTACGTTTATTCACCTTGCTTTGTTATAATTTTCAGGGAAGTTCAGACTGACTAACTGGGGAACCGGTGGATCAAATCCAACCTTCCAAGTCAACATGATGAAAACATTCATTAAAAAAAATTATTTTACTCTTTACCAGACTAGAATTCCATTGTTGGATATTTTCACAGGGAACAGCACAGTGAAAACCTTGAGGAGCAGGAGACAAACAACAGTGACAGAGAAATGTTGAGACTATTGATAGTATATGCATGAGGTGGAAAAAGTTTTGAATGGTCCTATCTCCTATTTTTGTTGCTGTAGTTACCTCTCAGAATATCTGATCTCATAGATTAGGCTGGACTCTCTGCCTGATTTCGGAAATTATTCCTGTTTCCTAAGAGTGTAAGTTATGCATACTGATGTGTGCCCTCCTGCTCTGCTCTAATCAGTTGGGACAAACAATACTTGCTTATGCAGGATAATATATTGTCATGCAGAAGCACACTTTTATATTGGCGGAATTCAGGTGGCCAAGAAGGCCAACAGCATCCTGGCCTGTATCAGGAATGGTGTGGCCACCAGGAGTAGGGCAGTGATGGTCCCCCTGCACTCAGCACTGGTGAGGCCCCGCCTCGAGTGCTGTGCCCAGTTTTGGGCCCCTCACCACAAAAAAGACATTGAGGGGCTGGAGCGTGTCCAGAGAAGGGCAACGGAGCTGGTGAGGGGTCTGGAGCACAAGTCTGGTGAGGAGCGGCTGAGGGAGCTGGGGGTGTTCAGCCTGGAGAAGAGGAGGCTGAGGGGAGACCTTCTCGCTCTCTGCAGCTCCCTGAAAGGAGGGGGTAGCCAGGGGGGGTCGGTCTCTTCTCCCAAGTAACAGGTGATAGGACAAGAGGAAATGGCCTCAAGTTGCTCCACAGGAGGTTTAGATTGGATATTAGGAAAAATTTCTTCACCAAAAGGGTTATCAAATATTGGAACAGGCTGCCCAGGGAAAGGGTGGATTTGCCATCCCTGGAGGTATTTAAAAGACGGGTAGACATAATGCTGAGGGACATGGTTTAGTGATAGCTTTTGTCAGAGTTAGGTTGATGGTTGGACTCAATGATCTGAAAGATCCCTTCCAACCGAGACAATTCTTGATTCTATGATACTTTCCTCTAATTTCAAGAGATGGGACTCACTGACCCATGAGTGATCTCAGCTTCATAATCTTAAGTACTTAACCCATGTGCATGGTAGTGGGCTACGCATATTTACACATGAAGTATCAGAAGCATCGGAGGTGTTAGAACGACTGACAAGGCTCTTTACTAACTGCAGTTCACTAAATAAAATCTAATAAGTGACTTACTCCAGTGAAATTTTAAGGTTGTTTTTTTTTTTTTTAAAATGCCACAGATCTGAAATAAATTTAATAATGGTAAATAAACACTTTTGACCAAAAAATTGCCATTAGGAATTTTTTATTAAAATGTCAAAGGTTTTGGGTGGAGGATGGGCTGTTATGTTTTGTTTAGTTTTTTTTTATGTTTGTTTTCATGATTTGTTTTTTTTAGGGACATCTGGGCTGAGGGTTCTGTTTCCAGGAGTGATTACACATTTATGTTATGCATTTACATTGGATATTAATTGTAAAAAGTAAAAATTTCAATTTAGAAATCTTAAAAGGGATTTAGTTCACAGAATAGAGACTCACTACTGAGTCTACCAGAGACTGGATTAAACAAAGTTAGTGTTTCATTACGTCTTTCTGCTTGCATGTAATTTGCATGATGTTATGTTGACCTGCTTTCAAAAAGAAGGGGGGTAGGTACTCTAGCTTAAAATGCTCAGAGGTCTCCCAGCCACAGAGCACACACCTGATGGATGGATCTGCAAGCTCCCCTATATAATGAGCAGCATAACATAATGATGCTCTTACCGAGTAAACACAACTTCATTCTTCATCCCAGCTCTGTGAGATTTGATATCACATTTTTCAATGACAATCTTTACAGTAAGGTTTACCTGGATTCAATTGGATGAGAGTCTGTATTTTTAAAAGGTAAAATTTTCACATGGCTAGAAATAGTCTCTATGTTCTCTGAAGCATTCTCCCTGTTTCTAAACTTTAATGGTCTAGAAAAATTGTTTTTTCTGTGCTTTTTCACACAAGTGTATGCTCTCTACTTTCAAACAGCTGCGACTGTTTCATCACAGTACAAGTTCAAATTCGTTAATGAGATCCCGCATGAAATGTGCGAGATTATTGTTTCTCAGCTCACAGTGCTCTGAATTTATACTTTTTCCTGTGCAGTATCAGATTCTTCTGAGCAAGGAGGTGTGGGCTATACCTGTACTGGAACTGAATGCTTGAACCCATTCCCAGAGCAAAGTAAGAGCTACCCAAGTGTTGGCTGAAAATGAATTCCATCTTTTTATTTTTCCTGCACGATTTTGATCATCCCTTCTAGAGAGAATCCAGCAGCTGATTTATCTTGGGGTCTTGGGCTGTGCTTGCACTGCTTGTTTCTGTTATCCAGGTCTGCTTCTTCCCCACTGCTTCCTGGCCAAAGTTTTAAAGATGTCCCCAGCTTCCCCCAGGCACAATTAACCCAAAGGGCTGTTGTGTGTTTTGTTGTGTGTTTTGTTGTGTTAAACTGGCAAGGCTCTACATGCAGCTTTTCCCTGTGTGCAAACTGGTGCTAGAGGAAACTGAGTAGAGAGCCTGAAAACTTTTCTCTCGGAGAGCCTGCAGAATTTCAAAGCAAGCTTGACAGCTTACCATTTAGCATGGTTTGACGAAATAGGTTCAGATGACAATTGCTAACTTTGTCTTATGATGACTGGAAGCAGAAGACAACTACAAAATTCTGGGTGCATTCAAGGAAAAAGAATTGGGAAGAATGCAAATCATCTAACAAAGTTAGTCTTGGAATAAAATACAGCCACAGACTTTCACAGTAGCTGCACAACGTGTGCTCAAGGTAATGCTGAAGTAAAGCAATGGCAGGTGCTGAAAGAATTTGCATTTAACATTCTGAAATGTATTATCTCTCCTGCCCTCAAGATATATATTAAAAAAAAAAAAAAGCCAAAACTTCAATTCGGTAGAAGAAGTGGCAAACCAACATTGATAGCAATTCTTTCAGTTTAAAAAAATGATGTTTCACTTATTGTGATACAGAGTCCATTTTACATAACACCTTTTCATTTTACAAACATGGGTATTAGTGGTTGCTAAACTGTCTTACGTTGCAGTTTTTACTGTGCCTGAAGAGCAGAGCAGAATTTATTGTTTGGCAGTTGTTTAAAACAGTTATAAATGTTTATGTGTTATTTAGAAAGCCCCATTTAGCATTTTTGTTTGGAGAAGAAAAGAATAAGTGTTTGGAGCATGTACGAGTTAATGTTCAATCAGTAGCCTCCAGAAGAGAGACAACATTCGTAAAATTCTCATTTTCCTTGGAGAAAATATCCTTGGAAAAAGTCTTTGAATCTGTAATTAACAATCAGTGTTCAGTAACAGCATATGGCAAGACCAGCCTGTGAAAGCTTAGAGTCAGTGAATCTCTGCAAGATCTTACCCTGGAAGCCATCACATCGACATAACTGTCCATTTGGGCCTGAAGGTATGTAAATTAACCTAGATGAAAAAAAGACATTGTGTAGGACATAGTTTGAAATAAACATTCCTGGTAAGAAAGTTCATTCCATTGTAGTCAAAGGGATTTTTGCTGTCAAATTCACGTGTCATTGTACCCACCATTTTAGTCTGCTGTCTCAAGACGTTCAGGAGGATCCAGCCACATGACAGATGGATCATTTCTGCTCTCTACTGGGTCAATGGGTTTTATAAGTGCTCAGCATTTCAGGGAAACGAGTATCTAAAAGAAATAAGCATACTTAGAAATATAACCTCTAGCAGTCAATAGTGGTGAATTAAATATGGGAAAACTTTGATTTTTATGGATTGATAACATTAGGATGGTTCTAAGGATAGGAAATCTTTTCTCTTCCATTAATGGCAAGCTTTAATTACATATGAGTGACTAGGACAATCCTTAGTCTAACAGCATCTTCAGATCACATTGCTTTAATTCCAGTAATAAATTATTTTTCTACTAAATTAGAATGAGTGTCAGAGTTATGAGTCTTGAGAATCTCAAAGATTTGCTTTTCCTTTGTGCATGCAATTCTTCTTTAAAGTCTGATATAAAACTCTAATTTTGTTATAACAGCAATTACAAGATGAGTGAGAAACAGCCAAGAATTAGAGAAGTTCCACATGAACACCAGGTATATCTGGTTCCTTTGCCGAAGAAGCTCTCCATTTAAATTTTACACAAAAGGCAAATGAGTGAGAATGGCAGAAAGGAGAAGGTGAGGATGATTTGAAAAACAAGTCCAAATTGTCTAATAATCACCTTAATTTTTTCCCAAGACTTTCACTGTAACAGCATTAGAGGGAAGTGGGAAGGCAGGAAGGAAGAAAGAAAGGAAGGCACACAGACAGGCAGGCAGGTAGGAAGGGATTAACATCCTACTTTTCCTGCTTTAATTAGGTTTGCAAACCTACTCAGCTTATGATGTAGTAATCCTGAAATATCTTTTAAGTGACTGTTTATTTTTTTGTCATTCACGTACCCTCAGCTTATTCCTGAAGGTATTATCCAATACAATAGTTCAGGTGTATGCTCTGGTACATGCTGTCCATCACTTGTGAAATTATGTACCCAAATTGTCTCTACTGGTACTCCATTGCAGTTTCAGTTCACTACATTTTGTTTGACAATTAGTTCCTGTCTCACGGAGCTGTTTCTTTTTCCATATTGAGGGTCAGCTAGCTCCTTCAGCCATATCTCAAAGGTGGAAAAAGCCTTGAAAGAACACTAATCAGCTGCTCTGAGGGACAGTACTGGCTATTTTTGAAACCATGAAATGAAAAGCTACAGAGGAATACAAAGGGCTGAAGTGGCAGAAAATGAAACTCCCTGACCAGGAGCCCCCTTTGTCTTTGCTAAGATATATATATCTCTCTCCACACACACACGTATCTATATATGTATCTTATATATGCTGACGGCTTACCTTCTCTTCATAATTTCTTTGCTGTGATCTGAATTGTTTGATAGACTCTGATATAATTTTTTGTCTGTTACCAACGTCCTTCACGTGCAGTCAAAAAAGACAAGGTATTCCTAATGCAATTTGTACTTCACTGGTCTATTTTTACACTTGTAAGATTTATTTACAGCCAATAATTTGTGCAAATGTCTTTCTTTACTATATTTTCCACGGCTTTCCTGAAGTCTGTTCACTATATTTTAATATTTTTTTTAATTCCTCTATTCACTATGTTTTAATTCATTTTTAATCTCTAGTCTGATCGTAATGAATATTTCTCCAGCTTAAACGTGAAAAAGCTGGCTTCCACCAAAGATTCATATTTTTAAAGGAAAAAAACAAACACTGTTGTCAGAAGTCATTCCAGTGAATTGGAATGACTGCGAGGTCATAAGATGAAGAGCTTTTACTTTTGATAAGGGCCTTGAGGAGCAGAATACTCAAAGTAGAAATCACAGTGTATGACACTTGGTTTCCTTACGGTCATTTAAGCATCTTTGATGTTATCTGCCGTAGAACTGAGATAGGACGTAATGACTGAAAAACTATGCAGACTGTGTATACCTAAATCTAGGTAAACTGTAATTGTCCTTCCCTTTCTACCTCTTTAAGGGCAAGTGTTTGTTAGGGCCTCTTTCTTTCAAATTCTTCTGCTATTGTGTTTACATTTAAGCTTTTGAAAGAAACATGGAATATTCTTCCCCCCACACCCTGTTTCCTCTGGCTTCTTTGCTACCAAAAATCACTGCCAGTTTATTGCTATAAAGAGATCTGCTGCTCACACTTTGTTCTGAATTCTTAGGCTTGTTAGTGAAGACTGATAAGTGAACTTCAGCAACTGTATGCCCAGACTTTTAGGCAAAGCAGTGACTTAATTTCTTTAAAAGGGACACAAGGGCCACCTTTTAACACAGATTCAGTGCTCATGCAAATAATTAAAAATAATTAATACCAAAAGGTTCATTACGTCATCCCTTCAGACCTCTGGTGTAATGCCCCCATATACATCCAGATATGTCTTCCAGACATGTCTATATTAAATATGCAGTCTCTGGTTACCGAACCATGTTCTGTAGATAGGGAACAACACAGATCAAAATACTGACAATGCCCAGAGGCCTCTGCAATGGCAGGGAACCGACCGGCTGTCATAAGAAAATGTATGACCCAAGCAGACGAAACTTTCAAGTTCCCATCCAAGCTTCAAAGAAAGTCAACTTTTCCTCCTTCTCTCCCTTCCCCTCCCCTTCCCCTTTACCCCCTGAATTTGTGAAAAAAATCTTCCTACTCTTACATCGAGTCCTCACTATACGACTGAGTGATGTTTCAGAGAAAGAAGTTAAAAACAGCTGCAATCAAGAACACACCTGATCAGTTGTGGCTCTAGAATGCTGTTCTTCCCAACCTCTGTGGGTGAGCCGCTGAAGCCTTCGGGCAATACTCTTTTCTTACAGTTCAGCAAAGAAGGAAATGAACAAACCAATACATAACTTCACAACTTCAGGCTTGAAAAGATCCCAGTCAAACACTCCTATGGGCCTGGAATTTCTCCTAGAAACCATATTGAATTATATTATTTAAGGAAAAAACCTGGTCTCATCCAAAACACACTGAGGGTGGTTAGTCTACCGTTTTCCCTGTAAACTGTTTAATTGCCCTTACAGCCAGGAAATTATTTCCAATTTCAAGGTTGAGTTTTTCTAACATCAATTCCCAACTATTAGATCCTGTTACACTTTGACTGGCAAAATTGAAAAGCACTTCATTATCTGATTTTTTTCCTGTGCAAGGGCAGGTTTCCGTAGGGATTCAGAAACATTTCACACAGCTCCTTGATCAGATGAGCTCTTAAAGGTTAGTCTTTCAACTACACATAATTTTTGGAGTACTAATTTGAAATGTCGTTATGATTTCAACACTATTCTCCATGTATGGATCCCAGAAGGGGACATAATATTTTAGCATTTGATTCATCTGTGTAATGTGCAGACGTAAACCTCAATTTCCATCTGCTCTGTGATATTCTTTTTTTTAATGAATATAGTAGAATTTGGGCCACAAAATTGTACTGAGAACTTATCCTTGCATGATTATCTATACTTATGTCATAGTCCTCTCTCTCTGTGTCCCCCTCTTGCAAGTAATTCTTGAATTCCAGTAGTTATAATCTGCCTTCTTGCTTCCTTGTGTTTGGCTAATATACAAACACAGTGGTGATCATTTGACCGAGTAATTCACTCCATGACTTTGTAAAATAGCTATTATGTACCATGATTCCTAGTCTGTATGCCATCTCCAGACTTCTCCAGGAAGTATTTGATATCACCATCCCAACAGACGACAAAGAAACTAAGTAGGGCCAAATAGACAATTGGTCTCTAAAAGATCCTACCTGAATAACTTTATTTGTTCGTATATCTCACATTTCAAAATTTGTCAGTGAGCCTGCTCCTAGTCCAGACAGCTTGTAGATTCCACATATGTGTGTCTTTTAATTAAAATGCATGTCAAAAGCTTTGAAGAAATCCCTGTGTCTTTAATCATAACTATCATCAGTTTCAGCTAGTCTCTAAAAAGTCCATTGAGTTTGTTTAAGGAGTTCAACTTCCCAAGAAACTCTAATAACTAGAGCTAATTAGACTCTTTCTTACTTTTTTGAGTCCTAAATTAAACACCCCATTAGATATTCAGCTTATAGGTCACACTAAATGATTTATAACTTCCTAGTTATCTGTTTTCACCCTTTTAAAGTATTAGAGTTGCACAAGCAGTCTTCAGCCTTTGCTCTTTATCGTTATCAGTTTTTCAGAGGTGGGCACCTCACTCCCTTTAGGCTGTAGATTATAAAATAAGGAAAACAAACAAACAAACAGGCAACTCAATTGGCTTTCTAGCGGTACCCATTGTCTTACATGAGTTTGAAAATTTTGCTCTGTACTTGAAAAGAAATGCAAACTGTAAAGGGGCCTCAGCTGGGGATACGATGTGCCCAATTCCCAGTAGACAGATGAAAAGGAGATGTAAAATCAGCATAGTTTACGGTTCAAAATCACCTGGGATGTAGTTTTATGTTACAGACCAGCTGGAAAGCAACAGTTTAATTGGAACACTGCAAAAAAGGTGTTAAACAGTGATTTATTGTTACACACAATGAAAATTAATACTTAGCTCCTGGGGTGCTGAAATTAAAAAAAAACAAACTGTAGCATCATTTTAATTTTTATAGCTATTAAAGATTTCATACGTACTTGCTGTTTAACACTAGAATTAAGCACTCAGTTCAGTTGCCAAAACACATGTACGTAGTGGCATTCGGGATATCTCAGGCCTACAGCTGGCCTTCAGAGGGCGTGTTTATCCCATAAGACCTTGGTCAAGTCTGCCAGCAGCACGTGGCATATCCATTTGTTACCATTTCATTGTAATTTCAGAACTTTTGGTCTCTAACTTGGTACTGAGCACTGCAGTCCTAGCTCACCACAGGATTACTGAAAGGCAATGTGACTGAAAGGCACTCTGCTCTCAGCCACCATCAATATGTCTCTCACACACCATTCAGTCCTTTTTTATTACTGTGAAAATGATCGGCATTTATTGAGTTAAGGCCAGTATGAGAGTTCATATAGAAATCTTAAAATTTCCATGGATAATTCCTTAACCAGGGTTGCTCTGGCATTGATTAGTTCCTCATCATTTTGGATCTCCTTCTGTCCCTACCATCCTGTCCCCTTCCCTTCCCAACACTCTCCTCTCCTCTCCTCTCCTCTCCTCTCCTCTCCTCTCCTCTCCTCTCCTCTCCTCTCCTCTCCTCTCCTCTCCTCTCCTCTCCTCTCCTCTCCTCTCCTCTCCTCTCCTCTCCTCTCCTCTCCTCTCCTCTCCTCTCCTCTCCTCTCCTCTCCTCTCCTCTCCTCTCCTCTCCTCTCCTCTCCTCTCCTCTCCTCTCCTCTCCTCTCTTCTTTTTTGTTTTTTGTTCTTTCTTTCCACCCCTCCCTCCCTTCTTCCATGGATACATTTAAAACTCTTTCAATGCTCAGCTAGCTATCAGGACACAACAGCCCAGCCTTGGCAAGTTATATCCTCGCATATTAGAAAGCAATGTAAATTATCTCAAAAATACCTTTAAGATATTTCTGTCATAGAATCATAGAATCATAGAATCGTAGGGTTGGAAGGGCCCTCTGGAGATCATCTAGTCCAACCCCCTGCCAGAGCAGGGTCACCCAGAACAGGTGGCACAGGAACGCGTCCAGGCGGGTTTGGAATGTCTCCAGAGACGGAGACTCCACCACCTCTCTGGGCAGCCTGTGCCAGGGCTCTGCCACCCTCAAAGTAAAGTTCTTCCTCATGTTTAGGTGGAACTTCCTATGCTCAAGTTTGTGCCCGTTACCTCTTGTCCTGTCCCCGGGCACCACTGAAAAGAGCCTGGCCCCATCCTCCTGACACCCACCCTTTAAGTATTTATAAGTGTTGATAAGATCCCTCCTCAGCCATCTTTTTTCCAGACTGCAGAGACCCAAATCCCTCAGCCTTTCTTCATAAGAGAGATGTTCCAATCCCCTAATCATCATGGTAGCTCTCTGCTGCACCCTCTCCAGCAGTTCCCTGTCCCTCTTGAACCGGGGAGCCCAGAACTGGACACAGCACTCCAGGTGCGGCCTCACCAAGGCAGAGTAGAGGGGGAGGATGACCTCCCTTGACCTGCTGGCCACACTCTTCCTGATGCACCCCAGGATGCCACTGGCCTTTTTGGCCACAAGGGTACCTTGCTGGCTCATGGTCAACTTGTTGTCCACCAGGACTCCCAGGTCTCTTTCCACTGAGCTGTCCTCAGCATAAAATTGATCTATGTGGTCACTTCTGTTTGGTGAACCTTGTGATAACTGTATATGTTACACACAGAAAAAACAAGTATAATGTGGGTCAGGACATACTGTGCTCCTCAAAACATGTAGCCTAATGCGAATGCAGCGCTGAAGAAGTGCTTCACCTTTCTGTAGGTAAAACACTATTAATACAAAGGAGTCACGTCACCTTGAAAAACAGCACGTACTTATGAAATGGGCACCGTTCATACTAATCATCTGTGTATTTGAAAAGCTTTGCACTTGAGCGTGTGCCTGTAAGTGCTCAGGTTTTAATTGAAAATTGTTGAGCCATTGTGTTTCTTTAGAGTCTTCTTGTCTTTAGTAAGGCATCTCTTCCCAAAGCAATATTCAACTCCCAACACATATGGGATGCTAACAACAAAAAAGCAAAACAAGAACAACTAATGACGAGCAAGGTTTTATTGTGTATTCTTGGCAAAGAACACTCATGTAAATGACTCCTAAAAATACTGGGTTGAAAACTTCATCTTAGACTTCCTGATCCTATCAGATAAACTGGATAATGACAGAAGCAAAGGAAAAATTAAGTACTGCAGAACAGGAAAGTAGAAGAGCTTTAGGACATATGCTGAATGTGATAAATATTCCTGCTGCTAGAGCCCAGAGCAGTGGATGAATCCCTCTTACCTTTGCAGCCTGTAGCCATGTTAACTAGAGACTCCAGAGCAAGTTGCAAAAAATGACTAATAAATCACTGAGCTGGTAACTAGCTCTTACTGAGATTTTTGCTGCTCTAGGATGGAGTTTATCTTACTCTGTATTCTGTGAATTAACTCAGTTCATGAGATTGCAGCTCAAACAAACTTACTGAATCAACCCTTTAGCTGATTAGTTCAGATATACTGCAATGAATTTTGGGATGGAATTCATTTCTGATTATAAACTCTGAAAGTTAGGCATAGAGAGGAAACTGGACTCTTGGGTTCCTTCTGTCGTCAAAGGAAGGGATGAGAGATACATCTTCTTCATAAGTTTTGCCTCTAGAAAAAGTAGCATGACTTGTCCCCTGGAAATATCTCTGTCTGTCCTCATTGTTGAGGATGCCTAAACTTCGACCGAATTTTAACACATTTTAAACTTTCAGATTGTTGAGTTTGGCAAGATTAATCCCATTCATTAATCACTGCAGTTATTTGAACTAATTAAAAACTAGATTCAGTATTTCTGTGCCACTAGTGGTCATGATAGAGTAACTATGGAGCAGGATGTAGTCTTGGAGCATAGTCACAGGATGAAAAGATGTGAAACAGTTTTAAAATTCAAATTCTTTGCAATAAGAAAAAAAATGGTGATTTAAAAAGTGTATGGAATTACATAGGATTTTTCCTTTAAAAGTCTGAATTTTCCCTTGCGTAGCAGATCAGATTAAATTACAGAAAGCCCTAATTTCATTGAGATACCACTTAGATAATTACTGGTATTTGAAATTATTCTTTCAAAGGCATCCTAATATGTTACAGCCAATAAGTAAACTCATGAGAAAGCATAGCACAGCATGAGACAAGCATTCAGCAGTGTGAAGTGCTTCTTTTATGAGTTGTTGTGACATTACTACGCCTATCATTCTGTGTAGCACCAGTCATTATAACTGAAAAGAAAGATGATTAGCAGAATATAGTAGTCTACTGCTTCAAGTTGTAAACAGATAACTATAGTCTTTCATTATCCTCGGTGTCAGGGAGAAAGTTGTACAATGGAATGTAAAAAAATGATGAAATATTTACCTGTTTTAAATTTGTGGTCTATAAAATGCAGCAACAGACTCACAAAATTACAGAATTACAGAATGGCTGAGGTTTGCAGGGACCTCTGGAGATCATCTGGTCCAACACCCCTGCTCAAGCAGAGCCATCAAGAGATGGTTGCGCAGGACCATGTCCAAACATCTTTTGAATATCTCCAAGGATGAAGACCCCACAACCCCTCCAGGGAACTTACTCCAGTGATTGGCCATCCTTGTTTAGGTTTCCGTGTTTAGGCAGAAACTCCTGTGTTTCTGTTTGTGCCCATTGCCTCTTGAGCTGTCACTGGACATCACTGAAAAGAGCCTGGCTCCAACTTCCTTACACCCTTCCTTTGGATATTTATATACATTGATAAGATCTTCCCTGAGCCTTCTTTTCTCTAGACTGAACAGTCTCAGCTCTCCCAGCCTTTCCTCGTAGGAGAGATGCTCCAGTCCCTGAGTTATCTTTGTGGCCCTTTGCTGGACTCTCTCCAGTATGCCCGTATCTCTTGCACTGGGGAGCCCAGAACTGGACACAGCACTCCAGATGTGGTCTTGGGAATGCTGAGTAGAGGGGAAGGATCACCTCCCTTAACCTGCTGGCAGCACTCTTCCTAATGCAGCCCAGGATCCCATTAACCTCCTTTGTTGCAGGGGCACTTTGCTGGCTCACGTTCAACCTGGTGTCCACCACAACCCCTAAGTCATTTTCTGCCAAGCTGCTTTCCAGACGGTCACTCCTCTAGCACGTATCAGTGAATAAGGCTGTAACTTCCCAAGTGCAGGACTTTGCAGTTCTCCTTGTTGAACTTCACAAGGTTCCTGTCAGACCGTTTCTCCAGACTGTCAAGATCTCCCTGATGTATGTCAAGATCTCTCTGATGTATGTCAAGATCTCTCAGCATGATCCTCTGGTGTATCAGCTACTCTTACAAGTTTTGTATCATCAACAAACTTGCTGAGGGTACACTCTGCTCCATCATTCAACTCATTAAGGAAGATGTTGAAGAGGACTGGACCCAGTATTGGCCCCTGGGGTACACTACTGGCTGTTGGCCGGCAGCTAGACTTCTTACCACTGATCACAACCCTCTGGACTTGGCTGTTCAGCCAGTTTTCAATCCACCTCACTGTCTGCTCATCCGGCCCGTACTTCATTGCCTTCTCTATGAGAATGTTACGAGAGACATTGTTGAAAGCCTTACTGTATCGGTAGTATAGGTAGACAATATCCACTGCTCTCATTTACCAAGCCAGTCTATTCATTACAGAAGGTTATCAGGTTGGTCAAGCGTGACTTCCTCTTGATGAATCCACGCTGACTTCTTGCAATGACTCTCTTGTCTTTCATGTGTCTGGAAATGGTTTCCAGGATTAGTTGGTCCCTCATCTTCCTGGGAATCAAGGTGAGACCGTTCTGTAGTTTTCTGGATGCTCCTCCTTGCCCTTTTGATGATAGGAGTGACATTTGCTTTCCTCCAGTCCTCAGTCACCCCTTCAAATTGCCATGATTGTTTAAAGATAATCAAGAGTGGCCTTGCAATGACATCTGCCAGCTCATTCAGCACTTTTGGGTGCATCCCATCAGGCCTCATGGACTTATGTATGTCCAGTTTGTTTAAGTATTTTCTAACCTGATTCCTTTCCACCAAAAAAGATTGTGTTTCTATACAGGATAAGGTACAGTCTAAGGTAGACCGGGTGCATGGCAATGTGGTGGGAGTTGCCAATTACCTGTCTAGACATATTTTTAAAGTGAGTGGTAAAATAATAGTTTAAAGGGTCCAATGCATTTAACTACGTTAAAATATTTCTTAAATTGTGAGTGTCCAGTGCTAAAAAAATAAGTTGCCCCAGAAGGTTCTAGGGATTAAGAGGATAACTCTCTGAAATATCTTGAAATCAAATCTAAGTTCAGATTTCCACTTTGAGATCTCAGAGCTTCTTCTCTTGATTTTATAGATCTTTGGCATTCATGAATTTATGATCTCAAATGTTAAACTAGGCAGAAGCAAAGCTAATCTAGATCATTCTCTTCTCAGGCATAGCTATGAAATCAGGAAATGACAAATACTAAAGTACATGAAAGAAATCTTTAACTGCATCATTTGCAGCACTTTGGCAGCTTGGGCATTCCAAACAGGATATTTTTCAAAGAAAGGAAAAAAAATAAAAAGATTCACTACATATGCTGGATTAGTAGAACAATTTACTGAAATTATCCAGAAAGGCTGTGGAGTCTCCTTCTCTGGAGATATTCCAAACACGCCTGGATGTGATCCTGTGCAACCTGCTCTAGGTGAACCTGCTTTGACAGTGGGGTTGAACTAGATGATCTGTAGAGGTCCCTTCCAACCCCTACCGTTCTGTGATTCTGTGATTCTGCGATTCTGTGATCCCTGCAATATGAGCAGTAGGAAAGCATATGAACAATGTACAGTAGTTACGAGAATTACCGTTATAACCCAGTGCTTTGAAACGGGGATATATAAATCCATGTGTGGACAGCTTTAGTCAATCATCCATGATTCTATTTGGTTAAAATTAGTTATAGAATTACTGGCATGTATGGAAGTACAGATGGTTCCTTGGCTTAGGCTTGGCAGCTTTAGGAGGAAATTACTTAGCTTACTTTACTTATGAGTGTGTACTTTTCCTTTCTCCCTGGAAGTAGCCTTGTCCACCTTGTCCAGTCCACAAGTACGCTGCTTTGCAGAGGCAGTCTGTGTGCAGAGGGAGAACCCTCACAAGACTTGCACAGTAACAGTAATTCACAATAGAAAAGAATACCTCCATCATAGTCTGGGACAATGAAAGGTATCGAAGGGTTTATAACAAATTCAGAAGTTAGCCAAGAAGTTTTGCTTGCTTGTCCAGAGGAATTATCTCCTTAATCTATATGGACACTGGAAAGAAGTAGAGAATGACAACTGTGAGTTCCAGAGATAGAAGACCTTAGATGCACTTTGAAGTTTTCCAGATACTTAGAAATGGAACACTACTCTGACCTTTCTCTCTCAAGTGTCATAAATAGCCTTAAGACCATGTTTTTGCATGGTGAGAAAATCTAGGAACTTGTCACATACAATGGTCCACAGTTTGCTGGGAAGTAATTCACGTCATTTATAGAAAAATATTACTTTAGCCTCTAGCTATGCCAGAGCAAAGACAACTGGTCAGCGCAGAAAGAATCATTGTAATAAAGACTATTACTTTTTCAGCTGTAGTAAGTAATACTGGACTAATTTTAATCCAAGGTAGCTGATTATTAAGACATAGCTGAAGATGCTGATTCTTGTTCTAGGAAATATACTGAATCCTAAGTGGTGAATCTATCCATGCCAAAACAAAGAGGCTAGTGGATTATCAAAAAAGACTTGTACGCATCCATTAAAAAATATTAATAATTCAAGGGCAGTACATAAGCTACTTTCCTGGAGTTAATAGTAAAATAGACTGGTGGAACAGGTTGACCAATATCTATTTTTGTGGAGAACAAATGCATGGTTTCAAGCCAAGCAGATGATTTTAGGACAAACTGAGACAGTTGCTGTTTATTCCAAGGTCAGGATATGACTCAGTAAACCATTTATTAGAATGAATGTGGAGCAGGAGCCTTAGTTCTCCTCTAAGCAGGAGCTGGATGTCTGCCTGATAGGTGCTATTATGAAGCCATCGAGATCTCAGGAATACTTCTGAAAGTTTCAGCTCTAAATTTAGGTCTACAAATATGCAGAGTTGGATTCATCATGACTTGAAAGATTTTTTTTATTTTTATTTTTTTCCTAATGTGAGTAATTGGCCATGTATTGAGATCTGGAGACTCAAAAGTGTCTGACTTCAATCGTTCCCTCTTGCAGAAGTAACAGCCCTAAATCAGATGCGCACTCGCAGTAAGATGCAGAGAGAGTAGCTGACACTTATGACAGGAGTGTCCAAAAAACCAGTTGAGTGAGGAATTGTATAAATTAGCTGAGAGACCAAAAAAAAAAAAAAAGATTCAGATTAGGTTCCTAAATTGAGGCAGCATGAATAATTCCTGATTTTCTTCTGCCGTTAACTTTCCAATACTAGTGTGTTCTTCAATACTTGTATGTACCTCACTCTCTTTCTCTCTCTTCCTGAATATTTTTATACACACAAGCACACATATATATGAACACACACACGTGCACACATACACACATATTTTCTCTTACGTCTTTTATAAGGTTCATATTAATACCCTTTTTCTTTGGCTGGCTTTTTTGTCTTTCCTAGTGTAGCCTTCCATATTCTCTAATCAACAGAAAATTAATAATACTTACTTTCAGCTTTGAAGCTAATTTTTTTACTGAATTTTTCATTGCTGCTGGTATTTCTTTGTAACATCATCAGTCTTTCAGAAATTTCTGCAAGTTTCGGAATAGATTAATTTACTGGCTTGAAGCCTTTCTCTGTCTTATAACTTGGGTTCTCTGCCAGTGAGCTGTTTGCATTTCACACCACTCGTTTGGGTGTTAATCTGATGCTAGACTAATGCCAGTCCTGGCTCCCTTATAATGGTGAGCAGAAGACAGGTTGGAGTTTATGAAACACTGCCCTCTTGTGCTTCAGTAAAAAGAGACTGGAAATAGCAATTTGGATTTTCTTCTCTCTCTCTCTTCTTTTTTTTTTTTTAGTTACAAGTGAATGGTATGATCATATATTCAGCTCATATTTTGTTGGGCTAGAGGAGATTGCTTCTTCCTTTGACCTTCTCATCTTCATTTTTTTGTAGGCAAAAGAGCAAGGGATGTTTGCTGACAATTTTTATTATTAATGGATGAGTAGGAGAAGGAAAATAAAATCTCATAACAGAAACAGCAAGATGCAAAATTATAGAGCTGGGAGAAGTGCATGCAACTACAAATAAAATAAATACATAAAAATATACTAAAATAAAGAGAAGAGGAAAGGGGAAAAAATGTGATGATTTCTCAAAAAAAAAATTACTTGATATCTTGATAAGTAGTGAGCAGTGTCCCGTCGTCACATTATAGATCATATAAATACATCCGTCTGATAATTAAATCAAGAAATAATTCATTAAGAAGAAAATAATAACTTACATTTTAAGTTCTATCTCTGAGCATACTAAGAAGGTGGCTGGCTATAAAACGGAAAACAAGACACCTGTGCTTCCTGCCTTGGCGGAGGGAAGGACTTCTCCCAGTTTTCTTCAGATCTGCCCCATTCCAAACTTGCTTCCAACATACCTTCATTCCAGACCTTCCTGAGAGCTGTAACTGAAGCGAGAGCAAAGACTGACACCTTCTCAAGACCAAAACTTTCAACAAGGCTTTGTTAGGTTGCTTTGTGCTGGGTTAGACCTGTATTTAGAAGACTCCAGGATGCCTATTCAAGCCGTTTACAATAAGCCTGCTTGTGAAAAAAACACTTGTAAACTATATGAGCACATTAACCCTAAATGCTGATGCACCAGTATTGATAATTGTTGGGAAAAGCCGTAGATCAAAAAAAACCCTGAAATTAAAACTCTTATAAGGCTGTTACTGTTGCTGCCCTTGACATGACTTGTACAGCCAGACTTGAGGACAGGAAAGAATATAAAGTAGAAAGAGAATCAATAATACATTTCTTGTCATCAAAAGCACCGTATGATCAATTTGTAGCCATAGCTGTTCTTCACAGCTTGGTTTGTCACACATGGACAGTGAAATTAAAAACTGAAGAAAAAGTTGTCAGCAGTTAAAAGGCAGTTAGATAAAATACAATTACTTACTGCATATTAAATGTTTGACATTTATTTTTCCCATTGTGATCATTTTGTCATCTGTGTTTCATCAGCAGCATGTTTTCCTTGTTCCATCCCTTACAAAGCAGAGCTAAGGGCTTCCATAAAGGACTTCGTTGCTGTATCTAACCGAATGGCATGCATCTGGGATCTGAGCTTTCACCATGATATATTAATCTTTTTTGAATGTGAGAACAGCCCGTTGGAAATCCAGCAGTGTGAGCAGCATCGTATTTTTTGTGGCAGTTGTGAACTTCTGTCTCCATTCTGAAAAAAAAGTCTCATATCTATTCAGAAGCTGTTTGCCTAAGACTTGTCCCATATTGTGTGTAATCTCTGAACTCTGGCATAAGCTTTCCAGATCACAGGGTGTACAGTTCCCTTCCTTGAGTCATGTTTGGCCATTACTCCAAACACAGTTCTTCAGTGCTTTGCACAGCTGAAATTCTACCTCTTCTAAATCTAAAGAGGCAGAGGGGAAGACTAGACTGGAGCATGTGTTCAGCCTTTTTCAACATTGACAAAAGGAAGAGAAAATCCAATACTTTTCTAATAATATTTTCTCTAAATCAAGGGAAGAAGTGCAATCTGAGTACAGAATATGTCAAAAGATGAAGGCAACCCTAAGTGTCAGATAGCAGCTCCTCCCAGAAGTAAAATTACAACAAAACGTCATGTGCATTTGAAGCTGCCATAAATGTCTTCAAATACAATCTGCAGAATTACCACGAGCCAGTAAATTCAAGTAACTTAAAAATATTATCATTTAATGCCAATTATGACAAATTAACAGCAATCAGCAAAGATATCTGGGGGTCTTTTGATTATCGAAAGTCAAAATGTCCCCTAATAACTATACACAAGGAATTTCTAAGATTACATCAGATTCTGGAAACTTCACAAAATATCTTTAAGTTTATCAAGGTAAGAGCCTGACAACATTTCTAATCCAAGATTCACAGTGCAAAGGTATAAATAATAATAATATTAAAACATACAAATACGGTTCTCGTAGAGCAAGTCAGGCATCTAAATGATGATCTTCAAATCTGGATGAAGTGGATGTGTCTACTTAGAGAGCAGACATTTCTTCTTGTTGCATCCAACAGTCCTCCTTCCTTGATCAGGCTTAGTGTACTAAGGCTTCCTCTCCTCCTGTGTGCTCAGGGATACTTCAAAGGAAAAGCCAAGCATGTGAGAAGATGTCATAGAATCATCATAGAATCATAGAATGTGTTGGGTTGGAAGGGACCTCTAAAGGCCATCTAGTCCAACCCCCCTGCAGTAATCAGGGACATCTTCAACTAGATCAGGTTGCTCAGAGCCTCATCGAGCCTGGCCTTGAATGTCTCCAGGGATGGGGCCTCCACCACCTCTCTGGGCATCCTGGGCCAGTGTCTCATCACCCTCAGTGTAAAGAACTTCTTCCTAATGTCAAGCCACAAGTTTCAGTTCTGATAGAGTCAGGGTATATCCTGACTCGTGTACGTGCAGGACCCAACTGCAAGCTGCAACATAAGTTAGACCCACCATGTTAATAGACCCAGTATAGATTTTAGCAAATGGTGATAAAGGAATAAAATTGATTGCAGGATTTACATGAAATTTTTCTGTCTTTCTCCCAGCATTCTGTGGATGTTCCCCCAAAGAGAAAGAGATTGTAATACAGTACCAGATCAGTATTACTTTCCTTACTCAGTTTGCTGTAAATGGGGAAGATTTTGAATTGCTTTATAGGAAGCAAAGAGCTTCATGAATTGGCATGAAAGATTTCTGAAAACATTCTATTTGGTAACATTCATCACTCCAAGGCTGTTTTCTAGAAAAGCTCTTTTCAAAATATTCAGAATACATATTGAGAATGACTTGTGGAGGATAATGTTACTGAGTTGATAGAGAGTCATTTTCTGAGTGAGTCATTAGTTGTTCTGTTACAGTTAAGAGAAGGGCAGCGTTATATCCCCAAAATACCTTGACAGCAGTGCAGTAAAAATATTTTTACTAGAATGAACTAGTCCTGGAAGATTTTAAGTGCTATGAAATAGAAAAGGCTACAAATTCAAGTTAGTAAAGTTCAGATGGAGAAGAGGCAAGGAAACAAGGGCTATGAATGGAATTAATTATCAGCATCTTCTTCCAAGATGCTAAGGAAATCCTCCTTTACTTGGCATGAGTTATATATATATATATATATAAAATATGTGTGTATATACACACACACACACACATATATATAAAATACGGTTGGATAGAACTGCAATGCTCATATGATAGATCTGTGCTCATCTGTGCAAGTAGCTGTCAAGGAACAAGAAACAAAAAAAGTCTGTGTTTCTATCATATCTCTCAGTTAAACCATATGGAAATTAAAAAAACTCTGGATGGGATCTTTCCGCAGTCAACAGATATACAGGACGCAATACTAGAAGCTGTGCTTTCTTCAAAGGCATTTGGGCTACTTGAGAAACTGTTCATGGCATGGATTTAACACTGTCAAAACACTGGGGCTATGAGTTTAATCACTTCCAGGAATGACTGAGGGGGATGGGAACTTCTCCTCACCCCACAACAAGGACGTGCTCTTGCCACAGGCTCTCACCCAGGGCTCTAGCCCTGTCACACATAATTCTAGGTCAGGACACTCAAGTAGCCCTATATCATAGGGGTGTCCCTCTGTCCTTGACCGCTTTACAACACATATGCGGCACACTCCAGAATTCAACTCAAGCATGCGCAACTCCATGAGGCAGAAATATTGGAAAAAGATAATACCTATCTTACAGGGCAGCTAGAAAGACTGTTCATATCTTTTATATAACAAGAGCATGTTTCAATTTTATTGACCAAAAATCTCTCTCTACTGTTGTCTGCTGTTTTATCATGTATCCTAAAACCAATTTGTTTTAATTCATTAAATTAAATTAACCAAGCCTTGCTTGGCCAAACTAGCTAGTCTCCCTAACGCCACTCCCGAATGACTGAGTAGCAAATCTTCCCAAGGCAGTCACTGGCTCCAGACCCACACTATATGGTAGCCATAGGTAAACAAGCAAGAGGAAGAGAGGAGAGAGGGTATGTACACGGAGACACAGCTGTTGATTTCTTTTTTTCTCCTGATGCTAAGGGAGCATTTCAGTCACATGCCAAGAGATTGAAATGTCCCTGTAACTGTGGTGTGAACCAATAAATTATGTGTTTGACTCTACCTTAATAATTTCCAGTTATTGACATATATCTGATATCTTATAAGTAATAAGACTCGAAAGGCTTTGCCTCTCAGTCAAAAGCATTTTGAGATTCTTCAGACTGAAAAAAACATACTAATATAAAAATTAGAGTCACCGCTTGAACTTTGTGTAAGAGGTGAAGCATGTCCTCAGGTACAAAACTACTTGCTACTAAAGACCCAGGAAAAAATTTTGAATAAGGAGGAATACTACTTCTGTTATTTGTTTTCCTGGAGAAACTCACTCCAATATTACACACTGGTATAGTAGCTTGGTTCAGCTTTTCCCAGATCAGACACATTGCCTCATTAGAATAGTCAGTGTCTCACATCCTTCCTACCTGAACTGAGACATCCATATTTAATGAACTCTTCCTTCAGTTGTTTGTGGTCTGGAAGGAAATGACTAAGCTTCAGAAAATCTCTGCAAATATTCAGCAAAAGGACTGAGCTTCTAAGGTTTCCTACTTCAAACTTACTTGCATTTGAAGAAGGCTTGTAAACAGGCCAGCCCTGCAGCAGTTATAAATGTGAAGGTTTTGTTGTGAGAGCTCTGGGGCATTCATTGCTTGCTTAATAGTGTCTGGACATGTGCTACTGTGAGAAACTATCAGGAATGCGAGCTAGGTCATATTGTAATTTATGTTTCCTGACACTTGGAGGAAAGAGTTCTCCTTTCAGAGAAAAATTTGACTTTTCATAGAATCATAGAATCATAGAATCTTCATGGTTGGAAAGGACCTTTGAGATCATCGAGTCCAACCATACACACACAAAAAAACCCCTACAATCTCTGCCACTGGACCATGCCCTGAAGTGCCACATCTAGACGTTTCTTCAATACCTCTAGGGATGGTGACCCAACCACCGCCCTGGGCAGGCTGTTCCAGTGCCTGACCACTCCTTCAGTAAAGTAATTCTTCCTAATATCTAATCTAAACCTCCCCTGCCGCAACTTCAGACCATTTCCTCTGGTCCTCTCATTATTCCCCTGGGAGAAGAGGCCAACACCCACCTCTCTCCAACCTCCTTTCAGGCAGTTGTAGAGGGCAATGAGGTCTCCCCTCAGCCTCCTCTTCTCCAAGCTCAACATGCCCAGCTCCCTCAGCCTCTCCTCACATGACCTGGTCTCCAGACCCCTCACCAGCCTGGTAGCTCTCCTCTGGACACGCTCCAGCACCTCAATGTCCCTCTTGTACAGAGGGGCCCAGAACTGAACACAGCACTCGAGGTGAGGCCTCACCAGTGCTGAGTGCTGAGTACTTTCCCCCTAAGATTATTAAACAAACTGGGAGGGAAGGTGCAAGGACTAACAACTGACACCCTCCAGATTGATTCAGCAAAAAGTTACATGATATTACACATCCTAAATCATTGTCTAATCACAGCTATTATATGATATAATTCCTATTTTGTATCAGATGAGAAATATGACAAAAATAATTACTTTTAGTTCATTCCCAGCAAAAAGTTCATCTCTGCCGAGGGAAGTCAACAAAAAGTATATGGATTGTATAGGGTCACTTAAACACTTTGAGTTCAGATTTAATGAAATCTATTCAGTGGAAGGCCAGTGGCAAGGAGTTAGTAAGAAAATTGTTGATGCTCAGGAGAAATACGGAATGTATTCCACGTTTCTGAAATGTACAGAAAGAATCAAGTGCTAACTGGTCCCCATGGAGCAGTGAAGGTAGTCCCTCATGTTGTAGCCCCATTGACCAACAAGTACGGTATTGCCATTGCCAGTGAGAGGCCACAGGCTTTGTATGAAATTTGGAAGGCCTCTGAACAGCAGCTTGTTCTTGTAAGAACATGTTTTGCCTTGGTAGCAAGTGTCTCCTGTCACGATGTGGAGCACAAGCATGGAATAATAGCAGAAAAAAAATCCAAAATCAGAGTGAATATTTTGGTTTATTTAGCAGTAACTTCTTTTTAAAGACCACCTGTCACTATCATCTGACTTACCTTTAGTTGAGGCATGATATTGTTCCTACCCTAGCCTATGCTGGTCAGAACCAGCAAGTACGTGAAGACTACCACTAACCATTAAACTGACTTGTGAGAACACCTTCACTAAAAAAACCTGACAGCAATAAATTAACAACTGCTTTAGAAATAGAAAGATTTTTTCTTAATATCATTTACTTCAGATTGTTCAGGTACAAAAGCTAAGAACCTGGGCTTGAATAGAGTCATTTTCTGATTACGAATGTAAAGTTGGCTGTCAAAGTTCCCACTACGCAGTATGAATAGGAATGGAATAGTACACAGTGGAATATTGTGTACTCAACACAATGAAACCAGGGAGGGAAAAAAATCTATACAAGGTAATTGATGTAGTTCAGAGTATTAGATCAGTAACAAGGGTATAACAGGAAATTGAGACAATAAGAAAGGAATTAAATTATTCACAACTGAGAAAAACTGGTTGTGTTTTCTGAATTAAAAGGTAATAGCCTTGAAACAACACAGAAAGATGAAAAGTTATGCAGGATATTCACATGAAGAGATCAGTCTTGTGATGTATTAAAATAATGCAACACAACTCCAGATTTTTTAATCAAGGTTTCCTTCTCTCTTCTCTTTTGCATGTGTCATGCCCTTTAAAAAATAATTTCTGAAGAAACATTTCATGAAAGACATCAAGCATATAAGCAATCAGACCTACCAGGAAAGGAAATGAAGATGAGACAGGGACAAGTTTGAATCTCATTACATTCCTGCCTGGGAGGTTATTGTTAACCTATTTTCCCCTCTCCTTTCAGAAGCCGTTGTTTGTGTCAGAAGAAAGAAAAGGAATGAGAGAGGGAAACACAATGAAGATCTTCTTAACCTTTAAATGGCACCTAACCTATATAAGTAGTTTGACTTGTAGGAGATACTGGTGCGACTGATGCTATAATCATCTTTATCTGGAGAAAAAAGTGCAAAATTAAAGAGACAAGAAAATTATGTAAAATGAGGCGTATTGTTACTATATCCAAAACTGCTAAGCTTTGTGCGAAGCATATAAATAGAGCTGCTTCAACAAAGGCTTTTATACATTCTGATCTCTCCCACAGACTGGGTTTGCCTTTCACTATGTGATAACTGAAATAATATAAATCGGTGAAAGCGAAAGTTATGTGAGCAATGCAGTTATTGTTAAAGATTGCAAAACTTCCCCCACACACACAAACTTATAACTTCTTGTTTTTCATCACCACTTGTGGAATTAATACGTCAAGCAAGTAGAGATGACACGAGGTTGAGTTTCTACTTTTTTCAGTACTTTCTGCAGTTACGTTTTGCCACCTTGACATCTATTCCCATATGAGAAATTCCAAAATAAACCCTATAGAACAATTAGTTTTGTCCAGTGTGATTACATCTTGTTAAAGAGCATAGGAAAAGACACGAGCTTTATTTTCATTCCTTATGTGCTCAGGAGAGATATAAGAAAAAGATGTATCTCAACTTTCATTATCAGTTCTTCCTCAGTCACGTGTATATGCTTTGCATGGGCAAGATTCTTATTTTCTTTGGGCAAGAAGGAAAGATGTAGAAAAGAACGCGTGCCTGACTCCTCAGGAAATCTACAAAACTATAAGGATTTAGGAGGACTATCTTAGCTTCCTTGATACTCTTTTCAGTGGTGCCCAGCAACAGGACAAGAGGCAATGGACACAAGCTGGAACACGGGAATTCCATCTCAACATGATAAAAAACTTCTTTCCTTTGAGGGTGGCAGAGCCCTGGCACAGGCTGCCCAGAGAGGTGGTGGAGTCTCCATCTCTGGAGACATTCCAAACCTCCCTGGACGCGTTCCTGTGCCACCTGCTCTGGGTGACCCTGCTCTGGCAGGGGGTTGGACTAGATGATCTCCAGAGGTCCCTTCCAACCCCGACCGTTCTGTGATTTTGTGATACTGAATTTATGTTCTATTTCACACACCTTTTGCTCCAGTGCATCCCAGTAGCTGTACTTTTGGCAAATTACTGCTATAGCAGGCAAGACAGTGGGAGGAAAGATTCTAGGTAGAAAGCCAAGGTATAAGCCTTCTTTATACAAGTAGACTGAAATTTATTGGAGCGAGGGCGATTTTCTCTTCCAGGAGGACAACCTCCTTCCCTTCTTGGACCACTTCTGACCATCTTAGTGAAAGAAACCTCAAGGGGCAATACAAATTAAAACATGTAAGAATGACAAGCCCTTTATTCAAGGGTCACAGACAGAGGGGTGGCTCTGTACTAAAGTACTTCTAATTCAGCAAATCTCCAAAGATGCAGATTCTAACAACTGATCTGCCAATTTTCTTAACATCTTGGAAGTTTACAGTAACATCTAACATTTGCATTTGCTACCGTCAGTTTTTGATGTCTAATAAGCACAGCTTAAATGACATTATCAATTAGAGTGTCAGTTTCATCAACAGCAACCTTCATTATATTCTTCTGCTGTGGAAGAGAACAATTTGAGGATAATAAGCATTTGAAACTGAAGGAAATGGTGACAGTTTTCTAATGTTGCTGAGCCTACAGCCTGCAGGCATTCTCACTGCAGCTTTGTTTTCTGTGTGACGTTCACAACTATACATTTTTCCCATCTAAGTTTTCTTTCTGAAACAGTATGTTTCTGAAGAAACATATTTTTCTGCTATCATGGCTCTCAGACGCAAGATGCTTTTTATCTGGAGTAGCTAAAAAGAATACTCATTGCCTTGCAAACTGTAAGAGAAAGGTTAGGATGTCAACAGCAGTGTCATGGGACTACTCCAGTCAATGCTCTTCTTCGGTCTGATAGTTCTTCACTTTTAGAAGGAAAATTATTTACGTCTTGGTTTGTGTGAAACATAATTGAATCTGGAAAAAGTAGAACATATCTGCTGTCTTCCTGGTATGCTACAAAGCTGAAGATAGTGCTCAAAAAGCAATAAGGAGAAAAAAATTGCTGAACTTTCAGCCCTGTCATGGTGGATTTCAATCTATAATCATTTCCCATTGCTTAGTTCACACAAGCTCATGTTTGCAAGAAGACAGAGACTTTTAGCCTCTGGTTGAACATCATGACCAGAAAATATACTTGGAGACTTGATGAAGGTTACTGTAGACAGAGCAGTAGTAGCGTCATGTAGACAGAGACTGTGGTGGTTGTTTGTTCTATGAGTGAGTCTACACCGCAGTGAATACAGTGTAAATAGACATATTGGCACTAAATGAGTCAGCTCATGTGTTGATAACCCTGCAATTATGATATCATGAATATTAATAAAACCTGTGTGAGTATTTACTCAGCTTCTCGGGAGGTAATGGCAGCTACTTATAAAATCTGCCAAAATCCAGTAGATATAGCATGAATATAGCTACGCTATGACCATCTGTGTCTTGGCTACTGTATTTTGTCACTTGTTTTGGAATCCAAGTGCATGACTAATACACAACAAATGCTAAATTGTAATTTCCATGTCATTTGTCAATGGGGAATGCCCATGAAGCTCCAAATGATCACCTGTGAGATTGCTGAGCTCTCCAGAATCAAGGTCAGTAAACTTATGGATGACTTAATGCGAGCATTTGCATGAACCTTTTGAAAGACAGGAGCAGTTCACAGGTCATGGACAGTGGCACTTGGTTTCAAGTGCTTTCCCCTTTATTGTGTTTCCTGTTTGGCAATAGCTTACTCAAAATAGAACAAAGAAGATACAGGTTGCTGATTTGCAGGGCACATGCCATACAAAATCAATTTTCTGGGTTAAAACATTCAGTATATGCTCCTTTTCCCACTGATTGAAAAGAAATATATCTACTACTGGCTTCCCCTGGGGCAAGTCTTGCCTGACCAACCTCGTGGCCTTCTATGATGGAGTGACTACATCACTGGTCAAGGGAAGAGCTGTGGATGTCATCTATCTGGACTTCTGTGAGGCCTTTGAGATGGTCCCCCACAACAGCCTTCTCTCTAAATTGGAGAGGCATGGATTTGATGGATGAACTGTTAGGTGGATGAGGACTTGGCTGGATGGTCACTTCCAGAGAGTAGTGGTCAATGGCTCAATGTCTAGATGGAGATCTGTGCTGAGTGGTATCCCTCAGGGGTCCGATTTGGGCCCAGTACTGTTCAATATCTCCATCAATGACATAGACAACGGGATCAAGTGCACCCTCAGCAAGTTCGTGGAAAACACCAAGCTGAGCATTGTGGTTGGGGGATGGGATGTCATCCAGGGGGACCTGGACAGGCTTGGGAATTGGGCCTGTGTGAACCTCATGAGGTTCAACAAGGCCAAGCGCAGGGTCTTGCAACTGGATTGGGGCAATACAATACAAACTGTGAGATGAAGGGATTGAGAGCAGCCCTGCTGAGAAGGACTTGGGGGTACTGGTGGGTGAAAAGCTGGACATGAGCTGGCAATGTGCGCTCACACCCCATAAAGCCACCCGCATCCTAGGCTGCATCAAAAGAAGTGTGGCCAGCAGGTCGAGGGAGGTGATTCTGCCCCTCTAATCTGCTTTGGTGACACCCCACCTAGAGTATTGCATCCAGCTCTGGGGCCCTCTGCGCAGGAAAGACACGGACCGGTTGGAACGGGTCCAGAGGAAGGCCCAAAAAAATGATGAGAGGGTTGGAGCACCTGTGCTACGAGGACAGGCTGAAAGAGTCAGGGTTGTTCAGCCTGGAGAAGAAAAGGCTCCACGGGCATCTTATAGCCGCCTTCTAGTACTTCAAGGGGGCTTATAAGAAAGTTGGGGACAAATACTTTAGCAGGGCCTGTTGCGGTAGGACAAGCAGTAATGGCTTTAAACTAAAAGAGGAAAGATTTAGAGGATATATCAGGAAGAAATTTTTTACACTGGGGGTGGTGAAGCACTGGCCCAGGTTGCACAGAGAGGTGGTAGATGCCCCATCCCTGGAAATATTTAGGGTGAGGTTGGATGGCGTTCTGAGTAACCTGATCTAGTTGAAGATGTCCCTGCTTATTGGAGGGGGTTGGATTAAATGACCTTTAAAGGTCTCTTCCAACCCAAACTATTCTGTGATTCTGTGAACAATCAACTTGGAGATTCAGCAAATGTAATAGAAAATCCTGACATGGACATTAAGAAGTTTTGTTGAGGCTGAGATGATGCAAAAGGAGAGGTTTATATTTCTTAATGCAGCTACGCCTCATTGGAAATTTCTGAATTTAGCTGTGTTGTCAAGTTATTGTTCTTTCCCTCTTATTTTGTAAGTTATCCATGCAGATCTATCTTTCTTGGTAAAAATAGCAAAAAAACAGACCAGAAAAAACCACAGGAAACTACTGAGAGAATCCTGTTGTATAAAACACATCTCAAAGATAGTGAAAGCAGCATATATATATTCAAGGTAAAATGATTCTTACAGTTCCACATTTTTTTTTTAAAGAGTATGAATCTAGCCAAAACAATTTAGTTCAAGTTTCTGAAGGTTTTGGTTATTTACTCGTTCTGTTCATCTTCAAGATGGATCCGTGTCGTGCTACTTACTAAATAAAGAAAAGTGACTCATTTCCTTAACAACTGGAGGGGTTTCTAACAAAGCTAAATCTTGAAACTACCATAGCGCAATAAGCAGGAAAAAAGCGTAATAGGATTTCTTGTTTTCCATATATCACTGAGGAATAAAATTTCATGCAGAAGTTTCATTACTATTGGTGGGAGGAAAAATGGAAACTGTGAAGGATTTCAGTGGAGGCATTGATAGAAAAAAACCCTGTGATTCGAGATGTGTTTTTTCTTATTGTTTATTAATGGCGATAGCAATTTGTTATATAATTCCAGTATATGTTTCCTAACTGATGTGGAAGTCACACACAGAGTGTCTTGGTGTTGTCCATATACAGTTAAAAAGCAAAAGCAATTTGACCATATTAGGCTAATTTTGCTAGACAGATTCAGTTCATGCTTCAGCTGTCAGAACAACTGCTGCCTTCATTCTGTTACTGATTTTGACATTCCTTTGAGCGACTGAAATATCACAGATTCAAGGTAGGCTAGATAATGGTGGTGCTTTATTCTGAATGATTTTAAAATGTGGGGTTAGCTTAGCAAAATGTTTACACTGGAGAATTTTCAGGTTTTCCCAAGCATAAAAATGTTTGGACTACTGTTGCACAACACAGGAAACAGATGATAAAATGAAATTATTCTGCGGATATATGTATGAATATAAACTAAGGCACGCACAAATTCGTTTTGTGCGTTTGATCATTTATACCATTAATAAATATAGCTTATTAATGGTCAAGCTTGTGCAGTCTTAGGTCCCACTTAGAGTGCACAGGTTCAAGGTCTCAGAGCAGTGATAGAGAAGAGCGAGGAGAAACTGCATACCAATCTGATAAATGACATTAACTGCACACCTTTGGACACCTCACCTGCACTTTTACTGTCTTGTCATTAAGACAAACAAAAATGCCTTCTTTCTTTGCCACAAAGACAATTATCTTGAATTATCTTACCCAGATCCCATCTCCACAGAGAAGGGTAAACTACAGAACACAGATAGTTGGTATGCTGTTGGAGTACGCAGCAGGTTTACTGACTGTGAGAGGGACACGAGCACAGAATTTATGTTTCCTACATTCCCTACTTCAGTCCACAAAAACGAATGGGCCTGCTATGGAAGCAGTATTGGCAAGAAAATTTGCCTTGTAGGGGTCACAGTTACTCTGTGGCAGAATTTGTAAGCTGTATAATGAATGAGACAAGTCATATTTTTCAAACCCTTGTCCCAGCATATTCAGCCTGCGCTTATAACCAGGCTCAAGTTGTCTTTCCTTTTTTTCCCAGCCTCGGAGTCCCCTTCATAATATATCTCTGACCTTCAAAGGTTTTGCTCTGTCACTGCTGTTCAGCCATTCTTAACCTTAATTAGACTGTAGCTGCTCCAGTGACACTGCTGTAATCTGCCTGGAAAGCTGCTATCAGTTTGGATGCAATTTCCTCAGATGAAGAATGTTATGTGCACATGTATTGGGGGCATGTGAATTTAGATTTTAAATATGCTCCGTTTTGGTATGCATCTTTACATGTAAGACTAGTGACTACCTTTGTGCCAAATAATAATTCGGTTTTAAAAAAATAAATAATTATTTATTGAGTTTGGTCTACAAAAAGTCAAGGTGCTACCCAAAATGGGATTAGAAAAATTTCCTGTAGCTCATTGGTCTGTTGATATAATACCTGGGGGTGTCTGTAAACACTCTTTTGGGATTAACTGCTATGGGTTTTCTCTGCAAAAAGAGAGTTGGACTTTGGTGTAGAAGTTCAATCTTTGTCTTCTGCCAGTGAACCACATTATAAAACTTATCTATTCTGAGTCTGAGTATTTTCAAATTTGAGTCTTGACTGATGTCGGTGCAGAATGTCCAAATCACAAAACTAGTGTTATCTTCATTGCACCTACTGGTCTCCAATGTCTTCATTGCCTTTAGGCAAGTGGGGGTTTTGCACTCTGTCTTTATATGACTATGTAATAAAGTGAAAGCCTTCTAGTTGATGTAACCCTACTTTTGACATATGCCTATCAGCAAGGGCAGGCATAGCTTCATATGCTGCATGAAAAAAAGACCTTTCTTGCCTCGTTTTTCATACGATAGTTTCAAGGATTAAGCATTAGCTCCGAGACGAGTTCCCCCCCAAAAATAATACCCACTTCAAGTATTCTGCAGTAAATATGACACCAGTCTTTGTTAAATAATCGCTTTTCAGGTAAAAATACAATTTTGTATTCTTTTCAAAAGATGCAAATGTGAATAATCTGTCAAACAGCTTCCATTTACTACAATTATTAAAGTTTGATTTATTTTTTAGTTATGCTTGAACTATGGGAAGGTACTTCACTTCAGAATACAAGGAACAGCTTTTCCAGAAAGCTACCTATAAAATGGAGATTAATTTTCAGTTCATATTCAGTCTTTTTTTCATCAGTCTGTATCTCAGTAAACTAATCTCCACTGGGCCCGTACTCTTCATACATGGATTTTATCATTTAATGTTCTGTGAAGTGCAAGTAAACTCTGGAAAATGGAGCTAAAATAATAACTATCCATTGAAAATACTGACCCATATGAAGAAAACACTTCAAATGTGTCCGATTTAACTATCCCATAGCATTGCATATACTGCGTATCATTGGGTTTTTGGATTGCAAAATACAGTATGTTGTCTGGAATCATATACTGAGAGATATATATAGAGCTACTTGAAATGAAAATCTGAATCATACTCATCTATGATGTTCTGAGTTTAAATGAAATTTTTGGTTTAAATAAATACAGTAGTGTAATTCATACTTTTACAATACTCAGCATTACTCTTTTAATGAAATATGTGTGAGGTACAAACATCAGCTAATCAAAAAATTTTGAGAGAATTTGTTGAAAATTGTGGATTTGCTGAGGGCTACGATAAAATGCTACATCCACTAACTGTTAGTAGGATCCAGTAAGCTGTCTCTTGAAAAGGCAGCCCCAAAGCAAGGAGTTTGAAAAGCTTTTAAACCAATCTGTGTTAGCACTAACACTCAAAAAGTAAAAAAAAAAACAAAAAAAAAACCAAAGCGCTTTTTTGGAGTACTTGCAATGCTTGGACAATGCTGATTCTTATGTCAAAACCCAAACAAATTACAAAAAAACTCAGCCAAAGCCAACCACCCTACCTTTCAAAATTATTTGAGTCATAATCATGGGGTTTTACATAGCTTGAGGGATAAATTAATTTATAGTTGTGGACTTTGTTTATTTGACTTACATTGAAAATCTAGGACATTTATTGTCTTTAGCTCTATATAGAAAGAGGGAATTCATTTAAGTTACTGCTTTTTATCAAAGCAAAAATCTCTTAAGCTACACATTATATCATATACAGATATTACTAAAAAGTTTTACAGAGCATGGTTTTTGAAAAATACATCATATTAATTTTATTTTGATTAAGCATACCATTACCTTGTAAACTAAATTATAATATTTGCAACAGAATCACAAACTCAGAGATGAGAGATCTTAGAAATTAAGAATTTAATGAGAATGCTCAAAGCATTTCATAAAGTGCAGGAATAATTCCAGTGCCTTAACAACTCTATTTTCTTTGAACATATGCTAATATCTAAGGTCATGTCTGCATCTGGGCTACTGCACGCTTATAAAGTCTGGTTGTTCACTCTCTCATACCATCAATCACCACAGTAATTTTCACTGATTTCTGAAACCCATACGCCAAAAAAAAAAAAAGTTTAATACAATCTGAATTCCTGTTCTCAAAATCAAGCATCTTAGTACAAGTGAAGAGCTTTGAAACACTAGACCCATTCCAGTGCTTACACACATTGAATAAGCCTCCTACCAGGTTTGAAGTCATGGAAAAATGTCTTTTCCCCAGGGCAGCTACAAATTTAACTTATTTTTCCCATCCTTTTGTAGCACCATTCATATCTGACATGGTCTGGACACTCAGTTATGCACATTCCCTGAAACAAAAGGGGCCTTAAACATTGAACATGTTCTTGTCCCCACTTGCTGGCTTCCTGTCACATATCCTTTTTTTCATTGCAATTTCCTCTATCATATTACTATTTTTCATTAAATAATCTTTTAATTAAATAACAGCAAAAATTTCTGTAGGTACATTAATGGTAAGAAGAAGACTAGGGAAGGTGTGGGCCCCCTCAGAAAGGAAACAGGGGAGCTGGTGACAAGTGATATGGAGAAGACCAAGGTTCTCAATGATTTCTTTTCCTCAGTCTTCACTGGCAAGGGCTCCAGCCACACTCACAGAGTCACAGAAGACAATGGCAGGGGTTGGACAGAACTGCCCATCGTAAGTGAAGATCGGGTTCGTGACCATCTGATGAACCTGAAAATGAACAAGTCCATGGGACCCGATGGGACACACCCACAGGTACTGAAGGAACTGGTGGGTGAGGTTGCTAAACCGCTCTCTATTATATTCCAAAAGTCATGACAGTCTGGTGAAGTCCCCGCTGACTGGAAAAGGGGAAACATAATCCCCATTTTCAAAAAGGGAAAGAAGGAGGAACCAGGGAACTATAGGCCAGTCAGTCTCACCTCCGTGCCTGGTAAGATTATGGAGCAGATCCTCCTGGAGGCACTGCTGAGGCAGAAGAATAATGAAGAGGTGATTGGGTACAATCAATACAGCTTCTCCAAGGGCAAATTGTGCCTGACAAACCTGGTGGCCTTCTATGAGAAGGTCACGTCATCACTAGACAAAGGGAGAGAAACTGACGTTATTGACCTTGACCTGAGCAAAGCCTTTGACACTGTCCCGCATGACATCCTGGTCTCCAGGCTGATAAAATATGGGTTTGATGGACTGACAATTCAGTGGATAAAGAACTGGCCTGACGGCTGCACCCAAAGAGAGGCTGTCAATGGGTCCATGTCCAAGTGGAGTCCAGTGACAAGTGGAGTCCCTCAAGGATCAGTACTGGGACCGGGCTTGTTTAACATCTTCGTCAGAGACATGGACGGTGGCATTGAGTGCACCCTCAGCAAGTTTGCTGACCACACCAAGCTCTGTGGGGCAGCTGACACGCTGGAGGGAAGGGATGCCGTCCAGAGGGACCTTGACAGGCTGGAGAAGTGGGCCCATGCCAACCTCATGAAGTTCAACAAGACCAAGTGCAAGGTCCCCCATCTGGGTCGGGGCAATCCCAAGCACCGATATGGGCTGGGCAGTGACTGGCTTGAGAGCAGCCCTGAAGAAAAGGACTTGGGGGTGCTGGCAGACGAGAGGCTCAACATGAGCCGTCAGTGTGCACTAGCAGCCCAGAAAGCCAATCGTATCCTGGGCTGCATCAGGAGAAGTGTGGCCAGCAGGTCGAGGGAGGTGATTCTCCCCCTCTGCTCCACTCTCGTGAGACCCCACCTGGAGTACTGCGTCCAATTCTGGAGCCCCTACTACAAGAGAGATATGGACGTGCTGGAACGTGTCCGGGGAAGGGCCACAAGGGTGATCAGAGGGCTGGAGCACCTCTCCTATAAGGACAGACTGAGAGAGCTGGGGTTATTCAGTCTGGAGAGAAGAAGGCTCTGAGGAAACCTTATAGTGGCCTACCAGTATCTTAAGGGGGCCTACAAGAAAGCTGTGGAGGGACTTTTTAGGATGTCGGGTAATGGTAGGACTAGAGGGAATGGATTAAAACTAGAGATGGGGCGATTTAGACTGGACGTTAGGAAGAAGTTCTTCACCATGAGGGTGGTGCGACACTGGCACAGGTTGCCCAGAGAGGTGATGGAAGCCCCATACCTGGAAGTTTTTAAGGCCAGGCTGGATGGGGCTCTGAGCAACCTGATCTGGTGGGAGGTGTCCCTGCCCGTGGCAGGGGAGTTGGAACTACATGATCTTTAAGGTCCCTTCCAACCCTAACAATTTTATGATTCTAAGATTTTATGATTCTATGGTCTTACCAAATGGTGTGGCAGCTTATGGTTTATAGTGGATGAGGTGGGACAAGCCATGGTCAGTGAGGTCCCTCTGCTGCTCATGGCTACCCATTCCCCAGGGAGAAGCCGTCCTCGCTGCGTCCCAATAGTGGACTTGACAAGCCAAGCTGTTCTTTACATCTGTATATCCAATCTGTTGAATAAATATATATACACCACTGCAAACAAATATTTGTAGGTCTACAGATCAGTTATGCAATTAGAGATTGCTGTGGTGAGACTGTGTTTGAAAGACTGATAAATCAGACCAGTTTCAAACTTCAAAACACCTCAACTGGATTTGATATTCATTAACAAAACACATTGCCAAGCGTTTAGTTCTTAACCACTTTCAGTCATCACCTGCACATATACAAAACAATTAGTACTTAGCGCTTAAGTCTTGAACTAGGTCTAAGTTAGTTAGTTCCACAGAGCTGGTGCCTTACAGCTAGCACTGCTTTTAGTCTATGAGGTCAAGGTAGTCCTTCACAAGAGATATTTGATGCATGAACCCTAGCGGTCTCTCTTCTTTCATTCCAGTCTTTCCGCTCTCATCATTGATGTTTTATACCCTTTTTCCCCCGCCCAAAAAGAAAAGAGAGTGATCTCACAGGGTCTTTACAGCTTATTTTTTGGGCCAGGACTTATCCTGACCCTTGTTTCATTTATTCTGCAGACATCCTTTTTACCTGCTCTTCAGGATTGTTTTGGTTTTGCAGACATCTTTACTGCCTGTTCTACATCCTTAGTTCTTCTCTTGTGAGTTTTACTACCAGCACACGTCTTCCTGCACCCTGTTTGGGCAACTATACTACAAGTCTCTTGTTGCCCCTTTGCAGTTTGGTTACTATTAATGTAAGACCAGCTGTGTTGCATAAAGGCTGTTGGTGGCATTACAATGTTACAAAACAGTTACATACTCTCATCAGTTATTCTGTTTTCTTGTGATTATGTCTAAATTCAATCAAAAAAAATATTAATTTTATTTTCCTTAAAGTAAATTTACTTTTGGGATTCAACAGGCTCCTGTTTTGGCTACAGCACATACATATACGTAAATATTTCTGTAGATATACATAAATATTTTTGCATATATACTTATCCTACAGATAGAAAAATAAAGCTATAATTCTCCATTGTGGCCACATAACGGTTCACAGGAAATCCCCAGTGAAACTTTTCCATGGAGTTATTGGTTAAAGGCTATATGGAAGGACAAGGATTTTCTGCTTGGCAAGAGCCCCCTTAAGATTTCCTCCATAAGACATTAAGAATATCCAGACTGTGGTGATTAAAGCATGTTAGACTCCATGCAGTGTTTCATCCATGTTTCTAAAAATATTAAGTTTATTTTAAAGATATAGAGTCTAAATAGGTAAGTAACTTTCTCAGGTTCAAATAATAAATTAATGATCTGTAATGGAGACTAGTTTTCTGAACTCATTAAGTGCTAAAACTTGTCTTCTAGAAATAATTTTCACAACAAAAGACCGTGTTTTGTTTATAGCATACCCTCAAAGGTGAAGATATACTGAGAGAAACAGAATTAAAACAACAAAATTGCTGTCTTCCAATATGTGGACCAGAACCTGTGTCTGGAGAGTAACTGAGAAATGTGCCCTTAAGTAAAAAATCTTAAACAGCCCATACTTCTGTTGTCTTGTGTTTAATTGCCTTAATTTTAATCAACAAGTCCAAAGATTATTAATTTATTTTTTTCCTTTAATCCTGTTCATTTCTCTGTTTGCAAGACAGTTCTCCTCCATGAGTCATTTGAGAGCAAGCCTTTGAGGCAATGAACATTTTACCTCTTTATCTGTCATTAGTTCAGGTCACCTTTGGCCTGAACTGGCCATTTCCATACAGTGACTTCAAACCCTTTCAAATATCTTCTAGGACAAGTGCCAGTAGATCTGGCCTTTTCTGCTTTGGGTACAGTCTCAAAGGATTATTTTAGGAGCAGTCTCAAAGGATTATTTCTCCAGATATTACAGTTCAATTCCTAGGCTTGAGAGTAGTGGAAAATCTCAAAAGTTTTCTAATGAAGGGGATCTTAGACTGTAAATTAAGAAATTTCAGCCTTGGAAGATGATAAGACTTCTGTGGACTAGGTAATTTCAGACTTAAATACAACTGAGATGCATTGACCCAGAGGTTTAGATAATGCACAGGGAGATTCCCTTTGGTTTATTCTATGGAGTCTGAATTTTATTAAATCTTGTCTGAATGAAGAAGGTTAAATGAACAAGGGAATACACTTCATTTAAAAGGATATAAACTAAATCATATTTTTCCTTATAGGTGAGTTATATTGCGTTACTAACAATGTTAATGCTTTCATGGTTGGAATAAAGAATTTAAATTCCTGTGTATGTCAATCAAATTCTATATAAAATAAATATCTACTATGTAGATATAAATACATAAATTTCAATGAAATGTATCAATTTCAAGTCCTCTTGGGTCCTTCTTTGTTTAGTGTTGTTTATTTTCTAAATACCAGATGATTCCTTCATTTTGGCGTTTGATTTCCTTTGTTGCTCATATTTAATAAAAATATATTCAACTGAGGGATAAATTATGTTACTATTCCAAATAATTGTCAAAACATTTGAACTGCACGTAGGACTTCCATGATGATGAGTCCATACTATGAAATTTTCATCTCTTGTAATAATCTTAGAAATCAATTTTAGACCAGTAGGTTTCTGTTGCATTATGGGAAAAACATGGAATTGTTCGTATGGGATGAGCAACACCTCCCATACGGCTACTAAAGTAAAAATTTGTGATTTATTCAAAGGAGTATCTCTTTTGTATCTCAAAGATATGCTACAAATTTAAGCCTTAAAAATATTTCTACTTATCCTTCTCCATAGATAGAATATAGTGTTTCATTGCTATCCCTCTTCAAACACTGCAAAAATACTGGGATTACTGAAGAAAAAATCATCACCTGAGCATGACTAAATCCAGGGTTTCCTGAAAGTAAAATGGTATTTCCAAATATAACATAATATTTCTTTGTAAGAAAAGGAAAAACCAGAAGAATTAGGGTGAAAAGAAAGATGAAGGGTTATTGCCAGCTTGGAACGAGGCAAAAAAGGCTGACTCATGAAAAATGGCTTTCTGGGAATTTTCAATTCTATAGTAGAAACTCCTGCATCAGGCATTCCTTTATTGTCATCCACCTACCCCAAGAAGATTTCATAGAGATGGGCAACCTTTTCTAATATTACCTGAAGGTAATCATAATGGAAACAGCCTCCTAGGAAGACAGATTGTACTTCTGAAAGGCAATAACTTAAATTTGTATAATAGAAATAACTGCACTAGACATGGTGAAATTAATTTGACAACTGCTAATAATACAGTCATGAAAGCCTGGATTTGGTAGACGACTAAATTAAGAAAAAACTTAAATCTCTCTAAGGGAGTCTTTCCCAAAGGAGTTACATGTCTGTCTTGTTTCATTCTGAGTATCAGTAGCGTCGTTTTCACTGTTTAAGATCTGCATATGGTTCTTCGCTTGCCTCAGCAACTGAGGAAATAGAATGGATACGATGATGACAAGTTTTCTTAGGACGGTGTCTTTACAGACGTAGAATTAACAAGTAATTTAGACTGGAATGAAAAACACACCTGGTGATTAAAAAGAACTTATTTTTTTCCAAAGAGAGGACCGACCAAAAAAAATCTTATTTCCATTTAAATTTGCGTGTGGAAGGCACAAAAGAATAATTCTTGCAAAGATTCTCAAGATATGATGATGTTTCCCAGTTAACTCTGTCAAAAGATCTATCGATTTGTTTTCCTCCTTCTAAATATATCTATCTGGCTTGATATATTTTAATCCCAAATTTTAGAATGCAAATACACTTTAATTATCAATGTGATGGAGTTTCTGGTTCTTCATATTTGCTACAAGCAAAGAGGGAGAATAATTTACCTTCATTAGCTGCACTGTCTGGCTCTTTGTCTGAAAATAGCCACATAATAAGAGTACATGGAAAAAAATAGCAACAGGTCACAAATTAGGATGTTGTTAAAACCAGATCAACATTACTATGAAATCATGAATAAAATAGCTTGCTTGCTTGATTCCCTAGCTAGTTATAAAAAGAAAGAAAAAGTTACCAGATGTACCAGTAGACAGCAGAAATTGCATGTTGAGCTAGTACAAGTCTACCGCAGGAGCTGCGGGACCTACAATAGTTGAGGAGATAAGGTTGCATGCATGAGAGGTTATAAAATGTCTGAAGGTTTGTGCCTGTGTAAATAGATGAGGATGTACAATTTAGCTTTTGACTAAGACAGTCGGAGATATGTAGAGCAGAAGGTACTCTGAAGGTGTAATAACTGGCTGAGAAGATGCAGGTTCTGTTCACACAGTATACTCCATTGGGAACTGAACGATATGGGAGATGTTTGCTATCCATGTCAACTAATGAAGGAGTTAAAGGAAGCAGCAAAGGACTGATGTCCGCAGTCCCTTTGCCAGTTGTTTCGATGGATAGATTACTGTTTTCTAGACTTCTACTTGCTTCAAGAAGGAAGATCCTGCCTCAGCTGAGGAGGTGCAAGGGGAAACCACAAACCCTCTAAAAATCTGATAAAATATTGGCAAACAACGTGTGCACCTTAAACCCTCTTTAACACTTGCCGATGTGAACAGAATTCTAGAAACAAAGTATATGGATGATAAAGACTGGGAAATGGTATACTCCAGGTGTTCAAAAATGCTACTTTAATAGATGCTTTTGCTGCAGTACTAAAAGATAAGTTTGTTGCATATCAGTTCTTACAAGTAAGCATCAGTTTTCTGTCTTCTCAAGAACCCGTACTTGTTCTTTCTTTAAAAAAAAATTATTTTGATTCACATTATAACCAATGAGCATATAGGGAAAATGTAAGATACTTCAAAACCAAAATAAACTGACATTCACACTGCAAGCTTCAGAAATTTAATATTTCTGTCGTAAGTATAAAGCAACGAGGACATAAGCTATTTCATCTACCTTCCACTATACGCTTTGCTCGTACACTTTGCTTAAACACTTTAAACACAGAAAGTGTAGCTTACTAAAATAGAAATATAACATCTTCCTTATTAGTTAATTCAACCACTTTGAAGCCTTTATTCTCCTAGGAAAAGCTCAGTAACTGCAACAGGCTTTAGAACAGGCCCTGTGAGTTTCAGTTATTGCGAAATCATCAATGAGTTACAGAAAACTCTGAGATTCCTTTACAGAAAAGAAAGATCTTCCTGCTTCTCACAGAAAGCCCTTGATTTCTAAAACACCTACTGTGACTGGGACCTTTCACTAGAAAACTGTGAAGAAAATAGATCTTTACACGTCCTTTACATACACTATACTTTTCAGGTTAGAATATTTTAGACTAGAATCAAATATGACTAAAGACTAAGAGTAATTAATAAAAAGACTAAATAAGACTTAATAAGACTGAATCAAATATGACTACAATTTAAGTCCTTGCTTTACTGTTGAGTTCTTGTATGACTTTGGGCACTTTTTTCCCATTTATTTGCAAATATCAATAACTTTAGCCACTTTAACCACTTTTTTAGCCACTTTAACAAGCATTGCGTTTAGGTGAAATAGAAAAGGGAGTGTTTACATATTTTTGAAAGCCCTGATACTGCAAATCTATTTTTTCACAATTTAGTATGGGAAATTTAGACACAAATCACTGACCGTTAACAGTATTGTGTCGTCTTTCTAACTGCAGTTGTAACCATAGGACCTACATCGGCATCTAGTCAAACAGCCAATATCTTTGTTTAAGCCAATGCTTAAGAGCTAGTTGGATTCTTGCAACCTACTTCTGTTTAGACAGCCTTCTGTTTAGACAGATTGCACAGGGTGACAGACAAAGAGCTGCTCTGCTTTCTCATTCATTTCCAGAGGAGAAATTTAGGTCATGTAGGAGAAGAGACAATTGCTGTGCTGTGCGTCAACAGCCTTTCCTGTACCCATTACAGTGGTTCGGACACAACGCCCTCGGGGAACAAGAGAGAACCCAGCAATCAGAGACTGTTATTCCATGATACTTAGGGGTTTTGTAGATACTTGAGAGCGTTTATGATGGCTTGAGTGCGTATGACCAGGATGACCACATGACCTGACCTGGGGAAATGTACCAATTGCGCCTGCTTCGTTTATTTTATTCACAGTTTTGTTTTATTCACAGTCTTATTTAGTTTGATCTCAAAGTGCTTTGCAGTTTGGTTGCTCATCTGTTCCTGTGTTTTCTGGGCAAATTACATTAAAGGCTAAAGATCTGAATTAGAGTCACCAAGATTCAGCCTTTGATGGCTCAGCCTCTGTAAAGCAGGGTTCATTTCTTCATCGAGCAATGTACACATCTAGTAACAGAGGCAATCACGTGGTCTTTTTTAATGGATATGTATCCTGGGAATACACAGACACACAGCTTTAACGTCCACCCTGTTACCTGGCCATGGAAGCACCAAACCTGAGCAGTTTGCTTCTAAATTATGATGCTTCTTACACTGAAGCAATGTTTTTGGGTGATCCGGTAATACAGCGGCTGTGGCACTGTGGGTATTAGTGCCTCCAGAGAGTGGTGGCTAATGTATTTCACCTGGAAAACAGAGAAAGCCAATCTTTCCCAGTCTAGCTTATTATAGGTTTCAGATTGGAAAGAAATATAGTTAACATGCTTTAAAGGTCTAAACTGGAAGAAGAGATTAAATATATTGTACCTATGTAACTAAAAACCCTGTAAGCCAAAGTAAAAATATTTTCTCGCAATCGCGTTACCATGTGCGCTATTGGAGAACAGATGCTCTTCTAAATATAGCAGTCATTAAACTGAATTCTTATTTACTGGGCTGACCTTTCTTTGAATTTATTTTTGAAGATAGTTTTCTTGTTTTGGCATAAATTTTAATTTACTCTAGAGAGAACAGTTGATGATGACATTTCTGTTTGTAGTAAAGCCTAAACTTTTCCATGAGCTCTGTGATTTTTTTGATTAGTTGCTAAGTTATTCAGGTGATATTAAAATAAACCTCATTTTTGTTCTTGAGTTGTTATATTTTTTTTACCACTGTATATATGCAAAGATTGAGAGTCTCCTTAGAGAAAAGATTAACATTCTTCCCATTTTACCGACTAGTGAAGAAACCAGCCATTTGGAAATAGCTTCAAATAATTTTTCAGGCATATTTTAAAATAATTGTCACATCCTCAAGGATTATAGCTACAATTAAAGATGAAAACTATTTTTATAATGGTGCACTGTTATGAACGATGTCAATATTTTTACTCAGAGGAAAAACTCCACATTTGTAGAAAAAGCGTACCTTTTACCACAGACCTTTGGATGCTAAACATGTTTCTTCATGCACATTAACACAGTTTTTTGCCTTTACATTTGGGGAAATAATCGGTGCTCATTCTGTCTTCTCTGTCTACTGTGAAGTGCATAAATAACACCATTTATCCCAGTGCAGACCTTGCTAATAGTATGTGGCACGGGAAAGATATGGGGTGGGAGGGGAATCCTTGTGCTGTCTCTTACTTTGTTGTAAGACCTTTTACAAATGCTCAGAACAAAACCAGTAAGGAATAGCGTAGCCCAGCAACTTATTGCAGGACAGCAGGCATTGATCTGTTAGGTACTTGGGTTATTTTTTTTCATTGTTTCACTGACTTGTTGTGTGCATTCTTTTTTATAAATTTCTCAAAGGCTGGTCACTTTTTGCTTGGAAATGGTTACAGTCTTCAATCATTTTGTAGAGAGAATGCGCTCTACTCCAGCTAAAATTACAAGAACGAAACATAGGTTGTTCAGCAGGGGACAAAAAAGCCGACTAACTGTCAATAGAAAAAATATCACTTACCACACTTACTGTCAATAAGAGAGCAGGAAATAAGAAATAAAGAAGCAAGAGAAAGCCAATAAGCAAAAGCAGCCAAAGTTTCACCATAAACCAAAATGTTAAGTGGCTGAAATACGGTCGGGAATAATATATATCTGATTGACCTAGGCAAAACCATGTAACTTTAAACATTATTGCAGGTGAATATCCAGTTCTTAATAACTTTCCCTGCTTGCTGGTCTTTGACAAGATTTCAGGTGCTAAGCCATGTTTGATGAAAAGGTGTACATCGAGCTCAGTGAGGCGGAGCCAAAGAAAAAGCCATGTGAGCCATGAGATTAGCTGTTAAAGCAGAATCATCCTTGAAAAGAAATATCCAAAGAAGGAACAATAGTTGGCATCTAATGTGCTCTCCTCCCATGAAGGTCTTCTAGCAAGTGATTTTGCATGTTCTTGGTAGAGCAGGATGCAACCACAAACTGATCTCTTGAGAGGGAAGATAAAATCTCATATGATTTGTCATCTTTTGCCTCCAATTTAGATAACAGTTTGGTAGCTGACCATAAACTAGACTCCTTATCTTCTCTTATCTGAAAATGTGCAGAAAAATTCAGAGTTTATTTTAGGATTTCTGTTGCTCGGTCAGCCTGCGCTGATTAGCAATAGCTGGAATACAAAAGATGGCATGAACAATTCTTGTTGTGATTATACCTTCAGATATTTTAAATAATCTATAATCCAAATGAGCCCTATACTGCTTTTGCCTTTTTTTTTTTTTTTTTTTGGAAGAGAGGAGGGATGTGGAGTGGAAGGATGGTGATATGAAAAGTTTTTTTTCCTTTCCGTGAATTCCAGTGTTGGCCTGAACACTGATGTGCACCATTCAGAAATGGCTCACTTTAATCCCAGAATGATGGTCGCCACAAGTTTTCCCCCTAGCCGGTGGAACAAGGATGAGCCTTGCAGTGAATCACATGAATTACAGAAATGATCTCACCCGTAGCTCCAGGGTGAGCGTAGCTTGCTGTGCCCAAATTCAGCCTCTGTGAATACCTCAGAATGGACGCTTTAAGCATTGACCTAAAGGGGTATTAGGAGTAACTATCTATAGTAACTCATTTCTCCTTTCATAATACTTCCTATGGATGATGTTTACTCTTCTGTTCAGTCTAATGAAATAATGAATCTGAAGCGCATTGAGTAAGAAACACATAAAACACCAGTTAGTGTTGTGATTCGTATGGAGCAAACCTCTGACGTGTCATAAAAACAGAATATTTGAGATCAATTCCTCTATTTTGGTTCATATGCACTCTAATTTAATAAAGCTGAAAGGGAAAAAGAAGGGATATTAAGGTTTTTTTCTCTCCCACGCTTGAATTGCAGGTTCAAATATAGATTTATTTCTTAAAAAACAATAATATAATGCCAATCCAAAATGGATGTCTCAGTCCTTTGTCTAAAAAAAATTCCTCATGGAACTAATTTAAAGCAATATAGACTGTCCATTAAAGAAGTAAGAAAAAAAATTCAGGTACCTCAGAAATATTTTACAATGTTCTCCTTTATTCTGTCTCCAAACAATATTGCAAAGTAATATCAAAAGTTACAGAAATGTAACAAGAAAAGAAGTTATAGTGTCCTACTTTACTAATTAAGTTACTAGCAGTCAGCAAAATCAGCTTTAATATCAATTCAGAGAATTTGGAGCAACACTGGGTGGACTACTTTTGGTTAGATAACAAATACACATTCTTATTAAAGACTTGTGCTGCAGTTAAATTGCACAATGGCATACTCAAAATTTGGGACAAGCTAACAGCTCTGCCTCAACACCCTCTGAATACAAGAAAGTTGAGTTGAAGCTCAAGTAGAAGACCTGCGGTCTGTCTGCTTTCTCTGTGTAGACAAGCCACATGTTTCCTTTGAAAAGGCATTCAGCTGTGGGGTTTTTTCCTGTAAAAATCTTCCTACCTGTGCCTATCCATGATACATGCAGAACCAGTCTGTTTGGCTTTTTGTGTATTTTTTTTTTCCCCTGGAGGGTTTTTGTTTTGTTGTTGTTTTTTTTAAACAATATATTTTTTTTAATTTTTTTTTTCAGGTGATTCTACCTTTCTACTCCACTCTGGTGAGATCCCACCTGGAGTAATGTGTGAGGCTCTGGAGTCCTCAGCACAAGAAGGACATGGAGCCCCTCTACTGTTAGGACAGCCTGAGAGAGCTGGGGGGGTTCAGCCTGGAGAAGAGAAGTCTCCGGGGAGACCTTAGAGCCCCTTCCAGGCCCTAAATGGGCTCCAGGAAAGCTGGGGAGGGACTCTGGATCAGGGAGGGGAGACATGGGACGAGGGGGAAGGGTTTTAAACTGAAAGAGGGTAGATTTAGATTAGATATTAGGAAGATATTCTTCACTGTGAGGGTGGTGAGCCCCTGGCCCAGGCTGCCCAGAGAAGCTGTGGCTGCCCCATCCCTGGAGGTGTTGAAGGCCAGGTTGGACGGGGCTTGGAGCAACCTGGTCTGGTGGGAGGTGTCCCTGCCCAGGGCAGGGGGGTGGAACTAGGTGGTCTTTAAGGTCCCTTCCAACCCAAACCATTCTGTGATTCTATGAAATTAGCAGTGTTTCTCTTTCCCCTGGAAATCATTACGTTTATCACTTCCTGCTAACGTTCCTTCTCTTTCACAGCTTGCAACTACATTTGCTGTCATTTACTGTGAAAAATAGTCAAACTCTGAACCTTCAACATTCAGCTGTAGAATTTGCTACTTGTGTTTTGGAGAAGGCCCTGTACTACAGAAACCTTGTTGATTTTTTTCATCACTTTTATTTTTCGCATCTTCTGCACAGGAAAAAAACCACATGTCAATATCATTCTTAATTTAAAACATTATTACTCATCTATTTAAAGTTTAAACATCTGCTGAATGTTTTGTTAAATCAGGAATTGACTATATTGTGTTTATTCAATAAAAAATGCCATCGTCTTTGACATTTAACCAAATAAAACTCTCTGATTTGATTTTGCAGAGTAGTTTTTCCTCTGGTTGTACAAAAATAATAGCAAGAATTTTGCAAGAGGATTCTCAGTATATTATCTTGACAATTCTAATGTAATTTTGGTCAGAAATAGTCTATACCTTAAATTTATTATGTAAACCTGAAAGTTCTCAAGTGGTTTTGAAGAAAAGCTGTTACAAAATGTAGAATATGAACTCTGTTATTCCACACTGTTAGCTATGTGAATAACAGCAATTTTTTAATGAAAAGAACTTCTTACTCTTATACTGATATGTTAATATTTCTGGATCTTCTTTTTTTTCTTCATTTTTTTCAGTGTAAAACCTCTTAGTAGGAAATTACACTTTCACTGAAAGACATGGTTTCTTCTTTACTAGCTTTAAACAGGGTGAGAAAGAGACAATAACATCAAACTCAGAATAATGTTCACAAACACAATAATATACTGTAGAGCCACAGAAAGAGATTTTTTTATAAGGAGCTATTATATAGAGAGAGACAGACAGACACAAATTTATATTATGTTTGCAGGATTATTGTACTATTTTTGTGCGCTTTGATACAAAGAAATCTAAAGTGTAAATTTCTAATGATACTGCAATCTTATTTTTATTACAGTGATAAAAAATGACCCAGCTGATGGACTGAAAGTCAAAAACAGTATCCACATATTATCTTGGAAGACTCATGCCTCCCTTAGACTAACTCAAACTTCAGGGAAGTGAACAACCTTTTATTCCCTCTGGGATACTCTCGGGTCTGTAGGATGGTTTTTCTCTTTCCTGCACAAAGCATTGCATTTGGGTTGACTAGTTTTCTTGGGTGATTAAGAATGAACTCAAACTTCTGTTCCATACACAGGGTCTACTTGTTCCACTAATTTTGCATGAAAACACATTTCATAAACAATAACCAGACCTCAGTTCATAACTCTTGAGCTGAGACTATCTAATGTCTATCTAACAACTTTACATGGCTTAAAAGAAAAGTTTTGGTTTATTTTAAGGTAAAAAAACAAATTTCATATGAAGTGTTCTGACAACTAATGAAAAACATATTAACACTTGTAACAACATTGTAAAATGTACTCACTTATTTCTTATGCTAGGAAACACTACTAAACTGAGATGCTTATAAAAAATGTCACTAATTTTATGATCTCTAGTTGCATAGGAAAATATACTTACTGTACTTTTAATCCATCTGCTGTATCAGCGTCCATACTTTCATCATTTTTTTGCTGTAGTCTCAATATCAGCAGTTGCCAGGGTTAAAACTGCAACATTTTTTGCTCTGTTTCATAGATTCTGGACACTGATGCATGCTCTGTTCCTCCTTGTTTATTTAAGGTCAGGTTCTTATTCACTGCTATCGTTGTACAGTACTTTCAGTGCTTTCAAATCTTCATTTAGAATTTGTGTATGCTTGATTTCAGCCTTTTATGTCTACTACATTAGTACCGTACCAAGTTATTTTAACATATGCATTCCGTATTTTTTCTATTTAGATTATTATAAGAAATACTAATTTCCTATAACTTCCCCAAGTAGTAACTGGAATGTTTCTTCTCTTTTGTAGAACAAATGGTTACTTCATCCTGAAATTTTTATTTCAACTTTTAGATGTTATTGTCTGGTTTCAGTAGAAGGAAGGAGGTGAATTTTTCATGTTGCACACACTTTTTCAGATGTTAACTTCTTACCGTCAGGTAAGAAGAGGAAAAATGATATCTCACAAATTGTCATGGGATGGAAATCTGCCTCCAGCCATTATCAAACACTTTTCCCACCAAATGTCTTAACTTTCTGTAATTGCTTTCCTTCAAATAAAATATAAAGAAAGCAAGGAGATTATATCAAAAGTATGTAATTAATGAACTGATTTGCTTAAATATGGCTTTCTAATACTACATTATTTGCCGTATCATTCACTATTCATGGAGGACATCAATTCAGTTCGAATGCATCCTTTCCTTGCTTATCCATTTTATCATACCATTCCTCGGCTCCATCTCCATTACTGAAGTCTGGTATCTCAACATCTAGTGGACACTGTATGTTTCTTCATTTAGCCTCCTATTATAGTTCTTTCATCTTTTTTTTTCCTTATAGATTTTTTCTGAGCCATCTGTTTTCTCCTGATCCGGGCCACCGGTGTACTAGTCCTGCAGAATGCAGATGGCTAATTTCATCTGCTGACACTATTTTTAAGGGTAAGATACTCACCACCTGCCTCCGTGTGGGGAACCTTGATCCGACGAGATTTGAAAAGGAGCCGGCAGAGGGACTGTGAAAAGGAGGAATTGAGAGGACACAGCACAAGTCCCGAGCTTTGTGGGGGCTCTCAGGTGTCTTGTCACCTCCCAGAGGCAGCGGGGATTTTGTTGGCTCTGTACTCTCCTCTCAAGTAATGCTGCAGCTGATGGGATGCTCTGTGGTTTTCGTTGTCTGTAGTTTCTACAACCTCCATGCCTGTAGAATTATATGGGAGCAGTTGTTTATCCTAGAGTCTAAGAAGGAGTTGTTCTCTCTAGGAGATACAAAGGCTACGTAGATTTTCTCACCTTACCGCCTCAGTTGGTCACAAGTAAGTTACTAAATTTAGGGCTTTTTAAATTTTTAATTCCACAGTTTTATTTTTTTTTTTAGGGAGGAATGTAAAATCACAGGATCAGCTCCTAAATAGAGGGGCATAGGATGCCGTGAGAGACACAGGCTGCAATAATATTTCTCGCAGAATGTGGTTTGTACTAAGCCAAAGGGGAGCCACTGAGGCACGTAGATTGCAGGTACTGTCTATAACTTCATTAAATTAATGTGATACTTCAAACCCATTTTCCAGATTTTCTATATCCAGGGCAGTATAATCTAACTTTCTGTAATATGTATTTTTAATCAACCTGTCATGGTATGACAAATATTAGTATTTAGTACTAGAATTCATAGTATGGGAATTCATGCCCAAATATGTTCTCACTTACCTCTTGAGGAGTGCTTAATAGCTATTTCAATATTCATTAAGACTAAATTTTAATGATTCTACAGCAAGTAGCCCATTGCTACCCAGAGACCCGGTGGTTCCTCAGTCAAAATGTGCCCAAAGACAGTGCTGTTGTATGTTAAAAAATATTCTTGTAAATCATTGTTGTTAAACATTTATGGCATTAAACCCTTTGGAGTTGCTTACATTTCACTGCTGAAATGAAAGAGCGTAATTTGAATTGATGAGGTAGTCCGTTGTCTTTCAAATCGTCTTTCAAATTTAAAGTAATTTTTGTTGTGCCTTTCACTTTTTCAGTTGATGACAAAGGGCATTAAGTAAAGAAGAGTCTCATCTAGATTTACTGAGAAGCAACCTTGAGTTCTATTTAGACTTATTTTGCTCACTCTCAGAATGGGAATTAAAAACTAAAGTTATATTAATTTATTCTTGAATGATACTGAGTATCTGCGTGTTTCAAGATGTAAACACACTGAAAATAAATACTTTATTTTTCTTTTTTTAAAAGTCTGTTTAATTACCCAAACTCAAATAGAAAATAACCCATTCTTCAATTTTATATATAATAATATAGTTTTTCAGACAATACCTTTCAAATTACTTCTGCCTTCTGCAATTATAGAAGAAAAATTATATAGTGAATAGTTTAATTGACAGGAAAGTAAGTAACAGGTTTTCGTCTAAAAATAAAGTGCTGGAAGCTGAGATGAAGCAATTTCAAGTTTTAAACATAAGCTAAACAATAATTCCCAGAAAAGAATTCCCAGACTGCCTAATTCTTGGAGAAGGAAGTAACAACACCTATTTCATGAGAATAATCTGCCAAGGAACCTATAAATTCTGATGATTTTAGGTAGGAAAGAGAAAATAATTTTCAGAATCTGACAGTTATTACCAGACCTGTTAGCAATGTAATTTGCCTGCAGGTTAAGCTGCTGGCAGACATTCCTCAGTAACGAGGCTATAAAACAGTAGGAAACTGATTCTTGATTTGAAAAAAAAATGTAAATAGGAGTTTTCAATCACTGACTTTGGGAAGGCATTTGTTATTTAGATGTTATTAGTTACAGTGCCTTGACACACTGCAGTACCTCTTACTATTAGAGAGGTTAATAAAATGCTTTTACCAAGTTTGCTGTTGGCAGATAAGCATTTATTTTAGGTGCTGTGAGCATACCTAGAAATGCTAGAGATTATGCAAGATAGTTAGAATAAGAAGTAGATTTTATACAATTTTTGTATGACTGGCCCTACCAAAGTTCAACTTATGCACGTAGAAAAATCTTAAAATATTCCTAGTTTTGTAGGTCTCTACTTTTTTTTTTTTTGTGAAAGGTAGGCCTTTATGTGTATAAATATTCGAATTTACATCCAAAAAAACCTCATTCATTCTAAAGTTTCAAATAGCTCCCATGTTTTTATTCTCAAACTTTAGCAACGTTGCAGACTTTAGCCTACACATGTCACGGTGAGTTCAATCCATCTTTTTGTCATACACCTTTGTTAGTCATGTACCATGTTTTAATGCACAGATTTTGTGATGATAACATATATTCTGTCTTCATCTAACAAGATGCAGACGGGATTCTGCATTTCCACAGAAATTCCCTTTTGTTTACGTGGAGTATCAAAGTAGAGTATTCTTGACCACCGACCATAACAACACTGACAACTGACGATAACATTACAACGAGGTGGGATGACAGAGGTGAAATACCAGCAAAAAAAAACCCCAACTATTTGCTCAGTGGATTTGTATACATGTAGGCATGTGCGTCAGGCCCTTATCCATTTCACATCGTCTTGTCACATAAATCAGTAGCCTTGATCCTGCCAGACGCACCATTCTGATTTGCAGGTGCAGACACAGATTGCTGAACTCTGCTGTGATTTGCCTGAGACACAGATGGAAGAATGCAGATGCCACCTGAGCAGTCCTCAAGAAGGTAAAATTAAATCGTAGCTTGAATGCTATCTCATCATTTATTTATTTATTTATGAGTAAAGGCAAACTACAGGCAGGCTTCCCCATACCTAGTATGTGGAGCTCGTTGGGAAACCTGCCATAGCTTCTGTCTCCCAGCAGTTTCCGTTCTAAGTCCTTTTAGTTGGGTAAAACAAATTTTGGTGATCGGTGTACAGCACACCCGCCGAGACACTGGCTCTGTCTTTGTCTTGTGTTGACTGAGGCAAGACATGCTAGAAGAGCTTGGATTATGTGTGCGCTACGGTTACTGTATGCAACACATTCGCACTTATAAACTGCTACTGGTGGCAACGGCTTCACCATGGTAAAAGCGCTTTTGCTCAAGAATGCATCTAGAATACTAGATGATAAAGATGAGGCCAGAACTTGAGTGCTGCATGAACCTGAATTATTGTTTCCCTTGGGAATGAAGAGAGCACCACAGCACGAAGCAGAGAGTTTGACCTTGTGGCCTTAGGAGCTTTTCTGATTCCTATTCCAAAATCTTTGTCTAATCCCTCTGCTTTTCAGATTTTCTTCAGCACAAACTTTTAGAAATACATAACTCCTATGTTTTTTATATACATATATAGGTAGGATGCGTTATACAAAACTTCACTTTTTAAATACTGTCAGGAACAGCAAGCTCAGTCTCCCTGTGGCAGAGGAAAATGCATAAATAGCTATTTGTGTGATTTGCAGAGCTGTTCAATAGAGCTGCTCGTTCGAAAGTCAACTCAAGATAAGAGCTGGCTGCACCCAATCTGGCACTGATAATTTAGAATGTCAAGAAACTTCCTCTATGAAAGGTGATTTAAAATGAATTAACAAGAAAATTCCATTACCACTCGTGAAGGAGAACGGCACTGTTGGCAAACTTCTGGGCCTTGTTATTACAAGCATGGCAGCAGAAGTCAGGGCGCTCTTTTAGGAGTTAGTTATTAAACCCATCGTCCGTAGATTACAGCACATCTTCAAATGGGTAATAGTGAATTGGCAAAAAAAAATGGAGGAAATCCAAGGCACCAATGGCTTTTTCTCAAGATGTCAAGATACTTAGAGTGGAATTTTGCAAAGGGCTGCCTGGGGCCTGTTTCTGTTCAATATCTCCATCAATAGCTTAGATGGATGGAACAAAGGAAATGCAAGCCGAAGAAACAAAACTGGGAGGAACTGTTAATTTTCTGGAGCACAGAATCTGAACAAGTTAGGATAAATTAAATGAACTTTGATCCACAAAATTGCTTTCGATAAAAACAAGTATAAAGTTCTGCATGTTGTCTGGAAAATCAAAGGCACAGATACTAAATTAAAACTTGGGTAAACAACAGCATTGCAGATAAAAAGATTTAGGGGTTTGAGAGGATCAACGTCCTTGAATATGAGTCAACAACATGATGCTGCTGTAAGAAAGACTAAGCTTGGATACATAAAAAACGATTCCATGTATGACAAAAAGCAGAGAGCTGAACGGTTCCATTCAGCTTGTCTCTGCTGAAGCAGGGGACACAGCGTTTGATTCCCAGTGAATGAAGAGACAGAGAAATCTGAGACAATCCTTGGGAAAGCAGTTAGACATGAGAAAATCAGAAAATGAGGAGTTTTCAAAGCCACAAAAAAAGGAGACTGAGTCGACATCTGACAGTTGTTCTGATTTAGAAAAGTGTTATGAAAAGGGGATTTTCTCTCGATACGTTGGTTTTTTAGATATTGGTTAAGAAAAAAGAAGCTGTTCGATGATGTGTAACGAAAAAGCACTTGTGCATGGCACTGTATCTGCTGCCCTCCCTAAATACTCCAGAGTACCTCCATTCTGTATGTATTCCCTCTCTAAGGGTCCCCAGTGTATAACCATCTCTAGGTCAGTAATCCAAATACAGCTCCAATACAATGTAAACAAACAAACACTTAAATGCTGTCCAAGGATAAAGTAAGCTAGAATATTGCCTTGAAAATTAGATAGCTGCTCCCTGGATTGGGTAAACAAAAGTTCTCCCAGGTCGCGCTCTCTTTTCTGTGCTAAATACAATGACTCTTCTGTCCCTGATACTCAGGCTCTGCCACAGAACAGACCAGCTGATGTTTGTGTTCTGGAGACCTGTACACAATCATCAGAGGGCTGGAGCCCCTCTGCTGTGAGGACAGGCTGGGAGAGCTGGGGGGGTTCAGCCTGGAGAAGAGAAGGCTCCGGGGAGACCTTAGAGCCCCTTCCAGTCCCTCAAGGTGCTCCAGGAAAGCTGGGGAGGGACTCTGGATCAGGGAGGGGAGCCATAGGACGAGGGGGAATGGTTTTAAACTGAAAGAGGGGAGATTTATATTAGATCTTAGGAAGAAATTCTTGGCTGTGAGGGTGGTGAGCCCCTGGCCCAGGCTGCCCAGAGAAGCTGTGGCTGCCCCATCCCTGGAGGGGTTCAAGGCCAGGCTGGACGGGGCTTGGAGCAACCTGGTCTGGTGGGAGGTGTCCCTGCCCAGGGCAGGGGGGTGGGACTGGATGATCTTTAAGGTCCCTTCCAACCCAAACCATTCTATGGTTCTATGATTCTATGATATCACTTTACAAGTATTTTATTTTTCCATGGCTGTTCATGGGATTCTGCTGTAACCAGTGTGATTCATTAAGGACTCAGCTAAATCAGCTTAGGGACATTGATACAGTACATTTCTATGCACTGGCTGTCACCTTCCTATTCTTGCTCTGTACAAAACACTTCCCTCTTAAGGGAAGAACTGGGAAAAGAAAAGAGTAACACCCTTTCAATTTATCTTGTTTCCAGCTGAAAATTCAGCAGGAATTTGGGTTTTCAGATATAGAATTGACAAGGCATTTCATGTTTTACGCAATCACCTGAATACAAAGTTGTGCTGACTTCTCTGCTAGATTTGGGTGGCTATTGCAGGCACAGCAAGTATGTGATGCTGTGTACAAACTCCCCTGGACCATGACCATTCCTGTTCCTGCGTTCCAGCTCTGTTCTTTAACCAGAGAAACTGCGAGTACCTTTTTCTAGAGTTGTCTTTGAATGGTCTTCAGTCACCGCATGGAAATGTTTGAAACCATTCTTATGGGTGTCATCCAGGTTTGTGACTGGTTCCCTACTGGGGAAGAGTGAAGACGAATATGTTCCCATGCAGAACGTGTGGGAACTGGACTCCTTCTAGAGTGGGAAGTGGAAAGACAGGAAAAGATCCTTTAATACTTGGAAAAATAACAGAAGAGAGAAAAAGTAAGGAACAGAGTAAAGTTGGTAAGAAGTACCTGTTTTCTGCAATGTTTTTCTTCTTTCTTCTTTAAGGTGTTTGTTATTCTCAGTCACCTCGACTCCCCCTTTCCCTCTTTTCTCTCCTCCCCTCCCTTCCTGCCTCCCTCCCCAAAGCAAAAGGAAATTAGGCTTTATCAGGAGACAAACTTTATCAAAGCCATTCTCATGACTCAATAAAATTTTGCATGCTGGTGGTGGGGACTGAGTCGCAGAAACTGTGTCCAACTCCACACCCAAAAGATATCAAAAAATGGAATAAATTTTCAGGTTCAGAGAAAACTGTGGGTTGGTTAGATTTGGTGGATGTTAGAAGAGCAGCAAAGTAGGTCTAATTACTGGCAAGTCCATGAAAAGAGCGATTGCAATAATGAAGGGGAAAAATAAAGAAAAAAGAAACAAGGTCAGAGGCTGTGGTTTCCCTGCAGTGACTGTTCGTGTTTTCACTTAAGCAACCTCTTTTCCTGTTGAGAAAATCACTACGTATTCCAGAAAAGTGCACACATTACGTAATACTGCAGAATATGGTACTGACTCCGTAACTTCTGCACTGTTTCCTCACAGTCTTCCCCTTCACTCTCCCGGGTTTTTTCGGTTCTGTTTGTTCTTTTAACAGCATGAAAAAGAAATAATTACTCCAGTGCTAAGCATCCTCTTTTTCCCTGAAGCTGAAGCTACAAAGCCCCTTTACAGAGTAAAATCTGGGGTGATTCCAGTAAACCATCACTTTCCTAGTTGCTTTATAGTTTTGTTTCTGTGGATTGTAAAGATATCAGCATGGAAGATAAACATGATTTAACAAACAATTATGTTGTGAGCAATTACACTATTATTACTTACTGAGGTTTAAATAAAGAATTTTCTTTAATCAAGTCTCCTTTTGCACTCGAGTACTGCGTTCAGTTTTGGGCCCCTCGCTACAAGAGGGACATTGAGGTGTTGGAGCGTGTCCAGAGAAGGGCTACAAAGCTGGTGAGGGGTCTGGAGGACAAACCTTATGAAGAACGACTGAGGGAGCTGGGGTTGTTTAGCCTGGAGAAGAGGAGGCTGAGGGGAGACCTTATCACCCTCTGCAACTACCTGAAAGGAGGTTGTAGAGAGATGGGGGCTGACCTCTTCTCCCTGGTGACAAGTGATAGGACGAGGGGAAACGGGTTCAAGTTATGTCAGGGGAGGTTTAGATTACATATTAGGAAACATTTTTTCACTGAAAGGGTTATTAAACATTGGAATAGGCTGCCCAGGGAGGTGGTGGATTCACCATCCCTGGAGGTGTTTAAAAAAAGGGTAGATGGGGCACTGAGGGACATGGTTTAGAAGTGGCTCTTGTCAGGGTAGGCTAAAGGTTGGACTCGATGATCTTAAAGGTCCCTTCCAACCTCAACAATTCTATGATTCTATGATTCATTAATTCAGAGTTTCTTGTTTTGAAGTTCAAATGCAAAGATCTCCCAGTCCTAAACAGTTCATCATTCTGCATCCAAAGTCATTTTGACACTGAGATACTTTGTTGGCTTCACTTTAAAGCTCTTGCCTGAGAGCACGCAAAACTCTCATGGTCTTATGACAACTAACACAGTTCAAAGTTTTAGATTTTTGAACTCAGATGTTCACCAAAGTAAAAATTTGTAAGTACTTCTGGTATTTACAGAAAAGGGGAAACGGGAAGAAGAAAGAAGGGCATTGAAGTCAATGTTAATTTAAATTTTTCATGTTTTACATTTACAATTTTTCTTCTGAACAGTGCTGAGATTCATGCTCAGCAAAAACTAGATATTGGATTAAGACTTAAATGGCTGCATTTCGTCTCTAAATATAATGGATGAACTCTTGGGAAATCAAAAGTCTTCTATATGAAGTATGTGATCACAGAATTGTAAAATTCTATCTTTTTTTAAATGCTCAAAATATAGATCTTCTGGAAATTAGGGTACATGTAATGCTTGCTTTTTTTTTTCATTGAAAGCATCAAAAGAAAATGGTGTCAGCACTTTATAGATACCAACTTTCTGATAATAGCTATTGAAAGAATTTTAAACCAATATTTTAATCTTGTTATTTTCTCACTGTTTTCTTCATGGATCTTTTTTCCTTCCATCTTTGAACATAGCAGGGCCTTCCTTCAAACGTGAATGTGAGAATACAATAATGGCAAAACAGGATGGAGTCTCTTCTCCTCTCACCGTTCTTGAGCGTCTCCCCAGTCCAGCTCTTAGCACTACCTCAGAGTCACAAATCAAGACGGGGTTCTCCCCCCAACACACACATACGAGTTTGTTTTCAGAAGCGCATTTGTTTCCTTGTGGTCTGAAAATCCTGTTTATCTATTCTGAGCCCTAAAAATTCTCGTCCGCCCCCACCAGCCGTGCCTATGCGTTTTCCTACCTGGTTTTCGCTGGGTTAGAGCAAGCGAGTTGTACTGTGATCTATTAAAGTTATCCTATTCTCCAGAAAGGTTAAGGTGAGCTTTCTGTTAGTTAATAAGGAAAGTAAGAACATTATTTTGCTGCTGTGTTGTTACGTTGTCATGTCTGGGACACTTGCTAGGTTAAGTTACAATAACCTAATAGAATGCTACGTATTCCACATTTTATGCTATATAATCCTATCACAAGGACTAATGCAGTGTTTGACTAAAGTGATTTATGGAGCTAATAAACTTCTTCTTACACCATTTCATATATTGAGTTATCTTTATCTATTTGATATATTCTTCACTTCCTAACTGTGGCATAAAAATGTGATTAAGAAATTGGTGCTTGGGAGCTTTCGCATCATGCTGCTGAACACTATCCTTCTGCAAGATTAATTGCTTTATTTTAGTAATAATGTTAACTGTAACATACACACACCGCTTTGTACTTCAGAAATAACTTCAGCCTGACTAGGCAGGAAGAAACTTAGCAAAGTAACAAGTTGCACTGAACTTACACGTAGACGCCTGAAGAAAAAGTGATGTGACGGCTCATCCCTCTTTGAGGGGAGTTGCCAATGTCTCCATTTAGAACACAATCTTTTAGTTCCCTGGGTGTTTCTCGGGATTCCTGGAATTGAGAGAAACTGAGAGATGTCGACCATGGCTGTGGGCATTTAACAAGTCATGAAGAGAAGATAGGGTTTGTGTTTGTCCCTGTATATGCGGCTGCAGCAAAAATTACTGGCTTTCAGCATGTGTTTGAAGGTATAAAAGCAGTTGCGTGTAGATACAGACAATATCTCTCAAAAACCAGTGCCTTTTAGCATATCAAATGAAAAGAAAAAGATGGTACTACACGTAAAAGTGACATCCAGAAATTATCAATGCGTACTCAAATGCATAGTGAATGAATTCTAAAGTAAGCCCAAGAAATCTAATGCTATAATTTGATTTGTATGTTTTTTAAAGCTGATCGTTAGGCTACTCCAGGTCTGCACACTGCTTTCCTAGACAGGTTTTACTTTAGCATCAAGGTAATTGATTGGTTGATCAGGGAAACCGCAGTAACAAAACGCCCATTTATCAGACATTGATGTGGTTTGCCTGATAATGTGTGTCTTGAACGGGAGTGATAGAATATATGAATGTTTTATCATTACTTTTTTACCAGTAAGGCATTGTGGAAGAGATGAGTAGTTCATTTTTTGCAATCAAAATGGTAACAGTAGGTAAGATTAATTTATATTTTTCTATTTTTAATTATTCTATGCGTTCAGCAATTCAGTGTGCTGCTTCCAAAATACATAGTCTGAAAAAAAAAAAAAACAAAAACAAACAAACAAAAAAAAAAACCCAAACTATTTCGTCTTCATGTCTGAGGATCTATTAGATCAAATCAGAAAATACAACAAAGGAATAATTTTTCTGTCTCAAATGACTTTTCCAGAGGTTCATTTTCTATGTGGTACAGGAAGTGACCTTCTCAACAAGCAGGCAAATCAAATTATTTTCTGGTTTTTAGATAACTTGTATCAGACATTATTTCATCATGAAGCAATTATTTCTGTTGTTCTCTGTAACAGCTATAAAGCTTTGTGTTCAAGTTGCTTCGTATACCATTGTCTTGATAATAGGGATTTTTTAATGCCACTCATATATGGCTCAAAAATGAATGACCTTATCCATGAAACTGATAGAAAATATTTCCTAGAAGAAATACTGTACTGCATCAGGAGAAATAACCTGACTTCACCATCCTTTCACAGTTAAGAGCTATAATTTCAATATTGATGCGGACAATTGTTTTCACCACTATAACACCAAACAGCTTCTTAATACATACAGTATTAATTCGATTATCAAAATAGAAACTGAAGCAAATCAGTTGAGTTGAGGCTGTTAACTTACTGAAAGTTCTTTTGTGTGGCGATTGAATGTTCAACGTAAATGTTTAAATATCACTATTTGCTGAAGGGAGTTACTTTGAAGAATGATGTGGCTCCTGGCAAGAGCAGATGTCTACTTACACGCTCAAACACCCTCAACAAAAATTCACTTTCAGTAATGAGTACTTCTAATCAGCTGCTTACAAATAATAAAGGGACCAAAAGTTATTCACGGGAAAAGTTCCCCAATAACCTGTGAAGTGGTTGGAAAAATTTCAAGGTACTAAGAAGTAACAGACTGTAAAAGACAAAATTCTCAAGTTTATCCAAAGGAATGATTCCGATAGCTTTTTTTATTATTCTTCCTGCTTCTTCTCTTGTATGTTTTATGAAATGTCTTTAAGAAAGACACAGATGGAGAAAGTTTGCAGATTAGACACCAATAAAGGAAGAGGGTAATAAAAATATAAGTACATACACTTCATCACTGTTTTAGTGGCCCTGATTAAACATGAAGTAGCCCTTTCAATTGTAGGCTTTAACAGAATTAATTCTCAAATTGGAGGTCCAAATCCAAGTAAATGATTCAGCAAGTGTTTTTAAATTATTATTTATGGATTTTAATTGTGTACTGTAAGCTGAATTTTGGATATTTCTGCAATCCAATCGTCCATGATACAGACATCGGAATTGTTTACAACTTTAGAATAATTCACTGCTGGGCTGATTGTGTAATCGTTTTTTTAAGTACCCTTCTGAAATCCTGCCCCAGGAAAATCAAACGTTCCACTGCCTGTACAAAGACTGTGCAGTGGTCAAGACTGTCATTATTGGACCCACTGTGAAAGGAGACGCTCAGTATTAGCAAATCTCACTGAGTTTGTCTTAAGCACTTTTTTTTTCCCTTTTATGTATGTTTCAAAGGGCTTCATTCTGCATCTGCTGCTTAAATCGATGTCAGGACCCTGAGTGCATCCCCTCCTGCAGTTTTGGTGCATGGCTTCAGGCACTACCATTACCCTCTGCTTTCCATGACTGTAATTGTATGCAGTAAACACAAACAAATTGCTGCCATTTGATACCAGAATCTTTAAATGTGGCAAAACAGAATAAATTAAAATTTCTGTAGTCTAATTCCTTTCAGCTGCTAATGTAACAAAAATTATAAAATTGCAATTCATTCAGTTGTACCAACTGTTTTTTTTTTAAAGTAGTCCCCTGCAGCATTGTAAAATGAAATCAATGTTCCTGTTTGCATGTAAGGAGTGTAAACGGGAAACTTTCTCCCTGCAAATGAAAGTCTTGGCTTTAAGTTAGTAACTTATTTTCAAAATACCTAGTAGAGCAAGAATTACATCTCACTTCATCTGTGTTCCACAAAAGCAATTAACCTTGCAAAAAAACTGTGCCCTCCTTCATCTGCTTGAAACAACAACCAAATTTCCTCCTTTGAAACAGCAGCCAGGTAGCTGAATTATTAAAAGAGCTTTAGGATCTTCAAATGAGGAAGTCTCTAGTGTGCCACGTGGCATTCCTTGCTTTTTGCCTGAGATCCGTGAAATTGTAGACTCTTAGAATCATAGAATGGTTTGGGTTGGAAGGGACCTTAAAGACCACCCACTTCCAACCCCCTGCCCTGGGCAGGGACACCTCCCACCAGACCAGGTTGCTCCAAGCCCCGTCCAGCCTGGCCTTGAACCCCCCCAGGGATGGGGCAGCCACAGCTTCTCTGGGCAACCTGGGCCAGGGGCTCACCACCCTCGCAGCAAAGAATTTCTTCCTGATATCCAATCTAAATCTCCCCTCTTTCAGTTTGAAACCATTACCTGTTATCCTATGGCTCCACTCCTCGATCAGGAGTCCCTCCCCAGTTTTCCTGGAGCCCCTTTAGGTACTGGAAGGGGCTCTAAGGTATCCCTGAATTCCATGAAGGAGAAAATAGCTCGGGTGTAACTTCTGAATCAAATCCCTGCCTCTTCATCAGTGCTACTTTGCATTCACCATGCACTCTGTGGCCATTTTTGGGGCATGACTTCTCCTGTCCTCCCCTAGGGACCTCCCCTCTTCCACACCAACCCATAATCACATTTGTCAAGTTTCTGATAAGGTCATGGAGTTGTCACCTTTGTCCATCTCCCTTCCTCATGCTTCATGTCCAAGTGTTCTCAGACCTTTGTAGAATAAAGTGGTAGCCCATCGCCTGTGCTTAAATAGGTCTGGCCGTTTACTGATAAAAATTAAATAAATAAGAGAAGCTTCCATGTCGCATGACAGCTATGGAGGTGTAACTGCCTCTTGGCAGCGTCTTGTCCTCAAAGCAAGATAGCAGGGAACTACACCAGCAGAGACCTTGTACTGCAATCTTGCTTTTTCTTGTGATGTAAGGCACCTGCCAGGGAAGCTGATGTGGAAAGTCTTGTGTTTCTGAGGGAAATCAAGGGAAGACAGCCAGGTGTGCCGGGAGATCGGCATGGCTGAACAGTCTGCAGGACAGGGAAAGGTGCTCTGGGCTGGTGACATGGGACACTGGTATATTATTGTTACATTACCTTTTTGTAGAAATAATGACTTCTTTTCAGTTACCCCTCTTTGTTTCCTCTTCACTGCCGTTTTCCTTCAGGAAAGGTTGCAAGACGACTGCCTGAAAAAAATAATAAAAATAATAAATTGAATGGTTAAGCTCTTTTATTGCTTGTTGAAACCAATCCGTCATAAACACAGTATTTGAAAGTGGCATTGGCTTCCCCTCAGGAGGAATGACTTGCCTGTTCCAGATGAGATTAAACCCTTTAAGAGAATAAGCATGTAGCAATTCAGTCTGAGCAGCTCTTTGACCCATCTGCCTTCCCTGGTGACGCTTCTCTTCCCCTGCACATACAGATCTGACTGACAGATAGATATAGATATAGATGGGTTTTTTTAGTGCTTTACCTCCTGGGCTGCAAAGCTTCCTGCATCTGCAATCACATGCGTGCTAGAGATCCTGTCCCCTGCCTGCATTTTACTTTCTCTCTCCTTTATGTAGGATTTGGACCAGCAAATTCTCTTTCATAAACAAAAGTATAGTTTTGAAAGGATTTTGGAAAGGGAAAAGCTGGTACCTCTTTCACAGCTAGTTTTTCATTTGTCAGTTTGTGTGATCCCCGCGCAAGGGCTTACAGCCAATTCTGCAGAAAACCTTCAGGGTAGCATTTAAATAAAATTCTTCCAACTTTTTTTTTAGGGCAGAGGAGTGGCTACAGTTTGCACGTGTATCAGGAGTTCTTACTGTGGTAACTGTTTCTGTGTCTGGGAAACTTAAAGCAAAAAGGAAGCAATGGAGGTGTTTCTTCGGAAGGAAGGACAAATTCACCAGAACGTAAGGACAGGTGTAGAAAAACACGGAAGAAATAAATGTAATTGTCAATAACCTTGAATCTTTCAAATTCATATTTCATTTAAGATGGGTAAAATGCCGTATGGAGGGACCCTTCTCTGTTCGGAGCCTAAGTATTCCTCAGGTGACAACTGGAGTATCAGTCCTTATTGCACCTACGGAAAATATCTATCTTCCAAATCAAACTTAGGACTACTGATAGAGTTCTGCTATGAAGAATATTGAGATTCTTCATGGACCAGCATCTTTTCACCTTTGACAGTCTAGAGTTAGGGTGAAAGTTGAGAGAAAAAGAAAGTCCGGACCTACAGTACGAGTGGGTCTGAAAAGAACCAGGCAAAAGAAACTGCAGGTGGCAAAAATGTCTCCCTGGAGATTTTTCACTCAGTGGAAGGGATGCCTCGTCCAAGGCACTGCCTAAGGTTAGGGCTGGGACAAAACAGAAAATCCAGACCTTGAGCCGGGAGCAAGGCTGGATAAGGACTGCCAAAGCCTTGTGCAAAATTTGTTGTTACGGGCAAAAGGAAACACAGGCCACCTATGGAACTAGGAATCCATTGTCTAACCCATAACAGCCCAATAGTCCAAATTATCTAGCTAATACAGAAAAAAAAATAATAATGAAGGTAATTCTAATATCTGCCTCTTTTCTCTGTTGTTTAGTGCATCCATCCAGTGTCCCTCTGGCTCCAAAGGCTGACAGTTTCAATCTTCTTCAAGAAGACTTGGGGCCAGGGAGGTAGTAACAGTTTTCCACTTATTCTTTTGCATTGCAGCAATCACGAATCGTATTAAAAATGAAGGCTGCTGCCTTTCATTTTCCTTAGGGAAAAAAACAACCCACAGACAATTATAATATGATAGCTCAGACTGCTTCCCACTACAATAATCTAACTTGACAAAATGTGGAGAAATATTTAAACATTTTGTTGGGATCCTCTTATCTTATCTCTGCAATTTCTGCTGTAATGATCACTCAATACACATATGCACCATAAATACAAGACTAGCATTAGGAGCTATTGCAGGGGAAAGGGAGAGATTCAACTTCGCATTTGAAAAGAAGGTTATTTCCAAGAGTGGCCTCATGCAAAATTATCCCTCGGGAGAGCAGCAATTGGAAGCTCAGCTCTATGAGTTTTCCTTATATTTATGTATTTCCCCTTTTTCCATGTTCACTGTAAGAGCTGGTATGTAGCAGTGGGAAGAGAGTTTTGAGAAACATCATACCACTGTGTTAAGTTGAGCCCTTTGTCTCATGCAGAGTAATCTTTAGTGAAGAACATACAGAATGAAAAACACTTGAATAATTCCAAGCCTCCGTATCTGAACTCACCTTGGGTACCCTTATTCTGGCAGACTTTATGAAAAATTTACAACACGGAATGTTTTGAAGTGCATTCTGAAAACATCACAGCTTGTATTGGCTTTGCGTGGCTAGGTTTTCGTTGTGGGGGTGCTGCAGGGATGTCTTCTGCGAGAAGACGCCAGAAGCTGCCCCCATGTAGGACACAGCCAGTTCTCACCAGCTCCAAGATGGACCCGCTGCTGGCCAAAGCTGAGCCAAACAGTGGCAGCGGTAACGTATCTGTGATAAAAAGGGGTAAAAATTGCTGCACAGCAGGAGCTGAGAGGAGTGAGAATATATGTCAGAAACAGTTCTGCAGACACCCAGGTCAGTGCAGAAGGAGGAGGAGGAGGTGCTCCAGGTGCCAGAGCAGAGATTCCCTTGCAGCGAGTGGTGAAGACCATGGTGGGGCAGGCTGTTCCTCTGCAGCCCATGGATGGGGGAGCAGATATCCACCTGCACCCTGTGCAGGATCCCACACCAGAGCAGGTGGATGTGTCCTGAAGGAAGCTGTGACCCCGCGGAGAGCCCATGCTCAAGAAGATTCTTGGCAGGAACTGCAGCCCCGTGGAGAGGAGCCCACACTGGAGCAGGTCTTCTGGCAGGACCTGTGGCCCCACGCAGGACCCACGCTGGAGCAGTCTGTTCCTGAAGGACTGCACCCCATGGAAGGGACCCACACTGGAGCAGTTCATGAAGAACTGAAGCCCGTGGGAAGGACCTACGTTGGAGCGGTTTGTAGAGGACTGTCTCCCATGGGAGGGAGCCCAGGCTGGAGCAGGGGAAGAGTGTGAGGAATCCTCCCCTGAGGAGGAAGGAGCAGCAGAGACAACATGTGATGGACTGACCACAACCCCCATTCCCCGTCCCCCTGCATGGCTCAGGGGGAGGAGGCAGAGAAATGGGGAGTGAAGTTGAGCCTGGGAAGAAAGGGAGAGATGGAGGGGAATGTGTTTTAAGATTTGTTTTTTATTTCTCATTACCCTACTCTAACTTCTAATTGGCAATAAATTAAATTGAGTTTTGCATCACTTCAGCCCTGAGAATAGTATTAATTTTCATGATGAAAGATGTATTAAAACACTTAAATTCCTCATGCATATCCTTTTGTGTGGAAATCCATACTTTTGGAAAATAAATTTTAGCATTTCTGAGCTGAAAACTGATTTTTAGACTCTCTCTCAAGTCAAGGCCCTACATCCCTCCAATGACGTCATACACTCCGATACCAAAACATACACCCAAGACCAAACAACAAACCTTTGACTCTCAGTAAGAGACGAAAAGCAGTAACTAGAGGATATCGAAGGAAAACAAGAGACTTCAAAAGCAATATTACTGTTTTGTCTGCCTGCAACTACAAGGACCTTGAAGACAGAGCAGCGAAACCGCGCACTCCTTATTTCATAGGGACAAGTGGAGAACACCATTTCTGTAATGCCATGGAAAGGCTTATTTACTCAGTAACACTTCCGAATGAGAAAAGCTGACTTCAGCTACAGCAGGATATATCTCCCTACATTTTAATTTTTCCAGAAAGATAAACATAAAAGAGCTTGGTACAATAAAAGTTCATCGGATTAAAGTTTAGCTGCCTTTTGTTCTGCTCTACAGTTGGAAAACGTGAAGTACACAATCATCTCCATATGTAGTTTGTTGGAGGGACACAGGCAGGGACTAGTTAAGAAATAACAAGGGCTTCCCGGGGCTAGCTAACAACGTGCTTTCAAAAGAGAAGGAAACACTCACAAAATCTTGAGAACAAATGAAAACATGCAACAAGCAAGCAAAAGATTTAAATACTGAATTTTAAAAGGAAAAAAATATGTTCCCATGGTCCAATGTGTTTTTCTTGGCAGAAGTAGTCTTTTGTAATGATTCTGCTTTCAATAGCACACAAAATAGCATAAAATGGAATAAATATGCTGTCCTTTCTCTTTTCCCCTATCCTTTCTTATTCTCTATGCCTAAAATCAACTGATATTGTTATTTCAATGTAATTTTGAGGTTTTGCTTTGCCTTCAGTTTTTGGCCTGAGGGTCAGTTCTCATCCTTTTTGCCTTCATGCTTTTCATCACTAAAATCTCATACAGTCGCACTTCTACACTTTTGTTTCAACAGAAAATTTCTTCGTTTTTATTCTGGCTGGAAAGTGAGGCACCAACTTGCATCCCTTATTTCTTCAACACTGAATCATGTCACTGGGTACAAAATTGTTTAGTAATGTAAGAACCACTTTTTGCTGGTTTATTCCCTAAAAACAGAAAACCAAACAGTTCACATGGCTACCCATTAACCTTTGATGTGAGGAGATTTGTAATTATTTGCCAGGTCAACATGTGGAGCTGTCAACTTACCTGAATGCCACTCTTTAGTTCGCGTGACCCAGGCAGACCACGGGGTAGAGGTACACATACAGTGGATTTGTAGAGGTTTGGTTCTTCTGTGTTTCAGGTCATATGATGGAGAAAATTTCACCGCGCTACTGCCCAAGAAACTGAGCTGCAGTAGCTCCTTGGAGCGTGTAATTTTTCTAGATGTAATCAGCTGCCATCAATCACTGCAACAACTCTTCCTTTCCAAGGTAGCGCACAGCAGACCCTACAGGAATGAAAAATTCAACAGAGTATAATATTTAATAAAATCTGGGTATACTGTGGTAAACTGTGCTTGCAAGAAACCTCTGTACATGTGAAAAACACCACTGACATCCTGAGGATGGCTCTAATAAACACGAAGTTCATTGCCTTTTTGATTACAAAGCCTAAAAAGCTACAGACAATCACTTTGGCTGTGGACTCTCCTTTTATTACAGCGCTTGACTATAAGATTAGATCTAGCATCTCGTGCCCTCGTAGGTGAAGACTCAAGTGGATGCACAGATTTGTTTCTTCCAGACTGAAGGTGGCAACGCTTTTATATAGAGAATTCCCAATAGTAGCTCAAAAAGCAGTAGAAGTGCTAATGCTTGGTGGGCCGGAGGAAGGAGTGAAAGTATGGAGTGAAAGTAGAAAAAGTGGAAGTACGTAAGTGCCATGGTAGCAGAGGCACTATCGGAATCTGTGGCTACCAGAAGCTGTAATGCAGATGCAAACCAGAGGCAATTCTTCCCTCACCCCTCTTGGGATTAACTCCAAGTGGGAATATCCTCATGTTTTCCTTGAAACCTTATGCCACAGGACTTCCTGTTTGCTACACCATTTAGTTAGAACAGAATCATAGAATCGTAGAATCATAGAATGTGTTGGGTTGGAAGGGACCTCTAAAGGCCATCTGGTCTAACCCCCCTGCAGTCAGCAGGGACATCTTCAACTAGATCAGGTCACTCAGAGCCTCATCAAGCCTGGCCTTGAATGTCTTCAGGGATGGGGCCTCCACCACCTCTCTGGGCAACCTGGGCCAGTGTCTCACCACCCTCAGTGTAAAGAACTTCTTCCTAATGTCTGATCTAAACCTGCCCTGCTCTAGTTTAAACCATTGTCCCTCGTCCTATCGCTGCCTGCCCTTGTCAACAGTCCCTCCTCAAAACTCTAAGGGGATAGCACAGGACTGAAAGTTAAGCAGATATGAGCTAGCAGAGCCAGCAGCAGGCAGAGCATCGGTAAATAACTAAAAAGACAGAAAGCAGAAGACTGTGAATGCATGCAGCAGCAGCAGCAGATCACATATATACACGATCCAGTGGCAAATGAAGGCACTCTTGTTCGCACAAAGTCCTGCAGAGTAAGGGAAAGGATAATGTGTTAATAACATTTTTTTTAACATTAGAGGAAAAAAAAGGTATCCTATTAATGCAATTAATGCAATGAAGAAAATTCCAAATTTTGAAGTTCCGAGGAAAGTGGTTGAATGAAGTGGTTGTTCATTTTCTTAGTGCCCTGTATGACCCCCACCCTTTGCTGGTTTTCATGCAAAGTGCTGCCCCAGCCCAAAAGCCTCCACAAGTGCTGACCGAAAATGGTTGCTGAGCTGCTGGATTGGGTCAGTTTATATATCGGCCACTGCTGCAACCTTCCAGGTCTCCCCCACCAGCAGACCGCCAAGCACCAAAGACTCGTTGGAAATATTTGCCTTGGAGGTAAGACCACAACCAAAAGGAGAAGCAGACCATAAGCATTGTTGGATGCCAAAGCTGAAACAACATGACTGTCCGGAATTCTCTCTAGATCAGAATTTCTAACCAGTTGTACCACGTGCTTATGAGTTCATGGTAATTTTATTATCATAAATATTTCTGTTATGAAATTGTTTGGAGTGATTACACTTCTTTGCCTGGATGCAGTTGGCTGTGTAAGTGCCTCATATCTTCCTCTGTGGCCGAGTTGCCTTTTTGCCTTGTGATGGTTACTGCACCTCAGGGCAGGCAGAAGCTTACGGAAGAGACAAGTGAATGTTGACAGCTGAAGGGAACACTTCTCATCTACAGTGGGGCAAGCAGGAGGAAGAAACCCATGAAATGGGGAGTCAGTAGCCCTGTTTGTAAGTTGTGACACTCATGAAGAAAGGGGATTTGCTTGCCAGGGCCCCAAGATGACAGAAAACGGGTAATTTTTTTTTTCCTAAGAAACCGGAGAACACTGGGAGGACTTTAGTCAGCTGAAAATACTTCGATTACAAAGCAGGCCTGTGAAGAAATACACTCCTTCGGGGCACTGGAAATTGGCTAAACTGCCAATTCAGACCTCTTAATTTGATCTGTCTCACCTAGGTATTCTGAGATTATTTTCTTAAAAGATTTATTTTGTTCAGCTTAGTATTTTGTGTTCTCTTGAAATGCCTTCCTCACCTCATGGAAAGAGGGACTTTTTCCTCCATGCTCCAGCCAGCTCAGGACCCTGTTACACAAGGGCTTGATCAACCCAGGTATTTCCAGGAGTGTATGCTGGGTGTAAAATACTCTTACACTTTTCCTAAATTAACTGCAATTAACATATTGCTTTGGTGGTTTTTTTTTTTCCCTTTTGGGGCACACTTCTCTCAGCAGAATTAGGCACACGTTAAATCTATCGCTTGGGAGCAGAAAGCAATCAGCTCTCTGCTATGCGTACTTGCCATGGGCTTACAAATGATCCTTTTGACTGAAAATATGTTTCCTTGCTCAGAAGGTATATTTGTTATTAATAGAAATCAAACAATTGCTGCATGAAGTCATTCTCCTGCACACTTTCTGCAAATAATCATTGTGGCAGGCCCATTCAGAACCGCGATTGCTGGTTTCCAAGGCTCCAGGGAACTGCAAAAATATTTTCTCTGCCTTTAACCGTAGAAATGTGCTGGTTGTTTTCCCACGTAGCTAAAATCCTTCCATAGGAATTACGAGTGACCCACTTGCACAACAGTTTCGGGGGAAGACGCATCACTCGCTCGGTGGCATATGTAGGTAGGTACCTGTGGATTTGCAGCAAATCAAGGTGAATTATCTGAGACTTTTACCCTGGGTCAACACCTACCTACCCACCCTTTACCTACCACCACGGGCTGGTTGGTGAGAGACCTGGTGACCGAAGCTAAAGCTGATCTCGTGTCAGGAATTCAAACATGGAAACTGTGCTACTTTTCCAATCCCTGATATCAATCATCTGCCATGGAGAAGGTGCGCTGCCAGATCCAATTCCTGTCTCCAGTGGGTTGGGACAATCAGAGGGATCAGCCTCCTTCGCCCCCTCGCCTCATTCACTAACGTGCTTGTACAGCTATTCATCTACTACTCTTCATGAATAGAGGTGGTGAACTTCTATATAGACATCTATTTAGTCAACTTGAGGCTAAACATTTAAGAAAAGTTAGAGGTTCAATTTCACATTCTTCAGAGACCTGAGAAGTACAGTATCTGTTTCAGGTGATTTTCCGGATTTGTAGAGGATAAGGACTAGAAGTCAGCTATTAGTAAGGATGAAAAGATGGAAGAACTGCTGATAGGTAGTGTCTAGGAACTGGCTGATTTTCTCAATTTAGGTCCCAAGGAAGTTCATTAAAAAGCATGACAGACATTAGAAGTTCAAACTTTGGCTGAAAACCTGTAAAAGCTAGTTAACGAGCACCATGAGATCTGATGCAGCGTTTGGAATGCCAGCAGCTATAGACTGTCTGAGCTTGAGGAGAATGGGCATTTATTGAACCACATTTGGTTTTAATATAAATTAAAATGGGTAGCCTTCAAGAGAGAGGAGGTAGCAATTAGTTGTGACCCCCTACCGCTCCCTTACACAACATCATACGGATACACTATTTCTATCACAGGTATAGAGCTGAATTACAGCCTGCATTAGTTATGGAGGCTGACAGTATATGCTAATCTGTGCTTTTTGTTTCACAAAGTAATTTGTGTAACTTTCCACAACCAACGTGAATACAAAATTATTTGCAAGGAGCACTATTCTCAAAGGTCACCTGCCTAAAGCTAATTATATTAAACAATCAGAGGGCAAACACTTCCCTATCCCTTACTTAAACTTGCATTCTACAAGATACGAACTTATCCTCTGGGGCAAATATTTTTTTCTTCCAAATTTAAATTAATTTGCAAGTGTGTATTCTCAAAAAAAAGAATACATTACTGATGGGAAAAAATCGAGAGCAATTTAGCTCATTATTTTTGAGAGGTAGCCTTTATAGATCTGATTATCATAAAATTGTTAATTTTTTTTCTGTGGAAGACACAAAAGGAACTCGCATCACAACTGGGTATAGTTAGTAGCAACCTCTAAAAAAAAAAAGTCATTCATTATATACTTATTTTCATTCAGAAAAATAAAGTGAAATTATTTATGTAAAACGTAAATCAAAAATAAAGTAAAATGGCATTTGTGTGGGGGCAGTGATCAAAGTGTTGGTCACATTATGAATTTAAAATTAAGACCACAAATACAGTGACTCAACCTGGGAGCCAGAGGGAGGTTGAGACAACGGCGCCACAAGCAAAATTCAAGAAAGGAAATATATCTGATCAAGTCCTTCTGGAGCTTGTATTAGTGGCTTTGGTGCCCTGTCCTGGGTATAACTGTGGAGAAACCAAGTTGCAGAGGTGGAAATGAGATTAGAGTGAGCTCCCAGAAAACTTAATACAGACAAGTGAATTACGATGTGACTCGCCTGCAGGGATACGGGTTGGCTAATGCTCTCTCTCCTTACTCACTGAGTCAAGTCTAATTATTAGCTTATATTTCAAGTTTAAAAAAAAGGGCTTTTGTTTCAGCGCTTCTTTAGCTCAATACTTGAACTCTGCTTTAGAGACACCTTTGAGATATTTGAGAACAAAACCGTAGAAAGTCAAAATAGGAATAAAAATAGATTGGATTGTATGGTACACCAATATTCAGACCAGAATTTGGCAACATTGCTTCGTCTTACAAATATACTACTTTTATTTAGTAAGGTGAGATATACAAGAGTAGTAAAAGTTCTGCTTTTAGAGATACTACTTTCCATTCTCCTAAACATGTTAATACACATCAATTATCACCTGAAGAGGTTAATACCTGTGTCGCTGTATAGGAACTAGTTGTCTAGAAAAATTTGGTAACATGAGACTTCTTTGACATCTCCGAGTCCTTGAAAGCCCAGAAAGACTAAATCTGCAGCTTAACTACAGGCTAGATTGTATGGTACTTCGATAAAAGAAAGCTGTACTTTTATGTGGATCACCACCCTGTAGATTCCACAAAAATATTGGTCTTTGCAAATACAGTTTTGGAGTCAGTGTGGAGTGGACAGTAATGTTCAGTGGAAATGGAGATGTAGAAAGTAAGGAGTCCTGTCGCACTGCAGTCAAATACTGTCAAAGAAAATGTGAAGAGAGAGAGAGTTCTTGGAACAGAGTTGAGAACCCAGATCTTTGTTGTCCCACATCAACATCCCTCTACTAGACTAGACAGGCTTTCATGTTCGTTCTACTTCTAATTCACTGCCACAACAAGAGAAAGGTCTTCTCCCAGCCACTGTGCAGACAAAGGCAGATTGCCTTTGACAGGAAATCAAACCCTTCATACCCAAGGCTCCCATAGCATGGGTAAGCGGCCAACTTCGGAGCAGCTGGATAAAAGGCCACGAGGAGGGTTGCTCACAGCAGGTTCATCCTACAGAAAGCAACATCTGTAGACTCAGACGCAGAGCACATATCTTAGAGTAATTCTCTCTGAGGTACAAGAGGCAGGGGAGCACGTCATGTCTGGATTGCAATAGGGTTTAGCCAAAATCTGGACACCAGTCTGCTTGGCCCTCTCTGTTTTTTTACAAATAACGTCTCCTAACAGTCATCTGCTTTGTTGGAGAAGATTGATGGGGACTGGTGAAACACTGGCACAGGTTTCCCAGAGAGGTGGTGGAGGCCCCATCCCTGAAGACATTCAAGGCCAGGCTTGATGAGGCTCTGAGCAACCTGATCTAGTTGCAGATGTCCCTGCTGACTGCAGGGGGTTGGACTAGATGGCCTTTAGAGGTCCCTTCCAACCCAACACATTCTATGATTCTATGATTCTATTTCAAATAGGGATAAAGCCCCTCAAGTCCAGAAAAGAACATCTGGCTGCCATGGAGCTAGAGTGTAATCCCAGCTGCTTTTTTTTTAGTATTTTTAATTAGTGAAATCAGATAAATTTTGTATTTTGAGGTGAGAAACATTGCTGTCATGTAAGGGGCCTAAATAATGGTTGTCATCACCTATGAGTGGTGGAAACTACCACTAATCTTAAAAACAGTGAACTTTGTTGGGACAGCTTTAGGAATCTTCATTGTATGGTATTATTGCCATCCTATCCCAGCACCATTAGATGGCATCACATTTTGTTCCTGCAGGTACATTTTGTTCCTCCACATGAGAACAGAGAATCTGAGCAGAGACCTTCCGCAGCAGGGAGTGCTAGTCTGTCCATGGAACTCCAAATCCACCCTTTATAAACTACAAAAGTTTCAAAACACACACTTTAGCCTGTTTTTCTCTATGGTAGTACTTCTTTGGAGAGAGTCACTGTAGACTCAGAATTTTTTAAAAATAAAAGATTGGTTTTCGTCTCACACCTTATTTTTCATGAGTGTTGAGATAAACAGTAGTCTGCTGACAACACTTTAGGTAACACTAGTATCGCTTGCTTGGTAACTCATTTGCATCAAATGGACCTTGACTCAAAGGATACTGAGGCAGTCTTCCATTGCCTCTGATTCAAAGCCCTTTGCAAAATACCATGCAAGCTTTATTTTCTTTCCAGTTTGCCTTCTGTTATAGTGGAGAATATCTACATGCAACGTCTTGGCTATAGATAATTCAATTTATCTAGTGTTTGCTTTGCATATTTCTGGTAATGACTCTTTAATCAGCCCTGTCTAATTTGGTGTATCCTACTTTGGTGTACCTTGACACTATTGCGTGTTCTGAACGCTTTTCCAGGTTAAAAAGGGCCTACAACGTAACAGAAAAAATGCTTAAATCAACACGGAGAAGGACAACTGAAGCTGCTGTCAAATGGATGACACCCCTGCCTTTCAGTTTAGGCTGACACAGAACTGCTCTGCACATATCTCAAGACATTAAAAAATTGAAGAAAAAAAATAAGATTAAATAAAGATTGCAACCGAAGTTGAACAGGATAAAGAAACTTTCTTCCAATGTGGAAAGAGAGAAAAGAGCAATATCTGTGGAGTCTGACATCCTGAATACCACAAGTTACAACATTTTACCAAAATGCCCATCTCTTCAGCCCGCTGCTTTAGAAGTGAGAAGTGGAAGGCTGTCGCGAAGTTTAAACTCTGCGCATCAAGGTAGGACACCAGCCTGGCCAAGCACCATCAGCCAGAACCTGGGAAATAAACACAAGGATTCAGACAGATGGAAGTTTGAAGGTAAAGCTAGATTGCCGAAGCAGAAAGAAACGGCCAATTAAAAAATGACTTGTCGGTTGCACCAGATGTCACCAGACTAAGATACATGAAATAACTCTGTCCTGCAGATTTCCAGTGACCACAGAAAAAATTAAAAAAACCCTCTTGTACAAGAGAAAACTGTTCTGAGCACTCTCGATTTGCAGAGAAACCTTTCCTTTTCTCAATTATTTATTAATCGATTTCATTTAGATGAGGGTGCCAGATGGATAAAATACTACTTTTCTCTCCCTTACCTTAAACCACTCACGACCCCAAACTGTTAATAAAAAGAAGAGGAAAGACTGTTTAATGCTACTTCAGATCATTGATTTTCAGAAGCCCAGAGATGTATATTGATGCTGTGTTCACACTGAACTCCGCAACCAGGAGCATATTATCCCCAGCAGTGAACAAGGATTTATCTGCATCTCAATTTATTTACCTTCTGCATTCAGGCTTTGCTGATGCAGATATCTCACTCTGTGCAGAGAGTCAGATTTTCTTTTCAAACACAGTAATGACCACAACCTATTACCATTACTTGCTCAGTAAAATTGCTATCAATAAACCAAGGCTCATGTAGCACACATATCGCCGAAACTACATTAGTAGTTACAGAGAAAGGAGGATGTGAAAGCCACGGACCCGCTTTGCATTCTGAAAGGTAATTTCTCCCATCTAGAACAAATAGAGAAAGAAGCGAGGAAATTTACTCCGCCACTGTCAAGCTAGGGAATGAACGAATCTGGTTTTCTGTCTCAATCTGACACATTTCTCAGGCACTTAAATTGCTCTCATAAATTTAGAAATTATCAGGGGAAAAAAAAAAAAAAAACAACCCAAAAAACCCACCAAACCATGCTTTTCTCAGAACTCTGCTGATTTGTCATTGGTTTATTATGTGATGAAACAAGCACTGACTCAACATGTTACAAATATTTGTCTGAGTCTTTAAAACCAATGCAAAGCAAGACAAACAAATAATCTTGAATAGTCTCTACAGTGGTATAGAGTCAATCTGTCTCCAGCTGTCAGGGATTCTGGCTGGATTTGGTATTCACACAGAGGCAGTCAACCCACTCTGAATTCTCACGCCTTTTATACACAGCACGTAACTTTGAAGCTAAGGAAACTTCTTGCGCAAATAAATTCTGAACGGCATCTCACAGAGCAACTATGAGCTTCAAACAGTCAAAAAGACAAAGTTGCTTTCCTCCGACTCTAATGGGTTCTACTTACTCTCTGTCCTCCCCCATCTGCACTCTGAACTAATTAATGCTGCCCCAAAAGCGAGCCTGCTCTTCCCATTTCTCTGAAGAGCATAAATACTGCTGCTGAAAGAAAAAAGAGAAGGGAAGGGAAGGGAAGGGAAGGGAAGGGAAGGGAAGGGAAGGGAAGGGAAGGGAAGGGAAGGGAAGGGAAGGGAAGGGAAGGGAAGGGAAGGGAAGGGAAGGGAAGGGAAGGGAAGGGAAGGGAAGGGAAGGGAAGGGAAGGGAAGGGAAGGGAAGGGAAGGGAAGGGAAGGGAAGGGAAGGGAAGGGAAGGGAAGGGAAGGGAAGGGAAGGGAAGGGAAGGGAAGGGAAGGGAAGGGAAGGGAAGGGAAGAGAAGGGAAGAGAAGGGAAGAGAAGGGAAGAGAAGGGAAGAGAAGAGAAGAGAAGAGAAGAGAAGAGAAGAGAAGAGAAGAGAAGAGAAGAGAAGAGAAGAGAAGAGAAGAGAAGAGAAGAGAAGAGAAGAGAAGAGAAGAGAAGAGAAGAGAAGAGAAGAGAAGAGAAGAGAAGAGAAGAGAAGAGAAGAGAAGAGAAGAGAAGAGAAGAGAAGAGAAGAGAAGAGAAGAGAAGAGAAGAGAAGAGAAGAGTGGCATTCCTAAATGAGAGAAGAGTCTTAAAAAACATCTGTCTGATCCTTTAGGCTCTGTTCTGAACACTTTCACATACACCACACTGAGTGGAAAGGAGACACTGCGTTTTTTGAATGTTGTTGCCCTTTTCTATAAAAGCCACATAGAACTTCGTACCAGGTTCCTGCTGTGTAGCTTTAATCTGCTTTTGGCTCTCACTTCCACCCAGTTAATTATTTTGGCTGCAACATATCATCTGAGCATGGTTTTTGCTACCAGGTAATTACCACCTTATAATTAAATAACTCTTCGAAATGGTTTAGTCTCTTTGGCTTTGCATCATTTGTAATTGAATCCACAGAACTGAACTAAGTCACTTCCCACAGGTCTTAGAGTCAGTGGGACAAAGAGCTTGTACGTCTTGATTTGGAAATAAGGCTGAGAATATATCTCCATGGCTTTATTTTTCCGCTGGCTTCCAGCCTTTCTGGCTCCTGACCAGTGCTGCTACTGATGACTTTGCCTGGTGACTTAGTTTTGCCAGGTAACGACTGCATCAGTGAAATGCTTGCAAGCAGCTAAACGTGATGAGGATTAAGCTATCCATCAAAGACTTTGGTGGACTGTCAAGATCATTCTTCCTCTTCATCAATAAACCTTGAACAAGTGCAATATTCTGTCACCGATCAACAGTACCATCTGATAGTGTCTGATCAGCCTGGGCTCCGTCTCGAAGAGCAGTCACCCAGCCAGCACGGAAGGAGAAGCCAATATTTAAATGAAGAAGAAACCAATATTTAGAATCTATTTTGATCGTGGCTAAACAAGAGTCTCCTCAATCACAGGAGCTGCCACTGGCTATCTGTATCTCCTATGTCTAGTCAAGGGAAAAAAACAATCAGGACATCTTAAATGCCAAAGTCCCTTATAACTTGAGGCCCTTAATTCCTACCTTACAAGTTAAAAAAAATACATTATTTTTTACATTAAGTGTCACAGAGCTGCTTTTCTTCTGCCCGTTGAGTGCTCCAATTTCAGAAGAGAATTAGGGTTGTAAATGTGGAGTCAACTGTGGGGACCCATAAAATAGATTAAGGAGCCCAAACCATGCTGAGAGAAGAAAAATTTAGTATGAATATAATTTTTATCTACTCTCCATACTTGAGGTACAGCACATAAGTATTTTAACTGATTACCTTTTTCTTTTAATCAGATCACCCTACTTCATATACCTTGGCAACACTCTTCATTGAGATGGAAGGCAAAAGACAGTAATTTCTGTATGTCTGCTCTGCTGTATTTTAAACAAGGCAGAAAACCTCTTCCACAATTCCTAAACAAAGTCTAAACCAGATCATATTTAGTCGTCATGATAAGCAAAAAAGATCTTGATTCATAGAAGCTTCAATATTTTCAATTATTCTGGAGGCTGAAACAGATTTTCAGGCAAAGGACAGCATCTCCCCTAGTTGGATGCTACGTAAATTGGTCTCTGAATAGCCCTTCCAGCTTCTAGTAGTAAAGATTGAGTATCTCAGGTTATGCAAGCAGACCTTCATCTATATTATCCTTTCTTCAGCCCTTCTAAATGGAAAAGATTGGTTTTCAGTGTGTATGAGTTTTCCTATGTAAAAACCATTAGGCAACAGTCTCAGCAGTTATTAATCACTCGAACTCTGGTGTTTCACTGCCAATTTACATTAGCTGAGGATATGCTTCATCCTGTCCCTTACTCTACTTATGCATAAATCCCAGTGCACGCGTGTTATCTATTCCACTGAGCCTATCAAAGTGCCAGAGATTTCCAGTGATGCAGAAAAAAATATCTTCAAACAGAGAAGGTAACAGTCTGCTGAACTTCTGCAAAATAGTTTCAGAGAGTAGAAGAGCGCATTCGGAAAGAGAAGAAAAAGCTGGGTGCTAAGAATACCAAATTTAACTTTGATCTGCTTCATATCAAAGAGCACACAGATTTTAATTAGATCTCAGGCTCAAAAATATTACTGCACTGCCAGACAGAATTAGAAACATTTACTGTTATCAAGGAGAAACCCGGGGATTTCCACATTGGCAGAAGAGTACTGATTACAGTAAGTAGTGCACCATGGCTAATTACGCTTTTGAAAAACTTGTAATGTATTTAGCGTTCATGCCTTTCACCATATTGAAACCAGTGGAGAATGAATTCTTATTTACTGACAAAATAAATCACGGCATGAGCATTAACTCTGTAGGTTTTCTTATACTTATACTCCCAACTTCAGAATAAACATATTTATACAACTAGGTTTTACAATCCTTGAATTTAGGTAGGAGGGGCAAATTTTGTGCAGCGATGTGATATCTTTTATCAGATTAGCTGAGACAGCTGGGTAAAGAAAGACAGACTGGGGCCTGAGTCCCTTCCTCAATCGCAGTACCGAACTGCATGCTCCTGCTCGTCATAAACTTCAGTCTACAGGATAAGACGAGGCAAATTGAAATGGCCTTAGAAAGGTAAACAAATGAACGCAGCCAACACTTCAGGCACAGCGTAGTGAGAGGCCATCTGGGGAAGCATTTAGCCACCCTTCATAACATATCTTACCTCAAATTGTGCTCAAACTGTCTTAAAAATGATGTTTGTCAAGGATATTCTCTGGAAAGCTGCTTCAGAACTTCATCTATGTAATTATTCAGTTCTTCTATTAATCATGGCCAGCTCATATCAATTTGCTCCCATGCTATCAGGGTTTTCTTTCAGATTAAACACCTCTTCCTCCTCCCTTATATGCACACAATGAGTACTTAGAGAATCTCTTCCACCTTCATTCCACTGAACTAAGTCAGACTCTTGTAGTTCCTATTTGTATGAAACACTGTCACCCTGATCCCCTTGAAAAGTCTTCAGGTGAAGACCTGTCTTGAGCTTGTCTTTCTTGAATTCAACTGAGCAGTATTATCCACAGAATTTAATAACATTTACATCATGCTGCCTACGATAGCATTAGCTCCCTGTTTCTGCAGGCAGATCAGAGCCCAGTCCCTGAAATTCATTAGTAATTCTGTCCAGAACAGTAACGTTTCTGCATGACCCACTGTTGCTTCAACTCTGCCTATTGCCTTATCTTTATTACTGTAGTATCTCTTGAATGAACCTATCCCATACTTATCAACAGTTTCCCTGGGTAATGCATCAAAAATGCTTTTTCTTTTTTAGAGAAGTCAATTATTTCTGTTTGGTAAAAGTTACCCTCTTTTTTTTTTTGCATTGAAGCTCATCCTATTTTGTTAGTTTCTATGCAGCTCCAATTTTCCTTTTCATCATTGTATAATTTAAACTTTTACACAAGTCTGAAATCAAAGCAACGGAACTTTAGTTGCTTGTTTGGTTTGGGTTTTTTTCCTAAATATAAATTGTATATTTCCTATTCTGAGGGCTCCCATAACCTTCCGTTGCCTCTTTCCTTTGTTTTCTTTATCAATGCTACCAACACAACTGATATTACAGGTGCACCTAAAAATTCTTAGTTGCTAAGAGATTTATACCTGGTTTAAGCTGCTCAATATCCCTTAAAAGTTATACAGCTGCCACTCCAATACATAGGTCTCTCTTAAAACTCACTCTGGAAATTCAGAAGCTGTTAGACCCTACCGACAGCATGTATTTTGCAGCACTCAGCGTGCCAAATGTGCAAAGGTACTCAGAAACAGGGAATTTCTAGAGCAACAGAGGTACCCAGGGCCAGTTTGGAAGACCCAGGTGATTTCCTAAATCAACAGTGAATTCTGCTCCATAATAGCCTTGAATTTCATATGAATTTCATGTTTATAAGCTTTTTCAGGTTTATAAGGTTTTTCAGAGAATTTTTTTTATTATTATTATTTTTATGTAAGATGGACTAAATAACTATGATAATGCCATCTTTCAAAGTGGAAGAACAATTATGCAAAAGCTGTTCATGAGACTGCACATGCATGGAATACCTCTCAAGCCACTCGTAATAGGCTAAAAATGTTGTTAGCACAGAGCAGCAAATAAACGAAGCAATTCCTAAATTACTTGCTTCAAAGCAGACACTTGTTTCCTTCATTTATCCAACAACTTTTGCGCACAGTGAAACAGTATCTGAGTATTGAAAATGGCAGCAGGACAACAACAGCAATTTTATGAAGCAGACACTTAAAATATCAACGCTGATTAGATCCATTATTGCTGTTATCTACAGTTCAGACATCTATCAGGCTGTCAGTGCTTGCATTCAGTGATAGTTCATGCATAAAATTCACAGCAGAATGTGACTGCCGACGGACAGATAAAAATATTAACATCTATACGTTGCGCTGGGAATGAATATATAGCACTACAGGTGATTCAGAACATCATTAATAGTAACACTGATTTTGTGCGTGCTTTCATTTTCATCTTGGATCTATATTGGGCGTACTTCATTTGAAATAAATAATATGTTTCCTCGTTAAGAGAATAATTGAGGACCACAAATAGGTTTCTGTTTATGGCAGAGCTGATGTTTTGATTATGCATCCCAAAATAGACTGAAAGCATCTGGCTGGGAGTCTCAGTACCGTTGAAGTAAGAACAAGAACATGTTTTAAATGGATGGTTAAGTAGAAGTTACTTAAACTGCAAAGCTGAATTACTTTAAAATATACAGGAGTATTCTTACATTACATTATTGCCTGATACTTGTTTCCCGTATCAAATACTCATTAAAAAGCACACCCAGTGAGAAGAAGATAATGGTTCTTTCTTTAAAATACATTTTGTAAAAGATGAGAGATACTTCAGAATAGAAAATAGAAAAATAATACAAATAGAAAAATACTAATAGAAGCATTCCACTCAATTATTCTTTCCCCATCTTATTTCACCTGGCCATGAGGAAATGCTCTAGGATCCCAAAGAGCCAGAAAAATAAACAGGCTTATATCACACATGAAATCCATTCCTCAGTCAAGAGGTGACATCCAATTTGATTTGAACTATCAAACAGGAACTTTTCTTGGCAACTGCCTGTGCCTTTTCTCTTACTCTTTCTGCTTAGATATATATACTTACACACACACATAAACATTAGGTATAGTCTATAACATAGACTGTAACTGCTTTTACAAAGATTACTCCTATGGCTTTTTGTTTGCATCTTAAAGTGCTATTTTTAAACAGGGGGTAGGGGAGCAGAAATTCTGCCTCCTGTCTCAGCTTTATAAACCAGACATTATATTCAATTTCTTTACGTGTAGTCCTGTTTTGTTGGGAAGCCAATTTTAATACAGCTTTACCATTGACAATAACGGGTATCTTCTGAAGAGTTCGCCCCACTGAAGCTCAGTCTTTGTTGCCTCATAGGCCAGAACAAGCAAGGATGTCTCTTCTGTTCTGCCCAGTGGTGTGGAGTGTGAATGCAAAATATTGTATTCAGAAAAAAAGGCTTCAGAGGAGGCAAATCTGTCTCCTGAGTTTTCCTCTTAGATGACTGGAATCTGTGAATTATGAGTGCTGTGCTGAAAGGCAAGAGAGTACCGAAAGGGGCTACAGGAAAGCTGGGGAGGGATTCTTTATCAGGGAGTGTAATGATAGGACGAGGGGTAATGGTTTTACACTGAAAGAGGGGAGATTTTGATGAGATATTAGGAAGAAATTCTTTGCTGTGAGGGTGGTGAGCCCCTGGCCCAGGTTGCCCAGAGAAGCTGTGGCTGCCCCATCCCTGGAGGGGTTCAAGGCCAGGCTGGACGGGGCTTTGAGCAGCCTGGTCTGGTGGGAGGTGTCCCTGCCCAGGGCAGGGGGGTTGGAACTAGATGGTCTTTAAGGTGCCTTCCAACCCTAACCATTCTATGATTCCATGATTCTGTGATTATTTCCCAGCTGTGGCTCAACCACTCTGGCTCAGTCTGTGTGCCACTGCTGCTTGAGGGTAGATCATAAAGAGCCTTATAGTCAAAGGAGCATTACTAGCTAATACCCTTTCCATCAGCCGTACAACATCGTGGCCCACCCTGGGCCATGGACCGACTGGGTACCTTATTGCATCTTGACTGCTGAAAACGCACACGTGTACCCAAAGCGCCAGTCGCATGAGCCTCACATCAACACATGAAGACTTAAAAGTGACACAATTTTAAAAGCTTATAATTCCCTGATCAGATTTTTGTGGCAGTATGTTGTTTAAAACAGGTACTATTAGCCATAAGTGAGCCAGCCTGTCAGCAAAAACTATTGTAGCATTTAAACTTTGGTGAACCGTATCTGACTGTCAGCATGTCAAGCAGATCTATTTTAGGTGTGTTTAAGGCCCAGTTCATTCTGTGGTGACATTTTTCACAACCCATAATGCATAAACTAGATTCAAATACCTATATCCTTAAGGGATACACGCTTTTCTGCAAGCTCTTAGATATGCTACGACAAAGTAGCTAACCTAGACGATAATGAGCAAGACGATAATGAGCAATACGACTAGTCACTATACACTACAGCGAGCCACAGCTTTCTGAAGATTTCCTTTAGCCTTTTTTACAAAGTCAGTGCTCAGAAGTGTTCTACATATTCTGAAACTGATTCTGAAGTGATTTTATGCGCCTTTTGCTTTGAACAGTCGGTTCCCCAAAATGAGTTAAAATGGTAGCTTTTAGCTTTGGCTGGCTAATTGTAAAATTCTTTTACAATTAGAACATATTGCGAACACCTCTGTCAGAAGAACATACATTTATTTTAAAAAATAATCTGCCAAACCGTATGCATGAAGGATCAACATAAATGTTAGACTGTTATTTTGAGAACGAGCTATGAGTAACTGAAAAAAGAGATAGGTATTACAAGAATATATCAATTAAAATTTAATCTCTGGCTCTATTTCTGAAAATTCATGAAAAATAGTTATCACATCGGTTGCTAAACACTGAATATAACAGGTCAGCATCAGAAATCAGTTTCCCCTTTCATCATTTCCTCATTCCCTGTAACTTCCCCACCAATTCCACTGCGGAATCCTTTTACCAAAACACTCTGAAAGAACTTGAGACACATAAAATTCATCAGGAATATAATGAGTATAATAACTGATGTATTTTACGCACAAAACTACTTTGCAATTGCCAGTTACATTGTTTCCCATCCTTAAAATGTTATATATGCTACTGGATTTTTATAAATAAAACAAGACTTACATAATGATATTAAAAACAACCCTTTCACTATCCTAATATTTAAATGAGACAGCTATGAAGTTTTATGCTTCCAGCTTGAAAAATAACTCTTGGGCCAAGAAATATCCATGCCAGGAAGGAAACAAACCACCGGCAGGATCAGGAGCTTTTTGCTGGGTGAATGAATATTCAGGAAAAGATTGAAAATTGGCGAACTCCAGGAGTAATACATACTTTAAGTATCTCCTAATTTAAATAGCGAAATCTCCACAGGTATGTGGGCCTTCCGTAGAAGGCACAAACACATTATTCTTTTGCCTAAGAATTCTACAGGTGTTTAATTTATATAGGACCAAAGCAAGGCTTTTCACTTGGGATATCCCAGTACAACTAATCCTCAAAATAACAAAAAATTGCTGGTATCAGGTTACAAACCCAGACCCACAAGTCTGCAGTAACTCAAATGAGAAATCCAAACTGAAATTCCAAATGATGTCCGTCACTGCTGATTTCAACCGGGAAGACGTGCTGAAAAAAACAGGGTCCTGAAGGAAAAAAAATTTGCCATCTGCCCTTCTGTGGCCCGAAGCGAAACGAATTGTTGCCACAGATCCTTGCAAAATGAAATATAAAATTTTAAAGTGCTGTTTACGAAACTGATTGAAGAAAGGGTTATTGGAAAGTCGGGTTTGGCGACAGAAGCTCCATTTATCTAACAGCGCAACGCTCAGCTTTTCCCTGGGTGTGACGCAATTTCATGTGACCTTTTCCAAAAATGGTTAAGAAATGCTGGCTTCACTTTGTGTCCTCTGCAAAGTTAAAACTGAGATAGGGCTTCAACCTATCAGAAAAAAAGAACAACAATAAGCAATTAATGTAACATTCCAGTGATTTGTAATGGTTTGAATACTGGAGACAAACACAGTATTCTGCCCACTGGGATTCAAGTAAAGAAATAAAGCAATAAATGAAGCGCTTTCCTTCAAAACAGAACTCGATAGAACATACCAAAAGTTTAGGATGCTCAAAAGATATATTGATTAATAACTTAAAAAGGTAATTTTTAAAAAAAAGGAAAGTAGCAGTCAGTGTTAGGCTCCTGACAAAGCCCTGGGAGATGCAACACGGAAGCTTGAGCCAAATTTCCAAACAATCCTTTGGTTTGGGGCAGAGCACAGAGGGGTCCCTCCAGGTGCCTGAAAACTGGATTTCCAATTTCCACTCTGAACGATGTGCCAACAGACTCTCCCTGCTGCCAGGCAGCCAGGGGGTGGGCAGGTTGAATTAAGTGGAAGATGGCAAAACAGAAGCTGTGTTTTGAAACACTCCTCCGCTTCAATTCAGTGTAGGGTATTATAGTGGAAACAAGGCTGGTGCGCTGAAAAAATTAAAGACTGCGATACGGTCCCTTAAAGTACCGCAATCCCTCAAGATTTTATCAAGTCACCCATTATTTGGTGTGGGTTTTTAAAGCAAATTCATTGTAAAACCTAAGCAAGAAATAAGTCATTCTTATTCTATTACTTTTGGAGAAAAGCTTAAAAATGTGATCTCTAATGGCTCAAAAACAGAATGCAAAGAAAATATACCCTTTGAAGTTCATGGCATTTTTAAAGACCTGAGTCATGATTTTTGAATGCTTGAAGTTGACAGTAATTTATTTAGTTCAGCATAAGAAATGGTAGAATAAATAGGAAACAATTGTTTCACTATTATTATACAAATTTAAAGGTACAATACGTGACAGACCATCTTGCATTCTCTGTTCTTCCACATCAAAGAGTTTTTTCTCTCAGCAACAAATCAAAACTTTTAATCAAATTCCTGTCTGGAGAAGTAAGGGTGCAAAGATGCGTGTGTTTCACCATCTGTACGCCAAATAAAAGTACTGCCATCTCAGCTAGCGCTGCAATACCATCACGGCTTTGGACACGGCTGAGTGGAGTCTCCGCCTCGTTTCTTTCCCCCCTTGCCCCCATCTCACAGAGGAAGAAGTATTGCGCACGTAGTGATTAACTTCATTCGTAAGAGAGAAGCAGTGAAATATTTATTAATATAAAACAGTGACATAACGAAGTTAGTAGTGAATGCAACAGTATTTTGCAAGATTCAATGGCAAGGTACACTCGATTATTTACTGCCTAGAGGCCAGGGTCAGACAAGCTCTCAGGGAGACCCTCCCGTTGGGTCCTGAGGTTCAGAAAGGACCCCCTTGCTTTCTAAATTCCTGCTCGGAGAGGAGCCTAGGTGCGGCTGGATCCAATCCTAGCCTCAGACTTGGTCAACGGTTTATGTCTAAAGGATTATATATGCGCAGTCCATCCTTTATATCGGTTAGCTAAGATTTCAAAGTTTAGCATGCTATTAGTCACTTACCGAGAATCTGTTGTGGCAAGGAACCTCTCAGCCTCGAGGAGCAGAGCCTTAAGCGAGCGTCCCCACTCACAGGGAGATCCTGGCGTGCAGCCCGCTGCCATGCAGGAGAGCTCAAAGGGCTCTTGGGCCACTATTTATAGAGTAAGATCATTGACCTATGGCCATATTAGCATGGGAACAAAATATCTGGGTCCTCGCTCCAGACAGTGTTTTGGCTGTGTTGCCAGCCATCCCCCAAAGTCCAGGTGCAACTCATCACGACTCCCGCTGATGGTTATGGCTTGAGCAGGAGCCGGGGTGGGGGGGAAAGGGGCAGAGCACACCGCCACAAGAAGGAACCTCCCTGTCCTCAGGGAACACCACCTCAGGGAACAGGATGAAAATGCAAGGTATCCCTGGGATTTGTCCTTTTTCCCTAGCTCCTCTGGGAATGTGTTGCCCTGCCCAGTGCACTGCCAGACCACCTGCAGGGAGAGAAGATCACCACCACTGGTGGGTGGAAGGGAGAAGAGAAAGTGAGATAGATAAGGTTTTCTTTGAACATCTCTCCTTACACATCTTTTGTAGAAAACTCCAGAAATTATATACTCATTCTAAGTCAATGCAGAAGATGTAGGCACAGTGTGTTGTGGGTGATCCAGAGTGGGGGGAGAGCAGGCAGGAGAGAATACAAGATGACAGCAGTTGGAACAAGTGCCATAGCACCAAAACATCTGGGCAATGCACACATTCAGGGTTGCTTTACTGTCCAACTCTAAATAGTCCATTTACTTGCATCGTCTCCAGTCTTAGTCAAATTTCGGCAGCAGTGGTGAGCCCTTCGGTGGCTTTCCCTGAAGAAACTAGAAGTGTTGCCCCCTCTCCAAAAACTGCCCATTTACTGATTCCTTCAGTTCTTTCTTATAGAGTTGTTACCAATGTATTATCATTTATGACACTAGAACATGGCTGCAAAACACCTGAAAGCCACAGCCAGCATAAAAGCATGTGGTTTAAAAACAGTTCAAAAAAACAGTTTAAAAATGATTACCTACCTAGGTAACCTCACAAACATTTTTAACCAGGACAGCATTATGCTCAAAAATGAACAGGGAATAGGCCATGCTCATGTGTTTAAGTGGGAAGAACAAGTGCAACTTCACGATTTATATCCCCATTCATAAAAAAGCAAAAAATGGTGGAAGTCATTTCTTATCGAGCTGGGAATCTTCCTGCAAAAAACTTAGTTTTAGCAACATATAAATGACTGCAAAAATGCTTTGAATTCATTTTCCCAAATACTAGAATGTTTCTGGGATTCTGAAGAAAAGCCATTACGTTTGTGGAGAAAAATGCCCCCATTTTCATGCACACACAAACACATGATTTGGAAGTTGTGAGAATTAATGTGGGGTTTTTTTCAAAATAACAAAGTCGAAATATACAGGAACTGCGATGTTGGGCTTTTGTTTTTACCATGAAATGCAACTTCACTAGTGGCTTTCAAAGTCAGCTCATAAGCAAGATATTCTTGAGCCATATCTATAAACTTCTACCACTAGCATTTCGGCTCACGTCAGCCATACCGCCCCCAAAGTGCATCTCCCAGTTGTTGCTGCTTACTGTATTTTGGTTCACATCGCAGAGTAGAAAAAATCACGAGAACTTGATTCTTTTAGGATGAAATGAAACTGGAGGGTGCACTCCAGGAGCAAGCCTAGTGCACTCCAACCACTAAGGGGCATTCAGTTCTCAGGAAAAGAGCCAGCCTGGAGTAAGCCCATCTGTAAGACATATTTTCTGATCGGTTTATCAGCACAGTGTCTCTCTGCAAATTTACACTTATTGAGTTGTATCATCTATTAATTTAGAAATCAGTCCATGAACTACACAGTCACTCGAGGACCACCCCCTAAGCTGATTGCCAGCTGGAGAGCTGCTCTAGTACTAAAATCGGACATGATTATCACGAGACAGAACAAGTCCATTCTATGTTTAAAGAGCCGGGAAAAGAAGTTACATTTGTACTTAACTACGTTCTAGACAATGAATAGTTTTTAAGGGAAAAAATCCGTTCAAATTCTAACAAAAAGCAGCAATCTGAAACATTGCTTTCTGAGTACAAAAATAGGATTCCTATGAGTATTTTCCACTGCAAATCAATTAGAGGCAAACTGGAAGGAGATGTAACAGGCACATGTTTTCTTTTGTACCCGACATGGAGGTGAAAACAGAAATGGTTAGAGGGCAGGTATTCCGAGTAAATATTTTTCGGTTTTCATGTGCCTTCCGCTTTCGAGTCTTTAGCGTTTGCTTAGCATTTTAAGCTTTCATCTCTTTGCATGAGGCAAGATTCTTTATTCATTCATTTATTTATTTATGGAACGGAAGTGGATATAATGTAATTAACCAGTTCTAGGAGCTGGAATTTTACGAAATAGAAGCAAATAAAAAATTCAAGTACTCTCTGTGAGCCTCATTATACAGTCACAAAGAGCAGTTGCATGCTGCGACAGCCCAAAGCAGCCCAAGCAGAATATCTAAAAGATGAGTTGGGTGCGTCGGCTCTTAGAAAACCTTTCAACACCCACTCATTTCATTCTAAAATGGAATTATATTAGGATCTTATACGAGGTGTTCGTTATCAGGACATATTCTCAAAAGGGAACAGGCTCCTGGGTATCAAAAACCAGAACACTGTCAACAGAATGGAATTTCACTACATTTATATATACACAAAATAAAAGTACATAACTGTTCTAGCAATTATGCTTACAATTTTCGTAAACATGCAAAAGGAAATATTCAGCAAATGATTACTTTGGTGGCTCACTCACAATTTGGAAATAAGCAGCCTAGATCTGCATTTGGCATCTTTATGCACGGCAGCAGGGACTCTACAGGCTGAGTGTGCAGCCATGTCGTTTTCATCTCTTTGCAAAGAGCGGACACCAGTGTTAAAAACTATAGCCAGCCAAAATGAAGTCAGTGGGTTATTTTTCATTTGAAATGAGCTGATTCCAGAAATTGGCACTTGACCTAACACATATTGCAAGATTGTAATGTTCCCATGAACTGGGAAATCTCATCCTTCTTACACTCTGTTCAACAAACTCCAGGAAACCCCGGAAATCGACCATTTCCTAATTAATATAGCCAAATATTTTATTCAATAAGCAAGAAGTGTGAGTGGAATAGAGGGGAGATTACTGCAGGGCATTCCAGCCATGAGTTCCACACCCAGCCAGTAGCACCCCAAGATCTAGTTGAGGATGTCCCTGCTCTCTGCAGGGGAGGTTGGACTAGGTGACCTTTGAAGGTCCCTTTCGACCCAAACTGTTCTGTGACTTGATAAGATTGCAACTGTAGCCTGAGTTGAGAGAGATTGGTCTTATAACTGAGTAAGAAACAAGAGGTGAACAAAAGACTGAATGGAGAAAAGGAGGAAACTTTGGAGAATAGGACTGTGTGAATGAGCTTGTAAGAGATAGGTCACATGGACAGTGCAAGGGGTGACTGCTGAGGAAGCAGTATGGTCTAGAGACAATGCCTTTGTCCCAAACCCTTTTTTTACCCCTTTCTTCATCCTTTTAGATTGCCCTTAGGAGTTAAATTAGGTTTGTTTCATTCTGTAATTAGTACAACTTTTGTGCCCAAGAAATTTGTATCCTTCAGGTTTTTCCCAATCCCAGTGAGCAATCTGCTTGAATGCGTAGATATTCATAGCGACAAGCCCCTATAAAAGTGGGAGTGTAATCAGCAACTTATTGTTGGTCTTTTAATAAGTAGACTTTTGTCTAAGAGAGACCTACTTTTTACCAGTTTCACCACGGGCGTAACGTAGAGTTTAGCTACAACACTACCGGCATGGCTGAAAGCAACACCTCCTGTCATCAGGGGGAAGCAGAGATTGCTCTGCCCCAAAGACGAAATGCTGGAGGAACACATCCCTGGGGCAGGGCAGCAGCTGTTAGAGGGTACAAAACACCTGGGTCCCGAGTCTACCTTCAAAGCAGGATCAACAACTGGGTGTATAAATAAGCTGTTTCAGTGGAGATCTGATACAAAGTCGAAATTGTGGCTAACATACTTCTAACACAATTAACATCTGTGGCATCCAAAACAATAAAGGTAATGCAGCTAAGGCCGAAATCCCCGTTTCCAGCCACACTTTTCCCTTCTCAAGAAGTGGCCTATAGTTAATTCTGGAGTATAGGACAGATCCAAAAAGGAAAAAAAGGCTCCCTGAAAATGGGTGGCTGTCAAAATTCTGCATGCACAACCTAAGTACTGACACGCTATCTTTTTAACTCATAATATTAGACTCACAAATGCTGCTTCCTACTGTCTCATCAAGCCATCAAAATCGTATTTTTATCAGGCCTCAAACGCGGTTTGGAAATTAGACCTATAATTTGAAAAAGAACAGTTTGGAAGAGACATTAAAAGTGATGAGACCTTGTCACTGTTCTAAAGCTAAAGCAGCACAATGACATATCAGTACTAACAGAAAAATGTTTCTAGGAAGATGTTGACATATTACTTTGGTTCAGATACTTCAGAGCTACCAAAGTGTCAAAACTCAACGGAATTTCAGAATACACCATCTGCACCTAAGAAGGAAAGGATTTCCTTGACAAAAATATGAGAAAGAAAATCTTTCCTGGCCTTGGACATCAATCTATGCTTAGTATGACAGAAGTTTGGATTCTTAAAAAGCCCACACAAGATATTTTTGGCAACATCCTAAAATTAAAAAGTTCTGGTAAACATATTGAGTAATTGCTCAACGGTCAGGCAGTTATTGAAAGAGGTGGACCAGAGTTAAAAGATTTAACTTTTCTGACAAGTGTATTTCTTGTAAAAATTGAACTCAATTTGAAGTCACTTAAAATTACAGTTTAAACGCCCCAGGACATTTCAAGCACATTCTCTTACAAAGTCTGATGAGGCAGCTTCTGCTGCTTGCTTGTTTGAATTAGCAAGAAAATAAACTGCACAACCCAAAGACAATTTATGCAAAGATTCTGTGTGTCTATTTCAGCTAAATTATTTTCTTACACTTTTCTCTATGTATAGCTTTCATATTAGATTTCTAACTCCTACTCAAGGATTTTACACATGCGTCCAAGACGGCCTTTCCTTTTTCTAACTTCCAAGTCTTGTCAAACTTCATGGCTCTGTATGGAATGTATGGAAATTGCTGCCTGTGTAGGCTGCAAGTAATTTCTTAGTGTTCTGGGTTTTTTTTTTAAATTGATTTTTGAAAATAATCAGGGAATAAAAATGTGAGTTCTGCATGTTTAATACCCAGTAATAGCGTTAATGAACTTCAGAGTTCATTGTGTCAGACCTTTTTTGGCCTGTGCTGCTGGACCAGGTGAGTTCTGCTAGTTCTTACCCATGAGCACTGAACACTTCTCTGTATCACAGACAAACTTTGACAGGACCTTAGTATTTTTTTTTTGTTTTCTAAGTTCAGAATAAAGCCAAGCCCCAGTAAAGCAGTTAGCTTGGGACAGGTCTCGTGTATGTTTAAAAATACTGTTTGAGGACAAATCCCAAGAAGAAACTATGCCTGTTGTCATGTGTCTTGGGCAGAAGCACAAGAAACCAGGCAGTTTGGTAACTCGTGTTCGGCTGTAAGAGAAAAGTTGCTGTATTTGAATGGTGAAGTGGTAGTACCAGAAATATTAACATACTTTACTTTTGAGCACAGTAAAGAAGTAATTACTGACTTTGAAAACAGCAAGGTAAAGCGATCCATCAGAGGATGTGTTCTCCCTGCTCTTTTAACATTTTTAAGGAATACCGACAGCTGATGCAGAATTACAGCTGACCCAATAACAAACATTAAAGTTACTAGAAACGACAGTTTCAAAAAATCTATTAAAATACTTAATTAAAATAGACACCTTATAAAGTGACTATATAATATTAAAACCGGGGATAAAAGTATCCATATACAACTCATCAGTTACAAGGATTATAGATTGTTAGAATTTTTGGTACGAAGTATTTTTACTCCATCAGAAATGCCAATGTAAAACCTGTGTTTTCTAGATACATAGTTGTTACTAGGAGAGTACTCAAATTGAATTTATCATCAGAAAGAAACGTACGCAGAGGCCAGGGGACTCTTACGTGACATTGGAGGCTCACGATTGTGCTGCTATAAGCTGGAAAAAGTAGATGGATCTGGACTTCCTAATGTAGGCAAGTGCCCCTGGCTGTAGGTGATGAAAGTTATCTGGCCGTATATTCAAAGCTGTATGCTTTCCACAAAGAGTTGAAGAGCAACGAATGCCTGCCTCTAAACACAGTGGTTAAAACTCCATCCTGGGACATGGGAGACCCTATTCCAAATCACGCAGAGCCATCCTATCTTCACCTTCCTTTCCTTCTAACAACAGTCTGTCTCAGTCATTTTAATTTCCTTATTTAGTGAGCTTAACTTCACAAAGAACTTCTCGCGTAGAGTAGAAAATTAATAAAGCATGTAAAAGACAGTCTTAGGTATTTGATCCTCACTATATTGCATGTTTGCTGCTAAATTCCATTCCCTAAGGTCAGCTGTGACAGACATGTTTAAAAATGGTCAGATTCAGGAAAGGACAACACCAGTCTTTGTAAGCAATTAAGCACAAGAGAATGAATGGCTCCTTGTTTGAGGACAAGGGAGGGGATTCTGCCCCTCTGCTCCACTCTGGTGACACCCTGCCTGCAGTGCTGCCTCCAGCTCTAGAGAGAGCCCCAGCATAAGAAGGACATGGACCTCTTGGAGCAGGTCCAGAGGAGGCCACGAAGATGCTGGGAGGGCTGGAGCCCCTCTGCTGTGAGGACAGGCTGAGAGAGCTGGGGGGGTTCAGCCTGGAGAAGAGAAGGCTCCAGGGAGACCTTAGAGCCCCTTCCAGTCCCTAAATGGGCTCCAGAAAAGCTGGGGAGGGACTCTGGATCAGGGAATGGAATAATAGGACAAGGGGTAATGGTTTCGAAATGAAAAAAGAATAGATTTATATTAGATATTAGGAAGAAATTCTTTCCTGTGAGGGTGGTGAGAAACTGGCACAGGTTGCCCAGAGAGGTGGCAGATGCCCCATTCCTGGAAACCTTCAAGGTCAGGTTGGACGGGGCTCTGAGCAACCTGATCTAGTTGAAGAGACATCCTTGGTCATTGCAGGGCGGTTGGACTAGATGGCCTTTAAAGGTCCCTTCCAACCCAAACCATTCTATGATTTTATTCTATGATTCTTGTTGGATGCTGCTTGTCTTTTGGAAGCCCAACACTTGTTCATGTACATTACTATTATGACATTGAAGAGGCACATATGGCTGTACTGTCATCTTTAAACATTTCAAAGCATATATTTCCGCGATTTTTTTTAAGTTATGAATAAATGTCAGATGACAGGATTTCTCAAATGCTGCTCCACAATTAGTTATTCTCCTCTTAGTGGCGAAGAATCAACTGACTAAATATGAACAACAGTATGTCGTTTGATCCTGTCACATGTATATCTATTCAGTTTATTCCATGCATATTGTTTCATTGAAACCTGTTTCAGGAGTGTTCAATGTCCCGGACATTACTCTTCAGTTAACAAAACAGGAATACTTGGAAATCTATTCAGTTAATGAATTCTGGGATAATCTGGTATCTATTGTCATCAGACGTCAATGTCAAATGTACAAATGGTGTAAAAGTTTTTGTAACTAAATTAGAGGGTTTTTTGAGGTTTCAGGCACTGGTTTCTTCACTTAAGTTATGCAAAATTAGTATTTTTTTGTTGTCTCTTGAATGTTTCTTTTATTTCATCTCATAAAAGGTAAATAATGAAAACTCTAAAACTACCAAATTTGAACAAATATGTAAAGGAAAGAGAAAGAATAAAAAATTTAATTTTACAACAAACCATTTTACCCATCATTTTTAGCCAGTTTTCTCTCCCATCACTTGGAAATTTTTACTGCAAGAGTCTTTTAATTGAATACAGGCTTCAGTTTGCAGGAATGTGTTTGTAAACTGGCAACTTGAGAGAGGCACTGGAAGTCTAAAAAAGATTGAAGAGAAAATGTAATGTTCTGGTGAGTAGCCCTGCGTTTAATTAAAAAGATCTTTAGACCTTTGTTGAAAGCTAAAAAAACTTGAATAACTTTTCAAGCAACTATTTTTCTGGAGTTTATACAGCAGGGATTCAGCTGTTCCAAAACAAACTGAGAGACACATTTCTTCTTGCTAAACTCACCATCTAAGCACTGCATACGCTCAATATTTAACAGGAGCAACACACCTGCCGCTTGCCAAGGTCTCCATGTGCTAAATTAGGCCTTCAGAAAGGCCCGTTTTTAGACGCTAGGTCATCTGTATAATGATGGAAGCAGAGCAGTCTTTCCTTGTAGAATTACTTTTGTAATTCAACTGCTTGGGACATGTCTTGAAAGACGTAATGTGCTACTGCAAAATTTCTGAGCAGAGACATGTTTCAATCCTTCTCTTTCACTTCTAGTGAGACCACTCATTGCAACCATTTGCAAAGCAAGCTGGGCAGGGAGGGCACCACAGGAATTCACCTGCACATCAACTTTGCAAGTTGGTCACGTTTCCAAAGCAACACAGTTCACCTCTTCCATGCTAATCGACCTGTTTCCTTAGCCAAAATTATGCTGTAGTTGGAAAGAAAATGTTGAGTGTAAGAGTAGCTGTAGTTGTGATGGTTTAAGATTATTAAACAGACACAATTTTTAGGGAGAGATAGCATCTTTCATAGATTAGCTGACCTGCCCTCTGGTCTTTGGGCCTTTATGATTGCATATTTTCAGCCTTTCTCTGTACTCATGTGTGAAACAGCGTTTGTCTGTTTTCTTATTTTTAAGGAAAGCTGAAATTCTTAAGTAATCCATATCTAAGGAAAAAAAAAGATATTTCAGCTAAAAATTATATTAGCATAATATAACTTTCATGCTAAGCAGTTATTTACGATGTCTTTCAATTTGCCATATACCAAAATCTACTAAGTTTAAAAATAAATAATAGATTTGTAAGGTTTTTGTCTTTCTTTTTTTGTGTGTACCTGCTTACATTTGGCTCCTCTTAATTTCTTCAACTACAAAACTCATGCACCATCTTGAAGCTCCCTCTCTCATTCCATTCTTTGATCATACCTATGTCTGCAACAGCAAGGACCAGGCTTGAAATCAGAGCTGAGTTTGTTTTCCTGGTTCAATTCCATGGAGATGACTCGGTATAGCTGGTGAATATGAAATAACTTCTTCTCCAGTCTCCATTTACTACTGCTGAGATTCTGACAGTTTTTTATATAAAAATAAGTTTCTGTACTTCAGAGAATGCATAATACTCTGGGCTGATGCATCTTCCTTCTCTCAGGCTTGAGAGTCAATGAAAAAAGAATTTTTTCCAATCTAAACAGCAGAATTCAACTGTCTATCACAAATACCCACCTCAGGCTTTCTAAGTTTCCAATGAAGCTTTTAGATGGAATTTTTTGTGTCCAATGGAAATGAAATAAGAAAATTTGCTATAGAAACAGAGTTGTTATTGAAATCAGTCTCTCCTTTCTATATGAAAGTAGGGCAAGAAAAGAAGCACAAAAGCCCTTACAACCTGTTGGTGTCAAAAATATCTCTTGAAGCAGAGCTGGTGCACAGCCAAGCATTAAAACTTATCAGATCATGGGGAGAAGTATTGCCGGGAATGCCGAACTTAATGACGAATAAAATTGAAAGATGGAAGTCCCTAGACATGTTCATATATATTGCTTGGGAAAAAAAGTCAATGGGTAAAATACTTGAGTAATTTTGGGACTACAAATTCCAATCCAGGAGCACATACTTACAGTGAAATGGCGGTTTTATTTCTGAGCTTAACCATCATTTTCTTTTCCTAATTATTCTATCCTGCAAATGCAGGAAGAGTAATTCTCAGCACGCCCTCCTATACTCAAGCATGTCTTTTTACTTCCTGGGAAAATACTCTTATTACTAAGTAGTATGTGAAAAGGCAAACAACCTTAGAGTATCCAATTTGCAAAAGAAAACACTTGACCATTCCAGCAGAATAACTAATGGGATTGAGGTGCAAGGTCTCAGTCATGTTTGGATACTGCTTTCATGGTGGCCAGTACATCTTTAAGGCCTGAGCACCCTGACTTTTTTTTTCAGCATCACTGAAGATCTCAGTCTGGTTGAGTAGACATCTGATGCCACTTGAAACGCCCAAGGATATTCCATGGGAACTTCAGCTGCCAGCCCAGGACAGACAGGGGTAGGGGTGTGCCCTGTGTCATGTCCACCAGGCGGCTCCTTAAATACCCTACAGCTATCTTAGGTTAGCACAGCTCTAATGTCTATTTGCTGTGAATCCCAGTCATCGGGTCCTCACATCCTCCAGGCGCTATGGCTAGCATACACACATTTGTTTTGTAATTTGTGTGTTACATTTTTAAAGAGGCAAACATAGAAATGAGGTATTAAGCACTGAGGATCAACATGTCCAGCCCATTGGGTGGACCTCAACTTCAGTACATAAGAATACCAGCATTGGGGGACCCTTAAAAGTGCTTTCAGTGAGACTCCAGGAACGCATGGGCATTTCTGAATTTTAAATAACTTTGTTCCACATCTACATAAACCAGTTTACATGTCAGTAAGAGGACTATTAAGAATAATTTATAAATAGACTATTTTAAAATCGAACAAAAAAAAAATAATGTAATTAAACACTCCTATAGTCTATCTCAATGAATCCAGACTTTGTTTTGAAATTTCCAAGTTGCCTGATTATTTCATTGGACTTACTGTGGTTCATGCAAAGGTCATAGAGACCCAAGCTATTTTTTCCTATTGTAAGCTAAGGCAGAAATTATGCAAAATTTCCAGGAAAGGATAGAAACCTCTAGTGCTCAATCAAACATTTAATTTGCACCTGTTAACATTAAATTGCACCCGTTTCTGTAAATTCAGAACTTTCAGCTTGATTTTGACTTAAATAAAATACATTATTTTTATTGTATTGTGTTACAGTACAATGCTAGGGAAGTAAACCGGGCTAGCCAGCTGGGCTAGGCACAGTATGAAAAGAACCTAACAAAATAAGTCAGTTCTTATCCAAATTTACAATGTAAACATAAGACAAAAGACTAGATAAAATAGAAAAGCTGCAATGAGACAATATTGGTCATTATGGTAATTAGTGTTCCTGGCATAACAGCTGTTTAACTTTGATCGAGCTTCTAGTTTCCCTTCCATATTACCTGAATGAAGCTACGACTACGTTCTCATGAGTAATGTAAACCTAATTTATAAAATATCTTTCTGTAGATCAGTTGAAAGAAAAATGGTCTTCTAGTCTAATATGGCCCCAACTTCAATACTCCATAAACTTATTTTTTAATAAATGCATTTATCTTTCTTTTGATTTTGTCTGCTTTTGCATTTTGCTTTTGCATATGAAAAAATTACGAATTTTATTTCCCATATAACTATAAAAGAGCACTGGTTCAATTTCAGCACTGATTATGGATTGTCTGAATCCACCAACACTCTTCAAAGAGATAACTGAAGGAGATAAAATCTCAAGCCATATATGGCTTGCTGTGATTTGCTTTCTAATATTTAAAAAATTTCAGAAGACAAATTCTTGTGCCTAAATTAACTGTCAAGCCTGATTAGGATTGCAGTCTCCTAGGACAAAAGTGCTGTTTAAAGTAACACAATTCTATTCATGACACTAAATGAAATGCAGTAACAATCAAACAAGAATCCCTTGCCCAAAAGTATATAAAAAAAAAAGAAATTAAAATACTAACAAAAAAAAAAAGCTTAACACCTCTTCTATCTTTCAACAACTGCCCAATGTAAACACAAACCAGCTTTAGGAAAAAGATAACAACAAAGGACCAAGTTAATTTGTCAATATGACACAATTGTTGCCGGGTTAGAGCTGGTAGGAGTATTAAAGTCTGAGGTAGTTTAGAATTTTTAGAAAAAATAATATCTTGTCAAAAGAAAGGGCATTTTCTGAATGAGAATGCAGTATTTTTTCCCAACCAAAAAAAAAAATTGCACCTGTTGCAAGGAAAATATTTTAAAGTATTAGGTTACATTGGATTTATAGAATATTGTGGGTACAGTCTCTCAAGTAGTCACCATGTGTAGGAATTTACTTCAGTCTGGTTGTTCCTTTTTCATTTAAAAAACAGATACCGAGATGGAAAGAACAAAACCGAATAAATGAGCTCTGTGCGTGAAACATAGTACTATGAAGGGATTTCTATCACTCTGCTGGTTTTGACAACTTCCACACTGAAAATTGGGTTTTAGCCCCTCTATGGACTCTCGGACTATTCAAATTTTAATCATAGGCAAAGTAGCCTTCCACAGACCTTCTGAGTCAGCCTCTGACCAGTCAGGGGGTATGCAGAGGGTATCTGAATCAATATTTCCCGATGACCTTTTCTTTTTCCAGAAGAATAATCATATTCCCATGTTACTTGGAAGTTTTATTTCTCTGCCAGACAAACTCCCCCATCTTCCCCTAGGCCATGTCTAGATGATCCTCTCTCTCCCTCTCCCACTCAATTTCTTCTTTTGCTGCTGTCAGGCTTTCCTGACTTTTCAAGCCCCTCTGCAGAATTCAGCTTCTTCCTTCTCTCCATCACACCAGTAAAACTTGCTGGCCTCTAATTTTATCAGCCAGCTACCTTACTAAAATTAAAGTGAAGAGTGTGAGCGAACTTTCAGACAAACCTGATCTGAAATGGCCTCACCCATAAGGCGGGCAGTAGGCATTTTAATATGTGATGAGCAGCTGTGAAAATAATACTGATTCTGTGCTCCTGTTCTATCTTGATTTCTCGTTATATTTACCTTATAAGATTTCATGGACTTACTGGGCTCTGTAGGAAAAGGTTCCAAAGGATCCAAAGACAAGAATCCAGGTGGATGTCCAAACACCATTGATTTTGTGACTGTGTAAGGTTTCATGGAAAACTAGGGGGTGGTGGTGTTACAAGTTTTCTATGAGTACTGAAAATTTTTTATATATTTTGTAAATGCATATTTTTTTACACATTTCCTTTACAGACATACAAGGTCACAGGTACTTGGATCATGACTGTGTGAACTGCAATTATAAATGGTATGTAAAGTTGGGTAACAACTTAGAGTTCTTGCATTAAATAAATTTATGCAAGTAGAAATGGTGCTAACAGAAGTGTTCAGTGAAACTTCTCTCAAACCACGCTGAATAATTTAAATCAGATTTACATATTTAGGGCTATTTTGGCTACAGTTTGGACACTACGATTCCAAGCATCTGCTGCTTTGCATGAAGATCTTTGCATGTTATCTGATGTAGACTGAAACATCATAATAAGATATCCGGTGTTTGTTGAGGAGCTGTAAAGTTTGTTTTGGCTCCCATGGCTCAATTTCTGATTGAGCAAGTTCAACTGCTCAAGAGACTCTGGTCAAGCTACTCTCCAGCTAACCATGCAATTGTGTCTCCTCTAACATTTCCTGCTGCTTTGCACAGCCTTTATATCTTGCTACTGTCTCTTTTTGATAAGTTATATATGAAAAGCATATGTACATTACAAGAAGGACATGGACCTGTTGGAGCAGGTCCAGAGGAGGGCCACGAAGATGATCAAAGGGCTGGAGCCCCTCTGCTGTGAGGACAGGCTGAGAGAGTTGGGGTTGTTCATCGTGGAGAAGAGCAGGCTCCGGGGAGACCTTAGAGCCCCTTCCAGTACCTGAAGGGGGCCTACAGGAAAGCTGGGGAGGGGCTGTTTGCAAGGGCATGTAGCAATAGGACGAGGGGCAATGGTTTTAAACTAGAGCAGGGCAGGTTTAGATCAGACATTAGGAAGAAGTTCTTTACACTGAGGGTGGTGAGACACTGGCACAGGTTGCCCAGAGAGGTGGTGGAGGCCCCATCCCTGGAGACATTCAAGGCCAGGCTTGATGAGGCTCTGAGCAACCTGGTCTAGTTGCAGATGTCCCTGCTGACTGCAGGGGGTTGGACTAGATGACCTTTAGAGGTCCCTTCCAACCCAACACATTCTATGCTTCCATGATAAAAATTATTATATGATATATGAAAATTATTATCCCTGAAACTCAGAAAATTTGTCTGCAGTCATAAGGGTGAATTTAATAAAAGCCACAGGTCCTCTCCATTGCAGACTGTCTCTCATCCTTGCATTCTGCTTGATGTTCTACTCTAATCCATTCATCTTCCAGCAGCAGGAAGTGGAACGAAGCCCCTAGTATTTTATTAAACCCTTAGCAGTAAATGAAACCCTCCCCCCGCAAAAAAAACCTTAATGGTAGAGACTAATTGGTTTTTTTTCTAATCAGCTAGTAAATGCCCACTGTGAAACTGTAAGTATTCCTTAACAACATTTTTAGAGCAGGCTTCTTGGGAAAACTGACTTCAAATGTATAGCAACACGTAGGAAGATGTGCAATGTGGAATTATTTAAACATTTTCTGTCTTGAGAAAAGGAAGGAATAATCCTGACACTTAAAAAACTCATTGTACTGTTTATTCTGGTGCACACCATATTTAAGGATTGGGCTTTCTTCTGAGCTCCTCATCAATTTTTGTTGGGTATTTTTTCAAAAACCTTCTATGAAGGTTTCAGCCACACCAATATTTTAGCAATTGATTCAGTCAAAAGCGGAATTGAAGGAAAATTAACTTCGGATTTCAGTGCAGACAAAATTTTAAGTGTAGAAGTCTAGGTGCTTTTTTTTTTCCGAAGTCTGATATCATCCAGTATGGAAACGTTTAAATCATATGAATATTATCCATATAGGTGGATAGAAAGGCAAATTAAATTTTACAAATTTAAATTCAAAATTTTTTCTTTGTAAAGAAAAAGTAGAGATTACCTCACAATACTGCAGCTTGGGAAATAAGTAATCTACGTACTAGGTCCCTGTGAGGATGGGATTTTAGTCTATAATTTCAGAGATGAACTACTGCTTTGTGTTATTCTCTATAGCAAGGTGATGAGTTTGGGTCCCATTTAGATGAATTTTAGAGGAAAAAATAACTACTAGTACATGCTATATCAAAATGTTTGAGCCGTGGAAAGTGTATTCATCAAATGACCACTGATAACATCAAAATCTCATCATAGCAACATGTAAAACATCTGCTCTTCCTGCAAGCTCATATGTACTTCTTACAGCCTATAAAAGAGCTGTTGTATTTAAAATTTGGTACTTCATATTAATACACTTATTTAAAATTACTTTGCCTCTTGGCTTTGAAATTCAAACCGTTACATCATTTCTGAGTTACAGTGCCAGCTTATGTTTCGGGATTACATTTTGTCAGTGATATTTATATCTACACTATCCTTAAACAACATCAGCTCAAAAGTGAAGAGCAAAGCAGACATCACAGTAAGCCTTAATATTTAAAGTACACAGAAGAAAAAAAACCCCAAACCTCAATGAGTCATAATTCCGCGAAATACGAGGGGTCACTTATCTCTCAGTGACTTTTTTTTCAGCAAATGATTCAGGACAGCAATATTCTGAAAGGCGCTTCAGGCAGTAGATCCAGATAAAATTTCCAAACTACATGGGCGAACATGATGGCACCTGCAATGCCTCTTGCTCTTTTTCTTCTACTGTCAAGCTATACTTTAAAGATAGCAAGTCTACGTCTCACTGTCAGTACTTTCTAATACTGCAACTGCACTTACACTGCTATTCAAAAGCAATCTGTCTATCATAGAACCATGGAATCATAGATGGTTTGGCTTGGAAGGGACCTTAAAGATCATCTCTTTCCAACCTACAGACCTTAAAACCACAGAACAGCCCAATCCAAAAATCTGGTTGGGAAATTTCCTTCCTGGCAGTAGTAGCTGATATTTCTCTTGCTGTATGACCTCCCTGAAAAGTCAGGGAAAACTCACTATTTCTGTTCATTCGATTCACATTTACTACCTTGACTACCTTGAGGACTATGACTACATACTTTTAAATGCAAGCTGATTGTCTGCTCAGGCTAGGCTAGGTATATGCATAAATCTGATCCAGAGATTTGTAATTAGGCTTATAAATAATGCCAAGTTTAAATAAATCAGAGAGAAGAAGGTATAAATCTGTGAAATATAATGAGCTTAATCTTATAATATCTCATACACCATCTACAGTCAAATTTTCAAAAAAGTGGGAAATGTAGTTTTCTCATATGCTCCTTTAGTGCCTTATCCTTTGAAGTTCTATAAAAAGGAGCCTTGCAGCATAATAACATCATTTATTTTTATCTACAGCAATGAATCCGAAGATGAAGATGCAGGGTTGAGAATGTCCTCTCAAGTACAGCTGGAACATCACTAGATCAAGGGGACTTCCCTCCAGCAGCATGGGATTGGGCTGGAAGCAGTCTTTTGAGTGTACTGGCCTAAACTATCTATTGACTGATCAAAATGTCAATTAGAAACCCTTCCCTTGCCCCATTCCACCAAGAAACGTTTAGGCACTGGTGTGCAGCCCTAGCAGCTAGGGAAGCAGTGATTATATGGGCAACTATCTTGCTACAGAAATTCTACTGTTTTTTTAGCAAACTCCAGTTTCCGGATCAGAGATGGAAACTTTCAACAGAAGCGGGAACTAAGTGAAATGACTGAGTATGTATTATCTCAGCTATGATGCCAACGCATTACTTCTGCTTCTATCTGTTTGCAGCTCAGCACCTCTCAGCTACACTAGTTGAAACTGGCTTCTGGAGCCGAACTGTTTTTGTGGAGTCAATGGACCACCCGTCAGTTTCTCAGGCTGAAAAAAGGTATCCCAAGTCAGGGAGAATCGATGCACCGATCGACCTCTTTTTAACCCGGTCAAGTGCTTGGCAGTCTAGAAAACAGACTTCATACCTCGAGAGTTTTCAATTAGGATTATGTTCTCCTGACTGCAATACGGTTTATACCTACAAGCACAGAAGCCAATATAGGCATCTCAGAGGGAGGCTGAAAAATTAAGACAGTTTTAGAAGGTAATCATACTTGTTTCTCCCTTTGTAAAGCACAACATAATCAAGAATGTACAGATTGTACTTTTGAAGATATTGCATGCTGGACTTGTTAGATTAAAAGAGGCCTCTGCTGTTATAGAATTATTTATCTATTCATTTAAGACAAATCTTGATTGCAGAATGTCTACTTCGTTTTAAACTTTGTTTTACAGCCAAGTATGTACACTGAATTACAAAATATTACACAAAATCATGAAGCCTAGGGAGGGAGTTACTATGCAGCATAAACTTATACTTAACTTTAAGAGGTTACTTAATATTTACCCAAATATCTGCATTACCCCAAATCAGGATGCCCGATTAAACTCTTACCGTAGGTATACCAAAGAGTTTTCGGGGAAAGAAATATAATTTATGCAGTTTTGGACCACTACTTAGTACAAGGTACATCTTCTAACTGAGGCTTCAATATTTTGGAATAATATAAGTAGTTAAGTATAGCAGGAGGTCATGATAAGAAATAAATTAAAGTAATTGTGTTACCTCCTCTTCAATTTCCTTCTTAATTATACGAATAGCTTTTCTCATCTTCTTACCTCTCCTTTTGAAGAAGTTCCAAGATGATCCTTGGGAGGAAACTTGTGAAGGATGGGATATGTTTCAGTTGCCCGCACCTGCTACAGCTACAAAATAAGATACCTTGTCAGATGCCATAATGTCAATGAATCTTAAAAAACCTGTACGGACATTATTAGAACAATAGTTACTTCAGGCTATTCCAAAGAAAACCTGGTGGTGAGTCACAACTATGCTAACGCTTACATGGCCAGTTCTGTGAAAACCGAAGCCAAAGAATTTACAAAGGAAAAAAAAAAAGTTGGTTTTATTTTAACAATTATAATGCAACTACTGCAGAATACTTTCTATGTTTGTATGTGTACGTGTTTTACATATCTTTATATACAAAGCAATCATATTTAATTTCTTCATCAAAGATAGATATTCAGTGCTGAATATGAACACAATAGGAAGCAGAGAAGTGATGCAATAGGATTTGTTTTAGAAAAGAGAATCTTGGATACTTTTTGCTTTTATGGATATGTCATACTTCAGCACCTGTAAAATATCTAAGTGACACACAAATATTCTCATGATTAAACTAGCTGCAGGACTGAAAAAATCCCTCATTAGGGAACTAAGTCTTAAAAGTACATTTAGTGCTTAATTTTGAATTTAAAAATTGCATGACTTCTTTTCCCAGGTCACTGAGAAAAACATCTGCACGCTTCGAGCATATTTTTGGTCATATCTATAATGCTTTTGTCTTTCACTTAATCAGTCAGAAGTTCCCCAGATTTTCCCATGTTTCTCCAGACCTCTGGAAGCCTACTTAAAAATTGGTGTCAGGCAGCCCAATTTCAATTTGTTTTGGTACTGAAGGAAATTTAAAAGAGATTGCATATCAGAAAGAGTGGTTCGACTGCTCCATCCTTGAGGTCCCGTAGAATTCTTAAGTGGGCACCATGTCAACCTGCCAGTTTGCTCCTGTTCCTCTTGCCAGTTGGCTCTGTCTGTTGTTCAGTTTGTTCAACCTACGCTTCGGTTTGAGGTGCATCCTCTGATGGATTGCCTTTTGGGAGGAGTTCCAGCAAACTCAAGCTCCTCCACAGATGGATGCCAAAAAGATCACCTAATTTTTTTTTTGTTACAGCCTGATGTTCTCAGAACTCCTCTTTTGGTCCCTAAAGGCTTTCTCAAAAGCATCTTGCTTCTGCTGCATCGTATTACTAGGTTTTATGCTTTTCATAACTGACTCCTCAAACTTCTTTTGTCATGCTTTATTATGTATTTACATCTAATCTGTCGAGGTTCATGATGTTGTCTGCTTTCTTCATTTGTACGTAACTTTAGCTTTTTGAGGGGTTCCTTTTTAATTCTGTTACTCCATTGTTTAGCCACGCTGGTTCATTTTGGTCCCTCTAAAGGCCCCACTTTCCCATCAATTATATTAGTATGACTGGAAGAAATTTTTATGAACTAAACATTAGTGAAAGAAATTTTTATGAACTAAACGTTAGTGAATGCTGTAAATGGTAATACACTGTGTTATACATTCAACATAAATGTGTTCTGTTCCCTTGAAGTCATGCTCTGAGACACTTGAAATTAAATTCTAACAAATAATATTTCACTGTCAAAGAGGAGTCACAGAGTGTTTACGCTTCAGTGTAAACATGCTGAAAAAGAAATTTGCTTATGAGCCACAGGTCTTTATATATCTAAAAATAAGAATTTCACCCGAGTAATGCAGAGAGATTACTTTTCAGCAAATATTTTTCTTCACAGCATGGGAAGCCTAAGTAAGTGTGGCCTAAAATACAACCAGAGCACAAATCCTGCAAAAGCCTGAAAAGATGGAGGTACAGATCAACAGGCGGGTGGATATGAGCTAGGTACCAGCACAAGGCTCAAGCCAAGGTCTCTATCCTTAAACAGGCTGAGAATTCATGAACCAAATAGGTAGACACAGACAGACAATAAATTTTACGCTTCGTGCTTCCTTTTCTTGTGCGTGACTGAAGTGATAGAGAAAACTGCAAAGCATCCAGCTATTTAACTGGACTTTTCCAGGATTTTAAATCTGAAATGCGTTAGACATTAATTCAATGCCACAAAGGAGCGGCTGACCAAGGAAGCACTCTCTCCTCTCTTACATACAGCCTAAATCAGAGTTACCACTGATTTATTACACACAGACTCCAGCATGGGAAGCAGGTCTTCAAATTAATGCAGCAAGTCATTGCACTGTCATTTATTCTGCCCGTATCTAGTCGTCAAAGTCCAAATTTCTCTCTTCCTTGGAATATTCCAGTTATATCCAGGTATTAACCCAATCCTACTTTAATTGTAATAACTAACAAGGAGTATATACCTGTGGACACTCATATATTCTGAAAAGTACGTTTTAGTTAAGAGCATGCTTAGTGCTCCAGAAGGTCTCAGAACATTTATTGAAAAGATTTGATTCTGTAGTATTCACTAGGCAGACCACAGAGGCACTAGTCTGGATGCTATGGCTTTTATTATGAAGAAACCTTAAAAAAAATTTTAAAAAGACATAATCCCATTTGTTTCGTTAAAGAAGCCACAAGTGAGGAATTTAATTTTTTCCTTCAGACTAGAAAATTATAAATAGAAAAGCAAAAAGTTTAACCTAAAGTAATAGCCACTAAAATGCAATTTAAAGTCAGATTACAATGACAGGGGAAAAGAAAAGTAATTCTGTTGGCAAAGTCATGGTTTTTAAATTGCCTACAGCAGCTGCTACCACTTTGCAATGTTTTTATTTTTTCATTAAATGCAGACCAGAGGAATTATGCATGGATTTTAAAACTAAGTTCAACATGTCATCAAACCGTGTAAAAACAATTCAAGTGTTAACTCTTCCGATTTAACGTTGTTTACTCTTCTGATTTAGTAGCATATGTCCTTGTCTTAGATATGGAAAAATATGTTGGTTTGAAACCAGCTACCTATTTTGTAGGTGGGGCTATTATTCTAGGAAGGAGCTCTGGTGCTAGGGCTGCTCCACTGAACATGGTCCCCGCACCTCTTGCCCCTCCAGATGATCACAAGTCCTAGCTGTGCTGCCTTGGTCTGCCTTCCTTGCTCTTTCCTCTTGAGAGGAGGATACAGTCTCAAAAATGTAATCAGCAGGCACACCCAAACAGCTGAAGGAAGCCAGCTAGCATTTCGTTTCTGAGGGCTTTCCTCACCCCGTCTCAGAAGTGCATCACTGTTACAAAAGCAACGTGTGAGAACCTGGGAAAGTTTTAATGTTGGCCATTCCCAGCAAAGATAAAAGTCACAGAATCATAGAATAGTTTGGGTGGGAAGGGGCCTTTAAAGGCCATCCAGTTCCATCCACACCTCCCACCAGACCAGGTTGCTCCAAGCCCCGTCCAGCCTGGCCTTGAACACCTCCAGGTGTTCAAGCTGCAGCCACAGCTTCTCTGGGCAGCCTGGGCCAGGGGCTCACCACCCTCAGCGTTAAAAATGTCTTCCTTCTATCTAGTCTAAATCCTCCTTCTTTTAGTTTAAGGCCACTACCCCTTGTCCTATCGCAACTGGCCCTGCTAAAAAGTTTATCTCCATCTTTCCTGTAGGCCCCCTTTAGGGACTGGAGGGGTCTCTAAGGTCTCCCCAGAGCTTTCTCTTCTCCAGGCTGAACAACCCCAACTCCCTCAGCCTGTCCTCACAGCAGAGGGGCTCTGGCCCTCGGATCATTTTTGTGGCCTCCTCTAGACCCACTCCAACAGGTCCATGTCCTTCCTAGTCCGTCTGACACATCCCTTTATTCTAAGTTCCTAAGCAGTATTCTCATAGCTTCTTTTTGTGTTTTATTTACCGATAGAGAGACACTCCTAGGAATGTTAGGTGCAACAAACTAGGAATTAACAGGCTCAGAAACAATAGGGAGGACGCTGTTTTTCACTGCAGAACTTACTGATTTTTTTTGTGAGCCCTAATGTTAGCCTGGCCAAAGCAGGTATTTGAAATTTGCACAGGTCAGGACTAAACCCTTTCCTAGGATCATGTATAAGCTTGTGCCTCTTTGGAATATTGTATTTCACCCCTGTGAAACAGCAGAGACCAATGGCTATGGCCAAAACATAGCACCTTTGCAGAGGGACCGCTCCCTCCTTGCAGGATGCGTCCTGCTGTGGGTTTGGCAGCGGCTGCTTCCTTGTCCTGGCGTCTCCATGTCCCACTGCTGTAGCCAAAACACCCACACCAAAGCTTTCCAAAAGATAATGAAGAAAGGAAAAGGTTTCCAGCATAAATTCCATTAAATTTGTGTCTTATTTACATTGCTTTGGCAGGAAAAGAAATGTTTCAGGCCAACCAAATACTGATTTTTAAATGTTTTCTTAGCCAAGAACTGCTATATCAATTATTTCTGCAACCTTATTTGTTAAGCACCATCTACCTTTTGCTGCACATTACGTGGGAGTTGCATAAACAATTCTGCTTCATGCTCAGTGTGCTCCATTCAAATGGAGCTTTTTTGATCACATGAAGTCATATAATGGAAGCGCATTTGTCAGAAAAAATATTTAAGAGTCTTTTCCTGTTGTTTCTGCCCCGTTAACATGATTTTAATTTGTGTAATTTTGTGAAAACGAACAGGGAAAAATGAAGTCCATCAGGCAGCTTCATGCTGACACATACATTAGGCAAAAGCAGAGTCAGACCTTTTAGATGCCCGGCTGCTTCAAAAAGACTACACAGAGCTACTCAACTGATATTGGGCAATTATGGGATAATCTCCAAGTTGCTCATAGCTAAAGATTAAATTAAACCCTAGAAGTTTAAAAGAAAGAAAAAATGAAAACCTGACATAGGTTATTACTGTATTCAGTCTCACGCTTTTTTAAGAGCTCCATCTAATGGCTTTTTAATGTGTGAGGACGGCACAGAGGCAGTGATGGAGTTACTGCAAAGGGACCGGTGTTGTGTCGGGGCAGATGCGGTATCTTGGGCACAGACGTAACAAGAAGACCTGTGTGTTTCCCTTAGTGCCCTGCAGACACAGTACCTCAAACAGTCTTGATGCCTCCCTGTATCACCGCCTGAGCTCTTCAGCTTTTTACGTGCATTCTTCTAGACGGCCTGCTGAAGCAAAAATGCATATTTCATTAGGCGTATTTGTGGGTAAGCAAACCTTTTAACTGACACAGAGCTCCAAAGAGTTGGATAGTCAAAATGATGCTCCTCTCTAGCCTTTTTTCCCCCAAGCACATTAAAATACAATACCGATATTCATAGAATCATAGAATCATAGGGTTGGAAGGGACCTCTGGAGATGATCTAGTCCAACCCCCTGCCAGAGCAGGGTCACCCAGAGCAGGTGGCACAGGAACGCGTCCAGGCGGGTTTGGAATGTCTCCAGAGACGGAGACTCCACCACCTCTCTGGGCAGCCTGGGCCAGGGCTCTGCCACCCTCACAGGAAAGAAGATCCTCCTCATGTTTAGGTGGAACTTCCTATGTTCAAGTTTGTGCCCATTAAACTCGAGCATTTTCTAAAAGCTCAGAACACCCCTCAGGTATAAATGTAGCCCCCTTTTAATTTTTTTTTATAAACCGAAAGATAGGCGTGTGGCCTGTTTCTTCTAAAATGGCTTAATTTAATGGAAATCACCTACTCAAATCCAAAGATCTGTGACTGGATTTTCAAAGCCATCAGGAGGCAGAGTCACAGCTATGTTCCCCCCGTCTCACGTGTGACCACTTAAACAGGCAGGTGTCTAAAGCCCTGTGTTTTACTCCATGCTTCTAAGTATTTCAAGCAACTGTTTAAATACTATTAGAATCTGGCCTTTAGACGTTACTCAGGCTGATAACTAACTTCTCATTTAGATACATAAAAAGGATCACTAAAGCAAGCTACCCCAAAACTGGTACATCTTGGATGAAATGTAATTTGTTTTAAATCTGGGTCCTTGGGCATACGTCTGGCCAGCAGCAAAATGAGCTACAACCCAGGCGCAAGGAAATAATACATCTCAGTTCCTGATGAGTTTATAAGATTGTTCCCTTTTCCTCTTAATTTCTTTACCCAAAAGTCTAACTAACATGACAAAATTTAGAGTCACTGCTATCTTTGACAAAGGCTTTTTAGCACTGCGTACAATGATACATATAGAATCATAGAATCGCCCAGGTTGGAAGGGACCTTTCGGATCCTCTAGTCCAACCATCAACCTAACGCTGACAAAAACCATCACTAAACCATATAGCTAAGCATGCAGTTTTTAAAATTTGCGCTTTGAGAAAGAATAAGTTAGGCTATAACGCTCATAAGAGTATCAGTAACGTGCAAACATACCTGAAGTTCAACAACACGGGAAATTTGTGGTATTAACATTAGGTAAACAGAAATGCTATTGCATTTCTAGAAATCGGTGGGTTGTTATTTGCACAGTATCTCTATACTTTTTAAACTGCAGGGGAAGGGACATCTGCAAGATTAGAGGTGTGCAGCCTGCTCTTAGATGCTCCTTCCTGCGAGAACCGTACAGATAACGGACAACTGTAGCTACAAGCAAAACTTCCTCAGTGATGTGATAGAGGGAGGAGATGTCAGCCTACATTTCCACAGACATGCTAATTATTGCCAGCTGCTGATCTGCTCCTCGGAGATATGCATCAGTATCTTTCCCTACTTAACTTAAATTATTTAAGGTAATCTTGATTTAACACTGTCTCCTGATGACTTATTTTTTAATTTAGTCACAGCTAAATGACGGGTGTAAGTGCACTGATAATTACTAATTTTTAATAACTTGACATTTTTGACAGAAATTGCAAAGTCGCAGATTTTAGCCATAAGACCATTTATTAATTTCTTCAGAGGGCATTCCCACCATATTCTAGTCTGTCAAAAATGGGAAGAGAGGAACTGCCACTAGTGCATCAATTGCAGTCTTGATACACTACATATTCCTTAACTAAAGCAAGCAACGATGTGAGACGTCAACACAGTCTCCAGTATCTTTGTCTTTGGCAACACTTTGTCTTGTTAATAATGTCCCCAACAAGCACAGAAAATTCTATTTAGATGAAAATTTCTCTCATTTTCCAGTTTCACCTCAGGGAACAACATCACAGACCTTATATGAAGCTCTGCCGTTCAGGAAAGAAATATCTTGACCCTGGTAAACTCAAAAAGTGGAACTGCCAATTTTTGTAATGAAGACAGCTGAGCTGCATTTATGTCCTGGGAAAATGGTGGGAAAACAGGAGGACCTAGAATATTTAGTAGGTATGTCAGTGTTTTAGTCCAATATAAATGAAGCTTTAGATAAAAGTAACTATTGTTTGCTGCATCTCTGTTTTAGAAATATTCATATTAAGTCCTGTGCCACTTCGGTTTCTCACGACTATAAAACGTATATGCAAATACGTGCACAGGCCAACTCCTTTGACACGTTGGACTATATCTAGTCACATGAATGTTAGTGAGTAGTGGATAGAGAGGCAGAATTCAACAGAAGAATATTTGGTAATCTTCGGATCAACACCTCAGAGAGAGGTGGACAGGCACCATTAACCTCCCAAATGCAAGCCATGAAAACAAATCGATAGCCAAAGATAAATTATTTACCCTATCAGCCCTCACAAGCCTGTAAGTAAAGCCTTTGCCGCCTGCGACTGTGTCTTACAAACTTCTTCAGATCAATTTTTAACTGATTCCAGTTGGAGATTTGCCTGAATCAAGACGACGGGAAAAACAGTATCATAATGCCTAAATATTACACAAAACTCATTAAACAAAGGTCCTGAGCAGGGACCTGTCCGGAAGACCGTGGAGTCTGTCCAGAGGGCTGTGCGCTGTGATGAAAGCTGAAGGAAGCTGATAAATTGCGATTTCACCATTTCAGTGTTCAGACTGGGGCAGACAGAGCGACTTAATTAGTTACTAAATTGCACTTTATCAGTTTTTAAAAGCTGAACAACCAAACATTAGGGGAAATGCCAACTCTTGAGCTTCAAATTAGTGTAAAATAACATATTTTGAAGTCTTCCAAGCTATATTTATGGGGGGGTTGTTCTATTTACTGCCCTCTGTCACAATGTATTTGCTTTTTCATTACGGCACTATCTGACAAAAGACCAGATCTATGAAGTCTGTGTAATTCTCTGTCCTTCTTTGAACTCCTGAAATCCAAACTTGAAACTGCCATGTGCACAATGAAATTAATAACGTTCATGGAAACTCGCTTTTTAACGATTTCCAACTGAAGTTATGTGGGAAACTGCTTTACTGTCTCTTTCCTCCTTAACCTTCAATAAATGTTTTTCTTCTGTAAATTAGTGGTCTCTTGGCTTCTAGAAGTGTACTACAAAAAACAATTTTTACTCACTCTCTTTTGAGAATCCACAGTACACCTGGCTGTAAAAAAAGAAAAAGAAAAAGAAAATTAAAAACTGCAATAAAGTATACACCAGAAACATTCAACATTAGATTAGTGTTCATACTTCTGAGCTAATGTATAAAGTCAAAGAAAAAGAAAAGTCAGCATTTAATTTTTGCCCTAATTTATATTACCATGGATAAGAAATGTACCCTGTTAATTTTTGCCATCAACGTCTATTTTGTTTTTCTGATGTCTGTATGAATGGAAATAAATATTGCCCTGCATGATAACAACTTAACGTTATGAAAACTGAGTGTTCTAAACAAACCTCAATGAAATATTTTTTTCCCAATAATTTGATGATAGAAATTAGTTCTTTTTCCTGAAAACATACCTTGCTGAAGAAGTCCAGGAAAAGTTAACTTGTAAGGTTGGCAACCAGCTAATATACTTGCACAATGATGTTGCTGAAATAACAGATTACACAAGCAGTTGAAGTGCCGATGGGTATATTCTTTCACCCATACAAACAATAATGTGAGCTACGTCAACAGAAAACTTCAGAATATTTAGAACACAAAGTTTGTCTGCAAGTTAGAAGAACAAGTGATCTCCCTCCACCTTTTGACTGGTTTATGCACTTTGTCTCAGAAGAAGGAGAGAGTTTTGTTTAGGTTAAAATCAGTGTGGTATTTCTGAAGTGGCCGTTGACTTGGCTGACTACTCTACAAGCTTAAGAAGAATCAGAGAATCACAGAATCTTCATGGTTGGAAAGGACCTTTGAGATCATCGAGTCCAACCAAACAACCTACAATCTCTGCCACTAGAGCATGCCCTGAAGTGCCACATCTAGACGTTTCTTAAATACCTCCAGGGATGGTGACTCCACCACCTCCCTGGGCAGGCTGTTCCAGTGCCTGACCACTCCTTCAGTAAAGTAATTCTTCCTAATATCTAATCTAAACCTCCCCTGCCACAACTTCAGACCATTTCCTCTGGTCCTGTCATTATTCCCCTGGGAGAAGAGGCCAACACTCACCTCTCTCCAACCTCCTTTCAGGTAGTTGTAGAGGGCAATGAGGTCTCCCCTCAGCCTCCTCTTCTCCAAGCTCAACATGCCCAGCTCCCTCAGCCTCTCCTCATATGACCTGGTCTCCAGACCCCTCACCAGCCTGGTAGCTCTCCTCTGGACACGCTCCAGCACCTCAATGTCCCTCCTGTACAGAGGGGCCCAGAACTGAACACGGCACTCGAGGTGAGGCCTCATCAGTGCCGAGTACAGAGGCACCACCACTTCCCTGCTCCTGCTGGCCACGCCATTCCTGATACAAGCCAGAAACCTTGCTGCGCTCTCTGTAAAAGGAAATGATCCATCTTTCCAGCTTCTCCCCAGGTCAGTTGTCAGGCACTGACTGCAGGAACACATGTACAAAGTAATTCCCGATGTTGTTCAAGGTCTAGGCAGACAAAGGAACTTCATGCAAATTTAAGCGTGTTCTAAAACGGGATGAATTTGAGGCAACTCTGAAGCACCTGTGCTGGAAGTGAGTTTTGCAGTGGAGACCTTTTCTTTCCCAGCAAGCTGGTTTTGCCTTTGAATGAGAAGCAAGCAGGTTACAGAGAACTCAATGGACTCTACAATCACCAAATACATATTTTTAAGAATTTAGTGGTAACCTTCAAGTACCAAAATAGGATTAGGAGCCAATCAGGAATGCAAGGAGAACAAAATACTTCCTAATTAACCTTCCCTACTTATGTCTGGGCAACAAACATCCTTGGGAGAAAGAATATATTTTATTGTTGATCAAACATGTAGTTTGTAACAAATTATATTGTGCAAAGGCTAGTATTACTGACATATTTTCCAATATATCTCTATATCCATATCAGTAAATATATCGGTGTATGTATATACTAGAGATATGGTTGAACAGAGGGAATTTTGAATTAGTGCGGTTCCACTGTCATGTTCTGAATAAATAAAATAAGAATAAATGAAAGCATACATTACTACATTAAGCAACATAACTGTCTCCAAACAATTTATTCTCCAGCTGTTAACATGTTAAGTTTTCATATATATGTAACAGCATCTCTATACAACTCAGCTAGTCAGGTATGCAGTGATGAGTTGGATTGTTCTGAAATGAAAGCTTTTACTGCTCAAATCACTGATTTCACCGACTTTACGGTTTTTACAACAATTTAGTGATAAGCTATTAGCTGTAGACTTCTGATGTGTGGTATAACAAAAATAAAAAGTGCAACATCTAGAACGATACTCAGCCTTCTAACACATCTACATGCCTAAGGTCACCCTCTGGCTAGTATTTGAAGGTGGAAAAAAAGAGAAAATACACCATCGCTGTGTCCACTGATTGAAAACATAACTCTGTGGAAACCATCAAGTTCAGCTTTTGAACACAGCATTTTCTTAAAAAGGCTAATAAGATCTCTGTGTCAAAAGAGCAGCACAAAAGTTTTGCCTGAGGCTTGATTTATCTTTGCAGGAGGAACATATCCCGTGCTTAATGAAACAAGTGATGCGCAGAGGAAATAAAAGCTGAATATCAGAAGTGCTATTGCACATGGTCACTCAGGTCACTAGCAGAAAAAATTAAATAAGCAAAGTTTTATGATAGCTCTTTTTCCTATTTCTTTACATGGGAAAAAAAAAAAAAAAAAAGAGAAAATATTCAGTTATTTTCCTGTTACACCTACACATAGGATGATGTGCTTAAAGAAAACCCCTCCGTGTAACCGCCAGTGAAATGCTGCATCTGAGCAATAGTACCACCCATGACTTCAGGTGTTAGTTTAAGACAATGTGAATATCGCTTAAAAGTCACTGCACGTTTTGGAAAATGTCACTGCGTATCTGTGCCTCACTGAGCATTGTATCAGTCCTGTCCCAGAAGGTATGACTTTAGGGGCAACATAACTGGAAACATTCAGAATCTGCCACTTTTCCTCAAAATCCCCAAAGAAAAGACAGCTCTGCTTCTGTTTTGCATAAAAGGAAGAAAAAGTCTCAAGTTTCAATCGGTTACTTGGAAGATATTGCTATATTTAGGGAAAAAAATAGAAATATTCACTGTTGGTAAATTTTTCTGTCTAAATAAGCCTCCTCTCGTGTATGCTCGATCTGTTCAATTTAGCACCAGCTGCTACAAAATGGAAGCAAACCCAGCCTTCTGCAATTTCTAGAAATGTTTTAACCAGCAAAGTGTTAAGTATCTGCATATCCAAACAAATACCAGTTCAAATCACACAGAGCCATATTACAGAACAAGATTTCAAAATGCCAATATTCAAGATTTCAATATTCAAGATTTCAATATTTCGAAATAAATGAGTTTTAGCCTGGTTTTGGCATGCTGTAAAAGGTGCCGTGATTGTACACGTATAAAAAAAATAAATATCCAAATTTGCATGCCTAATTCCTCTTTCTAGAAGTACTTCTGTACTTATCCACTGACAGAAGAAAAACGCTTTCTGTGACCTGTCCCAAGTAAGTCCTGCGGGTTCAATCAGACCCTGCAGCCTGATTCTATATGTCACCGAGGGATAGATTGTGAGCTCTGTTTTTCCTCTGCTAAGCTGTATCAAAACACCCCCAACACAATGAATTAGTTCTCTTAGCGTCTGAAGAAATCGTGAGCTTGAAAAAAATTTAAAAAAGATGACTTAAATAAAGGTAACCTCATTAAGCCAATTCTTACAATGAATTATTTCCTCCACTACAGAAAAAAAATAGGGGTTTCTGGTTCTTAATGTTAGAATATAGATGATGTACTACTCTTCTTCAAGCGCTACATCATCTCAGTTGACACTGGTACCAGAAACTACCATCCATTTAATCAAGATAAGATTTTCAAATACAAGCTTGAAGAGATTAGCCTACAGTTAATTACCAATTTTAATAAGTTCCCAATGAACAAAATAAGTGCTTCTCAAGCACATTGCAATGCTATTTTCCCTGTAAAATGGCAGAAGCCATTTGAGAATGAATGGAGTCACTAATTACACCTCATTTTCGCTTGCCATTCAAACAAAAGCAAAATAAAAATGAAAAGGTCACCCCGAGAGACGACAGTTGAAGTGTAAGCTGACTGTTCAGCGGCACCAGTGGAGGACTAGTGTTACATATCAGAAAGAAATGTCAGCCAGGGAAAAGACATAAAATGCAAGTTTAAAATATTTATTCTTAGCGTCATAGAATCACCAAGGTTGGAAGGGACCTTTCAGATCATCTAGTCCAACCATCAACCTAACTTAGGTTCCTGCACAACAATCTGAGAACACATTTGTTGCTCTTGCGTATCACTTTACTGCTTAACAACAATTAGTGCAGATATTAGGATCTTCAGTTTTTGTCAGAAAAAAAAAGAATCATAACTATTTTAAGTACAAAACTTTCCTAACAAAGAGAAAAAATGTCTGAAAACCAAAGTATTTCTATGTAGGCACAATTTCCAGGATGAAAAACATGAATTCTGAAGAATTTATCCTTGTGGTTTGCTGGCAACCAAGGTCACTACTCAACATATCCCGGAGTCCTTTCTCAATGTGAATAGATAATAGCTGGGCACAGGCTATTTTCTTTTAGCAGTTGGCCACAAACACACCTTGCTAACATAGAGATAACACAATAATGCAGTTTGTAAATGACTGTCAGAGAGCTTGGTAGCTTTTGCCAAATCAGGTCAGGAAAATTAAAGTTACGTGTCTTTTTATAGAGAAACTCTAAAAGGAGTGGATATGGAAGGTTCAGTATATGCCGCTGACACTATTTAATTGCAGGAGAAAGTTTTGGAGTCTGGCCATTGAGAATGTCTTGGAATGAATTACTTCCATTAATCTGTTGTAAGAATTGGTATGTGAGTTACTATGGAAACCTAATATGTTTCTCTATTTTTGGTATTTTCAAACCCAAACTAAGAATATCTATCCTCTTCTGCCGTATGCAGCGAATTAAAGGAATTTTCTTTTTTAATGTTCGATTTGGCATGAAAATTTTAAGGCAACCATGACGACACTGTAAGGAGTAATACTCAACTGAGCGACAATAAGGACAATATGCAAGTGATGGAATGTGAGCGTTCAAGGGAGTAGCATGTTCTCCCCCAGTATAACTTTGATGAGCGCTCTCTGACTTATGCCTTCTTTCATTTACGATAAAAATCCTTATTCCCAGAGGTGCTCCATGTAATCGAGCTCAAGTGGGATGAGTCAGTGATATGCACAGCAGCTCTTCAAATCTATTTAGATAAGAAAGAACACGCTGCTAAAAAGCCAGGCAATTTTTTATTCACACTCTTGATATAAGCCATTATGGACTGAGGAATTTGATGCAGCAATAGCTGTAATATTTGAGCAAACTCAGACTGGCAAGCAGTTTTACTAAAATATACTCTGCTCCATCAGAAATATACTAAATAGTCATAGTTGTAAGTCTCAGAAGAGTAAATATTTAAAGGAGATTCCTATTAGCGCTTGCATAGGTTCAAGATGGAAAGGACACGACAAAGATCCTTTTTGCAGCTTTTAGCATTTTTACTTTTGACCACCACTTTGAAATGCAAGGTTCCAGTATCACCATGGGATAATGAGGCAACCCAACACAGTTCTACGAAATTTCAGAGAAATTTCTAATTTTGTTTTAAATGAGGCATAGGACAAATACGTGCAGCTTAGTAATTGTCTTCAAACTCATTCAGCCATCTCTAAATGAGTGGCAACATGTCAGTTAAGTCTGGTTGCTCATCAGTGTGGAAATAGCTAGTCCAAGCCCTACAAATAGAGGAATGGTAGTTTCATGCTACCAAGGTAATGGAACTGGATGGCCTGATATAAAAGAAGACAATATTGAGCAGGAGAGCAGAAAGACCTCAGCTGCCTTCACCCCATGCTCTGACAGTCCTCGTTGTCAGTCCTTCTACTCAGTCGCACACACGCATACCCATCCCTGAGGAGCACAATCTCATCGGCTTTTCGGACAAGAGGAGTCCCCTCTTGCTCTGCACAAAAATGGGTAACACACATGCACTCGCACAGACTGACGCCACATTCGACTTTCAGCTGCCCTGGAACAATTTGAGCTTACTGAGATCACTGCTAATTAGAAGGTCAGTTAAAGGAATTAGTACATGTCCAGCTTCTGGCCTACAACAAAACCGAATGAAAATAAAGGCACACCTAAGAATTGCAATACCGTTAATAACCATTCTGCTCCAGGCACTTGCTGAACACAATATCCTACGTTCCGTGGAAATATTCCTATGTCAAAGGGAAATTTCCTGCTTTTCATAAGGGAAACACAAAGCTTTAGAACGTAAGAATGGTATTTCTGGGTCAGGGAAAGATTATGGCCACACTTTCATGAATATTTTCTCGTCACGTTTTACCAGCTTATGTTTGATTGCAGGATTACGTGACTTTTGGTATGTTCATAGCATGGACAGAGACTAAAATAATGAATGCTGAGCCATCACTGTATTCCCACAGCCTATTCATTTTATGAAAATAGAAAATTTGTTAGGAACAAGCTACCTGTATTCAGAGAGAAAAATCACGGAATTTCATCTGCAGTTTGTATACAGGGTACCGTACACAGGGCTCATATTTTACTCACATTTTAGAGAATTCTCTTAAATTATTTCCAGCCATCCTGTAACTGCATGTAGGCCATTCCTTCAGCAAAAGTCTAGGGAGTTTAGATTACAGTTCCTTCATAAAATAAATAAACAAGAAAAAAATAGTAAAACACACAAACAACTGTCACTGTAGTCAAAGGGTTTTCTCCAGCTTTTATTTGACCATTCTTCAACTCTTTCTTCTAGTTAAAATTGCACTATTGCTAGACTAATTTGAAGACCTCCCCCTCTCCCTTCTTCTGCTTTCCCCTGATAGAAGCACTCAGGCCAGTCAGCAAGATGAGTCAGGGCAGTTTTCTGCTTTCTCAGTGCAGGAGTGATTTTCTGAGGGAGTGTGCATTTATGCATGAGAAAGGGAGAAATGACCCCAGAAAAGGAGGAGGAGGATAAAAGGGAGTAAGCTACATCAAAATGGCATCACAAAATAGCAACTGTAAGAGAGATTTTTGCCAAAGGAAGTGAAATGTGGGTGATGTTATCTCGGCTTATTTATACATAACAAAGCTCATAAATATGCAGTTCAAATCTTGTATCTAGTTACAAGACGTGGAACTCCCATGTGAATCCAATAAAACAGAATGGGTGAGGGGCCAAATCCACCAAAGGGGAAGACACACAAGTTTTACTTCTCTAGCGAACTCCAGTGAAGTACAATATATACAAAAAAGAGCGCCTACCAGCATTCATGGCTCTGCATTACTCCACACCGAAGACAGTCAGTACTCCACGCAGTAGACCATGGCACAGAGTTCCTCCAGCAACTAGAGCTGTGGTAACTGGATCCAAAATCAATAAAATGGAAAAGCAACACAACACAGCACAGTGCAAGGCTGCATTTTGTTAATTAACCCTTGGAGGAGAGCAGTTCTTTGTTGTACACTTCAGTAAGATACTTTTTTTTTTTTTTCTTCTTTTTTTAATCCTACTCAGCTGTCTAAGACTGGTTATTACTTTTATAGAATTGTCTGGGTTGGAAGGGCCCTTTCAGATCATCAAGTCCAAACATTAACCTAACACTGCCAAAACCCACCACTAAACCATGTCCCTCAGGAACATGTCTACCCGACCTCTAAATACGTCCAGGGATGGTGACTCCACCACTTCCCTGGGCAGCCTGGTCCAATGCTTGACAACCCTTTCAGTGAAGAAATTTTTCCTAATACCCAATCTAAACCTACCCTGGCACAACGTGAGGCTGTTTCCTCTTGTCCTATCGCCTGTTACTTGGGAGAAGAGACCAACCCCCACCACTCTACACCCTCCTTTCAGGTAGCTGTAGGGAGCGATAAGGTCCCCCTTGGCCTCCTTTTCTCCAGACGTTACTTTCTCACATTTAGTTCAAAGCCCAGATCAAAAAACTTACCTTATTAGTTGAGAAAGCAGGTCCGAGCAGGCCAGACAAGATGGTACACTGGAAAAGGAGACCTCTTTTCTTCTAAGTCAATTCGTTTTGCTGAAGGTAGCAGGGAGAGAAGAAAGAGTGGGGATCCAGGACAGGTGGCAGAAGTAGGGAGTATCATAATAAGAATACAGTTGGACACATGACATTTTAAAATGACGGAGAATGTCTTATTAGGTTAGAATAAATTTTCAGCCAACTGTGTGAGCACACCCAAGTGCTTCAAAGCACTCATGAATAATCATTCTTAGCCCTTCCCTCAGTCAGAGGCTTTTTAATATTGAAGAATGCTAAGTTTATTTTTCTAGTAAGTTATAGCTTGATTCCTTTGTACCATGTAGCCATGATGCTTTGTAATGTGATACATTTGCTTTTAATTTTTAGCATTGAATTCATACAAGTCTCAGTTTCTTATAAATTGTTTCAACTCAATTGGATACTCTGTGAGCTCTCTCTAGTTTTGTTCTGTCTATTATTTCTTGTATTTTCTCTTTCAGCTTCACGGAATTTCACCTTCTTTTTCTACTGTATTTGAAAGGGCAACTCCTATAAGGGCATAACACTCTCCAAACTTTGGCTGGGGTAAAGTGAGGTGATGTGGAGAAAGAAAGGGGATACCTTCTTTATTTTAGATGTATCATCATGTTCCACCTCATCTTTAAGATCTACTTGCCCTCCAGTGCAAATAAGGGACTATTTCATTGCATGCTCACTCAAGGCTTTCTCATTTATCAGGACCTCTGGCTAAACGTGAGTGAGAATTTCTGTTGTGAATAAGATGAGCAGAAACTCACACTCCAGTCCAAGAGGGAATTATGAGAATATGTCAGTCACCGGACATTCAAAGTATGTGTTTCTGATAACATCCCATGACATCTCCTGGAACTAAGCGCTGATGTTTCTTGAGATTCTTGGTGTTTCATATTTGGCAGATAAAGTAATTTGGTGTATAAGATGTAAGATACTCCAAGGTGGACTAGGTTGATCTAGAATTCTGCCTGTGCATGTACTGTTATATGATACATTAGCATTTATGCTCTCTAATTCACTTATGTCACCTGACTGTTCAAATCTTGATTGAGTAAATGATGGAGTCAAGACTGATGAAACAATATTCTAAGTGAGTATTTCCCTTCCTTCAAATGAAAATGTTTAGTATTTCGTAATCCGCTATTCATTTAGAGAAATCTAGAAGCAGGAAAAATATCAACTTTATGATATAGCTATATAATACACATGCATACGTATACAAAACTTAGATGAAATCTTCCTGATTAGAAATGAATTTTGGGGCACAGGGAAGTTTATGAACTGGATGAGTTCTGCAAAGCTGCAACTCTAAACTGCCGAGGAACCAAGAGTTATTTTAGCTACAGGAAACATTTGACATTCATTATTTTTGGCATATCCCTCCATTCTTGTCCTTTTCAAAGAGCTCAGAAGAATTTGTGTTCATAATGATAGTCTGAATGACCCTACATGTAAAAATAAAATCATAGAAGAAACAAGAAAGCAAATACCATGCTTTCTATGCAGGAGACTTCTGCAATACAGGAAGGAAAAAATAATGTCTATACGATGCAAGAAATGTCTCTGTGATAAGATGGGTCACAAAAAAAAGCTTTTGTTTTCTTTTTTTGGTAGTCATTCAGCAGTATACAGGCATACAGCCAGCTGTTTCGGTTATTTTTTATTCCAGTAATCATGAAAAAGTACATGTCATTAGGATTATCTCTTCTAAAAATTAGGTCTTTTTGATGTTAGGGGGGACTGGGTTTTAACAACAAAATAGTCAACATTTTTCTAATGCAACTCCAAAAAAGGTCTCCTAATTCAGTATATTTCCACAGAGTTAGGTTTGTACTCATTTATCGCTCTATTTTTATGTCATTTTCTGAGTACTAGATGTCCCAATTCATGAATTTCACATATTAGGAAGTGCATGAATTACCAAAATTTATTTTGAAATTCTGTTTTAAACACTGTTTCCAGCCCTTTAACTAGGTTAGAAAATGAGCGAATTTATTCCCCTTTAGGGTCTGAAACTTAACAACAGACTTCAAATGCAAAAACAGATAAAGAAGGCTCAAAATCCCAGACTTCTGTGAAACCAAATGACTCACGTAGGCAGTGTTGTGTATGTTCAAGCATTAAGTGAACTGAGGCTGATGCTTCCACCTTACTCAGTCCTTTTAAAAAAAAGACAACCACCAACATGCATGTATCCTTTTCTTTTACTTGTGTTTCTTGTCCGTTTCAATTACTGTATCATTAAAGCAGGAGCTGCTTGCCTCTCTGCATTAGCATGACCTTGGCTATATAACAGACGTTATCATGTTGGGATTAACTAATACCACATGCAGCTTCCAAACTCCTGTAGCAACATTTACATTGATGAAAGAATTATTACTTACAGCAGCTACAAATCAGACTTGGATCTGTGTATCACACTCTCGGTGTGATACAGGGGATGCTCTCGCCATGACGGAGGAGGACTCTCACCACCCTCTCGGTTACTATTTTGCTCACAGGTGAGCAAATCACAAATTACAAGTTGTGAGTTATGAATTAGAGAACCCATGAATTAGAAACGTCATAAATTAATTGACAAATTAGTGAATTCATGTGTTAGCCCTTGTTCATTGTTTGTATCTTTTCCTAAAGAGCCTGTAAAATAAAGTTTAATTTACAGAGTACGTCATTCCGTGAAGTTGGAAGACCCAAACAGACCATGACGCGTGCCTTTGCAAGGATTTGCTTGAGGGTTAAGTCAAATTCAGATACCTTTCCCAGGTTGCAGCTCGTGTTCTGGCTCTGGACTGAGGCCAGAGATGCGGTGGTGATCAACTTCTGATCCCCAACCAAGTGACCACCAGCGCAGGGGTTGTCAAAAGTTAAGGGACACCAAAGACATCTGTACCTGTGACAGAAACACTCCCTGGCAGCACATCCTCCTGCCGTCTTTGTCCCTGGAGAGCCCCAAAAGTGAAGAGCACATTACAGCCCTAGGAAAGCGTGCATCACTGGCAGGTGCTGATCTGCCTTCAAACACACGCGCCAGCACACAGAACATTTCCCGAGTAACAAGTTTTGCTTATTAAACTAAACGTGGATGTCACTTTCTGCAGCAGTCCCTCTGGCCAGTTCAAGCGCTGTTCAACACCAACAAATATAAAAGGGCTGATCCTATTTCAGATCGTACAAGACGTCAAGTTAGTGATAACTTTGTTGGATCATCATAATTTAGGGACATTCCCCAAAGCACTGTTGTGTGGATCTGAAACTATTCTAGGACTTGCCTACCTAAAGGGCTCTCTCACACTGCAGCAATCGAAGCTGAAAACCCCTTTAATGTGCAAGAGAAGCAGCTGTCTGGGTATTCCCTGTAAAAGCAACTAATTAGGAGATCTAGTAAATCATGAAGTTATGGATACAGTGCAAAGGAAAAATATTAGTCCCTGTTCTTGTAACACAGGAGTGGACAACACCAGGCAAAATCATTCCGCGTACAGTTTAAAAGGGGCAAAACCTCTGTTTGCACAGTACAATTAAATTGTGGGATTCTTTGAACCAGGAGGCTTTGAAGGAGAAAATATTTAAGTCTAAAAATTTGTTAAATTTGAAGATGTGGCTACAACCTCCCTTTTGAGAAGTTTTTAAACTGTGAATTATTAGAACCTGGAGGAGGCTCACTCTGTACTGCTGTTGCTCTTCCCTTGAGTATCTGATGCTGTCTGTCCACTGACAGACACGTGAAATTTGATGCCTGACCTTGTAGTCTGAGTCATCGCAGCCTTTCCTATGATCTTAGCACCCAGAAATTTCAGCAATCACCTCACTGTTTTACATTCCCGATTCCCTCTGTGCCTCTCCCCCATCAGCACAGATACACGGCACCTCCAGAGTTTTGTTACCTTCCAGAAGATGCACCTTTTTTCCCTGGCTCGTTCCAAAATGGGCATGCGTTAAAGTTAAGGTATGCTCTCTCTATCTGTTTAAAGCATACACAACTAGACCACTAACCAGGATGCAGCTCCAGAATATAGATACTTTCTCTGCAGAAGGGCAAATACATCTAAGAGGAGCTGGTAACAAGTTAAGAGAATCTCGCATGATAATTCTTCTTTATAAAGTTTTTCAAAAACTTTATGAACTTCTCGTCTGTGATGTGTGCCCATTCTTTCTTAAAGACAGATAATGTAACGGTTGTCAGAAATAAAAAAACAAATTGTGGGGCAATTCATTGGAAAACTTGACATTTTAGTAGGTAAACATTGTGACTATCCTTGGCACCATATTTTTCATTTATATTTTCATTCCATTAAACTTGAAAGGGGTATTTTTCTGTCTTTGGCTCTATTTATTCTCATTTCAGCTGCAGGAAGCCTGTGTTTTGTATATTTAAATCTTTACATTCTTTAAGAATGCCTTTAGCTACTGTTACGTTGCCATAACACAACCTAAATTCTATGACATTTTGGAAAAGAATCTCTGAAATTTTGGAAGAAATAAAGAACACATTCATTTGAAATGTATGGTTGCAATAACAATAATCCTAGAAAAGTCCTTTGTTACAAAAATTGCTTTGCTTCCCACTTACTATATTCATTCACAGTAATTTTCAAACAGCAGAAAGATGAAAATTCAATGAATCCAAACAAGCCCCCAGAAACAAAAACAAAAATTGAAAGATTGCTGGAGTTTGTTGTGAGTCAAATCAGGCCGTCCTGGGACCTTTAGAGAATGATTTAACCAGAAACACACGCACACAAAAATACACCTCCAAGGAGATGGAACTTGTTAAATTAATCACAAAAAAATACCTGTGTTGTTCATGTTTGTGTTAGGTAGACATTAATATTTCTTTCCCCTCTTGTTCTTGGCCTGGCACTCCAGTCATTCCAGGACTCCACAGAAAGATGAAAGCTATTACCCAAAAAAAACCCCAAAACCAAAGCGAGAAAGGGAAAGAAGAGAAACCTCGCAGATATTTTTAGAATCTCAGATTGATTTCTTTAATAAGGAAAGTAAAGCAGAGACAGGCTGGGACTCTACATGAACAAACGATAATTTTTCAGATTTGGCACATTATGAGAAAACATATGAAATACATTATTAATCTTAACAGAACCACAGAATGGCTGAGGTTTGCAGGGACCTCTGGAGGTCACCTGGTCCAACGCCCCCTGCTCAAGCAGGGCCACCTAGAGACGGTTGCCCGGGGCCACGACCAATAACGTGCATCCGAAAAATTTCTGTCCAACTTTATCTTTTAGCTGGCAGCCAGCAAGTGGTGACGCTCTACTAAGAACTGGGATTAAAACCTCAGCAAACAGGCATTATCTTCACAGGACAGGTTCCATGGATCACATAACCATGTGTGATTGTACGGAAAAGATAGTTTGGTTTTACTTTTTGAAAGATGGCCTAGAGACTAACGTGTAGAAAAGTATTACATTCAAAGAATGTTCTTTAATTTGCCCTTACCCTTTTGTATTTAAGAATCGCCAGGTTTGTATTTGTCTCAGCACTCCCTCGTGGCACAAGCAGTTTATCTTATACGATAACACATTTTGCCACAGGATCTTGTGTCATTCACTGCAATCAGTGCACAAACAAAGAGGCAGAATTAAAGTTAAAAGCACAATCAAAAATCTAATATGTCTCTGTTCTCAAGGACTTGGCTTTTGTACGAAAGCCAGATAAACACCAGGCAAGGCTAAATTACTCAGTCACAGGAGACTGAGAATTAACGTGCTTAATGTCTTTTCTAAGGCACGACGCACTAGACAATAGTCTTTCTTACATGGTTTGTGATCTTACATTAAACAAATTGTATATAAATCTTATATTTATACAGTAATTAATCATTTATGTATAATATATAAATATAAAAATTAACAAAATAAAATTATATCTATAAGATGTAAATCTTACATGATGCAAATTTTAACTTTAAGCTAATGAAATCATATACATTATGATAAGGTACATTTTAATACTATAAACTGGGAATAAAAATTTGGAAAATCCAATTTTACAATTTTGTGATTATAAGAACTCGAGTTCAACGGTTGTTGCATTTATTCAGCCAAAATAAACCTATCTCACTAGAGATTTGAAATTTTACAACTTCTGTTCCCAGCAAGTGGAAGTGGAATTTAATCTTCTGTAATACTTACCTAAGTACCGTTATACTCTTTTCTAGGTGACCTTTAAAGCCGGGCAAAAACTCAAGTTCAGTATGAAATGCCTTTGCTAGACGGGCTCTGGAAGGTTGCTCACCACACAAATTGATTTTAATTGACCTGTTTATAAAATATCCTTCCTCTATTTAAAGTTAAAAAAAAATTAAATTCCACTTTCATTTACTAAATAAATCACAGAATTCAATATTATATGTGTCCAGTCAAAAACATTTTTTTTTTTTCTGTGTCATCATAACGACCGATTCTGTGTAGTGAGAGTTGAAAATCAGAGCTCATTGCACAGCAAGAGGAAAACCGGTCACGAACACACAAACCATGCGTGTGGCCAACATGGGATCAGTCTGCCGGAAAATGAGGACTGCGACACCAATTATCTTCTGTTTCACTTATGTGTTTTCCCGTAAAAGCTGCTAAGTCAACGGTGCTGCAGGACCTGTGCAGGGTGATGGCAGCAGGTTCGCATTGCGTTGCCCGGCGGAAGAAAAGCTTCCTCATTTAACTTCACTACAATAGATCAAGGCTTAAGTCACATACACATCCATGGAACAGCTTTTAAACCAACAAATTTGCAATTGCACTACAAACACGTCGGCATCCCAGAGTAATGGGAGGATTAAAAACAGGCTTCTACACACGGCAAGCCAACTAAGCTGCTCTTAAAACTTTTATTCTTGCTGAGGTATTTTATTTTGTTCCTTATATTATTACTGTTGAGCATTGAATGGGTATACTTCTAATAACTGTTATAATATAAATTTATGTAAAATGTATTCAAGGAAAATAGCTCTCTCCGTAACTGAAGAATTCCATTAAAATGTATTTGATTCTTATGGCTTCAGATAAAAATGGTCTTTATAGATTTTCTACAATTATTTTTTACTGCATCGTAAATTACTTTGAGGCTTCTTGATTTTAAGTTTGATTTAAATCATGCCAGTTTTACCACTGTTACGGGTCACAAATACCTCCTTTTCTTGGAAATTTCAAACCAAGTGCCTGTGCTTTTCTGTGTCCTAACTGTATTTTGAAAGAGCAACTTCCCCCTTAAATTATCTGATGATACATAAGCAAGGTAAAAAATAATTAGCAGTTTTGTGGGTTCAGTTTACCCGAAGCTTTTGGAGGACACCTCAAGGTATCTGTGGCATTAAAAATTCAGCAGACTTGGTGAGCACATTGTTCCCAAATCTGAATGCAACCTGACCGGTGATCGGCTTGGAGTTGCCACAAAATGGGCCAAGCGTTTAACAAGCATTTCCAAGAGGTAGTACATGGCTGTTAGAGCCTGAAGAATCATTTGGTGGAGTCTCCATCTCTGGAGACATTCCAAACCCGCCTGGACGCGTTCCTGTGCAACCTGTTCTGAGTGACCCTGCTCTGGCAGAGGGTTGGACTGGGTGATCTCCAGAGGGCCCTTCCAACCCCAACCCCGACCATTCTGTGATTCTGTGGTTTAGATTCTGCCAACAGGGAAAACTGCCCATAGGCACTTTCCTCAGAACCGACCTCTGTGATCATTTGCGGATCACCAGGCAATTTTAGTGAGGCCCAAGCATTTATCACTGGATATTTCTTTTCATAATGGGATACAATACAGAAACATCAGCTCCAGCCCTGCTGGGGAGCCACTTTGTACCCCTCTCACAGCTGGTAGCCGCAGGGACATACTATAGCTCCTCACTGAAAGCACAGGAGAGTGGTGAGAAATACAGGATTTCCTACAGGAACGACAGACGTTTCTTACCTCCAGGACTTTGGCAACACCCAGGCAAAGCCTCCATGTAGTTCATACCTGGATTTGGCCAGCCTTTGGGTGAGGGGTTGTACTGGACTGAAATTACGTCAGCCCAAAGATTTTCATACGTTAAAGATCTTGGCATTTAAGCAGGTACATACAGGACACTGCTTTGACTGGCCTTTAGATGTGCAAAGCGGTACCACCAGAGAGTATCAGAACAGGTTGTGTCTCGTTACGTCCTTCAGCTTTTTCTCTTTGATCCTCATTGTGCCCTGGTAATTTCTTTTTGAGCTGTGGTCCCTGCTCCAGTCAAACCTGTTGTGTCCAGGCACCATCCGCTATTTTAGCAAATGTTATTGGCTCTAATGAAGTCGTCCTCTGTAATGTAAACACTTCAATGCTTAGAAGGCACACAAGTCTTCTGCTCCTTTAATAAAATGCTCTTTAAAAACCCCGCAAAACAGCCTGCAGCCTTTTTTTTTTTTTTTTTTTCCTAAATTTCTGACTTTGCCCTTCTGCCTGCTGCTTTTTCTTCAGCGTGCCGAAGTCTGCCCTTTAAAAGTTCACTGCACGTCACTGCTGGAAGAGGCACGGGCAGCTGTTACTAGGAGACTAAGCTTAACTGTGCAGCGGGCAGTGTCGGCTGAAGACACGCAGACGTTCACCTCATCTAGAGGTGCCCATCCTTTGATATTCACGTGGGCTGAAGACATGACTACGCCACTGTGTTTATGGTTTTCTCACTGACTACAGGATGCGCCTCAAATTTTTTGGTCTTGTTGTGGCTGCCTTTTTACGGATTATCATCGTCCTTTACAATACCGTCTACACTGCAAAAGGAATGTACCTAGAAGTGTTAGAGAAGCCCTCACAATGCAGAAGGAGGGGATAAAACAATGCATGAATAATTTAGAAAACAATACTTATTGAGAAATGAGTGCCAGAGAGACTACGGTTTGTGGTGGTACAATGTTAGATAGCACAACCCGCAGCATTCCTGCAAAACATTGTCCAGCTCCCCCTCATCTCCTGGTGCCATCTCTATTTGCGCTATACTGTCCCTTCAAGGCCCCAGTGGAGGTAGGGGTCATGCTATGAAATACGTGGCACAGAGGTATAATATGGCAAAAACGTATTTTATGAGGACATAAAGGAACCCAAGCAGTATTCCCAGAAGACTTCGGGATTCTGAGACGTCGCAGCATCTTTGCAAGGTGGGAGAGGAACTTCTACTGCCTGGAAAATAGGCCAAATGAATTGATTAGATGCTTTACCTTTGATAAAGCCTGTAACAGAGCTAGGAAATGAACCCCCAATTTCCAAATCATAGTTTTATGCTTCATCACCAAATAATCCTTTCTTCCAATGCTACTCCAAAGCCTGTTTACATGGAGAGGCTGATATTTGCGAGGTTAATCAACCCCATCCTCTCATTCCCCAGCAAACACTGCAATGCCCAAGCCAGCTGTAAAGACACTGTTAACCTGCATCCTTCAATTACTCTTAAGGGTGGCAATAACTGCAAGCTATATAACAAGAGATTATCGCTCTCCTTGCTGTTTTATGTATCTGTGTATCCAACAGATAGACATGTTAATTAAACCTTACTACTTTCTCTCTGACCATGAATATTTCAGCATAACTCACTGTAAACAAATACTTTAGAGGTTAGACCAGTCATGCTAAAGTAGTAACTTATATCTTAGTAGACACCATACTAAGATTCACGTAAGGAACATTTCATATCAAGACCCACATATCTGTGTCTGATCTTCTACAATAAATATTTACACTTAAATTATTTCCAATTATTTAGTCACCTATTTATTTCCTGCGATGTGTGATGCTTTGCCCTTCAGATATTGGGGGTAAAGGTTAGAGTCTTTTATTTTTTTCTTTCTTTTAGTTGTCTAACTGTAAGATGTGCTAGTGCAGGAGGAATATGTGCATTAGGCGCTCAGCTCCCTGAGCAGCTGCAGGTCAGTTTGCCAAATGTAGACTCCCTGACACCTACTGTCTGTACATGTATATTAAAGTACATGCCTGGCAGCAAACATAAATCAGCGTTTAAGTAATTTTTATAGAGTTGAAAATGCTTTTACTAGTCAGATAGTGACCATACAATCTTTCAAAGAAATAAGGATATGCCTACATATATGTACACTAACATCAGTTGTACAGTTTGGTCAGTGGAAATGCTAGTATTATTCCAGGTTCACCTCTAATCCTTTGGTTTAGTTCTGTGCTATCTATACTCAAGGCAGTTGTTTCAGAATTGCCTTTGCTACAGTAGGTACGTGACACCGACCTTTCCTACACAGTTGAGGAAGAGACATCACTGGCTCATGGGCAACCAGGCACAACATCAGTACTGGCTTTGTGCATCTTTATTATAAAAAAACGTATAAAAATGTACTGCCTCTCAAGAAGACATAACACCACGGATACAAGGCAGGGGTTCAGCAAGAGCTGATTTACGTCCTGCAGAGTGGGAGTTACCAAAACGTTGGTATGTGAGTGACCATGCGGACTTGCCTACTGAAGTTACCAGTGCCAGAGCAGTTCACACAGTAGATGACAGATGTCACATAAACACGGAGCATTAAAAAGAGGAAATGTTATCAAATGAGCAAACCCCCTTTACTTTGCAGGGTTCTACGGGAACAAGAACGGGCAACTCTGCACGCACAAACAGGTCTTCAGTTAAACATTTTATGAAGAGTGAGGAATAAAGATGCTATTCCAGAATGAGAGAGGATAGGAGAATGTATCAACATGGTGTGGTATGTCACATCTAAACTAGAAATGGTTTACGAGAACCTGAAGTGAGAACCTCAACCTGTGTTAGAGAGGTTAAGCAGCTAGAATGACATGCTGAAAGTGTAAGTCTCACCAGGGTAGTCCCCATCCTTGAGGTCTACTGGACACTAAGACGACAGCTTTGAATTTGTCCTTGCAGTTTCCTACTTGAGAAGGCCAATGAGTTGAAGGACCATGTCAGGAATGGCAGCAAATGTTAATAGCAGGGCCTTAATGGCACCAAATGTGCTATTACGCACAGTTGCAGTAAAGCAACTGTGAGCAGCTTCACGTAGGCTAGTTCAAAGTTCCTAATTTGCAAAATCTCTTAAAACCACTTCAGTCCTCTCCTAACCTGATTACCATCCATTATGCCATCTCATTAAAGCCTACAATTCATGCCTTAAATATAGTCTGTTAAGTCTTAAGTGTAATTTCGGTCTACATTCTCATTGCAATTAGACAGCAATGGCAAAGCTGCCAGCTGGAAACTGCTTGTTATTTATGAATTCAGAGTTAGAAATTCTCTTTATATCCCAGTGATGGCAAGAATATCGAGTATTATGTTTGCTACACTTGTTTGTTGAGGGGTGGTGGGAAGAAATAAAGAGAGAGAGTAAGAGCCTACTGGCCAACAAATGACAGGTATTTTATAAAAAGTAGTCACAGTAATGGCACAAATACAAAACAGAAGTGTAGAAGTACGTACCTCGACAACGGCACTCCATTTTGAAACTTCCAAGTGGCTTTAGGTGTAAGAATGAGGTCCGGTGGTGTGGGCGCTGTCAAATTGTCAGTACAGCCTACGGCACAAAACATGAATTCTTTGTGAATTAACAATGTCACCTTCTTTCCAAAAGAGGTGTGGGTGGACATTCAATCACTTGGAAAGTGAGAACAGTGGGTTGCATGGAGTGCAGCATTTGATCTATTTCTAAACTGTTATAAATACTCTTTTTCCACGGCCATTGCACAATTTCTAAGGAGGCCTTTTCCTCAAAGGAACTATGTGATCAGAACAAGGATAGCACAAGCCCTTCCAGAAATTCTGCAGTCTTGGCTCTGCATTTAGGCATACTGTGAATACATGTCGAAATGTCATTTTGAAAGAGAAAATACAAATTTATGCCACCTCTGGAGACAGAATCAATTTTGGTGCACTGTTTGTAGGGGGGCTGATTCTCTTCCCTATTTCCCCTATAACTAGTGTTATACAAGTTCTTCTGTTTTGTTGACTTTGGTCTATATTTTAGCAGATCACTAATCCTTCACAGATGTAATAGGAGCTTAATATGAGAAATTTTTTAAGACTTATTTCAACAAATTTGTTCTACTTGTAAACAAAGGATTGAAAACTAATTACAGTATGCAGATTCTTAGTTCTAAAAGAATCTAATATCAGCCTAGGCAGACGTCTTTCACTCAATAATTTAAGAACTACTAGACAGATGAAAGACTCTCCCTTTCATAATGTATCAGTGGAAACTTCTAATATTAAAACTAGTATTTTTTTTCCAACCAAAATATTAAAATAGGTCAATTATTTTTCCAGTGGTTGTAGTCCTCAAACCAAAAAGTCACGTCATTCTAAGGGCTGTGTTCTAATCCAGCCACAAGCTAATGAGTGAATATTTTTTTTTTGCCCTGGATTACTGTCTTAATGGTCCATTCCATTCTTTCTTCACAATCTCTAAGAAAAAATGATGAAATGGGTCCAGTTTCTGCCTGCATCGTTTATTCTAAAACCATAATAACTCTCAAATTTAAAATTTCATATTGCAGTTTCTCCCACACTTCTATTTTGCAATAGAAGCAGCAGTCAAGACTTCAACTGATTGTCAATGTAAAACCCTGCTGACAGTACTAGGACCATACGTGGTTGCACTTGGTAACTCCAGGTCTGTCCAAGGGATGTTAAACTAATAGATGCGTTGGAGAAATTTAAGAAATAACTAGTTTCTGCTATGAACGATAGAAAAAAGCATATCAAATTAACAACTAATCAATAAAGAAATTGGCAAGAGTCAGACAGGTGGCAAGATTACATTCAGGTGAATGTGAAGGAAAATTCAGGTTTAGCTTTTCAGAAACTGAACAGAAACAATAAAAGAGCTAGAAAAGGCTTGTTAATATTGCCAAGGTAGAAAACTAGTAAATACTGCCTTAGTTGTGGGTGTTAGATCTGCTTCTCAATAGATGGTCTAAGTCTCAAAATCAGGTCCGGATTCAGACCTTGAAATCTCACTCATTGCAATGTATAACGCACCACCATGTATTGTAATGGCTGGTCAGAGTATATTCCCCTCTCTCCGACACCCTTATTATTTATTAATAAAAAAGTTTATCATCTCCTGAAATAAATTTTCTTATAAAGTATTCTTTGAAGTAAGGTAGTCATTATTATTCCAAATTTCAAATGCTACAAAGATCACCCCAAAACACCATTAATGTGTTGCATCATATTATCTAGATTTTGGCAGTGTCATTACAGATAGATCACAGAAATTGAATTATGTTAAGAATTTTAAATGGATTTTTCATAAGATAGACTTGTCAAGTTTAAATTCTCCCTTACCGTGATTATACAGCTCATAATTATTTTTTTATTTTCACTTTTTTCACTGTTTTCACAAGAATCGCAGCCCCACTCCATCTAATTTACCTGCAGTCGACAGTTTAGCTTTGTAACAGTATCATCAAATCACATCAGGAAGAGTAAAAATTTGAATACATACCATGCTCTGCTGTGCACTATTTCCAAAGAAAACTGTTACTGCTAATTCTTCAGCTAAACAGCATAGTTACTATCAAAAACGATAAATTTTGGCAGCAGGAAGTCTCTGTACTTTTATACAGTTTACATTTCCAAGGGAGAAAAGAGGACAAAAAAAATATTAAAAATGCTTGCAAACAAGTATCTTTTAAATAATTCATATATAAATGAAACTATCTTTGCAAAATCTATTCTTTATATTGCTTTTTATTTCTTCCCACCATTCTGTGGCTCATCAATAGACCTTCAAAATTGCCAGCTGCCTTTCAAATAATTTATAGATGCTGTGATGAGAATCATGCAGGCGGTCAGAGCTAGCTTAATTCTCTGCACAATGGCTTTACTATAACATCATATCTGCAGTTATACAATTTTTTAAAATATCTTAATTTTTTTGCTTATATAAGTCCTTTTTACCAGACACATATATATGTATATTTCATAGCTGCAAGTACAGTAATGGATTGACAGGGGGTTTTTTTGTCTCTTTTCCATTCGAAAGAATTCCCCTCCATCTAACCCGGAGGTTATACCTTGGCAATATTCAGCTGGCAATACAACCACAATGGGTAATCGTAAGTACAGACTGAATAATGAAGTAAACTAAACTGTTTCCAGAAATTAACTCTCCAGGAATGCTTACTAGAAGCTCTTCCACAGCACTCAACAAACGACTGATTCATCCCCTAAGAACTATCCTTACGCTAACTTAACACTTCACTTAGTAGTGGAATTCCGGTGATAGTTTGCCTGTATGTACAAAGAGCTCCCAGTTCATACACTTAAATCAAAAAGGTCACTATGTTCAAAACCTCCAATAACTTGTTATTTGACTCACACACTCATGGAAATGAGCCAGGGGCCAAGACATCCTATCCGTGGTCATCCCTCCTCTTCTTGAAACTATCTAATCATAGAATCTTCATGGGTGGAAAGGACCTTTGAGATCATCGAGTCCAACCATACACACACACACAAAAAAAACCAAACCCCTACAATCTCTGCCACTGGAGCATGCCCTGAAGTGCCACATCTAGATGTTTCTTAAACACCTCTAGGGATGGTGACCCAACCACCTCCCTGGGCAGGCTGTTCCAGTGCCTGACCACTCTTGCAGTAAAGTAATTCTTCCTAATATCTAATCTAAACCTCCCCTGCCGCAATTTCAGACCATTTCCTCTGGTCCTGTCATTATTCACCTGGGAGAAGAGGCCAACACTCACCTCTCTCCAGCCTCCTTTCAGGTAGTTGTAGAGGGCAATGAGGTCTCCCCTCAGCCTCCTCTTCTCCAAGCTCAACATGCCCAGCTCCCTCAGCCTCTCCTCATGTGACCTGGTCTCCAGACCCCTCACCAGCCTGGTAGCTCTCCTCTGGACACGCTCCAGCACCTCAATGTCCCTCTTGGACAGGGGGGCCCAGAACTGAACACGGTACTCGAGGTGAGGCCTCACCAGTGCCGAGTACAGAGGCACCATCACTTCCCTGCTCCTGCTGGTCACGCTATTCCTGGTACAAGCCAGGATGCTGTTGGCCTTCTTGGCCACCTGGGCACACTGCTGGCTCATGTTAAGCTGGCCGGCCACCAGCACCCCCAGGTCCTGTCCTGCCGGGCAGCTTTCCAGCCACTCTGCCCCAGGCCTGTAGCGTTGCTTGGGGTTGTTGTGACCGAAATGCAGGACCCGGCCCTTGGCCTTATTAAACCTCATACAGTTGGCCTTGGCCCATTGATCCAAGCATTAGGATAAGAGTGATGGAGCCCTCCTTCTCCTCCCCTTGGCCAAGGAAATTTTAATTATAAAATGCAAAGGTCAACAGGAAAGATAATATATTTAAATGCCTGATAGGTGTGCGTGTAATTTAGATATGTGATAAATTTAAGATGGGTGCATTAGTCATTTACCCAAGATCATGGGAGGGGTCGTCATCAAGCCTGGTGGCTAGGCTGTCCTGATGTTCTACAAAACAATGTTAACATGGCATGAAAAAAACAGGCTGAAATCTCACAAGCAAAGAAAAGATTCAGTTTTTTTTGACAGATAGCTATTTCTGCCTGTATTTGTTTTACAATAATCCAACAAATACATTTCAGAACCTGAGCTCAGATATTAACCTACCAGTGTACAAACGATTCAGTATGAGCTTCTGTAACCTCAACCTAGCCTGAGAGCATACCAAAAAATATGAAGCTCTTTTGAAATTCCACTTCCCTTCAGTCGTTCCGGAGATAGAAGAACATGGGGACAAATGTTGCAGGACACTTGTGAGCCAGTTTTGCAAATTCACTTCCTAAAGATGAAGGAAATATATATGGGTAAACTGATTTGGGAACCTGTGTCCACAGCAGAGATAATTTACTGAGAACATGTACCCATACACACAAATACTTTCAATCACAAAACTCACTATGAACTTTTGGATGAGCTTGAGGAAAGCTATTTAACTGACAAGGTAGCATAATTCCCAAACACTACATTAATAGATGGGGTTTTAAGAAAAACCAAAAAACTATGATTTTCTAACATTATGTGTGCTAAATCCCCTTCTCTTGGAAGACTTTTTTTTTTTTTTAAAGGGATTTTTCAAGGATACTGCAAGACCGAACCAATTAATGGAACTATTCTTTCTAACTTGCTGATGGCGAGTTAGAGGAGCCATGTTAGAGTCATACCTGTCCCGCAATAAAACCCTGCTCCCTGGGCAACACAAGATGTAACAGAACCCATCTCCTAGCCCTGAGATCACAATATTTTTACTTTTAAGAAAAAAAAAAAAAGTGTGTTTAAACACCCTACGTATTTACATATTATTTTACAGTGTGGAGTTGAAGTTTACTGAGGAGCTTCAGGCAAAGAGATTTGATTTTGGGAACCTTAATGACTTGTCTACATAAAAAGCATCAGTCTGAGCCCCCAGACTAAAAACTAACCTCGTATCCTACCTCTGAAAGCAAGGAATAGAAGTTGTTTTAGGGAAATGGTATTAGAAACAGGCCACGCACATTCTCTTCCATATTTTCCCCCATCCCCCCCAAGGTATGGCAACCACAGTTTAGGTACTTTGTGAGTCATCCTCCCTACTGACACATCTATTTATATATCTTTTATAATTTTATATCTTTTATAATTTTGACCTGTATAAACTGAGAAATTACTTAAGACTTCTATTTCTGCACTGTGCTGCAGAAAAAGTGCTGCTTTCCCTTCTAAACCTTCTGCTCTTTGACAACCGCAACCTCCTGTGCTACAAGCAGGTAAATTAATAATTCCCTATTGATTTTCTTCCCATGGTACAAAATTATATACAAGCGTATCGTTCTTCTTCTGCATTCCTCCCCTTTGAAGGCTGTGTGTCTTACTCAGTCTAGCTTACCTGATGTGGAAGTTTTTCTCTATTTCTGACCGTCCTTCTTAAAATTCCCTGTACCTCACCTAGTTGTACCGCACCTTTTTGAGAAAGGACGCCCAAAAATTAATTCAGCATTCAAGCTACGAAGGCATTATGAATTCACAGTGTCATTCTCACGTCTTCTGTTTAGCATTCTCTTTCCATCTAATTCCCGAGTGCTTTTTTGGACTGCTGCTACGCACCAAGTTGATGTCCTCAGACAGCTAACCACAGTGACTCTGAGATCTTGTTCCTGATTGTTTACCGCTTCCACCCAACCTCCTGGGCATTTGCCATCTTTAAATTTCAACTGAAATTTCTCATTCACTCTGTTGAGCTTTTCAAGACAGTTTGGCAACTGCTTACACCCTGAGCAATCTGCTGTTATCGGGAAATGATGGAACCTTACTTGAAATGATGTAATTTATGATATCAAGATTTATTGCATGATACAGACCCCCCTCCATTGGGAAATATGTCGATTCAATCCTTGTCTTTGTTTCTTACCAACTGGTACCCAGCGAGAAATCCAGCACTGTTATTTCTTGCCAGTTTAAAAGTCGTTGGTTAATAGCCTTTTCCAAAGCTTTTTGGAAGGACTTATCAAATGGATCACACTCAATCACATGCTTGTATGCTTAGTGGCTCCTTTGCATTTCTTTTATCAATTTTATGCAGTATAATAGCTCAAGTCTGGATCATTAATTGCACCTTAAGCATGACAAAATGAGGCGCTGGCAGCCTGTACAAGCAGTTTATGCAGTTGGTCAGATTTATACATGCTGAAAGTATATTTTTTACTTACATTTGGTACAAAAGGAGGCACTGGATATTTTAATCTCACGTCTCTCTGGTACTTGTACCCAAATATCATCTTTAAAGATGAATCAATTAGCCATAGGAGTGGCTAAAAGTCTAATTGTCTCTCATAGCCCTTGCTCAAGCATAAAAGAAACCCACAGCCCCTTGTTTGCTGTTCAGAAATAGCTATAATGAGGGGCCCAGCCTAGCCTTAGATTATCCTAAACAGGGTTCATCTGGGCAAGAAACATATTTGCCATATAATGCCTACAGTAAAGTAATGATATTGAATTTTAAAATGAAACATTTTGGGATTTTCTATATACAGACTATAATTACTCAATACATGTAGTGGAATTAAATTGTGTTAATCAAACAAAAAAAAAATGTTATTGCAGACTGCAAATAACACAGCTGTTACCACATTTAAAAGTATCATTTTAACAGAAGAAACAACGATATAAGGACGGAAAACGCATGGTAAGAGCGAGAGAGGACATGAACTGCTTTTAACCCTTTAAATATCTGCACCAACCAGCCCTTCACGCCCACAGACCGTATTGCAGGTGGGAAGAGCAGAGATTTTAGGCCATTGTTTAGCAGTGCCTGTTGATTTTCCATAGTTAACGTAAAGAAAGAACTGATTACTCTTTCCTTCCTTTTTTAGTGATGGCTCATCTCTTGCACTTTACCTTTGAGCAGGTCTGTGATGTTGTGAGTCTGCATAATGAGTGCACGTGAGATCCAGCAGTAGCTCCTGACAGTGCATCCTAAGACATAAGCCTGGTCAAGGCTCATTTTTGTGGCCCTTTGCACCAGAGAATAGAGTTTATGACACAATATGAAAGATGTTGGCGGAATATGCAGAGCTGGGAGCACCATCTGGTTGCCTTGTTTGTCTAACCTCATGGGTTCCTCACTCCAGCTGCTAATTGCATTATGATATTTTCAAGATAGATCACTTCAGATGACATGTGTGTCATAATACTGTCATAATACTCAATAATACTGTCTTAAATTTGAAGTTTGGGCTTTCAGTGCTATATTTACGTCTTCAAATGGAGAAGCATTAGATGTGAAGCAAGGGCCGTGGCTTAGTGTAACCGGCTTTAGGTTGCTGTCTTATTATCTGAAAACTCTATAAAGTGGTAAGTGTGAGACTTACAGAATTTATTTGATGTAACGGCTACCATTCTCCAGCACACTCTGAGCTGCCTCAGAAATACTAAACTGGGGGGGAGGGGGGGATCTGTTTATAAAAAAAATGCCTTGAGCTTGATTAAGGAATTCTTCAGAAGCATTAAAAGAACAAAATGAGATTTTCTATTTATTTTCAGACCATTTATGAAGGTTTCTAAAGTTTGAAGCCACATTCTGCTCTCACAGTAGAGTAAGAGGGATTAACTTTGCAAAAGGTTTGGACTGAAAGCACTGTGAAAAAATATGATAGACATGAATCAGTCCCTCCCTGAGATTTAGAAAAAAAAAACCAAAAAAAAAAACCAAAAAAACCCAAAACAAACAAACAAAAAAAACAAACCCTTGGGTTTTTTTTGAAAGACTATACGTGACTAGAACGTCGCCATAGAACCTTGGGCCAAAAAGCAGAAGCCTGACCTCCAAAGCCTGAAGGGATTTAGGAGGAGGTTTTTACTTAATTATTCAGTAAAAAATAAACAATAATATTGCTGTAATCTTTAAATAACACCCCACTATAGGCCTTGTAAAGGTCAAAATTATTGGATTATTGTCACGCTCTGCAGTTATTTACACGGGAACTGGAAGGACAGTTCAGACCAAGAAATCCAAAAGTTCAGGCGGAAAAGTCTTTGCTCACAATTCACAAAACAGCTTTTTAATTGTGAAGTTAGGTTGCTTTGAATTACCTCTATTAAATGTCAGCTGCATGAATTCTAGTCGGGCATGAACTAAGAAATGATTCTGATTCTCCCTTTCACAACCTCGTGTAGTGAAGATGTAACATGTCACATCAGGTTGCGTCTCTGCTTGGCCCCAGGGCACCGTACTGGGCTCAGGAGAGCTACAGTCAATGGCTGGCTTAGACATTGCCTTATTGTGGAAGCTTGGTTAAATCTCTTAGTCAATTTTCTGGGAATTAAGCACCTGAATGCTTTTCAAAATCTGATCCTCTCTGTAAAATAAGAAGTAAAGAAATTCATAGAATCATAGAATGTGTTGGGTTGGAAGGGACCTCTAAAGGCCATCTAGTCCAACCCCCTGCAGTCAGCAGGGACATCTGCAACTAGATCAGGTTGCTCAGAGCCTCATCCAGCCTGGCCTTGAATGTCTCCAGGGATGGGGCCTCCACCACCTCTTCAGGCAACCTGTGCCAGTGTCTCACCACCCTCAGTGTAAAGAACTTCTTCCTAATGTCTGATCTAAACCTGCCCTGCTCTAGTTTAAACCATTACCCCTCGTCCTATCGCTGCCTGCCCTTGCAAACAGCCCCTCCCCAGCTTTCCTGTAGGCCCCCTTCAGGGACTGGAAGGGGCTCTAATGTCTCCCTGGAGCCTTCTCTTCTCCAGGCTGAACACCCCCAACTCTCTCAGCCTGTCCTCATAGCAGAGGGGCTCCAGCCCTCGGATCATCTTCGTGGCCCTCCTCTGAAACCGCTCCAACAGGTCCATGTCCTTGTGCTGAGGGCTCCAGAGCTGGACACAGTACTCCAGGTGGGGTCTCAGGAGAACAGAGTAGAGAGGAAGAATCAGCTCTCTGGATCTGCTGGCCACGGTTCTTTTGATGCAGCCCAGGATGCGATTGGCCGTCTGGGCTGTGAGTGCACATTGTCGGCTCATGTCCAGCTTTTCATCCACCGGTACCCCCAAGTTCTTTTCCGCAGGGCTACTCTCCATCCCTTCATCTCCCAGCCTGTACTGATAATGAGGATTGTCCCAACCCAAGTGTAGGACCTTGCACTTGGCCTTGTGTAACATATTCTCATAGAACCTGCAAAGTTAAGAATCCGTCAACATTTATGAGATGCCAGAAGACAGTGACCACAAAAAATCCAAACCAAAAAATAAACCAAACAAACCAAAACCCCAGAGCCAAAAAACAAACAGGGAGAAACAAATGTTTTGTTAGAAAGAGATGGGAATAATTGTCAGATTCAGATGCTCTACACCAAGCCTAAATTTCCAACTCTCTTCTTTGCCAGCTGAATGCGCTTTGGAAGTGATTTCACTGGACTTGGCCTCAGCTTTCCCATCTGGAAAATATTATCAATGTCTTTTTTAAAGCATTTGGAGACACTGTAAGAAAACAGCGTAATAACAGATTTGGTTGCTGTTCTCACTGAACCCAAACCTGAAGACGACATATAAGCTACTCGGCAGGAACAGCAAAAAGGGTATTTTTTTCCTGAGTTGCTAGTAAGTACAATGTGTAGGGGCTTTTGTACTATTGAAGTAGCATGGATAAATCCACAGATCCCAATCGTTAGCATCCATCCTCAGATACCATCAGTAAAAATAGGTGCCTACATACATCTCTCAGAAGGAGAATTTTTGATTTTTGCCTCTTCTGATATAGTGGATTTCACAGAATGTCTTCCCAAAGCACAGGTTGATGTGGGATGCCCATTTCATTCTTGCTGATTATGACTTAGTTGCCAGGCTGGAAAACGTATCTAAAAAACAACCTGTCCTTCTAAATGAAGATACATTCTAGCTCTCTTTACTTCTAATTTATGATCTCCAACTCCCAACAAATATATCTGAGCTGAAATTCTGGCCCCAGGGAAGCCAGTGTCAGATCTTCTGTTGACATTAATAGACCATCATGAGCCACAGTAAACAAGCGAAATATGCCAGTCAATCTCTCTCACCTGCTTCAGAATTCATAAAGGCACACTCCAGTTTATATCTACTTAAGGTTCAGACTTACAATTGACTTAAATTTCTCTCTTTCAGTGATAATGTTCTTTGTACCATCCCCAGAATTGTTCATTTTTTTTATTATTATTATTTTGGACAGCTATTACCTGTTCAAAGACACTGTTTTATTGACATTCTGTGGATAGCTTAATTAAAATGTTGTGCTGTTTCACGCATGACGGAAACACTACGGGCTTAAAGTCGAAACAATTCGAAGTAGAGACTTGATTCTCATTCACACGAGTATAATTTAATCAAGTGAGATGCAACTCATTTATTCAGTATATTAACACAAAGAAGAGACTCATGTCATCTTCTTTTGTGAATTATTTTCTTATTCCTCCCCATTTCTGGCATACCATTGTTGGTGTTTCTAAGTCGTAAATTGAAGTATGCAAATTTTTTTCAGCGTGCAAATGTCTAGATGCAGGTGTTTAACTCCGCTCCCAGAATAGCAGGCTGTCATACCAAAGAGGGAACGGCAATTTCAACTGACTATTGTTTTCCCAACTGAACCATAGATAGAAACGCATCATTTTAAAATGCTAGCAAGAAGCCAATGAGATCATGAAGGAATCTCAAACACCAGATTAAAACAATTACCAGGGGGGAAAAAACCTAGTAGAAAGCCACTGACGCTTCTGCTATGAATAGATTCGCACAGAGAGGAATACACGTGGTTGCTTTCAAAAAATTATACAGGGGGGGATCTAGACTGCAAAGAACAAAGAGGAGAAGAAGCTTCTTTATCATTCATAAAGGACAAATTCCACTTTTGCTCACATGGATTACAGGAAACAGAGCTTCAGCTCTGCACCCCTTTCCATTTAAGCATAAATTGAATACGCTGTGTATTTCCACTGTGCCTGAGTATGGAGCTAGAAAACCAGTACTGCCTCGGCATACAGAAAAGCTTCCTGGGTACTAGTGCTTCCTCTAGATCAAGTGCTGCATATCGCTGCACTTGAACTCTCTTTATTATGCCAAAATAACAGATTGTCCCCATCAGCAAGAATGTTTGGGTGTGGGGTTTTTAATTTGTTTCAAATTAAGATTCATTTACTCCGCCTGAGATCTAAAAGAAACCAGGAGAAAATAATATCCACCTGCCTTCTAATACTTACTCATTTACAAATGATAATACAAATGACCATTCTGAAGAAGTTCTTCATCTTTATAAACATGCCACTCTTTCCTGTGCAGTATCAACAGCCTTTGGAGTCACACAGAGGAAATGACACTTAATTCAGAGCATCTGACTCAACTGATTTGTCCAGGAAACAATTGCTTTTATTTACTACACGTCACCTTCCACTTTGAATGGGAGGTCTCTGATTTACCACAGCCCAGATCACAAAGGGTCTGTAAAACGCTGCGTATGCGTGGACCAACTTGCTCTCTTATGCGATGACCGTCGCTGTTAAAGCAAAGGATGAAGTAAATTCAAACCAGCCCGAGCCTGACCTACCGGGCTTTCATAACTGACTGGCACCCGCATCCAACAACTCAGACTGGTGTAGGAGCATCTATTTTGAAGAGAGGTGTTTTTTTTCCACTATAAGGAATCATTTAGTTTTTTGCTACATGGTCGGGGAACCATTACCGTGTTTGTATTTAGTTTTAAGGTCTGTAGTTGTAATAAACGTATATGCGATATAAATGTTCAAGATAAGTAGCTCAGCAGGCAGCAGAGAATTTAGTCTTTTAGGAGTGAGGCACTTTTGAATCTGCCATGTCCACCTGAATGGATGCCTGCAGGAGCTTTGGATCACACTGACTTCAGAGAGTCCAGCCCACAGCCTCTTAAACCTACGTTTTTTTCAAAACTGTACTCCCTGCATGGCTTCTAGAGGTGGGGGGGAGAAAAAAAAGTGACCATAAATGTCAAATAGTGCATTGTGAGAAATCAACCTTAAATGTTTTCATCTTTTTTAAACATAAAAGGGGCTGTTGCTATCTCTCACTAATGCAAGACTAGAGGAATTGAAGCTTGAATATTTTATAGAATAAGACTTTAAAAGTACCAGAAATAACAGAAGTTATTTTACAATGTACCAGCATGAGCAGAAATATTTCCTTTTAATTAGCCCTTCTGGAGAGACGAACGGAGCAAAGCACTCACAGGAATAAGGTTATTAAACTGTAGACTAGAAGTGAAGCATCCGCCTGAGCTCAGGAGTGTATGAAGAGGCTGAACTTGGTGACAGAAGAATTCTGCAAGGAACAAATAGTCTTCTTTTGAGTTAAATATGCTGGAATAACCAGGCCTGATGTCATGATGTGTGGATTATGGAAAAGACGACCAGGAGAGGGATCAGCTTTTGTCTCACAGGGCAGAGTACCAAACCCAATTGTGCTCGTCTGAGCTATTATCTCTACAGAAATAAAAGAGAGTAAGAAAAAATAAATTCACTGGGAAAAAAAAACAAACCTGGAGCTAGATAGTATTGTGTCCTTGACATTTCTAGATGAGCACACCTACTGTCTCAAGCTGGCTGCTCCTGCAGACACCTGCGCTCCACCATGGGACTGCTCTCGGTTCACCTCCTGAATAACACTATATCCCAACGTCTCCTAGCTTTGTTCCATCTGCCACTCTTTCAAAAGTTGAAGTTAAATTCTTACAAATCTAAATATTAACACAAAATGTTGTCTGTAAAGAGTCCAAGATACCTCGTCTATGAAAGAAACACAGACAAAAATAAAAAATTCCATTCAGGTGTCTCTTGGGCATCCCAAGTTAGCAACCCGGGAACCTGACCTACTAATCTGTGAAAAAGCCATCATCTTTTTCTTCCCTATTGATGGAGATACATGTCACACACCATGGAAACAGGTCTCCCTCGCTGTTATGCCAACTGATGAAAACAGTTTAAAAAGCTATGTGTAAGCTGTGGACCCTGAAGCTTCCCCATCTACTTGGAGCTCGGTGCCTTGGTCAGCTGTATCACAACCAGAGGCTTGTGAAGAAAGAAAAGAGTGAGTGGGTAACAGTACATAGAAAAGAAATACAGGGAAGAAACACAACAGGTGGGTCAGACAGAAATATTGGTGGACAGACCTGAATGAGAATGATATAAACCAAAAATGGATTGTAATTAATGATGGGGACTTATTATTTGTTCTTTTTTATCGCTGCCTTTGGGAAAAAGAGTACAATCTTGCACCTTGCTCCTCCTGTATCTAAACAACAGAACAAATTCCTGTAGTCCCAAAGCATCTGATACTCTGTAAGCTTTCAACATAGACCAGAAGCACTCTTCTGTTAAAATTAAGTGTAATAAGAAAAAGCAATCAAAATTTCAGATGATGCATTTAAAAAAAAAAAAAAAAACAAAACACAAAAAACCCAGAACATATCATGGACCAGATGCGAAATAAGCATGGAAAGTATGTCTAAAAGTATCAATGAAGAGCATTTACTGAAAAATTTTCAATATCCTGACCTTCTTTTAGAAACTGCCAGTTTCCCAGGACGAGAAATTGTCGCAGAAAAATTCTAACATTCATTAACGTTTTGTTAAATCTCTTGGTTCCAGTAAGGAATTCCTGGTTGACCGTCAGAAACAGAACGGCACCCAGAGCAGCTGTTCTCTGAAGGAAAGGTTACTTACTTCTCCATACCAGCCTTGGTCGGGGTAGCTCACAGGCACGCTGCTTCCTAGTCTCACCTGATACGGAATCTAACAGTTTCACCGCACGAAACGACGCATCCTGAAGTAGGGACAGATATAGTTGCATGCCTAGAGACTAAAGACAGAAAACAGCTTGTCAGCAAGTTGCATCCAGTCCACATCTTCATAGAATCATAGAATTGTTGAGGTTGGAAGGGACCTTTAAGATCATCGAGTCCAATCATCTTAATCATTAACAACATGTAAGAGTAGGCCTAGACTTAGTAATTCGCTTGAAACTAATCCGACGAGCTCTGTGCAAACAATGTGTCTCCACAGAGCAAGGGCAAGATTCAAATTTGAGGGCGAAAGCCATACAGCCCAGAGACTGCGTCTTCCAGTCACAAAGCTGCCTCGCGGAACAGCCTCCACCTACCCTGAGTGAGCATCCCCTGCATTTATATTTTGTCAGTGGACTCCCAAATTCTTTAAAAGGCAGTAACACAAAAAAATAACTACTTTTTAAAAAGTCTAAAAAAATCTGGCCACTGGTAATGTTTCTGTTTCAGATTTGCCCGGGAAACATATAAGTAACGCTCGTTAAATAATTTATTTATATCCTGGAATCATGCTAGATGTAGTAGAAGAGCTGGGAAGATCTCTACAGTGATTACTAATTCTATCAGAAAACACCAGACAATCTAAAGCCCAGCAAACTTTTACCCATTAGGTAAAATATATAAAAATACATATACGTAAGTATAAAATACTTGTGCAATTTTAAAATTCAGGCCCATTAAACCAGAGCATACATGTCAAGGCAAGAGAAGACTATTTAGATTAAAATATAGGTTCTAAATGAGACCTTCTTGTTCAATGAATGGTATTATTACAGGTTATATTTGACTCTAGTTAAGAAAACTGAAATGAAAACCACTTAGCATAGCAAATAGTGAATGAGAGCAGTGAAACAATTTCACTTCTCGTTTCTTTCCTTTAGTGAAATGTGATGTGATTCGATCATACGTAGAACTACATACAACAGAGCTTCAGATACAGCGAGAGCCCCCCTTTTACAGGAGATAGGATACACATGCACATAGTTATACAGTTGTACCTCGGTTCTTAAAAGTCTTATAATTCTATGTATGAGGTGTGCCTTTTCTGACCCAAGTAGTGAAAAAGGCAGATCAATTTACGTTGTAATTAGTGAAAGCGAAGTTGCATCTTTAAGAACATAATTCAGAGATCACGCTTAAAAAAATATTTGCCTCCTTAATTTTTTTTTTTTTATTATTATTATTATTGTATTTTCAGCGCAGCTCTGTGTCTCTGCTTCTCTATTCTGGTACTTGCATTAACAGCTTATAGAAAAGAAATAGAATGCTAGATGCACGCAGAAAGACTAGTAGGTGCTGGCTTTCACCAATGGGAATATTTAGCTTTTCCATACAAGTTGTTCATCTCAGAACTGTCACACAAGAGAGAAAAAGCACCAGAAAATCCACCTCAGAATCCTGAATGAACTGACACGTGCAACTGCAGAAAAGCCGGGCTATTTAGTTCGGGCATGGCATCATGCTAAGCCATCAGATTCTAGAAAACAATATTGGAAAAGAGCTCCAAAGTAACTGAGCCTACTCTTCTTCCAAGGCTCAAATATAACAGTGATAATTACAGAAAGTCAGACGGACATTTGGTCACCTGTTACGGTTCCTTGGCACAATTCACACTGCAATATTTTTAATAAGTGCATAAGAAGTTCAGTGCATTGAAAAAAATAATTCAGTCATCAGATCCACTTTTAAAGTGATGCTCCAGAGCATACTAAACCCAACAATTTTTTAAAAGAGATAATCTCTAAATTTTATTAGAAAAAGGGTCTGTCTGAATTTTCTCTCAATGTGATGGACAAGTCTGTCAGGAGAAGTCTGGAGGAGGCTAGTAAAGAATGTGAACCCCCTGCCCTTACAATTCAGAATTTTTGTACCGAAATCCTACACCTAAATATCTTCTATATAGGTCCATTTGTGTCAGTTGCTTGTGGGATAGAGGTGAGAAGACAAGAAGAATACTTCCTAAATCATCAAATGGAGAGGGGAGGAGGGGGCGAGAAGGGCTGTCCTAAAGATGGAGCACAAATTGCTCGGAGCCATGCAGCACGCGGGATGTCGAACAACACTGCCGGTACCTGCTCATGGACTGGGAGAATTGGCAGGGGCCCAACCGCTCCCCATTGCACAGTCTGGGATTGTGGAGTTGAATGTCTGACTTACTTTCTTGTACTGTATTCCTCCACGGGTTTGCTGATAAAAGCAGTGACACTTTCTTGTACATATTCTTAAATAACAGGTCGTAAAAACAGGGGAGCCTGGAGAGAGATCAGAGCCCTCCGGAATTTGTCACAACAAATCTCTCTCCTGAGGCAGTCAGTCAATATACAGCAACGTGGCCTGAATCCAGATCCCCCATCGTGTATCAGAATTTTACCTTTAAATGAAATTAAAGCAGTCTCTTACTAAACAATTTGTATTTAAAAGGGATTTTGGTGTAAAAAATCTACTCTTTTCTGTCTTTTTACAGAGGTCCCCAAACAGAATGTTGAAGACCATTAATTACAGTTTGAACAAGTAATATGGCCTATTTATCAAATCATTATTTTTTAGAAGTAAAGTGTAACTCTAATAATGTTTTAAGCTACAGGTTCTAGGGCATTAAGAAGATTGCATCTAAGGATGTTGGCCAAGTTGTCCTCAATGATTTCACCTCCATGACACAGTCCAGAACACCTGAGTCAAGAGAAGTCCAGCCTGGGACAAATCACACTCCCTTTGCTGTTTTCCAGCCCTTCAAGCTCTGTTCCTCAGGCACTCTTTCATCATCGAGAGGAACAGGGCAGAGGGGAGGCAAGGAAAAGCATTACCAAGTTTTCCCTTTACATTTTCACAGAGAATCAATCACTGTCTCGGTCAAAAGAGACTCTGAACTCTGCAGAATGGTGAATACCGTGTATGGGGCAAGGGACGTCATAAGCAAGTTCTTCACTCATACGTTGGTGCCAAGGTGAAGCGAAAGGATTTTTCAAGTCATTCAGCAGTCACACAGCATGTGTTGGTATTTATGCTCACCTCCAGGAGGAATATTTGCCCTTGTTAGTGCAGCTGCACAGCATGAAATGAGCCCTCCTTGCACTTCTCTGCAGAGGTGCGCCGTTTTCAGCTTCCATAAACCAGGACTTCTCGTACCCTTGACTGTGTGTGCTCTAACAGCCTTTCATGTCTAAGGTGTAAGTACTGTAAGAGCAAGGCAGGTATTGCTGATTGAAAATGAAAGGATGCTCAGTTATTTAAAAATACCTTTGTTAAAAAAAAAAAAATAAAAAAAAGGTTTTAAGGCACTTCTGTTTGCAGCAATGGCAAAAAGCCCTCAAAATTTGGGCTGAAAATGCGCTCTCTTCCCCTCATTTCTTACACGCACGATCCACGTGCAAGCACCTTTTCTCTTTTTCTCCTCCCATTGGCAAATAAAAAACAGGGGAGATGGTGAAAGAAAGAGACTGAATCAACTGTTTCCCCATTCACGAAAGTGGTCTGTTTTTAAGAAACCTGCTTTCAAGTTTTCATTCTAAGAATTGCTACGAGTTCTAGTCGCCACCTAGAATTTACAGCGTCACACATTTTTTAGTGACATTTGGGTGTCCTCATAAATGACATCTTCACCTCGTCATCCCACTTTTTAGGAAAGATTAAAGTCCAGGGTGTTACATAATTATTCCACAAGACTATAACCAAAGTAACCAAATTGTCTGGACATTTTTGGGTGCTTGAAGATAAAGTGGTTTTACCCACATTCCATTTATGATCTTTGTGGCAGCCACCACCTTTTCACAGGGTTCATTAAGGTATATACACCTCCAGACCACCTAGTTCACTACAGGAAATCAGTCAGGCAAATACATTATTTCTTCCCGTTCTCTCAAGTCTTCTTTTTGCTGTTATATTTTATAAAACGTTAAAAACTTTAAATAACCCAAAACCTAAGCTTTAATACCTAAACCAGCTAATAATCTGACAACCTGTGGTGATTATGGCAGTGACTTTATGATATCAGATAAAGTGTGAATATTAATTCAATTCCTATTTTTGTCTCATAATCAAGATAAAGTCCCCAACACGACAGATTCATAAAGATGCATCAAGCTACGGATAAAAATAAGTCTATCCACATTGATAAACATCTACACCATTCTGTAATGCATTGGTCCATGTTCTCAGGTTATTTGAAGTTAATCAAGTCCATCAGAGGATACAGATATGGCTCCTTTGTGTTTTTTTTAATTGTCTTTTTCTATCATGAATTAAATAAAAAAAAAACCTTGAGGTGTGCAACATTCAAGGAATAAGCAAAACCATCCGATAACATTATCTTTTCTACAATGGGATTCCTTGGGGTTTTTCAATATTAAAAAAAAATCACTACTTTTCCAGTTAAATGATGGAATATTCACCCTGGTAACAGCAGCATTCTATCACACAGAGAGCACCATATGGTAAGTATTTACACAAAATATTCATCCAGATGCACACCGACATTCACTAATAAAAGCTAAATTAACACAGCATCTGATGAGACTTTTGCCCAGCATGCCAGGCTTATGCCAGGCGGAATCTGAGATAGTACTGGAGCATCCAAGTTGATCTACCATTTACCCAGCCACCTCCTGGTCTCCCAGCTTTCAAAAGAACAATACGGTGAAACTGCACCTACCACCAAGGACCCAGGGGCACGTTAAAAGCTGCTGTGGTCTGATATCACAGGCAAGAAAAACAGTCAAGACCCACGTCTGCACTAGCAAAGCTGCTGAAAACAAGGTATGGCGTAGGTCACTGTTGTTCAAAAGTTATGTTCCCTCCTATAAATGGAGAGGATGTTGATAATTAAGCCTTGACTAGGTACGTCAAAATTTCTATCACAAAAACATCAGCAAAAATGTAAAAATGTTGGAAGAAGTCTGATGAGATTTATTTTTTTTTCCATGAAAGACAGGAAGAATGAGCTTTTGATACTGACAGTCTCAGAAAAAACAACCCACTGAATTCAAGGGAGCAGACGTGGTGCTTTGACCTATAAGGATTTTTACCATGTTTTTGGTAAAATTTTAAATCTGAAATGATTTTTTAGTTCATAAAGATCTCCTACAACCTCATTTATCATCTTTATCAGGGAGTGTTGTGATAGGATGAGGGGTTTTAAACTGGAAAATGAGAGATTTAGATGAGATATTAGGAAGAAATTCTTTCCTGTGAGGGTGGTGAGCCCCTGGCCCAGGTTGCCCAGAGAAGCTGTGGCTGCCCCATCCCTGGAGGGGTTCAAGGCCAGGCTGGACGGGGCTTGGAGCAACCTGGTCTGGTGGGAGGTGTCCCTGCCCAGGGCAGGGGGGTGGAACTAGGTGGTCTTTAAGGTCCCTTCCAACCCAAATCATTCTACGATTCTATAATCGGGCATTATCTACCCTTGGCTTTCCTAACATCAAACTTTACATCCCTATATAGGCAGGGTTTGTAAATTCCTTTATATTGCTGTTTAGTCACACAGGTCTCCTGATAAATCTAACTTGTTTGCTTGAGTATCAGGATTGAACTATTCTTGAGGTTGAAGGAAGCTGCCCTCATAGGTCTGCCACCTTTTCCTCACTCCTTTGCCCTTCAAATGTGCCTCTCATGGGATCTCACCAAATCACTGAAAAAGCTAAAGTTTGTTATCCTGAAATCCAGGGTCTGTACATTGCTACCCTCCTTCCTCATTCCCCTCAGGATCTTGGACTCCACTATTTCATGGTCAATACAACCAAGGCTAGCATTGATCATCCCCATCAGGTTGTTAATTTTTAGTGAATAGTACATCAAGACATGCATCAGCCCTGGCTGGTCCAAGAGATACCAAGAGCAAACAGCCATCCCAGCAGCATCCTCCGTTCCCTGCTTATTCCCTACCTCATGAACCACCCTGTGACCTGCCAATACCCAATTGCACAACATGCTCCTGCAGCTTCAGGTCACAGCAGTCATGAGGCCCAGGTAAAGAGCAAACAGAAGCCATGCAGAAGATGGGTCCCTTCTCGCAAGCCCACGAGCCTGCCTGAACGCTTCCCAAGCATGAGTCACTTCGCACATGAGCACCGTCCACTTCACCCTCACAGCAAAACCACTTCATTAAAACACAGAGGGAGGCTGTACCACCATCTCTGTGAGAAGGGCTATGAAGTTTGCAAAAGCATTCTCAGTAGATGTCACATCTGGCATCCCAGAGTCACAGGGATGTCCTCACATAGATTAGCTATAAAGCTGCACCCTTCTAAAACGAAGTGTAAAGGAACAGAAGGGTACGAGCCTTATCTATGTTTGAACACTGCAGACCATTTTTTGGGAGGGGGTGAAGAGAAACCCAGTGAATGACCAGTACCTATCTAGTTATCTGTCCAGGTTTATAACAACAGGTACAGCTTGCAGTTCTCTGCCTTTGCCAAATTCAGTTAAGTAATAAAAATAATTCATTTAAGACTGCTACCATGATCTGGAGTATCTTGTAGTCTTGACTTTCCCTTTTTCTCTTTAATTTCATGTTGACTCTTGAAAACTACTTCCTTAGGGAGGCACCTTCATGGGCTGTGCCTTTGAGGAGTAGCCAAGTTTTGTTACCATTAATTAGCTACCTACATGTCCCAAAACATGCACATTCCGCTTCCAAACGCTTCTCTGCTATTCTGAATGTTAATCCTCTATGCCTTCTCTCAGGGAAGGTAAACGCAAACACATCACCACATCTTGCTAAAGTCCCAGTTTGCATTCTGATTTTGCAGATAGACACCATATTCAGCACAGATCTTTCTGTAGTTCCCAGCTACCTGTATTCCTGTCCACAAAATAAAGGAACAACAGATATATGGTGCTCAGAACCTTCAAGGGACACAAAGAAGGACAACATTTTTCCTCAGGGAAGGGAAGAATACTCACTGCTAAAAGGGGACCAAAGGGAAAAATATATTAAAAGTTTTGTGCTAGGAAACGATGTAGGGGTAAGGGAATATTCTTGGAGAAAGAAAGATTTGCAATTTGATTTTCAATTCTTAACTTCTACTGCGTGCATTATAATTTTAGTTAAACAAATTAAAAAGAAGGCATATGAAGCCGTGAGAATAGAAGGAAACAGTCCGAGCAGAAGTGCCATTTTAAGCATTGAAGCCTAGTTTCATACTGTACAAGTTAAACTTCGCACAGCAACTGGTCTGAAATTCAGCTATTTTATCACATTAGTAAACTAGATCATCAAAATCACGCTGATAAATTCAGGGCTTTGCTTTATTTTAAATAATAGGGATATGATCTAGTTTACAATAAATTGGTTAACTCAACAAACATTCCCATATCTAGTCAGCTAAACAGCAATAACTGTGAAGTCTCACAGCAATCTGTTTGTCTTATAAAGGTTGGATTCTGACGTGGATAAAAATACACAAAACTCTCCTTTGAGCAGGAACTGAAATGCAGACTAGTCTGCTCTGAATCAACAAAAGAAATAGTAAATTGAGAAAAATCTCCCAAAATGTGAAAGGAATTCTTTACGGAGGGATCCCCAAAGCAGCAAAAAATCCATTATCGACAAGGCTTGCTGGGAATAAAGCTCTATGAAACACCTGAGGACAACTTATTCTCCAGGAAGCACAGGGGATCCATAGTCTCTGGGGTTCTGCTGCTGGAACCAGCACAAGCTGGGGAGACGGGACTTTAAACAGCAGGACAGCAGAGAGGCAGAGGAGCGAAAAGAAAAGGAGACAATGAGCTTCTGGCTGGCCATCGACAGGTACAAAACCCGAGAGGTAAATCCCTGGGATTTGTTCGGAAGACTTCTGCAGCCCCCAGCGTCCTTTCTGTCTGAAAAAAAAAAAAGAACACTTTTTACTACATTCTGAAGCAAAAGATTTGGGTCACTTCTGAGAGACTTGTTTGTTTGGGGGAAGCAAGTGAACCATTTATGGCTTCTCCGGTAAGAAAAGGAAAAAAGTATTTCCTGAAGACTCTCTTTCTAGACTTAATAAATACCCTGAACCAGCAAGCCTTAGACTAGTCTTTTGTGCAACTTAGAAATGAAAGAAAAGATAATCATAGTCTAAACGACATAAGATTATTTTTTTTTTATATTAACCTTTTGGTTATTTTAATTACATGAACAGCAGCTTTTAGATAAAAGTTTTCTCGTTAGCAGTACCTTTACTCTATGCTCCAGCGTCAGCGCAAACTACCCCTGCAAGCGCTTTTCAACGTAGTACTTGCTCACACTGTACCTTGCTGGTGAAAAATGAGAAAGAAAGTCTTTGAGTGTTCTAAAAGCAATTGCTGAAGTTTTTACTTTGTATGGCGAACACCAGATGAATCAGTCTGATTGCAATCATACAGCACCTACAGGCCTAGATCAATTACAGAATTTCATCAAAAGCTGCACTTCATGATCTACCACCCAGACTATTTTAGAAACACGCAAGTATTCCTTTACTATGGTCATCGTCACATTAGAAGAACCAAAAACTTTGCAGAAACGTATATGGAATGGTAGTGGGTGTAGAAAAACAAACAACTTCTGACCACGACACCCTTAATAATTATTTCTATGTATTTAGGGCTTCTTTTCCAAGCCACCATGTACCAACTTGGAAGAACTTGTTTTCCAATCAGCTTTACTGTACAGCATTTCCTGGGATCATGCCTGTTTCTGGAACAGTGAAACCAGGAGGACGAGATTTTTGCCGTGAACCGTCGCACACATCCGAAATTGAATCTCCTCTCTCTCCTGACAACGTACCATTTTCTTTGACAGGATATTTGCACTTTTATTTGTCTTGTGTTAAACCAGTTGTAAAGCTTGTATGCGCAACAGTATTTCCAGGTGATGATCACAGAAGTAGCTGTGATGGTTTAGGACCTCCAGCCTTTCGTTCATAACAATCTCCTCGTTGTTAGTTTCTGATCTGACAAGAGAGGCAGTGGAACAAGGTCTTGACTGTCTTCAGGGTGAGGTTAGCCAGCCTACGGAAAGCTGCGCAAGCTAGCTGGTTGACGCTGCATGGAGATAGGTGGGGACCTGCACATACACTCTGCAGTTTAGTCACGCAGGACTCCGCTCACCAGCATTTCCATCCCTTTCTCTAATAATAATGTCTGACCAAAGCTTCACTCATTTTCAAGCACAGAACTGAGAACTGAAATTCAATATCCTACTTTCACATATAAAAAAAGTAATTTAATTTCTTGTCACTATTCATATGAGACTGACGCAAAGCAAGGAACAAACACAACCTGAATGTTGAAGAAGCTCAGTTCCTAAAACCATGGCTTCTTACTTCCAGAAGTCATCTTCTTTCATAGCGTTAAAGTTCAAAATTAAACTGAGGCCCTCCCCTCATAGTAATATTAATACAAAAATATATTCTACTGTGTCTGTCTCAGCAGAATTAATTTTCTTCATAGTACCCTGTGCGGTGTACTCTTTTGGATTTGTTGATAAAACACCAGCATTTTGGCTATTGCCGAGCAGTGCTTGCACCCATTACACATACACAAAATGCTTTAGGCTCGGACAGGAGCCTTTAGGCTCGTTGCCCAAAATGTCTTGGAATCTGCCAAGACAACTAGCGTACTTTTACAAAAACCAAAGATATCTGTAGCAATCATTCTCCTTCAGACACATCCTGAAATCACTCCAAAAGGATGCTGGTTACACTGCTGGTTCATTCCTCAGATGGCAAAATGTTATTAACCTGCTTCTCATTAGAGCAGAAGCAAGGAAAAAGAAAACCTAAACGGATTACATATCCATTTTAAATTTCTCTTGCTCCAAAGTAGCAAAGATTAATCAACTTATTCTTTCTGCATTTCTATTCTCATGAATAATTATGAAAACTTTGAAATTATGATTCACCCATAACAACAAGAGGATGTATTAATTGCTTGAATAGTTTTAAACTTTGGATGTTTATCAAGTGATTATGTGTCTTTCCCAAATCTATGCTATGTCAAAAGTCTCTTTTCAAGTTGTTTGAAACATCATAGCTTTACAGAAAGATGAGATTTACTTCTCTCCTTTTAAGATAGCTTCATTAAGAAAAGGATTTTTGAGCAGGTCAGTATTATCCGTCCTGATGAACTCACAATTTTGACTAGTAGGATAAATTACACAGAAAGAAGGACTTCAGAAGTTTATAAATAAAATTTCAGTTCCCAAAAGAAAATCCTTCTTTTGAATATAGCTAAGAACTCTTACCCCTCTTCCTCCCACCCAATTCAATTAATTCTGCACTTTGCAGCGTATTATCATTTCCTTTCTTTTACTGAAGTTTTCAGAATCCTTGCTGTTTCTACTGTCTAACCCATAAAATTTATCATACTGTGCATCTGGAGTGTTGATTTTTTGGTCTGCTTAGGGGATGAAACAGAATAAGAGATGCAACTTATATCAGCTGAAATACAAGTACCCAAACAGTCCTCTTGACAGCTACATTAAGAAAATTATCAAGAAAAAATTAGGGGGTGTAGAACATTTATGTCTGTCACATTCAATGACTTAGATATTGTGAGGTAGTCATGATTAAATTAAGCATCAGACTTGCTTTCTATGCTTAAGCACTCAGCAAAGATGTAAGGGAACCAAAAATAAAGAGGAAGAATCCATAACAAAATACAATATCTTTTAGATCTGTATTTCTTGTTTCACATGTACTCTGGTTAACAAGTATTCAACTTACAAATCCATGGCTGTTTGGGACTTACTGTCAGGTAACTTATGACCCAATTTCAGGTTTTGTATGGGCACCAACATTTAGAGACAAAGGAGGCTTTAATTTTCTGCAGTGTCACAGCAATCAGAAGGGAGAGAACGTGACGTGACATAAGGAGGAGGAGGCACAACCAAAGCTCAGGTGATAATAAATTTAACTAATAATAATATTAGTTATTAAATTTCATTTAATAAATTTAATTTTAATTTAATAAATTTAACTAAACCGCATTTTTCACACTGGGATATATCACACGTCAAAATCAAAGTACTCGGAAAAAAATAAAACATTCCTCAATTAGCTACACCTAAAGCAATAATTTTGGGTTTTTTACTACAATTACGTTGGCCAACAGTTCTGATGTTTAGCTCTTCTGGTGAGGTTTAGCTTAGTTTTAGGAAAACATTTTGTAGCATTGCTTAAGATAAACATTTTATGTTCAGTCTTCTGCCCTATGTGCTCACTTTCATTTCAGTTAACACAGGAAAAAAAAAATCAAAACATCAGCACCTTTCTATTTTTAACTTTGAGCACTCTAGATTTTTACTTAATACATTGAGTCTAAAAATTACACATATATATCTTCTCTGCAGCTCCTGAAATGATGGGTTATCCCTCATATAGCTAGACGAAAAGTAAAGGATGTGATCTTAATGCCAATGCAGGGAGGCTTTGTTACTCAGCTGAATATACAGACATCTGCCAACAGTTGTTGTAAAGGCTCAAGTTAGATCTGAGGAAGGTGTTACTGCATGAAATTTTACGGTTCTTGCTGTAAAGCAGGTCAGACCAGAGAATCAGGAAGGTCAGTTCCTAATTTAGACATTTATGAAGATAGGAACAATTCCTTCATTTCAGACACGTTTACCTGCATCCGCTGAAGGGAGTCGATTGGGTGCAAGAGGATAGAGAATATCTTTGCTCCTGTGTCAGGACTGCAATGTCATCAGAGCAGTGAAGTTGTTCCTAAACACAAATAATATCCATTAATTTGACATAATGATATTGGGAGACCCTGTTGCCAGACTTACAAAAAATCACATGTGAACAAAAGCTCATCTTTCTCATGTTTTTTTCCACTTGGATCCTAATAAAAAGACTCTGATATAAACCCTTGGGCCAAAATACATATAAACACTACACTACACTCCTGAAATGCATAGAATTTAAAACAGATGTAGGGAGAGGGGGTGTCTCTGAAATAGTCAAACTATTTTCTTAGGGGAAGTGGTCCTACATAGAATGTTTCCGCAGAACACGGGCTTATAGTTTTGTTTAAAATTTAGCTGAAAAATAAGTAACAGCTATGGTTCTGACAAATTCAGCATACCAAACACGAGATTGAGCCCATATTTTGTGTGTTTATTTTTATATTTCAATTAATCACACTCAGCTCAGTTTTCCATCACCAAAGCAAAATGTTTAGTGTCCACTTAACTAATTTGCCTACAGTTCATCTTCTATTCAAAGGAAAGAAAAGAGATAGAGAATGGAGAAGACAGTAACGATACCAGCATTGCCAAGCGCAAGGGTCAAAAAGTCACATACTTAGGCCTAAGGGTGATGAGATGACAGATGCTCTCCCCCACCTCTCACTCCAAGGAGAGGAATGAGAGAGATAAAGAGATTTATGAGTTTAGAAAGAAACTAAACTACTTTAATGAAATATTAATAATAAAATAAAAAAAAAGAAATAACGAAAGAGATAAAATATACATAAAAAACCGTATCAAGTTCCCAGGAAGATGTCATCAGCAGGCACCGGGGAAGTTCCAGATTGGACTCAGCAACGGATGGGAACTGGGTTGCAGATCTGGCTTCAAGAACACATGGATCAGGAAAAAAAGCAGAGAAACAGACAGAGTCCTCCTCAGATGTCAGTCACTGAAAAGAGCCATTAAAGAAGAGCTGCCCTCTCCGTGCCCCAGCTTTTATACTGAGCATGGCAGATAGGACGGGACACCCTATTGGTCAGTTTGGGTCACCTGACCTGTCCCCTCGTCCCCACAGGTGCAACCCCTCCACAGGGTAAACACCCTGGTCAGCTGACCCTGGTTGCCACGGCAACAAGTGTACGCAAGAGCCTCTTGGACAGGACATGTGGTCACCTAATTAATGATCATTGGTCTCCTCAAATATAATGAGTAGCACTACAATTTCTAAAGAAGTTATCACTTTGTATAGCAGTTCCTCGCTCCCAGAGGAATTAGAGTAATTCACTGTTTTCCATTCAAATACATCCAGAACTAATTAATTAAAAACTAGCTCTAATAGTATGTGCTTTATCAATTAATCTAATAAGATCCTTTTTGTTTCCAGGTATCGTCTTTTTTCAGAGGAAATATTAAACCGCCTTGATTTATCTGATAGAATCATAGAATCACAGAATGGTTTGGGTTGGAAGGGACCTTAAAGATCATCCAGTTCCAACCCCCTGCCCTGGGCAGGGACACCTTCCACCAGACCAGGTTGCTCCAAGCCCCGTCCAGCCTGGCCTTGGACACCTCCAGGGATGGGGCAGCCACAGCTTCTCTGGGCAACCTGGGCCAGGGCCTCACCGTTCTCATAGTCAAAAATTTCTTTCTGATATCTAATTTAAATCCCCACTCTTTCTGTTTAAAACCATTACACCTCGTCCTGTCACTCCCCTCCCTGATCCAGAGTCCCTCCCCAGCTTTCCTGGAGCCCCTTTAGGGACTGGAAGGGGCTCTAAGGTCTCCCCGGAGCCTTCTCTTCTCCAGGCTATGGAGTGGAGGAATTTTGATCATCAGATTTTAATTTATATACATATAAGCTTCTTAAGTCTTAGCAGTTCCTAAATTAGCAAGCAAACATGAATAAGAGTGTATACAGTGATGAATCCATTTACTTTAATAAAAGTTTAAACAACACCAAACCACCAAGGATAATGAAATGTCCTTTTAATAATTTTAAATAGCTATTCAGATCTTAAATAACTACCAAATTGGGCCTGAGATGACTCTGTGAACAGGCAAGGAGACCGCTGCTCAGAAGCAACAAATTTTAATGTTTTTTATTTTATGATTCTTCCAAGATAAATCTTTTCCGAGACACAATAATTTACCATGTAAAGCTTGGTACATATTGATTTCTGCTTCAGTTAAAAAACAAACCCTGTAAGTAGAAAATGCATAGTTTTATATATTGTAGGAGGATATTGATTTTTTTTTCAATTATCATACTATAACAGAAGCCTAATAAAAGAAAAATAAAATTACATCGCAACACAGAAATAACTAAATTGCCTCCACAGCTGCGAATTCCTCAATTTATTACACGTACATCCTAGGAGCATCTCTTAGCAATGGAGTTGAATGAAAATATCATTTGCCACTAAAAAAAGTACAGCTGCTAAATGTGTCCACCCACAAAATTCCTATAAAAATTTATTGAAATATCAGACAAAATGTAGTAAGTACAAAGACACAAAGTAGGACTTTTAGCAGGAGTTTAACTGCCAGCTTATTTGAAGAGCTGCAAAGCACAGAAATACCAAATGGTGACTTGGGAACAATGGTTTGGGGTATTTGGTGTGTGAGCCTCTCATAAGAAATACTAAGAACTTGCTATTTTCTTGTAAAATTAGTATCAGTTACTGCTTTAGCAAAAAGGTACCTGCATTCATTTTACAAAGAGAAAAACTAAACTAAACAAAATAAAGGAAGGAAGGTAAAAGACACAGTATGAGCAATGACTCACGCAAATTCCAGAATTTAAGGGACATTTGCATTAACTTGACAGGGCTCAGATTAACTGGATCAGCTCAGGAAAAAAGTCTATTTTTATTAAAACTACTAAAGCAATAAGCGAGTGATGCGTAAGGGGAAAAAACATAGGTTTGTTCACCAAACTTTAGCCATCAAAAAGTTTTGGTTTACATGAAGCTAATCAAGTTGTTAGGACTCCTTCTGCAGCCATAAGGGAAGACAGGCACCTCCAGGGCAAAATTCACCTCATGTTGTCCAAGGGCTATCAGCTGTCCATTAAGTTAAGGTGTGAAACCAGCTTTTCATTTTTAAAGTTGCTTAAGATGAATGTCATCTTATGGGGTAGCAATAAAGGTTTTTGAAATATTGATTAAAAAAATCATGAAATCTTGCTTATGAAATTCAATTTCTTGAGATGTGCAGCTAGACAGATAGAGAACCAACGCAAAATAAATGCTACAAAATCAGAACGCTAAGTAATTATCCAGTGAGATATTTCCGGAATAGCCAATATGTCTTGAACTCTGCTCCACATAATCCTATATTGCACGTGAAAGCAGGGATCTAGAGCACTGGCATTACTCTTGTCTGAATTGTGATAGGGAGTGAAGGTGAGCAAAAAAATATATACGTCTACGTCATATTTATAGAGAGAGAAGTAAGTTTCCATCTCTTTGTGGTGGTAACACGGGATTTGTTATGTGGTTCAGCAAGAAAAAAAATATCTCTAGGGTTAGGAAAGAGAAATTAGAACTAGAATATTTTAACTTTTCTTTTTTTTTTTTTTCCTTTCTTAACCAGAGGCAAGCTGTTGACTCAAGTCCCAAAGGCTAGGAGCAACTTCAAACATTACTTACATAATTAAAGAAGGTCTGCTGCAAAGACATTTGGAAAATATAAAGGCATATATGTAAGGGCACTTTATAGAGTGTTTTGACTACCGAGCAATAATATAGTACAAAAATAATGAGTCAACTTACTGAGTGTTTGTTGATGTACAATTACTATATCAAAACCGTGGTGTAACATAGACGTGTTGCAGCTGGAGAAAGAAATATAGTGTCCGGGCCACTTCATTTACAGCAATGATGCTAATTTCTCCAGTTGTATCATTCACCCTGTTAATCACTTACAGTATTCTCAAGTATGGTTGTGTTTACATGTTTTAAATTTGCTTGCTGTGATATTCACATTAAAATTAATTGAATGACAGGAATCTTTTCCCAAAACATTGACTTTAAGGGAAATTTTGGGAGGATGTGGAAACAAATTTTTACATGCAAAATAATCAGCTTTGGCAATAAATCATTGTCAGTGATAATTTGAGCTAATACGGTATTTCATCTTTGGGAAGTCGTGGAGATCGGGGGACATCCCAGAAGACTGAACGAAGGCTAATGTCACCCCCATCGACAAGAAGGGCTGAGAGGAGGATCCAGGAAATTATAGGCCCATCAATCTAACTTCAGCCCCTGGGAAAGTTATGGAATGAATCCTCCCGGGGGCTACCAAAAGTCAAACGAAGCACGTGATTGGGAAAAACCAGCAGGGATTCACCGCAGGCAAATCGTGCTTGACAAACCTGATCGCCTCCTACAATCAATTTGTAAAAACACAGGTGAGAGAGACTGCTTTGATGAGACCTTTGTCTGGAGTGGTAAAATTCAGATAATTTGGCTTCAGATGAGGAGGAAGTTACTCATGAGGGAACAGGCACCTGATATAAATATGAAAAGAAGTTATAATTCACCCCTACAAAGCGTTTTGTTTAAGAGCGTCATACTTAATCTTTGTGAAATACAGGCATAATCCTGGCATCCCAGGAGTCAGACTTGCCGTCTACGTTGGTACTGGGCTTACAAAAAATGTAAGGCCCTGTTCAAGCAGGAAATAGCAACTCTTCACAGGCATTACCATATCTAGAAAAGCTAAAAGGAGGCTGATCCGTGGCTTACTCTGCGGGAACGGAGAGGAGAGAAGGGAAGAGAAAAGGAGGTAGAAATAAACAGTGGGCAGCTTCTGGCCATGACACCAAGGGAGAAGGCAAATACCTGTTCCCAATCTCTCCTGGCTTGCCTCACCCCTTCCTGAAAGACAGGGATGAAAACACAAGAGGGAATTTCCCAGCTCCAATTCTTTCATTTATCACTGGCTATCTTTCTCATTCCCTGCCCGTTCACATGGCTGCCTCCTAATTCAAACATTTTCTTGCTTGAAGCCAGATTTCCTTTCTCCCCAGGGTTCATCTCATCTCCTTTCCTTCAGTCTCAGTTGCCCTAGGCCTATGACTTGGTTTTCTACCTCAAACTGAAGCAAAATCTTCCCTGTCCCCATCTGTGACGCATTTCTCCAGCCAGTCCCAGCCTCCCCTTTATTGCTGTTCCAGTTGCTTAGCTCTAGTCAGGAACTTTTTGGGTCAGCATTTCCCTAATTTGAAAGCCAACTTTTGAAATGTTTGCACAGGAAGAGGTAAATGCCTATCCCTGGCACAAAAGGCTGACTGTGCGAAGAAATTCAATCCATGCAGCTGAAGTTTGACAGAATTACAAGTTTGTTAAGTAGGGCCATAAAACAGGAAATTTCAGATGTTCTTACTTACAAACTAGAGCATGCGGAAAAGGGGGAAAGGAAAGAGGCAGTGTCAGCCCTGCCTGTGGTATCCAGAGCTTTATCCTCAGTGTCTATTAACTGTGAACTTTCAATGAAATATCCTTGTATAAAGTACGATGGCAGTCTGTGAAGCAGGCGTGAGGTTTCAGGCTTCCCTACTGCTTCAAACTAGGCTTACTCTGACTCTCTTCTGAACCTAGTGAAGTCTTTGTAGTGTGTGTCTGCTTCAGCAGGGAGGGCTGCAAGTTACTCCATTTGCTCCAATTTCAAATAGCTTTGGATGTTCTGCAGAGAGAGGCGGTGGTTTGAGTCTCCTCAGGTGGAGAAAATTGAGCCCAGACCGCACACATTTAGGGGGAGCGTCCTAACAACAAAGCTGGAGGAGATGTGCCTTTAAAGAAAAGCATACCTCCTGCTCCTCTGCGCGCTCTTTGCAAAAAATTAATTTTCTGTGAGTGGAGAGACCTTGCTACAATGTGCCAGACACCAAACGAGAGACACCCAACCCCAGTTACGTTGGGACAACCATGTGAATTCTTTTACCCACTCATTCATCCTCAAATTCCCCACCAGCTTAGTCCAACTGGCTCCTCTCTAGCATACCAATCTTTCCGGTGGCTAACAACGTGGTTTGGGTTTCATTCTTCTAACAAGAGGCTGAAATATTAGATATGGAAAATGTTCTTCAGTCTCACTGAGTACCATATTCACCAGTGAAATTAGGACTGAAACAGATTTGCTTAGCTATTGCCCGAGATTGTATTCGTCTAGCCTACATTACACCTGCATGCCTGTGCCAAGAGGCAGGCTCCGAGCATCAGATATACTTATCCATTAAGTAATACTGGGCTCAAAGACTTAGCAGGAATGGGGTAAACACTGCTTTCAACGCATTTGCTCAAAAAAAGCCTCGTATAATCGTCAGGCTTTTCAAAGAAAAAAAAGTAAGCATTGTAAAGACCTGCTGTAAGTAATTTCTGTGAAATTTAACTCCTCTTCATACGATGGATATTTTCTGTTGCTTGAAAACTCTTCCACATTTTCCCTGGCTTTATTCCCTTTGAAAATTATAAAAGTATCTTTTATCCTACTCAGTAGATCAGCTAAACTTTCTAGCTATTTATTTGACCTTATTTTCTTAGACCAGCCTTGAAGTTACATTTTCCTTTTTTGCGATATTAGTATGTAGTGATTATCAAGTCATCCAACACTGCATTAATGTATTCCATTATCATACCAATACATTCCCTTTGGATTAATTAAAAAAGAAATATGAACTTTGCATTGTATAGCACTACTATTCAACCTTGGTTTTAAAAAGAGAGAACACTGACAAAATTGTTGATCCATTAACTTTACAATTCCTTCATCAAGATAAATACAACTGTGGCAAGATAGGATTGTTTTCTTACAAAATCTATATCAAGATCAAGATATCAGCCTGAAAGGAAACAATAAAAAAAAAAACCACTAGGGACTTCGCCAGACTGGATCCCACTAGTCAATTGTGGTTAAGAAAGAAAATGATTATGACTTCATCTAAAATCAAATGTGATTTGATGAGAAGCATGTGAAGCCCAGCATAACCATATCTGAATACCGAATGGTTTAATGAACACTGTAATTCAGGTCCCTTGTTCTTCTCTCTCATGGTTCACTGTGCTCATCTTTTTGACCAGCCCACACGATGCATCATAAAAGATGAGGTCCAAAGGAAGCAAAAGTTTTGTTTCCTTAGGACAAGGACAAATAGAACTGTAAGGAAGACAAGTTTCTATGGATTCTTTACGTGTGATCAAGTAATTTCACGTTTTAAGAAGTGAAAGATCTAAGATATAAATATCCGTAGATGCAAGCTAGGTCTACTCATTAACTACCTGCACAGGCAGAGTGGAACCATATGGCAATTATTGTAGTCAGAAATTAAAAAACATCAGCAGACACCAAGGTCCTCAAAAGCTTTTTCTGAATCAAGTGTTTTCCAAGCAAAACAGACCTTGTGTTAGAAGAACGACATAGGCATCACCAAAAGTACCAAACAGCTAAATTCCATACGCAATCTCCCATCACGGGTGTTTAAAACAGGTTCAAAGAGGTGATAGATGTGATCTTTGTATAAATGGAGTATCACTAAAAGCACAGAAACTTCTTTAAGTTCCCTTGTTCAGTGACCAGATTTGAGAGATCTCTAGTCACAATAACTTTCCCCTATTAATTTCCCACTGAAAAAATACTATACTATTTGAATATAATCAAGAAAGCAAATACAAATCATCTAAATACATATATTTCTGAAAAAAGGGATGAAGCATGAAAGATCTCTCTGCCTTTTCAACTTAAGACATCCACTTTGTAGAAGTTTTGAAAGAAAGCAGAATAACTTTACACTTGCAGTGGGTAGCACAACTTACATGGTACATAGGCATGGGCCCAATACAAGAAAATAAGCAGCAGGACACAGATAACTCCAAAACACAATATAAGATCCTGGATAATATGTTATAGTTTGGTTAATTTCTAATCTGCACCTAGACTTTTACTTACAGCACAAATGAGAGTCAGAGACCCATTCTTCATTTTGTATTCAACATCATGAAAATTATTCTTGACCTGCTGCACACCTATCAGAAATAAATTGTTAGTAAACTGAACAGTGCTCAAAAATATATTTGACTGTGTTGCTCCTATTATGTCTCCTTAACGATATTATACTGAGCAATAAAAGATTGAAATGCATATCTGTAATAGGATTGAAATACAGTTCATATGCCAAGTCAGGTCTTGTTTTTCTTGATCTTATTGCTTATGAATAAAATCTTAGCATCATATTAATATAATCATCATATTAAAACGGCAGTTGCATTACACATAAATATTAAAAATTCTAACACTGCAAAGTCAAACATTAAAATCCTGGAAAAAGACAGAGGGAGTGATACCTGTGCAATAAACTACATTATGGAATTACGCAACACTTTTTAGAAAAGGATCAGTATTCACTATGCTGCATTTAAATGAAAAAAAAAAAAGTTAAAAAAAGAGTCCATACAAGGAAGTTAAGAGTTACACTGACATTTCAAAGTTGTCATCTGGACTAGCTGATGACTATGACTGAGTGAATTTATATTAAAATGTAAAAGCCATGGCTCCAATCAAGGGCTCACATTCTAATTAACTCCAGTACATCAGGGAGAAGAGATTAAGAGTTACATTGTGTTATGAGGGTTACATGAGGTTCAAAATGGGCTTCCGCCGTTCGTACAATTGTCAGGAACAACCACTGATTCCTGTGGCCAGGGGAATGCAGAAATTGCTTGTTCAATTAATCAATTTTCTGAAGAGCAGAGGGCCAGAAAGGATTACAGCCTCTGACGGTGATACCAGCGCTCAGTGGCCTGGGAAACTCTGAGGTAGGAGGATGTAACACAGGAACAGACTGGAGAGAATAATGGTCGCCAAGCGTCAAATTAGCTCCAGGGAGAAACTAGCTGTTCATGCCAGAGATTGGTATGTAAATTTATGGATCTGTGTCAGGAATTTATTAGCTAATAAGACAAAGTCTGTTGAGGAGAAGGGGATGGAGCCGAGGAAGAGAGGAAGGCAAGAGAAAGATTATTGGGTGGAAGAGAATGAAGTGAAAATATAAACGAAACTTGGAGAAAGTCTGCAGAGGAGAAAAGACTTTTCAGAGTGAAGCCTCTGGAACCTAGTTTGGTATCACCACTTGAGTCTGACAAGCCTCTGCCCAAATCGCCTCAGGTCCTGAGGGGCTCAGCTACAAAATAAAGAAGAGGGATGCTTTTATCTGCCAAACAGGTTCAATGCACTCGCATTTCTGTTGCCTCTTGGGAATCCACCACTTGTGGGTGGTGCCCACAAGTTCCTGCAGCCCTACACGAGACAGAAAATTCCCAGGGAGTTTTAAGGTTACGATTTCAGCATAGAGAGGCTCCGTGACCACTTTCAATGCAAATGTTTCAAGGACATTCAGAAGAGTTTAGAGAATGACAGCTTGCGTAGGTCTGTCCACCAGGAGGAAAAGAGTACAGGACAGCTAAGCCTACGTTAGAAGAACAAGCAACACAAAATTCAGATATTGGATTCGTCTTCTTGTCATATGTGACTAGACATGTACATTATAGAAATTAAATAAGCAAATTGCCAAAGGTGTGGAACAAGGATTAAAGACAAAACTACAGACATGTCCAGTTAAAACAAACAAGAACAAACAAACGACAAAAAAAACCAAACAAAAATAAATTTGCTAAAATATTTGATTCCTGAGATTTTAGTAGTTTTCAGCTGAAAACTGTGTGAAGAGAAAGGAAGGGAGAGAGAGAGAGAGAGAGAGATTGAGATCTGGAATTTGCACATTCAAAAGGAAAGACCTTAGCATCCTCCACACCTTCAGCACCAGGCTGCCCAGAAAACCCCTCTGTCAGCATTAACTCAAGGATGACGATCCATTTAGATAGAACAGCTAAAGCAGATGCTGCCTTTGGTTCCTGGTCCTAGCCTTTTTCTGAAGGTCCTCACTCCCAAAGCAGAGATGGCTGAAAGAGGAAGGTGTCCGCTCCTGAACTGCCACAGCCAACATCCAAATATTTTAACGTAACCTGAGATCAGTCATCCGACCAATTTTGGCTCAGCTGTAGAAAGTAAGTGGAAGATTAAGCAGAATTCAGGCCTCACTGATGACAGACCATCAGCCCTCAGATTCCTACCACCTGGCATGTCTGCCTGTACCACCTCCCATAAATCAGCCCAAGGTACATTCCTTGCACTGTTTGAACACAAAAGTGAGCGTACAGCACCTCAGCTTTCAAGCTGTTTTTTCTGAAAGCTTTTCCTGCAGGTCCTGTATCCCTCTTTAGCTTTTCATCTAGGCCCAGTCAGAATGAAATCCTGATGAATTTCTCACGTGAAATTCTCGCAGCCTCAGTTTTGTTGCCGGGCACAAGATGCACAGGCATTGACTTGGAGCCTGCGCTACAGTGAGCGAGGAAATCCTTACTGGGATCTTTCTCAGAGTCCATTTTGACCCAGTTTTCCTTTCCACAAAAACTAGGACATGGAAGACGGCTGGCGTGTGGATTGGGATGCGTCCAAGGCAGGCACTCAGGTCCTGGCTTCCACAGTTCAGGCATATACATAAGCAGCCTGGTTGCTCTTTCAGTGAAACATAAAAATATAAAGCTGTTTTAAAAGTTAAAGAAGAAGAGTGCAAAACTTAACTCAAACTCCAGTGTGGGATAATGATAGGTTTTTCATTCTTGGTACAACATCAGAGCTTCCATTGGATGTGGATTAAGGGTATAAAATAAGGCATATTTAATTTTGTTTTGTTTAATTTTTAATAACCGTGGGGAAAAATACATGCTGGAAATATTCAATAATTTTCACTTAAAAATATTTTTTAAATATATCAAAATTTATTTTAATTGAAAAAAAATTTGATTTTTCTTATCTTAGTACAGCTTTGCAATGATAAGAAATTTCAATCTTTTTTCTTTAATGAGTTTTATTGGTCATGCTAGCAAACATTACTTAACCAAGAAATTGATTTTCTGCAGTGGAATTGGGTCGTAGTCAAACATTCCTAGACTATTTAATTTTCTGCCCCTATTGATGTTCAGCTATGGAGTTTTCAAAAATGTCTTGCTTACGCTGCGTAAGCAAAACAGATACAATAATTATTGGTGCTTTCCCAATGTGTTCAGAGTAACAAAGAGGTAAAGACTTTTTTTTTTTGGTCTGTTTTTATAGGGTAGACTTACTGTATTCTTTATGATCTTGGAAACCAGCTTTTCCCCACATTGTTCCAAATAAAGGCCATGTACATGGGTGACCAGAGCTATAAATAGTAGCCCAGCGTAGCTTTACTGCTATCTTATACACTGACAATGGTAATTGCCATTACGGGCTGAAGTTTTACCATAGCGTGAAAAATTGAAAGCCTAAGTATTATTTCGCTTGTCCATCAGAAACAATGTGGCATTTGAGAATGTGACTAATAGAGGCTAACTAACAGAATAATGATTTGGCTCTCTAGTCCATAAAAGGACTAATAAAAGTCTCGGGAGGACCTCTGTGTACTCAGTGACAAGAATGTGCAGATCAAGTGTAAGATAATGTCTTAAAGGATCCATAACATGAACGGAACACAGTGCTGCTAATGACTGCAGCTTGCATGTGTATTTAATGCACAGGTAAAGGGCTGACCAAGCAAATTATTTTTCAAAAAGTGATTTTCAGAGTTTTTGCCATAGAACACAATACAAAATAAGGAATTCTTAAATGTATGTAAAGGGGAGTCATGTCTCAGTCTCATGCTGCTGAACACATCTGTGTGCTATCTCATCACTATATGTAGATACTTAGATATACTTATGCCTGCCAAAATAAGGAATATTCATGGCAAATACAGTATTGAGCTGATGTGGTGGTAAAGAAACAGGGCAAAGCATCAGTGGGGCATTGCAGTTGCTATTGGCTGTAGGCAAGGAAAACGTGATAGTGGCTTGGGTCCCTGCAGACCCTGTACTAGCAGACCTCTGGGAAAAAAAAAAGTGGTCAGTTCTTCCTACTAAAAATATTTTTTCTCATATATCTAGGCTCATATTTGCCGTCTTAGAGCTTCATTATACTCATGACTTACATTCATCCTGGTATTGTTTAATATAGTCAAAGCTTCCACTGACACTTTCAATCTTCAGTCCCAAAACCGCATCAAAAATTAATGTTATTAATTCCTAAATGCATGAATTTACACTATAAAACACTTATCTTTCTTGTTTTATTAATTCTGGGGCAGTGACCATCATTTATACTTCAAGTCAACAGAAATATGCCAAAAAGACAAAACCCAAAATAATCCATCACTATATCTGGCTAGAAATGGCAAAAGAAAGTAAACAGTATAATTTTTCAAAAATACAGTGGTTTGGCTTATGGCTGATCTTCTGAAGCCCGTAGTTATTGCATGGATGACTAACAAAACTATCTCAAAATGGTTTTGTAAATACGTACTCACATATCCATATGTCTTAAGTCTTAAAATAGTCTAACTACAAGTTATACACAGTTGGTGCACTTTTAAACTCATAAAGATTATCAACTTGCATTCAAGAGGCTGCCTTGAAGTTAAAAAACGTTGTTCCAAGCCAGATTTGAATCATCTATTCAAAGGGAAATCTGTATTCCCCTACGTCACTGTGTGAATCATTTGTGATAAGGAAGAAGCTTCAGAAATTTCTCTTTGATGCTAAATCTCAGTGACCAGTTCTACAAAGCACAAGAACCGCAGAACACAAGGGGCCGACTCTGTCTGAAATTCCTTCTGCTGCGCCTTTTTTCCCCCTCCCAAACACTGACAACAGCAAGACTCTGGAGAGAGGCTTAATCCCTGGGGCCAAAAGATGCACTTCCCGTCACCTCCGTGCCTACACAGACACATGTGCGTGCGCACAGACTCACAGAGACCAAATGAAGAAAGTATCCCTCTCAAAACTGCAACGTAAAATTAATCGGAACGCATTTTCCCATTGAAAAATTAAGAACAATGGAATGAAGAGTTACATTGTTCGAGTTTTTATGACCATTTCAGTAATCATTTTTTTTGAAGACCAAAGAAAGAAATGAGCTAATATTGATTTTAATATTGATTATGGTGTTCAGACAAAAGTTCTCTAACTGGCATGTGTTATCGAACCAGCAGAGTAATCTTTTCTCTTTTTCCTTTTTATGCAGGGTTTTTATATGATATGGATAGCTGCGAGGTCATAAGTGTAAAATGACTCATAAGAAGAATTATTAATGCTGGTAAATTGGATAATACTCCATAGGATATGGCAAAGTAATTACTTTCTCAAGAACTCCCCACTCACCTCAATACGCGCTGATAATATGCTCTGTACATTTATTTATGAAGTCTGTGCTTTAACAGATGGATGCTTCAGATTTTTCTTTTCAAATGCAGGTACCACCCTGTATAAATACTCCATTTTCCTTCCCACGCAGAAACGCATTTTTCTTACTGCATGAATGTGAAAGATTTATAAATAAATAGGGAGATGAAAGAACATTTATAAATAAGCGCGGAGATCTCTCCTCTGCACGCCGACAAATACGAGATCAGACATTTCTCAGTGGAAGCAGTGGATTATTTGACAGTCGGTTGCAAAGGATGAAAATGGTGGAGATCCGAGGTAGGTCACAGATGCACCGGCTGCAAACACCGATGGCTTTTCCATTGCATACTATTAGTTTAATTCTCCTCCTTTACTGCTTATTAATATTTTAAAATATATTGTCTTTCTAATTTTATCTATTTCCTCCTTGAGGCCTGTTTCTCCCCTTTACTATCTGTAAAGTGTCCTTAAGCATTTAACAAGCTATATGTTCTGTGGTTCATGTTTTACCGACAAAAAATACACCTCATAAACACAGAATTTCCTAGGTTCTATTGCTAGATACCCTCATGGTGTGTCATAATTCTGAATTAAACTGCAGATAGACAGGAGCCTCCATTTAGTGAGCAAAATTGACATTTGCCTAGTGGGTTTTTTTCAGTCTTCTCCCTCTTCTGTGTTGAACACAGCTCATACAGATAGACGACACCGAACTTCTCCACCTGTTTCACGGGGCCGTAAGAAAGACCCAGACTCAACTATAATGAAAGAGTCATTGGCTACACGGAGAAAGGAGAAAACAAAAATGGTAGTTGTGAAACTCACGCTGGTATGGACACAGTTTGTTCCTACCCCATCTCATCCATCTCCTTTCCTCCTCTCCAGTCAGCCTTATGCTCCAAGGAATGCTAGTGAGAACTGAAAAGAATGCAACAGCAGTTTTGGTTGTCAGCATTTTTGAGGGTAGATTAGATCCACAGAAGCAATAAAATGGAAAATAAGTGAGAAAAATGTGCTGGTTTTGAAGGCCGATCATGTTCATGGGCTTAATACAACACATACACATACAAGGTGTTTAAAACCCAGAACGGCAATGAAAGGAAAGAAACTGTTAAAAATCAGTGAAAGGGACACTAGGGACCATGCATTCCAGAAAGGAAGCACTAGGAAGGTAAGAACTCTCAAAAACCATGAACAATAAAATTGGTTTCCTACAGTAAAAAAAAAAATAAATATTAGTTTAGAATATTTTCTGCAGATCTTGGATCCAAATGCAAACAGCAGCTGTTTTTACTAACATACAAATAGAGATTTCACACATAGAGAAACTGAGGCACAGAAAAAGAAAGCATCTGCCTCAGCTCATCTACTGTTTCAGCAGAAAATCCAGGAACTGTAGTTCAAGAGATCTGAGCTCTGATGCAGACACTAGAGAGACTCTACTTTAGGTACACAGAGTGTACTATCACTAAAGAAGTTTGCATTTTGAATTTAGAGCGTGAGACTTCTGGTTTAGAGACCAAACAGGTCTCTAATGCTTTTGGCTACATCCTTAAAAAAAAAAAGGAAAATGAAATGGTATACAAAAATCTAGCTATGGCAATATTCATAGGCTAACCTATAGTTCAAGGAAAAATGTTAATTGTGCCCTAAAGGAAGCACATGTGGCCTCAAAGGAGCAGGAATACCCACACATAAATATCAGAATATAAACAGTAAGTGGAATTTTACAGAAAATGCAAAAAGCAAAACTAAAATCTGTCCGAACCAGAATAAGGTCAACAGCAAAGCCGCTAGTGTGAGGGCAGAATATGTCCGTTTGTTAAAAGCATCAGGCAATTAGAAAAAAAAAAATAATTAAATAATTGCAGGTGCTGACATTTAATGCATCACATGAAAAATGTCTTAACGTCCCTCTGTAAGAGAATTTCGACAACATTTAAAAAACTGCAAACCAGCAGGATGAGTAACGAAATATTCTCAAATATTCTAAATCTGACGTACAAAATCGGCACGACACTACGCACAAAAGTTGCAAAGTGTTTCTGAACAGGGCAAGGGGCCCTTCGATGCTTTAAGAAGTCTAGACGGAACTGAAATCCTAATATGTAGACAGCCTGTCAGCCAGGGGTTACTGGGAATAACTACCGAGATACAAAGAAAAGCAGCAGGAGAAGAGGTTGGGACTGAGCTAATTTGGATGGAAAGTGCTGGGTCTTGGCAAGAGCAACATGCTCCAGTAAAGCAGCAATGGCCCAGTAAGGCAGAAAGAGTAACTAAAGAGAGAAATGTTTCATTTGAAACATTTTCAAGTGGAAGTTTTTCACTGATTTTTTTTTCTCTTCACATACTGTTTTGATAGAAAGCAACATTTTTTATTTTTTTTTTGCATTTTTAAAATTTCCTCTCTCTCCCCAACTTTTTCCCTGGGCACAGGGAAAAAGTTTTTCTTTTTCCCACACAAGAGACACTTCATGTAACAAACCCGGGGACAGGAAGGGAGAAAACCAAAGGGGAAAAAATCACAATTACAGACAACAAAAAGGGAAAAAAAAAAAAAAAAAGCGTGACACATTCTGACTTTTTAAAGATATGCTTCATTTGTAATAAAGCAGAGAAAAATCAACATTTGTTTAAAAAAATACTAGGTGTGAAAGCTCTTCATGAAACTGATCTGTTTCATGTTAATTTTTCAGTCCTTCAATTAAAAGTTTGGTTAAAAAGCTGAATCTTCAGGCAAACAAGAGTGAGTGGCCTGTTGGGTAAGAACAAAGGAGTGCATGGGATAAATGCTGGCATTAGCTGTGTTTTTACATTATTCCAGATTACAGTTTCTTAAATAACTTAGAAAATACAGTGAATACAAAGCATCATAGGGTAAGTGCACAACTGAACAAAAAAAGAATCTGCAGAGCCCGTTAAACATGATTTACTGACAGAGCGGGTTAAGCTTTTCAAAGGGAATCTTCAGGTCTATCCTGGTTTGACTCTACTCAGTGTTTTTCTTAGAGATTTGAACGATGAAATAGCAGAAGTCTTGCAAGTATTTTGTCACAGATTTCAAGACTATAAGGAAGGGGACATGACAGCAGCTAATGAAACCCCAGCAACAGTTGCAGAAGGTGCTAGAGATCACCATAAATTATTTCACACAAAGCCCGAAATTCAAACAAAGTCAATTCTCAGTTTCAAAACATTGTAACAGTACGCTTAAAAAAAGAAGTTGCCTGCCGATTCCAGCTTTGAAGAATTCCTGAACAATAAGAATCAAAACACCCCGAAAAGAAAAGCGACTGCAAGACTTCTCATCAGATTTCAGCAGACCAGGAGAAGCACAACAGCAGCACAGGAGGAGAACTGCTCCTCACCTGCCCCTTGCCGGGACGAGGTGGAACCCGAAGCCACGGCTGTCACACACGCTGGCCTTGGCACAAAACTGCTGAACAGTGGAAAAGTTTGGAACTTGCCCTCGGGGCAGGTCTAGAGGCTGTTCTTGCAAGAAGAGCAAGTCAGAAAGGGGTTTGATCCACTCAGCGGGTTAATTTGTTTAATAATAGAGAACGGAAGGGTGGTATTTGAGAGGGCAAGCTTAAATTGAAAACTGAATATTGAGACACAGTCTGTGTTACGCTATGTGATATAACAGTTCCTCACTCACTGGCACACACACACGCCCACAGAAACCAGCAGCAGACACGGGGACTAACGGCAGTGGGCCAGTAGCACCAGAAGCACGTAGACTTCTATGTTACTTAGAGAAACAAAACACCTCTACTACTTCAATACTGAAACTAGAAAGGCCATTTGGGTCTGTATCACACACACAGAGCATACACAGGTTGCAAGGGCTGAATTTTAAAGAGGTCATAATAGAATATAAGTCGTATCATAGCATATGGGTGTGTTATTTACACTGCTTCTCTAATCCCATGCTGTTTTTAAATGAAACAGGTCAGACTTGCTACGAATCCTGCACAGGGTCACTGAAATCAATTAAGATGTATTAGCTGACTTCTGCTGATGTTTAAGACGCGTCAAGTAAAGCCTCCAAAGGCTCTCCTCTTTGGAGTCCTTTCTTGACTCCAAAGACTTGACTTTCTAGACTTAGTCTAGGAGCCACAGATAGCAACAAAAACACTTTCTGGCAGAGAATCTTTAAGCATACATAATGCACTATGTACGCTTCACAGGTTCTATCAGCTTTTTGCAGGACTTTTCCCTGAGAACGCCCACCATTCAGGCCCTCGGCTAGCTCTGCAGAGAGGGACTGGGTTAATGAAAGTAATTATGGAATCCATTCTTCTGGTACTCTCATACGTAGGTCGTTTTTGTCATTAAAAACTTATATTCAAAGCTCATAGCAATTAATAATGAGCTCATTTACATTTATATAGAGTCCTCATCACTGTAGCTGTTGGCAACTTGTAGTGCTACGTTCTTCCCAGCAAACTAGGTCCTATTGGAAGCGTCCTGTGCTTCCACTTACTTGCAAGAAAAACTTTTTTCTTTTTAAATCTGAAAAAAATCTTAGTTTTCAAGTTGTCCCTGGTTGGATTCCAAATGTGTAGACAAATAGGTATTGTTTCAGCAAATACGTGTGCTCTTTCAGCATTGTGAAAGAAGTCTTGTACACACACTGTAATCGGTAAAACATCTGAAAGCCACATTCTCTGGGACTGTCTTTTGCACCGCGTATGTTCTTCATTCCTCTCACAGCTCCGACTGTGCAATGGCCCTCATAGCAGAATGACCCAGTTCTGCTGTAGCCCAGTGTTGCTCCTATCAAACAGGAGTTTCCGCAACAGCAGGCTGAAGTCCATGCTCTCCGCGTGTGTGTGCCCTCAGCTCTGTGGATAGAAATATCCTGCCCCACTTACATCAGGATGAGGGAAGACAAAGTCAGGGGTGCAGACAGAACAACAAAAGGGAAAACAGAAGTCAGAAAGAAAAGTCAGACAAAAGCAGGAACAGAAAAAGAAGGAACAGACTATTTTTTTATAAAAACCACTTGAGTAAAAGCTTTTCAAGAAACTCAGTTTGAACCAGGACACCTGAGATTCCACATTCCTCCTTAGCCAAGCAGAAATCTGTAGCTTGGGGCTAAAACATATGCTTGTGTGCGTCAGAACGGAAGCACAGGCCTAGACCAAACCAAAACCCATGCATCTTATACAGACAGAAAAGCAATAATGCACCCAGTCCAAACAGTTCTGCTGGGCCAGCAAACAGAAGTCCAGGAAAACCAAAATGGCTAAAAAATTTGCAATCTCCAGTGCTCCTCACAACACCCCAGGCAAGTAGCTTCCAGCTGCTGAGATAAATTTTTCAGATATCCTGGCCACAACGGAGCAGAAGGGGGTCCTAAATCTCATTCACTGACACTTGGGTTTGTATTGCTGGCATTGCAGATGGAAAATTTGGTAAGAAACATCTGTAGCTTTGTGAAACCACGTTAGGCTTTGAGCAGAGCATGTGGAAGAACAGGCAAACCCTCTCTCTGACAGTTCAGAAAAACTCTGGACACTGTGCACACCCTTCTGCTCTGCAGCAGCACCCTGCAGACCCCTACAGAGATTAAGGCTCGATCTCAGTAAAAAGGCTTGTCAACAATTTGAGCAGCACCATGTCATTAATGTCTACAGAGATGGATTCAGCCTGACTGCAGAGTACTTTATACCCCATAAGAAGTCAGAAAGCAATTTAATATCCTTCAGAATACAGAGCACAAGCATCTACAGTGGCCACTACCTCTGAAGTGGCTAATCAGAGTGATTTCAATTAAATCACTTTGCCAAAATTTATGAGGGAACCCCGCTGCTGATGCTTTCTCCATCTCTCCACATTTCCCACTTGCCAGTCATCTCTAGTCCTTGATCCCCATAAACATGCACGTGCTCTAAGAACAATATGAGTAAGGCACATGAAATTATGAATGGCTTGAAGGAGGTGAATGGCGAAAAACATTTACTGTTTCTTACCCCCTAACACACCGATCCAACATGAACCAACCCAAAATCCAATGCTTAAATTAATGGAAGAGTAATCCACTAAGAACTAAACACACTTGTGGATACAACCTCACAATCAGGACCACCAACAAATTGTCTAGGGATGGATCATGTTCAAGATGAACTGTACGTGTCCTTAGTCCTACTGTTGTAACCTTGTCCAAAGTATCCTTTATCACACACCCGCACAAAGAGCACAGACAGGCTGCCAAGCTAAGCTGTTGTGCGGTTTCACCTAGTACAGTAGTGCTTTTCATGTACCGCTGTCTCCTACGCCCTCCTATTTGCCGACCTGAGTCCCTTAAGCTCTTGCCACCAGCCAGATTTAACTCTTTAGGGAGGACACGTCCCTGGGTGGGAGCCAGCGGTCTGTATGGCACAACAGGAAGATGCCAGTATTGTATTTCAGAGCACTGCCGATGAGCAGAATCATAGAATCATAGCATCATTTAGGTTGGAAAAGACCCTTGGGATCATCGAGTCCAACCATCAACCCCACTCTACAAAGTTCTCCCTTACACCATATCCCTTAACACCACATCTAAACCAGTCTTAAACACATCCAGGGATGGTGACTCCACCACCTCCCTGGGCAGCCTATTCCAGTGTCTCACCACTCTTTCTGGGAAGAATTTTTTCCCTAATGTCCAGCCTAAACCTACCCTGCTGCAGCTTGAACCCATTCCCTCTTGTTCTATCGCTGATTACCTGTGAGAAGAGACCAGCACCAACCTCTCTACAATGTCCTTTCAAGTAGTTGTAGAGAGCGATGAGGTCTCCCCTCAGCCTCCTCTTCCTTAAACTAAACAGTCCCAGCTCCTTCAATCACTCCTCATCAGATTTATTCTCCAGGCCCTTCACCATCTTCGTTGCCCTCCTCTGCACTCGCTCCAGCACCTTGAGATCTCTCTCGTATTGAGGTGCCCAGAACGGGACACAATACTCCAGGTGTGGCCTCACCAGTGCTGAGTACAGGGGGACAATCACCTCCCTCCTTCTGCTGGTTGCACTATTTCTAATACAAGCCTGGATGCCATTGGCTTTCTTGGCCACCTGGGCACACTGCTGGCTCAGTACATCAAACCCCATTCCAAATAAACTTGCAGCCAATGCACAGCCCTGCTTAACTCCATTTATAGTAAGCATGTGGTAATCACACGTACCTAGACTACCTGGGTGCATTCATCACCATTCCTGAAAGGTCGGGATGTTTAGTAGCTCATCATTTCAGCTAAGGAAGAGAGGCCTATAAACTAGTTTCACCCACAAAATTAGAAAAGTAAAACCTAGTATCTCCCAAGGAGCTCAGGGTGCAGCCCTGTAGCTCTCCTCTGTCTGACAGGTAAATAAAGACCAACTTCAACACCAAGAATTCCTTCATTGTCACAGCTCTACGTGTTTGCACAGAGGGGACCGAGGCTAAAGGACAGCTTTGTAGCTGTCTTCAGTCCCTGAAGGAACAGAATTGTTCTGTCTCCGAGTGTTTGCAAACTGTCCCTAGAAATTAATCCTCTTTTAGAAACCACGCAACAAGAAGCAGCAACTTAAGCGGTAAAGATGAAGTGGGATCTCACTGAAAAAATCCCATAACTGCAAGTGACTATAAGTAAGCAATGTCTGAAAACTGCCACTGAAAAGGCTGTTTATATTTTCATTCCTTGCATGGCAATGTAGGTGCAGCACACAGGGGATACACAAACACAGCCTAAACCATACAACTTTGCATTTCATAATTGTCGGTACAAGGGGGTACGTAATACATTATGTATTTGATTCCAGGGTATAGTAGACATTAAATAATGTTTTCAAGTTACTCTTTTTTTCCTAAGTCATTTAGTAAAGTAAGTTCTGCACACACATACATACATGCATGATCTAAATAACACTCAGGCTTGTCTAAATTCAGAAGCGGATTACTGATAATAAAATGTATGTCAGATTAAACTATATAAACTATTAATTTAAAACAAATTCCAGTGAAAAAGTTTGCTTTGATACAAAGCTGTCATTGGCAAGTGCATGTGTCATCCTATCCTCAAGCAACCTGATACCAGAATAGTATTTCTAATGATAAAATACTCTCCCTGCTTTCCAAATCAGCGCAGAAACATCTCTTTCCTTTCATAGTACAAGATGCAGGGAAAGCTGTCCTCATTATGGTTGCCTACCTCCATCTAGTGACCAGAAAACGTATATAAATTAACTATACAACAATCCAATAATTAATTGTTTGACATTGGTGGATAAAACTTAGAAATCAAAATACTCTGTTCGTATTCATTTTCAAGTGGTGAAGGAAGTTTATCTTCTCCCCAGAAAACAGAACATGTTGTCTCCAGCATGCTCAAAGAAATGCCAGTCTAATTGTGCAATGCATGCAGGACTTGCGTCTCTTAGAGAGGCCTGGACAGGCTGGAAGGGTGGGCCAGCAAGAACTGTATGAAGTTTAACAAAGAAAAGTTCAAGGTCCTGCACCTGGGACAAAATAACCCAAGAGCCCAGTACAGGCTCAGACCTGCGTGGCTGGGGAGCAGCCTCGCTGAAAGGGACCCTGGGGTCCTGGTGGACAACAAGGTGAACACGGGTCAGCAGTGCGTCTCTGCAGCAATCGTCGAATCATAGTATAGAATCACTGAATGGTTTTGCTTGGAAGGGACCTTTAAAGGCCATCTAGTCCAACCCCCCCTGCAATGAGCAGGGACATCGTCAACTAGACCAGGTTGCTCAGAGCCCTGTCCAGCCTGGCCTTGAATGTTTCCAGGGATGGGGCATCTACCAGTTCTCTGGGCAACCTGGGCCAGTGCCTCACCACCCTCACTGTAAAAAATTTCTTCCTTATAACTAGTCTAAATCTATCCTCTCTTAGTTTAAAACCATTACCCCTAGCAATGAAGGCAAATTGGATTCTTCGCTGCATCTCCAGGGGCATTACTAGCAGATAGACACACGATCATCCCACTCTTTCAGCATTGTCAGGCCACACCTGGAGTACTATGTCCAGCTCTGGTCCCCACAATTCAAAAAAGACACAGATAGGCTAGAGAGGGTCTACAGGAGATAATCAAAGGGCTAGAGAAGCTGCCCTATGAGGAAAGACTGAAGGAACTCGGTCTTTTCTCCCTGGAGAAAAGAAGGCTCAGGGTGGAATCTCATCACAATTTTCCAGTACTTAAAGGGAGGCTACAAAGAGGATGGAGCCACATGGAGAGGACAGGGGCTGCAAGTTGCATCGGGGGATGCTTCATCTTGATATAAGAAAGACATTTTTCACAGTGAGAACAACTGATCACTGGAGCAACCTCCCCACGGACGTGGTGGAGTTCCCATCACCAGAGGTTTTCCAGACACAACAGGACAGAGTGTTAGACAATCTCATCTAAGCTTCCTTTCCCTCTAAAGGTTGGACCAGATCCCTTTCTGTGGAAACCAGTGACATTGAGCCAAGAAAGCACAGGCAGAATTCAGCCTTCTGCGGTTGGTTCTGCAGCCGGCGAGAAAGGAGGTGTAGGAGCTTTAGAAAAAAAGGAGGTAAGAAGAGATAGATCGGATTAATAACATGAGTTGTATTTAAAAGAAGAAAAACAACCACTCCTTTGGAGCCAGGAGTAGTGTTCTAGAAACAGACAACTATTTCAGCACCTAAAATGTTACAGGGAACTTCCTTGTTTAGGCAGACTGCACATGGTAGGCACAAATGTCACAAATGTCATTCAAGCAATCAGCCTCGATGGAATACGATACTCCTCTCCTGCTGGCGACATGGAAAATGAAAATAACTTTTACTCAACACATAAGCACAAATACTATTCAAGACACAAACCCTTTAAGATAGTGGGCTTTTATTTCTCCTCAAGTGTTTCTTTATTTACAACCAATAACAGCAGATTTTTGATGAACGGCATGACATGCTGAGAACTCTATCCTATTCCTTTTGTTGTACAGTAAAATTTTATGTCCATGAAGCTCTTAATTTAGTTCTCTGTAGCTATTATTTAGAGATTTCTGCATAAATTATACTTTACCCACACCTTTCCTTTTTACTTCTGCCATCTGGAAATGCTTATAACTTCCTTTAACATCCACTCGTGTTTAGCAGAGATGCAGAAAGACCATTAGGGCACAGAGAAGACTGCGAAATAAGTTTGTTCTTCAGGGAAAAAGAAAAATTAAAAAAAAAAAAAAAAGAGGGTAGGGAAAGAAATACATCATCAACTCTGACTTTTCCCTCTTGGTCTGTATCCTTAAACTAAAATCACCCCTTAAACATACAGCCTGAGCACCTTCAGTGGGCATGCAGGCAGTCTTTGAGAGAGAAAATGTATTTCATTTGCACAGCATGGACCGGCAGCAGAGCCCTTTCACTGCTGCGACAGCATCCAAGGGGTTAGGGTAGTTCCCTGTGCAAGAAATGGAGGGGAAAAGACATTCCCCTACAGAACATGCCCCAAAGCTTGTCTAGCGCACAGCATGCAAGGAAAGCCCCAGAAAAGCTGCAAACACAGCAAGGCTGATAACTACGTTCTATATTTAGCCCTGTGGTCTTCTGCTTTGCATAAACTGCGCTACGCTAAGAGAACCCTGGGAAGCCCTGTGACTCAGATATAGCTGACTGATAAAGCTCCTTGTCAATATTCCTTACTTTTAGAAGCATACTGCTTAATTTGGCATGCAGTTGCAACGGCTACACAGGGCAGATGAACAGAGCAAAAACTACAGATTTCACCCCTTCTTCTTCCTTCCCTATGGCATTCACAGTCCGCTTTCAGAGCAGCAACCTCGCGATTAGGAGGAGTAATTAAATCAAGATAAAACGGTGCATTTGGAAATTATTTCCTCTTGTCCCCATGCAGACTCACATAAAGCTACACTCAGATCTGGCCCCTAGCTAAAATCTGTGCCTGAAGGTCTTGACTGATCCCCTCGCAAGAAGATTTGATTCATTACTGGATTAAGATCTTGTTTTTACTGATAAGAATTTAACAACACACCTTCCTCTGGTCTTTCTCTGCAGGAACTCAGATAAGCGCCCCTCTCCATAGATTTCATTAATTTAAGAGACCAAAAGGTAAGCTCTTTCCAAACCTGTGTGACAGTATAGCATGTAACACAACGTCATTTATAGAAAGCTACTGGAATCAGCTACTTCTGGAGTTTTTACCATCAAGGTGAACTCCTCCCGGCCTGCTCCAGATGCAACATAAGTCCTACCCCTCACTTAACCAATGTAAAACCAGGTCAAGGGAAGAGAGTGAATGCTCACAGCTATATTTTTCCTTTACCATGATTTGCTCTCTGTGAAGTCTTACAATATGGTTGAAAGTGCAGAAAGACAGACAACAAATACCGGGATCCCATTTCTTCACAGCAAAAACCTCTTTTAGAGTGTGCATTCAGAGGGGTTTTGCTAATGGATCAACCCTACCCACGTTACAAAAGAGGACATCAACAAGCATCTACCCTTTTTGCTTTCCATTTTCCTTTAGAACAGCCAGATACTCTATTCAAGGTACATGCTTGTTTATTCATCACAGAAAAGTCCTTTTTAATCAACATTCTCAAAATAATTCCACCAGTCACTTACCACTCATTTATGCCACGTGAACGATTTAACCATTTAAGCCCACATTAGGCTGGTTCTTCTTCTGCACACACCAAAATAAAGGAGTGGCTGAACTAATCTCCTGGGACCACTTTCTGCCTACAGAGACTCCTGCAGCTAGCTCAGCAAAACTCTGGGCCACTGCTTACCTCCTCCAGGGAGGCAGGATGGTTATCTATCCGTAAATCCTCACAGCCAAGCTCCAGCTTTGGGTACCATCCATAGCTAATTGTCTTTCTCCTTCTCCCATACCTCATCACCCTCTTCACATGTACCTTTGGAGCCCTAACCATGCTTCCGTCACCTTAGCCTGCTGAACTCAGGAATTTCCAGAGTTCTGGTACCTTTTTTGGAAGTGTGGGACTTTGGACCCAGATGTCCATCTCTGTAACTTCATACTACAGGTTTCATGTTGAGATATCTGAAGAGAAGAAGAATAAAGTTGCGCATCAGCACTGCTTATCAAGGTTTTGAAAAAGGGGAATAGGCAGAGGAGAGACCAAACAGATTAAATACCAGGTCTCTCTGGTGCCTCAAGCTCACTTTGAAAGTGCCTGTGTTACCTTCAATCTATTATAGAATCATGCAATAGAATGGTTTGGGTTGGAAGGGACCTTTAAAGGCCATCTAGTCCAACCCGCCTGCAATGAGCAGGGACACCTTCAACTAGACCAGGTTGCTCAGAGCCCCGTCCAACCTGACCTGGAATGTTTCCAGGGATGGGGCCTCCACCACCTCTCTGGGCAACCTGGGCCAGTGTCTCACCACCCTCAGCGTAAACAATTTCTTCCTTATAACTAGTCTAAATCTTATTGTGGCCCAGGGCTAGCTCTAATGTTCATACAAAGAGGTGCAACAGAGTGCCTTCAGTAGAATGCATATTGTGAATAAAAACACTGATCTTAAAATAAAATTTTCTGGGTATTTCTTGAGACATTAAAATAAGTGCAACACTAGTTAAAGCACCGCAATGCTGGGGAAATGTTACTATTTGGCACAAAGGATGACAAATTGTCAAAGCTGATGGTTTTGCAATCAATTTCAAATTATCATATGATTAATGCTGATGAATTGCAACACTTAAACATTTACTACTTCTAATTGACTTTGGTGAATTAATCACAGTTACATTGATCTAACCAGTCACCGGATGATGCCTTGCTTAATCCTTGCTTTCTTATTCTCTGTTACTGGAACAGGTTTGTGTTTCTATCATGCACAACTGTCATGGAGGGAGCCTTTAACAATAGATTTATAATTTTTCACCTTATTTGCCTTACTTTTTCTTTAAAAATTGCTGTGTATAACTTCTTTTTTCCCCTATTTCTGCCGATTTATCTTTTGTGCTATTAAAAATAGAGAATTTTAAACAGAATAAGGATGACATATTTTCCTCCTGCTCTTCTTACCAAATGATTTTTAAATTAGATTTCCGTGTTATACAAAAACTACAGGCAACTTAGATGAAAATCTCTGGAAGAAAAATGCAAGATTTAAACTGTTTTATTAGTTGAAAAATGTCAAGAATTAAAATTGGCTTATCCTACTCTTACCTATACTGCACATTATTTCTCAGATACCCCTTAAAAATCATGGCATAGGTGTCCTTATTGAATTTAACATTAAACAACAGAATCATAAAAATTAGTGCACTTGCATGAAAATCCTAAAAGTTAATCAAGATCGATGTTCCAAAATGGAAATAAATATTCATGTGATTAATAGTCTTAACCACTGAAAAACATATCCTTTAGTATTCTGAGTTGTTGTTTACATCTAAGTTTCCTTTGATGGAGACAGAAAATCCTAAAATCAATTCAGACTATACTTGCAACCAAATTGCAGTTAGAACCATCCACTTCTTGGGACGTGAAGGGTCGCAGACATCCCAAGAAGGACGAACTCCAGGGTCGCGGGATTCTTGAACACTCTGCGTTTTAGCCACAAAGTTATGTTAGAGATCTGCTGGAGAGATCAGACTTAGCAAAATCCGCAGCAAGAGACTGAGATCTGGAGGCCCACCATTACCACAACTACAGTCTTAATCATCCAAGCCAACAAGTCATATTGAACTCTGTCCTACAAGGTGCTAAGATATTTAATCAAGCAGTCACAAATGTCTCCCTTTAAACTTTCATATCAAACTACTTAAAAATAATCAATCTCACTTAACGTTTTTCTACCAGCTGCATTTACAACGACCGTGTTCTACCCCAGACAGGTTGCTACATCTCTACTTCTTCTCGGCAGCTTGCCAGGGCCTTGTCTTTCAGTTGCTATTTATAACAGATGCCCAGATGTAACTTCTTTCTTTTCCTCTTAAGGAAGTTGGTTGTTCTTCCACACTTAATGAAAATCAATCAAACTGTTACCTCTTTCATGTACATAGAAAGCAGTTCTTCAGCTTAAAAAAAATAATAATAATGGGGAAAATGATCTGCCAGCTCTTAAAACACATTTCCTAGAAAAATCAAATACTCTGATTTGACCTCCTTTCCCAAGTATAAAAGTAGCTGCTTCAAAGCACCGATCCCTTACTAAAGAATTTCTGCTATGAAAACAGCACCCAGTGAAAACTGTTCTTGCTCTTAACAGTCAACATAAGGCAGAAGCAGGCCTGTGGTAAGATGCTGAAGCTGATTGTGGCATGTTTTGACATCAGTTTTCATTCTGAGTAATTTCATAAGATAATATGTTCATAGCAAGGACTGAGCCTCTCTAGTTTTAGCATCGTTTTCTGCCCAGGGGTGTGTTTTAAGGCAGGGGAAAGAGGAAAGGGGGAGTGTGATTAAAATCAAAATACTTTTCTTCTCCTTAAAAACATTTTCATTTTTTTTCTTTTGATGGCTCGGTCTAAAGGAAGGAAAAAACCAAGCGTGTGCCTGCTGTTGCCTTTGTTATCCCCACAGTCGCTGCCATAATTGCACTTTCCACGTCCATGCCTGCCTCCACTGCTGGCACTAGGAGGAGAATAATCATAGCACCATTGACTCTACTGCCCTTTATTTCCAGCTTTGTTTGTGACATGCATTTAAAGTGTTTTATTTTACCTGCTTCCAGGCAAGACCAGGCACTTCCCTGTAGGGGAATAAGAGGCTCAAGCCAGCTCTTGCTTTCTTCGTAGAACGGCCAGCCTGAGCGAGGAGCAAGGCAAGGAAGAGGCGCCACCTATAAGCCTGTCTTCTTCTCTGCTTATGGACCGGGCAGGGCACAGCTGAGACAACTCATTCAATCGCCAGTTACTGCTGATTGTGATGGAGAAACTGCTCTGCAGAGCAAGGAGGAAGTCAAGGATTAACCTCAGATTCACCATGTGATGAATTGCTGGGCAAAGCACAATACCATCACTTTTCACTTAGGTTGTGCAACGTCAAAGGTCTGCTTGGACCCATGTGGTGCAGAGAAATACGAATATCAGCAGCCAATGGCACCGTGGGGAATTATGTCACTGGAAATATATCCAGCTTTCTCTGGCTCCTCAGTACAGGTGTGACTTCATCTCTGTGCCAGACAGTGATAGCCTTGGGTATACATCCTAAGAAAAGATTAAAGTTGTATTTAACTCTTAAACAAGAGATCCCTAATCCTCTGTTAGGAACCGTCATCAAAAACACAGGTATAACTCACTTACATTTACAATATGTAAATATGAGTTACATTTGCTCTTCCAAAATTCACACCTCTTAGACTTCTTCCAGTATGACTGAAAACGCATACGAGAAAGAGTGAAATTTCTCTACTTTGCCTTATTTGAATTAATAGTAAGGGACCCATGAAACAGAACAACTTGGTTATTAGCATCACATAAACAGGTAATCACAAATTTGTGCCATTTTGCAGTCAGTGAAACGTGGAAATTAATGAAATTGGCAGTTTGATGTGAAAATACCTGAAAAGGCCTACTAATTTGTTAATGTTCTGACACTTGCTTAGAACAACAAACAGCAATTACCTAACGTAATTTGGGGTGTTTTGAAGACTATTTCATTTGATATTTGAAAGAGTTACATCTAAATAATATTAGCACACTTCAACATTCGCATAGCTCAGTTTTCACCTTGCCCACAAAGAACAACAACAAAAAAAAGAATAGTTTTGTATACAAAATCTTATAATTCTGAGATTGAGACGGTGATTTGACTTTTGATGTGTAGAGACCATTGGGTTTTTTGTTTGGTTTTCTTTGTTGGTTTTTTTTTTTTGCCAAAGCAAAGAAAAGGCATTTTTTTTCCAGAAAGTGGAAATGCAAAGTATTCCATGCAGTACATATGCCTGTAAATTTTAATTTATACATAAGTTTTAAGGAAGCCTCTATTCACTTTTTTTTTTCTCCTGAGAAGAAGGCAAAGAAGTTACTGATGTATGTAAGCAACGGAAAAGAATGAAAGCTCAGGAAATTACACTCATCAATGCAAAAGTGAAGGAAGAGTTATGGTTCCCGCATTCAGATTAATTCAAGGGTCAGTGACTTCTTCCAGCTGCCTTTTGATCGTATTTCCCCTTAAAGTGTCCAGGAAAAGTGGAACTGTGTAAAGCTGTCTCCCCAGATATAAACCAGACGGTGGAGGTGGAGTACGAGCAAGCTGCCATCATGAGGGCTAGAAGTTTCCACAGTCCGCTTGAAAGCTGAGGCAAACATGGAAAGGCGATCTTTTGAGCACCTCCAGCAGCTCTCATACACTGCACTTCAGGGTGTTGCTAAAATCACAGTGTAGAGTTTATAAAACTTAACTGATAACACTTTAAAGCCTGTGGATTAAAACTCTCAGACCTTCTGACAGTGGCATCTCTTATGACAGGATTAGGGCATCGAAAATGCAGAAAAAGCTATGCTTTCAAAGCTGTTTTCCTCCATTAAAAAAAAAAAAAAACAAACCAAAAAAAACCCCGAAACCACCGTTATACTTTGTGATGCTTCCAATGGTAGGCCTCCATTTCTTTTTTTTTTTGCCACATTCACTGTTACTGCAATACCAACACATTACTGCCATTATTCCCATGGACATCCGGGGAATTTTTATGAAAAAATTTAGTTCACTGTTGTTCTCCTTTATGTCTCCCCAGGAGGTCCATTCCCGCTCATTTTAAAGGAATTATTTATGCTTCAAACATGGATCAGTTAAAAATAATTCTCACATACATACAATGATGGAATAAAGCGTTCTATCGATGAACAACGCATACAAATCCTTTTTTTTTCTTGCACATTACCATTTTTTCTTGTGTGTTTCAACCTATACAGCCACCTATTTGTCTCTCAAGCTACATGTTTCTAGACAGAGTTTGAACCTTTCTATTTCATTCCAAGCATGTCTTCCAAGAGAAAATATCTCAACAGCACAGAGAAATTCTAACCACTGCAAGAGCAGTACGTCTGTAAAGGTCATCATACACAAGTCATCATCTGCTAAGAAACAATAATCTTTGTACGTAATGTTACATGGGAGACCACTTATACTATTTTTCGTAAGAACAGCTAGTAGTAAAGCTATACAAACCGTTCAGAAACATATGGCTGTGTTTTCTGCTCTTTCGCTCATTCTTTGCTCCAGTTCCCCAGGCACCAGCTTTTTTACTAACTTGCGCCAACAGGGACTGCCCGGTTGCTTAGACTGAGGGAGGCATGAGTCACCGTGTATTCAGCTTTGCTACGAGTTCATAGAATAATATTTGAAATACACGAAAATTTACAGCAAAGAACATAAACTACAGTAAGAAATGACATCTTCTTCCAAACTTCTCTGAGTATTTTACTTGCTTTTCCTTTTCTTTTTTTTTTCCCCAGACGTTAAAAGTACCTGTTAAGAATTTGCCATACCTCATTGCTCTTAGCACTACCCAGAATTTTCAGACCATCTCATTACTCATCGATTTCTGGGACACGGGCGCTCTCCTGATCAATGTTAAATAATAAAGGTTGCCATAGTTCCATCTCAGCTGACATGAAAATGACTAATGATTTCATTAATAAGATAGATTAAAGGTAGTGATAATCAGTGACAGCTTATTCTGTAGTGGCATCTGTATTGATGCGTCTCTGGTGTCTGAAACACTAGACAATTTTCTTTTATTAAATGGACTTAAAAGAGGTTGGCAATATCCTCTTTCCCTGGGTATGTTCCAGGGAGCTCCTTCTAACGCTGTAAGTAGCATGTCAAACCCAATTCTGTTTTCCTAATCAAATGCTATTAACACTAAGTGTTTCAGTGGTAGAGTACAGCAAGATGTCTGAAGGGCTGTACTGTCTATTTTAGGTTCAATTTCATTTGCCATTTATAATGATAATATAAAACATAGCCAAAGCTTTTCTTTACCTTGAAGCTGATTACATCATTTGTATCTTCTAAGTATGAAATAATTCATTTTTACTTCTGAGTGAACCGCAGCAGTGTTAGGTGTAGGGCTTTGGCATGTGACTAAGAGCCACGCATACACTCAGACGGAGTGCGAAAATGAAATTAATCCAGGAAAATGAGTTCAAATGGCACCTAGGCATCTGGGATCTCGAAGGTTGAGGGCAGCAAGCACACAGGGTGAAATCTCAGCTTTCAATGAGATACACAGGCAGAACACAATATTCATAAATTCTGAGCCTGATCCCTTGCAGCATCGGATCTGACCTTCTGCTTCGGCCACCGCGGCTGTGAGTCAGTGGATTGCCTGGGCACAAGCTGGGAGCTCTGCCTTACAACACTGCAACGTTAAACAGACTTCCCTCAGCTTCTCCTCATAAATAAATGCAAATTGGAGATGTAATATACCTTGAAAAAAGAGTCAACTTAGTAATGGTAAGCACCGTTCCCTTATGTTTAACTGAATGTCAGGCTTTAAAAAAAGAGCAAGTCCTCTTGCAGTCAAATTTTAGATTAATTTTACCATTTAAAAGGCTTTGATATTCACGAGAGCCCTTACAAATGCAAAAAAATTTATAGAAATCGTACACTGAGAACTACAATAATATAACCCAATCCCTAGCAGTTTTGCTAATTCAGGGCCAACTAATTAGTTATGGATGTGAACACACAGTATTATAGTGATGTCCACTGAACGCATAACATCTCAAATTGTCATGTGTTCCTTTTTTAGAACATTATTTGGCAAGAAAAATTTGGGTTCTGCTAAAATAGTACACGCTGCTTAATATTCAGTATATCAGAAGTGATCCAATATATCGAATAAATAAATTGTGGCTAAAGTCACGGCGGACTTTGGTAGATACACGCTTATGAATTGCTAGTAAAGGCCAGCTAGAAGCATAAAAAATATGCTTCTAATTCATATTCATAAAAAAATATGAATTATTTAACATTTACCTTTAAACTTCTAGCAAATTACTCAAGGCATGTCCATTTAGTTTTCATCTGTCTTTGCCAGTTACCGCTGTAACAGAGCTATCCAGGCAAGGAGGGAAGGGCGGCAGGGAGGCTATGGGTAACCTACAAGAGATGAGAAGGTTTTCCTTTTTCTGATCCGACCTGACACCTTATGAGGAGCCCCAGCTCTGCAGCAGCATAGCCCAGTAAATGTGATTTTTGTCATTACCAGGAGAAGGCACCAACTTTGCACTGACCTGTGCAGTGGTCAGTGACTGCTGCCAGACCTGTTTTAGCTCAAGTGATGAGAAACCGCTTGCGGGAAAGGCCAAAGAGCCCCAGGGAAGCAGAGTGCAACAAACGAGAGCCCCCTGGGGTAACAGGACTGGGGGACATCTTGCAAACTTCAGCTGGGAAGCAATGAGAAAGAAGCAGCCTGTGTTAAGAAAATGTATAAAAATAATCCCAGGCAGACAGTATAGCCAGGAGGAAGAACCTCCACTCTCCATGACCTTCATACTCCCCCAGAAGGCCCTGGGATGCCGATCACTCGTTGCGTTACTGAAAGAAAATCTAGATACAATTCAGATGTGGCTGGTCTGTCTCCAAAGAGATCAGAAGAGATGAGGGCGAGACATTCAGAGCATCGGGGACTGCAGGATGCAGTGCTGTGCGCAAGAGATAAGCCCAGAAAGAGCCAGACTGACTGAAAGAAGGAATTCACTCCACGTAAAGCTTTACCTGCCCTAATAAGACAAATTGTTTGGAAAGCAATTCCCTGCTTATTGAATGGAAAGAGGCAGGCGGGTAAATCTGACTTTGTCTACTATGCGACAGCGTGAATACCTTGCCCAAGGTCACAAAAAAAGGATGAACTGAACCCACCCCTTTGAAGTCCCGTATAACCGTGTATCATTCAATGAACTTACCATCCGTGACACCACTATTCACCTTTCACTGACGCTGTAACTGCTGCTCAGAGCTGCTAGCCATCAGCTTGTGAAAATTTCCCACTGCTTTTTTTTCCTTCCTTTAGTTGAATACCGCTATGACGGTCGGCAAAACTCAGCCGTGCACAGCTGTGAAACCCTCGTCTCTGAATAAACTAGAGAATACTCAAATGAGCAGAAGCCTGTAGTAAAGTAATCCTTCATTCTGAATCTCTGCTGAAAGCTCTTCTCAGTTTCATCTTATTCGCGAAAAGATCCCAGCCAACATATTGTACCATGGGTTGGTTTTCTTAACATCTCTGCATACGCGTGGTACAGCAGATTTGACAGGCTGGACTTATGTGATTTAATGGGGGCTGTTCTCATGTAGCTAAAATAAAATAGCTTGGCTGGAAGTTGTGCTGGAAGTCCCTGAGGTCAGCCATACCCTGGGTCTAGATTTGTCTAAGGGACAGACACGTAGCTGCCAAAAAGCAGCTAAATCCTCCTTGGCCCGAGGCTGCAATACTAGGATCAGCAGGGCTGAAATTCTTCTTCCTTCGGGCTGTGGGACTGCTGGGAAAGCTCCTCTCTAGCAGCTGGGCTGAGGCAAGAAAAGTTGAGAAAGCTACGCATATCACGCCTTTTTTAAAAACAGGTGATCATTTAGAGGAGACACTGAGAGCGTCATAAATCCCCAGGACACTCCTAGCAGGACAAACACAAAATAAAAGGTCAGGTTTTTAGACATTTTAGATGAGCTTTAGAGAAATAGCTGTTTGCACCATTCTATACCTTTACAACATACAGCCTGAAAAGCTTTTGCTTTTACTCCCTCTGTGTGCAGCAGTTTATGAATCTGAAAGATGTGTGGGCAGGAATCACGCTCATTTCAAAAAGTGGCGGAAGACAAAGCTTGAAGGATACTGAGGAAAGGACAAAACCCAAAGTTTACAGGGCTCTAACTTTGAACTTTAAGAAGCTTTACCTGCCCTAAGTAGGGCTCCACCTGCCCCAATTTGAAAACTTGCTTGGAAAGCAAAGAGACTGTATGAAACAAAGATCCGACAATAAATATAAAGAATTGAGAATAATAATAGTGAAATAAAATTTGTACAAAAAGTCCTTTCAGCTGGGTACACTTCATGACAAGGGGATTCTGGACGTGGCCAGGGCTTTGTAGTCCTACACACTCTTTTTCAAGTAAAGTAAAAATTGGATGTAGCTACAAAGGTACTTTTCGCAGCTACCCAAATAACAAGTTTCACATATTGTCTCTACCACACGTATAACCCCACTCAGCATCAAGAATTAAAATAGAGAGCGAAGAGAATTAAATGAGAACATTGTGTCAAAAGGGGACTGCAGTAAAAGTAAGTCATTTCCTTTGGAATTCACACCTACTTGAATGTGTAATTTTACACAGATGGACATTTGTTCGAGTTTAATAAAGAACAGCTCCATAACAGTGATCTCCTGAGGAACAAAAGGAAGCCAGTGTGGTTTACACGTACAGAAATTAAATCACTAAAATACTGAGCAATAAAAATCTGCATAAGCAGTGGGCTAGGACAGTTCTTTTACCATTCCTTAGGCTTTTGCGTGCTATTTCAAGTCTTCTAATCTTCCTCATTTAGACAGCCTCACATGGACAGGACATGTGAGCTTGTGGCATAAAGCATTACTGACACCAGCGAGAACAGTTGTACAGAAGAGCAGAGGAATCACGCTGAAGTTCTCGTCTTTGGCCCTGCTTCATGAAGCGACGTCCATGTGTTCTTAGGCTCCTCTCTATTCTGACCAGCATTTAAGAATGCATTTAGCTTTAAGCATATGCTTGAGCAATACTGGATTTGCAAAATTTAATTTGCACGGTCCTAAATAGAGATGATTTCCCGACTCTAGTCCCAAGTCTTTAAAATAACAAACAGCTCACAGAGGTGGGTCCGTGCAGAAGTCATGCACTGTTCGTAAGTCACACCACAAAGCCCAAGTGCGCAGGACTGTAGAGATACAAGTTCAGATTCTGTAGGCAGCAATTTCTTTTGTCTTGCTATGTTGTCACCAGTAACTAAAACTGACTTAAGTTATCTAAGGCTTTGTAAAGCCAGCCTTCCATGGACTATCCCTCTGACGCAGTTCTCTTCCAACAGCCTGATACTGCGGTTTGACTACTAGGAAGCCAGAAACCATAGATAAAACGGATCAAAACACAGCTTGGCTGTTTTGTTCCAAATATTTTTCCATACCGTTTCTTTAGAAAGCAATCAGGAAATTTTACCTTTTGGTGATGCACTTTCATCCTGGGAGGAAGAGGGGTAAGTGATGAATGCGAAAAATAACTGCATTAACAATTTGTAATTCCAACTATGAAATCAATTTAGGGGGAATTTACATGGAGAAAAAAAGTGTTCTGTTTGTCCTGAAAAGGCTCCTGGAAGCCTAAAATTCAGTTCTTGTTGATGTACAAAAAATGTCTTTCCTTCAGACCTGATTTCCTCCACTTTTTTATATGTTTATTTTGGCTTCTTCAAAGTCATGCGTGTTCACTTATGTTGCTACGTGACCAGTGTAACATATATGGTTACTAAGGCAACAGGTAATAGCACTGTGTGTATTTGTAACTTGTTAATAGCATCAACACTCTGAGAACAGCATGGGAATATAAACTATTAATTTACCTGGAAAAATTCTAGGTTTTTACTATTATTCAGCTTTTCAAATGACAGATTATTTTTTTTTTTTATGTTCAGGTGTTTTGGTAATCCCTCGACAATGAATTATTCAATTCTACAAATTTATTACTGCAAATTGCCAGTGCCATTTTTGGGTTAGCTAGTTGCATCTTTCAGTAAGCTCTGCTGTCAGTAATAGAAAACCAAGTGTTTGGTTCACAGTGCAAAGCGTTCATGGAAGTTAAATTGTGACAGAGCTGAGCTAGGAGCACTTTATGAGACTAACTATTTACCTATTATGTCCCTTGAAGGACTGTTAGTCCCTATAATCCATATTTTGGAGAGAAGAAAAGCAATTGGTGAGAGCTGTTAATCTCACTATTACATTTTTCAGCCATTAAAACATTCCAAACAAACCTCTGTGCTAAAGAAACTTCAAACAAAAAGGTGAAGGTTGGTCACGACGCAAAATTTTCAAGTTTTTAGAAGTTGTAAGAATGCTTTTCCCACATCTAAACTCCATATTACGTTATACCAGCCTCGGTTATGAGATTACGTCTCACACATGATATTACCAACTAGGGTAAAAAATCAGCAATACCATTCAGTTGAAGGTGTGTATATAGAATATTATGTAGAACAGTAGTTTCACTACCCTGACTGACTAAATTCACTTTACAAATGTACCACCGCAATTTTAATTTACTGGTCGTAACCAATGGTCCTGCCTTCAGACAACGAAAGCAGAGATAACATGAGCGGGGTTAAGCCTGAGAAACAGAAGCATCGCCCCACCACTAGATTTAATTTGACCCAACACCAAAGATACTCAAGATACTCTGATAGATGTTTGATTTCAGAGTATAGGAAACAGAGTTAATCACTCCAGTAATCAGGCTCCGTTGTGCCTCATCCTGTACCCAGATTAAAAAAAACTGTAGTACAGATACAACACAGGTTATAATAAAGGACTTAGATGTGCTTATTAGCCAGGAAATTCTGTTACAACAGTAATTTTTTAAAAAACCAAAACATTGAAAATATGAAGTTGATCGAGTTGTCTCTTGATACGGCGAAGATAATGACAAATAGTACCATCCTTATGTAGTTTGTTGGTTTTGGTTTTTTTTTCACTAATAAGTACTGGCAGAACACATCTGAAATGCAGTAAGTTCTAAAATGTCCTGAATTTTATAAAAAAAAAAAAAAATTGTAATTAAATGGATTAAGAAATCAGTCTTGGAATATGCTTAGATTATTTTTCCTTCACCTGATTCTCCTGACCATGTGAAATATGTTCTTTTTAAATGATACTTAAAGTTACTGTTGAAGATCATCCAGTGAACACCAATGGACCGGTTTCCCCACAGAGCAACATGGGTAACAGTTTGTGCTTTCAGAAATGGACGATGTTTAATTTAGCACTTTCTCCTTTCTAGGGATAAACCAGCCTGGCTCGTTTGCATCAGCATGTTGAGCCTTTGCCAGTAGGAAGAGAAGACAGTGATGATCCAATTTAATAGTGCTTGTCACCAGCTCACATATCTGAGAGGTGACTGGAAAGTAGGACTGTCTTCTAGACATGGAAGGGCCCCGCAAGAGGGATTAGGCCATCCACTAAACACATTTTTCCAGGTGTAAAAACATGACATTTCTGGAAATAAACAGATCAAAACAATAGCGAAGTTTTGAGCTTTGTACAAATAGGAATATGGGAGTGGCATAACTGTGAATCACAGAATCGTAGGGTTGGAAGGGACCTCTGGAGATCATCTAGTCCAACCCCCTGCCAGAGCAGGGTCACCCAGAGCAGGTTGCACAGGAACGTGTCCAGGCGGGTTTGGAATGTCTCCAGAGACGGAGACTCCACCACCTCTCTGGGCAGCCTGTCCCAGTGCTCTGCCAGCCTCAGACACGTGGATCTGTACGTGCGTTATTGCCTCCTGTGAAATAATGATTGCCTTTGCCCTGGTTTAGAAAAAGAGGTTAATTAACAACTTTGTACAACTGCAAAATGACTGCCAGAGTCCTTGGGAAGATTCTTCAGATGCAGGAAAAGCAGAGCTGAAAGAACAGGGTGAAAACACCTTCTATCTTGAGGTAAACATGCAACGAGAGGATTGTGGAGACCCATCCACTCAGCAGACTCTTGCTAGAGGAATTTTTAAGATAATGACTAGGAAACTACTGGCAGATCATTCAGAACTGCAGAATGAAATGGGAGAGGAGGAAGAATATGATGACAGTATGGAAAATCAAAGCTATAAATGTTCTCAATGGAATGTTTATTCATTTGCAGAAGGGGCATACCTCCAATTCCCTCAATGAAAGTGTGTCCAGCAGGACTGGGGCAGTGACCATCTCCCTGTACTCGGCACTGGTGAGGCCCCACCTCAAATATTGTGTCCAGTTTTGGGTCCCTCACCACAAAAAAGACATTGAGGGGCTGGAGCGTGTCCAGAGAAGGGCACCGGAGCTAGTGAGGGGTCTGGAGCACAAGTCTGGTGAGGAGTGGCTGAGGGAGCTGGGGGTGTTTAGCCTGGAGAAGAGGAGGCTGAGGGGAGACCTTCTCGCTCTCTGCAACTCCCTGAAAGGACGGGGTAGCCAGGGGGGTCGGTCTCTTCTCCTAAGAAACAGGTGATAGGACAAGAGGAAACAGCCTCAAGTTGCGACAGAGGAGGTGTAGATCAGGTAATAAGAAAAATTTCTTCACTGAAAGGGTTGTGAAGCATTGGAACAGGCTGCCCAGGGAAGTGGTGGAATCACCATCCCTGAAGGTATTTAAAAGATGTGTAGATGTGGCGCTGAAGGACATGGTTTAGTGATGTTTTTGGCAGTGCTGGGTTAATGGTTGGACTTGGTATCTTCCAACCAAAATGTTTCTATGATTCTATTACATCAGGTCTCTTTGGTCTTATTTTTGAAAAGAGGAAAGGTATCTGACCTGGCCAGAAGTGTCTCCAAGAAAGGACTCTTAACTTGTCACTGCAGATTTGGGTTATTTACACTTTTCATTGCATACCAACAATAAAGAGTACACTCACAGAACAGAATTATGGCAGAAACGGCTGTTTGGAAAAACAGAGAATTCCAGGGAGAGCTATGAATCCTCAGAATATCTCTGAATGATGAACTGTGTATTCAATTCTAAATTATACTGGAAGTTGTGTGAAAACTCATCCAACCCGCATCTATAAATTTCAGGATTGCCTACACAAAATTTCCTTAGGCTCCAAAACATTCCTTTTGACAAAGGTATGAAATAAATCACCATCCATAAATTGGTTGTTGATCCATCTGCTCGAGGAACATGGTTTGAGGCAGCTGCACAGTCTGCTACCGGATGATATATGCCCTCTTATTTTGGAGACCGGTTTTCACGCACCTGAGAAACACGCAGATGTCTAAAGGATGGTAAAAATAGCAGATCAACAGAAAAGGACTGTTGTGAGCTCTGTCTGTAGCTCTGTGTCTGGCAGAAGCCTAAATACGTGAGTAGCATTTGACTCATTAGCACTACATTCATCGGGTACTTTAAATGCCACAGGTGGATTCAGTGCTTTCCAGTGAACATCTGAAAAATCAACACGTCTCCACAGAAACAAGCAAGCACTGGACTGTGTAATTTTACCCCCTAGATCAATTTGTGGAGATATATATATAAACAGATGGAAAGGAAGCTGTTTACAACAGTGTAGCAAAGTGATTATTATAATCAAGATAACCGGCTGATGTGACATTCACAAGAAGAACATCTTACCGAGTTTCTTTAGTAATTTAAATAAATTCAGTGTTGCTTTAAATTAACCAGGTGGCAATCTTTAAGCTGTGCTTCAGACAGGGCACCATAGAGCTCACATCAAAAACAAGGATGCGTTTCAAGTCCAATTTCTTACCTTTGGATCCCGTTTCAGTTCAGCCAGAGGAGAAAGATTTCAGAATGAATTAGCACTGTCTGCACTCATTCTTTGGTTAAATAGGAAATTACCAAGAGGACAATGTTTGAAAAGCTTTATGCGGGTTGTGAGTAAAAAACCAGAAACCACTGAGTTTCTGAAACAAAGTCCTACAGTTTCCATTTAGTTTTGTTGATGTGCTACTTCATGGTGGTTTTGGCTCTTATAGATTTCTCTTCTAAAAATGGGAAATATCACTGATTGTATCTACAGTAGTTTAACTACAAGTAGTGACACCCCACAATGCTTTATCTTATGATGAAAGACTAGCATGAGCTGTTGATATGTAAGTGAACAAATATATGACTATAATTAAGTTACAAATTCAACTAAATTATGGGGTGAACTAGGTGGAAATGAACATGTGTCCTAAAACTCCCACAGTTTAATTTATTTTAAAGTAAGCGACCATAAATACATAGAACCATTAAGTCCAGGTTTGCATTAACATAGGTGAAACATGTTTTACACTTCCTTTGCCCTCAGGCACTTTCAGACACTCCTCCTAAAATGATGGATGTGATTCCAGCTCTTCCAAGGTGGGATTTGGAAGCATAAGCATATCACTTGAAAATGTTTTCATTTTGATTTGCTGCTCTGGGTTGCAGAGATGGTGGGGGAGGCTCCTTGGGGCATGAAATGGGGGCAAAGCCCCTTGGTGTGGTCAGGGCCCGGACTGTGATTCCAAACCCCTAAAACTCACCACTGCCTGGGTGTCCCTCCTCCATTTCATGGTCTTGCATAGGAAGAGCATCAGCAGTAAGTGGTACCCGACCCTGCTGGCAGTGCAAACCAGGGAGGGAGCAGCTGAAAGACCTCCACGTTTTCACCTCTTGAATGGTCTGTCGAGGTAAAGACAAAAGTTCCCTGGGGAAGGAAAAAAATTCTTCAGCACAAACCCATATTTTCAAGGTCAGTCGTGAAGTTTCAGAATACCATTTTATGAAAACAAAGTGAAAAAGAAAGATGTAGCAACATGCACAATTCACTCGGTGTCAACAAGGACAAAACTGCTATTGAAATCTCTCACAGGGGGGTTAATAAGCTCTGCCGAATGCTAAGTACTTTTCTGTTGAATGCACCAGTTGAAACTTTCAGGGTAAAATAGCGTCCTAGAAGATGTGCCTGAAAAATTCCCGTAAGCAAGAAGTAAGGATTAAACAAAATACTCTCCGATCAGTTACTTGATGCACGGCTTGAACTACTGCACCCACCTTGTCTCCTCAGGGTTTACCCGAGCAGTAGCCAAGCACCACACAATTCTGGGCACTGGTCATTGCAGTCATATGGGGTACCTGGGTCCAACCTTATTTTGGATCCACAGTATAGGAAAAAAATGCAATAAGCCACTTCAAGTGTGCTATAGATAAGCTTCGATCAATCTATCTGCAGCTAACCAGCACAAATGGCACAATTCAAGCATTTAATCATAAATTAGACAAATTATGCAGCTATACGTTGTGATGCACAAAGTGTTGGTAGGGTTATTCTTCTCTCTGAGAATTTTTAAGTACCCTAGCCATAATGCTTAAGAGTACAGGTGGTCTGTTTTTTTTCTTAGCGATTTTTTGTTATTCAAAATATGAGAACAATCTGAGATTAAACAAGCATTCAGAGATGTTACAGAATTTACAATCAGCCATTGGAATAATCTCCCCAGGGAAGTGGTGGATTCCCCAACATTGGACACTTTCAAGATGCAACTGGACAGGGTGCTGGGCCATCTTTAGGGCAGGGCAGGTTTAGATCAGACATTAGGAAGAAGTTCTTTACACTGAGGGTGGTGAGACACTGGCACAGGTTGCCCGGAGAGGTGGTGGAGGCCCCATCCCTGGAGACATTCAAGGCCAGGATTGATGAGGTTCTGAGCAACCTGATCTAGTTGCAGATGTCCCTGCTCACTGCAGGGGGGGTTGGACTAGATGGCCTTTAAAGGTCCCTTCCAACCCAACACATTCCTATGATTCTATGATGATTCTACGGTCTTGTGTGCTTTTGCCAAGGAAGGTTGGACCAGATGATCCTTGAGGTCCCTTCCAACCTAGGATTCAATGCTTCTATGAACTTTTCCCATCTTCTGAGACAGAATTACATCATTTTCTTTTCAAGATCCTCCGATCAGGTTTCTAAGTTTAGTTCATATGAAACAAGAACAGCAAACCAAATACCATGACTATCTGCTTTGCTGTAAGGGGTTTTAAGGTTGCATTAGAGGTTGTAAAAGACACAATGAAGAAGAGAAAGAAAATAGTCTGCATTTTTAAAATAAGCCAAGAATGGTCACAGAGCAATAAATGGCACAAAAAGCAATATGTCAAAAGGGGGACAGAAAAAGAAATGCCAACAGAAGCACGCTTACACTAAATGTCCCCTTAGCACAGAGAGAAAAAGCAAAGGCTGAACTTGACAAGGCTGAAAATAAATTTGACAGCCTTAGACAAGAAATGTAAGATGACCTCGGCTACGCTGATTTGAGTAAGCAGTTGTAGACAGATGGCCAAAAGAAAAAAAACTGGGTACTTTCAAGTATAAAATATTCTTGGGACTGTAGAGACAGTGTTGCTGATTATGAATGAGGTCTGAAGAGTCGAACTAGATGCTGCAACATAAAAAATGCCAAACTTTATCTTCATAAAACAATCTAAAATGTCTTCTGGTAGTCTAAACACAAAAATATCTGTCACTGAGGAGAAGATATCCAACCTTAATAATGGAAATTCAGAGAAAATAAAAAGTAATAGAGCCACTGTAATTAAAATTCTTGGTCACCTTCGGTACAACAGTAAAAAGGATATATTTGAATGACTGGAAACTTTATCATATATTATATCTCTTTCTGCAATTGAATTAATGCAGAAAAATCACACAGTAGGATTGGAAGTCATTATATATTCTTTTTTAAGTAAAAATATTGATTCAGAATAATTGCTAGCAATTTCCGGGGGAGGGGAGGGTTTTGACTCATGGAGCTCTGTTCTAGGTGTCCTCAGCTATGAGGTACATGAAATGTTTTTTTCTAACCTCCCCGTAAAATCTCCTGACGCCCAGCCTTGCAATGATTTTGCAAGGGTTTCTTGGGGGCAGGTTTCTTAAGCAGCACCGTAAGCCGTGTTTTCTCTTGAAACCACAGGGGTACTCGAGTGTTTCTTGTGTGCGCGCCTCCCTGCTACACCAGTAACAAACCCATCACCAAGTCCATTTGGATTTGAGAGACTTTCAGTGACAGAGGTTTTCGTGCTCCTCAGGTTGTCAGCAGACAGTTAGATCAGGTTCAAGATAGACGGGGGTACAAACGCTACTACCACATTGCCTGGAGGTGTGTAGACTTCAAATAAATTTGAAACCATGACTGCTGTTTTTCTACTGCTGTCTACCAAGAACGGCAAAGGGCGTTTTGTGCTGGAGAAATACTTGACTTCCAGCTTTCGATTATTAATTAGATACCTGCAAAAATAAGAGGATCATTTTTAACATCAGGTTTGCTGAATTTTCCTCCATAGTAGTGAGCCCTCACATTTAATCATTCATTATACTCTGCTCATTCAGAGTCTGTGGTGATGTACCATTATAGTTAAGTTTTTTTCCTCGAGTGACTTGCATGACTAAAAATGTGTAAAAGGGAAAAAAAACAATTAATATTTCAACTTGCATGTGATGCTTGTTATTTTTGGGGAAAAAAAAAAGACTGCAGAAGTTGCACACTGTGCAAGTATTTTAAGCTTGATGAAAGCTCAACAGCACATCAGAAATAATTCTGCTCTTTCTTTGATAAAAACACATGAGAATTTGGTTTGGGTCCCTCTAAAAAAACCTGAAGTACTTTTCAGCACTAGACAATAACTGACTTTTTAGGTCAAACTCCCTTAGCTTTACTTGTAAGGCAACTTTGCATAATTCACATGTATCAAATGTATTGCCGGTTTAAGCTCTTGACCACTGTGTCAGAGTTCGTTTTATTTGGTCAGTTTGGAATGAAAACTACTTTCAACATATTTTCCATTTAAAAAGCTATTTGTGGTGGTCTAAATAAACTTTCAATTGTATTTTACATTATAATTCTAAAACTACATTAATCATGGTTGGAATGACGATGGCCAACCTCAGCTTTCTGATTGCGAGCGCTGAGATTGTGAGTGCTGTGAAAATCCATACCCGGCAGATGACTAAGAGAGGATAGTGTTTTCAGATGCCAAACTGCTGAAGGGTCCTGGACAACCTCCTCCACAGCCCTACCACATGGTACGTTACAGTTTCTATTAAAAAATAAGTCCATCAAGCACATTAAAGCACCTGGATAGGAATTATTTGAATGTAATAATGGCAAAATGGTAAATGACCCATACTTTTCCCATAGCTGAAGAGGCTATGGGAAAGGAACCGTGGAGGTACACGTGCATTCCTGCACCAGCAAACAAGGCGGGTAAGGGCTAGTGCTAGTTTGAACACGAACAGAAATGAGAAGCACAGATAAATACCAATTACGGAGCCTATTCCAAAAAATAATTAAGTTAACAGAGAAAATCCTACAGTTTGCTGTGGGTTTGACATCTGACCCTGGTGGTAAGGTATATGGCGATAACCATTCTGACTGTAATGGCTCAAATCAAGGCTTCTCTCTCATTTTCTCTCCAGAGGGATGAGGAGGAGAGGGAAATGGAGGATGGGAGGAGAAGGAGACAGCTGCAATTTCAACTCCATGTCTAGAGCGTCAAAGCATAAAAGACATCCTGTGTTGATAACACAACATCTTAATTTTGAGAGGAAAAGTATCAGCGATAGAAGTCAAAAACAGAATGGCACACATCTGTAAGTCATATTGGATTTTGCTGCTGTTAATTATGAATATTTATCTTGTATGTATGTTCAGGACTGAAAATAAAAATCGTATTTTGCTATTCTGGCAAACTCTCAAGCTTCTTAGAGCAAAAGCTGTAGGGTTTGGCAGAGGGGTATCCCTATAATTCTTAACAGAAAATAAATAGCCATGTTTCTTAGGTCCAAAAGCTCTTTCCAAAACTCTATTTGTGATACATTTTACATATTGATAAACATATCTGTATTACAAATGGAATATTCTTGTAATTATTTCAGTGTTTCTTTTTTTTTTGGTACCAGCTGGGGCCAGAATTTCCACGTAAACATACTTGTGCTTTGAATTCAGATTAGAGTCTCAGTACCGCTTGTTTTGAATCTCTGTTGCTGCTAATGTATTTGAAATTGCTTCTGCTCTAGAGAGGGGCTTTCCTACAGATCAAAAAGCCTGAAGAAACGTGCATGCAAGTTATTTTGCCTGTAACAACCATAGAATCATAGAATCATTTAGGTTGGAAAAGACCCTTGGGATCATCGAGTCCAACCATCAACCCCACTCCACAAAGTTCTCCCTTACACCATATCCCTTAACACCACATCTAAACGAGTCTTAAACACATCCAGGGATGGTGACTCCACCACCTCCCTGGGCAGCCTATTCCAGTGTCTCACCACTCTTTCTGTGAAGAATTTTTTCCTAATGTCCAGCCTAAACCTACCCTGCTGCAGCTTGAACCCATTCCCTCTTGTTCTATCACTAATTGCCAGTGAGAAGAGACCAGCACCAACCTCTCTACAGTGTCCTTTCAAGTAGTTGTAGAGAGCGATGAGGTCTCCCCTCGGCCTCCTCTTCCTTAAACTAAACAGTCCCAGCTCCTTCAATCGCTCCTCACCAGATTTATTCTCGGGGCCCTTCACCAGCTTCGTTGCCCTCCTCTGCACTCGCTCCAGCACCTCGACATCTCTCTCGTATTGAGGTGCCCAGAACTGGACACAATACTCCAGGTGTGGCCTCACCAGTGCTGAGTACAGGGGGACAATCACCTCCCTCCTTCTGCTGGTCGCACTATTTCTAATACAAGCCTGGATGCCATTGGCTTTCTTGGCCACCTGGGCACACTGCTGGCTCATGTTCAGATGCTTGTCAATTAGAACCCCCAGGTCCTTTTCTGCCAGGCAGCTCTCCAGCCACACTGCCCCAAGCCTGTAGCGATGCATGGGGTTGTTGTGGCCCAAGTGCAGGACCCGGCACTTGGCCTTGTTGAAGCTCATTCCATTAGCATTGGCCCATCGATCCAATCTATCCGAGTCTCTCTGTAGAGCCTCCCTATCCTCATGCAGATCAACACCCCCACTTAGCTTTGTGTCATCTGCAAACTTGCTGATGATACACTCTATGTCCTTATCAAGGTCATCAATAAAGATGTTAAACAGAAATGGTCCCAACACCGAGCCCTGAGGGACACCACTTGTGACCGGCCGCCAACTGGATTTAACTCCATTGACCACCACTCTTTGGGACCGCCCATCCAGCCAGTGCTTGATCGAGCATATCATGTGCTCATCCAGGCCATGAGCCGCCAGTTTTTCCATGAGAATTCTATGGGGGACGGTGTCAAATGCTTTTCGAAAGTCTAGGTAGACAATATCCACAGCCTTTCCCTCATCCAATAATCGGGTCACCTTGTCATAGAAGGAGATCAGGTTTGTCAGGCAGGACCTGCCTTTCATAAGCCCATGCTGACTAGGCCTGATCCCCTGCTTGTCCATTATATGACTTGTAATGGCACTCAACATGATCTGCTCCATGACTTTCCCTGCTACCGAGGTCAGACTGACAGGTCTATAGTTTTCTGGATCCTCCTTTCTGCCTTTTTTGTAGATGGGTGCTACGTTTGCTGCCCTCCAGTCCATTGGGACCTCCCCAGTTAGCCATGACTTCAGGTAGGTAATGGAAAGTGGCTTGGCGAGCACGTCTGCCCACTCTTTCAGCACTCTTGGATGTAACCCATCCGGTCCCATAGACTGTCTCAACAATCTCCTGCCCAGATATCGTTCTCCCTCCCTTGCATTTTTTTTAGCAAACCGAGACCAAAATGCACCCAATATCAGCAATTTCTCAAAACATATAGCTGTTTTACAATGGCATCTGGAAATAAAAGTTGAATGCTGTAACCAATGGCATGATAGTAGAGCGCAGCACCCAACCTGTCCATGACTCACATTTCTGATGGCCGGGGCCAATTTCTGTGTGTCGAGAGCTATGAGCAGTTACCGCCTGTTACAAGTTTTCATTTAAGAGAAAAAATTCTTTTCCTTGTACCTCATAAACTAGATTTTCATGGCACAAAACTTAACTCGGCCACACTTTGTTATAAGGTCTGCTGTCACGTGGGATATTGGCAAGATAAAATTTACAAAAAAGGAGGAAAAAAATAAAAGAATGACCTGTTAAAATCAATTATTGTTATCTAGTACAAACCATTGCTCTTCAGGGCATGAGCCAACCAGGTCACTTTGACTAGGAATAAATGTTCACTCTTGGGTTTCTGTTTCCTTCATCTAAAAACCCAGACCCTGCACTTTGCTGGGGACTGTATCAAATGGAGACATTCTGTGCAAAACACCTGTCTCCTAAGCAGCGTGACTGACGAGGTAGCCAAAAGTCATGGTTGCTTTATATTGACTTTTTTCTAGCTCGTTTGGGGCAATGAATTCTAAAGTGTAATTAATTTGTGGTTTTATTTGTTTTAAATTGCTCCTTCTTTTACTGAATTGATCTTTTCTTGTCTTTTTTACCAGAATCTGATTCATCTTTATATAATCCATACATTTGCAACAATTCAGATCTTAATTAGCAGATCACAGCTGCATATGACTTTTTACTTGTTATCTCAATGAAACAAGTGAAAAATCATGTTTCACTGCCCACGTTAATTCTGTTCTCTGTGGTATTGCCTGGAAGAGTTAGTGCACCTTATCTCCTTGTTCCCACTGGGCCACTTGTACCTAAATCAATCCTCTTTTGATCTGCTTCAGATGACAAATTGAACACTCCATATAGTTAATTATATATAAATCCCCTATCTAAAATAATAAAAACATTACCTAAGTACATACATTAAAATTAATAAATATATGTGTTTATTTGCATATGTCTCTATGTAGGCATGCCTCAAAACAAGCTGCATGAAGAAACATGGAAAGTTAGGAAACTTTTTATAAGAATAAAGCTGTGCTTAGTCATGAATGTCAATTAATACATCATTTTTTTAACATCACAGTAAATAAGTAAACAGTGCATTCTTTAAAACTACCTCCTTGAGGGATATCCAGAATTTGGAGTTACAACTACAGTGCTACCCCCAACGTACAATATTTCTCCAACAGCATTTGAAAGGCAAAACAACAAAAAAAAGATATAAAAATGTATAAATAAAATAGAAAGTTGAGCTCGAATTACAAAATTGACTGCCTAACAACATTTTTCGGGCAAGTGCACGATGAATTAAACCACCTGGTTTGCCAGCTCTGGGAAACACGTGGCAATTAAGACCTACGCTAATCAAGGGCGAGAACAGGGACTGCTTCACACACACACAAAGCTCTTACACATGTGCACATGCTACCCTCCATAATGTTCCATGGAAGATACCGAGCTATTGAAAAGATCAGTTTTGCAGTGGGTATTTCCAACTCGAAATGGGGGCTTCGCCTTAAGAATTTGGTTGACTCCATTGGCACCACCAGAGGCTTTACAGTCTCTGGTTATTTACTTTGCAAGCCTCTGAATGTATCAGAATACGATATTTACTTGAAATATCTAAGTGACCCTCCGATGAGTCATTCTGCAAGTGACTTTTTGCTTCGGCCTCTCTAGGATAACCCAGCCCTACGTTCCAGAAGGGAAATACATGGCAATAATCAATCAGCTGCATTTGCTGTCATTAAAGATGTTGGCTTTCGTTGCACTTCCATGCAGAGGTCTCAGTTGGTGATTACAGCTGTGCTCTTTACTGAGCATTCACCCACTGTAATACACTAAAACGTAGTTCCTCTCATTTTTCTCATAAGAAATTAGTCCTTTTTTTCATTACTAAGCTATTTACTATTCAGTTGCCTTTTTAACATTTAATGTAAAACCAAAGGGAAAACAAACAACTCGGTGCCACCGAGGACTGAAGCGTCTCCATCCACTCGAGAAATACAGCGGATGTACTCTGTTGTCATTCTTTGCCTTGCAAGACATGACCTCACTTATTCATTCTCCAGGATTAAAGGCTATTAATCTCTTTTTTTGCATTATCTGTATCTTACTGCATAAAAATATTCCTCTGAACCTAGAATAAAATTTCCTCTGTGTGGTCAGGGCCATGCAATTATATATATATATATATAATGTCTAAATTCTTATAGTCATGTTCCTTTCTAATTCCCCAGAAAACAGGATAAATATCTGTGGCATTAATACCTTGTTATCCACCTTTAAAGAAATTTTTCCCGTTGTTTACCTCCATTCAAGCACTGACTGAAAATTACAGCAAGACTTACCTTAAAAGAACAACTCCAAAACTGGTTTAAAGAAATACTCTTTTCTCTTGGAATCTTTTACGAAGTATCTTTCTGTTTCCCAAATAAGCATTTACAAAACCCACCCTGCCCTGCCATCTTTGTCCCTTCACTCTTTTTCTATTTGTCTTTTCCTCCTCCCAGTCCTTTCTCTTTCTTTTCTCTTCTGCTCTTTTCGGGTTAACTGTCGCCGATCAGATTCTGCCCTGATTTAAACTTCGGGTGGCCCTGCCACTCTTTAATGAGGATACGGAGCGCGAGCATCACAATCCCACAAAGCCTGCAGGGAAGAGCCTGCACTGCAAAGTACTTGCACTGAATAAAATCCAGCTGCTGGGGTAAGGGGAGAGGTTGCCAAAATCGCCCTTCTTTTTCTTCCTGCAGCAAAGGTTACTTTCTTAGATTCTACGCTGAAGAGCAGCACCAAATACCTCCTTATGTCCTTTGGTCTGGATGCAGCAAACGTTTAGATACCTGCTTAACCTTAAGCACCCAGTCATTCAGCAGTTCTTTACTTAAAATCGCTCCCGCTGTCCTACCCTTGCGTAAATATACTTAATTACTGGAGGTGAATTACAAGGGGATGTATCAGTACTGGCTGAGATTCCATGTACTCCCCTTTTTGGGATCTGCCATTTCTTACAACAATTAATATAATGGAAAATTACAAAATGAAACAACTTGCTGTATTATATTGTGGCCTATGAATTATTAAACTTTAATTAAAGTTCCTTTAAGTTTTTTTTAATCAGTCTTAAGTGCTGCACAGATTTTGAATATTTCATCTATTGGTGGTTCAAATTAGCACTAAGGCAAAGCCTTCCCCAGCGCTTTATGAATTTTAGAGCATTCCTGCCAGAAATGACCTAAAGGGCTAAATGTGTCATTGCTAAATCCTTCATGCATTGTGCCAATAACTGAGAGAACAGCATGATGCTTCTTCACGGGGAAGGTTTCGGAAGATTCTCATGTAGGGAAGAGAGGCGGTACCATAAAATTTTCCATTCTTTTTCCCTCTGATGCAGGGACAGAAAAATTCCTGGCTAGAAAGTGATGCATTCTGCCAGCTTTTGTCAGCGTTGGATTATATGCTGAACATGCTCTGATCTTCGCAGCAAAATGTCACCTTTGCTTTACTTCCTAATATCCAGCAAGTAGCACTCTGGCCACCCTGGGGATCAAACCAAGAAGCTTCTTTTTCCAGGAAAGTCAACCAAAGTTGATTTTAGACCATGCAAGGCTTAAAAATAGTCAGATAAAAACAAGAATTTCAAAACCTCGGGCTTAAGGTTCTCTCTTGATCCTGGCTTTGTGTCATCTTGATCTGCTAGACCCTGTCCGTCTCTGTTGCAAATCCTTCCCGTTTCCTTTGATCCCCACCTTTCTCCGCCCAGCTGGAAGCCAGAGCTCTGCTTGACCTGGTGTTGAAGAGAGCGAGCCGCGACACAGAGAGCTCTTTTTCCTCTGGTAAAGTCCCGAGTCAAACTCCTGTCCCCAGTAGAAGGCAGGATTTCACCTCTACCGTGACAACCTTCTCCCTTGTCACAGAAGAAATCCTGTAAATGTTAATGGTTCAATATCTTCAAGTCAATGACCCCCACAGCTTAAGTACCTGCTAATAATTCAAACCATGTACAAACTGTGTACTTTACTACTTTTTGTGTAATATTATTTCCAGTCAGTGACCAGCAATCGAGACTCAATATGCCATTTCGCAATACTTGACATGCATTTTATTAACACCACAAAGTAGCACAAAGGTGCCCTCAAAGGTCAGGACTCTCTTTTATGAAGCAGAGAGAGAAGTAGCAAGGAATAAAATAGAGCAGAAAGCTGCTGAATCCGGAGCCTTGGAGAGGAGGTGGGAAGGGGCGTTTAATGCAACAAGGAAAAGTTCAGAGATCTTTGTGCTACGCTGCTCGCAAAGGTCTAAGCTACACTCTCTTTGAAACTCAACTGTGCAGTCAGTCCTGAAAGCAACTAGAAAAGTAGGAGGTTAGTCCAGACAGTTTTAGATTTGCTGGGCTGAGTGGCCGAGAGTCTTAGAATTTTCTTTTCCTAAAATCTCCAGGCCACAGCTCCTCAACAGCTAAACATGAGGAGGATCTTCTTTCCTGTGAGGGTGGCAGAGCCCTGGCACAGGCTGCCCGGAGAGCTGGTGGAGTCTCCGTCTCTGGAGACATTCCAAACCCGCCTGGACGCGTTCCTGTGCCACCTGCTCTGGGTGACCCTGCTCTGGCAGGGGGTTGGACTAGATGATCTCCAGAGGTCCCTTCCAACCCTATGATTCTATGATTCTATGATTTTGTGATTTCTTTTTATTTTAGAATCTGTTTTAATTTCATTATGAGATGACAAAATTTAGAAAAGTAGCTGTGATTTGATTGGCAATTCTACACTTTTTTTTCTGCCTTCTCCTTGGTTTCAATGTGTGGGAAGATGATCTCCAGAGGTCTCTTGCAACCCGTACCATTCTGTGATTCTGTGGAGACTGCTAAAGTAAGAGCTGTGTTATTCACTTTTTCCCCTCTTGTGCTTTGGTGTGAGAAAACCGAAAGATGCAATGTGGCACAGAATCTGGAGCTCCATCTAAAATCCAAGAAAGGAGTCAACATAAATTTTTTACATTCACCTTTCCTCTCCAAAAAAGCTCGGCTGTAAAACTAGTATTTAAAACCTTTCCTTCCTGATTCTCAAAAATGGAGCAGTTCATTACCCAAACTGCTGCGGTTGCTTGAGAAAACGAGTTACTTGCTCAGTCCCAACACAACCCGTCCAAGTGGCAGCACTTCACATCCCCTCTATGGCAGTTGAGATAGGCCAAGTCCAACTGAATAAGTTGCTAGCTCCTCTGGTCTTAACACTTGAGCTGTGCCTGTGAGGTACGAAATGAATCTGAAGCTGTTTCACCAGACTGTGAACAGAAACAGGATTTCCAGGATTAACAGGACATTGGATTTTTTTCCCCACAAAGTGAGTGAAAATTCTTAGTACAAAACGAAATGCTTTCTTTCTCTTCAAACATTAACTAAAGACTTCACAAATGACAAAACTTGGTGTTATACTGAATGCACGATTCACGGGGAATTTAAATTGGACATAAATTTGAAGAATACAACACAGTTTAAGGTGAATTTATCTATAACACTTATATGCTTTTGAAAAATAACACCATGTTTCTTTCACTTTGGGAAAACGCTGAAAAAAATCCTTTGAGACTATAGTAACAATATTTCCTTGGTTTCATTAGAAGAACTTATAAATTCTACAGATTTAGGAGTTCAAATGCCTGTAGAAATGGTTAAAACTTTATTAAAGCTGAACTAAAAAGCAAACAGCAACACCATAAGCCAGAAACGCCGTAAGACAGAAAAAAAGCTCTTCCCCTAATCTCCTCCCTGCTTATATTTCATATCTCTCTAAGCTTCATTGACCAGAATAGGACACTTGCACAAAAGCCGATCAGGGATAACGATGTTAACACAAGATTTGAATGCAGTGTTACTACCTATTGAAACTCGGAGAAAAGAATATAAAAAGCGTAAGCAGGTCAGGCCACAGAGAAGTGTCATAATCAGGTTTTCTAACTCCTCCCTGGAATGCCCTTATTTGTATCATGTAGCGTATGTTCGAGGTGACCGAGACAGCCCTGCCCTGCTGATGTTTAATGATACGGGAGCCCTTCCAAGAAGGTCAGGTCTCCGCTCCTCCCTGTTCTGTGAAAGGTCAGCAGCTTCCCTCAGCGACTTATCCTTTCGGGTCCAACTGGCTTTTTTCCATATTTGGTTAAAAATGGACAGCATGAAAATGAAACATATTTGCTTTACCAAAGAAACTTGCTAAATTTGCACTGAAGTTTGACCTGAATATTCTTTTTAAGTTTGGTTCATCTGCCAAGGGATAAAACCAATTATTCATACAGCTTTACTGAAAGCGGTTCTGTTGTCACCCTAATGCATGATTAACTTTCCAAAAATAAAAAATGAGCATTTTTTCTTTCGGTTCCAAAAACCTGACATAACCCCCACATTTCATGAGAAACATGCACATCTTTGATTCCTGAGTGGTTCCCGGGATAATAAGATACATCTGTTTTACACAGTGACTAAGTACTATAAATAACAGAATTTCAGCCCAGTGAAGCAACCGAAGTAACAGCCAGTTAACAGAAGAACAATCTTCAGACAATAATCACCCCACCTCTGACGTCTCAGATCTCTGTTGCCCACTTACACAACCCCGAACCCACCCAGACCCCCACAACTTTATTTTTTTCCTACTTCTTTCCTCTTGTTTCCACCTCAACACCATCCCTTGATGCCGCTCACAACACAGCCTCCACCATGGAGATGGGATGGCACAGCCTGAGCAGGACCTTGAACCAGAGCCGCAGAACTGGACTTCCACAGAGGTTTACCAGAACTTTATAAAGACAAGTCTAGGAGCAAAAATTTCTAACTAAATACATTAACTAGAAGGAAAACTATGTTTTATGCCCATCACATTTTCTTTCACTTCTACTAACCCACTCCTTTCTCTCCCGATCCTAAGTTCTTCTTCCTACCTTAAATTGTATATATGTTTAACACAGTTTGGTTATAACCACAACACTTGGTCCTACTTGGCTTTGTATTTTTGGTCTCTCTGTGTCAGATTTAATAAAGGGCTTATGTACCTGAAAGTCTGTCCAGATTTTTCAGGTACATCTGTTCGTCCAACAATGTCTATCAGATCATTTTACAAAAAGAATATAATCATAGAATAGTTTTGTTTGGAAAAGACCTTTAAGATCATCAAGTCCAACCATTAACCTAGTGCTGCCAAAACCACCACTACACTACATCTACATGTCTTGGTCTCCCCTCAGCCTCCTCTTCTCCAGGCTGAACACCCCCAGCTCCCTCAGCCGCTCCCCACCAGACTTGTGCTCCAGACCCCTCACCAGCTCCATTGCCCTTCTCTGGACACACTCCAGCACCTCAGTGTCTTTCTGGTAGTGAGGGGCCCAAAACTGGCCACAACACTCGAGGTGGGGCCTCACCAGTGCCGAGTACAGGGGGACCATCACTGCCCCAATCCTGCTGGCCACACCATTCCTGATACAAGCCAGGATGCTGTTGGTCTTCTTGGCCACCTGGGCACACTGCTGGCTCATATTCAGGCAGCAGTCAACCAGCACCCCCAGGTCCTTTTCCACCAGGCAGCTCTCCAGCCGCTCTGCCCCAATCCTGTAGCGCTGCATGGGGTTGTTGTGATCCAAGTGCAGGACCCGGCACTTGGCCTTGTTGAACCTCATACCATTGGCCCATCGATCCAGCCTGTCCAGAGCCCTGTGTAGAGCCTTCCTACCCTCCAGCAGATCAACAGTCCCACCAACTTGGTGTCATCTGTGACCTTACTGAGGGTGCACTCAATGCCCTCATCCAGGTTGCCAATAAACACGCTAAACAGAACTGGCCCCCAGTACTGAGCCCTGGGGAACATCACCTGTGGCCAGCTGCCAGCTGGATTTAACTCCATTCACCACCACACTCTGAGCCCTCCAGCCAGTTTTTCACACAGTGAAGACTATGCCCATCCAGGCCATGAACAGCCAGTTTCTCCAGGTGGGTGCTGTGGGAAATGGTGTCAAAGGCTTTACTAAAGTCCAGGCAGACAACATCCACAGCCTTTACCTCATCCACTAAGCAGGTCACCTTGTCAAAGAAGGAGATCAGGTTAATCAAGCAGAACCTGGCTTTCATAAACCCATGCTGACTGGGCCTGATCACCTGGTTGTCCTGTATGTGCTGCATGATGGCATTCAAGATGATCTGCTTCATAACCTCTCACCTCTTTTACATTATCCTGTAATTGTGTACAACATGTAATGAGACAGGGACAGGAATCAAAAACTTCCCTCTGCTTTTCACTCACCTAGGGAGAGAAACTTCTCAGCTCTTCTCCTTCGCACTCTTTGCTTCACAGTGACCAGCTGCAATAAACGAGAGAGAGCATCTCCCCCATGACATGGTTAGGATGTTCCTCACAGAAACACTTGATTTTGAACACCTTCTGACTAGGAGGACATGGATCCCATTTTGCATTTTCCAGATAGGTGCTCTGATCACAAGATTGTTACCCATCACTGCCACTACAAGAAGCAGTAGGAACCCCAGTCTGTGACCAGGGAGTTTCTAATGGCAGTTTATCTCCACTGGCAGGCTCTTTAGGTGTGAATCTTTCACAGTTGTTTGATATAAGTTCCTCATGCTTATGTAAGTCTTGTTGCATGTGCTTGTTAAATCTAAGCCTGGACTGATTAAGGGGTTTAGATTACTAATATTTAAATTAAACATTCGGTTCCAGCCACAGAAATTAAATCCAACTGAATTTGAGACTGCAGAATCAGGGCCTGATTTGCCAGGATTGTTTATAATCCTAATTATAGCCAAAAAACTGTCTATTAATAAATGCACAGGATGCATCCCACCACAACTGCGATCTGCTATTGGCAGTTTTCGTAGCCTGAAGTGCAGGTGTCTCAATATTTGGCATTCTGAAAGCCGGAGTCCTGGTGCGAGAACTGCTTCCATAAAAACAAGCACAAGTACTCCCTGGGACTTAGAGTTACCAGGTAAACATATAAGTACGAGCATAAAAAACAGACTGCAAATTAACCAAATTCAAAATCAAGAAAACAGTAGCATTTGAGTTTAAAACTAACCTCAATATTTTGGTGTTATTTTTCCCTTGTGCTAAGAAATGAAAGAATAACTTACCCTATTTTCAGCCTGTCCTAATCTGCCGTTCCGTAGGATTATGAAAAAGTACAACATTTTAAGTGGTAGCCTCACGCTTATCCAAGCTTAAATTTCCTACCCTAGGTAGTCAAGGACTTCCTATATCCACAAGAGTATCTTCAGGAAATTTGGTGCTTTCAAGCTAAAAGCGACTCCAAAAACATGACAGAAATTGAGAAAGGCTGAAGAAAAGGCAGCTCTTCATATATTTTATCCCTATCATTGTCAATTAAGATTTGATTAAGAAAGGAACAAACAACCCTGATATTTAAAATTTGTGACTGTCTACTTCTTCCTCTGTCACAGAAAGCAAGCTAGGAACCCAGCAAGTGGTAGACAGTAAAAAGGAAAGAAAGTCTGTGTTTTCCTGGATGTATATGCAACTAGATAATTGGATGAATGCGATGACTCTTTTCTACGTAAACATGCCTAATTGTAATTGAGATATGATCCAGCATCTGGCAAATAAAATGTGAATTCATTAGTGGAAGGACAGCTTTTCGTACAGTGCAGCTGGGGCAGATTCAAATAGACTAATTGCACAGTCCATAATTCCCAGGGATTTGTAAGGGAAACAGATATCTAAGTAGTGAGAATTAAATTTTCGCACTCAGAATTGCCATCTGTGGGTTTCTATCCCGTGTGATCAGAAAGACTTTGGAAAAAAGCAGGATGCTTAACTCATGGCTGGCAGCTGCAAGACCTCTGACTTCATTTACAAAACCAAACACTCACATGAGCAAAAAGAAAACCAAAACCCCATGCCCATGTTGGACCTCTTTTTCAGTGATTCTGACACCTGCTGTTTGTCCACGGGTCTTATGTGACAGAAAGAACAGTCAACTCATGTATCATCCATTGCTTGTTCTGAAAAAAACTTGGGTTTGGACTTTACATATTTTTTGGTACATGTAGAGTTATGTAAAGATGATAAAGCCAACCAAATACATCCTTTGGAATCACTTTGATTTCCAGCACGAGCATCCAATAGCTTTTGTAGCATCATCACATCTCTTTATTATCTCTTATGTCACCAGGATGTCAGGTCTGCTGCAAGGCACAGGGTTGTGCAGAGAAGGAGGGGGAATCAGGAGGGAGAGGTGCCAATCCTTTTTCCAGTGTTCATGTCATTGTCTCTACCACTCTTCTGGGAGAGAAGCTACTCAAAAGGATTTTCTTTTTTAGCACTACAGCGGTGGAGTTTTCTTTCAAAATAAAACCCTCTTTGGAGGACCGAGAAAAGATGGGGACTTTTTGACAAGCAACACGATTTTTGTTTAAAATGATGGAGCAATTTACAAAGCTGAAATATGCAGACAGATCTGGTTGGCTTCTGGGGAGGATGGGGGGGAGAAATGAGACAGAGATGGGGATAAGCGATGTTAAGAGTATGGCTCTGATTAAAAAAGTGGGGGGACGAGAGGGGGGAAAGTGCGTCCATTGAGAAAAACCAGATAGCCGTAGGATGCAGCACACCTTGAAGTTACAACCTGTATCACACATCACATGGCTGTTGCTATTTTTACTCAAGTATTTACTATCATTTGCTGTGAAAAGTAATAAGGATCCCCAAAAGCTTCAAAAAGCCTTTGAAAAAAACTCTCAAAAAGCAAACAGGCATAAATAAGCCATCCAAAGGTGTTTAGTCTGGTACTAACGTATGATGCAGTTAAGGAAGATCCCTAGATTCAAATAGCTTAAAGACCAATAATTTATGCTTCAGGTCTTTTTACTGAGGTCATAATTTCCAAGGCATCTACCAAAGGAACATTTTAAACAAGACATCACAGCAGTGCTAAAAACACTCTTCAAAATGCAGTCTTTAATATAGAATGAGAACACCTGTGTGATGAGCTTTTCCAGGCTAAGCCACTGTTCCAGTGAAGTTTAAAAAGGAACCACCCGATAACTTACACAGTCTTGCAACCAAATAAATCTTTAGGATTTCCTTCTAATACTATAAATGTTACATTTCTGAATTTTATTCTTAATTCTCCTTAAAAGCATGCACAGTGAAATGAGTTCACCAAAAAGCCCTCAAAAAATCCCTGTTTCACAATCTTATGCTCTAAAACTAATTTCAGTGATGCTAAATCTCATGAAATTATCACAAGTCCCCTAATTATTTTTTTGTTTCTCTTCAACACACAAAATTCTTTAAGCATAACAATAGGTAAAGGGTAAGCCTGTAAAGTAAATATTTCATCAGAGCTGAGGGACCCCCCAAGCACTTCCAAGCTCCCACATTCAGGAAGCATAGCCCAGGTTCAGCCTGTGTCAAGGTGAGACCTGAGGACCAACCGTTCTCCTCCTACCTACTCAAGACCTGGTCCTAGAATCAAGTCCAAGGACTTTTCTGTTTTTCTTATTCAATGTTTCTTCATGCTTTTGAAGATGAGGTAGTCTTGATGTATGCATCACTACTTTTAATGATGCATTAATGATGCTCAGAAAAGTTTTTAACAGTCATCCCATGCACAAAGGAAAATTTCTGAAGTTAGGTTTTCAGAGAAGGTGTCTGTCCTAGGTCAGATATATAAAATACCTTCCTAGGTCAGATATCTGAAATACTTTGGGAGATGTGGAGACTTTGAGCTAATACCCTTTAGATAAAAGTTATACCATATCTGGTGAAGTGTGTACTTCAGCCCAGACTTTTAAAGCTTACTTTCATAGAATCTTCATGGGTGGAAAGGACCTTTGAGGTCATCGAGTCCAACCATAAACACACACACACACACACAAAACCGTATGATCTCTGCCACTAGAGCATGCCCTGAAGTGCCACATCTAGACGTTTCTTAAACACCTCTAGGGATGGTGACTCCACCACCTCCCTGGGCAGGCTGTTCCAGTGCCTGACCACTCTTTCAGTAAAGTAATTCTTCCTAATATCTAATCTAAACCTCCCCTGCCGCAACTTCAGACCATTTCCTCTGGTCCTGTCATTATTCACCTGGGAGAAGAGGCCAACACCCACCTCTCTCCAACCTCCTTTCAGGTAGTTGTAGAGGGCAATGAGGTCTCCCCTCAGCCTCCTCTTCTCCAAGCTCAACATGCCCAGCTCCCTCAGCCTCTCCTCACATGACCTGGTCTCCAGACCCCTCACCAGCCTGGTAGCTCTCCTCTGGACACGCTCCAGCACCTCAATGTCCCTCTTGTACAGGGGGGCCCAGAACTGAACACAATACTCGAGGTGAGGCCTCACCAGTGCCGAGTACAGAGGCACCATCACTTCCCTGCTCCTGCTGGCCACGCTATTCCTGATACAAGCCAGGATGCTGTTGGCCTTCTTGGCCACCTGGGCACACTGCTGGCTCATGTTAAGCTGGCCGGCCACCAGCACCCCCAGGTCCTTTTCTGCTGGGCAGATTTCCAGCCACTCTGCCTCAGGCCTGTAGCGTTGCTTGGGGTTGTTGTGACCGAAATGCAGGACCCGGCACTTGGCCTTATCAAACCTCATACAGTTGGCCTTGGCCCATCGATCCAGCCTGTCCAGGTCCCTCTGTAGAGCCTTCCTACCCTCAAGCAGATCAACACTCCCACCTAGTTTGGTGTCATCTGCAAACTCACTGAGGGTGCACTTGATCCCCTCATCCAGATCATTGATGAAGATATTAAACAAAACCGGCCCCAAAACTGAGCCCTGAGGGACACCACTGGTGACCGGCCGCCAAGAGGATTTCACTCCATTGATCACAACTCTCTGGGCACGGCCATCCAGCCAGTTTTTAACCCAATGAAGAGTACACTTGTCTATGCCATGATTCGCCAGCTTCTCCAGGAGAATGCTGTGGGGGATGGTGTCAAAGGCCTTACCAAAGTCCAGATAGGCAACGTCCACCGCCTTCCCCGCATCCAGAAGGCAGGTCACATCATCACAGAAAGAGATCAGGTTGGTTAAGCAGGACCTCCCTTTCCTAAACCCATGGTTGGCGAGGGGTGCCTGTGGGATCGAACCCCTCTCAGGGTGAGACACAACGAGCTTGTGACACACCGAAATAACTGCTGAGCTATAGCCCAGTAATTAATAGTACTTTAGAGTACTGTTAATCTATCCTGGTGAAATAGAGCTAGTTCCTCTGTAGTCGGGTACTTGGCCATTGATACAAATTCCTTAATTTCCAAAGGCAAGTTAGGCTATCAAGAACAGAAGTTATGAAAAATGTGTATCTGAGGACATATGCTATATCACCCAGGAGCAGATTTAATTTATGCCTCTCTGAATTCTTCAAAATGTTTCTTGCACTTAAATGTACTGTAACAGCTAACAAATGCTCGTTCAGCTAAATGAACATCCAACGTCCTCAGCCAACACAGACAAGGTCAGATGAAAGACAGAAGCTCTGCTGAATAAGTGATGATGAAAGTTCACGTGCTGAGAAAGACAACTGATAAAACCACTGAGGAATCAAGAGAGACACTTACCAAGCGTAGATCCTTGTGGAGGCAGTGGGGAAGGTTCTGCTTTGTAGGTAATGCCCATACGGTGCAACTTAGTGCCATGAATAAGCAGCCAAGCTCTGAATAAGCACACACAAAAAAAAAAAAAATAAAAAGAGCAAGAACTCTGTTGCATCAGGACTATGCTGAATCCAGGCGAATTACCTTTGCTATTCAGCAAAGCTAATTTACTCTGGAAGAGCACTAAATTGCTCCCAGAGCCCAGGGTGGTCTTCGCAGACCTGGCTCAAGGACCACCTCCAGGAGCACAGCCCGCAGCCCTCTCCGGTGATACAGCAGAGCTTTTACAAGTCGTTCTGTTGACGCCACTTTGCAGCCCCGAAGGTACAGCATAGAGAAGACATAGGATGAAATCCTGCAGAGAGAAGCTCCGGCCTCACTAAAGGGAGTGGTGAACTACTCGTAAACTTGAATAGGGCCAGAATTTCCCTTTCCTTGAAGTGAGCCCCAAGCTGTTCGACTCAGAATCAGCTACCTTTATAGTCATAAGACTTCACCTCTGAGTTCACTCCGGCTGGACTTTTTTTGCTTAATGTGTATGGATCACCTCAGCCACGTCTGAAATGCTCTGACCCTCAGGGTCGCAAGGCCACGCCATCCATTTCATTCCTGTGACACCTCAAGGCTGTTTTTCAGACAGGAAAGAAAAGGAAAAATCTTCAGAAGAAACTGCAAGTAAAAGGCAGATGAGGAGAATGTAAATGTTGCCATGGCTGAAATATAGCTGGGACCGTGCAAGTTGGCATCTGTGTATTTCGAAAAAGTGCCAGAGTAATCACAAACGGCAACGCTCCTTATTGCGCTGCCTTGAACTTTGAACATCCATCAGCAAAGTATAATTTGTACTGCTCCTCTCTCATTTTCTCTCGGTGTTATATATTTATAATATTACCTTATAGTACTGATAGACAGAATCAGGCCTTTGTATTCCCTCTCTTTTTAAAGTATTGCTTTTTCTCGTGCTTATGGAACAGTTAAAAGTCCAAAAGTCAGCAGTACTTCATTTTCTCCTCTTGCTTGCCTTATTGTGTGGCTTCAACTGCCAAAGTCTATTTAGCTCTCCCAGTCTATCCCCGTTCTTTTTTCTCATCAGTGATTTTTTTTTTGTGTAAGCTCTTTAATCAATCTTCCCTCGAGCCATAAATTTTAATCTTTTCTACATTTTAAAATTGCACTGTGAGGGCCAATCTTTCTACGTGTACTGCTTAGCACCAGCACATCCTCCAGTTTCTTTTAACTCCTTCCCTGATGTAAAAAAGGTCTGACAACCTCCCATTTTATCTTTAACAAATAATTATTTTGGCAGATACTTACTTAATCCTCTCACACAAAGATTTTTGCTACGCTGTTTACTTTCTCTGTAAACTCATACAGTAGGGGGAAAGCAACTTGGCCTTTCTGGTATAAAGAACATTTCTGATAACACAAAAAATGGTCTTTGCGGTGAGGATGCTGGTGCCAGGAGGCAAAGGGATGATAAATAAAAGCGTAGAAGATTGAAAGGTTTTTTAATGTGGTTACCTAGGCTTGTATTCTTACAACTGCACGTGATATAGGGTGAAGGAGGAGTTATCAGACACTACAATGGCTTAAGAATCCTATTTACCAAATAAAAACTACGTAGTCAAAGCTGAGACTTGACAGACACACTGAGAATCTTTATCGAGAAAACCAACTTCATATCCAATGAATACTTTCTTAATATACTTAATGAAAATGTCACAATCTTCATTAGAAATGTTTGTAGTCTAAAAATGAACACACAAAAATCCGCTTTGTTTTATGTTTGCTTACTTTCTGCCTTACTCGCATGACTACAGAACGCAACAGCACAAGGTCTTGCAACGCCATACCCAGAAGAGTTATCAGGTACGCTAATTTGACTAACATCTCTCTGGGTACTTAGTCTTAGAGATTGTTTTCTTTGTATATCTCATGTCGTTATAAATTCAGTCGGTAGTCTCTCAAAGCAAAATTGGCCCACAGCTGTTATAAAGCCGTCTGGGCTGTGCATTTGTTCTACGCATTGCCATAACCCCTTTTGCTGTCTCTGCCACGCTTAGAAAAACCTTTGATTCATGGGGAATGTTTCATGCACTAAACATTAATGATATGGGAAATGGAATGATTCCAACCAGCCAAAACTATCCATTGACCGTACATTACAAAGAAGATGCATGAGCGGCATTGAACAGAGCAGCAGACCTACTATTTACAAAACTGGTCATAGCACCTGAAACACAAGTCCACTATCCATCTCAGCATTACACTTCAGTAAAATGCCACCAGCTGATTTTAATATTGATACTTTACTGTGCATTCTTATCCTATTTCCTAAAAAATGGATGAGTTATTTTATTTTCTGAAAAAGAATCCAACACATACATATGAAAAACTTTTTCATTTATCCTCCACATTCATCTGTCATTTCCTTTTCATCTACGTAGAAATAATTCATTTCACTGTAGAATTGCCTGTTTTACAGTGGTCTCAAAAATTTACTTGTTTCTTTTGTTCCTGCAATCTATTTTAAGGAAATATAGTTGCACCTCTATTTGAAACATCATTTTTACCTCATCAAAAGCCCTTCACCGCCCATCCAGTGGGCCTTAAAACATTTTGCAATGCTGTGACTAGAGACAAACAAAACAAGAATGAAAATAAGAAGAGTTAGTGAAGTGAGCTTTACTCATGGAGTGCCCAAGTCAGGTCCAGATATAGGTTTCTTCAGATATGGGAATGTCCCCCATATGTGCTCAAGTCCAACAGTTAAACTTAGTCTATTCATAATGCTCGTTATCCTGTAACACTTAGTACAATCGAGAAATTACGTTAACACCATATTGAATCAATCCCATTAAGTTCATAGGGTATAATCTAGATTTTGGTTGAATAAATCTAACAGCCTGTGTTAGATGTGTTATAAAGTAACCTTTTGCACTGCATCAAAACATCATACACCAAAAAAATAGGCTGCTTTGACGGCACATAAAAGTAATGCAAGTAATAAGGTTCTGAAAGCAATTCACTGAAAAATAAGTGTCTCGCTTACCAGGCAGGCGTGAGCCATTTCGCCATGGGTATCACTTGTGTTCAGACAATGCATTTAGGAAACATGAGTTATCTCTCTGTAATCTTGTCTGCCCTGAAGTATAGTACATGGTCATCACGGCGTTGTAAGTGCACCCGTGAAACAGCCCAGCTGGGAGTCTCTCCATCAATCAAAGCACAGAAACAGCCGCTGAAAATATTGTTATAATTTCCTAATGATAAACCAGTATTATTATTATTTACCTTGGAGACTTCCCCCAGTCAGGCCAGAGCAAAGAAGCATAGAGAGGCATCATAAGTGATACTCTTGAAGCAAAGAAAGAATAAGTGACATGCTCCAAATAATCAGCTTTTTCAGATTCCAGATTTAATTGCAAGATTATCCTATCCGTCTCTTTTCCAAGTGTGCTTCTCCCAGGGTAATTTTATCTACATCCCTAGGTCTGGCTAGTGTTGATGCAGAGAGGTCACTACTGGAAGGAAAAAGTAACACCAAGTCCTGGCATATCATCTGTGGCCTGTCAGTGACATACAGGGTGCTGGGCCATCTTGTCTAGACCATGTTTTTGCCAAGAAAGATTGGACCAGATGAAGCTGGTATTCTATGGTTCTATGATTTAAATCGTTTACAAAAGCCTGTGGTATAGATAAAAGGGAGTGCAAGAAGTTCAGGTCAGATTTTGCTGAATTTAAGTTCTGCTGGAACATTTGGCCTACATTTTTAGTTCAGGAGATTTACCCTTCGTCTTGTCTGAAGGTTTACACAATATTGTCAACGCCACACATGTGACAGCTGTGAGTCAGATCTCTGAAAATAATGAAAAAAGCTTTAATATCAGGAGAATTTTTGTTGAGAAAAACTGCTTACAAATACTAATGGTAGCTTGTAAGCCTCTAGGATGGCCATAGGTCATGTTTTTCAGCTTTTCTCCCTGTAACCACAAGAGACAAAAATGTACTTTCTATGTGTAAAGGTGACCTTCCTACCCAGTCTTATGAATCTCGCAGCTGCAGCTTTAAAAGGAATATCAAATACAGAACAGTCTGTAGAAAATTAAAAAATAATCAATACCAATCGAGTACAAAATCTCCATGTGTCGATATCAACTGTATTTATGAGGACACTATGAGTTATTTATTTTACCATGTTTTTGCATTAAGTAGCGCCTGGAGGCTAAATGAGGTAAGTTTCCATCACATTATGCAGAGTAATGTAAGAGGTCAGAAGCAACAGAAGGAGTTGCAAAAGGAGTGGTTTTCTTTGTTTTCAGTCAATGGCTGACAATACTCCAAACTGAAGTTCTGTTATCACCTTGAGATGTTCTTCTACCTTTTCCTTGCATGCCTCCATAACCCAAGGTAAATCTCCATTTACTTTGTGTCACACTGAAAAAAAAATATTCTTGTGGGCAGAAGAGAGTGCACCACACATGCACATTCAAAACGTATTGCCAGTCCAGCTAATGTTTTAACACCTTAATAACCCATGTCGTCCAATTAACACAGAAAAGCTCCATTAATAATACAGGGAAAATTGCTATAGGAAGAAAATAGTCCTTCCTGCTACGTACCCCTTTTCTTTGGTGTGTGCTTGCCCTTCCAACGTCCCCTTGAGTCCTAAGGTCAATGGTTTCAGGCTTCCTGGAGAGGCTCTCGGGGGGAGGTGGGGTGGGAGGGTGTTGTGTGTACAGCACCCATCATCATCCTCATCCTGCACTAGGAGGACTATGATGTTCATGGTGGGAATACCAAAGATCCATTTGAAATTATCTTTTTATTATTTTTATCACAGTCTGCTGCTTTCTCATTGCTCCCCAGCTGAAGTCTGAAAGATGCTCCCCCCAGCCCTGTTACCCCCAGGGGCTGTTGTTTGTTGCACACTGCTTCTCTGGGTTCTTTGGCCTTTACCACATACGGTTTTCCATCGTTCAAGCTAACACAGGTCAGGCAGCAGCCTCTGACCACTGCACAACTGCTAAACCAAGCTACAACCAGCTCCGGCCGAGGCACAGAGAAGTGCTGGGTCCCTGCACACAGCCCGGTCAGTGCAAAGTCGGTGATTTCTCCTGGTGATGGCAAAAATCACATTTACCAGGCTAGCGCAACCAACTCATGTCTTTATATTAGTCACATTTAGGCCTATTTTGTCTTCTCATTTTTCTTTATTCCTTTCACTTTGATTTGATTTTAAATTGAGTTGAGCTTTCAAAGCAAACAAAACTACAGGGAAGGAAAAAAGTCCGTAATAAAAAATTATTTCATTCTACTGTTTGCAGTAGAATGAAAGGGCTGAACCAGCTAAAGAATGGGTACGAAAATACAAACAAATAAATATTCTCCTGAAGACATTTCAAGTTCAAAAAGACACGTGTATTATAGAAAAAAAAAAAATAATTGGTATTGCTGTTGGTGATCACAGGCAGCCGCTGGGGGGAAGACTATCCAGCCCACCTGCCCTGTGCAAGGCAGGGCCAGTTACACCATGGTGTAACCTAGGCCTAAATACTTCCAGTGATGGAAGTTCCACAACATCCTTGACTATCCCCTATTCACTGTTTCACTCTCTTCACCCCAGACAGTTATTCTCAGCATCCTTCTTACTGTAACATAAGGCCATTAGTTTTTCTTTAATCCACAAATATCTATAAAACGCTGGTTCCTTCACTGATGCACATAAAGAACATCTCTCTCCTCCTGCCTGACTGGTGCAAGTTTTACTATGATCAATGACCAATTTGAAATTATACAGTTGTAGTAGAACGGCAAGATATTATTTCCCCTTCTGCTTCTTGAGAACCTGTAGTACCTGGGACATCATTCTGCATGGTCCCCTTGGGTTGTGTCCAGAGCAAATGCTGGAGACTAACAAGTCACGTTTTCATCTCTGCCCAATCCTGAACAATTTATCCATTTCAGACAATCTCAGTATTGTTTTTTCACAGAAGCACAGAATGGTCGGGGTTGGAAGGGACCTCTGGAGATCATCTGGTCCAACCCCCTGCCAGAGCAGGGTCACCCAGAGCAGGTTGGACAGGAACGCGTCCAGGCGGGTTTGGAATGTCTCCAGAGAAGGAGACTCCACCACCTCTCTGGGCAGCCTGTGCCAGGGCTCTGCCACCCTCAAAGGAAAGAAGTTTTTCCTCATGTTCAGATGGAATTTCCTGTATTCCAGCTCATGTCCATTGCCCCTTGTCCTGTCACTGGGCACCACTGAGAAGAGCTTGGCCCCACCCTCCTGACACCCACCCTTTAGACATTTATAATCATTGATAAGATCCCCTCTCAGTTTAGTCTTCTCTGGGCTAAACAGCCCCAGGTCTCTCAGCCTTTCCTCATCAGAGAGGTGCTCCAGTCCCTTGATCATCTTTGTAGCCCTCCGCTGGACTCTTTCCAGTAGTTCCTTGTCTTTCTAACTGAGGAGCCCAGAACTGGACACAGTGCTCCAGATGTGGCCTCACCAGGGCAGAGTAGAGGGGAGAATGACCTCCCTCGATCTGCTTTTCCAGACATGAAAATCTGACAAAGGAATTCTGAACAGCTAGGAATACTTTTGGTGGTAAGAACCAGTCATTAGAGTACAGCCTAAGTTTGCTTTAAGATTATAATATGCAGTAGTGTGTGAGTGCCAGGCTCTCACATAGCCCCCCAGGCTGAGGTTTCCCCCAACTCTGTCTCCCCCCGGCTCCCTGATTCAGGGCCAGACAACTGCACTGTGCCCAGGCCGGCCTCAAGCCAAGCTCCCCGGAGAGAGTAGATGTGCTCGGGGCCTTGACTGTGTCTTTCAACGGGTTTGATGCCTATTTATTAAAATGTGAAATATTATGGAGCTCCATAGGCAGGGAGCTGTGGGCAAATAGCGCTTGCTTGGCTTGATTTGGTCAGCCTCCGTGTCCTGCTGTCCCTTAACGCCCCTGTACCATGCAGAAAATTGGAGATAAACCTATCCAGTCTTTCAACTCCCCGAGTTCTACAGATGAGGATGCTAATTTAATTATTTACTATTATTTATCAGCTATAGGAATGAAAATCTTTTAGATCTACTTTTTAGATCTTTTTTTAGGTCCTTTTTAGATCTAGTAATAATACTTACTCTAACCAAAGCTATACTAGAACAAGTTCATTTTGTTGTCTTAGCTATTAAACACAAAACAAATTAGAGCAAAAGTGCCACCTAGCGACAAAACTATTGAAAGCTGTTTTAGAATACGTGAAAACGCTTCTCTTTTCCCCTGAAATTTTCCCTGAACATGCAGTTGAGTGTTAAAGAAATCAGAGGCTTACTGAGAGCCATAAAAACCTAGATAAGCTTTGCTGGAAAGCTTTACTGGAAAGAAATATACAACCTCTTTATTCCACTCCTTTTTCATGTTCATAGTTATTTCAGCGCTCCCACCGGCCCATTCTGCCCATCTTAAAGTTTTGGACTCTTTGAAGTCCAAAGTTGTGGATTATGTGGACTCATTCAATATGAATCATCTAAGTGTTTTATTAACTGTTCACCACAGCTCCTCCAACAAAAGAGTTCAGAAAATTAGCTGCATTCAGTGCTGCTTATGGCATCAAGTCATCTGTCAAAACAGCCAAATCCCAGGAAGCCCAGAGGAGAGGAGCAGCTCTGAAGCCGACATACCTTTGTCTTCCTTCCCCCTGTCCCCCATGGGATGTCACTGCTCCTCCCTCCTTCCCCAGTCACATCGGGTGATCTGTTGAGCACATCTTCTTCCCTATGCAATGTGTGCGGCACAAGTTCAAAACCAAAATGCTCGTGCTTGAAGTTCTTAAGTGGTGAACCACAAGACAAGGGAATCACTCACAGTGCAGAAACACAAGAGCTTCAGGAGCGATATAGATGGTTCTTTCCATAAGCATGCTGCTGTTCCATGAGCAGCATTCAACCAACAGGACCGGTTGAAAAAGCAATGCTGTACTAGGGACGAGCAATGCAATAAACCTCAGGGAGGCTACATCACCCATTAACACCCTAGAATAGCGATTTCTCCAGACCACCTGTGATAATTAAAATGATAGCATTCTTCACATGACCTTCGGAGGCAAAAATGAGCAAAGGGGTAATTGGGAGACAAAATCTACCAGATGGTAAAATCAGTGGAAAAAAAGCATGGAAGTACAGACATGAGGCTGACGATTCAGACTGATAGGTCGATGTAGAGCAGCAAATCATAGCAGAGGTGTGTGGCGATAAGCTCAGGGCTGAGCACAGCACAGTCAGTCATGTTAGGGCAGCACTGCACTTCAGATGACTCTACAACTTTCTAGCATACAAAGAGTATACGAAGAGCTAATAATTCCATTTCTGCACCATACCTCATTAGTCTTCAGGTCCTGGGGTACAGTTGCATGGGACTGGAAGGGACGTCTACGTGCTCCATCATGTTTTCAGTTCCAGGTGCCCAGATGAGTACCTGCTCTTTGAGATTTTCTGTCTTCAGCTTGCACTGATTCTTATTTTGTTCAAACACTTCTCTCAATGACTTCACCTCAGCTTTAGTTCCCGTCAGCTCCTTTCGATCTCTTCGTGCATGCCCGGTGCATGCATTCCTCGTCCTTCAGCGCATTCACCCCCCTTTCCTGGTCTTCTCAAACAAACCAGCTAACAGAAATGTGGGAACTGACTCAACGCTGCCAACATCACATTGTGATGTGAAAATAGTACAAAGTATACAAAGGGTGACTACAGAAAATGGAAAAAAAAAAAAAAATCACCAACAACGAAACCCCACCTTCCCCTGTCCCCATTTTCCATTTCCATGGCAGGTAGCACAAGAAGTAGCAGAATTAAATTTTGGGAAATATTGTTGAATTCATTGAGAAGCAAAAACTTTGCACCAGGAATACCTTGTGCAAGGTGAGTGTAGAACCTCTGTGGCTAGAGGCTAGAGAAACTCTGGTCATGAATGGTGTAGGGGTTCTCGATGGTGCACGAGGGTAGGATGGTGCAGTAGTTAATGTCTAAAGACCTTCTCCAGATCTCTTTTCTAAGATCATATGAAAATTAAGAAACATTAAGATGCAAAACAACTGGTTTACATCTCCACTGCATAACTCTCATGCAAAAATTTCTTGTAACATACAACACTCCACAGCAACTCTAATACATCTATAAATATCAATATCCTCATTTACAATACAAAGACTACAGGAAAAACAATTAATTTACTATTCCAGGAAATGTTTGAGTAAAAATATGTGATATTTCATATCTGTTATTATTGTTCAAAGAGACAAATTACCGTTGCCCTCTATTTGAAGTGGAAATGCATTTTTAATGGATTGTGATGTAGATATTTCATTTTTAAAAAATGAGCTAGCAATAATTTTCCAAAGAATCCTCCATATATACTAGAAATTAGACAGAGAATAAGAATCCACATTTTAATTTAACTGAGTGAGTTCTACTATGAAGAGCACCACCACAAACTGTTTTGATTTCATCCAGTTTCTTATTTTTCAGCATTTGAGATGCGTTTTTCGTCACAGCAGAATAACGTTTTTTCACAGAACAAATAAAACTTATGCTAAAAGTTTATATCAAATTGTTCCCTGGTCCTTTTCTGGGGAAGCAGAGGAAATGGGCACACTCAGTGATCTCTGGACACCTTCACTGCAAGAATTTTTAGTTCTCCCAGGAAGAAGAAAAGAGACTTCATTTTGTCTGATTCCCAGCCCAGATCACGTTAAAGAAGATATACTTCAGCCTCAGACACTAGGCAAAGAACCAGCAGCGGTAGGAAACACCAAGCAATGCCGGTTTAATGGAAGGTGCGTTTGTTTGTTTATGATTTGATTAAAACGACCACAGAGAAGGCTATTACAAGGTAAAGAGTCCACTTGAGCAGCACCGCGGTCTGCCTTACTTTATGACCAACTAATTGCTCTCCAGACGATCACGACACATAGAAAGCGTTTTGTCTGTGCCTGAACGAGACTGTAAATTTCTGGGATGAGGAACCTTATTTGTGCAAAAACTCCGGACAGACTAATGCTGCCATTCAACACATCAACAGGGGTGAATGCCCCTTGCAGGATTTCTGCCCACCTAGCGTAAGTGAGATTATGGGCTTTACTGATTTTCAGTGTAACTAAAAGAGCTGAACATAAGACACCGCCGGAGACACTTGCCATTAATCAAAATAGCAACTAAAGCACTGGTGTTTATGTCCTGTACCAACATAAACAGAGGCAGATTTAAAGCATAAGGCCAGGCTTTTCTTTAATGAGATTGAGATAGGTTTTGTGGCTGTTGGCTTTTTAAAATTATTTTTCCCCGGGGAGGTAGAGGAGAAGGGAGAATAAATAACAGTCATAAACTGCCTCTCATTTAGTGCAAGCTGCTATTGGTACCAGAGAGCTTAAGCAATATAACAATAACACCAATGTGTTTCTATCTATGAGTCTAAAGGTCTCAGTGAATTTCATATTATGCCAGTGTATAAATCCACAGAAAGGTCAGAGGTTCCCTCATGTAGTTCTTCTTAAATGAAGTCATAAGGACTTCATAAAGTTTCCAGGAACTCCTGCATTCTCCACATAATATCTATTCCTGTTGCTCACTTCTAGCTATCAGGAACTTGTGATGGATGAACAGACAGCTAATGCAAAACTTCACTGAAGAGTATCTGCTCTAGGTGAAAACATACTGGAATAAGATATTTTATCTGGTCAACAGCTGCTCATGAAGGATGTACGCGGCCACTGAGATCCCTTATCCTTTCCACAGGAAGAGCTAAGTTACCTTTGACGTGTTGCTGTCACCGGGTATGCCCCTGAGGAATAACACACGGTGCTCCGGGGGTCTCCAGAGCCCTGCTGAGCTGCCGTTCCTCTTCGTTACTCCAGCAGCCACAAACCCGAAAGTCTCACAGCAGACAACAAAACGAAACGCACACCAAAAAAAAAAAAGAAAAAGAAAAAAGAAAAAAGAAAAGCACATGCATTTTGTATGCATTTGAAAAAGCAGCTGATGATAGCATTACTATGAGAAAGCACTAAAGGTTATCAGTTTGATGTTGCACCTGCTCTTCAGCACACACACAGCCTGAGTATTGGCAGACGGGTATTTCGGACGGTCTCCTGATGATTCTTCTTTAGAGAGTTTCAGTCTCTGTTTTCGTACTGAAGCAATTCCTTTGTTTCTTCAGCAGCTCTTTTCCAGCTGTTTTCATTCTTTCCCCAGGAGGACAGAACCACATTTGAATGCTAGGAACATTTCCTTTTTTTTTTTTTTTTTTTTGCCGTGTTTTCTATTTTTTCCTACTCTTTCTCAGTCCCTTGTTTAAGTCTCTAGGTTTTTGACAGCATGTCTGAGGTTTGCTGATATTTTACAGCAGTTGTGGATTAAACAGAGCATGAAAAGGCCATCAGCCCCCACCTTTATCTCCCATTCTACTTCTGCATGTCGGCTCTCCGACCATCCACAGCCACCACAGGGATTCCCCAAGCAAGAGACCTCCAGCACCGCGCACCACCGGCGCTGCAAGCCCCTGCTTTGAATTTTGATTCTTTACAAAACCAACCAACCAACCAACCAACCAAGCCCCCTCAGCCTTTGAATACAGCTTTGGAATTCGGGGTGCGTTGACTGCGGTCAGCTTAGCACTGCGCTCCCCGGGAAGCACTCCCACCCCCGGGGCTCCTTGCACGCTCAGCCGCAGATAATACAACTCTTCGCGACCTCGTAGTTGTGGAATTGCATTTTCCCTCAGCGTTAGCTGCAAATAAAGCCTCAAAAAATTAAACGCAGAAGTCATTTTCAGCAGCTTGATTGTTTTCCTCCATAAATTTGACACGTTTAATTTCTAATCTCCGCGACCTCATTTACTTGTAAAGCCGCTCCTGCTGTTTACCTCCACAACATCCCCACTGTGTGTGTCTAGCAATTATGAGTAGCACTCTAGAACACGCTTTCAGCAATTAAAGTAATGTCTCGATGATTAGGAAACAAGCTCATGTGGTTCCGCAAAGACAAAGGCTAAGTCCTGTGCCTTCCTTTCTGATTCAGTGTGAAATGCTGCCTCTTAGAAGGGGAAAATAATACATTTCTGACTGCTGTTTCTCACACTAGTGTCAATTTTGGCCACAAAGCATATTTGCTACCAGACACAAAATAAGGAGAAAAGATAAAAGGAAACAAGGAGAAAAAGGAAGAGAAAGCTGTTTCTTTAATCCCAGGAGCTAGGGATCTGGGAAATAAAAATATATTGTGCTATGGACCAATGACATATGATGCCTCTAAAGGGGGTGATTCTTTAATCGACTTTCTGGATGTTCTGCTTCAAGGGAAGTCGACCCACATGATCATTCTTATCACAAAACTGTCTACAGAAATTAGAATAACGTAAGGGAAAGACAGCGCTGTTAACACACTTGCAAAATTTTTACTGAAAAGCTTGCCGAGTCCCTGGGTTTGTTTTCTCGGTTAGTATTGCCACTTTTTTGACTAATACTGTGAGGAAACAAGGTTTACACAACCGTATAGGCTTCTCCCTGCCTCAGCTTCCCTTCCCCAAGCCCCTTAGTATGTTTGTAACTGGTTGGCCCATTTCAACCAAATTCGGAGAGGGGAGAAAATCTCCATTGCTGTGTCCCCATCTCAGAACTCAGGAGCAGTTCCCAGCTCCATGCACACGCTGCAACCTCATCCATTCCCATTTTATTCTAGAAAGGACAGAAGAAATCAATGGCTCAGACATACTCTTTTTTTTTTTCCTGTCAAATCAGTGGCCACAGAGTTTATTTTTATTACCATTTTTTTTATTTATTAATGGCAAAGTTCATTCCTTCCTGCTTTTCTACTTTTTTCAATCAAGCCTTTGACGTTCCAGGCTAACGAGAAATACCGTGTAAACAAACCTTCACACACTTCATCCCATCGCTCCCAGGGTTATGATTCCACGACGTCCCTTTGAGCCAGGCAGGCAACGCTCAACGCTACGTCACGTCGTTTTTTCTAGAATCCAGTCTGAATACTCAGCAACGTTTGTGTAGACCCCCGGCTGCCGGGGGCGAGCGCAGCCCTCGCCCCAGCTGGTGATGCCCACCAGATACCAGACCTCCTCGTGCCTGCAGGACAGTGGCCCTCCCGAGTCTCCCTGTGCCACAGGAGAAAGACAGAGCAGGCAACAGAACAGCCGGGGTCAGCCTTGATTAAAAGCAGCGTGCCATGCAGCCTTACCACCAGCAGAAGTGCCAAGATTTCAATTACTTTCGCTTCAGTACTGCAGCAGGTTTTTTGTGGTTTTGTAGCAAATTGACTTCTAAATACTTCCCAGTCATTGCAAATAATTTCCACTTCCTGCTAAGGTTCAAAACGACTATGTTTCGCATTGTTTTGGGTATTGGTCTTTTTGGGTTTTTGGGTTTTTTTGTTTGTTTTTTTTTTTTTAAATTTATCTACATTGGCATCATTTAAAACCTAATGAATACTACATGTGCAAGTGAGACAAAATAGTAAATTTGCCAATGTTTTCTCTTATGACCTTGGTGGTTTTAGTACGCAAACCACAGTTCTCTTCGTGGCTTATCGTGTTTGAGTGACAGTGTCCTCCCCTGGATAAAACACATCTCTCTCTCCTTTTCCTGTTCCTAATTGATCTTTCTGAACATAAGGTTCATTAGCATAGCTGTTATGAGTTGTTGAGACAATAGCAAGTGTGTTATTTTCATAAAACAGCATCTCCATGTTCTGGTACAACGTATCAGATGAAGCTTAATTGGCATAGAGGAAAAATTACTTCCCAGCTCCAAGTGTTTTTAGCCCTAAGTACTCAATACTACTGCTATTCATGGTAACAGTAACATATTAATATAAAAATGTTAACTGTTAAATGCTTAAAGTGAAAATACTGTATTTGGTAGATAATTTAATCTTACTAATCAGACTATTTTCTTCTTGCATAAATTACCTCATAATATTTAAATTCATGGAAGTGCATGAGTTTACACTCGAGCAGAGAATTTGGCGCTGAAGTCGCGCTGCTGTGACATTTTCAATTCTAAGGAAGAGCCGAGCGGTCTGCTCAAGTTGCCTTTAGCCCTCCATCCCCCGTGCATTCGAATAGCGTTGCTTGCACCCGCCCTTCTGGTTTGTACACAGTGGGTGCTTCGAAATAAGCTTTCGCATACTGTATTTCATGTCAAGAAATAAACACATCGCATAGGAAACCTGCTTTTATTGGAGGAATGCTTTGAGATACTATATTTTCTCCCTTTGGATACCTGATACTTTGAAGGAATACTGTTTTATTCCCTAAATGGATGAGATCATAGAATCACAGAATGTGTTGGGTTGGAAGGGACCTCTAAAGGTCATCTAGTCCAACCCTCCTGCAGTGAGCAAGGACGTCTTTGACTAGATCAGATATATATATAATACAGATATATATATATATACACACACACACACTCAAGAGTTTCTTATCCATGGAATCTATCCCTACTGATTCCAATGTCACCTAAGAAACCTTTTGCATATACCTTGATTTTGACATGCAGAAGTGACACATTAATCATCAGCTCTATTAAAAACCACGTTTTTTCTACTGACAATTAAAAACTAATTACAGTATTCAATTATATATTGGAACAAGATGGTTGGACCATATATAACTGTATATTACTACTATTCATTACCTTACAAGCATCCCTTCCACCTTCATCATAGCCAGCGCAGATCACTTTGTCACCTATTCTGCGCTTCCGGTACCTTGCCTGGCATTCCTCTTTTGACATCAGGGGAACAGTAGCCTTCTGAAGGATATCTTCTACACGACCTATGTAATAGGCGGTATCAACAGAGAAACATTTACTTCCGGCAAAATAAAAGTTAAAAACTGGAAATCCCTATCCAGCGATACTGCAAAGTTGGAGGCCGCTGCTCTTAGAGTGTTGTTAGATGTTTATGGCATTGATTTTCCTCTTTTTATGCTAGTAAACAATGTGAATTGACTGCTAATTTGAATGTTTTTCGTAATGCCATTTTGTGTCTCATGACTGGGCAAGGAAGCTTCAAAACTCCCTTGTGATTTGCAATAAATCTTCGTCTACGTACGGCTTTCAGGACATTAGCCCTTGGAACCTGTCCTCCCATTGAGAGCATCGCTTTGTGTTATTAACAACTATTTCTTAGTCGTGTATTACGACATGTTTGGAACATCCCAGCTGCCACATCTATGCTGTGCCATGCCCTAGCCGTTTACGGGATGGAGAAATTTGCACATAGAGTAAATAAGAGTATTTGAGAGCAGCCTTTTCTTAGAAATTAACAGAAGAAATCAGCCTATACAATATCTGTCTAGATCTGTTAGATCTCACATTGAACTCTAACCTTCAAATAGGAAGGTGTATAAAGGAAAGGACACTATTTAAATAGATGTGTGTATACATATATATACACACACAGAGAAATATCACACACACAAAAATATAAATAAATAAATATAAAACCAGACTTTGATAATTAACAGCTATTTGGCCTACCTCCGTATAAAATCGGAGGAGTTCAAATCCCACCTACTATCAAAACACAAAGGTCATTGGCATTGTTTATAATCAGCCTTCAGAATCATAAAAGCAACATACTTCAATCTTCAACTTCTAAAGTCATGAATACAATCGCGTAAAAAAAAGAAAAAAAAAGCATGGATTTTGTGCCAACTGTCATTCAGAATCTCACAGTTCAGTGATAAGTCTGGTGGTTTTTTTCGGCTGGGAGCATGAAAGGGAGTGTGCGTTCCAGATATATCCTGGGTTTTGCCGGTAGAACAAGTTAGAATCTAAGGAAACATATTTGAGAGCTGTACAGGATGTATTTAGGCTTTCATTCTTATGTATTTGAAATTACTGAATCTAAATTCTGTGTCAGAGCATGGAGTTATTTAATGATAATTTCGTACATCTTTCATATATGTTTTACGATGTCTTAATAGAAGTAGATTCTATATTCACTATATTACAGTGCTGGCCAAATAGCAATAATGGTAGCCAAGATCATAGTGGAATTTTCTTTTTAAAAAGAAGAGGGGTTTCTTTTTTTTTTTTTTTCCCCAAGGGGGGTGCTGAGTTTTTTTAACCACGTGAATTTTGCAAATACGAGAACTTGCTGTTTAAATATTTATCTGTACCTTTTTCTTTTCTGTAGCCCCATCCAACTACCCAACAGTCGGTATAAAGTACGTTAGCATCTTCTTTTGACGGCAGGCAAATAGGTAGTTGAAGATCTAAAATATGATGAAAAATATTAGTATGACCAGAGATAACTTCAACGTTAAGGGTTTTGTGGGCACCTACACAACCCCTGATGACAGCCTCCATGTTATGCATTGTCCCTTATGCTATATATTGCTCCAGTCACGTAAACAAAAGCCACCCATTTTCTTGTCGGAGCCAACGGAATGCGATTCTCCTCAAACCCCAGTAACCGCATGTTAACGGAAGCCAGCCCCGCTGTCATGCACTGCCATACCAACGCCAGCCCTAAGTCATCCTGCACATTTCAGAATTCCTCTGCGATACACTACATACCAGTAAAATTCATAGGCTTATCAAGTTTCATTAAAGCAATGTCATATCCAGTCTGTGCGTATTTATACTGAGGGTGAACAATAATCTCTTCCACTTTGAAGAAGGGCGTATCCTCATTTATTTCTGATTGTTTTAAAATACCGGCATAAACACGCCAAATGTTGGGATTCTCAAGACTGAGGGAAAAAGACAAACAGTCAGTCTGTGGCAAAAGATTTGCACTGATTTAGAGCTTGTGTGCAGATGGCAACATCTTCTCTTACTCCTGAGTGTACAGTGAACAGCACTGAGGTCATTCTTTCAATTTTTTTTTTTTATTTCCACACTTAAAACGAAAAAGAGGTTTGTTTCATCCATTCCCTCCATTCTCCTTCCTTCTGTTCTTCTTCCTATACATATTTTCATCCCCACCTCACTTTTCTCTCTCCTTTTGTCCTGATCCTTCATCCTCCTTCCCCTTCTGTTGCCTTTATTTTCTCATTTTCTAGTCCCCTATTTTTTTTTTTTTTAAATCTTCAAGCACCGGACATAAGCCCTGAAGAAATACATGAGGTTCTTTCCACTCATTCCAACACAACAATGTTTCTAGTAACAAAAATAGGGTTGGAAATATAAATTCAAGACCTCTCTATAAAGACACTTATCAAAATGAAACTACTCGCCAAAATAAATGTAAATAGAGATTCGAAAGTGTAATATCACAGACCTATATGAAAAGTTCTAGTTAATCTTTATGATTTCAACTTGCTTCAAGTAAGTTTAAGGGATATTTCATTGCGTTATTGTACCATCAAGGCAACCTAAAAATTGTAGTGCATGCAATGAAGGAGATACAAAACTTGACCTAAAAAAAAAAATTTCTGAGAATTTTGAGTATTTTATATATGATTTCATAAATATCAGTTAGGCTTAATAATTTTCAGTGAATGTAGCCTTTTTTTATTTACTTATTTTTCATGCATTTTCCCTTTGCATTTTATAATACTGGTAACTTTTTACATTTCATAGCAGGTAGAGAAGGATATGCTTTATATATGGTTTTTAGAGGGTTTAACAACCTTTATAAGGCTTGTCACTGGAGCCAAATATTGCCAATATTTGGCAACGCTAAAATAATAATGGGTAACGTAGTACACTGCTTGAGTAAAAGTGCCTGATTTCAGACCACGTTACTGGGTCAACGCCCTCTTTGAAGCATTTTATTTGTTACCTGTCCCTTCTCTCTCATCAGGCTGAATAACAGCCTGACAATTTTCACTCTGTAAATGACAGGATAAACTGCTTTATGGGTGGTGACAATCTCACATGGGAAATTAATCACCTGCATGACAATTAAATCAGCTCTTCACAACACAGGCGTTTTCAGGACCCAAATCTGATGATATTTTAAGGGCCATTAACACTATGGACCATATGTGTCGCTGCAAATGAGAAATGCCTTGGGTATTGGTTGCTCTAAATTTTGTTCTTACAGCTGAAATCTGCATTAAAAATAGGGTATTAATTGACTGATTGATAAAATTTGTAAAAAAAAAAACACCCCAAAACTATCAAAGGAAAACCAGGACAACTGGGATCTGGATCTCAGGTAGCAGAAGCAGCCTAAGGGGACCCTCACAGAGGTTTACTTTCTCTTCTGGTCAAATAAATCACAAATAAATCAGCAAACAACTTGCTGAGCACCCTGCTGCTGAAGCTATCAGATTAGTACCATTTCTTAAGTGCCATGGAGGCAATCTCTGAGATAAGTCATTGCAAGTTTATGAAATAGAATGACCTAGCAACAGATTTTCCTTGATAGAGGTTATGGTATTACAGTTAGAAAAAGCTTATATCGCATGAGAATGTCTAAGTTTCTGTAGGTATCTGGTGTCAGCTTTAGTATTTTATCTTCTAGATGCATTAAAATAATTTAGCATCAGTATTACAATACTATGTTACAAAGAGACAAAGTATGGAGTTCCAGCTACGTTAAGAATATGAACTGTCTACCTTAAAAGCTCACCTTTTGGTTACATTAAACCAGTTTATTTTATTCTAGCCCTCATCTTCATTTTTCTGAAAGGTAGATCGCAACTTCTCTCACAGGCTGGAGGAAATTTTTGCTTTCATTTGTACATTGACATTTCGGCCTCACCTCATGACGCAGTGAGCAGCTGTAAGAATCCACCGGTTGCTGATGATGGAGCCTCCGCAGAGGTGTCTCTGACGAGACAACCTCACGTGCAAGCTGACTTGCCACGGCCACTCACCAGGGGAAGAGTCTGTCCCTCCCACGATCCTAATCGTTCTTGCAGAATGCTGCATACACACTACAGAAATAATTGAAAACCGTGCTTAAAGATAATTTGCACCCACCGATGAAAAATCACACAGAATCAGAGAGTGGTCGGGGCTGGAAGGGACTTTTGGAGATCATCTAGTCCAACCCCCCTGCCAAAGCAGGTTTGCCTGGAGAAGGAGACTCCACAAGCTCCCTGGGCAGCCTTCACTGAATGAAGATGAGACAACTGCGGACCCCTGAATAGGAACCAATCTATTGCGAAGAAGGGGACACGTGACACATTCTCATCCCTTTAAGATTTATGATCATGAACTCTTTTACAACCAAGTTCACAATGTTACTGGTGGTGTTTTCAGTGTGCGGACCTGGCCGACTTCACTTTTTCGGAGCACTCTTTAACTCCACAAGGTGTTCCATTTGGACAATGCAACCAATTCAATGCAAACAATTTTATTTTTTATTTAAAACAAAAATAAATGAATGAGGTTTTGGCTTCCTGTACTGAAATCAGCCAAGCGCTGCCTCTTTTACACGAAAGTTTTACTTACCAGTACTGGCTCTTTTTTTGCATAATCTTAGTGAGTATCCCGAGATCCTTCCTGGCCCATGCACTATTTCCACTGGAGATCCATTTGAGGACATTCTTAGGTGACACTCACACTTTCTGCCAATGAATTAATGCAAAGATTCAGTTTGTACTTTTTATGCAGAACGCATCCATTATCCCCTCCCCAAGTCCGCAGGATGATTATTTCAGCAATCTTTAAACAGTGTAAAAAATATATCTCACCTTTCCTCATTGCATGACTCTTGGAGGGGAAAGTAGGTAAAAAATTGGCAGCGGATCACGTCAGTGCAAACCTGCTGACAGGCTCGGTGTCCTCTAGTATAAGTGACATTGAGTTCCTCTCCCAAAAAATTCATATGCGTGTAAGTGCGAGAATTGCAGGCTGTGAGAATGAGTGCATTCCAAGCACCAGAAGTTAATTAATTAGTCTATTCATTCGATTCATTCAAAATTAGTATTTTTATTGGAATTTGGTTTTTACCAGGAAAGGATCTTCTGCAATTTAGGAGACTAAAGCCTGATACAGCATTTTCTCGTGCTACAAGTGCCTCTGGTATCCCGCTTGTCGATGTCTTCAGAAGGCAAAGATTTCTAAAATGAAATTTTTTTTACAATAACTCAATCTGTTCTCACATCCTAGAGCTGATTTTTTTTTTTTTGGTACTGGTAAGGGAACATTCTTCCTTAAATGTCTCTCCCAAGTCTCTATCTGGAAAAGTGTTTCATATGAAAATGCATTCGCAAGATTCATTATTTCACACCAAATTTATAGAGAGGGCTTTAGTAATTTTATGAAATAACATACAACTGTACTACTAGAGATTGTACAGTACTTATACATTTGTAGAGGAGGTGACTTTAGATGATGTATGCCATTTCAGTTTTGCTTCTCTCCAAAATTCCTTTGAAACTTTATTCTTCTGATTTGCATGGAATGTAGATTTTTAATTATTCTCACTACTAAGTACGAAAGAAAGAAGCTCAATAGAAACATTTTTAAAGCTCTTAACTTTATCGAAAATCTTTTCAAGAAAATAACTCAATACTGCCAGGAAACCAGACGCCTCTTTTGATAATTTCATAAAATTCAGCTTTAAGTAATTTAAGCAATCTGGAGGCTCACCGTGTCTTCGATGCTTATAACTCTCTTCAGATTAACACCAGACAGGCAGCTGCAATACTAAACCCTTGATCACACTGGAGAACAGATGAAGTGGCCATAGGAAATTATAAATTTATGGATACAAAACATATAAAGCTGTGCTTTACTGAAAATAAGGTTTTAACAAAAAAATTCAGAATTATAAGAAAATAGTGGTTACAAAAAGACCGTGTGCTTTTTTTTAAAAAAAAAAATCTACTTAGAGAATTAAAGCTAGTTGCCATATTCACCTTTGGGATTCTATTTGCCATTCCCTGGTAAAGAATGTAAAGAACAAGCACTTCGGAAAATATGTACAAATAGTTTGGCAGACAGAAATATCGGGAGTGAAAAAACTTGTAATATTCATTCCTGAAAATTCTTGGTCTTCAAAAATATCCATTTGGCAATCTGTAGAAAACAAGAACAAAATATCAAAATTCCAGAGATTTTATTATGTCATCAGAACATTAAGGTTTACAGATTATTCGTTTCTATCCTTATTCATATTTTCCTTCCTTTGTGACTGATAAACTGGGAAGATAACAGCACATTGGAACCAAAAACTATTTCTCAAGAACATTTTTGAGTGTGTAAACTCATGGAGAGGACTGCTGAGGAAGGATAAGGTTGGTATAGAGAAGAAGAGAAATTACATGTTAGAATACAGATTTGCTAATCTAATAGGGAAGGCTTTAAATTAGGAACAGTGGAGATCACAGTGTACAAATCCACAGTCAGGAATAAATCATGGTAACCTAGGCAAAGACTAAAATAATTACGGTAATGGGTATATCTAAGAGGCTCACGGGAAGACTGGAAGAAAAATAATGGGATGATCCTCTTAACACTTTATTAAATGCTATTTGAAAAGCAGGCAGAATAAGCCAGGGTAATGTCCGTCCTCTGACATGACCAAAATAACGTAACAGAGGCTTGGCAGGATAATTCACACCACCAGACCATGGATAGAGAAGCTACAGGAAGCACCAGCATGTTTAGAAAGAGAAGAATGAGTTGCCTTCGCCAAAGATATACTTGAAGTCCAAGCTAAAATCCCAGTGCAACAATGAAAAGAGGAAAAAAAGGAAGCGCCAGCATGGAGGATGTTCCTTGAAACTATCGATCTGTGAAGACAGTAAAAATGGTGAAATGATCCAAAAACACAGGACTTGGTGGCAGCAGAGAACTTCAGCTGTTGAGAAAGCACAGCACCCGAGTAGATACGGCCCAATGACTTAAAGAAACGCATTGGGAACACCTTACTACAGAAAGGGAAAAACAGTAAAAGGGAGAGGCAGAGCTTAATATGACTCCTAATAATTTCGTGAGGTTTTCAAAAAACATAAGCATGAAAGGACAACAATACTGGACAGCAATTAGACGATAACAACACCAGAAAAAAAAGTAATCAGGAGACTAGAAAGTAAGGGTCAATTAACTCTGACAATTAGTAGGTAAGATCTCATGTTAAGGGGAAAGAGAGTTCAGGAGAATGGATAGTTTCTAATTTAAAGCACAATTTGTGGATCTAGAAGTTTCGGGAAGATAACCCATGATCTCAATGATCTTGTTCAGCGATCGTTTGTTCAATATTCAATGACTTTGCAAAAGGGCGGAAAGGCAGACAGCTTGCTGTGGATGTGTAATAGCACGTGTGCATAAGGACAAGGTCAGAAAGGCAGAGGCACAAAATGAAAGGCCAAACAGGAAGGAACAAACTCTTGAAAGAAAAATACGCAGTGCCACTCAATCAGCATTAAGAAAGGAGATCAGGCTCTGCTCAGGGAAGAAGGAAAACTAATGGTAAAGGACACAAGAAAGGCTAAAGGGCTACTTTTTTTAATGCCTCTCTTCATGAAAACCAACTGCAGTTAAATGGTCAACATTAGCATTAGCCTAAATACAGCCAGAAAAAACTAGAAAAAATATTCAAATAAACCCATTTCGGATATTTACAACACAACAGTGCAGAAGGCAGTACTGAGATTTTATGACTACATTTGACAAATCTCTGTCTGGACAGGCACAGCTAATCTTTCTTGGATTAGGACAGACGACCTCCTTAGATGAGCTCTTGATGCAATAGCACTGTCTAGGCTTCTATGATACCATGATTTATTCCTTCTCTCTCCCCTCTTGCCTTTCTCACCAGACACAGAAAGCAAGGAAAGACGGGTAGGAATAAGATTGACCTTCACAAGCTTTCAGAAATCCTGATTTAATTTGTGATGGAACATTACAACCATGTCATCATTGTCATAAACCATAAATGCATTTGATAAAGTCTCAAATGGCTTTTGATTTTTTTTTTTTTTAACCTGAAATCATATTGTTTGTGCATATGCTGCAGTCCACGGATTCTTCTCAAAATCCACGAGCAGAAACCTCCTGAGTACCGTGATTTTTCTTGTAGTCGTGAATATGTGTCTTTCTAGTATATCTTAATGCAACAATTTTGAAAAAAAAAATATTCTTGCCTCCGTTCTCTCTCATACACACAATGAGGAAGAGATAAATTGATTTCTTCTCTTTACAAAACTTTTTCTTCCTTTTTTTTATTCTTCAGACTTCATTTTTCTTTAAGTATCTTTGTTGTTAAGAGCTGAACAAAACTACATTTTCAATAGTTTCCAAAGATTATTCCTGCATTAGGACTAGCAGAATCTGAAGAGAAAGTACTGATATAGAAAAAAAAGATGCAGAGTCTCTACAAAATGTAATTTATATGGGAAAACTAAATTATCTTAAAATAAGGTTATATGGAAGCAGAAGAACATCATTACCATTGAGAAGGGAGAATAACAGTCAGTAAGACAAGGTGGAGGTAGGTATTTTTTTTTAAAATAAAGAAAAGAAAAAACAAAAACAATGAAAGATGGTCAAATTGAGACTAAGAAGGTATGATACACGCTGATTGATCTTGCACTCTTGAGAGTTTTGCCTGAGTAATGATTGCAGGAACAAGCACATTACAAATCACCCACAAAACACAGAATACCTCCCTTCATATTAGCCAGTTGTATTAGAAAGATGCAGACCTTCATTAAAAATTTCAAAGTGCACACATAATACCCAAACAGAACGCGAAAGCTTTATATTCCTCCTGATCTTTGACTTTGATGGGATTTTATCTTTCATTTTTTGTATCCACAGTACTCTTTGTATGCAATTTCGTCAAGCTAATCTTACAAAAGAATTCTTTAGATCTTCAAAGTCGGCAACTGTTTTTGTAAGACAAATAATAAAATGGAAAATGAAAAAGATCTGAACCTCCTTTGTGCCTGAGAGTACTAACCATATTTGCAAGAATAAGCTTATACTAGAATTCTTTTACATAATGAAACATTTAAACATGTAAGAGATGCGCCTCATCATCCATAACCCTTAAATCTAAACAGAATCAACAGAGATTTTAAATAATTACCTTTTTCGGAAAGCTGGCACGGCTTTAAAGAGAATCCAGACACAACCTCATCAAGCACCTTTATGCTGGTTGGAGTTCCTACACTGGTATGTTTCAAGAAGCATTTTTTACTGAGTGACGAAGAATAAAGAAAGCGGTAAGACAACAGGCCCTCTTCCTTGGTCTACGTCATCCTCCTGGCCCCATAAATCCCACCGTGGTGTGTGTTCTGGCCAGAGCAACCTCCAATTTCCAGAACAATCTTCAAATGAGGAACAGGGCTAGCTGAACAATGTTTAACTTGTAAAACTGAGTAGATTAACAGCTCAAAAATAGTGCTATTACAAATGAAAGAATTTCTCCAGCCGCTCTGATGACATTAATTTCAGAGCAATAAGCAGAGTAAGATTTAACAGAGCAATATGCTGCACACCTGCCAAAATAATTTGCATTTCAATATCTCCACAAGTTTTTTAATGATCTTTTTTTCAGTGCTGTGATAATCAAGTTTGTCTTTCTGACGGATGGTCAAATGAAAGCTAATCTACTACAGACCTTTTCCCATCTGTAAGTTCGAATAAACATTGCAAGGATGACAAATCAAGGAAAAAATATTTCCTTGAACAAATTCTCCCACCTGAGATTGCTCTGCGATTTACTCTACTAAAGCACAGCGCTGCCCAAGGAGAGAGATCAAACCTGTATTTACCGAAAGCTTGCATTGTGAAACGTTTCTGAGGCATACGTGAAAAAATGACAATGGTTGTCATTGGTACATCTTTTTTGACACTGTTGATAGCTGTCAGCCACAGCAACATCATAAATTTTCCCTTCCATATCCAGTCCTATGTGGACATCTGGGCTGCAAGCTGTGAAAAACAGAGTCGTCAGGTTTTGAAAACACGCTGCCTCTCTTTTCTCCACCCTGCACCCCAAACTGCCCAAAAGACAGCGGTTCGTATAACACAGCCCTCACAATCCAGATTCCACATCCCACACTCACTTGAGTTACATCATCCTTCACATGTACTTCTAGGAAGAAGGTCAGAAGTGTAGGTGTAGTAGAGTGCTGTGGAGGAAAAAACTGGCAGACTTTGACAGTGCCTACACGAGAGAGGAGATCTAACCACCATGGCTGAGCCCCTGATGACATTAATCAAAGCAAGAACTCAGGATTAATGCTAAAACATACTTTCCCATTTCCAAATTCATAGAGCAGTTTTAAAAGGCAAATTCTGTCTTCATAAGCAACACAGAATCATAGAATCATTTAGGTCGGAAAAGACCCTTGGGATCATCGAGTCCAACCATCAATCACAGAATTACAGAATGGCAGGAGCTGGAAGGGACCTCTGGAGATCATCTAGTCCAACCCCCTGCTAGAGCAGGGTCACCCAGAGCAGGCTGGACAGGAACGCATCCAGGTGGGTTTCTAATCTCTCCAGAGAAGGAGACTCCACCACCTCTCTGGGCAGCCTCTTCCAGTGCTCTGCCACCCTCAAAGGAAAGAAGTTTTTCCCCATGTTCAGATGGAATTTCCCATGTTCCAGTTTGTGCCTGTTGCCCCTTGTCCTGTCACTGGGCACCACTGAAAAGAGCCTGACCCCATCCTCTTGACACCTGCCCTTTAGATATTGATAATCGTTGATGAGATCCCCTCTCAATCTTCTCTTCTCCAGGCTAAACAGCCCCAGGTCTCTCAGCCTTTCCTCATCAGAGAGGTGCTCCAGTCCCTTGATCATCTTCATAGCCCTCCACTGGACTCTCTCTTGCACTTCCTCATCTTTCTTGAACTGGGGAGCCCAGAACTGGACACAGTACTGGACACAGTCATCTCCCATTTGAGTCAGAAGATTGGATCCATGCTCCACAGAGGGAGAATGGGGACCGTGGGGTGGGAACAGCTTTCCCCCATGCAGTTTCCCCCATGGAGTTTCTTCACAGAACACAAGTCAGCCAACCGTTGGTGGGTTTTTTAAACATCTATGGGTAGACTTTCATTTTAGTGACATTTGTCTGATCCTAGAGTAACTCCAGTGATATCAATTAGTCTATATAGCATAAAGAATAACATCCCACTGAAATCTATTTTGCTGGGCCAAAGCTACTCCAATATAACTGTGACAGGATGTTGGCAGGAAAGGGCTTTTAAAAGTCCTGACTGCTCTGAAAGGCAAGTGGCAACCAAAAGCAAGCACAACTTTTTTGTCAATAGCTGCAACGAAGAACTCGCATAAATTAGATCCATTTAGCCCTGGCATACGGAAGTGTTATACCAATAAAACTAAAGAATTAGCCTGACATCCATAAGACACTATTTGGCCACAAAGTCAGGGACTGAATAAATATATTCCTCCTTATTCTGTTTTTCCGCAGTACCATGCTATGCTTAAAGGTGTTCTCCTCTTAATAAAATCATTATGATGGCGCAAGTTTAAAACATATTTAAAACAACATATTTAGTAGCCTTTAGACATGCCGGCTGATAACTCCCAGGTATGGCACGCTGACACTAAGCCTCTGTGCATCACGTGCACACACAAGAAGCTGCTAATAAATTATTAAAGAGAATCATGAAGGGAACAACATCACCGTGACTATGAACTTCTGCTTTGCTGGGCATCTGCTCTACACAGTTATAAAGCGGGGTCACACACGCCTTACGAGCAGCTTGCTGGAGGGGAACTGTAGTAGTAAATTAATCTTTGGAACGGGAGCTATCAGTTAAAACACGTGTTCCCATCTGCCTCTGGCAAATGAAGGAGTGGAGGAGCATAATTTCCATGTTACCTCATCCAAGGAGCCTTGGCAGTCAGTAGTTGGGGCTGAAGTGGAAGATTTTGTCAGCTGTGATTGAAAGAGATGTGGCAAAGATCATACAAGTCACTGCTCAGCTGCTTCCCTATCTCTATTCCTGTTTTCAAAATGCCAATTTTCTAACATCTGCATCATGACATGGAGCCTAACATTCATACATGTCAATAACCTTATCTTACCACTAATTTGGATGTTGCATTGTTTTAAGGAATGTCCAGAGATGGCTCCTTCCATATCCACTTTCGGCAGCATTTCTGTATCGCTGTCTTTTAAGTAGCAGGAAAACCTGTGTTTCAAAAAGCAGCAGTTCACGGCTTTTGCAGTACAGCACAGTCCTTCCGAACTGTTTCTCAGGTGAAATGCAGGCTGTCCAATATCCCTCAATGTTAAAATTTAGACAAGAAGTGCAATTCAGAGAACGATGGGGTAGAGGTGCGTCTGGTGGCAGATGAGAATAGACAGTGGGATCTCCAAGAGGTCTCATTAAAGCGAGAAGCACAGCCCAGGGTTTGGAGGACAGAAACGTACTGGGCATGGAGAGGGAGGACAGCCTCATCCTCTCATGCTACTGATGTCCTTAATTGGGGGAAAAACATGCTGGGAGTCGGGGGGTGGGCAGTAGAGGGGACCGTTGGAGATGTGAGATTGCTCCCATTGTCCCTCAACGATAAATACGTCGTACAGAGGATGGATGCACAGTTGGTTCCGTTTCCTTAGACGGGTTGTTATATGAGTGTGAAAGATTGGGCATTGCCAAATTTAACCTTTCAAAGTCAAGCAAGTATTTTTTTAGATAACCAGTTTTAAAGATACAAGACATTGTTTTACACATCAGCCCTGTAGCCTTCCCTGTGTGCCTGTTTTCTGTCAAAATGTTACTGAGTTCCTAAAATTATCACAGGAGAGCAGCAAAAGCCACCCAAACATGAACATTTTACCTTTTTGCAGGTTCTTTAGTCCATGCCGCTGGCAAATAGGTGAAGAGCAGACAGGTAGGATGGTAAGTACACACTACTTGGCAGTAATTGGCACTTGGTGTAAAAAACGTAGCGAGGTCTCCTCCTTGGAAATACGTATTTTCATAGATCTGAGTCACACATTCTGATAAGGAATAACAAAACGCATAAATTATTAGAGATGGGAGTGCTCACGGTTCACCAGGAGAGGGTGAAGCCACCTCTCCTCTTTGGCATTGACCTTGCTTTTAAGACAGGCCTTTGGCAGGAGAAGAAGGTGAACAGCCCAGTTCCTCTGAGAGTCTCATCTTTGCTCTCCAGCAGAAATAAAATTTTCTGTGGTGTCTCTCCCTGTTTCCTGCCTCATACCCAAGGGCAGCTTGAGAGGAGGCAGAAGCCCGAGCAGCAGGATGGGCCCCAAGGCAGATCTGCAGGGCAGAGAGGGAAGGGACCTACTCGTGGCACGTCTCAGAAGCGGCAGAAGCATCTTCTGAGGCAGACCAATATGGTGCACCAGTCAGAGGAAAACCAAAAGAAGTGCAGAGACCAAAAAGCGTTAGAAACTTCTATGTGAAGACAGTCCTATTTTGTTTAGGGATGCTCTGAGGACAGATTCACCGGTGGTGCCACCGCCCATAGTTCCACAGCATTTTATAAACCTTCTGGTCCCTCACAACCCACCTCGAACCCCATCTGACTTGCTTCACAACAAAGAAAATACTGTTACAGGAGTCGTGTCTCAGGAACCGTCCAGAATAAAAAGGAGCTTGACTACCGCCCTCGCATCTGCAGGAATTGATCATCAATCCCATACCAGACTCTCTGGAACAAAACCCGCTCACCCTGC